>NC_140592.1:400651147-401885681 GCF_964204655.1 Triturus cristatus | reverse complement strand
TTTGAACCATCTTTAATTTTATGTTATGCATGGCCCCCAAAATCGCAGCTGCAGAGGAGTAATGGGGAAGCCATACATAACGTGCCCTCTGTTATGGATCCCTGTCCTAAAGCTTAAAGAAAAAAACTTAACTGCCATCCTTGACCAACCTCCGCCACCTTCCCTGCCTTCCTTGCCCCTCCTGCAGCTGGGCTTTCTTCTTTTAGTCTTAGCAGGCAAGCAGCGCTGCACTGACAGGCTTATAGGGAGGCCAGTCAGCCTGGCCTGGAAGGCCTTTATGACATAACACCAGTGGGTAACCAGTTTTGTTATCAACTGTTGTTATGCCATAGAAAGTGGATTAGGAGATTCAGAAACTACAATAAACCATAGAGGCTCTCTATGAGAGCCATACATAACAATATAAACCACGCTTACCATTTTGTTAAAAAAAAGTGTCATTTTATAGGCAAGGCCTTTGAGCAAGTAAGAGAATGCCCACATCACTTACTTTTAATCTTCATCATTTTGATTCACTTATTCACGTACCATTCATTAATGACGTGTGGATCACATAGGTAAATTTGGTTGTAAAAGAACGTTTTTTGTGCCCGGAAGGAATTATTTGCTGGCATGAGCCCATTTGTAAAGAGATCTTTGGCATGTGTGCATAGCTCTCTGCACCCGTAAATTCGACTGAAGGGATGCCAAAGTGGGCGTTCCAAGACATGGAAATTTGTGAATGTCCACATACATGAACTTTTGCCTACATTCTCAAACTCCTCGCCTTACCTTTTCCACTCTAGAATGGGTTGGATTTTGATGTGGGTGTAGGTGGTGAAGAAGGTTTTCCGATGAGAAGCATATTTTCCCAGTGGAGAAAAAACAAAAATGAAATAATAAATGGTCGTTTGAATGGGAAGTTCTATTCCCCCAGCGCCGAGTTCTGCGCAGTAAAAATAAGATCCGACTGGAAATGTCACATAATATTCCAAGGAATACACATGAAAACCTGGGCCTGGTGCAGCTTCCAAGCACAATCAGGGACATTTTTGTGAATTTCACAAAATAGTAAATCTACACTTCCTTATGGGTGTAATTCTGCAAGTGCAGATATACTACTTTCTTTGCGACTCAAGCTCATAGTGTCCTCCAAATAGAATTAAGCATCTTCACACCTCATTAGTAGCACCCTTAAAAGACCACCTCACCAGAATGCCAGTGCCTCTCTTTGCACTCAGTTGTTAATAATATAGGGACAGATTTATAAAGGTTTTTTTAGCCATTGTGTCTTAACGGTGGTGTAAGTCTGACCTCTTCCTGAATTTCCAAAAGAAAGTAACACCTGTTATAGCAATAAGCTTTATGAATTTGGTCTGTAATGCGTATATACCTGCAGTACATGGTTTTGGGTCAATCCAAGTTACTTAGAAACACATCTGACAATAAGCTGCCTGATTCCCCCATTGTGAGAAGCGGGCTTGGTGAATGATGCACACTTATGTAAGTGGGCAACATGCACCAATCTAGACAACCCTTATGGTGATTTTAGTGGTCTTAGAAAACCTTAGAAAGCTCTCTAAGTAGTAGCTGTGGAGAGCAGCCTTCAAGCTTAGTCCAGAAGGAGTGTGAAGTAGCTTGTTTTATCAGAACATAATCTTATAGGTATAGATTAAGTGAAAAAGAAACACACAGCGTATTTATAAAAATATGCATTTATTATAAGACACACACTAGCACATACAGATATCTCCTAGCTGGAGATATACACAATGCACACAATACTTTTCAATAGAAATGGGTAAGTAGCAAAAAATACACAGTGGTCACCAGGGGGAAACCAAACCATATACAAAAATAGTGGTATGCGATCTACGACTAGAGTCAAGACTGTACCCAGAAGATGTAGAAGTGCTGGGGACCCAAGGAACCACCCAAGGTGAGTATACAGAAACCCCAAGGAGGTCCTGTGCAGTGTGGGAACCGGCTGCGATCTCAATACAAGTCAATGGGTATGTCGCGGTTGCAAGTTTAAAGAAGAAGGACCCTTCACAGTGGACCCTGAAGAAACCCCGTGGAAGACAGAAGTTTGGAGAGCCAACCCACCTGTGGATACCCTAGAAACCGGGATACCTACACTAGGGAAGCCAGGTGTATAGGTGCAAAGTGGTCGTTGGAAACCGCCGTCAAACTCAATGGGAGACTTCAGGAAGATGTTGTTGCTGGAGAAGGTGAAAGTGTCCGGTGGAACCTAAAGGTGGATTTAAGATGAAAGGTACCTGCAAGCAGAGGGTACAGAGTCTATGCCACTCAGGGGTGACCAGGACGCACAAAGGATGAATGCCCACCGATGTCGGATGTTGCAGGAGAGATGACGGTGACCTTGGAACTGCAGCAGGCGATGGTGTGGAAGACAAGGAGCCATTCATGAGCTGTCCCACATTGGCTGTCGAGAGCTGAGGGGTTGGTGTCTGTTGAGAGCACAAACAAGCCTTGGCTACTGCAAACAAAGTGGAAAGCGAAGAAGGTGCAGTGTTGGGACTAGCAAGGTCCAGGTGAATCACCACAAGCAAGGGATTCAGGGTAGGCCCCGAGTAATCAAGGGATCCCGCAGAAATCAAAGAAGACCCTCCAGAGGACCCACAGGCCGGAGGCACCAGAGTCGCAAGAAGACATCGAGCAGCTTAAAAAGGATGCAGGCCCATGGTGGAAGCGATGAGGTGAGGACAAAGATCTTGGTCACAGAAGATGCTTGAGGTTGGAGCTACTAGGAGCCCAAAGATCTTGGAGGAAGGAAGCCAACAAGCCTTTGCAACGGAAGTGGACATGGTGCACAGGGGTTTGGTTCCTGCAGCTCCGATGAAGGATACTGGCCTCAAACTCAGTGAGAGTACAGGGCAGGCCACAAGGGATGTGAAGAACCACCACATGTGTTGCTAAGCCTTTCAATGTCCGTGGGAGCCCAGGATCAGCAGACCAGTCAGCGTAGTTGCGGTGCCTGCAGATGCAGGGAAGTGACTCCTTCACTTCAAGGGAGATTCCTTCAGGTGTCTTGGATGTCCACAGGCCTTGGAAGGTTCTTGTATGGAGCACAGGCACACGTGTTACAGGAGCAGCAGGAGTCTTCCTAGTTGCAGTCTTGAGGCCCAGAGCGAAGTCCAGTGAACTCCAGAGTGCCCAGACAGTCAAAGAAGAATTGGTGTCTTGAAATTAATCTTGTCCCACAGCGAATCTAGGGACCTATCCTCAGGTAAGCCCTTAGGTACTCTAAGGAAAGGGTTGGGACGATTCAGGGTTCCCTCCCAGGGGAGGTGTCGGACAGTGGGGAGGATACTCCCTTGTCCTTTGTCCAGTTTCGTGCCAGAGCAGGAGCCAAAGGCCCTTCAAGCAGACTGAGTGGCGCTGGCATGTGCTCCCACCCGGCCCAATTACACTAAACCCTGTTTGGGAGGTGGTCACACCTCTCTGTGACAGGATATCTATTGTTCTGCCTTCCCTTGCTCGAGCTTGGCTCAGCAGCAGGAGGGCAGAATTGTGTCTCTGGTCAGCAGCAGCCATGTTGTGATGTCCGGGTCTTGAAGACTGGTACCGGGAGCACTGAGAGCCTCCCGGAGGAGCTTTACAGTGCATGGAATCATGCGGTGTGGGGGTTTGATTCCAAGATGTTTGATACCAAACATGCTGAGTTTGTTACAGCCAGTTTAGAGATGGTCATCGCGTAATGATGCTTAGCCACTCTATGTATCGTAATAGCTGATGCTCTCACAGCCCAGAAGAAAGGACTCTAAAGGTTGTGGGAGTGTCCTTCTTAGCAGGGGCAAACTCACTCTTAGAACTGAGCAGCCTGCCTTCAGGATTGAAAGGTCTGCTTTAAGATTGACTTATAGGTTTTAAGTGAAGTGACCTTAGACATAGCTAAACCTATATCTTTCATAAGTTGTGCTAGCACCAGCTGACACAGGTGGTAATGACAGGCCTGTAGTTACAGTTTGAGTGGTCCCTCATGGGTGGCACAATACATGCTTCAGCTCATGCAGGACCCCTGGTGTACCTATCATATACTCAGTGCCATATACTAGGGACTGATAAGGGTACACCAGTGTCCAATCTGGGATGTACCTAAGTACCTACCATACCAATTTAGGGGAGAAAGCACAGAGACTGCGGTCTTGATTAGCAGAATCCCAGTCAGACTAGTCAGGAACAGCATAGCACCAGGCAAAAAGTGGGGGTAACCATAAAAGCAGATCCTACTTTGCTACACCCATGAATAATCAACAACACAGATGACATCACAAAAGCAAAAACGTTTGCTCCAAAGTACATTGTCCCTGGATTACCCACCTGTTGAGGAAGATGAAAGCCGAGGAGGAAGATGAGGGCACTGTTCAGAGAACTTCTTGTAAAGAAACTGATGCTTCTTTCCAGGACGTGGACTTGTGGCTTAATCACATACACAAGACTTCCACTGATGACCTTCTTGCACTTGAGAATATGTAAAGGAAATGATCATTTTTATTCAATGACCAAGGGTCACAGTGGAAGGTTTAAAGCCTTCCCTTGCCAAAATTGTCAAAACGCCGCTGCAACGTCTGAATTTAAAAGATACGTTTCAATGCTCACTCAACATCAAAAGGTTGAAGAGGAAACTCCTCCTTGGAAGAGGGATGGAACAAAGATGGGACAGTGGTAAAGGGGCACACATATACAGATAGTTCTGGAGCCCAACCCAATCTAACTATCTATGAACACTGAGACATAGGTAGACCGAGAAAACATGGAATCTAACTCCTACAGATCCCTGACAGCCATTATTGGTGCTAAGGTTAAAGAAAAAATCATAGTCATCACAGAGTGGCCTGAAAAGGAGAACCTGTAGAGCTGATGGTATCAATGCCAGGTTCTGGGGACACATCCAGGGTTCAGCTACAGACTGTGTATAAAACAAATCCTCAAAAGCTGTACAGCATAGGGGACATTGGCCTTTGGACTCGCAGAGTGGGTACAGACAGCCATTTCTTCGATTATTCCAAGGCATTTCCCATCTACAAACCATTGATGAGATTTATCAGAACATCCCTTTGAAGATTGACACTCTTTAACATATCTTGGTTGTTGGACTTGGCCCTTCTGGCCAGTTCACCCCTAGAACTTTTTGCATTATCTTAGCCTTTTTCCTATGTTGTACTAGTGGTTTTAGGCCTCTAGGCGCTTTCACACTGTGTCCCAGTGGAAAGTGTGTGCGCTCTGTGTATGTTTAGTGAGACTGACCTGTCCTCCCATAGGAATGCATGGGGGATCTGAGTGACCGTGTTAAGTCCTGATGTGAGAGGAGTGCAGGGTCGAGTTTGGTATGTGCGAACTCGTGAGAGTGAATGCTGCGCGATGATGTGTGAGGCGTTACTGTGGCTAGTGTAGAAGTGCCACTTCTAGACGCTGGCATAAATGTGAAGTGACTGTCTGGCTTGCGATTGGCTGGTGTGTCTGTCTCCAGGAGTCAGTATGGGTCTGCCCCGGTGGTGAATGGAGAGAGCTGCATGTTGATGGCAGGGAGGAGTACACCTGGGACCTGAATAGGGCTGGGCTTTTCCCACACAATGCCGGCTCCACCCCTTGTGGTGCGTCTAATGTCCCTGGCCTGTCCTGTGAATAGGGAGAGGGGCTGAGCAAAACAAAGTGCTCAGGAACCAGTTGCATCTGGTTCGCCCCTTTGGAGACAATGGATTCTGTGTATAAAAGAGGGGCTGTGACCCCATGAAAAGGTTCTTGTTCTTGGGACTAGAAACGGCCAGGGTCGTGCTGCTGCTGGGGCTCAGGGGAAGGCTTGCCTCCCTGGGCCCTGCCCAGCCCCTGGATGCCCTGGATGCTGGAGGACTTTCCTGGTTGGGACCTATTCTTTTTCTCCAGGACTTTGTTGCTCCTAGCGCCTGGGAAGCGCTATCGTTCCCCCCAAGAAGGAGAGCCTGGGGGCTGAGCAGCGCTGAGCTGCAGCCCGTTTGGAAGGGAACCCCCACCTTGGGGATTCCCCCATGATGCCAGCCTTGCGGGTGCCCACCCCGCTTATTATTATTAGAGTGCGCGGCTGCCCACCCCGCGACTTCGCAGTTATCTTGCGGGTGCCCACACCGCTTATTTTTATTATAGTTCGCGGGTGCCCACCCCACGACTTTGCTTTATTGTAGCGGGTGCCCACCCCGCGTTATATCGCTGATTAAGAAGGAGCCTACCCCTCGTTATGCCGGGAAACCGCCTCTGCTACCCTGCCGCGGCCGCCCGGAAGTCAGGCGAGTCGGCCTGTGACGTGGGCGGGGCCGCGGCAGGACCGGAAGCTGTGCGCGTCGGTGCGGGGCTCCCGTGAGCCGATGGGAGCCCCGGAGCTTATGACACGAGGGAGGGCGGGAGCCCACCCCGCCTCCCAGAGCAGGAGAGAGGAGCCCCGGGTCCCAGGAGGGGGCCTGGGTGAAGAAAAAGCCACCCGGAGGCGGAAGATGGCACCTGCCTGTGCGGGGCTCCCAGGGGTGAGGGAGAGCCCCGCAGGCGCCACGAGAAGAGGTTGAAGGCGGAGGGGGGCTCGAGGCACTTTGCAGGTGCCTGCCCCCCCGCGTATGGAGAGAAGTGCTGCCGGTCCCAGCGAAGCCCAGAGAAGACCGGAGCAGCACAGCATGGAGAGCGGGTAAGTGGGGGCTCGAGAGGGGTCCGTGCTTCTCCCTTTATGGAGGCACAGTGTCAGTGCTACATCCCTGAGCGGGCCCGCCGTTGCGGGCCGCTCCAACGTTATGTGCATATTTTGTTTAAGGGCCCCAGTGGGGACACCACCGGCCAGTGGTGCCCATGCCTGCCACGTGTGAGGGACATGCTTATTTTTAGAGCCTGGGTGGCTCCAACGAAGGCCATGATTATTTTAGGAAGGCCCAGAGGGGTCCAATGCTTGTCAGGGTACATTATTTACTTCTAGAGCGCCAGTGCGCTCCACAGTATTGGGGGCACATTCCAGTTTAAAAACACCAGTGCGCTCCACAGTACTGGGGGACATGTTGTGTTTAGAGCCTAGGTGGCTCCAACGTTTTGACATTATTTCAAGGGCCATTGAGAGCCCATGCCTCATTTGACTTCCCCAGCTGCGCAGCACTTAGTGCCAGCTACAGCGTTTAGGCCCTGTTCTTGTCCCCAGCTGCCCAGCAAGTAGTGGGCAGCTGCTACGTTTAGGTTCTGGCGCAACCTGGCCCCTAATGTGATTTAGGTGTTATTGTGATTTATATACTAATGCGTTGGGTGTTAGGAAATGTACTGTGTGTAGCATGTTTTGAGCACCCCGTGTTTTATACCTCTAGATATGATTTCTGCATAGGAGGTTGTTTTACCTGTTTAGGTTGATGTTAGGGAGATAATACTACCCTGTGCGATATACGCCCCTAGTGTAATTATACTTAGGAGGTAGGGTCTAATGCGTTAGACCGGTGAGAGATTGCATAATGTGTTTAGGCCCCTGTGATGTATACAGGATAGGTTTTATACCAGATTCTATTATGATAATGCTGAGGTCATTATTGCGCCAGTAGTTACTGGTTGTGCTCTACAGTTATAATTTGTGTTACAGTTGGTATATGTTCTACATTTACAATTGGTGATTTGTGCTAATTCTGACAGTGGTCCATGTGGCCCTGTCTTGTGTAAATAGTCCCCTGTAAAATTGTGCCCCGTGCCTGTTGGCACAGTGTAAATTATGTGATTTTCATCTAATGTGTTCATTATAATACAAAGGCTATTTTTTATATATAACCTTGTGTGGAGTTTCTTTTGTGGTGGGCCTAGGATGTTGTTGCTGTGTGCGCGCGCAAACGCTTTACACATTGCCTCCGGAATAAGCCTGACTGCTCGTGCCAAGCTACCAAGGGGGTGAGCAGGGGTTATCTTTGGCGTGTAACTCCCCAGCCCTGACTTAGATTGGTGGTTTCTGCCTGGCTTTGGCGCAAGCCCTAGCCAACCAGAAATCCCATTTCTAACATTGGTCTGTATCAAACCACAGTACACATGACTGCCTTCTACCTACCATATTGTTCTCATCCCTATGATGAGGGTCCATCAGTGTTTTCTGAGGTGTTGAGTCCTGTCACTGCATATTCTAGGTGCTTTCTTTTGCCCTAAAATATAGCCTTTGGCTATTTGAGAACACCTGGCTCTTTTGATAGTGTCTTTACTCAATAAAGCATACAATCTATTGATCGACGACTGAGTTCTGCCATCGTGAGGAAACCATCAATGCCTCCATATGTCACCCCTCACAGATGCCTTTTATCATAGTCAAAATGGAGAAGACAAAGGGTTTGGAAAAGGAACCGGGTGGGCAGGGAGGGTGTTTCTTGCAAAGCGGATGTTGTTAAACCTCCTGGAGAATATAAAAGGTTAGAACCGGGAGAAAGGGTCCAACGGAGCGGAACTCTGCTTAACCTGATAAAAGGCTAAAGTTTTTAATGTCTCAAAGGCTTTATGATTGGCGGCTCTAGCGAGCCCCTAAGGTTGTGTGATAAAAGAAACTCATTTTGAGAGGCAAACCTTTCTGCAGACAGCGCCGCTTACAATTTCTCAAATTAATATGACTGTGAGCAGACGCCAGGGTACCCCATTAGAACTATTGTTTTGAGACAATCTAAAACAGATCCCATCTCAAAGTTAGCTTCCAATTCCATTGTGTAATCAGAACATTGAACCCCACCTAGATTTCTGTAGTCAAGGCTTTAACAGCTATTGGGCCACATAAGCAATGTAAGCAGAGCCTATCAGAAAATTATTGAGTCTAATAAATGCTATTTTGACAAAGGCCCCACCTATCTGTCAATCAGACCAGCTCAAGCAAGGTCCTCCATTGATACAGTGGCTTAATGTGAGAGGTTAGGAAACATAAAATGCTCATGTTTGGACTGTCAAACTCCACTTCCCTGTCCTATAGGAGAAAGCAAGTGGCATGATCATAGGGACAATTGCCCTGATGTATAAAGAGAGAAGTCAGAAAAATGGTTGCAAATTGTGCACTGACATTTTGCAACCATTCTTTAATTTTGCAGTGCTGCTTTTTTACTAGCAGGTCACACTACCAAATCTACAGTCCCTGACTATCTGTCTGTCTTAATATTATGAATAATAAATAAGCAGATCAGTATATACAAACTTCTTTTATTGGCTACAAACACAGAGACGGTGGCCTGCTTTAAAAAAAAAATCCTATTTAAGAACACGTTGGGTGGAACAGACGACCCCCCCTGATGTTGACAGACAAGGTTCACGATTGGGAAGCTGTCCAAATGGAGTAACTACCCCTTGTGAATCAGTTACCACCTAAATTGAATAGTCAATAATTGTTCAATTAAACCATTTTGCATGTCGGAAATGCTTTTTCTGACTCAAAAAATGGGGTTAATATATGCCAAAAAGCCATTTTGTGGTTCCAACTCCTGTGATTTTACAAATTGCAGGGTTTGCAACTCCACATTGCCTTTTTACATCCGCTCTACATTTCTTCTGGACTCTTACTTGCAGAATCATCTCTCCAACCAATTGGTGCATCAGTGGCCTGCTCAGCCACAGTTGCTGGAATAAATAAACTCCTGCTATGCTTGTCTTCTCTGCACTCAATTCCAAAATGACCCTTATGTAGTTTAATAGTGTTGGGAAGCTCTCCTTCGGGGCGAGCCGATCCCAAGAGTCAGAATCGGTATAGGGGACTGGATCCAAATAATCATATTCATTTGAAGGCAATTTTCTCCAAGAAGAAACACAACCTGCCTGATCACTGTTAGCTAGGAAATTTCTTGGCTTTCATATTAATATATGATGCTTCCCCACACAAAATCTTCTTCAGCCATGCCCAGTAAGTACTTTGCACAGTCATGAAGAGTGGCAATACTGAGTCTGGCGTACAAGGCGACGGCATGTGGATATGCCAATATTTGGTCAGGGCATTGCACTTAGCCAGGCACTGTGTGCAGTAATTACTGTGTCTACTTCACACATGGATGGCTCCATTCCCTAGAAGTAGGACGAAGAGTGTGTGTCCTTCAGACACGCCCTGTGAGCAAAGGCCGTGCTCGGTATTACACAAAGGACATGATCTGATGGTCAGGCCCTATATGCAATACATACTAGGGGGCATATTTGGCAAGGGTTTTGGGACGCTTTTGCACCACGCAAGGCAACGTAGGGCGACCCAAAACCTATAACGAGATTTTCCAAGTCATGCAAGGCCACCTTGCATGGCTTGGTAAATCTTTAGTAATGCAAGACAGCACTAGTCGCTGCCTTGCATTACTCTGCCCCAGGGAGGTGTTCCATGGGTGGAATGTGGGTGTTCCCACACATCCACCAGCCGCTGCAGGTAAGAGCGGTGGGGCAGTGGGGCCAGGTGGGGGGGGGGAAATTTTGAGAGATGACCACAAGGGAAATGCTTTTTCCCTTGTGGCCTTCTCTCGAAATCCCCCCACACTCGGCCCCACCGCCCCACCGCTCTTACCTGCAGCGGCCGCTGCTGACCTCCACCCATGGATTTTGAAGCATTCCCAGGTCTATTAATACTGGTATAACTGGTAATGCGTCAGAATGCCATATCTTCCCTGGGGAGGTGTAACAAGGAGAAAGATCTTTATTTTTCCTCGTTTTTTCCTCTCTCCACATGTGCTGCACATGTAAAAATAGGCAAAACCCTTAGAGGACTGTTTTTGTGGAGGAAGGGCCATCATTTCCGACCTGTCTGTGTGTGTGGACACTTTGCAATAACACAAAGAGTGAATGAGCTTACTCAACAAATGCCACGGCTGCACAAAGGTGTGACAGCTGCCTACAGCACCAACTCTCCCTTTCGGGCATATGGAACATCAGACACGCTGTTTCCTCTGTCCACTCCACTGTCCCCCTCTCCGCCAAACAGGATGCCACAATGGTAGCATGTATGGGATCTAATAAGTGCAAAGGGTGCCACACAAAGGATAATTCCTACATACCGCATATGTTCTGCTAGCTAGCCACACACAGAATCAGCCCCAAGGATTTGGTGGGCCCATCATCCTCCTCTCCTGGTGGCACAAGACCAGAGGAGCTGGATGATTGACATAGAAAAGACAAGTGAGGAAGTCAAAAGTGTGACTCACCACAATTGCTCCCAGTTCCAGCATAAACGGTGTCCCAGGCAGTCAGGGCCTTTTCAGAGGGAGCCACTCACTGGATGCCGCTGGTTTTGCCTCATATGTCCTGTTTAAGGAATACCGTGGTCCTAATTTTTCCCCTTCTTAGGTCTAGTTGCAAGACAATTGTAGCTGTAACCAGAGCTCATGTCGTCACACACAACGCAAAAAATACCACACAACAGACACATGCTTGTGCTCTATATAACAAGCATTGGTAATACATCTGTTTCGCCTAAGTAATGAATAAAAGAGCTGTTTCCATCAATCATTGTCCAGGAGAAGGAAAGAGCTCCCTGGCAGATAACATGGGAGTAGAGAGGGTGTGGCGCGGCAACCAGAGCTGCTGACTTGACAGCTGGGGATCCCAGTTCAAGCCTCTGTGGCCCGCACAGCCTCCCGTGAATCCATGCAAATCACTTATTCTCTTCAGGTGATAAATTGTTATATAAATATGCTGCAATAGCAAAAGGTACAACTTTACGAAAATATAGTTCCACCAAAGCGGATGTTAACAATATAAGATAAGAGAAGCTGATGAGGAACAAGCATAAGTAAATGCAGGACAATATGCAACAGCCAATAGAAATGGAGGGAAGGTATATGGCACACACAGGAAACAATGAGAAGTCAGGAAAGAGTCCCTTTTAAGTTTTTATATTAAAAATATTAGATTTCTCAAGCACAGCGGAAGCGCTGTTCAGGCTAAAAAGGGGCTGTTGGACAGGCACATTCAGACTTTGGCTAATGTGGTTGAGCTGATGTTAGGCACTGGCTTTAGGGGTTGTCTATCAGAGTCAGTAGCAGCCCATGGCATTTCATGGTAGTCTATACACGCATTTCCATTTATTCTCTTGTTCACATTTCATTTTTTTATTTTTCAAACGTAGGGTGCCTGCCCACCTCCATGCTCGCTGTGCATCCTTAAGCAAACCCTTCAGAATCCCACCCCAGGTCAGTAGCTCTTAATTCCTTCCCCACTGATTCCTATCTTTCACTTGTTTGCTTTTGTGTTAATGTTTTTTACTGATGAGAAGAATGTGCTATATTGACACTGCTCGAACCCAAGAACCCCTGCATTGAATGCACAGAGAACACACAGGGTGAGCATGAGAAGGCCATGCACTGTCTATGCATGGATGTCAACATCTGCTTTCCTGTGGCTTGTCTTATTGGAGATACTCACAGTGCAGAAAGATGGCTGCCACTGTTACAAATATGCCCAGGCACCATTTTATTTTTCACAATCCCGTAACTCAACATAATGCCTTTCATCCAATCAAGAATTTCAGATTGTTTGGGAATGTACAGAAACAGAGCTTCCACTGGGCACCTACTATTTTCATATTTCAGGTTTAAGTGTTGTGATTTGAACACCTATGCCAAAATACAAATTCAAAAAATGTAATTAAACACTGTTGTGTTGCCATGGGTTTCTTAAAGTAGAGAAATACATTTAGGGATGACCGTTGCACACGTGCTGGCACCGAGGACACCATATTTTAATGTTGTTTCTTAATGAGAGGGAGAATAATAAAGATAGTTGGGGGAGGGAAGTGGAGCAAGGAGAGAAGGTGAAGGACATAAAATAGTCCCCGATATGCGATTAAAGGTCTGACATGGGGGCGTGGTCTGCGCGCAGTCAAGATGGCTGCATATTCATGAGCTCCTGCGCGCCTCTGTGAGAATGTCCGGATTCCGGAGCTTGGAGTTCTAGTGAGCCGGCTCCTGCTCCGGATATCGGAGGCGGAAAGAAGTAAGGACACGGAGGAGGAGTTGCGGCGCTCTTGGAGTGCCTTTCATACCATTTTTGGGCCGTATTCGTGTTCTCCTCAGACGCGACACTTAAGATGGCGGCGGCACGAGGAACACGGGTGCGCTAATGCTGGATACTTCCCTGCTCTTAAGGACGGGCGGCGAGGGCGGAAAGGGCATTTCGCCTAGTAATGTACAGAACATTGTTCTTCCTGGTCATGGCGCTTCATATTGGAAAGGTAATACTTCTAGCTGAAGGTATTCTTTTTGAATGAACACTGGGTTTTGAATGAACAATAGGTTTGAAGAGGTTTAATACTTTACCGACTGATTGTGCGAAACACTGCTCTTCCTGAGGAGATTTTCAAGTGATTACAGGCTATGTTTACCTGCAACCATTTTGCCTAACAACCTATGGAACGATGTTCTTCTTCATATGGCATTTTGTTTTTCCTGACGAGTAGTACATTCAGTATGATAGCACTTTGAATGAGCGCTGTGATTAAACGGCTTTGAACGTGCGAGACACTGCTTAGTAGAAGAGTTGTCAAAGGTCCCTTTGCGTGGTGTATGCGCGACACAGCGGGACGGGATGGCTGTCTCGTGAGGAGCTTCGCTCGGTTGAGCCGGCTCGTCGTGAGGGACTTTTGTTTCAGCGGCGCAGGATCTTCAGAACGGATGGACCCTGACATTTTGTCTCGGTTATTCTGGTACTGCTGGTGTTGATGACTCCTTCGTTCTGCTCTCATTAACAACTCACTGTTTCCCTGAGGTACGTTTTAAGCGCTCCATACTTCAACGCTATCCATTGTTGTGCTGTGTTGGGACTTATCACTCTCTTGCACCATACTTATTCTTATCATTGTTGCTTCACCATTATTGCTGTTCTGCTTGCTGTTTTCGTTTGCCATCTTCTGCTGCGACACCTTCAATATGGATACCGCGCATTCAAGTAAATCTCATGTAGGCTCCTCAGGGGGTCGTAAAGATTCTAATGCCTCTTCTGTCAAACGTACCAAAAAAGACCCACCCTCCCCAAATAAATCTCCGCTACCTCTTACTCTCGAGGACATCATGGAGGAGTTGCGCCTTATCCGTCCCTTTATGACAGACACTGTTACTACACTTCAGAGGCTGGATGACAAATGGTCTAGTCTAGACACAAGACTTTCTGATGCAGAGCAGAGGATTAGTGATGCTCACGATGTGGTCGCCAGAGTTGACACACTCACTAAGGAAATCAGCCAGCTCAAAAGAGTTACGGAAGATTTAGAAAATCGCAATAGGCGCAACAATCTTCGCATTTATGGCATTCCTGAAGGCTCTGAAGGGGCGGACATTTTTTGAAAACTCAAGTTCTTCAAACTGTTGGCCTTCCAAAATCTTCAGACTTCAACATACAACGTGCCTATCGTTTGGGGACATCTTCTACATCTAAACCTCGGGGAATCATCACCTATTTCCTTCTATACTCAGACCTCATGATGATTCTTCAAGATGCTAAGCAACATAAGCAAATGATTTGGTCTGGCCATAAAGTTTTTTTCACTCAGGATGTTTCCAAACCTGCTGCTTCTCGTCGGAAGGAATTTTTGGACCTTCGACCTGCACTGAGATCCATGAACGCACGCTATGTCCTGATCCATCCCTGTTTTTTCAAAGTGACTTATAAAGACAGAACCAACAGTTTTGAAGACCCTGCAGACCTGAAGAAGTTCATCAATACTCACAAAGGAGAACTCATGGAATTGAGCAAACCCTAACTGTTTTGTTAATGTCTGAGTATTACGTCTTGTTCCAATCCTATTTCAAAATGTATAGTTTAGTTCTTTGTTTCCTTTGTTCATTTCTTCTTTGTCTTGCAGGTCTTCCCCTTTTGGTGTTGTTGTCAGGGTCACCATTCGTATTGCCCTGCTGTTTATACTGTGCATTTCATCCCGCTGCTGTTTTCTTCTCCCTAGATGTTTGGTAAGTTCCTTTATTTGTTCTATTTGGTTGCCTTTTGTTATGTATTTCACTTCACAGTCTGTCTTCTTCTTTCTTTTGACAGCCTGCTCTTTATTGCTGTCTCCTCCTAGTCCGGCTGTCTTGTTCTTCGTTACCCCCCTCCCACACTAATGTTTTTTGTTTGGTTGTTCTTTATGGCTAAAGCCCCTTGGCTTTCTGCTTTTTGCTACTTTTTTGGGGACACTGTTCTCCCTTATTCTCCTTTCAATTATTTCCCTCTCCCTTTCCCTTTCTTTCCCTTTTTCCTACCTTTAGTCCCCCCTTCCTTCCCTTTTTATCCCTTTTTTCTCTACTTTTTTGGCAACATTTACAATACTTACTCTACTCCATATTTTCTTCTCTTCTATTGCTGCCTATGGTACTCCATTGTTATCTTCCTCTACTCCTGTCACCATTCTCGTGGTGGACACATGCTTTAGCTTCCTCGCTTCTGCTTCTCCTCTGTCATTTATATCTATCCAAAAGTTTTTCTCCTTTTTTCTTTCTTTTTCCACTCTGTCTTAAATTCTCTACCTTCTTCTGCTTATACTTATTTTACTTCCAGAAATGAACGGTCTTCGTGTTATTTCTTGGAATGTTAAAGGTATTCGAAATCCTGTTAAAAAACAGCGTGTTTTATCTCACTTAGCAAGATTTAAATGTCATGTTGCATTGTTACAAGAAACTCATCTTAATTCACAAGATTTGTCTTCCATACGTAAACAATGGGTTGGGGAGGCCTTTTGCTCTCCGGCAGTAAACAACAAAAATGGTGTAATTATTCTATTTCATAAATCGTTGTCTGTTCAGCTACTGAATGAGCTTCATGATAACTGTGGTAGATGGTTGTTTATAGATGTGACTGGTAATAATACACATTTTTCTTTCTGTAATGTTTATGGCCCTAATGGTGTAGATTTAACCTTTTGGAATGATTTTTCCATGCTTCTTTCTTCTCATGCGACTGATGATTTAGTTGTGGGTGGTGATTGTAACCAACTTATGGACCCTTTTCTAGATCGTAAATCGCTCACCAGATATGTACCTAATAAGATGCAAAAGTCCTTTTTTAAGGCCATCTCTTCCAGAGGTCTTATAGATTCATGGAGACTTTCCCACCCTGACACTTTAGAATTTTCCTTTTTCTCTCCAGTTCATGCTTCACACTCCCGTATTGATTATATTTTTCTTACTCAACACACCCTTCAATTTATGACTAATTCAGAAATAGGCTCTATCCTAATATCCGACCATGCCCCTGTCATAATTGACATGGATTTTCCCTCGCCCACTCATACCTCTAGGCGCTGGCGCTTAAACAATTCGCTCCTCCTAGACTCACAGTTTACTGAACAATTTAAGCTCTTTGCAGCGGATTTTTTCACAAATAATCTTCATTCCACTTCTCAATTTCATTTTATCTGGGATGCTTTTAAGGCTACTGCCAGAGGATTTATTATTGACTTTGTATCCCGGAAAAAGAAAAAAGCTCTATCAACGTCTGCTCAAATTCTTAAACAAATTAAAGACCTGGAGCATCTTTACTTCACCACAAATTCCTCAGAAACACTTTCCTCTCTCATTAAAGCTAAAATGCAATATAACAAACACTCCTGGGACTCTGCATGTAATAACCTCCTTAATTTCCATGCCAAGTTGTACGGGGGCCGCAATAAAGCCGGCAAATCTCTCGCTAATTATCTCAAAATTAAAAAACAAAAATCCAAAATAATAACCATTGTTGATGCACATGGGAATCATCAGTACACCGATGATAAAATCCTTGACTGTTTTGTCCAATATTACTCTTCACTTTATACTCCAGAATCCGTTCCCTCTCAAGATCAAATTGACTCTTTTTTTCAGTTTCTTCCCAGGCCCTCTGATAGTTTTACTGATCTTTCTTCCCTCGATGTCCCCCTTTCGGAAAAAGAAATACTCAACGCTATTACTCTTCTCCCCAAAGGTAAATCACCTGGCCCTGATGGGTTTACGGTCCGTTTTTATTTGTACTTTAAGGATATCCTTTTGCCACATCTACTTTCTTTGATTACCTACTTTCTTGCCCAAGGGGAATCCAAAGGTTCCTTTACACAGGCAATGTTATGCTTGATCCCTAAAAAAGATAAAGATCCCTCCCTTTGTAAAAATTATCGACCTATTTCTTTAATTAATACTGACTGTAAAATTTATGCTAAAATTCTAGCCTCTCGTATTAATATAATTATTCCTAACCTTACCAACATTTATCAATCTGGGTTTGTCAAGGGCAGATCCATTACTGACAATTTGAGAACTTTCCTCGACATCATTCACCTTGCCTCAAAGATGGACTCCCCAGTCGCTGCTATTACACTGGACGCTGAAAAAGCATTCGATAGAGTTTGCTGGGATTTCATGTTTGGTGCATTGAGGTGGCATGGCTTTAGCCCTACTATTATTCGAAATATTCAATTATTATACTCTGCTCCTTGTACTTCTATCTGGGTTAATGGTTCTCAATCTCATTATTTCTCTCTGCAGAGAGGCACCAGACAGGGTTGTCCTCTTTCCTCTCTTCTTTTTATTCTTGCGTTAGAACCCTTTTTAGAAAAAATTCGACGCTCACCATCATATACTGGCTTCACATTTCAGAGCATTGATATTAAGTTTACCGCTTACGCAGATGATATTTTACTTTATATCTCTAATCCGACCACTTCTTTACCTTCACTCTTTTCATTGTTGCATGAATACTCTATGGTTTCTGGCTATAAACTTAATATAGACAAGTCTGAGGTTTTACCCCTTAACAAATTTTGCCTTCCTTACATGTTTCAAGGCTCTGGCTTTGAGTGGAACTCTGGTCATATTAAATGCCTTGGTATTCTCTACGCTAACACTATTAGAGATACCATTAAGCTTAATCAGAAAGATATTGTTAAAAAGCTCTCCTCCCTTATAGACAATTGGTCTCCTCTTTTTCTGTCCTGGTGGGGGAGGCTAGCCACTATCAAAATGATGCTTCTTCCCATTGTAAATTTTTATCTTTCTATGGTTCCAATTTCCCTACCACTCTATTTTTTTAAAACAATAAATCGTATCTTTACCTCATTCTTATGGAATAATCGCAAAGCTAGGATCTCTATTTCCCGTCTTCAACAACCCAAAGATTCAGGTGGAGTCAATTTTCCCAACCTCACTCGCTTTCATTCTGCCTTTACTTTAAAACAAATTTGGCCCTTTCTATCTGATTCATCTGATCCTCCTCTGACAGCCTGGAGCTCCATAGAACTTGCGCAACTTTCACCTTTTTCCTTCAATACGGCTACTCGCTTATCTCAGCCTCCGCAGCGTTTTCTTACCCCTATCTTTAAGCATTCAAGAGCACTTGCTCTCTCAGTGTTTCGATCCTCTCTTTCGCAGTCAGAGTTTCTTTCCTCAACTCCAATTTGGTATAACAAATCCTTAAAGATAAATAACAGAGCACTTTTTTGGAAGGAATGGATTGACAAAGGTATTATTACCTTTAATCATTTACTTGCTAATAACTCCTTACAAGACTACTCTGACATTTGTGCCTCCTTTCACCTTTCCAACGCATACTCTTCCCAATATCTCTTGCTTAAAAATTCCTTAACCTTTATTATCTCTCAAGTCGCCTCTCTTCCCCCTACTGACACAACCCCTTCCCCACCACTACCAGATTTCTCTATTCCTCTCAGAGTTGCGGCTATTTATAAACTACTTTCCTGCCCCCTTGCTGAAAGAACCAAATCTAAACTTGAACTTTCCTGGGAAAAGGATCTAGCTCAAAAGTTTCCCCTCCAGGTTTGGAATTCCTTATGGTCTAAGATACACACTGTTTCCCGCTCTGCTAGCACTACACAGACTTTGTACTTTTTTTACAATAGACTTTTTTTCACCCCGTCAGACTTGCATAATTTCAAACTGTCTAATTCCAAAAAATGTTGGTCTTGCTCTCATACAAATAGTGATTTTTTTCATATGATCTTTCACTGCCCGTTAGTTAAATCTCTTTGGTCTCATATTTGGTTAAAATTGAATGAAATATTAGCTACTGACCACTCCTTTGAGATTGTCCATATCTTTCTGGGTGGTGTTTCACCTATATGGAATGTTCATTGTAATGCACGCAAATTTATAGATTTATATATATAGCCATTACTTTACAGATAATTACTACGAATTGGAAAGACACTTCAAAGATTTCACACAACGCCTGGTGGAATTTATTGTGTCATCATCATAGGCTTGATCGGGCTTTTGCTACTACTGTACCTCTTTTGATCAAAAAAGATTTGTTATGGTTGCCTTTAACTAATTTTCTTTCTCAAATTGCCCCTTGATTATCTTGTTTTTGTATCCTTTTTTACTTACAGTCGCTACTTAGCTTTTTTTTCATTTATATATCTACTTACTTAGGTTATTTATAAGATATTTTACCCTATACATTGAACATTTTTTCCCCTCCCTTCCTTACCCTCTCTTCCCTTGTCTTCCTTTTGCCTCCCCTCGCACATTAAACATAATACCTTTCAAAAAAGCTTTTTCCCTAAGTATATCCCCTGGTTCCGTTAGGCATTCCTTAAACCTTGTTAGAATTCAATTGTTTTTATTGTTTTATCTCATTGCCTAATGATTCTATTTTGTATTGATGTTTTACTTGGTTTATTATATTCAATAAAGCTTTCTAAACTAAAAAATAAGGTCTGACATTAGCAGCAAAATTATAAATATCATCAAAAGCCAAGACCGAAATGCTCTTGGGTGGAGTAAACATGAGTATGTGAGAAAGCCATTGAATCCGGATCAGGGAAGCAGGGAAAGACACAGAATCATTAGTAAGGGGATACCTCGAAGCACATTTTGTGTATTGTATTGCTCTTAATAGCTTTTCAACCACAAAAAAAGGATATTTGCACTACTTACCCATTCCAAGGACAAATCTTTAACCAAGCCAACTCTCAGGAATCTTTTCTCTACTTCCGCGCCCGTGACAACCATTCTAGGTCCACATAAGAGGGACAACAAGTTGTCTGTACTGCCTGGAGGGGCATGAAGCTTGAATTGATTGTGCCTCAGAGAAGTCGGAGAAGAAGAATGGATGCTTCCTACAAGGCGCCAACCAATTACAACAAAAGACATATCAGTCAAGGAGAGAGAGAGAGTCCCAGGAAAAAGGGAGATAAACTTTCCTCCACCAGGTCCTCTAAGCACCTGAATGTTACCATGATAAAGTGCATCTGCTTAGTGATCTCGAGAGCTACATTTGTGAAATATATAAAATAATAAAGACTTGGATTATTTAAAAATCAAGCAAGTGTCTATTATTGGGCTTTCAGTTATTTGCCCTAGGCTGAATGCACATATATGTAGTATGTCATCATAGTGGATAGCCTGGAGTAAAAGCAGGCTTCTGGGATTGTGTTGGAAATGTGAAATTTTGTTACATGAGAAAATACTTTTGTATTCTGTGTGAGCTCATAGATGTACTGGAGAGCATATGGGTGCTATTTTTAGGATTAGGTGGGACTTTGAAGGAAGTGTATTGGTACTTACCATGTATTCCAGTGGTGACAGCTTTTGAAGGAGTGCACTGTGAACAAAATGTGGTCTAACAGAGGAGTTGTTTTATAATTTTGGCTCACTTAAACAACAAAGGCCTGGCTTCTGGAGGGGCAAACTTAAATTTTAAGAGAGGACAGGCGTTTCTGGTGAGGATATCTACCTCCACCCAGCAGCTGGCAATTTGTCCAGTTATTGGCCAGTCCTAGATACCCCAAACATTCTGATTTCAAAAAAATGAATTTTATCAAAACAATCCGCAAACATATACCCTGCACCACAATATGCAAGTAGAGGACACTTCAAAAATAAGTGAAAGAGTGAGAAAGCACCTCACGTACGCAACACCAGGGAGGCTACCGGCAGGTTCTCACCAGCATGCCCACGTATCTCACCATCGATTGCTTACTCACTGAAAAAACAGAATTTGTGTCCAGTAAGAAGACAGAAAGGGTGAAGGAGTAAAAGTGTGTATCTCCAAACAAAAAAAAACCTGTGAAGAATTCAGAACAATGTGTCCCTCAATTAAAATTGAGATAAGACTCACAGTTAGCTTTGCCCTCTTTATTCACATCTGTGAGCTTACTCAAATTAAAAGCACAGCATGTTGCTAACCTTTTCAAAGTAGGGCAACATGTTTCATTGCCTATGCTTCGTCGTGGCAATTTCGTCAGGGCACGAGGTTTGATAGTCGCCTCACTGGACAATTCACTTTGTTATGCGGATTGGCGGTTGGGAGCCAAGGGCACTCGTACCAGCTTCCACCTTGACAACAGGGTCTGTATTTGTCACAGATACCCCTATTTCAAAGCACTTCCGTTACTTTTATTATACCGCAGTCGGGCATCTCACGAGCATTATCTCATCCCTGCTCCAAGTTTTCCCTTTTTACTGATTTTTATGGATCAATACAAACAGAAAAAAATTAGTTTTCTGTCTATACTTATTTTTAAATATGGAATAAAATTGAAAATGTATCTGTTTTTGACTAATTTTTAATTCTGTAATGTATGCTTCTAAGCCAAAAACTGTGACAACTGACATTCAGGAGTGTTAAACAATCATTGTCAAAGTCAATACGTCTCACCTTTGAGACCTGTTCGCTTTGTCAATGGTTTTAGCCATGGTGTACAGCATCCCTGATGCTGTGCAGCATGGTAAAATAAGAGAAAAAAAAGCCTATGAGGCCGCCATGTGCGTCATTTTTTAGGCGTGTGCACAACACATGGGTGTATCTAAAAATTACGCAACCGCTTTCTTTTTTTTTTCATTTGTCAATCTAAAAATGTGGGAAAGTGTGTTTTTTGAAGCACGGGTGGGTTAGCAACACAGATGGTGAGACTGGGGTGAGCAATATGGTGGGCATGAGTGGGGCAACACAGAGGACCCAGTTTGAGGGAAGCAATGTGAGGGTGGTGATGAGAAGGAGGGTGTGAGTGAGGGAAGCAACACACAGGGGAAGAACATGGATGGCGGAAGTTTAGAGGAGAATCAATGGGCAATAGAGAAGGAGAACACAAGTAGGGGGAACAATACAGAGGATGGACGGGACAGAAGCAATATGGAGAATGGAAATAGGAAACATTTTTGACTAGTATGAATGAAAAGCCGATGAAAAAAGGTTTCCCGAGCTAATTTGAATAATAGAGTCTTATTTACAAGCCAGGTGTGTCACTTTTTTGACGCACTAGCGTCGTAATGGGCTTGCTCATATTTGCAAGGCCAAGTAAAGTCACCCTGCGTGACTTTTCATGGCCTTGTAAATATGTATCCCTTTCACGCATTACTCTGTGTGAAAGGGGCGTTCCATGGGTGTTGCTGTGGGTATTCGCACGCAACATCCATAGAACTTGACGCATTCTCAGATTTACTACCTTTTGTAAAACTGGGAATGCATCAGAATCCAACGCCTCCCCAGGGGAGTTATAGGAATGGCGGAACAAGGAGAAATACTTTTATTTCTCTTTGTTTTTTCCTCTTTCTGTGCATGACGTATAGAAAGAGGAAAATGACATTAACTATTGTTTTTGTGTAGGAAGCTATCTCTTCCTGCATAAAAACAATCATCCCCACAGCGCAGGCACTCTTGCAAAATGACACAAAGACAGTGAGAGGGGCCCCTTTAAACACCAAACACCAAAGGAGTAGGGCACCAAATAGACCGTAGTCAAGAAAAGATCCCCTTTGGATAGGCTTAATACAACACAGCAAAGACACTCATCACAACCAATTTATCACCAGAACATACCACCACCATCATCAAAAGCCAAGTGCTCACAAATGTAAAAATATTTTATTTAAAAATTACCAAACATAAGGTCCACAACACTAAATCATCATACAGTGTTAAAAAAAGTTTAAAACATACTAACTATTAGTATACACAATTGATTTGAGGGAGAAACGGCAAGAAAAATAATTTCTAATCACAAGACAGGCACATACATTAGATCAATCAATCAATCAATCAATCAGGGCATTTATAAAGCGCACTACTCACCCGGAGGGTCTCAAGGCGCTGGGGGGAGGGGGGGTCCGTTACTGCTCGAACAGCCAAGTCTTGAGCTGCTTCCTGAAGGCGAGGTGGTCTTGGGTCAGGCGGAGGTGGGTCGGGAGGGAGTTCCAGGTCTTGGCGGCCAGGTAGGAGAAGGACCGTCCTCCAGTGGTGGCTCTTCGGATGCGGGGGACGGCTGTGAGGGCGTGGCTGGTCGATCGGAGCTGACGAGTGGGAGTGTAGAAGTTGAGGCGGCTGTTGAGGTATCTTGGGCCTTGGTTGTGTAGGGCTTTGTGTGCGTGGGTAAGGAGGCGGAAGGAGATTCTCTTGTTGACCGGGAGCCAGTGCAGGTCTCTCAGGTGGCCGGAGATGTGGCTGTGTCAGGGGATGTCGAGGATGAGTCTTGCTGAGGCGTTCTGGATCCGCTGGAGTCTCTTCTGGAGCTTGGCGGTGGTTCCGGCGTAGAGGGCGTTGCCGTAGTCCAGTCGGCTGGTGCCGTGGGCCTGGGTGACCGTCTTCCTGGTCTCGGTGGGGATCCACCGGAAGATCTTACGTAGCATGCGCAGGATGTTGAAGCATGTCGAGGAGACGGCGTTGACTTGTCTGGTCATGGAGAGGGAGGAGTCCAAGATGAAGCCCAGATTGCGTGCGTGGTCTGTTGGTTTGGGTGTGCTGCTCAGGGCGGGGGGCCACCAGGAGTCGTCCCAGGCGGAGGGTGAGGAGCCCAGGATGAGAACTTCCGTCTTGTCTGCGTTCAGTTTCAGGCGACTGTTCATCATCCACTCAGCTACCTCTTTCATCCCTTCGTGTAGGTTGGCTCTGGCGGTGGCGGGGTCGTTGGTGAGGGAGAGGATCAGCTGGGTGTCGTCAGCGTAGGAGATGATGTTGAGGTTGTGTTGGCGTGCGATGGCCGCAAAGTGGCTCATGTAGGCATTGAAGAGGGTGGGGCTGAGCGAGGAGCCTTGAGGAACGCCGCAGATGACTTCGGTAGCTTCTGATTTGAACGAGGGTAGGCGGACTCTCTGTGTCCTTCCGGCGAGGAAGGAGATGATCCATTCTAGTGCCTTCTCCCGGATTCCGATGTTGCTGAGGCGCTGCACTAGGGTGCGGTGGCAGACAGTGTCGAACACTGCGGAGAGGTCCAGGAGGATGAGGGCCGCTGTTTCTCCGTTGTCAAGCAGGGCTCGGATGTCGTCAGTAGCTGTGATGAGGGCGGTCTCGGTGCTGTGGTTGGCTCGGAAGCCAGACTGCGAGCGGTCGAGGGATCCGTTCGTTTCGAGGAAGGCGGCCAGCTGTTTGTTGACGGTCTTCTCGATGACATTGGCTGGAAACGGGGGGAGCGAGATGGGACGGTAGTTTTTGAGTTCGGTGGGGTCCGCTGATGGTTTCTTCAGTAGAGCGCTGAGTTCGGAGTGCTTCCAGCTCTCCGGAAAGGTGGCGGTGTCAAAGGAGGTGTTGATGATGTCCCGCAGCTGGGATGCGATTACGGCGTCGGCTTTGTTGAAGACGTGGTGCGGGCAGGGGTCCGTTGGAGATCCGGAGTGGATGGAGTTCATCGTACGGATGGTGTCTTCGGTGGTGATCGGGGTCCAGGCGCGGACGGTGGCAGTGGGGGGCGTTGGTGCGGTCGTGGGGTGCGTCGGTTGTGTGCTGAAGCTGTTGTGTATGTCTGCGATCTTGTTGTAGAAGTAGGAGGCGAGGGAGTTGCAGAGGTCTTGAGATGGGGTGATGTCGTTGTTTCCGGCGTTGGGGTTGGAGAGCTCTTTGACGATGTTGAAGAGTTCCTTGCTGTTGTGTGCGTTGTTGTCCAGTCGTGCCTTGAATGCGGTTTTCTTGGTGGCGTGGATCAGTTGGTGGTGTTTTCGGGTGGCGAGCTTGAGGGTGGTCATGTTGTCTGTTGTTGGGTCTATGCGCCAGGCTCTCTCGAGGGCTCGGCAGTTCTTCTTGGAGCTCTTGAGTTCGTCGGTGAACCAGGATGCTCTTCTGCTGCCGGGTCTGCTAGGCGGGGTCCTCGGTGGGGCGAGGTCGTCTGCGCAGTTGCTGATTCACTTCGTGAGGTTGATGGCGGCCTGGCTGGGGTTCGCTGAGCTGGGGGGTGGGTCCTGGCTCAGGGATGCGGTGAGCTGTTCTGCTGTGATCTTGTTCCAGCTTCTGCGTGCAGCCTGTTGCTGGTGGTGGTGGGTCGTGGTTCTTCTGAAGCTGAAGTGGACGCAGCTGTGGTCCGTCCAGTGGAGTCCGGTGGCGTGGCTGATGACGATGTCCTTGCTGGATGAGAAGACGGTGTCGAGTGTGTGTCCCGCGTAGTGGGTGGGGGTGGTCACCAGCTGCTTGAGACCGAGGTTGGCGAGGTTGTCCAGCAGGGTGGTGGTGTTGTGGTCGTTGTTGTTCTCCAGGTGGAAGTTGAGGTCCCCGAGGAGGATGTAGTCAGCGGAGGGGAGGGCGTGCGGGCTGATGAAGTCGGCGATGTCTTCGCTGAATTGTGTGCGAGGTCCCGGTGGTCTGTAGATGAGGGTGCCTCTGAGGGTGGTTTTGGGGTCGGTGTGGATCTGGAAGTGCAGGTGTTCGGCGGTTGTGAGGGTGTCTTCGGTGTTGGTCGAGATGCGGATGGTTTTCTTGTGGACGATGGCGATGCCTCCTCCCGTCTGGTTGGCGCGGTCCCTCCGGGTGATCTTGTATCCGTCCGGGATGGCGATGTCGGGCGCTGAGGAGGCGTTCATCCAGGTTTCCGTGAGGAAGGCAACGTCTGGGGAGGTGGTGTCGACGAGGTTCCAGAGATCGATGGCGTGTCTGTGGACGGAGCGGGTGTTGAGCAGGATGCACTTCAGGTGGTTGCTGTTGGTGCTTGGCTTGGCGGGTGCGGGTGGGTTGCAGGTCCGGATGCAGGAGAACTTGCAGGAGTGGCAGCTGAAAGTTCCGTGGGTGCGTCTCGGTGTGGCTCGGTAACATCCCGGGTGGGCTGGTGTCTGCGGGGGCCAGGGGTCCGGGCGCTGGGCGCGGGCCAGGTGCAGACGGGCTTGCCTTAGGCGCGCCTTCGGCGCGTCCGCTGCACGGCCTCCATATGAGTGGGAGCGGGAGGGAGGAGCAGCTGGGAGGCTGGAGCGGGGCGGTCAATGGGGATCAAGGGGGTGGGGCCGCAGGGACGCAGCGGCGGGAAAGGAGCGGCGGGGGAAACGTAACAGAAGGAAGGGTGCGAGGGAGAAAACCGGGCAGGGGTACAGAAGGCAAAATCAGGGCGGTGGACACAGAAGAAAACCGGGGGGAAAATGCAGGCTGAGGGGTACAAAAGTCAAGGGTTAGCTGGGGTACAGAAGACAAAGGTTAGCTGGGGTACAGAAGGCACAGCGAAACACAGGCAGTCAGGAACCAGTGCAAGCGGCAGCAGCGAGCGGCAGACGGCGGCCTGAAGGGCACCCAGGGGGCTGCGTGGCAGTGAGGGGAGTGACCTACCTGAAGCAGGGTCAAGATCATTTGTTTCAACATATACTTGTTACACATGAAACTTGGACAATAAAAGTAACAAATGTCACCACAATCTATAGTATGCTGATGGAGCACGTACTCTTATGAAAGAGACTTACTCGGATGCAATCCTCTCATATAACCCGTAACACTGTATTAATAAAGTCTTGTGTAAATTAAATGCACCTCATTACACATTTTAGCAAGATGAAGCTTGCTTAAGTGTTTTACTAACAAGTAACCCAAGTGAAACTTAAGATGGCTGCTAACGTGGGAAACTGTACTGCGCATGTGTCAACTGCATCTACGCAGAATGACATTCTTTCGCTTGGAGGGAAATTTCTGCACCTGCACAGTTGCTCTAAAAATGTCCGCTTGAAAGCTCACATGCTAAGCATCTGCTTTGCTGAAACTAAAACAAGCTGTTTACTAAATGCTAATGTGGGGAGAGCTTTTAGAAGTAAATGGGATTACAGTAGAGATAGGTGGTATACAGTGAACTCATTTTATTCTGAAATAAACATGTTTCTTTTTGACCTCTCTACTAGTTCGTATTTGGGCCTCTGAGAGAAAGTGAAGCCTGCGCTACACGTGACTTTTACGCATGCACAGTAATAACAAGCCGAGAAGCCGTGATGTAGTACTTGAAACCCGTCCAAGGCCATCATTGCTACATGGCCTGGGAACCTGATGGACATACTGAAAAACTGAATGGAAAACGAATATCAAATGTATAGATTTGTCTGATAAAGATGTGAATACGGGTGGGAAATAAAGCTTGGGAATAAGAATTAAGGGGCGGGAACATTAAACAAGGAACCAAAGAAAATTATTAAAACTTTGCATGATGTGATGATCAATTCCCCCTTGCCTGTCCAATCAGAAGTAGGAGTTTCATGAAGTTGAAACATTAATGGGTAGTTCATGAGTAATGAATGGTATAATTGAGGTAGTCTAGCTAGTTAGAAAGGCTTGTGATGCAGAGATGCTGATAGACCGGGATGCTGTCTGAGAGTTGAACGAATGCTGAATTAGAATCGATTTGCAAACTTAGAATTTAAGCTAATTCATTAGAAGAAGATCACGGAAGAATCGAGGAGGGAAATAAGGCAAATAATTAGAAGAAGATCGCAGAAGAATTGAGGAGGAAGATAGTGTCAGAGAGGGGTGAGACGCGGGCGTCAGATCTAGAAGAGGTCATCTAGCCTGTCCTGAATCCTGTCCTGAAACCTGTCCTGAAGTCTTTGTCACCTGATCTTTCCCAGGAGACCCTTCCAGTTCCATGGCCAAGGGGTTGGTTTCCACATCATCCTAGGTAAATATATACCTGCTTAGTATGTCATTGTACTGCTCTCTCTATCCTCTCCTTTCTGAGGTACTGTCATTGTGAAACTTAGTTCTAATTTAGGTGACTGATAATTGACATTTTTGACTTTTCCTCCTTGAAGAAACAGAGTTCGTACTGTATTCTTGTTTGGCTCACATGAACTAACT
Source organism: Triturus cristatus (assembly GCF_964204655.1). Classification (NCBI taxonomy): domain Eukaryota; kingdom Metazoa; phylum Chordata; class Amphibia; order Caudata; family Salamandridae; genus Triturus; species Triturus cristatus. The sequence continues at coordinate 401,857,775 of NC_140592.1, read as the reverse complement.
AGATAAACATTTAAAACTTCCCCAGAGTCTGTGGTTATTTGAAATAGGGTAAGGAATATAAATTCTGAATGCCATTTCACCATCAACTAGTTCCAACTAATTGGTCCATTGACCAGAGGAAAGAACATTTTGATCAGTGAAAGATTAGTTAAAATTTTACAGGTAACTAATCTCATAAAAAGGCATTATAAAATTGACCCCAGATGTATTTACTAGCCTATGTGAATGTGTGTTTATCGGCCGAGGTGAGTATATGGTGTTTGTGTACCTAAGGTTGGTAACACGCTGGAGCAATGCCTTTACACAGTTTGCGTCGACGCGTTTCGGTGGGTATCACTGCTTAAAACACCACCTTCCTCAGGACAAGAAATAATATCTCCCACATGGATTTTTGGATCTGTCAGGACATCAGTATACACCTCCAATTCCAACTGCAGCACAAACTGCTTGCAGGCCCGTGTCTGAGGATTAACTATTCTCTCATTTGGGCATTTCTCTTAGATTATAGGATAAATCTTTGACTTTTCCACTCCCTGTACTTCGAGGAAAAGAGTATAAAATTGAAGAAAAGGCCGCTTAAATTTGCATTGGGCATGTTTCCTCTGCAGTTATGGATATTCAATGTATCCAAGTTTCTCTCTTTGTGCAAATACCAGAGAAATCACTTCTTCAGACAGTTTGTGTTAAGTCTTCACTACACTGATACAGCCTCATAACGGGGATAAAACGCCTTCGAGCTTTTTATACCCGGTAAGAGGCTGTATCAGTGTAATGAAGACTTAACACGAACTGTCTGAAGAAGTGATTTCTCTGGTAATTGCACAAAGAGAGAAAATCGGATAAATTGAATATATCCATAACTGCAGAAGAAACACGCCCAAAACGAATTTAAGCAGCCTTTTTTTCAATTTTGTACTATTTTCCTGATACAGCCTCATACCGGGGATAAAACACCTCTGAGCGTTTTATCCCCGGTATGAGGCTGTATCAGTGTAGTGAAGACTAAACACGAACTGTCTGAAGAAGTGATTTCTCTTGTAATTGCACAAAGAGAGAAACTCGGATAAATTGAATATATCCATAACTGCAGAAGAACCATGCCCAATACGAATTTAAGGGGCCTTTTCTTCAATGTTATACTCTTTTCCTCGAAGTACAGGGAGTAGAAAAGTCAAAGATTTATCCTATAATCCAAGAGAAATTCCCAAATGAGAGAATAGTTAATCCTCAGACACGGGCCTGCAAGCAATTTACGCTGCAGTTGGAATTGGAGGTGTATACTGATATCCTGACAGACCCAAAAATCCATGTGGGAGAGATTATTTCTTGTCCTGAGGAAGGTGGCGTTTTAAGCAGTGATTCCCACCGAAACATGTCGAAGCAAACTGTGTAAAGGCATACTGTAGATTGTGGTGACATTTGTTACTTTTATTGACATAGTTTCATGTGTAACAAGTTTATGTTGAAACAAATGATCTTGATCTAATGTATATGCCTTTCTGATGATTAGAAATTATTTTTCTTGCAGATTTTCCCTCAAATTAATTGTGTATACTAATTGTTAGAATGTTTTTAAAAAAAAATTTAAAACTGTATGATGATTTATTGTTGTGGACCATATGTTTGGTAATTTTTAAATAAAATATTTTTACATTTGTGAGCACTTGGCCTTTGATTGTGATGCTGTTATGTTCTGGTGATAAATTGGTTGTGATGAGTGTCTTTGCTGTGTTGTATTAAGCCTATCCAAAGGGGATCTTTTCTTGACTAAACGCTTTCAAAATGACACAAGGGTGCCTGCGCTGGTGCATGCCAGCCAATTGTGCACCAGCGAAGAAAATAGCACAGGGATGCGTTCTATTGTTGTTCATTTGACACATCCCTGTGCTTTGAAAATGACGCAACACAGCGCAGCTAAATAGCACGCGGCGCCACGCTTCAGCATTTCCTTGTAGATGGGTCCTAATTTGGGAGCACACCAGTTACTCCCTTTGTTCACTTATAGAATTCTGAAGATTTTGTAGACACCACAGTTTTCTGAAAGTCAAAATGCTTCCAAGTCTACACTTTTAACAAGCAATGACACAGCCAATAGCCCTGGCCTTGGCAAGCTTGCAATTGTTTTATATATGTATTTAAAAAATATATGTTCTAGGCATTAAAATGCAAATTCTGCTGTCTTAAGTGGCAAGCGTATGTCTGCCAAAAAAAACGAGAAAATGACCCTTTGGCGAAAAAAACACACACAAACAAATTATTGAAATGAAAGCAGAAAACAAATCAGAGATTGGTGAAATGGCCCTGGAATTGATGTGGACTACTGTATAGACGGCTGTGAACAAGCAAAATGCAGTCCCTCGAAGTGAGAATGGCACTTAAACAGGCCTAATGAGGAAGACTATTGACTGAAAGCTCCTGCATGTATGCCTATATATTAATGTTTTTGTATTATGGTTTTTGGAATTATGAGGCTGACAAGACAGGCAAAGCTTTCTCCAGGCCAAACCTAAAAAGTCATTTACTCCCATCACACAAGAAAATTGAATCCTATGTGAATCTGACCACAGTCTTCCCAACAAATGTAATTTCTGGAGTAACTAACCTGAGAAACGCTAACTGGCGGAAATGCCCTTGAAATGTTCATCCCTCTTATTTATAAACACTGTGCCCTCTTCACCTGCGCGTTCAGCCTGTGAGCTGAGTCTGAGCTACGCGTGCCGAGAAGCATGTATTTCTGTGGTGTGGAGGACTTCGTGCTGCAATGTTCTGGGTAGGGAAATCCATTCTCTAACTTCTACCCGCGTCCATATAAGTGGTTCAGTCCTCAAAGAGCCGATGCAAGTAAAAGCAGATCGTCCCTTGATCAGCGTGGGCGCAGTCCTTTCCTTGGTGAGCTCGCACCCTTTTCGTTCCTAGATTCTCACGAGCGCCAGCACAACCGTGAATCTAGGGAAAAATTGAAATAGTAGGTACCGCGGTTCTTGGGGACAAAGGAACACGGGTGCCAGACATAGCAGACGCTGACAAGATGCAGAAAGAGGGGGGTCGCTTTTGACAGTTGCGTGTCACATAGGGCACCTTTCGTTTCCCTCTTATGTTATTGCGTGCTATTTATTACCCTATGCTTGAAATGCAAAAATAGTTCTGCGGGTACTCACCATCCCAGAGTACCTGTCTGCTACCGACGTGCCGATACTCTCCCGCTGAAAGTACTGCACCCCTGCTTAGAAGTGCGCGTGCTCCCCCTTTCAAATGAAAGAAATGCGGGTGCCTAAAATTACCTATTCATTTAAAGCACTGCAATTAACGACAACACGCCGTTCAAACCAATTATACTGCAAGAGCTCATTTACATATGTGGGGAAGCGTCACTTTTTCACAGGGAAGATTTCGATGAAAAGGGAACTCAAACTGTTTCAATATTTATTCATCTGTCTCTCGGTTAAAAAGACAGGCTAATTGGTATCTCGTTAGTAAAACAAACTGGGTAGCATTCGGCCTGTCAGGAAGACAAGGACTAGATATTGAATGTATCCCTTCTGGCCCTAACCACCTCATTCCGTTTTCCGACGTAAAAGCACACTCCAAATCCACCTGTTTTTAAAACGTTTGTATAGCGTGAACTCGACCCGAAGGTATCAGGGCGCTTTACATAAGAACCAGTTGCGTTACAGTTTATAGTGATAAAACTGCGAATACCAATGAAAACGACATTTAGTGAATGTCTGCAGGCAATGGTTCGGTAGGGATTTAACGCCTCCAAAGTAAGCACGCGCACCGATTTAGAGTTGTAAGTGGGCCGGGTCCGTCTGGGTCTCAGACCTGGAAGTAATTAAAAACGAACATTATAACGGGCTCCATTCGGGACAAATAATGATGTCAGTAGCTTTAAAAGCATTTTCCACGTTTTACCTGATCTCGCATTCCTTTGAGTGTTATACGATGTTGTGCTTTTTAGTTTCTTTCGTGCAACATCGTGTACAGCTCTTTACGTGGACTGAGTCGTCTCTAGGCGTTTCTGTGAGTTCAGGTGGTGGATGGGTGTGTATTAACCCACATTTGAGAGCTGTGATGCTGAAGGCAGTGCATGTTTCCCACAGTGCCCCTGAGCGTGTCATAAAGGAGTTCGGAATACTAGTCCATCCAGTCCTTGGCCTCTCTGCAGATCACACTGACACTGACCACATCTGCATGTGAAGCATCACTGCATTAAAGGCTACAGACAGTGAAATGTACTGACAGTGACATTACCATAGCTCCCTCTGAAATGTCACTGCAGTGAGGGCGGGGCCTCGTGTGACCTCGCTGCTTTAAAGGAAGCTCTCACTGTGACGCCAATGAAGCAGATGCTGCAGCTCAGAGCATCATGCAACTGCAGGAGGGGCAGGTTTCATTGAAATCTCCCTGCAGTAAGAGGGCGACCTTGTGGAATGTCATTGCAGTAAGGGTGGGTCCCCATGTGATATCAGTGTGCAGTAAGGACATCTCCCCTTCGGTAAGGATGGATCCCAGCGTGATGCCACAGAAGTAAGGGTAACAACCAGCGAAATGGCACTGCAATAACGGTGGATCCCAGTGTGAAGTCTGTAGTAAATTACTTGTCTACTGTTCTCCACTGTACTGCTCTGCTAGAGTGTTCCATGACATCATAGAATGCCTGTGTGCCTCTCTGGGTTAGAGTGTCAGTTGGACAACTCAGGCTGAGCTGTTGGGAGCCTGCTCCTGGTGGGGCCATCTCTGTATCATCTATCTTCTCCTACCATCCTGACCACCTATGCTGGAACCAAGCTACTAATAAAGAAGTAACCTACATGTACAGATGGACTCTGTATCTTCCTTTACAACAATTTTGGCGACGATTTTAAGAACTGACGCGTGGAGTAAGGAGTAAAGACAACTAAGGATCCAAGGAATTAAAAGAAATGAATCAAGGACACTGAAGACTTTCAAAACGTCAATTGAAACTCAAAGGTAACGCCCTGGCCAGCCCCACCAGTGTCCTCTACCATCTGGACAGCCTGCAGCCTCGGCGTTTGTCTTCACATTACTGAGGAGCCTGCTGTCACCTGTAAGACTTCAACAGTGAACAATCTCTCTGCCAACAAGCCTGCAGTGTTCTCTTGCTTTCCCCACCAGTGTCCTGTACTATCTGAAGCCTGCAACCTGGGTTTGTAGTTCCATCACCCAAGACTTTGCGGTCACCTGGAAAATTCCAGCAACATTCTTCAACCTGTGTGTGAATTGTCGTGGCCCAACAGCAAGTCTTGTGAGCTTTGTGTGTGAAATGACTCATCAACAGTCTGACGCTTCATGGTACCCTGCCTGTGTCTGCCCTGTGTGTGGAAACGGGCGCTTACTCGTGAGGAATCTCCAGTGTTGCAGTGGAACCAAGGGTGTTGTTTATTTCCTCCATAGTCTATGCCAGTTGGAGTACTTTGAGCAAACTTGCTAGTAGGACTTGGAGCTTGGGGGACTCTTTGGAAGAGCCATTTACCAGCCTAGTCGGATGGCGGCTTTCCGCCTCTCCTATGGCCTTCTTTGAGGGATTTGAGTGGATTCTGTGTCTGGACAGTGTCAATGAGGTAATTTTGTTTTTTGTGTGCATTGCCCAGACCACACAGAGTTTCGTTGCTCCGTGGCGGTTAGACTTTTGATCTTTGCGCGAGCCACATTTTTCAAATATCCCCATGCCTGTGATAGCGCGCGCCCTTACCTCCGTCACAGATTCTTCGTGGGATCTCCAGTGACGCTCCGATGTTTTCGCATTCTCCCAGCTGCTGGCCGACGTTCTACTGCACTAACGTGCCGTGAGCCACCCGGCATGCCGTCTGGAAGCGTGCCGCCATTTTGGGTTGGCCCGGATTCATGCTATCGCCTCAGATTGCCAGCCATCGTCATTGCACTTCTTTCACTCTGGCGACCACAGGCTTCAGCGAAGGTGTTATTGTCTGCCTCTCGGTCTGCCCCAGCTTGGTCTGTATCTTCAGTCCCACGATTTCTTCCGCTGGTAAACAGCCCGAGCGACAAGCGGAAGGTGAGATACTTTGGTTCATGAGAGAATGGAACTTCAGAATTCTTGACTATCCTTCAGATGTTACATCCCACAGACTGCGTGACATTTCATTGCTTTTGGCGAAATTCAGCGTCTGCTCACTGCATGTATTCAAACCTTATTAAGCCTTTACTATACCGCATTGGATGCTGGCGACTGCGTGGAACTGTATGTAGAGATCCTGGGTGAGAAACCGCTCACCGGTGCCTAATATATGCTTTGTAATTATCATGTCTGTACTTTCTATGCATGATTCGCTATACGTCTGTGCTTTCATCTGGTGGAAGGGGCGCTCAGTGTATAACATAGTGTTTTGAGCCCACAGTTGGTTTCCCAGTTTTGTCGTTTATTTTGGGTGTACCCTATTTAGGGGAGGTTCCGTCATTTGTGGGTAGTCAATGCCCCGTATCAGATCCCAGGGTGAGCACCCTGTGGTGTACCCTACACTACTTAGGGGAAATTGTGTTGCTTGTGGGTAGTCAATGCCTCACGTTTGTCCTCAGGGTGACTACCCTGTGATGTACTTTACCTAGTGGAAGTTGTGCTATTTTTCCAGGGTTAGTACCCTGCGTTGTCCTCTATTACTAGTGGAGGTTATGTTATTTCAGGGGTGTGTACCCTTTGGTGTACCCTACCTAGGGGAGTTTGTGTTGTTTTTTCCAGGGTTAGTACTCTGTGGTGTACCCTATTTAGGGGAGGTTATGTTGTTTTCTAGAGTCTCTACTCTTTGGTGTACCCTATCTAGGGGAGGTTGTCTTATTTCCAAAGGGTTAGTACCCTGTGTGGTTCCCTATTTTGGTGGAGGTTCTTTGGTTGGTTCCTAATGTGATCATGGGTCTTCCTTTCATGTTGACATTACGCTCCGGTCGAAGTCTACTTGCGTTGAACTCGTGGCCAAGGGTTTCACGCTTGTACAACTTTGAGTGAGATGCTTCTCTCTAGTGTTTAGATCTTTTCCGTTACTCTTAACGGATTTTAAGTGTCGACATGCCTTCTACCAGGGGAACTTGGGTTTCTTTACAGGGCGCTTTCTTGCCGGAGTATCTTTGTTGTTGAGCTTGCACTCTTCTTGTTATCTAGAGTGTATCTAACCCCTATTGTACCTCTCTATATTGGGGATGTTGTTTTCTCCCAAGGGTTAGTGTCTGCACCCACCTTTGTTTAACAGGGTGTCTACCCTGTGGTGTACCCGCTTATGGGGAGGTTGGGTGGGTGACCACTATGCTTTGTTTTCTCTGAGGGAGGGGGATGGGGCGTGTAGTAGTGTTACTTGCAATTTTAATGTTTCTCTTATTTTTGCATCTTAACACATTGTTGTTCATGCCAGTGAAATTCTTGAAACCTCATGTAATACACCTTTGGATATGTCATTGTTGCACTTTCTTGTTAATGATATATTGGACGTATCTTACTTCTCTTCATCTTTACTTCTGCTGTTGTTCCCTAAGGAAGGAGGATGTGTAGTAAATTACTTGTCTACTGTTCTCCACTGTACTGCTCTGCTAGAGTGTTCCATGACATCATAGAATGCCTGTGTGCCTCTCTGGGTTAGAGTGTCAGTTGGTCAACTCAGGCTGAGCTGTTGGGAGCCTGCTCCTGGTGGGGCTATCTCTGTATCATCTATCTTCTCGTACCATCCTGACCACCTATGCTGGAACCAAGCTACTAATAAAGAAGTAACCTACATGTACAGATGGACTCTGTATCTTCCTTTACAACAAAGTCACTGCAGTAAGGACACATCCCAGTGTGATGTCATTGCAGTAAGGACACATCCCCATGTGACAATGGTGTACAGTAAGGACATCTCCCATTGTGACGCCCCTTCAGTAAGGATGAATCCCAGCGTGATGCCACAAATGTAAGGGTAGCAACCAGTCAAATGGCACCGCACTAATGGTGGATCCCAGTGTGATGTCACTGCAGCAAGGGTGGGTCCCCATGTGATTTCACTGCAGTAAAGACATCTCCCATTGTGACGCCCCTTCAGTAAGGATGGATCCCAGTGTTTTACCACAGGAGTAAGGCTAACAACCAGTCAAATGGCACCGCACTAATGATCGATCCCAGTGTGAAGTCACTACAGTAAGGACACATCCCTGTGTGATGTCATTTCAGTACGGGAGGGCCCCCTTGTGACACCAGCCTGCAGTAAGGATATCTCCCCTTCAGTAAGGATGGATCCCAGCGTGATGCCACATAAGTAAGGGTAACAGCCAGTGAAATGGCACTGCAATAAAGGTGGATCCCAGTGTGAAGTCACTGCAGTAAGGACACATCCTAGTGTGATTTAATTGCAGTAACCTATGTTCCGCTAAAATGTCCCTGCAGTTAGGGTGGTGACCATGTGATGTCACAGAGGTAAGGGTAGCATCCACTGAAATGCTACTGCACTAATCGTGGTTCCTAGGGAGTTGTCACTGCAGAATGGTGATCTCCCAGTCTGATCTCAATACCATAATGGGGGTTCCCAGTGTGGAAGCACTGAAGTGCAAACATCTCCCAATGTTATGTTGCTGCAGTGAAGATGAGTATCAGTGTGATGTAATTGGTAAATTTGTTTATTTGCATAAGTTAATTAAAACCATTGCATAACAGATAAAATAGTAAAAAACGATGATACTAAACCACAAGAATGAGTAGGTTAGCTAAAACAAATTCCAATGCATCCATGTCCAGTTAAAATGGTTTTTACATAGAATGTTGCGGAGAGCCCTAGTGTCAAAGTTCATGAAAAGTAGGTTGATTTCAGGTAATGTACAAAAAGGCACACCCATCCCAGGGGCTGACGCATGTAGACAGTATCCCCAGAGTTCTATCCCATTAGTGCTCCGGCTCTGTGGCCTGCACCCTTTAGCAGCACATGTTTAGCCCGAGGGCTAGTTCTCTAATAAAGTGCATATGAGTTTAAACTGGAATGGCATGGTGAGCAAAAAAACGATGGATTTAGGCCCAGATCTCTGTACTGGGGAGAATGTATGACATTGTTCTGCATTCTGTCCACCAACTGTTGTGTTTTCACATACAAACAAGTTGCTATTGATACATATTTTTATCTTTAACCAATACTGTCATTGTATTGTATTGTAGTGTAATTTCATTTATGCAGCGTATACTGGCCCTGGTGAGGCTCTGAAGCACTTTACGGAGATTAACAGGATACTCTGGCACCGCAGATTAGTGGTTAGTCCAGTGCTTACTGTTATTTATTGGGATTAGTCATATGCTCTCAAGAGAAAAAAACATTATACATTTACTCCAGTTTCTTTGTGGTAGGTTAAATTAACATTCAGTTCCTGTCCTACACAGACTGGAGTGAGCTACAGCTGCAAACAATGCATTGTTGCCAGTAATTAGGCTTCATTGTGCCTCAGTGTGTAGAGCACAATATCACCTCCAACAAACTTGCTCAGTGCAAGTGAGGTGATTGGGCGCGAAGACCGTGTGGACAGCGATGAAAGACTTCAGAGGTGTTCAAGGAGATCTAGCATGAGGAGCAGCACTCGTAATTTGAAACAAAGTGGCCAAGAAATGATTGGGCCCTTCAGGTGAGAAAGCAGCTAGCATTAGAAATGTGTGTACAGGTAGACATGTAATAACAGAGGCTAGTAAGGAATGTACCTCATCTTAAAAATGGCCGTATCACTACCGTGATAAATTGCCAAAGAAAAGAATGGTTTTAGCTCAGTAAGACAGCATGCTTCTGAGAACAACCAATAGGAAAAGGCATTGGGGAAGTGAAAATCAGAAACAGAATGCAAAATACACTGGCACACCCAACAAGTTTGACTTTCTTATAGTGTATGCGCAGGCCAACAAAAACACAGGCATATATGCATCTGTAGGGAGCATGCTCACAGGCAACTCATAATTTCACTAAATTGCACACAACACAAACTGGTCCACAAACCTATAGACAGCATGCAGACATGTATCTCACCGACAGTTCACGTGTGCTTCCCTGTGTATCTGGTAGCACCTGCATGCGTTACCCTTAATGACTGCATGTCTTTTGGCTAGTTTGCGATGCGTGTGCATTTGTAACTGTGTTGCTTCTGTGTAAGTACTATCTACATGCATATCTGCATATCGTTTTATTGTAGTGTTCTGCAGGTGGCACTGGTTTCTTGCCTGGTGTTGAACAGTGGCGTCCACTGTTGTAATCTGAGGATGAGCGCAGTGGCATAACAAAGGCTCCCGCAGCCCCCGCAGGGTGGGGTGGGCGAGCTCCAGGGGCACCTTCAGCACAGTACCCTGGCCTGAGAGCTCCTGAGTAAGTATGGAGGGGGGCCCCCATTATGTACTTTGCAGGGGGGCCCTCAAGTTTTGTTACACCACTGGATGAGTGGGGTTGTGACGGAGGCTAAATGATGCTTCTCACAAAAATGATGGGAGATACAGGTGGGTTGGCCCCTGTGGACAGTGCCAGCCTACTTCTAAGCACACTGTGAAGCACTGGTGTAATGCTGAGGGGCCGTCATCTGCCTCTAGAGCGGGTCTGAGTTTGTGGTTTCCTTTGGGGGCAGCGCATTATGTGTAATAGGGTGCACTATCCCTATTTGTGCCTGGTGCACCAAGTTAAAGGTGTGGGCACCGCATACCTGGACAGTGCTCCTTATGTATAATATGACCCAAAGTGTGTTACTCTTTGTAGAGAGTCATTAACTCTACCCTCCCTTCATTTACCAGCCTTAGTTCCCACCCTCTCATCCAAGAAATGTCTAGCTTTTGGTTGCAGCAAATTGTGTGTCCACTCCTGCTTTGGGTAGGCCATCAAGGAGAGCTTTGTAAATGAGTAGAGCGTTGTGATGTCAGCATGAGAGGAATATTTGATATGGCTCTGTCTCTTATGTTAGAACTCTGATATCAGTTTTTTTGCTGTTAAAATTAAAAAATATATAACTTACTCAGGAGATATTTATGGGATAAAGTGCCCTCTGCTGTATATTATAAGGCTATTGCATGTCAATGAGGAGATCCATGACTATACAGAAGAACAAGGTTGAAGGCCGAGTTCCTTCATAATGTAATAGAGTGCAAGATAACTTACAATATACTTTTAACATAGGGCAGAGGGTATTTTATTACTTATAATACCCTTTATTTCCCCCAAAAGTCTTCTTGTCTCTGGCTCCTTCATATGAAAGAGTATGGCTGAAAATATAAAAATTGAATGCAGAAAAATAGCTCAAAATTAAACACACCAACACGCATCTAGTAATTTGTTGCAAAAGGATATTACATGTAGTTTAATGTAAGTTATTAAAAAAATTATTATAGCTCATATGCTTGATAGCATGCACGGAAATTCACACTTTCCTATAATGCAAAAAATATACATACTCAGTGGATGCTGCTCCCGCGAAGCAGCATTTGGGTGGGTAGGGGGCAAGAAGGGAAGGATGGTTAAATCTTTTTTTTTTTAAATCACTTACATGCCAGCCGGTCGGCTGGCCAGCTGCCACCTCTTCTCCATCCTCTCTCGTCGTCTTCCTGGCTTCTTCTATGGGAAAAGGAAGCACCCAGGCTCCCCATAGCCAATCACAATGCTGCAAGGCAGCGTTGTGATAGGTCTGAGCACGGTGGTTCAGTGCTCAGCCAGGGTATGGGGGCCTGGGTAAGTTCTCCACACAGGCTGTAATGCAGCCTGCATGGAGAACACGTGGAGTGCGCATGATTTTTTGGCCGGCCAAGAGGACCGGCCAAACATTCATGCGCAGTTACATAGTGCCAACCACTCCTCCCCGTACTCTGAGAGCAGAGTAGATCCAGCCACCCATTGAAACTCCGCGCAGCAGGAACAAATAAAATGATAATAACATAGAGTTATTATCATTTTATTTTTCCTTTTTTTTTCTACTGTGAAAAGCAGTGGGGCAACGCTCCTCCGCCTTAGCGGAGGAGCCACCACTGTGCATACTGCCATAAATATCTCCATGATGCTAAGGACTGTTGATTGTAGGGAAACAGTTCAGATTTCATATTCATTGTTTAAACAGTTGTTGTAATTCTACTCTATGACCAGCCTTTCTCAGCATGCTGACTCTAGCAGCAGGCATTGTGACATCATAACTCACCTCCAATAAGTTGTTGCCATTAAACAGCAACTTCATTTTCTTACTAGAAGTGACTAGTGATGTTCTTGTCTTTACCTTCTTTAATTATATATTTCCTCCTCACCTCTCTCTTACAAAGTATGTCATATCTTGGTTTATCAGTTTGCTTTAGTAATCATTCTCCTTGTAATCTCTATTTCTTTACCTAGTTATTTTATTACATTTTCTTATTTTCAGGAACTATATATTTATATTTAAAAATTTGCTACAAAAGTTACACACGTATGTGGGAGAAGAGTTAACAGAGCCGAAGTGAATGTGCCTTACAAGCAGTGCTTAATTTGTAAAAACAACAACAGTGATAATTTAGACATTCCAGACCAATCAAAGCTATAAGAATAGTATGGGCAGCAGGTATTGTTAAATTTGATTGTATATTGAAATATTAAACACTGAGATGTTCTCATGTCAAAATTAGGCAAATATCATCACCATATGGTGGACTGTCACAGGTGCGGGTATTGGGAATTAAGTGCCGGGCGAGCACCGGACACCAGTGGCTCAAATTAAGCACTGCTCCCAAGATATATTATTTAGGGTAATATTCTCCACGTTTCTGTCACTACTGTGTGAGAATCAGGAAGGGGAATCATAGTAACACTTTATACTCATAAATCAGCCTTACTAGAGCTAATGTCTGCATTTAAGACTGCAAGAAATTCACAAAATGTGCTATTGCTCTGATAAATCTTGTTACTGCCACCTCGATCATGAAATAATATGAAGTAATAAATACCAGAAAAAAACAGTGGAGAGAGGGTGTTCCAAGGTGTGATTAGCCTTGAAAGTTTGAGAACTCTCACAAACTTGATTATGTGTATATTATTTACAAACCACTTTCCAACCCTTTCATACCGTGGAAATTGTCTGAGATTTACCGCTATCAACATTAGGAATAAATTAATTTGCGATTGTGGGAAGGGGAAAGAAACACCACCAAAATCATGAGGTGTAACATAATGGGATTTTCTACAAGAAAAAAATAACATTCTGCATGGAGCAGTGTGGGATACAGTGGGAAATGGCCGTACTCTGTATGTGGTAGCTTTTGTTGCGCTGGAGCCAGTCCAGGCTCAGCAAATTGTTCTACCTATGTATCAGTGCAATGTGCTGGTCCTGGTACACATGCAGCAAGTGCACATCGGCACACTTTTCCAGGAGGACAGGTGCTTGGAGGGAGAGTACGTGTTTTATTTTCCTGCACGCCCACAAAAAATCTAATTGTTTTTGTTCAAGTGCTGCCCTGTCTGGAAGCAGATGAAGGGCAGAAGCAGCCCAGGTGGAAAGGAAACCCTAACTAGAGAAACAAAGGCACCACATCAAGGGTGACTTCAAAAGTTGTTAAGGGTTAAACTGAGATTTAAAGCATTTTGACAATAATAATAACTTACATAGCACAGAAACCAAAGTGAATTTTTTATTAGGAGAAAGTAAGATATAAGGTCAAAATAGTACAGTAAAATAATAAACAATCACACAAACAAGAATGAAGGAATAGCTGGATATAAATATGAGTTCTACATGGTTCGAAAGGAGGATAATTGAAATAAAATGGTTAAAAAGGTAATACAATGCATACAATACAATGCATACAAGGAGTAAAACTAGTAATATTAAGCATGAGCAAATAATTACAATGCCAATAGGATAGAAGTCATGGAGGTTGAGAAACTTCTTGTTGAATAGGGGTTCGAGAATAAGAACGTCTAACATTAACATCAAGGAATATTGTAACAGGTCACCACAAATTCAAGCTGGTGCTAATAATAGATCTAAAATCTTTATTAGATGCACAAATATTCCAATCAGGCGATAAACTTCTTAAAAATACATTAGTAATGTATAAGGGGATTGTAGAACCCAAAATTAAGTTAATCTGAGATTAAACACTTTTCCAAAAATTGTGAACATAAGGACAAGTAAAAAAACAGTGTTTTAAAGCAGAAAATGTGGAGGAACAAGTCCAACAAGTGTCGGGGAGATCAATGTGCCTTTTCTGTAAAACTACAGGAAACAGAGGTCTATTATAAATAAAATTAAAAGAGTGCTTGTGTAGTGTTTGCTGCTCTAGAGGTTTTCCTCATTTTGATCAAAAGTTTATTCCAAAATAGGATCATGTAGCATAAAGAAATGAGAGTATAAAATGGAAGCTCTAGGAAGAGTGAGAAGAAGAGATTGTAAACGGTTAACAGGAAAAGATATAGGAGAGATAGGAGAACAAAATTGAGCAAATGCAGTGTAAAGAGCATGCTGCAGGAGTATATATTTGGACTGAAAAGAGGAAGGAAGGTAAAAATGACGACTAATTGTGAGAAAGGTATAACCTTATCTTGTTCAGAGAGCTGATGAACCATAATGAGACCTTTATGTCTTCAAGATTTCCAATGAAAGGTGTTTGCCTCGGATCAATATAAATGTATTATGCCATCTGTTGGATTTAAGACAAGAGTTGGAATCCTCAGGGACCAATGACGACCTAAACTCTAAAATTTTGCATGAATGTTTAAGAATAGGAGTAGATAAAGTGTGTGGTTTGCGGGTAAAAGATAAGTATTCCTGAAATGAGAAGGGAGAGAGGTAAGAATGCTCTAGCTCGACACATAATGGACAATCCAAAAAAGACTCGGAAAGCCACAAAGAGGAATGCTGGAGCAAAAATGATTAGAGATAAGTAGAAAAATCAGGACAGTTTACCCCACCTTCTGATTTTGGACGTATTAACTTTAATAGTGGCATACAAGTTTTTTTTTATTATTCAACAAAGATGATATAGAATTAATCCTTTAAATTGTTTTGAAGGAAATGGGTATTGGAATATTAGAAACTGTATAAATTATTCTGGGAGTTAACATCATCTTAATGGTGTCTAAATGGCACCACCAGGATAAATAAAGAGGATGCCCTTTATTAGTTAATGTAGACATTTTTTGTATACATTTATCTATGCACAAAGAGAGTGCTGCTATGAGGCAAGGAGTAAAATATAAACCTAAGTATTTAATATGTTGAGGACTCCATATGAAATTTGAAATGGTAAAGTCAGCTTTAAAAGTAAACTTGGCCAAAAGGTAATATCTCACATTTATCATTATTCAACTTTTATCCAGATACTGAAGCGTGAGACTTAACTTCTTATAAAAATACAGGAAGAGAGAGTTGAGGTTGTGAAATGAATAACAATATATCACAAGCAAAAGCTGCTAGATTAATTTGTTGTTTCTTAAAATCAAATCAACGTATATCTTGACTTTGATGAATTTTAGACAAAAAAAGTTCTAGGGATAAATTAAAAATGAATGGAGGGAGAGGGCAACCATGACGAACACCTCCACCCAAAATAAAATATGGATAAAACATGGATGTGAATATAAAATAGAAATCAGGGATATCATTTTTGGGCCAAAACCAAACCATCTAAGAGTTTGAAACAGATATGCTTGCTAAAAATTCTTTGGCCTGCTTATGTGAAGTTTTATGTTTTTTTGAGGCATAACCAATAATAAAACCATGAGCAGCCGCTTTAAATGCAGCCCAAATGACAAAAAAGGTAAGTTGTCAGTTTGATTATAAAAAAATATTCATTAAAAAAGGACCAAAAGAGGAGGCAAACACAGGGTCCAAGAGGAGTGCATTATTAAAACGCCAATGTTTAGGCATGTTGGGCTTTTGCTAAATATCCTGTTTAATGGAAATGGGAGCATGATCATGTACTAGAATGGAACCTATATCTGCAGTTCTTAAGACTTGGGAGACATTGTGTGTTATAATGAAATAATCTATTTGTGACTGAGTCTGGTGAACCGTGGAGTAGGAGCTATATTATCTCAGGGTGGGATTGCAAAGTCTCCAAGCATCAATAAGCTTATATTGTTGAATAGTTTGAACAAAAATTATGTGCTTTGTGGGATGTGAAGGAGACCGACGAAATGCGGTCTATAAAAGGATCCATAACTTGATTGCAATCACCTGCCAAGATGAAGTTATCATCTATGTATTGTGTAATTTTCTGAGAAAAATGAGACCAAAAAGATGGATCACCAACAGTAGGAATGTAGATATTAAACAAAGAAATTGGAGCATACCCAATCAACAATTTAGTATATAACCATCTTCCATCATCATCTGAAACTTGAGAAAGCAATTGAACAGAAAGCGATTTGGGACAAAAAGTAAAAACCCCATTTCATTTGCCATCTTCTGGTGAGAAAAAGACTTCACCTACCAAACCCCTTCTCAATTTTAAGGATTCATCTATCAGAAGGTGAGATTCTTCTATAAGGGCTATATCTACCTAAAACTTTTGACACATGTGATAAAGCATGATGTCTCTTTATGGAAGAATTCAAACCTCTGATGTTCCAAGAAATAATTTTCATAGACAGAGAAATATTACAGAAAAAAATAAAGACCATAATCCAATTAACCAAATAAAAAGCAAGATACAAACCATACAACAGCCGAACCATTCAAAGAAATGATGAAGCAGTGCCCATAAACAAGAAAAATAAATACGAATAAATAGAAAAAAGAGTATAGAAAGACAAAGAAAAGTAGTACAACAAAAGGAACGTGAGAAGGGACAGATAGAAAAAAGAGAGAAAAGGGGAGGGAAGAGGAAACAAGAGATGTAAAACATACCTAAAAGTTCCAGAAAAAGAGGGGTGGGAGGACACCACATGGAACAGATGAGACGTCCAAGCCCTACAGAATGGAGGGCGAGGAGAGACCACATCACATAGGATGAGGAAAAAAGGCAGGCACAAACATTAACGATCCTGCAAAGGAGGGAAAAATGCAGTTAATATAAAAGAGCCACATTAATCTATTTAGATATAACATAACAAACAATGTTAAACTAGTCATCATCACATTAAAGTTTAAAACAAAACTAACAAGCCAAGAAATATTGTGGAAGTCCAATATGACTAAGTGGCCTGAGATGTACTGGCTTCAAAAGTAGCCATAGATTCCAATTTTCAGGAATTAATGAAGCTCTTCAACCTGATCGGGTCCTCAAAAGATGTGGTTTTGTTTTTATAAGTGACTTTAAATAGACAAGGATGAAAAAGACCACATCGGTCTCCAAGAGAACAAAGATCAGATCTCATGTTAAGGAATTCCTTGCATCCATTTGCTACATACATTGAATTGACTTAATCGCTGCAAGAACTTTAAGCAAGTCTGTGTATTCTAGAAAATACAAGATGACTCCTCTTGGCCTCCGTGAATTAGAAACAACAGTAGGCTGATGAGCAAATCTGTGAGCATGCTTCATATTAAGAACGGTTCCTTCTGGCAAATACAGCAATCTAGGGGGGAAGAATTTGAAGAGCGGGAGGGACTCAGAGCCCTCCGTGCCTTCCAATAGTCCATAAATGCTAAGATTATTTCTTCTGTTCCTATTCTCCAGGTCTTCAACCTGTTTTTGAAGTGAGGAGACCTGAGATTAAAGTGTGTTGACTTTAACATCAGTGAGCCCAAAAGATGATACACTTTGCTCTACCGTGTTGAGCCTCTCGTGCATCTGGGACCAATTATCCGTGAGAAACTGCAGCTTGGCCTTTGTTTCCTCCATGAAAGGACGCAGAGCACGTATGTCCTCTAACAACTGATCCAAGGAGACAGGAGAAGTGGACTTTGGCGGGGAAGGCGGATTTTTTTTCTGCTATTTTGTAGAAATCTTCCCTGTAGCAAGACGGATGGGTCCCGATGAGGGAGAACCTTTAGAGAAAGATGTCAAGCAGTCTTTATTTGTTTTAGTCTACCCAAATAAAAAAAAGGCAGACAGGAGTGGAAACCCAAATGCTACAACAAAAAATAGGAGCACACTGGCAAACAAGAAAACCTCTAATATGGTAAACCAGCAGTAATACAAAATAATTCAAAATGTCATTAATTTTAATTGTTATGAAGAAAATATGGTGTTGACCAGTCAAGAAAAGCCACCAAAACTGTGATATATGGCATTAGAAAATGCCGTTAGGAAAAAGAGGCAGTCAACTTTACTGGTGCAGCATTGTTGCAGGGAGCAGTTTCAATCTAAAATGGCAGCCGCGTCCGTCACAGCACTGAGGCGATACTCACTTCTGATGGAAAACAGGTTAAAGAGCCAGATATGCAGCTGCAAGGGCTCTCTCTTATGTCAGCAGGACATCCACTAATGAATGTGTCATACCACATTGAAAAAAACTGTGGCTTATGACCATCAGTCCGTGCTGCTCCGGGTAGTGTCACTTGGGCGCTGCCATCTTCCGCGGGCGTCAAGCTATGCCCACCAAAGTTAATTTTAATAATCAATATTTATTCTACCTATTAGAATCAATTGTATTAACCTTACATCTCTCAAGCAAATACACTAATCACTGGAGTTTTCTTATCAGTGGAATGCTAGGAAACATAGTGGAGAAACATGGATCTCTGTAGCAGGTGTATTAGCCCTCTAGTTAAGAATAAAATGCATTATTATAACACCAATGAAGTAAATCATAACAGATTTACTTTGTGTTTTTCCTTGTTCATTTTTTTGGGGGAGGGGTCAGTTTGTAAAAAATAATACATAAGATAATTGTACAACGCACACAATTAAGTTGAAATAAATTTCAATTTAATGGTGCTACTAGGAACACGCAAACCATTTCCTGACAGAGGCTGGGAAACCTGTGGCTGAAGCACCTTTGGAGGTGTTACCTTGAAAAGTGTTGTCAATACCACAAAGTTCTAAATCTGCACCAATGAGAGGCAGTAAACCTTTGTGATTGCCGGCCTAGCGTCTAAGAAATCCTGGAACCGTACCACATAATGCTAATGAAAGCAGCTGCATCACATGTACAGATTTGAGTCAGCAATATTAGAATACATTGGTGGTGCAAACTTTCAGCCATATTTTAATGTGCTAGCAGTAAACTAAAAACGTATTTTAAGCATCCATGCTGGACAGAAACCCTGAGTGTTGCTGCCTGATGAATGCTAAATCGGCTCCCAAGATGGCAGATCCTGCTTGATTCCTGAATGCTATGTTATGTTATTTGGATTTGTAAAGCGTGACATCACCCGAAGGGAATCCAGGTGCTGGAGTAGGTGTGTGGGTCATCTGCCGGTATCTGGTTGAAGATCCAGGTCTTCAGTTTTTTGCAGAATTCAAGAAGCAAGGCGTAGGCTCTGATGTGAAGAAGGAGTTTGTTCCAAGTTTTGGGTGTGATGTAGGGAATATGTGATGTTAGAACGCATACCGTTACATCACATGCCGTTACAACGCAAAACTTTACCCCGACTTTCTGTCGGGGGAGCACTGGAAGTTGGAATAGATTAATTTTCTATTCCAACTCCAGTGTGTGCAACATTAGGGAAGGTGTTGGAGTTAAATCCAACACCTTCGTCCCACTGCTGCATACCTTTTTCGTTGCAACGGCATGGGATGTAATTGCATGAGTTGTACCGGTTGCGTTGAAAAGGCTGTTTCCCGATGTAGGAGAGGGCAAGGCCTCCTGTTCTACTTTTGCATATGCAAAGGTTGTGTGCAAGAGAGAGTGAGGCAAAGTGTAGAAGTCTGGTAGGATGGTGGAAGTGAAGGCGGCAATTGAGGCAAGCTAGACCAATGTTGTGTAATGCATTTTATGCATGTGTGGGGACTTTAAATAGGCAGCACTTGTGTATCTGCAGTCAGTGGGAAAGCTCTGAGGGGTGGTCTGACGTGGGTGCATTGTGGGAGGTCCAGCGTGAGTCTAGCTGAAGCATTCTGGATTGTCTAAAGTCGGTCGAGGGTGTGGTTGGAGATGCCGGCATAGAGTGTGTTGCTGTAGTCTAGTCTACGGGTGACTAGGGCTTGAGTAACAGCTTATCTGGTGCTCATGGGGATCCAGTTGAAGATTTTTCGGAGGATGCGAAGCATGTGGAAGCAGTAGGAGTGGATAGCGTTCACCTGTGAGACCATGTTGAATTTATCATCTAAGATGATTTCCAGGTTTCGTTTGTAGTTAGTGGGTGATGGTGTTGGAGCAAGCTCTAACGGCCACCAGGAGGAGTCCCAGGGGGAGTTCTTCTTCCTGAAGATTATCACTTCTGTCTTATCTGTGTTGAGTTTCA
Source organism: Triturus cristatus (assembly GCF_964204655.1). Lineage (NCBI taxonomy): Eukaryota > Metazoa > Chordata > Amphibia > Caudata > Salamandridae > Triturus > Triturus cristatus. The sequence continues at coordinate 401,837,525 of NC_140592.1, read as the reverse complement.
AGAAGATGGTTTTCATCCATTATGTCGGAGCTGTTCATGGGGGACTTGTCTGACATTGAGAGGATGAATTGGGTGACATCGTAGTAGGAGATAATGGAGATGCTGTGAGATCTTATGATGCTGGCGAGTGGTGTCATGTAAATGTTGAACAGGGTGGGGCTGAGAGATGATCTTTGAGGGACTCCTCAGATCAAGTCCTTGGACTCTGATGTGTAGGGAGGGAGTCTGATTCACGGGGTGTTCCCTATAAGGAAGGAGCATATTCATTTGAGGGCTGCACCTTGGAGGGCTTTTACATGCAGTCTTTTGATGAGGCTGGAGTGTGACACTGTATCAAATGCACCTGAGAGGTCCAGCAGTATGAAAGCAGCAGTTTCTCCTTGGTCCAGTAGGGTGCGGATCTCATCTACTTCTGCAATGAGTGCAATGAGTGCTCTCTCCGTACCTTCCGGTTGCTTCAAAAGCTGGATTGAGAGTAGTCAAGAAGATTGTGGAGTTTCAGGTATTTAGTGAGTTGTTGATTGATTGCCTCCCCTATCATCTTTGCAGGGTATGGTAGAAGGGAGATGAGGTGGTGGTTGCCCGATTCCTTGGGGTCTGCCGACGTGTTTTTTGAGGAGGGCCGTGAACGCAGGGCCAGCTATTTTGGTGGCATGAACGACTGTTAGGAGTGGCCAGCAATAGCAGCTGCCTTGCTATTTAGTACCCCTACAGGGCATTTGTTACCCCTGATCTCAGGGATCAGGAAGACTGCAACAGAAGCAGATAATAACCAGGGCTCAAAAGCCTTGTTGAGACTCTGCGTATGCATCTATTACCAGTGAATCCATACCACAGCCTCTCCAGCAGCAAACAGAATATTCTTGAGAAGGTGCAGGGTATGATGTAATTTGGGAGGGTCAAATCTACCTGATGTAATATCATCATATCAATGCCTCTTGGTGAATTATCAGGTGTTCTGGAAGAGTGAACACGATAGATTTTCTCTATATTTTCATAGATTTGATAGGGCTGGGTAAATACCATTCCTATCCTTGTGCAAGCTGTTGTTTGCACAGAGATCAGAATCTATCCTTCGACTTGTACTGAATGCCATAGAAAGGAATGTGATCAATTTACTTTGAAATCTTTAGCAGTTTGCCAGGTGTCATTAACAGAATCAAAAAGATGTTAAGATAAAAAATGAACCACAGAAACCAATTTAACTCACAGCTTCTGATTGCAGAAACCAATTTAACTCACAGCTTCTGATTGCACAATTAATTTGCATTTCTGATAAAAATGGGTGGTGCAAGCTGTAGTGGCCTTCTGACAAGGGCCCCGGCACTTATGTTTTTTTTACAAATTAAGCATTGCTGCAGCAATATTTACATGCCCACCAGTTTTTTATTTTATCTGCATAATTTCCTGATGGCTTGTGATCATTGCCGGACTGGGAACCAAAAGTAGCCCTAGCATAAAATGTTCAAACCAGCCCCACTCACTTCCTTCTCTATCTTTTCTTTCTCTCCTCTCTCTCATTCCTCTCTCTTTCATAAAGTATCTGTAGTGCCTGCCACAATTAACCTGGGGGAGATGGAGAAACTGACAGAGGTTCCAGCAGCAGCCCTTGTCTTAAAAAACTGGCATCAAATGGCTTCAGTGCCCATGGAAATACCTGATGGAATAAATGGGCAGTACGGCCCTGCTTATGCTACAGAAACTTTGACCAAAGTTTTCTTAAGGGCAAGCATTCCAAGATTACTCTTAGGGTTCTGTAGCTGGGTCTTAATATGATTGGCAATGTGAATTTGGGGTCAGCTGATGGGTTAGGCCTTCTTTGGTCTGACTTTGTAGCCCTACCACAGGGTTGCTCACATCTGCATTTTATTTTGGCCTGAGAGTGTGGTCGGAGTAGGTCGATGGATTAAGGACCAACTCTATGACTGGGGGGATGAGTGTTTCATCCTTCAAGTGTTCTTTTTGCATTTGTCACCTTGAGTGGAACAGGTATGCCCAGAGGGGGGTCCCATGCTCGCCATGCCACTAGACTTGTGCTATCCTGGCTGATGAGGGGTGATACATTGAAACCGGTTGTGGATGCTTGTTTCCTGTCCAGGGAGGACCTGACCTGGCAGTTTGGAATGGACTGTTTCCATGGGTAGCAGGTTCAAGACTGATTTGCATACTGCTGGGTCCAACCTGGAATGGCGTGATGAGCAAGAAAGCGATGGATGTAGGCCCAGATCTCTGATTGGGGGTGGGTGTTTGACATTGTTTAGTATTCCGTCCATCAAGTGTTCTTTTTGTGATGAAATAAATGGGCAGTCCAGCCCTACTTATGATAAAGAAAAGGAGACCAAAAAATTATAAAAGGCAAGCATTCAAAGATTTATCTTAGGGTTCTAGAGCTTGGTCTGAATATGATTGCCAATGTGAATTTAGGGTTGGCTGAAGGGTTATGCTGGCCGGAAGTTGGTGTTTTGAAGCCCTATCATGGAGATGCTAACATCTGAATTTTATTTTGGCTGGGTAGTGTGGTCAAGAGTCGGTCAAGGGTTGCCCCATGGTATTTTATGTCTATTCCTTCTGTAAATGGTTTCAAATGTGTAAACATCTTGAAGGATGTGCACAACTCAGTTCATATGTTTTTGTTTTTGCTGTGTTGTTAATGCTGCGCCAAGATTGACAAATCATGGCTCACACTCTTTAGGACAGCTTTATCAAGCAGTTGGAACACCCTTGCGCCCTCAATGGGGCATAAGGGTGACGCAACTATGAAGTAATATTTATCAAGCCACGTAAGGCCACCTTGCATGGCCTTGCGTGGTTTGATAAATCTAGAGTAACACCACGCAGCGCAAATCGCTGTTCTGCATTACTCTGCACCAGGGAGGTGTTCCATGGGTAGAGCATGGATGTTCCCACACGGGAAACAACCTTTACAACGCAACTATTACATCGCACTACACTTACAATGCAGGCATTACAACGGAACATCCTTTACAACGCATGACACTACAACGCATACCATTACAACGCATACCATTACAATGCATGACACTACATCGCATGTCACTACAACGCAGGCATTACAACGCATACCATTACAATGCATACCATTGGAGTTAGAAAAGTAATTTTAAACCCCTACACTATCCAACACTTACCCTACTGTTGCACCCCCTGGAGTTAGAATAGTAATTTTTACCCCTATACTATCCAATACTTACCTTAAATGCAATGTAACAGTATGCGTTGTAATGGTATGCGTTGTAAAGGTAGTATGTGATGTAATGGAATGCGTTGTAAAGGTAGTTTTTTAAAATGCGTTGTAGTGTCATGCGATGTAATGGAATGCGTCGTAGTGGATGTTGCGATGTAAAAAATGCGTTGTAAGTGCATGCGTTGTAAAAGTATGCATTGTAACGTCATACATCCTTCCCACACATCCACCCATGGATTTTGTGGAATTCCCCGATTTACCATTTCTCCTAGACCTTGGAATGCATCAAAATGCTTTGCCTCCCCAGGCAAGGTGTAAAAACGTGAAATATCTTTATTTATCTTCGTTTTTTTCACTTTCCATGTGTGCTGCATTCTGCAGCACACATGGGAAAAGGAAAATGCCTCTGAGGATGGTTTTGGTGCAGGAAAGTGCCCCTTCCTGCACAGAAACAATCTTGTCTGCAATGCAGGCACCCTTGCACCACCATGCAAGGGTGCCTATGTCAGCGCTAGGCAGCAGTGTGTGCGACGGCACAAGGAAAGGATAGGAATGTCCCATATATTGATAAATATGGTGCATTTTTACCCTTTCACACAGAACATGTGCTGTGTGAACTTTTGATGAATGAGGCCCTTTGCGTCGTACCTGGTAACAGGTCCCATGCTATTAAAATGCTTTGAAATATTAAGCAATGCGTTTGCATTTTCCTATTTAAGTAAAAGATGGCCTCTCTACAGTTCAAAGGTGAGTCCCGCCTCATTCCTGTGGCGTGTGTTTGTATTTGTGTACCAAAATACGCTCCGTATATAGGAACTAGTGTACACCACAAGCCAAAGTAATTCATCCCACCTGTAACAAATATATGTGCACTTTACCTGTATGGAAACTCCGTTCAGCACAGTCCTGCAGACGACAGGGCTAGACTGGCCTTAAGGCCAATAAGGCTGTGCTCGATGAGCTGATCTAATAGATCCGTGACTAGGCCAGTTTTTTAAAAGTTTGTGAGTCTGTTTTGTGGCCAGGTGGACAAGTTTTTACAGTTGATTTCTCTCATACAGCGTGTTTTTGCTCATACAGCATTTCTTTACAAGTTCACAACTGGCCTGTTTGCAAATATGGGCAATTTTTGTAGCTATCTGGTTCGCTATCGGGGGGGGGCACTTTTATTTAAATGCCTTGCCTATTTTTTGTCCCAGTCCGACCGTGGTAGATGAAGGTATAATGAGGTGGGAGGGGAGCTGAGGGGTAATGGGTGCTGTATGCAGAATGCATGTTTTAGCAAGGTATGCCGTGGGGCAGTTGCAATGGCAGTGAAATGGGGAGAGTGCAGCCTTAATAGACGTTGAGCCTGGAGAGTAACATGAAGCCGTGCCCAAAACTCAGCATAACAAGTGACGCGGATGACTGCCTTACTTAAAGCCATGAAAACTGAGCATTTTTTGTCAAAATGACAAGTGTAATTTACTAGCCTGATGTCCTGTGTTTTCATGAGTTCTTCTGTTGAAAGATCTATGTAGTGACCTCCCCAGCCCGGTAGCATGCTAATGACCGTACCACACTCGAAGCTCTGTAGCGCATGTCTTTATTCTTCAGGGTGCAGCTGACTAACTGTACGCCTTGTGTCATGAGTTTTATCAACCACACACAGACATACCCAATCGATTATGTCATTCTTCTATGGAGTCCATCAGGGACCAGAAGGGTTCCGCTACACATATTTACTAGACACTACACTCTATACACTTTTAAAGTGATTATAAGCAGCCTGCACTCTGACTGGCTGTGTTCCTTTCTCAGTGTTTCTAAAATTGAGCCATATTACCCCATCGTATTAGTTTGTCATCACTAGTGATACACAAAATAAACATATCCTGGATCAAGCTGAGACTAGTTCACTGTCTAGTCAATTGATGGCCTGTTAAAGCTCTGTAACAAACAGGCCCTGATTGGCCGTAGCGGGCACTGGGCGTATCCCGAGTGGGATGCCAGGGTGAGGGCCGGTTTTGGGCCCCTAGGGGGCCATTTTTGTTACCGGTGGCCAGCAATATTAGCCCCCTGTAACAAAATCGTCTGAAACCGGCCCTAGTGACCAGCTCAGCTGCAACCCCTACCCCTGTCCTCTTCCCCCCGGGCCGGCCGCGCAGTTTGCTAGGGCCGGTTTTGGTTCCCGGTCCAGTCCTGGTAACAAGGTTGCAAATACACACAATTAATGGACGGAATGCAGAACAAATCAAAACATTCACCCCCAGTCAAGAGATCTGGGTTAAATCCATCATTCTTTTGCTCACCATGCCACTGCAAGTTTAGACCTGGCCATATGCAAATCAGTCTTGACCCTGTGCCTCATGGGAACAGTCCAGCCGAACGGCAGTTCAGGCTGGACTGTTCCCATTGGGTGCAGGGTCAAGACTGATTTGCATATGGCTGGGTTCAAACTGGAATGGCATGGGGAGCAAAAAAACGATGGATTTAGTCCCAGATCTCTATACTGGGTGAATGTATGACATTGTTCTGCATTCTGTCCATCAATTGGTCTTTTTGCATTTGTCACCCTGAGTAGGACGGGTATGCCCAGACGTGGGTCCCGTGCTCTCCATGCCACTGTAGTCAAGCTATCCTGGCTGATGAAGGGTGAAACTCGTCATGGGCACAGCGCGACCGTGCTCCTTGTTTCCAGTCCAGGGAGGACCTGGCCCGGCAGTTCAGGCTGAACTGTTCCCATTGGGCGCCCTAAGTTGGCAGGGTATGCCCAGACGTGAGTCCCTTGCACACTTTGCCACTGGATTCAAGCTAGCCTGGCTGATGACGGCTGATTAACCAGACACGGGTCCCAGGATGCTTGTTTCCGGTCCAGGGAAGACATGGCTTGGCAGTTTGGGCTGGACTGTTTCCTTGAGGCACAGGGACAGACTGATTAGCATATGGCCATGTCTAAACTGGGGTGTCGGAGTGAGCTAAAGAATGATGATGGAATAAACCCAGATCAGTTGACTGGGGGTGAGTGCTTGCAATGTTCAACACTCTGTCCATCATCCCCTTTGGTTTTGCTTTGTTCGCCCTAAGTTGGTAGGGTAGGCCCAGACGTGGGTCCCTTGCTCACTTTGCCACTGGATTCAGGCTAGCCTGGCTGATGACGGCTGATTAGCCAGAAACCGGTCCCAGGATGCTTGTTTCAAGTCCAGGGATGACATGCCTTGGCAGTTTGGGCTGGACTGTTCCCATGAGGCACAGGGTCAGACTGATGTGGATATGGCCATGTCTGAACTGGGGTGGCGGAGTGAGCTAAAGAATGATGATGGAATAAACCCAGATCAGTTGACTGGGGGTGAGTGCTTGCAATGTTCAACACTCCGTCCATCATCCCCTTTGGTTTTGCTTACATATCATGGGTATGGCAAACCTGCTGAATACAGTGCTACATTAAGCAATTGTTATTTCATTTGTTTTTTTCCCCGTCCATCCATATTTATGTTTCCTGACTTCCGTCTCCCTTTGTGACTTTGTTCCATATTAAAATCTTGGTGGCATATTATCCAGAATGTACAAGCTCCTCTCATTTCCGGACATCCCCATAGACATCATATCCATCTTATCATTCAATCTCTCCATTGGTTACTAGTCCGCTTACAAAATCTGTTTATGCCACTCGCCATTGTACACCAAGCCAGTTACCAATATTCTTCTGATTGACTGTAAAATTCAAACTTCAGATGCAACAACACTCTTTGTTCTGCTGACCCAGCCCTAAAGAATGTGCCCACTAGTCACAACAGTCACATTTGGCAACAGAGCATTCTCGGTGGCCTCAGCTAGTGACTGGAATGCCTGACCCAATACTCTTTCTACTAGAACCCCCTCTCTTCAATCTGTGTGAACAGCTTAAGACATGACCTTCCTACCGTCGATCCTCCCTCTGTGTTCCGCTCCTCTTTATTCTAGTATTGTGGTTTGGTTTTGCATGGTTATCTGCCTTATTTTCTTTAAAGTTACTTACTCTTTAGTTCCAAGATGCTTCGACAAAAATTTCTCTCTGTAAACAAGCATTGGCATAGCCAATGGTTCTCGCCTTTCGGACCTTATAAGTGTTTAGCCATGCAACAGTTGATGTTGTTGCACCAAGGATATTGTGCTGCATAACTAAATACTTATAAGGTCCCAAAAGCGAGACCTATTGGCTATGCCAATGCTTGTTTTTGCTTTCCTCTTGACTTGTTTCTCACGGTTCCTAGTTTCCTTGCCTTTTTTATTTACTACTTTGCTTGTTCTTTTTATGTCATGATATCTCATTTTTCTCTCCATCTCACCCTTACTTCCCTTTATCTTTCTTTTCTTACCGTTTTCTAATTCTTTTTGTACATGTCTTCCTATTTTTAATTTTATTTTTCTCTCCCCTCTCCCACTATTCGATTGTTCGAACCTGACTTCATATAATTGGTTAATGATTCACTTCATTATTTCTACTCCGTTCTTTGTTTTCCTTTTTTCTTTTAGTTGCTGTTTTCATTCTTATTTCTTTATTTGTTTTCTTTACTTGCTTTCCCTTCCATATCTCTTTTTGTTGATTCTTTGTTTATTTCTGTCTTGTTTTTCTTTCTGTGTTTTTATCATTCTCTCGCTCTTATTTTTTCCCTCTTCTTTAAATTCTGCTTCGGCAAAGTAACCCTTTGTATTGAGCATACAGTGCCCAGCTGAAGCCCAGCCAAGTAAGGCTCTTGAGCGCAGTGCAGACAGGGTGGTATTTGTTCTTCCTGGTCACAGACAGAACGGCGGGTAACAGAAATCAACCATGGCATAAAGCACTCAAGAGCCTATGTCGAAAAAATAGTTCAGAAGAAGGCGAAACACAGAGAGTCTAAATCAAATATTGATATTTTGTGCATTGGGAGAACAAATGACGATTGAATACTGAAGCTTTCATCTCAACAGGGGTGAGGCAGAGGCCACGGAATGTACACTGTACAGAGAATGACATACTACTGTGGTATTACTGTGGATTCATTTTGCGCTTCACATAGCGCCACTGGTTTGGGCGTAGAGTGACTTTAATGCATGCTATACCCCCAAGATGTGCCATCTGTATTTCAGTATTGAGTGCTGCTTTTTAGGTTCATTATATTGTTATATTTTAATATATATATAAGCGAGCCTTCTAATAATTCCGGAATGTTCTAATGTCCTCTCTGAGGTGAAGAATCATAGGATGTGAGTTCCAAATGCTCCATCAGGTACAATGGCGCTGGGGCCCACTGAGCCCTAGTTATTATTCTATTGTATTGCACAATCATTGTTTAGGGGGTCTACATAATTATACTATAGCTTGTGCCCTGCCATGTACTGCTCATGACTTCACACATTACATCACTCATCGCATGTTCAAAGTCATCATTGCTGGCATCACTGATGACATCTCACTTGCTCAGATCCCTTTGTCCTATATTGTGCCTGGGTTAAACACCTTCATATAGAAATGTAGATAAATACATATAAAACGCAGTGTGAGCGTGGTCGCTACTGTATAGTTAGGTCAGAGTTTCCACAGAGAGAGTGGTTTTTTTTTGCAAATAACTTTGGCACCAATTGACAAATCTGAACAAAATTTTCCAAACATAGGTTCAATTACCTCAGCTCCTAAATGGAAAGTATTGTGCCGATCCAACAAGCACAGGCCAAGAATAAGTGTGTGTGTGGGGGGGGGGGGGGGTGAGGAGGGGTCAAAAGTGTGATTTCCCATGATAATTTCCAGTATGAAACTTTACTCTAAAATACAGTAAAAAAATAGCAGAACGCAATTACACCCAATGTGGCAGAAGTTAGAACTTTACTGAAAACATGTGCTTTTATGATATAGTGCAAATCCATCCAGCTGTTTTCGAGGAATTAGTAGGCCTGGGCAAAATTGACATTATGCGAGCGTAATTCAGGTAACTTCAGGAAATTCATGTTACACTTGTTATGCAAAATTCCCTTAGTTACACCATTATGCCACTTTTTGTAATTAACACAAAATGATGGGCAGAGTGCTGAAAGTTTTCAACCACTCACCCCCAGTCAAGAGATCTGGGTTAAATCAATTGTTATTTTGCTCACTATGCCACCCCAGCTTGGGCCCAGCCATATGCAAATCAGTCCCGACCCTGCTCCTCATGGGAACAGTCCAGCCCGAACTGCCAGGCCAGGTCCTCCCTGGACCGGAAGCAACCATTCTGGGACCGGTTTCAGGGCATCACCCCTTATCAGCCAGGCTAGCTTGAATCCAGTGGGACAGCAAGCAAGGGACCCACGTCTGGGCACACTCTTGGCCCCTTAGGGCGAGCATGGATTTAACCCAGATCTCCTGAGTGGGAGTAAATGTTTGATTTATTCAGCATTCCGGCCATCATTTGGTTTTTGTTAGAACAGGAAAGTCCCCTGGATGGTGACAGACACTCACACCTGCTCTGAGTGTCTCAACTGAATAGATATCTGGAACCCTGGTACTTGATTTTTGTTATAGGATTACACAGAGCATGCATGTGCACCATGACCTAGGCCTAGGTCATGGATCTGTGGTCTATTTAGACGGGGATGAGCACACAAAGCACTGAGTTTACTAGGAGATACTTAGGCAACTAGAATAAATGGGGGCAACAAGGCTTACATTTGAAAACCCAGATCACAAGTGAAATGCAATACTTTAATTATATCAAAAGAGAATAAAAAATGGTCATAAATACATGTATTTCAATTTTATATCACACAATTTGTAAAAAATATACCTCGTTAATGCTGTATGATGTAACAACCTTAACATTCAATCATTCTTCCTCATTCATCCATTACTATATGTTAAAATGTCCAAAATTTCAATATTAAATCAAAATAGTGAAAGATTCTTAAGTATTTTGTATGTTAACATTTACATCTCGCATGAAGGACATATTCTTCTATTGTACATGTATTAACATTGTATTTTTTCTGTTGGATTTTTAATTGTTTTTTAACAAGATAAAATCGGTTGTTTCGTCAGCTGTGAACATTGTTTTAGATTAGTTTTTCATCTCCATCATGGCTGTATGTTCCCATCACTACTGAGTGGTGCCTACAGGTCTACTCTTGTAAATTTCTGCTGCTGTGCATTTAACTTGCCTTGGCCTTCAGGGTGAATGTATGTAGCGCCTTATTGCACATGCGTTCAGTGTTGAATGTGTGTTTGCTGAGTGACGTACATTAGATGGAGTCTTGTGGGTTCTATTTTGGTATGCCCAGGGCATAGGAGAGCTAAGATGAAGGTGTCTTCTGCAGATCAGGCAGGAGATGTGGAAAACTGAGAATCCATCCTGGGGACTGGGAAGGAGATACAATGAAGGGAGGGGAGGTGAGCACCCTCTGTGCACATCAAAGGTTTCTATGATTTAAAAAGTGTGCTAATTAGTGAGGCCTGGGCACAGTGTTTTGAGTAAATGGTGGATCTGATAAGGCACACACAGGAAAAGAGAATCATAAAAGAGGGGAGACATAGGCCTTTAAAACTTTGTGAGGCATACATCAGTGAGGCTGGCTCTCATGTGATTCTGAAGCTGCATCCATGGTCTTTGTTGTGGGTCCATCATTTCAGTGGCCACCCTTGCTTGGGCGGACTGCCCTCTGACAAAGATCAGGAGAGAGAAGTGGGCACTTCAAAGCACTCCACACCCACCAGAAGTTTCAAAAGACCAGACACTAAATCACATCTAGTGTCTGGGAGAACATTATAAAAGTAGGAGCCAGAAACCCACAAATACTTAATCTTGGTAGACAACATCACCAAAACATTGGGCAGCTGCAACCAGGACTCGGGTCCAAGGTCTGCTAGTCTCGTAGCTCGGTGAGGGGCCATGACCTAGGAAGCCGGGATTACTTGCCCTGTGCCTAGAGCACCAGTCTTTTGCTTCCTTGCCAAGACCAGTGTGCCCTGTGAAGAGGAGGATAGAGCCCGGAAGGAGCGAGGTCCAGCAGGGATCCTGGTCAGTGAATCCCAGTGAGCAAAGTGTGAGGCACCCAGTCCAGTCAGGACAGTTGTAGTGAGAGAGAGCTATCTGCCATCTTGTGGAAGTTGGCAACCCCTGCAGAGCTGCTGTGAAGTTTTGGGCTATAACACATTGAAATGAAACCATTGGAGCCATGTCCCTTTCCCTGATCCCCAGCTGCCTGGAGCTGTCACTGGGACTGCTGGGGCTGTCACCCAGTAAAACTGACATTATTGGGGCCATTGCCCTTTCCCCTTGTATTCCAAGAGTGGGCCACTAGGAACCTAGGGGCGTCGCCTGTATCATAGGAGTCTCCCAGACCATCAGAGGGTCTCAAGATCAACAGCAAAAGTCACCCTGCATCATCAGCGCTGCCCCATCAGGTTACCTTCATGACCCATGAAGGAGAAGGTATCTGCTGCACCTGAAAGCTGTTGCTGACTTTGTGCGCCTCCGCATACCGATTTCAAGAAAGACGCACCCCTTGCTCCTGAACACTTTTTCAGGCTGGGTTTAATAAGACTGTAGCAAGACTTGCAGGCCTTTTGAGACTTGCATGAACTCAGCATATTAGTGCTACAACAAGCTGAACTTTCAGGGCCAGAGTGAGACTTTGTTGCACATTGCTATTGCTGATAGCATCTATGGGGTCACCTCATGTAAACCACCAGGAACAGGCTTTTTAGCTTGGAGGTGGATGGGAGAGGACACACAGGATAATGCCTAGGGAAGTGCTAGAGCACTCACTGAGAGAGTTTAATGTGTATTATTGTGTGTGCTTTATTATACTTTGTGTGTGTAATAAATACTGTTTTTTACTAAAAGTAAGTATTGAACTGAAAAATCTGATTATTGAGTCACTGTTTGTGTTTCGAGTCTTGCACCATTGCTAAACTTGCACCTGCCTACCTCGAAGAGATCTTGGACTCCTCAACCCGCTCCACCACCGAGAGTCAATTGCTGAAGGGGCAGTGGTGCTGGAGCAATTTTCAGAGTGGGGGTGCTGCCATCAATATTACATCACTAACATCATAGGAATTGTGGAAAATCCAAGCGCCACACAAAGAACCAGTGTTGCAAATGTGCCACGCCCTACCAGTAGGAGAGTGGTAAAGGTTTAGTATGTAGCTAGTGGTGCTTTTTGGAGCACACTGTCACATATATATTACTGAAGCATGGTGTGGAGTGCACTGTCATTTACACAAAGGATATTTTCCATTGAAATGGCCCCAAAATGTTCTTAGACATTCAGTTTGACTGATTAAAATCACACAACTTCACAACTTTCTGAACTGCTTATATATTCTGAATTGCTTCTACAGTTCATTTACAGGTATTTAAATGTTACTACGTGGTGGAAAAAAAATGGCATCCTACAGGTTTCTTTTCACACTCCCTGTACCCCTCCAAGATTGCTACATGGTTCACTTTACAAAATCCTCTCTCTTTGCAGTCAGAGAAAGTATTTATTATTGATTTATTTATTCTGAGGTTTTATATAGCGCTGGCCAGACCCGAGGGTATCGGAGCACTTTACAACAGTCGTATTGCAAAAGATCACAAAATACAGTAATAGTAAAGAACACGGACGGAGAGTTTCAGCGAGTTGTGTAACCAGGGGGCACTGAAGAGTTGGAATGACTTCGACGAGTGCCATAGTCATGGGCGGAGCTCCTCTTCCAGGGAGTAATGTCCTCAGCGTTTCTGCGGCTCCTGTCCCTTCGATAGGGAATGATCTAGGAAAAGGATTTTGAGCTGACCTTTGAATTTTGCAAAGGAGGGGATAGTTCTGATGTGGGGGGGAATAAAGTAAAAAAACAGTCCCTATGTTAAAGAAAGAAACAGCCATTTGTCTAACCTTTAGCCTCTGTCTCTGAAGACAGCATATTACCAGAAAAAAACCGAATTTAACAGCATCTTTATCGCTCACTCACCTTCCGAACTCGAGGCTGGTTATTTTGGGGATGCTGCAGCAGCCCCCACTTCCAGCGCCTATAGTACTTGGCCTAGCTGTTTAGGATCCATAATGGTCAGGCCCTGGATCAGCAGGAGTAAAAAGCCTCCAATCCCCCTGTTTGGTCCAAGAGCCCCCCCTTAGCCCTCTGTAAGGTGTAGTCAAAGCAAGGCTTTAAGCAGGATGGAAAAAATGGGGCGGGGGGCATTGAAGTAAGCATGTAAAATATAAGCAGCAACGACATAGATAACCTTAATATTTTTTACACTCATTTTTTTCGGAAATCGATCAGTATTTTTGCATGAAAATGTAAGGATATGAATACAGGGCCAGAAAGGGGCCTGTTTCAATGTCCGTTTAAAATTTTCAGACCCGGAGGGACCCGGCCCACTTAAAGCCTTGTGCCACAGTTTATACTTTTTTGGCAAATGGTCGTGATAAAGAAATAAAAGTATAACCCTTGTACCAGCTTGCCAAGGTCGGATTTATTGGCTTTGCCAATGTTTGGTTAAATATATGCTTGAAATGCACATCTCATCTGCGAGGGTGCTTTTTTCAATGTTCAACGAGCAACAGACAACTAATTGGATGATTTTTTTGTGCTTTCTTTACACGTCATTGATTGAACAAACAGGATTAATCAAAGTGGAAAGTTTTGATTACTCGATGGGCTTTCGTGATTACAAAACAAAAACTAATTCACTGTTGAGGAGGAAATTAGACACGTGCAATAATGTTCTAGACCTTATATTATTTGAAATATTTTTTTAACGCAGAGATGATGGATGTCATGCATATGAATTAAATCACAGTGAATTGCATAATCCCCATGAATTATGCATTATGAAGCTGTTTGTAGCTTCTGTGCGCGCACGTGCGCCCTTGTGTTTGCGCGCGCGTATGTATACGAACATTTATTTTTCTAGAGATTGCACACACCATTACACTAATTTTTAATCGCATATCTGTGCCTAAGAAAAATGAATGTGTAATGCAACTATTGCTATGTAAAGCGCTCTGGTGCCCGATTCAGTTCAAGTTCGCGCTATATAAAACTCTATAAAATAAAAATAAAATAGATTCTGTTTAAAAAATGTTTTTCTTTTCATTGAAAAGGACCATTTATCTAATATCTAGTTTTGCTTTTCAACTTAGAAAATAAAAGCAGAATATATCACATCCCCGTACCCACACGCACACTCGAGTGCCTCCAGGCCATTATCTGTACATATACTGCTGGAATTTCTGGTGCAGGTCTTTCTACCTTTCCAGGGTTCTGGGTTTCATTTCGTTATGTTCAAGTATTATCGGTTGTTTACCTAAGAAATTAGCACTGAAACGGGAATTGCCCAAGATGAAAGTGTGTGAGGCAATGTTGGGATTCAAGCCATTCCTGCGACTCAGGGGACTCAGGTTTCCGAATCCGTGCTCTGACCACCTCTTTCTAGTGCAAATCTTTACGATGACTCCTTTTACGCCATTGCCACTAACGAGGTGTGCTGGATAAACGGGTAGGACAGCTGAGTGGTTCCAGTGCCTTCTATAGGAAACCGTTGCAGCTGTCGGTTATGCGTGAAAATCTAGAAGTGCTGGCTAAGTTTACCGCTCTTCCAAAATCTAGATTAGTGCCACTATGCTGGCTCCGAATGTAAAACCAATACAAAATTGACTTTGCAGTATGTGCTATATAAATTGCTGATATGATTGTCGCTGAGCAGTGATGCTGGCTGTAAGTTTAAGCGTGGTGATCCGTCGTCGATGTTCGCCCCTCTGCTAGGGACCAGGAAATACACCTGTGGTTGGCTCCCACGGAAAAACTTGCCTGACAACGAGTCCTGAATCCCACCCGTCCAATCAGGTCAGCGGAAACATTCAGCGCCAGTCTCTCATCCGCTGTCTCCATAGCAACACGGATCAGGCAGTCTTGAGAGGGCTCCATGTCAGATCCTACAATGCAAGGGGATGTCAAATGCCTCTTTCATAGTATTTATTTCTATAGTCTCCTGTAGACCGTTTGTTTGTTGCAACAAATCGCTTCCTGCACATGTCCGGATCCGGCATTCTAATACAAATCTGCTATTTATGTACAACTTTTGCCAAAGCACCTAAAGTGAAACAGTGAAACAGTTTTTTAACTCACTTTAATTTCAATTCATCGTTGTTTGCTTAGAGTACATAATATCTTTTCCAAAGGGTAAATATCACATACTGTAACAATTTCAATAATAAGCATACCATTATCGAATTGAAGATGATACTCATTTTATCATCCTCTGAAGGATGAAAGACCTGAGCTGATGTTGCTAGAACTCGGAATTGCAAAATGCAGATCTCACACACACATGCACCGCAGCAGTAAACGCCAAACTTACTGAACAAACTTTCCTGAATTTAGATGAATTTTATTATTTTGTATATGTTAGACTCAGTGGTTTCGGGCTGGCTAAGACGCATCGAAGCCAAACAGAACCCACTGTTCCACATAAAATGAGTATGAGACGTTTGTCCGATAACTTTGGTTCACTCTCTGTTAGCTTGGCACCGAGCTTATCCTCAGGGCTCGAGTGTAAAGCGTTGCCTCAACACCCGCCACAAAAAGACTCCACACCGTATGTACAAAATCATTTCTTTTTTTGTATTACACACACACACACTGAAATCAAAACGAGGTAAACATTGCATATACACTTGATAGTTAAATGCAATTGTGAGACTTGCCCATTGCAGAAAGGTCAAACAGTCAAGCGGCTCTGAATACACCGCGTGACCCCGCCCCTCAGTCTTTCAACTCTACCAGCCAACGATACACTGCTCCAGCTGGCACCCAGTTGACTAGACAGTCAAAACCATCTACAGCGGAAAGCAGCAGTTACTTCGTTTCGCCCATCTGGATTAGCCCTCCAGGCACCCAATGGCACCTGCACTAGTGAAGGATTGATATCCCCCATAGACAATAGGTTGTGACCCAAGAGGCTTTCCCGCTCCACATCTGGAGAAATACTTTCCCCTCAAGCGAAGGTGTGACCTGCTGTAGACCTCCCGCAGTCAACTGCAGATGCCCACAAGGCACATGAAACCCCTTGTTGCAGGGATTCTGCACATACACAGAATTATGTGCAGGATTATGGGTCCTCTGTGTATAGGGGCTAAGCCTTCCTACCGCCTTAGTAACCACAAGCCCAGGACCGACTAGCTATAGTGTCTCATCCGCTCGCCTACTCACAAATGGAGAAATCCCATGCCTCAGGCAATAGATCGTATTTCTACATCACAGGTGTGGGTTGCTCTTCTCCCTGGAAGGTCCCTCTCCAAGTGTGTGTTACCTAAACATTCATTACATAATATCAAAGTATGATTCTCCAGCAAGCACAGCTGCCGTGGTGTGTTATGTCTAAGTGCCAGGGCCTGACCAGAACAGAATAACAAGAGTCAGTGTTTATCGACCTTGCTCACAATGTTCAGACTAAACTCCAGGAACAGGCAGAGAACGAGCACAGCAGAGTGTTCTAATGTGAAAGGCATAAACAGAGTCTTGCAAAAATAAAGAAATGTAGTCTTGTGCGCAAACGCAGCATCATGGCTACCAGGTTAATGCTAACCTTAAGATGCCAATAATGACTCTAGCAACCACATGACACCCTCCCCTTGGTAAGGTTGTAATGCTTAGACAAAAGTTGCAAAGATAAGTAGGGCCAACTTGCACAATGTTTCATCCAAAGTAAGTCAATTTAAGGAACAGGCAAAAAAAAAATATATATAGATATATATTTGTAGGTTTAGCCAGAAAAATCTAAAAGATTACGTGCACCGTGGAACGCAAGGTGCTCCAAAAGGCATCATTGTCGTTAAGAAAATAGAGAGATGCCATCTAATTCAGGAGAGCGAAGGAACATTCATGGTCCTCGTAATCCAGTGCATCCAGCAGTAGAACCAGGCAACTTGCGAGATATTCAATGAAACTTTCCTGCGTGAGGCGCTGTGCAGCCTTACAGGTATCCCAGCATGCCAATACTCCAAGTGCAGCCGCCCGCATCATACGGGTGTCACCAGAACAGTCCTGGTCATGGGCTAGAAAGGCACCCACCAACAGATCATAATCCGGGTCAGTGCCTAATGTTGTGGAGAGGTAGATTTCCAAGGCCCAATAGAAGGGCACCGTCGGCAGTGGAACACAGGTTGCACGCAAGTGAAGTAAGCGAAGCGAAAGGTAAGCCCATAGCTTACACTCAGCGTTGCCAATGGCAAGCATCCAAAAAGGTGCTGCATTCATTCAGTGTACAGTCGCCACAGGCCTGGTCTTTGCTGAACCACAGGATGGACACCCATTGCGTAAGAGGAGGAAAAGCACCAGCACTCCACACGCCAGCAAGAGAATAAGTGGAAAACCACGAAGGCGCTGGAAAAAATAGAATGTATAAAGGCCGGATTTACTCCAAAAATCGTCTGAAACGGAGCCCACAAGTTAAAACAAATGAGCAAGGCCTTCAGTATCAGACGCATTCAAAATCTGGTGAATGAGTACCCCAAAATGTAGTGGGAGATTTGTATTCAGCAGTGCCTGAATTTCACCAGATGTTCTAGCCACCTGCATTTCGATGGTCTCTCGAGCCAAAGTGAGAGTGACCTCTCATTGAAACAATAGCGATTTGAGTCTGCGTAGCTTATTGAAGTCTGCTTTCAAAGTGGGAATGGAAGGCCACATTGAACTATCTACAATACCATGCGGGGGTGGGAAAAGAACATTGCTGCAACAAGTAACTCTTTCGGAAACCGTTACTATATACGGAATCCCTGCTCGTAACCCGCAGCAGTTGTGGTTATTTAGGATAAGATAACTACCGTTGGAAAGCAATGTGAGCGTGGGAATTATTGATGGAACTGGGGTTCCTTTTAGAAAACAGGCCAAATTGGGAGCTGACACGTTGCAAGCGTTGTGAAGCTTGTGTACACACTAATGAATGTCCAACTGTAGAATCACAATCCACACCTGTCAAGAAAACCTCCGTATGCCTCATGCGGACAGCGAAACTGAAATGGTAAAGGCCAAATTTCATGCAGAAAAGTACTACCTAAGGGGTTCAAATCTCCCTACCAGACAACGTTTCATACATGCAGTAAATTTAAAGAGGGAAATGGGCAACAAAATAACCCCATGAAATAACCATACAGAGGAATCGGTATTCACTATTGAGAATGGTAGTTGCTCTAACTTTTCAATATGTAACAAGGTGTATGTTGAATCTTTTATTGACATAAGCTTCTGTTTGTTGGTCAAATTAAAGGGCAAAAACAGGGCAGTTGTGTTGAAATAAGCCCAAGTAACTTTCCCATTTTTCAATGTTTGCAAAGTCCAACCAAATTGCATTACAGAGCACAACTGATTTACACCATGATAAAAAACAGACATATAATTCTGCACAATGTGAATAACAGAAGAAACAATATTATCCAAAGCGTAAATACGAGAAGACAAGGTATTAATGCTGTTGTCTACCACAACCAATACTTTATGCAAATTGTCTTGATCTAATTATGGATATCTGAAAGCCGCTTCCATTTGGGACAGTTTCCAGATTTCATTATAAGCTGCATATAAAAAAATGCTTTGGACGAGGAGACCTGGGACCTAAAAGGAAATCAGCCAAATCAATGTCTCCTTTTAAACGTGAGAGATGTTGTTTCACAGATGATAACGATGAGTGTCCCAACCACTGTTGACACAATTCACCCCCAGCATAAGTAGTAACTGTATGTGTTTGTGGAATGCGAGGTTCAGGCCTACTGTGCCTAAACCATATGTTCAATTAGAAAAACTTTATTGGCAAGCATTAGTGCAAGGGGCTACATTAATCGACCCAAGGGGACAACAGTGGATGAATTGAGGGTACAGTTGAGGACCATACCCTGTAAGTCCTTCATTGAATAATTTGTATACTGCTGCCAGTTGTCATAAGCTGCTAATGACGGGAACGAAGGAGAATTAGATTTTTTATCTGTAGCCAAACCAAAACACATAATTTGTTTCAGTCTGATTCAGGAACAACAGCTGTGACGGCATCAAACACGCACAATGCAATGTTTCAGTTCTCTGTACCTGCCAATGCTTGGTTCCCCATATTGATTTCAAATCAGCAGTGTCTTTCCAGTAATCATAACATTCCAAGGATAAATCGGTTATGAAAGTCGAAGAATATACCAATTTAGTATGTTTCAGCATGAATTTTGTGTGTGTTTGAGCACTCAATTTATAATAATAGGATCTTGGGTAGGATAGATTATAGCCAGAAAAGTAGACAAACGTATTTTTCTGTGTTTGCGAACTACCTTTAAATGGGGCAGGACAATGTTCCCATTGTGTATAATTAACCGGATTGTGACCAGTGTTTGACTTATGTAAAAAATGATGATCATAATGTTGGAAACAGAATAAATCAGCATAATTGGTAGAATTTAAATACAAATCTTCAGTTTTGAAAGCAGTATAATATCTCAAATCGGAAAATAACGAATGTACGGCATTAACATCCCAATCATTGGAATGCAGTCCAGGGGTAATGACGTCATCTAATGAGACTCGAAAGACGTATGGCATTCGAATAATTTCTGTTGGGCCATAGATTTTGTATTGAACTTTATCCCAAACAATGCCATCTACCACTGGCACAGCAGAAATATTAACATGAGATTGATCTATTTTCATTATATGTGAGGAGGTGAGCGGAGCCAAAACACTGTCAACCAAATATACATCAGCATGGTCAGGCAAATAATGACTATTAATTAAAAGGAAAAAAAACTGTCACAAACCCAATCCACATGAAGAGGAATATCATTGTAAAAACCATCCA
Source organism: Triturus cristatus (assembly GCF_964204655.1). Lineage (NCBI taxonomy): Eukaryota > Metazoa > Chordata > Amphibia > Caudata > Salamandridae > Triturus > Triturus cristatus. The sequence continues at coordinate 401,817,530 of NC_140592.1, read as the reverse complement.
AATGTAAGTCCAAGGAGGAACCAGGTAAGTTCTGTGAAACCAGGAAAATAAAATAAAAAAACGACTGGGGGGCTTCTCTGTAGTTGAACTCGATGAAGAGGACGATGACGTTGAACAAAAGTTTTCTCTGTCCATGTAATAACCCACAGTTCCTAGGCGATACAAAGGTGGTCGGTCAGCATGAAAAGATGATTGGAGCACACGTGTAGCAATATCCACCATAAGCTCCATAGGCTTTGAGACTGGATGTCACTGTGTTGCCGTCGAAGCTGATGACAAAACAGGCAGTCCATCAATTGCGGTTTCCACTTCATGTTCCTGGTGTACAATAGTATCTGTCGAAGACCTCACAGGAAGTGAAACATCTCTTCGTGGGACGGTTTTGGGCATGCTATTCAGTATCGGCCAAATGGTGCAACTTGACATGTTTAATGGCAATGTAGCGATTTTCCTTGCATCCAGCTAGTGGAGGCAAAATCACAGTTCTGGAGCCCTTTAATCCAAGAATAGGGACTGGTGCATGGTACGAGATACCAAATTCTTTTTTGATCTCAATCTTCTCCCGTACCAAATCTCCAACTTTATGAAGCCACTCTGTGACTGGGATCAGCACCGCTGTGTCTTCAGACGAGTGCAACTCAGCTCTAGCAAGAGTGTCATGATTCTTTTGTAGATCCTGTAACATAGCATATTGGTTATCTACAACAAATGTTGCAGCAGCCTCCACAATGTCTAGACCATCAAGGTCTGGCACAAACATTTTGATGCCAAAGAGCATTTCGTATGGAGTCCGCCCACACAGAAATCTTCTCGGGAGATTATTAAGTGCACGTTGAACCCCATATAAATGAGTCAGCCAACCCCTGCAGTACCTAAGACTCTAGCTGTCAAAGATTGCTTTAAGTCACGGTTCATTTGCTCCACTATAGAATTACACTCTGGCCGGTATGGAGATGAAAATTGCAATAGCACTCCCAGCGACCTCATTGCATCCTTGTAAGCCTTACAGGCGAACGCAGGACCTTGGTCAGAATAGAAGGTACCACAAGAATATGTCCCGATAAAGACACGCAAATCTCTAATGACATTTTGAGCGTCAATACTACGTTGTGGCCAAACCCAAAGGAATCCAGTACACGAATCCACTGCAACAAGAATATGCTTATAGGCAGTGTCGGACATCAAAGGACAGCAGTGATCAAGATAAATACATCCGAAGGGGTGATTCAAGATGTATAGCTGCGTGTGAGGTGCACATGCAACCGTAGACGGTTTAATTTGTTGTCAAATATCACAAGAAAGGACATAATTACGCATCTGTCTAAGCAGACCACGCCATCAATAACGCTGCCGCAAAAGAGACACTTATTTATTTGAGTTTTATTTATTTGAGTTTTATATAGCGCTGGCTAGACCCAGAGGTATCAGAGCGCTTTACATGAGGTTCCACAATGTTACAAAGTTACATCTGTTGCTAGAACCATTTAGAGAGCATAGAAGATGAGTGAAGTGGAGAGTAGAAGGGTAAGGGGGTGAGGAAGAAGGATAGGAGGGAGATAGGGCGGAGAGAAGAAGGAAAGGGGAGGAAGGAGCCATATCAGGGAGACGAAGAGGAAACTGTGCCCAATGTCCCACTGGGTAGGTGACGGTCGAGGGGGAAACCTGGGCCAATCTCCTCTATAGCTGTCTAGCAGCTCCACCGGGCATCAGCCATGTTGCTCAGGTCTCAGTGTTCAGAAAAGCAGATTAGAATCAAAACATGGGCTACAGTTGCATAGTCAGGTATTGGAGGAACATATCCCCACTAGGGGGCAGAGGAAAAAAGGAACGGGGGAGGGGGAGTAATCCAGAGAAGGAGCTGGGGCTGTCTTTAGGCTGCTGAGTAAGCTGGGACCTCGACGACTTCCGTGCCTCAAAGGTGAGGCCCGACTGCTGCTTTCCGGTTTCCCCATTGTGAACACAACCCCAGCATGTGCAGATGCCATGCCTTTGTGAGTGGCAGTCATCAAAGGAAGCCTGCGGTCCTCGTTGGGAATCAGCCGATTCCCAACGGACGGAATTGATGCAAACAGAACTTGTTCCGGTGACAAATGATAAGAATTCTTAGAAGGGAAACCTTGTGGGAACGCCGTCCCATCCCTTGTAGCAGCTATAGCTGGCAGAATTTCATTATCAATTTTAGTCATGGACATTGTAATTGCTGCTACTGAACACGTGGCAACTGCAGATTAGGCAGCTTTATCAGCCAAAGAATTACTAACAGCATGTGCTCCCACACGCTGATGGCCAAGAGTATGTATAACATGTGTGAGCAGCAAGCTTTATTTAAGAGCTGTCACTCGAACCCAAAGCATTTTATGCTTGATTGCGCTACCTTTAGAGTCACGATAATCGTTTTAAGACCAAAAGAATAGCTTGTCATTATAGCACTGTACACAATAGAAATAACTGCACACTATAGGTGTAGGTACATCGGGATCAGCACATTTGAGAGCCAAAACTAATGCCCGCAACTCAGCCAACTGAGCCATCCATTCTCCTAGAGACTGAGTGTAAACCAAGGAACTCACCATCAACCATAGACCCTGCCACAATAGCACAGGCGGCTGAGTAAGCATGTTTGGAACCAACGGCCGGCTGAGCCGATCTATTGGTATAAACAATACATTTGTATTGGTCAAGAGAAAGAAAAAACGGAGGTGCAGGATAAACTTGTTCGTATTGTAAAAACTCCTGCGTCTGCAAGGATGGGTCAAAGATAAAAGTGACATCAGCTGATGTCAAAGAACTCGCCCACTGAATCCAATGCGGATGTAAGGCTTTAGAATTTGGTATACTCGCCTTTGGACCGCCTCAAGAGTAGGCACAGGCGATGCCATAAGAATGCATTTACCGTGTGTCAAAGAGTGTTCCTTCAGGATTGCCATCTGTACTGCTGTAAGAATCTTCTCAATAGGGGAAAAACACATCTCTGCTGATGTGTAGAAATGCAATTTGTAGCAATGGGGGCTGTATCTCCCTCATAGAATGTTAGGTGAGTGAAACCCACAGTACCTGGTACAATCCGTATGACAAGGTTAGTTGTGTTGTCACAAGTTAACAAGAAGTTGGTCACAAGCAGACCAGACTGCAAAGATTAAAGAATTTCTTTATGTTCTAGAAGCCAGCTAGAAGACGAAAAAGTTGGTTGTATCAACGCATAAAGCGGTTTGATACACTGAGCATAATCAGGAATGTATGTCCTCCCGAAATTTAAAAAACCCAGCAAAGATTGTAACTTCTGAAGAGTGGAAGGAGGCTGTAAGTGTGCAGATTTCTCTAGAAAGTGAGGCGCTAAGCCCCTCCCTTCATTGTTGAGTTTGTAACCCAAAAACCGAACCGCCAAGCAGCCTATATGAGTCTTAGCAAAATTACATTTGTGCCCCAAGTATACAAAGGACAAAATGATACGGTAAACATGTACCAGATGTGGAATCTATTCGTCATCAGTCAAATAAATGTCGTCCATGTAAGAGAATCAGGATCAATGTCGTGTAAAAGCGACACGACACTCGCTGCAAACGCACCAGGGCTATTTTTATAGCCCATGGGCAATCTTGTAAATACTTTCTGATGGCCGTCCGCTAAAAATGCAGTCCAGTAACGGCTCTCAGGTGCCAAATTGTGACTGTAAAAACCATTAGAAATATCTAAAGTGGTTTTATACTTCTTACGGGCAATATTATTTATTAACGCAGAGTTGTGCGTGTTATGTACTGCAAATGTACGAACATGACTGTTAAAATTTCTACAATCCAAAACTATGCGATACGAACCATCCAGTTTCGATATTGGAAAAAGAGGATTATTCATTGATGAAACACAGGCTTTAATTATCCCTGATATTCCAATTGGGCCAAAATGTCACGAATGGATGCTCTCGCCTCTCGTTTGATCGGATATTGTGCCTGAGGGTGTGGCATTGATCACAAAGGAATCTCATGTGCCGGTAAATCTTTATCCCAGCCCACCTGATTGCGATACACAGCCGGTGCTAGGGCTAAAGCCCATTCCGATGCATAAGCCCGTTTAGCTTCCTCAGATACATAATGTGAAAAACTCGGCAGTATCAAGTCCTCATCTTGAGAAGAAGCCAAAACACGCAGAAGAGGCCAATCCACTTCTGCCAACAAAATGTCGTATGAGAAGGTAAGGTTATCCCAAAAGATTTCCTTAATTGTACATTGTATATCACCTTCAATTTGGATGACAATTTCATGAAGTCTATCTGGGGGTGAAACTCTTGTGTCAGCTGTTTCCACTGCAATAAATGTGTCAGTTGCTCTTGCCTCCAGACAAGGACAGAGTACCTCCCATACTATGGTAACTTCCTCCCCGCTGTCGAGGAGTGTCACAGCCCATCTCCCATCAAGGAGCAGGGTTCCCACCACCTGAGGCATACTTCGCTGTTAAAGTGGCAACTTTTTTCTTTTGAATTGGAGCACGGTATGTCTCTTGCTCCTCTGGTATAGCTTTTGCTCCAAACTGGCGTCGCAGATCATGTCGTTGTTGCGTGCTCTAGCCTTGTCTACGATCCTGACACTCTCTTGAACTGGACTGTTGATCCGACGAGTCCTGCAAGGAACGAGGAGAGCAAGGATCAGGAACCTGAAACCTCTCCGGTGTCTTAATCTTTGAGCGGTCACACAAATCATACCTATGCTCGGAAGCCTCAGGTGTTGGTGAACCAGCATGCGAACCTTGCTTCTGCTGTTGCTGTTTATTTTTATTCCAATTGTTTTTAGGAAAGAATGGACACCCCTCCTTCTCAGGAGGGGGTTTAGTCAATGGCTGAGTATAAGGTTTATTCCCTACATTTTTACACCCTAAAGCTTTATACACCTTAGCGATGATCTTAGGCAATTTGCCCTATTTATCAACGTCGTCTACTGCCTCAAGACGCTGACTCACCTGCAGACTAACTGCCTCCCCTTTAATAGTGGCTAATATCATATCAGAGACTATAGGGAATACCCTTACCAGTCTCATCCCCAGCTCCAGAGAGGCCTTCGCCCATGCTTCTCCTGAACCTTCTTAAGAACAGTCGGAAGCACTGTCATGGAGGGGGTGCCAAAGCATAGAGAATACAGTGCAGCAAATACCTTCTCCCAAGTGGTGCAATCAGCTAAATTGGGAATAAGACCTTGCGGTAAACTCATTGTAAGTATCCTGTGTTTATCCGGAGGAGTAGTATTAGGAAATACAGCTTCGAGTTGCTCACATCTCTCAGCTAACCAGAACAGTAAATCATCCCTATTTTGCGGACGCTTCCCCATCACCAAATTGTTCATGATTGGGCTAATTACCATTCCTCCATGTGTCAGTTGCTGAGGAGGGGCTCCAGCCAGAGCCACCTGTACCATTTGTGACACATATTGTATCACGCTTCTGTGTATATGAACTAAAGATGCATGTAATTCTCGCAGCTCTGCGTGTGTAACACCACGATAATTTGGGTGTGGTGTAAATCGTGCTATAACAGGCCATGTGGCCCAGTTGACTGATAAAGGGCCTAAACGGACCACTGTAACAGGGTGCGGTAGCGCGCCATTAAACCAGATGGTGTGCTGCCAAGCTGACAACTAAACTTCAAGAGACTGATAAGGTGTACACTCCCGGGGAACTGCAGCATGCTCATAATTATGAAAAAAATGATCTTTCCCATCCACCGCCAGAAACTTAACCCAGGAATAAAAAACCTTGAAGCGAAAAGCAGCGTTCGATTCTACTACAAAGATAATGTTTGCTCCCTCAGCCAGGACTCCATGTTGAGTCAAATAAGCAGTTAGTGCCGCATGGTTATGATCAGCAATAGTGATAGCCATTATCTAAACAGAGTTGAGAAAAAGGAAAACCGTAGCGCAACACGAATATGTGACATTACATCGCGGTCATTACACCGCGGTACGTTACATCGCAGTTATTACACCGCAAGTCGTTACAACGACTTGCGTTAGAGGCGCTGGACTTAGGAATAGTATGATTTACTATTCTAACTTCAGCCTACGTAACAGTAGGGAAGGTGTTGGAATACTAAATCATACTATTCCTTAGTGTATAGCGCCATCCAGCGCAAGTCGTTGTAACAACTTGTGTTGTAATGGCCGCGATGTAAACGTACCGCGGTGTAACGACTGCGTTGTAAAGGCCGTTCGCCGCCCAACACTGGGTATCAAAGAAGATACAGAAAACCTTTTAAAATCTAAGCTTGAAAAACATATAGGGCCATATGTAGGTAGCTAAATACCGGTCGGTAACGGCCGAAATTCGGTAAATATCCCGTTACCGACCGGTATTCAGTCAAGTGAGATGTAGGAGGCCAAAAACAAGTTTTCGGTAAATATGAATCGGTAAATACCGATTCATATTTACCGAATTCAAAAATACCGATTCATATTTACCGAATACATATTTTCCGAATCGGTAAATATGAAGTGGTAAAACGAGAAAAGAGATGTAGGTAAATTCGGTATTTAAGAAATCCATGAAATTCGGTAATTAAGAGTCGGTAATTAACACAGATTGAAAGCAGGTGGTAAGCATCAACAGTGCATATAAGCAATTCCAAAATGCAACAGCGTCGACAACATGGCTGCTCTGTATGTCATTGCAAGGCGCCTACGTCTACAGGAAGCAGGTCTGAGGATTTGGAGACGGGAGGAATGCATTTACAGACAGCGCATCACACTCTTCCAACAGACTGAGGCAGAGATACATGAAAGGTACAGGCTACACCCACAAACCATCATGGACCTGATAAGGGACATGCACCCACTCCTGGACCAGCCAACAAGAAGGGCGCATGCCATACCACCACATGTGCAGGTTCTCTGCAGCCTACATCTACTTGCATCTGGCAGTTACCAGGGGGTGATAGCTGCGGTGGGCGGTGTATCCCAGAGTTGCCTGTCCCGTTTCTTCAGGAAGTTCCTGGATGTCATGATGCAGAGAATGCACCACTACATCAGCTTCCCAAACACACAGGCTGAACTGCAGAAAACCAAAACAGACTTTTATCACATGGCACAGTTCCCGCATGTCATAGGCTGTATTGAAGGCACACACATTCCAATCTGCCCACCAGCTGCCACTGAGCACATCTACAGGAACAGAAAGTCCACCCACTCCATCAATGTGCAGGTAATCTGCGATGCAGGGAACATCATCACTGATATCGTAGCTGAGTTTCCTGGGAGCACCCACGACTCCTTCATCTTCCATAACAGTGGGATCTACACACGACTGCTTGCGGGAGAATTTGGAGAAGGATACCTGCTATGTAAGTAACAGTGACGCACCATTATACTTAGTGCAAATCATTGTGTATTGAGGCATGTGACTGATGGTTCTTTCATACTCACCTAGGCGACAGTGCATATGCCGTGCGGTCATTCATCCTCACTCCCTACCTACACCCATCAACCCAGAGTGAGAGACAATATAATGTGGTACACAAATCTACACGCAACGTGGTGGAGCGCATGTTTGGACTATTGAAAAGCAGGTTCCGCTGCCTCCACAAAAGCGGAGGCGCACGCCAGTACACCCCCATCATCTGCTGCAAGATCATTGCCACTTGTGCAATGCTGCACAACCTTGCCAAGAAGAGAGGTACAGAGGTGGAACTAACTGATTTTGAGGACAATGATGATGAGTCAGCACAGCCAGAGGCCAACGCAGCTGGAGTGCCAACAGCAACAGATGGGAGAGAGAGACGGGCAGAGATCACATGCAACTATTTCTGAGTAAGTAAGGGGACACAGGCAGTTGTTGGATGTCATGACGTAGTTTAATTATGCGGCACTACGCCACAACAAAAAGAAAAAGCTGTTATCTCAACATTGTGTAATGACTACTTGCAAGTCCAGGGTTACTACACCCAATTGTCTTAGGCCATACCGTGCTGCATTAGTGTTTGCGGGCACGCACTACAGTGTGGGATGCCATGGATTGTGCATCCTCACTAGTGGCAGCCCCATGCCGCCTGCTGCTCCTCCGTGTATCTGGGACAGGGGGGGTAATGCTGCTCCTGCTGCTGGTTTCTATGCTTTCCACAGCATCCCCAGCACCAGTTGTGGCCGCCTGGCTTGTCAGTAGCACTTCCAGTGGACTGGTGACCTGCACCATCCCCCTTGAAACGTCTTTGCTGCAGTGCGTCAGGCCCTCCTGCATAGCCACAGAGCGCCTGCAGAGCAGCGAAGTGGCAGTTGCCAGCCGGTTGAGTGCCCTCGTATGGTTATCTCTCCTCTGCCGTTCCCGGCGCCGTGCAGCTCTGTCCGCATCATACTTGCTGCACAGCAGCATGACGGACTGGGACATGTCCCGCATGCCCGCAGCCATCTCACTCATTCCCACCGCCATAGCGCTGATGCCCCTGTCCATATTTTCAAATGTAGCTTTCAGTCCCCGCATTTGGCGCTGAACTGACGTCATTGCCTTTGTTTGTAGGTGCTGTATCTTTAACATGGTGCCCTCGAGCCCCGAGAACACTCCAAGGCTCTCACCGTGTGCTGGTGAACTCTGCACGCGAGACCTGCGGCGACGTCTGCCACCTGTGTGTGCTCCCTCTGAGGTGGAGGGCACAGTGGCATGGCTACCATCCAGGGGCACAGTGGTTGGCTCCGGCCCCCTGCAGTCGTCAGATGAGGACTCCAACACTTGCAACCTGGAAGCAGCACGCCTCCTCGACCTGACCAATGCAGGCGGTGATGATGCCGGTGACTCCAGCATGAGTGGTGATGCTGGCTGTGGTGGTGATTCTGGCTGTGGTGGTGATGCTGGCTGTGGTGGTGAGGCTGCATGTGGTACTGATCTCTGGGCAGACCTTGTGCTGGCCTTCCCTGAACTGTCTTGCCGGTGTGCCCTCTCTCCCGTTGCGTGTGCAGTCCTGCGCAATGTATCATCTGTGGACAGAAATGCAACATCAGCTCAGTGTACCTGAAGCCCTGCATTGCAAGCATCACAATACATTTCTGTAACACTCTCTCATTGTCCTCTGCCTGATTTTTGCTAATGTGTGTAACATGCCTTGTTGTTCTGTGCTATTCAGTTCATGGTTGGGGTTTCCCAGACTACATCTCCCATAATGCATTGCCAGTATGCACTAACACATGGACTGGAGTGGGATACTCATTTCACAATTGGGGATGTGGGATAGGGGTAGGGGGGGCAACATTGCTGTGCATGCGTCTTACCTTGTTGGGTGGCGGCTCTAGCAGAGCTGTCGGCATCCCCAATCCCCACGACACTCTCGGCCACTATTGTGGACTCCACCAGCTCCTCCAGTTCTGTAAGGGCAGGTGCCCTGTTCCTTCCACCTCCTGTGCGGCTTGCCTCTTTCTGCAGTTCGCCCATCTTCCTCTTCGTGACGATCCGTAGGTCATACCAGCGCTTTTTCAGCACCTCTATGTCCCTGGGGGTCACTCCAATTGCATTGACCTGCGCCTGGATTCCCAGCCAGATTTTACGCTTCTCCGACTCAGGCACTTGCAGGGACTGCTTCCCAAACAGCTTCTGGTGCTGCTTGACCACCTCCTCCACTAGTACCTGCAGTTCCTTAGGGCTAAATTTGCTTTCTCCTCCTTTCCCCTCCATCTCTCTGTGTCTCCTGGCTGGACATTGTGAGTTTGAGCTTCACAATCAGGCACTGGCTCCCTGGCTCTCCTCTGCACTCCCAGCCTCTCCAGAGTCTGTTGATTGTGTGCACCTGCCTGGGTGTGGCCACTTCCTGGTTGGGTGGGGTGTGGTTGCACAGGATTGGCTGATTCATCCAGTCATGTGTTTTTGAATTTCCAATTCGGTAACTACCGATTCGGTATTTACCGATTCGGTAAATACCACTTCGGTATTTTCCGATTCGGTAATTAACACTTTGGTATTTACCGACTCGGTAAATTCCGATTCTTGAATACCGATTGTTACCGATTCGGTAATAATTACCGAATGTTTACCTACATATAACTTACCGATTCATAAATACCGATTCGGTAAAAATCGGTATTTATGAATCGGTAAACTAAATTTACCTACATATGGCCATAATCTCTAATAAAGGAGGTATAACCCTCACACCACGGACATCTCCAGTAAATAGTGAGAGGGTATTGTGGACAAGCACAAGTGCTACTCAGGGGTCTCGCGAATAAGTACCAGACAAAACGTTGGTGGCATCATGTTGCAGGGATTCTGCACATACACAGAACTCTGCGCGGGATTATGGGACCTCGGAGTATAGGGGGTAAGCCTTCCTACCGCCTTAGTACCCACGAGCCCTGGACCGACTAGCTATAGTGTGCCATTTGCTCTCCTACTCACATATGGAGAAACCAATGATTAGACACCCCAGAACACAACACTCCCGGATCGCTCAGGAATCGCAGTACCAAGACACACCTTTTTGCTCACTCTCTCGTACTTGTCCAAAAAAAGATCCAATAGAGCCACAAAGATAGTTTAAAATATTGATTTTAACTAACGTGCTCTAAAATTAGGGTGACCAGGCGTCCCGTATTTGCCCGGACAGTCCCGGTTTTTCGTCAGCTGTCCCGGAAGATTTTTAGGAAATTAAGCTCATGTCCGGGTTTTTAGAGAGGGTCGGCTGAAAACGGTGCGAGGTATCTTTTTATGTTTTGCAAAAAAAGGGATAGTTAGCAGCTGTCATAAGAAAGCAATTTAATTAACGGGCAAGCTACTGAGTTTAAAAATTGCATTTTATGTATGTTCTTACTGCCTCTTTTGTAATTCTCTGCTAAGGAGCACTGTCAATCTGCACGGTTGGTTGAAGTAAAATTGCAGTTCTTCTTTTATTTTGGGGAAATGTCCTGGTTTTTGGCTTCAAAATTCTGGTCACCCTATCTAAAATGCAGTATACGAGCCACAGCCAGCAGCAAAATACATAATATCAATACAGTTAGCATTGTAGCAAGGCCATATATCATAAAGGGAGATGTATTTGTATAAAGACAGCAGATAAAGGATTATTAGGCCTAACCACCCTCCCCTTAGTAAGCAGAAGTATTATTATATAATAGAAGATCTCTGTGCTTTGTCAGCAGACCCCATACCTAAGGCCATAGACCGTATTTCCACATCACAGGTGTGGGTTGCTCTTCTCCCTGGAAAGGTCCCTCTCCAAGTGTGTGTTACCAAAACATGCATCCCATAATATCAAAGTACAATTCTCCAGCAAACACAGCTGCCGTGGAATGTTATGTTAATCGCACTTATAGAGCACACGATTACCCTGGGGTGTCCTGGCGCTAAGCACTGCCTGCTGGGGAACATAAAGATGTGTACCACTGGGAAGAAAGTCATGTCTTCAACCCTTTTCTAAAGGAAAGGAGATCCGGGGCATTCCTGAGAGGAAAAGGAAGAACATTCCATGCCCTCGAAGCACAAGTGATAAAGCTCCTGCCTCCCCAGTTGACTTTTTTGAATGAGGGGACTAGAACTTGTAGGGCGTAGCATTCTTTCAGGGACGTACCATTGAAATTTACACCTAAGGAAATCAGGTCCTGCTCCACTGATGGCCTTGAAAATGGTACAAAGTGCCTAAAAAGCGTACTCTTTGTTTAACCGGGAGCCAATGTAGTTGCCTAAGTTCCTCCTTTACGGGGAGAAATTTCGGAGCGCCTGACAGCAGTCTGGCAGCTGCATTTTGGGCAAGTTGAAGCCGATTGATATGTTGTTTTTAGGAATTAAGATATAGTCATTGCAGTAGTCAAGGCGCGACATTATAAGGGCCGTTACTACTGTCTTAAGGCTGTTTTCAGTGAGAAAAAAAATAATTATTCTTATAATTCTTAGGGCCAGAAAGCAGGCCGAGATCACCATACTTATTTGGTCACCCATGGTGAGTTTGTTGTCCACCAGTACCCCAAGGTTTTTTGCTCCTAGTGAATAAGAGGCAGGATCCAAGGTCTTCCGGCCACCATTCGGGTGTCCACACAAGTGGATTGTTTCCAAACTTTATGACCTCAGTCTTGCTAGAGTTTAGTTTTAGACAGTTGGAGGACATCCAGCCCAAGATGGCACCCATACAGTCGTGGAAACGTGCCCCTCTTTCATTTTCCACCCCCTCAGTCAATGACAACACTATTTGAGTGTTGTCAGCATAGGAGGGGAGTTGGAAGCCAAAGGATCTAATGACTCCTGCCAGGGGTGCCACATAGATATTAAAAAGCGTCGGGCTGAGTGGCGAGCCCTGTGGCACCCCACATGGAAGGGAGAATGGTTTTGACATATTACTGTCCAAGTCCACTGTTTGTAATCTATTGGATAGAAATGATTGCAGGAGTTTCAATGCTCGACCTTCTATTCCTATGTCGGACAGCCGGTCCATCAACACTTCGTGATGGACCGTGTCGAAGGCCGCGGACAGATCCAACAGGATCAGTATAGCATTACCTCCCTTGTCCAAGGCCTCTCTAACTTCCTCCGTGTATTTAATTAGAGCCAACTCAGTGCTGTGGTCTGCTCTAATCCCATATTGGGATGGGTCAAAGGAGTTACTAGACTGAAGAAACGCACTGAGTTGGGTATTAATGGCTTTTCCCAGAATTTTGGCAGGGAGTGGAAGCCTTGAAATTGGCCTATAGTTGTTAGGATCTTTTGAGTCCAGGGTCTGTTTCTTCAGCAAGAACAGAGGCCTTCTTGCACTTTTTGGGAAATATGCCTGAACTGAATATAGCATTCAGCAGAGGTGTAAGTGCTGTTCCGATAACTTCTGGGATTTGTTTGAAAACCCGTGCTGGGCAGGGATCAGTGGGGGCTCCTGAGCGAATTGAATTCAGAAGTTTAATTGTTTCTGGTATCTCCAGGGGGGTAAATTGTTCTAAAACCGGTAGAGGGCAGGGACTGTCCAGTCCGTCCATATACGGCCGCAATTGTGCCCTTTTGTCAGCTTGGGTGAACGAGGAGAAGATGATTTCTACTTTTTGTTTAAAAAAGCCGTCCAGTTTATCTCAGAGTTCAGGATTGCTCTGGCTCTTGGGGACATTAGGGGTGGCAAGTTTTTTAATAGTTTTATAAAGTTCTTTCGAGTTGGGTTTTACTACTGCTATTTTTATTGTGAAAAACTTTCTTTTGGCTTCTAGTAGTAACTGTTTATAGATGGTAATGCTGTGTTTATACATTTTCTTGTCAGCACATGCATACCTTTACCGCCAAGCCCATTCTAATTGCTTACAGGCCAATTTTTTAGCTCTAAGTTCCTCAGAGTACCAGGGTGGTGAGGGTTGAGCCCGTCTGGGGGTCCACTTTTTTTCGGGGGCTAAATAGTTGCAGGTTGTGTCTAGCCATTGTGTATAGGCTGATGTGGCCTCTCCCACTCCCAGAGGGAGAGGGCGCATTGAGCATCTCCGAATATCTCCTAATTTGTTAATGTCCACTCTTCCCCAGGCCCTTGTTGCAATCTCCTGGGTTGGCTTTACACTGGCTAAATGGCCCCCATGAGTCTTCAATTCAAATTGAATAGCACAGTGATCAGACCACAGAAGAGGGAGAACTGAAGTGCAAACTAGGTCTTGGTTATTGGAATATCCCATCCAGGGTGTGCCCTCTTTCATGAGTCGGGACCTTCAGCAACTGCTTGAGTTCTCCAGCCCCCATAATTTGCTCCAGTCGAGAAGTATCTGGATCCAAAGGGATCTCCAGATGGAAATTAAAATCTCCCAGCACAGTGTAAGAGTCTAGGCATAGCCCTTCCTCAAGCAAGGTGCCTAATATGTCCAGAAATCCACTTTTAGGGCCAGGTGGATGGTAAAGCAGTATACCTTTGAAGGTACTATAATGTGCCGTATGAATACTAAAAGCTAGAGCCTCACAAGAAGCATTGGAGGCAATATGGAAGGTAGGTTCCACCGAATCATGGTAGATAACTGCCAGCCCTCCCCCTTTTTTGTGTGGCCCATCCAGTGCGTAGCAATGAAAGCCTGGAGGAGTTGCCTTCACTAAATCTGGTCCAGAAGCACTATCTGTCCATGACTCAGTAATGAAAGCCAACTTAATCTTATACTCCTCCAGTAGTAGCGCACATTCTGCACTGTGTTTAATTAATGATCTGGCATTTAATAAGGTGCATTTTAAAGGACCTGCATCACGTGTCTTTGGCTTCTTAGCTGGTCTGACACCTGGACCAGTGGCTGGCAGGTCAAGAACATGGGGGAGGTATAGCCGGCAGCTGGGGCATGGGCTTTCCATGCTGTTGTTTGCGACCTTTAGGGGAATAGGAGGGCATCTACGTGTTCCCTTTCCAGGATTCAGCCTACATAGCTCTTCTTTGGTGTAACTCATGATATCTGGGGATAAATGACCAGGGGGACTGGCCCTGAGCCTGGTTCGAGCATGGACGGGCGCAGACGGGCTTGCCTTAGGTGCACCTTCGGCGCGGCGCCAGTGGCACATCCACGTCAGCGTGCTGTTTAAGTAGCCTAGCGTCCAACCACTAGACCGCTACCAGCCAAAAATGGTGGCCCGTCGGTTTCTTTCACCTCCCTCCCTTCATCTTGTGCAGATAACAATTCAAGCAGCACGTTTAGCAGCAACAGGTAAGCTACAGTAAAAGGGTTTTTAAATTAATTAAAAAAACACTTGTGGCAAGAATGGTCCCCTCCTGGTGAGCATTGAACACAGCTTCGCCCAGGCAGCCAGCGCTGGTATGTTATGTCAAAGCACCAGGGCCTGACCAGAACGGTATAACAAGAGTCAGTGTTTATCGACCTAGCTCACAATGTTCAGCCTAAACTCCAGGAACAGGCAGAGAACGAGCACAGCAGAGTGCTCTCATGTGAAAGGCATAAACAGAGTCTTGCAAAAATAAAGAAATGTAGTGTTGTGCGCAAACGCAGCATAGTGGCTACTGGGCTCATGCTAACCTAAAGATGCCAATAATGTCTCAAGCAACCATGTGACACCCTAGGGTCTCGTCAGGATGTTTTACAAAAAAAGCACCCAGTGGCGTAGGTCCAGGACCAAGGTCGTGATGTCAGACACTGTCATTTTCCCGATCTGGGGCCAGAAGACAGTCTCAGCTTAAATTCCCCCAACATCCCTTGGACACCACACACTCTGGAGCACAAGCGAGTACAGATCCTCTTCGTTGCAAGCTTTTCCCATACTCCTCAAACTCCTCACATCCCGGGACCTCAGATGGCTGCTGATCTTTGTGCACACACTCCTCTTGAACAACGAGATGATGGCATAAGACAGGAAATTTAGAAAGAGGACAATGACTCAGAAGGATTGTTTATGTGCAGGAAGGTGCCCCTTCCAGCACAGAAACAATCCTGCCTCTAACAAAGGCACCCTTTGTTAGAAATGAGATTTATGGTCGACTAGGGCATGTGCCAAAGTCGGGCAGAAACCACCACTGTAGTCAGGATAAGGGAGTTACACTCCTAAAATAACCCCTGCTCACCCCCTTGGTAGCTTGGCACGAGCAGTCAGGCTTATCTTAAAGGCAGTGTGTAAAGCATTTGCACTTAACCAACAGTAATACAGTGTAAGCACTACAAAAGGACACCACACCAGTTTAGAAAAATATCCAATAGTTTTATATATTTAAGACAAGACCAAAAACAATAAAAATCCACAATATCGTACTTAAAAATCTTCAATTATCAAAATATGCTTGAAAAATATTCCTTGATGTCGATAGCTCCGTCCGGGGCTAAGACGGCGTCGGGAGCAAACAAATCCAAACAGTTCTGGCTGACTGTGGTGTCGCGGGCCAGCTACGGTGTCGGGAAGACCCGCTAACAGTATCTTTTAGAAATGCAGGGCGTCGGTGACCTCTCGTTGAGCTTCCAAAAGCACGGCGTCTGCAGGCGTCGGTTCCGGAGGTCGGTGCAGGAGTCATCGGGCCCTTGAAGTCACACGCGTTGCAGGTCGAACTCCCATCTGTTGAATTCAGGAGTGCTGGCGTCAGCAGGGATCGCTGCTGCGGTGCGAAGTGCAGCGGTGCAGCGGTGCAGTGTGCGGTGCCCTCAGGTTGTGGTGCGAGCAGCAGCTCGGTGGCAACGTCATATGGTGTTGTCGGTGAGACCAGGGTCGCAGTGCGAAGTGAATGCGGTGCTCATCGCGGTGCTGGCAGGTCGCGGTGCAAGCAGCGACGTTGTCGTTGCTGAAGCGCTGTCGCCGGCTGACGAACTGGAGTCGATGGCGCCGGCGTCGGTAGGCCAAGGCTGCGGTGTGGGATGAGAGCTGTGCGTCCTGTAACTTTACGAGCGGTGGCCTCTATCCACGGTGCAAACAGTGGCATAGATTTCGCCGTGGAGCGGTGGTATCGGGGATATCAAGGCATTGAAGTGAAGCAAGGCGGAGCGGAATGCGGTGCCTACAGGTCGCGTTGTGAGCAGTGGCTCGGTGGCGGCATCAGCAGGCGTCATCGGTGAGACCAGGGTCATCCTTTTCTACCTAATTCCCCAGGCCAGTTATGTTTATAAGATGTTATAAACAAACTCCCCATTTTGTCCTATGGGGAACAGGTAGCCTTGCAATAGTGAAAAACTAAATTGGCCATAATTCGCTATCAGGACATGCCACACACACCAGGGCATGTCCTACCTTTCACATACACTGCACCCTGCCCACAGGGGTACCTTGGGCCTACCTTAGGGGTAGCTGACTTGTAAGAAAAGGGAAGGTTAGGGACTGGTAAGTATGTCCACTGGCCAAGTCAACATGGCAGTTACAAACTGCTTGCAGAGTCTGCAATGGCAGGTCTGAGTTACCTTTTCAGGGCTACTCGCGTGGGTGGCACAATCAGTGCTGCAGGCCCACTAGTAGCATTTGATTTACAGGCCCTGGCACACTCAGTGCACTTTACTAGGGATTAACAAGTAAATCAAATATCCAATCATGGAAACACCAATCCATAACACAATTCACAGAGAGCATATGCACTTTAGCGCTGATTAGCAGTGGTAAAGTGCCTAGAGTCCTAAAACCAACACAAACAGGTCAGGACAAAATAGGAGGAAGAAGCAAAAGGTTTGGGCATAACCCTGCAAAAAGGGCAATTTCCAACACAACCCCCTTCCAGCCTAAAGCCAGGGTAGACCAATCCATAAAGCGATGGACTTCCCTGCTTTCGGCGATAGACCATGGAAACTGGCCCACAACAGCAGGGTTTCCTTCTCGTTCTACGCGTCCTGAACCTAGTTGAATCCCTCTATCCACACTCTCAGGGCCCACTAAGCTGACCCATGGGGAACCCTTCTCCTCACCTGTGGACCCCATCTGTGCAGCACATAAACTTACTTTGCTCACAGATGTGTCCCAACAGGCAGACAGTACCCACATGGCCAACACAATGGTGTGGCCCAGTCCACCCCCTGGGGGTGACTCCTGTCCCCCTCCCAGGGGCAACTCTTTCCACCAGGACAGCCAGCCAGCCACAGTGGCCACTGACAAATGTCAGTGATGAGAGCCAGGCTTTATGGCTTTCAGGCCACACCAACCACTGTGGCATCAGAGAGTGGGGGGTGGTAGCCCCAGGTGCCTGGCACCCTTTCGCTACTCTTCCCCATGCCAAGTCAGGTAGGGCCTCCTGACACTGGCCCACCAGCCCGCGGTCTGTACCCTGCGGCTAGACAGGAGACTGGGTGGGCTCTCCCACACCCTCTCCTTCTCCCTGGGGTTCTGTACCCTCCCACCTGGAGCGGTACCCCCTTCCTGAATTGTCAGGGCACCTGTGGTAGGTGTCCTGCACAATTTGTCCACCAGTTCAGGGGTGCTATCCTGCAACTGGTACACCAGCCCCGGGTCTGTACCCTGGGGCTGAACCAGGGATTGGGGTGGGCTCTCCCACACTCGGTCCTCCCCCCTGGGGCTCTGTACCCTCCCACCTGGAGCGGCACCCCCACAAGACAAACTGGTAGGGGCACTTTTAGCAGTCACCCTTTCCCCTAGGTCAGGGGTGACACCTTGAACCTGGTCCTCCAACCCAGGGTCTGTACCCTCAGGCTGACCAGAGGTCTCGGGTGAGGCTCTCCTCCCCTCACCTCTCCTTCTGGGGTCCTGCACTCTCCTCCCAGGCGAAGCATCCCCAGAACCAAAAACTGTCAGGACGCTGGAACCCGACCTCCTACACATTTCTTCCGCCAGTTCAGGGCCTTGACCCTGCAACTGATCCACCACCCTCGGATCTAAACCCTCAGGTTGAACCGGGGTCAGAGGCGAGGACTCCCTCCCTCTGCACCCCCTTCCAGAGTTTGGCACCCTCCCACCTGGAGTGGTACCCCTAGAAGACAAACCGGTCAGAACACTGTTTACAGTCGTCCTTCCCTACAGGTCAGGCAGGACGAGAACCTGGCCTCTCAACCCAGGGACTAAACCCTCCAGTGCACCAGGACTTCCTTGGGAGCATGCATGCCCCCCCTGAGGGTAACACATGACTCAAGTGTTGTGTGACAGTCTGCCTGGCGCAGATCTCCTGATCCCTGTCCGTCTGACAGTGCGCAAAGATCCCCCAGGACAGAAGTGATGTCACCATGGTCACTCCTAGGAGGCTCAGCCCTTCTGGATGGCCCCTGACCCAATGGTTTTCCTACTGTGAAATGCATCCCCCTCTCACCAATCAATCTGGACGTCCACACCCTCCACTTGGGAGCGGCACCGCCAGACACCAGAACCGCTGGAGCTCTGTTTACAGACACATGTTCTCCTGTCAATAGGAGATCCCCCTCAATGGATGACCTACCAATACAGCCTATTCTCCCCACCTGGTGTTCCCTCTTGGAACCACCCAGGCTTTGGGACTGAGTTTTGGGCACCTTGGGCCGCAGCCCATTCCCACTCCTTCTCCACGGAAACAGGATGTGAGTCCCTACCCCCTTCCCATGACACCAGGACCTATCTGGGCTACCACAAACCTTTCCCAGCACCCTTGGTTGGGAAATACCTAAGCCACTTCCTTCCTGGTCACCCCCAGATGCTTCTCCAGACCCTCTGGAATTCACCAAAAGGTCTGCCTCAAGTGCAAGGTCCCTGGGATCAGAGAATTCACACTCCACTGGGTGTTATCATAGCTCTGGAAAACAGGGACTTAAAATATGCTCTCCAACAATTGAATCACACTGCCGCACACAGGTGTTAACCACACTACCCTTCACCAAACCATCCAGTGCCTTCAGAAAAGTACCCCACATCATTCTCACAAGACTGGTGAGACAGTGTCTGATTAATGCTGTCTCTTAACCCATACCCTTCTGGTTGGTCTCCATACTCACTTACTAGGGCTTCTATCATGGGTGAACCCCTCTCCCTGCACCTCTCATCTAGAGTCAGTAGAGTGTCCCTCCCCCTACCAGGAATATGATCCCCTGTGCCAGTTCTCCAATCCACCTCAGGGACACTGTGCATCACTGGAATAACCTCACAATCCTGAATCCCCTGGTGTATGTCAACCCCTCCTTGAAGCAGGGCCCCAAATCTGTGTGTGCGTGCACCTCACCCACAGTACTGAACACTACATTTTTGCTGCCACCATCTGGCCTGGGCCTAGCCCCACTGGTTTACCAGTCTAGCTCTCTCATTTTAAACTCACGGTCTAATATCATCGTCCTTTCCTCCTTGGCTATTCTTTTGTCTTCCCTCTTTCCATTCTGAGTTTCTCCAACTCGAACTTCATCACTTCCTGCCTGTCCTCCAGCTCCTCTTGGAACAGACTGCTGCTGCCTGGTTTAGAGGGTGTCCCCCCTCCCAAAAGCACATCCACCTTTTGAATAGGCTCCTCTGCCTCCATGCCAAGATCTCCAGACAGCTCACTAGCATGTCTGGCTGCTACCCAGGCCCTCAGCGCCTTTTGTAGCTCCACTTTTCTGGTGAGGCTCCTGATTTGGATTTTGAGGTTTTTGCAGATCACCTTCAATTCCTTAACATTGTAGGTTTCTAACCTCTCCTCCTCAAAGGCCACTTCCAAGGATGCAACAGATGATGCAATTGATTCAGACATGATGAAGTAGCAAGTTCAAACAGGCAAGATCTAAAATAGGCCAAAAAGAAAAAGAACCAGTATGTGGCACGTAAAAATCTGCGATATGGTAGTAGTGCACACCAATCACTGTAAGTCAAGTGCAAACGCCTGTCCTATCCTCACCGCTGACAACCAATATTAGAAATGGGATTTTTGGTCAGCTAGGGCATGTGCCAAACTCGGGCAGAAACCACCACTCTAGTCAGGATAAGGGAGTTACACTCCTAAAATAACCCCTGCTCACCCCCTTGGTAGCTTGGCACAAGCAGTCAGGCTTATCTTAAAGGCAATGTGTAAAGCATTTGCACATAACCAACAGTAATACAGTGTACATAATAGAAAACTCAGTGGATATGCTAACATGATCTGCACATCATTATTTGTACATTAATAAAGTTTTCCAAACAGTATAGATTCTAACAGTAGTATTGGGTGCTGAGAACGAAGCCAAATACTCATCCACTAAGAGTATTAAACATATCTTTGCGACTATGAATAATCCAAAGATTTAAATCCACTAGATAGGCAACGCAGCACACCACAACAATCTAATAATACCACAAATTATCCACTTCATTGAGTGTTATCCATGAATTGTAAAGTTCACATGAAGATGTAAATCATTTTCCGATCTTGATAGGGATGTTGTATTAAATGTTTATTTGCCAAGTACGTATCCAATTTCAAACCGCAGCCGACGCGCGTTTCGCCCGCAGGGCTTTTTCAAGGCTTGAATAATTGTAATTGTGCACTGCACTGTAGGTGCCTCCTGATAATGTCAGAACTCGTTTCATAAATTCTAATGTAAGTATTTCCATCAAGTAATTATACACCAATTCGCCAATGACACATGTTAGTCAGATCCTAATTCATTTACGTCCATAGAGATGATTCGTATTGGGACCAATGTACGTCCTCTCTCGTCTCCGTGTACACGAACACCTCGTCCTGTCGTTTGACGTCTTGATAACACTCAATGAAGTGGATAATTTGTGGTATTATTAGATTGTTGTGGTGTGCAACAGTAATACATTGTAAGCACTACAAAAGGACACCACACCAATTTAGAAAAATATTCAATATTTTTATATATTTAAGACAAGAACAAAAATGATAAAAATCCACAATACAGTACTTAAAAATCTTCAATTATCAAAATATGCTTGAACAATAGTTCCTTGGTGTCGAAAGCTCCGTCCAGGGCTATCATGGCATTGGGAGCAAACAAATCCAAACAGTTCTGGTTGACCGTGGCGTCGCAAGCCAGCTACGGTGTTGGGGGAGTCCCGCAAACAGTACCTTTTAGAAATGCAGGGCGTCGGTGACCTCTCGTTGAGTTTCCAAAAGTGCGGCGTCCGCGGTCGTCGGTTCCGGAGATCGGTGCAGGAGTCGTAGGGCCCTTGAAGTCAAACACGCTGCAGGTTGAACTCCCCTCTGTTGAATTTAGGAGCGCTGGTGTATGCAGGCATCGGGTGCTGCGGTGCGAAGTGCAGCGGTGTGGCGTGTGGTGCCCTCAGGTTGCGGTGCAAGCAGCGGCTCAGTGGCGGCATCAGATGGCGTCGTCGGTGAGACCAGGGTCGTGATGCAAAGTGAATGCGGTGCTCGTCGCGGTGCTGGCAGGTCACGGTGCAAACAGCGGCGCCGTCATTGCTGAAGCGCTGTTGTCGGCTGACAAACTGGAATCGATGGCACCAGTGTCTGTAGGCCAAGGCTGCGGTGTGGGATGAGAGTGGTGCGTCGTGTAAATTTACGAGCGGTGCCCTCGAACCACGGTGCAAGCAGCGGCATAGATTTTGGCATGGAGCGGCGGCGTCAGGGATACCAAGGCGTTGTGGTGAAGCGATGCGGTGCGGAGTGCGGTGCCCACAGGTCGCGGTGCAAGCAGCAGCTTGGTGGCGGCATCAGCAGGCATCGTCGTGAGACCAGGGTCGCAGTGCGGCATTGCAGCAGTGCCTTCAGTACACTGAGTCGGCAGCGGCATCGTAGACGTCGTCGGGTTGCTTTTCTTCTGTTGCAGCACAAAAAACACAGTCCCCAGTGCTGAGGGCGGAAGAGCTTGAAGTCTTTGCTATTCCTGAGACTTCTTGAACAGGGGGCAAGCTCTACCTCAAGCCCTTGGAGAAACTCACAAAAGTAGATTGCAGAAAGTCCAGTCCAATTCTTTCACTGCCCAAAACAGAAGCAGCCACTACAGGCCAACACAGCAAAGCACACATCAAAGTGGTAGTTCCTCCTCACAGCTTCTCCAGCTCTTCTTCTTGGCAGTCTTCTTGGTCAAAAAGAGTTCTAAAGTTCAGGGGTCTGTGCCCCAATATTTATATCCCAAAATCCTTTGATCTCTTAGGTAGAGGGTGTCTCTGCCCAGCCCGAACCAGTTCTGCCTTCTCTGGTGTGACTTCCTGGCAGGAGGTGGAGACGGCATTGTCAGAGGCAGACCATGCCCTATGAGGTGCAAGGAAATCTCCTCCCTCTTCCCCAATTGCAGCCCAGGTCTATTCAGCCCTTCCCTGACCCACCCAGACTATCTGGAGCCACTCCTGCTCCCCAGCCTTTTGTCATCCCAAACCCAGACAGGCAATCCACATTCCAGCAGAGGCACACGGGGTGACTGAGCAAGAAAATACCTACTTTCTAAAAGTGATATTTTCAAACACAGCATGTCACCTTCACTAAAAGATGCATCTTTAGATTCTGAGTTCAGGAATACTAAACTTTCTTTTTCTACCTAATTCCCCGGGCCAGTTATGTTTATAAGATGTTATAGACAAACTTCCCATTTTGTCCTATAGATAACAGGTAGCCTTTCAATAGTGAAAAACAAAATTGGCCGTAATTCACTATCAGGACATGCCACACACACCAGGGCATGTCCTACCTTTCATATACACTGCACACTGTCCACAGGGGTACCTTGGGACTACCTTAGGGGTGGCTGACATGTAAGAAAAGGGAAGGTTAGGGACTGGCAAGTGTGTGCACTGACCAAGTCATCATGGCAGTTACAAACTGCTTGCAGACTCTGTAATGGCAGGTCTGAGTTACCTTTTCAGGGCTACTCACGTGGGTGGCACAATCAGTGCTGCAGGCCCACTAGTGGCATTTGATTTACAGGCCCTGGCACACTCAGTGCACTTTACTAGGGACTAACAAGTGAATCAAATATCCAATCATGGAAACACCAATCCATAACACAATTTACAGAGAGCATATGCACTTTAGCGCTGATCAGCAGTGGTAAAGTGCCCAGAGGCCTACAACCAACACAAATAGGTCAGGAAAAAATAGAAGGAAGAAGCAAAAAGTTTGGGGATAACCATGCAAAAAGGGCCATTTCCAGCACCCGTGTTCCATGATGCAAGGATGCCTGAGTTGGCGCTAGGCTGCACTGGGTGCACTGGGTGCACCAGTGCAGGGAGAGAGCAGGAATTTGTCGTATATTAGTAGATATGGCACATTTCTGCTCTCTCCCTGTCACACAAAGCAACACAGCAAGTTGTCTTGCAATGTTGTGTTTTGTGATTTATTGATAAATATGCCCCTATGCTTTGGTGCTTTTTTCCATTTTGTATCAGTACTGCACAATGTAGAGCACATGCAAAGTAGGAAAAACAGGGAAACATTAAAACATTTCTCCTCATTACACCTGCCTTGAGAAGGCTCAGGATTTTTCAGCAATTCCCTGTTTGCCAATTCTATGTTGACAGGGATTTGCATTAAAACCCATGGGTGGTTGGGATGGCCATGCACCACCCATGAAACGCCCTCTTGATGCAAAGTAATGAAAAGCAGCGCAATGTGCAACTTTGTGTTACTTTGGGTTACCTTGAGATTTGCATTGGATTGTTAATGCCACCATAATTCTTTGCTTCAGGTTTGCATTAGAAAAGTAACACAACCCCAACATAAAACATTTGTAAATCTGGGCACACTGTCTGATCTCAGTGCTGGAAGGCGTATTTATCTCTTCCCCTTTAAAGGAAAACTACTCTCAGGTTGATAACGCACAGCCAGTCTGTGTCAACCAGGTTTTTCCTGTGCCTGGCCCTCTTAAGCCCTCTCACACAAACAACAAAACATTTCTCTAGAAGTTGAATGAACCTCTGGGATTGGGCAGCAACCATTGTGAACATAATGTTTGCTCGCTACCTACCATGATAAAATTTCTGATTTTCCAGAATAGGCTTGAGTGAGCTCTATGTGTCCATCGAATAAAAACAAGGGACATTTTACTAGTTTAATTAAAATGCCAACTGAGATAACTGGAAACAAATGACATTTTTAGCCAAACATTTCAATAGATGTTTTAAAACCCTGCAGTATTTACCATTCCTATTATGGTGACAGTGTCAAGTCAAGTCAAAGATAGCTTTATTCGATAACAGATATCTTAAAAGCAATAACATTCATACAATCATCAATAAAAATACGAGTTATCAGATGAACCATGATTAAGAAAAAAAATATGCAATCCAGAAAAACAGTAAGTTCAAATTTCCAAAAGATAATAAGGGCAAACTATTTCAGATAAAAACTTTGTACAACAATAAAATTAATTAAATTCCAGCTTGTGTGCATAATAATTTATAAAGTAACAGTGCAAAAAAGGTAAGCAGACCAATTGGCCACAGGATAATAAAAATATAAGAAACCGTGATGATTCATTCAGAGTATCACACATAGGGATTTAAACCTTACTTTCCAAGCGCGGCCAAGGTACTTGGCCACGCCACAGGCAAAGAGAGCCCTTGCATCCAATTTCAGAATGTGCAGAGCAACGCTATGTTCATGGGTGCCGAAAATGCTCTCACAGGATAAGTGAAAGAGAGGTTTCAGCCTTTTTACAGAGAAAACTGGTTTAGTCAACCAAAGGTAAGATTTTAAAGTGCATATGTTTGAGGAAATAAAGTGGTAAACATAACCCATTGGATGTCAGCAGTGCATCAAAAATTTCCACTAGGGAATTCCAGAAGAGGAGTGTTCACAGACTCCAGTATAGCTGGGACAATTTTGGTTAATGGAGTACTGGAGGCTTCTCTCATTAATGATTTTGCAGGCATTCTCATGTGTAGATTGTCACCCTAGCCACATTGGTAGCTTATACACAGGTTATTTTGCTGGTTGTTCTAGCTAAATCTCCAGTGATCCAGGCCTGGGCGGAAAATTGTGTGGAGATTATTTCTTCTGGTGCATGTCTTGAAAGATCTCCCTGCAATGCACCAATCAACTGATACTCTATGAACTGCTCAACAGGTTCCTCGTCTGTCTCCAGCCTGTGAGGAAAGTGGTTTATTATATTTTGTGGTTGTGCAACCTCACTGTGTAATACACTCATGTTACAGACTTGGGTCCAATCAGGCTTGTTTGTTAAACCGTAGCTCAGTTCTGGGTAGCCATGGCTTTAAGCAGTCAGTCTTTACCAGAGGAATAAGTGTAATGCATTCAGAAGTAGGAAAACAACGAAATAAGAAAGTAACACTACATGAAAGAAATCCGACACAAATCTATAAAATAGATCTTATTTGTATGAATTTTTTGCTACCAAAATGAACAATATCTACCAGAAGGTTCCAGAGATATAGATTTTTAAACAAAACATAAATCACTGCTTTTCACTCAAAATGTAAATGAGCATTGACAACTGTAGCGGTTAGCGGAAACTTTGGAATCTTTGAAAAACGTTTATAAAGTTGGGTTCAGGTTCTCCGGCCTGCTTTGGACAGCCAGCTCTGGCAGGGAGCAGGTTAAAGGGGACCAGTAAGTATTTGTAGTGCAGTTACCTTTTCACCAAAGCAGTCTTCAGTCTAGTTTATGGATCTACGGGCGAACGGCCATAGACATCAATAGAGTGGTCTCGATGCAAGGGATGCAGGATTCTGAGGATGTTGTAGGACGCTGAGGATGCTGTGCAGTCAATGGGGGGACTTCCTGGGGCTACTTCTCGGTTGATGGTCTTGGTGGGGCCACCTTCCCCACAAGGGTCGATGTCTCTCAAAGTCCTGATGAGCCCAGCAAAATTCCAGTTGCCACAGGACTACAGGCCTTCAGGCACAACAAAACCAGTGGTTCCCTTTTGTGAAGGCTAGTGTTCTCCATGGGTAACCAAACTGCACTCCAACAACTCTCCCGGGTCTGACAGAATTGGGTGCAACTTTTGGCCATCAGGACATGGTCTCCCAAGTTGCTCATCGCTGGTCAATGGTGATCATGCACTTGTGACTATTGACTAGCCAATGAGGGCTTCTTCAGCTGTTGTGGCATTGGAGCTGTATCAGGAAGCCAGTCACTGACTCTTGAAGTTCACCTCTTCTGTCTGGGGCTCAGGGGTCGACATTTTCCAGAGGCACAGTGTTCTCTTTGATAGCCCAAGGATCAGCAGGTGCATTCCCTCTTTGGTGCAGCCTTTCATTGCCAAGTCCAATGAACAGCAAGGCAGTCCTTCTTCAGTCCTCCCTCCAGTACAGATGTAATTTTAGATCTGGGTGCCAGGGGTGCCCTATTTATGTTCAGAAAGTGCCCTCGAGAGTGCAGCAGTTACTAGCCAATAGGCTGCTAGGACCCTCCCAGTCTGATAATGACTTCCTGAAATGTGTGGCATCTAACTGTCCCAGAATGCACTCCCATGATGGCAGAACCCCTCTCTCAGTGTGTGGTGCTTCATGGCCCACCCGAGTGGTTTGGCTACCTGAGAACTGCACACCCTCAGAAAAACTGGTGTGGCAACTGGTCTCTCCTCTCTGTCTGTGACACCAACCCATCTACCTGAGCAAAAGAGCATTCCATCTTGTGTGTGTTCACCATTTGCCCTTCAAAGGTGGCAATCCCTTTGAAGTTTACCCTTTGGGCTCACAACCTGTGAGGCTTCCTGCCAAGGAGAGGTGGCACCTCTTCCAACTGCAGGCCTCTATTGTTCCAGCTCCAGGGAGCTGTTCACACTTTTCCTCAGAAGGGCAAAAGGCTGTCTTGTGGCTAGCATCTGCGAATGGCCACTAGAAAACTTGGGAAAAGAATGGCAACTCTCTAAAAGATGCATTTCTTAAAAAGTTACATTAAATTTGACTTGGGCATCAAGTCGGGTTTAATGTAATGATTACTTTGATAACTTGAAGTACCAACTATAGTAGTCCTATTCAAAAGTTAGCACAGCTGAGTTGTCAGTGTGTAACCCTGTGCTCGCCAATGGGGCTGCTACCTTTTCTGCAGTAAGAAGGACAATTTAAGATTCTTTTTCTGTTAGGGCATATTAAGATACATGTCTTAGTTTATAATTAAAGCTCCCAGTTTTCCGTTTTTACTGATTTTACAGATAAATACAGACAGAAAACCATTTAATTTCTTGTCTGTATTTATTTTTAAATGTGGATAAAAACGGAAATTGTGTGCTTTTTGAGTGATTATAAATACACTTTGCCATGACTGCCAGGCCAATAACTGTGTGGACCGATAGGTAAGGCGGTTAAAAATAAAAGGAATTTTAGTAAAGAGGCTTAAACAGCAGTAGATACGCACTAGGCTGATACTGAAATGTGCATATTTTCATATAAGTGCATTAATTTATCTCTGTAGGTGTTCATATCCCTGAAACCTGGCAGGCATTCAAGCGTGATTGCGTATTTATTGGTTAAATAAATGTGAAAATATACCCGTTTCAGGGTTAGTTTTTTCACCAAACCAATAATAAATATGGATAAATACAGATAAAGTTGACAAAAAATAAATATGGATAAATACAGACAGAAATGTGAAAAAAATAAATACCATAAAACCGGGAGCCCTATTTATAATATACATCAATCTGCCCTAGGAATCAATAGGCCCTGCTGTAGGGGTGACTCATATATATATTAAAAAGGGAGGCTTGGACTTGCTATTAGTTCAAATTACAAAATTGAGTTAGCAGTTTAAAACTGCTCTGCCAGGCTGCAGTGGCAGGATGGGAGACATGTTTTCACACTGTCCCATTCAAGGTGGCACAATAAGTACTGCAGACCTAGTGGGACACTTTGACGTACAGGCCCTGGGTACCTCTGGTACCATATACTAAGGTCTTATAAGTAAGTAAAGCTAGACCGATTGGGTATAAACCAATCAAGCATATACTTGCAAGGGTCAGAGCACTGGCACAGAGGGCTGGTCGGCCGGCTTCAGTGCTCTTTCTGAATCGAAAAACCATCTGCAGCAGGTCAAAACAATTGGGGTGATTAAGCATAAAGAGGCATTTCATTACATTTTGCTAAAATGAAAAAACACACTTAACATACATGTACTGATAGTTCTTCATTACTATTCATACCTTCCGGGTAATAGGTGTTAAATTCGATTATATATATCTTAATTCAAAGATTTTCTTTGTGAGTTGTCTGTATCCATCTCTAGGGTGTATATCCACCACGGCAATGCCAAAATATCAAACTCACATTAGCTGTTTGCTCATCTGCAAAATACTTGACCACTGTATATGTTTGTAATGCAGCAAAGTACATTATTTGTACTTGACCGTAATGTCCAAGGTAGACCACCTGGAGATGATGATCTTACCCAAGCCCATCACTGGCATTAGCATATTGCATGCTGAGAGCAGCCATTTTTTGTGGGGTAGAGCGGTAGGATTAAAAATAATAACCGACCACAATACATGTATGTATTTGGCATTTGTATGATGCAAACCTAGCTAAAAGGCAGCAGAGCACTGCACAGGGTGAAAAATAAAAATATAATTAATTAGTGATTAGAAGGATAGCCGGGTTCTGAGAGTGGAGGAGAACCGTTTGTGGTATTCCACACTGGAACTTGTTGCCAGGTGCTGGATGCAGAGTCTGTGTCATGTTAGAATCCCATCTATGTCATGGATTGTTGTACATGCAGTAGTTCTGTAAATGTTCAGTTACAGATATGGCTGCTGGTTGATGGATGGGATCCTTTCTGTGGAATAAACATCTTATATCTACATGCCTGAGTCCTGGATTTATTAAGAAGGATTTTACACTGGCGTAGTCGGCTCAGAAATCTACAAGAGAGGATCTCAACAAAAGAAAATCTCTGGATTATTGAGGACTTATTTTT
The DNA here is from genome assembly GCF_964204655.1 of Triturus cristatus. Lineage (NCBI taxonomy): Eukaryota > Metazoa > Chordata > Amphibia > Caudata > Salamandridae > Triturus > Triturus cristatus. The sequence continues at coordinate 401,788,456 of NC_140592.1, read as the reverse complement.
CATTCAAGAGGGAGGAACCAGATTTATTTCTGCTGTTCATGAAGTTCGTGGAAGCTTCTGATTTAGCTTTTGAATCTTGAATTGAAATTGTATCTACGCACCTAGCGCGATCTGAATACTCAGAGAAATCTACATGTGTAGTGACCCATACATAGTTCTATGCTGAGAACTTCATCTTATTAGTGAGCAACACACTCAGCGGTTGGTGCTACTGTGAGTATATTGTTATTCATCTCTACCCATGAGTGATATCTCTCTGCATTGATCAGAAATCGTCTGCATTGATTGGATGTGTCTCCTACGTTGATTTCACTGGGTCTCGCCATAAATGTTTGTCTCCGCCTATTGGACACCATCGTTTCATGGGAGTGAGAGGCTGTGAGTTAATTTGGTGCGTCTTGACAACGTGAACTTGGCCTCAGGTTGGTTTACATTCAAAAGACATTGGAAAATCAACGAGAGGCTGTGAGTTGGTTTGGTGCGTCTTGACAACGTAAATTTGGCATCAGGTTGGTTTACATTCAAAAGACATTGGAAAATCAATACTCGTTGCCAAGGCAGTAAAGTGTCACCAGCTTACCTCGAGATCGACGTTCTTCATCTCCCTGACGTTCTTCATCTCCCTCGTTCGACATTGTTGGCGTCATTCACCTCATCGTCAACACGCCTCACTGGGTCTCGTCATCACGTTCACGTTGACGTGGGCGTGGTGGTCATCTTGTGTACTGTTACTAAGCAACAGGGAAATGTTACGCGCATAAGGGAAAAAGGCATAAGAAACGCGCTCTTGGTGAAAACTAAGCGTGGGAGTGGAATAGCGCTTTCATCACGAGGCAGACATGAAGATTTTGAAATAAAAGGTGAATAACAAGCGTGAGAGTGGAATAGCGTTATCATCACGAGGCAGACATGAAGATTTTGGAATAAACCATTTCCATAGTTGTGAGACCTCATACCATATGTGCTATATTGTCCAGAACAAAACTGACAGTCATTAATAGTTATTGATGGTATGATAACAGAGACGCCTACGAGTTACTTCAGAAAGTAGGGTCCTATTAAGTTTGCTCTTACATTACTTTAAAGACGAAACTTATTGTAAAATATTGTAGATACACAATTTAAAAGATATCTATATTGGAAATTGTGTATTATACGTATAATTAATCTACATTAATTGAGGGCAAATTTGCAAGCATGCAAAACGTTACAGCAGCTCCATTTTTCTTATCGTGTCCTGGTTCGCCTCCCATAAAATGGAAACAATGGAAAGTTGTGTTCGAGAGGTATGCTAGAGTCTGCGGACCCTCTTTAAGTGCTGAAAGAAAGTCATCCTTATTACTGCACTGTTTAGGATCTGAAGGTCAAGATGTATTTGACCATTTGCCAGAGCTTTCAGCTGCGGAAACTGGTAGGCTAAATGACTATGAGGTTTGCATTAAAAAACTTGACAAGCATTATCTTCCCAAAGTCAGCACTATCCTTGAAAGATATCAGTTCGCAAAAAGGATGCAAGCTACTGATGAAACAATCGAGGACTACATAACGCAATTAAGGAAACTTGCTTCCTCGTGTAAATTTGAAGGGTTAACTGATGAACGTATTAGAGAACAGTTCATGTTTGGTTGTACTATCGAAAAATTAGGGAGGAATTGTGGTTAAGAGACGAACCAACTCTTGAAGAAGTGCTTACGGTGGCTAAACGTATTGAGCACTCTTTAAAATGTGTTGCTGTTATAAAAAAGGATTCGGAAAAAGGGACTAAGGTTGAAATAATTAAAGTAAAATCACAAAATAGTGATATAGCGGGAACAAGTAATTCTGAAATGATGTGGTCTGAAAGAAAATGCTATAGATGTGGCAAGGCTGGACATCTGGCTAATGACAAAAGATGTCCAGCTCTCAATCAAACCTGTTCCAAGTGTAAGTTAAAGGGGCATTTTACAGCCTTGTGCAAAACGAAACGTAAGCCCAAGGTGAAAGAAATTGAGATTTATCAAGGGGAGTTTGGTGAATCCAATTCTGAAGATCATGTCTGTGGGCAGATTGTAGTGCAGGTTGAAAACATATGTAGTAAAAAATCCTGTCCTTATGATAATATCTTGGTGGAAGGCGAACAAACTAGAGTCCTGTTTGATTCTGGTGCAAAAATAACCATCATCTTGAATGAATTTTATAACTCTAAGCTTAAGGGCAAGATTACGTTAATGAAACCTGATATCATCCCTTTGGCATATGGAGGGGAACCGATTAAGCTACATGGATATTTTTCTGGTTTAGTAGAATATAAGGATAGATTAATATCTGGGAACATTTATGTGTCAAAGCGTGGAGATAGCATCATTAGCTGGATTCATCAGGGCGATTTGGGAGTTTTTCTAGATCCCAATGCTAATCCATCCATACAGTTAAGAGACAGGATTCAATCTGTGGATAAAGATGTAAATGATAAATATATACACAATCTAAAGACGGAGTTTCCAAATGTATTTAAGGAAACTTTAGGCTGTCTTAAGGGGTATCAACACAAGATTCAACTAAAAGGTGATGCGGTTCCCGTGAGTTGTAAAGTAAGAAGTGTCCCACTTTCTGTGAGAGAAGACATGAAAAAAGAATTACAAATGTTAAATAGTTGTGGGATCATTGAGGAAATTGAGGGATCTGAATGGTTGGCTCCAGTTGTCGCAGCACGCAAACCCAATGGGAATTTGCACCTATGCATCGACTTGAGACAACTTAATAAGTGTGTAGTGGTGGATAGGTATCCATTGCCGAACATTACGGAATTGTTGACACTGCTTGATGGGGCAAAAGTTTTCAGCACAATAGACCTTACTTCGGCGTATCATCAAATAGAGCTAGAAGAGTCATCCCGGAATTACACATCCTTCATCACGCCTTTTGGCACTTTTAGATTTCGGAGAATGCCTTTTGGATTGGTGTCCGCTTCTTCAGTTTTCCAACGTGTGATGGAAAAGGTGTTAAAAGATCTTCCAGGGGTATGTGTATACCAGGATGACATTCTGGTGTTCGCAGAAGATGATATAGAACATGACATTAGATTTTGAGATCAGTTCTGAGGAGTTTGTGTAAACACAATCTTACAGTTAAGGTGGAGAAGTGCAAGTTTAAATCCAATACCATTAATTACCTAGGTCATAACATTTCTGGAGATGGGGTGAAACCAAAACTAGAGTTGATTGAAACCATTACGAAGATGTGTTCCCCTACAGACAAAACTGAATTGATGAAATTCTTAGGTATGATTGAATATTACGCTAAGTTTGTGATGGGTTTTGCAGTAGCAACAGTAAATATGAGGCAGTTATTGCGTAAAGGTGAAGAGTTTGTATTGTCTGATCGGTGTGAAGACGAGTTTGTGGCTATTAAGAAGAAGCTTAGTCAAGCTCCTTCGTTGAAAAGTTTTAATCCCGCGAGTAAATCAATTCTAGTGACTGATGCGAGTGAGAAAGAGCTTGGAGCAGTTTTGAAGCAGTGTGGCCCTAAAGGCATGCGAACCATCATGTTTTTGTCTAGAAGTCTCAGGGATCCAGAAACACGGTATTCAGTTGTAGAAAGGGAAGCGTTAGCAGTATTTTGGGCTATACAAAAATTAAAGAAATCCTTGTGGGGTTTGGATTTTGAGGTTCATACGGATCATAAACCTCTGATTGAAATATTTAGCAAGAAAGGTTTAGATCTTGTTTCTGGAAGAATAACCAAATGGATAATTGGGTTACAGGAATATAGTTTTGGGCTAAAATATATTCCTGGGATTGAAAATGGAGTTGCAGATGTTCTTTCACGCCTGGTCCCTGATTGTTGTGTGCAGGATGACTGTGTGGAAGATGATGAGGATGATGAAATGGTTTGTGTAGTGGAACATGACATCATTTCCGAGGAAAGATGGCTGAAGGAACTGGAGAGTGATGTGACTTTGGGTGAAGTGAAATCCTTGTTAAAAAAGGGGTGGAGCTCTAGTAAAGATGGGTCAGAAGGGACAAATTGTTTTGGGGCAATACGAAATGAGTTGTCCGTTGATAGTGACTTGTTGTTTCGAGGGTCTAGATTGATACCTCCCACCAGCCTTAGGAAGGAGTTAATTGATTTGGTGCATGTGGCTCACTCAGGTTTGTCCAAGAGTAAAGAAAGACTTTGCATGTCTTATTGGTGGCCTGGAATGGACAGGATGATTGAGCGAATAATAAGAGATTGTGTTTCTTGTGCTATCTCTGATAAGAATAAGTGTACTCATGTGCAACCTATGATTTTGAGAAAACGTCCAAGTGGTCCATGGGAAGAGATTGCGTTGGATATTGTTGGTCCTATTCAAGGAAAAGAATCACAAATGTACATATTGGTGATCATAGACATGTTCTCAAGGTGGCCCGAGGTTTTCTTTTTAACAACGATTAATACTGGTAAGGTGATTGAGTGCTTGAAGAGTTTGTTTGCAAGAGAGGGGCTGCCAATGTCAATTTTGTCTGATAATGGTGTTCAACTGGTTTCCAAGGAAATTGAGCTATTTTTGTCTACTAGAGGAATCATTCACAAGACCTCTGCTCTTTATCATCCGGAGGCCAATGGGATGGTGGAGAGATTTAACAAAGTTATTAAAGAGACCATTGCAGTGGCTAAAGGAGTGGGAACAGATTGGAGGAAAGAGGTTATTGGGAAGATTGAAGAGTATAGATTAACTCCACATGCAACAACTGGAAAGACTCCGTTCTTGTTGTTTCGTGGTAGAGTGCCCAATACTAGTGTTGAACCATATTGGGTTAATAAGTATGAATTATCAAAAGGAAAGGAGAGCGTGTGTGATGGGGATCAGATGCTAAGAGTGGAGGAAGAAAAGGCAAAATTGAGAAAAGCATACTTTGATGGTAAACATGCTGTAAAGAAGATCAAAGTAAATGTAGGCGATTGGGTCAGGATCAAAAGTCCTGGTTTGTTGGGAAGTTCTTCATCCAAATTCATGAAACCCATTAAGGTAATCAAAACGTTCAATAATGCAATTCAAACGCAGGACCATCGTATTTGGAATTTGAATAGAGTAATTGTGTGAGGTGGTGCGTTGAAACAAGGCAAGGAGATGGTTTCTGATAAAGAAAATTCTTCTTCTTCTCAAAATAAGGGCGATGAGGAAAGGAATTTGAATTGTCCCAGGTCATCTTGGAGAGTGGTTAAAAGACCAAGTTATCTTGCTGATTTTGTTGATGTTATTGTTTGATTTTACTTGTACAAATATGTTTTCTTTTGAGGAAGGGAGATGTGTGGTATTCCACACTGGAGCTTGTTGCTAGGTGCTGGATGCAGAGTCTGTGTCATGTTAGAATCCCATCTATGTCATGGATTGTGGTACATGCAGTAGTTCTGTAAATGTTCAGTTACAGATATGGCTGCTGGTTGATGGATGGGATCCTTTCTGTGGAATAAACATCTTATATCTACATGCCTGAGTCCTGGATTTATTAAGAAGGATTTTACACCGTTACTTTGTTGTGATGTACTGTTATTTAAAAGGTGGGTCTTCAGCTATTTTCTGACTTGTAGAAGGGGTTGTGAGGTCTTGATGGATACAGGGATGTTGTTTGAATCCTGAGTGCATAAATGGAGAAGGTCTGTCACTTTTATTTTTTGCATTTCTTCATCTCCAGTATGGTGGTGTCTTGGTTGCGGGTTTGCCATGAGCCACAGAGGTGGTGAGCTTGTCTGCCAGATAGGAGAGGTGCAAGTGATGGCTTTCTAGAAGAACACAACAGAACCTCTCAGAAACCTTCTTGCCAACAAAAATAACACAAACCATCAGTATGCAGACAAGAACCCAAGAATCACCTCAGGCTTACATCATCTGGCTGAAAGAATGATTGACCACTATCCAGTCCAGAACATCTAAGATATGCAACACTCTTATGATTGAATTTGCAGTAATCACCAATTATAACCAACAAAAAAGTATAGGGTTGTCTCTCAGCAGTGAACAATGACATACTCACCCATCAATTAATTTACCGAAACACAAACAAAACCCTGTGACTACACATCATCAGATATCCTGACCCTTGTCCTATCAAAGGAAGTCAGAGTAGTTAATGAGAGAGTGCCCCTCACAGTTTTATGTTTTTACAAGAAAGGGTCTTAATCCAAACACTCCACTATGCCCCTCAACAGACATTCTGAACCATTGGAATGACATTAACATGTCAGTATGAGCTAAGGCTCACATTATAATTAATAATAAATCTGATAACTGGTATGACCGGCATGCGCATGCTGTGGCTACACGGATGCAGTGTTCGACATAAAACGATGGCTAGATCGACAGAAGGGGTGAACCTGTAATGTGTGCTCTTTAACAATAACTTCTGAACTTTTGCAGGGCATTTGAAAATCTTGTGTCAACCCCAAAAACAGATAATCTTATCTTACTTTACTTGTTGCTTCTGTTAGAAGTGTGCCCAGGGCACTCAGCTCATAGGAGTCACAACACCCGGCACCACCACAGAGAGCCAGAGAATCGAGACTCTAGTTGAGTCGATGTGACAGCTGAATCACTCTTACACAACCTTACCTGCCCCGCGACCCGCCCGAGTCCAACTGTCCGACTAAGTCAGAGAGTGACAATTAAGTGAAGCAAATCACTCACTGCCCGTTACCAAACTTGCATTGATTCCAGTTAGTCACTCTAAAGTTTTGATACCCATGCACCAGGCACAAGACTGACTCAACTTCGACTCCGAGGCCGCACCATGTCAGCAGCTTATAGTGCAGTGAGGGGGCTGGCCAATCATTTTTAAAAGGGCCGTCATCATTGGTCGAGCTTTCGCACTACCAGATTGACAGCCCGGGGACCCAGTCGATGGTTCTAAACACAGTCGTACACATACCTCACCAGACACAGCATCCTCAACTAGGGTAGGGTGCAGCAGATGCGTGCTTGCACTTACATTCATGTCTTGCCAGTTGCAGCACATGTAGTTAATCACTGTCCAATCATGCCCAGCCATGCTGTGCCTGCATTTTGCTCATTCATCACTCAGCTTCCTGAGCCAGGCCTGTCAATTAACTGTACAAATATTTCAAAATATATCAGCTGTTAGGAATGCACAAATGAATCACATTTTTGGAAATCTGAAGTTGAAACAAGGATATTAAGAGGATCAAAACAAATCAAGAAACTTTACTTGGTGATGTACAAATGATAAAAATTCACTGAAACACGGGTTCCACACATTATTGTTCGTGTATTATGGAGTTGTATTCGCAGAAAGCATGTCTCTGAAAATTTAGTGACCATGTCATTGAAAAATGTGCTGTCCATAAATGAGACACTACCACACCATGCTTTGATAATATATTTGCAATTGTGTGTTCCAAAATGCACCACGAGCTACATACTATTCTACTACTGAATGGTTCTGACTTATTTGCTACACTTGTTCTTTGTGTGGCACTTGAATTCACAAGCCTATTACTTCAGTGATGTAACATTGATTGCAGCACCCCGTCTTTGAAAATTGTTCCAGCGCCCCTTGGTAATAGTAATGTTATGCTACACTCAATCAAACACTGTCAAGACAACACAAAACACTACCTGACAAAGTCAGAGTGGAAGATCCCTAAAAGCTGCTCAAAATAATGATCCTATTTTTCTAACAAATCATACACTATTGAAAAAATAGCTATTTACGTTCATTTTAGCACTTGTGTAGATTTGGCATTTAATAGTAAATATACGTGTGTGTTATGGCAAAAGTATTTCCTATTACGGAAATGTTGGTGGAAATTGCATGGTTGGAAAAGCACATTTGCACAACAGATTCAGTCGCGGCCAGCATGACTCGCGGGTGGGGGGCAGGGGGTCAATTGGAGAAGGGGTAGCGTGGGCGGCGTAATTTTAAGTACATTTAAAAAAATAATAGCTTACCTTAGCCGCCCGATCCGGTCCCGTGTCATCCTCCCCTCCCCTAAGCCAATCACAACGCTGCAATGGCAGCGTTGTGATTGGCTGGGACGCCAACCGCACAGTCGTCTATGGGGAGGCCGTTTTCTCCATGCAGGCTGCATGCAGCCTACAGAGAGAAAATGGCAGAGTGCACATGACTGGTTTGGTCGGCCCCAGAGTGCTGACCAAACAGTCAGGGCCCGCAACATTGGGCTAGCCACATCTCCCCTGTTGCCGGACTGCCCGCTTCCAATCAAACCCTTCTGCTTTCTCGCAGTGCGAGAAGCAGTAACATAAAATGGTATACGAGAAAGCAAGTGGGACGACGCTCCTCCGACCACATGGAGGAGCCGCCCCAGTACAGATTAAACATGCATTATTTCCCTTGTAAAAGTTAAAGGTCCTGACGCAAAAAGAGAAGTAGTAAATCTACGCCCATATTAGTATTGCTACAAAGAGATTCAAAGGTACTACAATAGAAATTCACACACATAATCAAGAGTACACCTAGAAAGCTGTGATTGGAGAGTTGAACTACTGTGACTGTCTTGTGACATATCCCCTGTACTCCCATTTCTCCAATGTGTGTGTAGCATGCTATTTCACACTGTGGAAATGCAGTCTGGGTTGCAAATGCATGCTTGTTTTACTTTTCGTTCTCCATGGGGAGAACATGTTACTCATGGAGAAACCCCTTCTCCTACTGCTCAGCAAAGATTGGAAGTGACCTGCTCCCTTTCCCACTCGAGAGGGGAAGTTAATCCAATCCTTTGCTGGAGTAAATCATCCAACATTTCTATAGTGAAAAAAGGAATAGATTGGAGTTTGTGAAAGCCAACAAATGTACAAGTTTTGAGGTGTTCACAAACTTATAAAGCAAATCACACCTTGTTCTGCCCACCATCCCTTCTGTAGGGTTTACCATTGAGTAATCCCACACACTCATGGCATAAATGAATGCAGTAGTAAAACCATTTATGCCTATCACAAATCTTGCTCTGAATTCATGACAATTCATAGCCAGCGTAAATGAAGGCATTTGTTTAGTGTAAAAATAATTTGTGGGCCAAAAATGCCTTTGTGAATCGGGCCCCTAATCTTGAGTAAAAGGCCAGAGGAAATCTTAATTCTGAGATGAGGCTTTAACTCCTGACATATCAAGGAGTATAAATGGTCCTCCGCGGCCCTCTTATGGCAGAAAGCCTTGCAGAAGAAGAAGGTGGCAAGTCACAAAGGCACAAGGGAGAAGACACCAATAAATGTGCTATTTATATCTTAGGCTGCTTTGCTGCTTCTTGTGTTTGCTTAGAAATGTTTTGGGAGCATTGCTACATTTTCTTCCTTAGTCGCTTCCTCTGTCCTGATGAATGTGTTTTGGATTTCTGTACCTTTCTTCAAAATTCTATGGAGAGCACGTTGCTGGCGTGAAGGGTTGTGTAAGTAAAATACATTGCAACAAAAGAGCACACAAAAGCAGTGATAAGAACCCCAAGCTCGCAGTCCAAGTAAAAACAACAGCCAAAAAAGGGGGCAAGTGTGTGCCTCCAAAGCAGCTGGAATAAATAAAGAAGGCGGCATTGAGAGGGTTAACGGAATGCATCCGCCAATTACAGGGACATCCCTAAGCCGCCCTGAGCTGGGTCGCCACATTGTGATGTCTCTGAGAAGGCCTGGGTCGCCCTAATGATCTCCTAGTTTGTGGCGCTTTGGATCAATGGGCTGCACAATTCCCTCTAAAGAAATGAAGATAAAGGTGGTTTCAGGGGCAGCCTGTGTGGTCTTTGTCACCACTCTTGAACCCCCGCATTCGCAGAGAGAGGGTCTTCGAGGAGCTCATCTCCTGTGTATGGTTTTCACTTGAAGTGTGTTTTCTCTTTCTATTCTAAAATTAATGGTACCACTGCAGCCTACACAAGGGAGCTTGTTATGAACAATGCTTGCCTCTGCAAAAACGTGTTTGCCCATGTGCATGCAACTCTGTTTAGACATATGCAGCTGCGTTTCTAATTCTAGTTGAATTAGTTTGGTAGAGCGCTCGTCTAATCTAAATTTCTGGGATTATGCCTCATGATTAGTGCAAGTACATGCCTCTCTTTCTTGGTTAGTGCAGATGCGTGTATTACATGTCTCATAATTCCGTGCAAATTTTATGAAGCCATTCCCAATTGAGAACATTTCAACATAATGCTCCAATTAAAACAAGTGCTTTCCAATCACTTCAATTAATGACTGTCTCAGTGCTCTGGAATATTTTTACAGTATATTATTATTTTAGATACATGCCGCACATATTAACCATTTTCCTGAATGTAAACATTCGATAAGCTTTATTAGGCACGTTTAAAAACAGCCATAAAAGTACAAACCAAACAGTAAATGTACAACAAGAAAACACAGATCTTTAAAAACAAATGTTCAAAATGGGAACCATCCATTACCACGCGGGCATTGCTTCGCAATGCCTTTACATCGCGGGTATTACAACGCAAGTCGTTACAACGACTTGCGCTGGATGGCGCTCTAACCTAAGGAATAGTATGATTTACTATTCCAACACCTTCCCTACTGTATGTAGACTGGTGTTGGAATAGTAAATCATACTATTCCTAAGTCCAGCGCCCTCCAGCACAAGTTGTTGCAACGACTTGCGTTGTAAAAACTGCGATGTAACGTACTGTGATGATTTTGATCGTGTTGTAAAGTCACATATTCGTTAAAAAGGGAGCCCTCCCTCCTCCCGTTGTTTTATCTAATACACAAAACTTTTCCTGAGCTGTATTGCCCCCTCTTTATAAAAATATTAATACGTACAATGGGGTCTCCACGTGCAAACAGATAACTCAGTGCATTTTATAATCTCTAATATTCTGTGCAAAAAAATTGGCTTCAGGTAATAACTCATAAGATTCTTATAGAAGTCACAGAGCAACTTAAAGGGCTGAATGCTTTGCTTTGACAAACCGTCAGAGGGACAGGGCGTCATGTTTGGTGGGAGAATCTTCATAATAGGAAAGAGAACCAAATGATGAACTGTGCCCACTCGAAATTTGGTTAGAACATGACAGTGTTGAATAATATTTACTAGGCCTGGGCGGAGTTTGCGAGATCGCGGAATTCCGCGAAGTGACAAAAAACCTCCACCAAGCATTGAGGAGCTCCGCAAGCAGCGGAATGCGTTACCTCATGCTATTGGCATTGATGTTTAGCGGCAGATGTTTGTCCCGCGGTGTAAAATCAGTTCAAGCGGCATCATGCGCAGGGCAAACAGGCACTGCTTCTTTGGGCCACTTGATTAGAAGTTGTACTCAAGCAGCAGCATCCTCAACGCGAACGGCAGGATTCTCACCGCGAGCGGTAGCAACCGCCCACGTTGACAAATCTCGTTGGGAAGCTGTCTACCCTTGGATATTTCTTGCTTGCGCTCGCCAACTTGAATTGAATTGAATTGAAAGGGCATTTATAGAGCGCATGGCTACCCTAGAGCATCCCAGCGCTAACTTAACATTGGCGAGCGAGGAAAAAACTCTGCTACGCAAAGTGGGGCAGAGTTTTTCGGATCTCCTCAAGCTCCGCAGAGCGCGAAGTGCGAAAAACTCAGCAAACTCCCTGAACGTTCACCGCCCAAGTTTACCGCCCGGGCCTAATATTTCCACAAGACAGATAATATTAACAACCCTACCAGGGGTTGAACGACATATAAAGTGTTCTGCTTGGGTTTTCGGATCAGATAGAACCCGCTCATCAGAGCCTCACTAACCCAGCCAGAACGTTACCCCCTCCCTAGGGCCTATTTACAATAGGTAACCACATATATCTACCACCTAAGGACAGGGAATTCCTACTATACATACCAAGACCTCTTATAATCGGCGGCCTCGCGATCCCATACGAATCCAGACCTCTCTGCCCATACGACAGTATCACAAGTGGCGGCCTCGCGATCCCACACGAATCCAGACCTCTCTGCCCATACGACAGTATCACAAGTGGCGGCCTCGCGATCCCATACGAATCCAGACCTCTCTACCCAGACGGCAGTCTCAGCACAAGTGGCGGCCTCGCGATCCCATACGAATCCAGACCTCTCTGCCCATACGACAGTATCACAAGTGGCGGCCTCGCGATCCCATACGAATCCAGACCTCTCTACCCAGACGGCAGTCTCAGCACAAGTGGCGGCCTCGCGATCCCATACGGATCCAGACCTCTCTGCCCATACGACAGTATCACAAGTGGCGGCCTCGCGATCCCATACGAATCCAGACCTCTCTGCCCATACGACAGTATCACAAGTGGCGGCCTCGCGATCCCATACGAATCCAGACCTCTCTGCCCATACGACAGTATCACAAGTGGCGGCCTCGCGATCCCATACGAATCCAGACCTCTCTACCCAGACGGCAGTCTCATACGACAGTTCATCCTATGATCACCATAACATACAAAAAGGGAATCAGTCTCACTATTCATCAGATCACACAAGGACTGCCAGTTCGAGCATAGCCTGTTCTCCGGTTCGAGGGGCTCCTCTTTCCCTTATTCAGTTACCACTTACCTGATCAGGGTTAACATCTGTTCATGTAGCCGCAGCTGACTAGAAGAATAGGCTACCCTCTCATACAAGAACACGCAGCACATGTTGGTTCACTACAAACTGGGTACTTTATTACTCATTACATACGCAATCACATAACATTACAATATAACACATAACCTGCAAAGAAAAGTGAAAGATTAAGTTGTGTACTCTAATAAGAAAGGGTCGACATCACCTTAGTAGTATGTAGCCTGCACTCAGTGGTCATCTAGGTTCCCTTCTCGTCTGTGCCTCGGCTCGCCTGGAAGTCACACCTCCGCAGTCACGGATACATGTCTGCACCACTATGCGCTGTTCCCTTCACCCTTCTCCAAGTCACTGGGACCTCTTCCTTATCGGCTACTCTCTCCTCTCTGGTTATTCTGCTAGGAGAGTATCTGTCTCTCGGTTTTTCTCTGCCTCCAAGATGGCGTCTGTCTTCCCTGGAATAAGTAGTAGCTTTACTGCTAACGGCTAGATGCCGCCTACGGACTGAACATGTAACTGCCTCAGACTTTCACTAATATAGAGGTGCGTTTCCTCATGGAAAATTCCGGCCCGTAACCTGCCGCCCACCAAATTCTTGTACCTCCCCGTACCAAGGACACGTTCCCAGCCGGCCGGCCTGATGTAGTGTCTTCGGCATGAAGAAAAATACAATCCTTCGATAAGGGCCGGCCTGAACCGGTTCTCTCCAAGCGAATAACACCTCATAACTAAAACATTACATTTGACCTAGAAGCATCCCAAGCTGCCGGAGCAGAAAGAAAGATGGAGTCTCTCCCGTTTGAGGCCTACCAGGCCTGAATTCAGCGCGGCTCCATGAAATACCCTCACTACAGGACAGGTTATCCCTAATACTAACGAATCTATACCCTAGGCTATGTGTGCAAGCCCTGATCTATGGGGAAGAGCACAGGATCATGTCGAAGTGCCTAGTAAATAGGCTCCATTCACTACTCTAACCCTTAGACTTGAATGGTAAGAGACTGAAGTCACATTCAATCACCTTTCCTCACAAGAAGGCCGGGAAAATCGAGCAGAACATTTCACCCTTGACTTCAGTCTATTATACATTCATGAAACAGAACTAATATCTGTGGAAGAATAATATGAAACAAAACTAACTGATCTATGTCTAGTACCAGGTGTGCAGAATTGAAGTAGTGAAGGAATACACTGAATAAAGCAACAGATAGAAATCAAAATGCCGATAGTAACCAGAATACCTCCTAATATCTGACGTAACATATGCAAATCAGGTAACCAATTAAAGAGCCAGTCAAACCAGCCCTGGTCAATGTGTTTTCTAACTTCTTCTGTCAAGTCATGTAGTTTATCAATGTGAGCTTGAATGGATTTTGTATGATCAGACAAGTTAAAACAACAAAGACCCTCAAAATCAGAACAATCGTGTCCATGTTTAAGCAAAAGATAATCAATGGCCGCTCGATTTTGCAAGATAGCTCTACGTTCACCCTGGGCGTCTAATAGCATGTCAGACAGGACTGTAGAAGTATGATTAATGGATTTTACCATCCAGCAGGCCATTTTCCCAATAGATTTGGCATTATAAACTGCCAAAGCAGGAACACCAACAATTGAAATAGCCAGGCTAAGGTATTCAGACTTGGAATATAAATGCAAAGATGAGTCACAATCCTCCTGTAACCTCACTGTATCTCGAATCACACGAGAGTTGGCATTCGGATGTGATGAAAACATTAACAAGCTCAGTCTAGTAATGGCACAAGGGCCTCCAGAAATATTTGCGGGGATATATGGCCAGGAAGTATTACCACATGAGAAAAGCCATCCAGCAGGTAGTAACATCGTGCGATAATGACTGGGGGTAACTACCAAACTCTTGCAAGTCATGTTATTCTGAACAGAAGTACATGTTTTCGGTGTCCTTTGAAGGCACAAAGTTCGTTCATGAGCGGTGAATGAAGTGGCACCTTTCAATCTTAAACGCATACATTCAGAAATCGCACTAGGATCACAAGTAAGGAAAAAACACAAATCACCCTGTGTGATATTATAGGTAACTATTTGGGACTGGATGGGGGGTATCGGGTCTGACAGTACAGTACACAAGGGGCAATACTCATGGGTAGCAAAATCGCCCAGAAGAACATTGGGGCGAGCATTCGATATATTGAAAATATGAGTCAAAGTTTCCAATGAAGCAGGGACAGCAACTAAACAAGTCGCTAGAATGTCAGTCACCGATCTCATCGGTGTCAAGCAGAAATGAGGGGCTTTAGTCACTCGTTTGGCTAACGTAGTCCAAAAGTTCGACGACGAATCCCACGCAGCGAAGGAACGCGACACTCGGGTTCTCAACTCAGCCCGGGTTGATGGGATCCCTCCTCTCTCGTCGTACCAGCCCAAAAGGAGTCCAACGCCGACACATCCTGCAGCAACAGTCCAAAGAATGATCTGAAAGAGAATCAAATACAGGCATTATTCATTCTCGTAAGTAACATTTGTCAGCCGGGACTGCTTCCCAGCTATCTTTCCCTGGTCTCATAACTAAAATGGTGTTGTCTTGACCGGTTGCAATGACTTCTGCTTGTTCAGGGGGATTCTTAGGCGACTGCACCCAAACTCTGGCCCCAGGATTATCTGTGGAGCCAAAACCTTTCTGGCCTCGTACAGTTAGCAACGTTGGGGCAGTGCCTTTTGTGATCTCACCACTGAAAACAGGCATTATTAGCAATTGAGCCACTCGGTCAGTTTGATGTATCTGTAAGTCAACCTCACTGCTATTCAGCAGGAGCACCTTAATCTCTCCCTGATAATCACTGTCAATGATTCCTCCAAGCACCTGAACGCCTTTTACAGCCAACCCCTGATCTAGGGGCGATTAATCCGAAATTCCCAGTTGGTATATGAACACCAACACCAGTTTCAATGATGACTTGATTCTTACTTTTTATAACGGTGTCATCCATGGCATGCAAGTCTAAACCTGCCGACCCTGGGGTCGCTCTACATGGAGCCAAAGCTCCGGGAGTAATTTCCCAGTACATCACAGTCTCTCTGATTTCATTGGGCTTAGCATCAACATTCGGAGGAAACAAACGCATAAGTGGGGATTCAGCATTTAGAAAAGGACGGTTATTCAAAATCAATAGCGCTTGAGGCAAAAAGTCTCGCCAATTTTTATACTTGTCATCTGTTAATTTACGTAACTGATCTTTCAGCAGGCCATTCAACCTCTCCACAAGACCCGAGGCCTGTGGATAATATGGTATATGAAACACCCATTCAATATTGTTTTCCACACAGAATTCCTGTACCAATCTTCCACGAAAATGGGATGCATTATCAGATTGAATTTGGAATGGCACACCATAATACATCATAATCAATTCCAATGTTTTAATAGTATTCAATTGGGTAGCTTGCTTACAGGGAAGGGCCACCAACAGGCCACTGTATGTATCAACAATAGTGCAAACATATTGACAATTCCTACTCATAGGAAGTGGACCTTCATTCACCACAGTCCTTAGGGGCAACTTGCTGGTGTGACGAGCAGTGTGCGACCAACTTGTGTTCAAATTATTACGGCTCCCGTGAGCTATCGGGCTGACGAGCCCTGGTTCTGCACCTGCGCGCCATGAGAGGTATTTGACCTGTTTTAATTACATTTTGGCAGTCCACTCGGCACCCCTTTACATTGTCCTGCTCCCTGCTGACGAGAGGCAACTACCTCGAAACACGTGTCCAGGGATGGCTAAATGCAACACATACTTTTTTCTTTTTACACATCGTGGCATAGGCGTACCCGCCGTCGCCACTTCATTCACCACAGTCCTTAGGGGCAACTTGCTGGTGTGACGAGCAGTGTGCGACCAACTTGTGTTCAAATTATTACGGCTCCCGTGAGCTATCGGGCTGACGAGCCCTGGTTCTGCACCTGCGCGCCATGAGAGGTATTTGACCTGTTTTAATTACATTTTGGCAGTCCACTCGGCACCCCTTTACATTGTCCTGCTCCCTGCTGACGAGAGGCAACTACCTCGAAACACGTGTCCAGGGATGGCTAAATGCAACACAAATTTTTTTCTTTTTACACATCGTGGCATAGGCGTACCCGCCGTCGCCACTTCATTCACCACAGTCCTTAGGGGCAACTTGCTGGTGTGACGAGCAGTGTGCGACCAACTTGTGTTCAAATTATTACGGCTCCCGTGAGCTATCGGGCTGACGAGCCCTGGTTCTGCACCTGCGCGCCATGAGAGGTATTTGACCTGTTTTAATTACATTTTGGCAGTCCACTCGGCACCCCTTTACATTGTCCTGCTCCCTGCTGACGAGAGGCAACTACCTCGAAACACGTGTCCAGGGATGGCTAAATGCAACACATACTTTTTTCTTTTTACACATCGTGGCATAGGCGTACCCGCCGTCGCCACTTCATTCACCACAGTCCTTAGGGGCAACTTGCTGGTGTGACGAGCAGTGTGCGACCAACTTGTGTTCAAATTATTACGGCTCCCGTGAGCTATCGGGCTGACGAGCCCTGGTTCTGCACCTGCGCGCCATGAGAGGTATTTGACCTGTTTTAATTACATTTTGGCAGTCCACTCGGCACCCCTTTACATTGTCCTGCTCCCTGCTGACGAGAGGCAACTACCTCGAAACACGTGTCCAGGGATGGCTAAATGCAACACATACTTTTTTCTTTTTACACATCGTGGCATAGGCGTACCCGCCGTCGCCACTTCATTCACCACAGTCCTTAGGGGCAACTTGCTGGTGTGACGAGCAGTGTGCGACCAACTTGTGTTCAAATTATTACGGCTCCCGTGAGCTATCGGGCTGACGAGCCCTGGTTCTGCACCTGCGCGCCATGAGAGGTATTTGACCTGTTTTAATTACATTTTGGCAGTCCACTCGGCACCCCTTTACATTGTCCTGCTCCCTGCTGACGAGAGGCAACTACCTCGAAACACGTGTCCAGGAATGGCTAAATGCAACACATACTTTTTTCTTTTTACACATCGTGGCATAGGCGTACCCGCCGTCGCCACTTCATTCACCACAGTCCTTAGGGGCAACTTGCTGGTGTGACGAGCAGTGTGCGACCAACTTGTGTTCAAATTATTACGGCTCCCGTGAGCTATCGGGCTGACGAGCCCTGGTTCTGCACCTGCGCGCCATGAGAGGTATTTGACCTGTTTTAATTACATTTTGGCAGTCCACTCGGCACCCCTTTACATTGTCCTGCTCCCTGCTGACGAGAGGCAACTACCTCGAAACACGTGTCCAGGGATGGCTAAATGCAACACATACTTTTTTCTTTTTACACATCGTGGCATAGGCGTACCCGCCGTCGCCACTTCATTCACCACAGTCCTTAGGGGCAACTTGCTGGTGTGACGAGCAGTGTGCGACCAACTTGTGTTCAAATTTTTATACTTGTCATCTGTTAATTTACGTAACTGATCTTTCAGCAGGCCATTCAACCTCTCCACAAGACCCGAGGCCTGTGGATAATATGGTATATGAAACACCCATTCAATATTGTTTTCCACACAGAATTCCTGTACCAATCTTCCACGAAAATGGGATGCATTATCAGATTGAATTTGGAATGGCACACCATAATACATCATAATCAATTCCAATGTTTTAATAGTATTCAATTGGGTAGCTTGCTTACAGGGAAGGGCCACCAACAGGCCACTGTATGTATCAACAATAGTGCAAACATATTGACAATTCCTACTCATAGGAAGTGGACCGATGTAATCAATCTGCCAAATTTGAGCGGGCAATTTCCCGCGATGTAAATGACCTTTAACAATTTGGGGCACTTTGCGCTGCCTGATATGCTGACAAATGGGACAATGTAGAATAACATTTTTGATTAAATCTAGGGGAATATAAATTCCTCAATCAGCAGCCCACCTGCTAGTGGCTTTCTCTCCAAAGTGTCCTGCTTTCTGGTGGGCCCATTTCGCCAATCCCGCAATATCAGAATCTTGCCTGTCCACCACTGCCTCAGCAATTTTAGATTTCTCATCTGCAATGTTATGAAAGAATTTGTCAAGAGAGTCTATCGGGGTATGAGCATCCACATGGAAGATTGTAACAGTACTCTGTGGGAGCATTTCCCAAATCTCCTGCCATAATTCTTTTCCCCACAGTTCTTTTGAATGGATTTTCCAACTATGGGAATGCCAAGTCGGTAACCAAACTGCCAGTCCATTGGCAGTAGACCAAGAATCGGTGAAAATATGACATGTGCCAGGTAACTCTTGTTTCAGAACTTGATAAACAGCATAGAGTTCAGCAAATTGACTGCTCTTACCCTCACCAGTTGTACTCAGCAATTTTTGTGTGATCGGATTATAGGACACCGCCTTCCAATGCCGTTTCGTCCCTATGAACCTTGCTGAACCATCCGTAAACCAGACATGGTTTCTGTCCTCTGTGGACAAATCATCAAAAGGTCTACCCCACTTAACAGGAGACTCCTGTATTAAAGGTACAGAACATTCACTCCCAGTCTCAGTCGATAGTGCCCGCGCCACCTGCTCATGCAAGGATGCAACTCCTTTTTGTCCCACACGTGCCCTGTCTTGTATATACCATTTCCATTTAATCACACTCGCCTCTTGAGCGTGTCCAATTCGGTGAGTTTTCGGCGAACTCATAACCCACTGCATGATAGGAATTTCAGGTCGCAAAACTATATCATGTCCCAAAGTCAATTGCTCGGTATCCACCAGAGCCCAATAACATGCAAGTAACTGTTTCTCAAAAGGTGTATAACGCTCACCAGCATCAGGTAACTTTTTGGTCCAGAAACCTAACGGTACTCTACTCTTGCCTTGTTTCTGCCACAAACTCCAATTCGCATAAAGGCCTTGTACAGACACATTCAAATCCACATCACCATCACATACAGGCCATAAATCCAGAGCATGCTGAATTGCTTCTTTTGCCAGACTGAACGCATCTTGCTGTGGTTTATCCCATTCAAATGCATTCTTTTTACGAGTGACATGGTACAAAGGGGCCAATATTTGACTCAAATGAGGAATATGCTGGCGCCAAAAACCAAACAAACCAATGAAGCTTTGGGCTTCTTTTCTATTCCTCGGAACTGCAATATCAAGAATTTTCTGTTTAACCTGAGGGATCACTTCTCGGTGCCCCTCATGCCAATTAATACCCAAAAATTTCACAGCCTGGGACGGACCTTGTAATTTATCCGGGTTGATTTCCCAACCTTTCTCACGCAGGCACTCAATGACTCTGTCCAATTGGGTCTGAACTTCCTCTTGTGTTTCGCCTTGGATCAAAATATCATCAATATAGTGACATATCTGAATTTGCGGATGAACCGGTACCTCAGCCAGATGCTCTGCCACCAGCCGGTGACTTATCGTAGGACTATGCACATAGCCCTGGGGAAGACTTCTAAACGTCATCTGACGCCCGTTCCACGTAAAACTGAATTGTTCCTGACACTCAGGGGCAATCGGAATCGAAAAGAAAGCATTAGCAATATCAATGGACGCATACCATGTACCTGGATGTTTTTGGATTCTTTCAATTAGGGTAATAACATCCGGTACTGCAACAGTCAAAGAGGGTGTGTGTCTATTCAATTCTCGATAATCAACAGTCATACGCCAAGAATTATCACTCTTACGTACAGGCCAAACAGGATTATTCCAAGCAGAAGTAACTGGGGTTATAACTCCTGCATCCACCAACTCCTGAATAGTGGTACTAATCTCTTCATGACCACCTGGAATACGATACTGCTTCTGACGAACCACTTTTGTCGCCTGGGGAACTTTTATGGGGGGCATTCTTAAACGACCAACCCGTACAGGCCTGGACGATATATAATGTTTAGTTCCAAATTGGTAACATCCATCATCTAAGTGCAAAGTCATTCCTTTCAAAATATCAATTCCAATTATGAATTCTAAGAGTGGTACCACTAATACAGAGTATTCTTTTCTAGGAATTCTACCTATTCTCATTTCAAGTAAAGTTTGAACTGCGGGAGTTTCCTTTCCACCTAATCCGGTAATTGTAAAAGGCTGACCTTTAAACTTCTTTGATTTTCCATGAGTAAGAGTGGCCTCCGCTCCTGTATCTACCAATGCTCGGGCCCTTTGGACATTACGATGTCTCCAATAAATATCAATATCTACATAGGGTCTATTATCTCTGTGAGCCCATCTGTGTACTGGAGCTTGACCTATTTCCTAGTCATTTTTACTGCGTTCTGTGTACCAGGATAAATGAGGATAAAGACTCTCACGTTTCTCAGGTATCGATACCTCCTGTTCATATCCATCTCTATTACGAAATGGATTCCTGTCCTCTGCATTGTACTGCAGGTTTCGATCGGCCAATCTGTGTCGATCCTCTCTCCTTCTCAACTCAGGGGATTGATCCCTATCATCTCTACGTCTGCTGTTAACATAATCATCTCTCCCCCTTTCTCTTTCCCCCTCTCTCTCTCTGTCTCTCCCACGACGGGGGGACAAATCACGTACATAACGTCGATCATCACGACGATCAGAGCGCCCACGGCGGTCGTCATCACCGCTACCGTCAGAAAAACCACGATCACACTCAGTCGTCCGAACACGCCGGGCACCCTCCTTTCGATCCAAGCCACGGTTGCGAAACATTTCCCACAAACGAGAAGTAGTCTCACCGTCAATGTCCTCCTTCCGCACACCATCGGCCATAAGACCAAAAAACATATCACGTCTAGTAAGTTTATTGTCACCAGGAGTACGAGTGTCAGGCCGGGACTGCCGTTCAGGTTTAAACCACTCACCCAACTCACCGAGTTGGCGTACCGATTCCAGCACCATAGATAATATGTTACCAGTCTGATTAATCAATAAAGTCATCATGACATGCTTATAAGCAACAGGGGAAGAACGAATAATACGATTCCGCACAGAAGATGTCAACAAACCATCAAGCAACCTGTCAGCAGTATTCAGAAAAATTGCCGTTTTCATCACCTCCTCTTTGAGACGTTGTGCAGCATCGCGCAAAGTATACCACGGTTTGTCATTCACAGGCCAGTCAGACTCAGTAGGATATTTTTGATTACAACCCTCAGTCGCCAATTGAAGCAAAGTAATTTGACCACCACCATTAAAGTTACGAAAATGATCCTGTACAGTAGAATCCGAACTCAAGGAACAAAACTTCAAACAATCGCCAGCATCCAACATAATGCCAGCAGCGCCCAGTTCATAAAGGCGCACCATCCATGTGAGTAAGGTCTCACCAGCTCGCTGCCGAAATCGCTGCAAAATATCACTAATTTCTTGTTGAGTAAAATCCTCCAAAGAGTCTAAAGCAATACCATTCGGAGCACCGGGAGCCTGCTGCAACTTCCGCCGAAAAACTGGATGCACCGAGACCGCGGGACGAGCATCACAAGGAGCTCGACCAGTACACATAGAAGAACAATCAGTGTAAGAAGCATCGACCCCACTCGAAGGACGAGCGCAATCACGGGGTGCACCATCAGAGGCGCAAGAAGCAGACTTACAATCACGGCCGGAGCGAGAGGACTCGCGCTTGGCAGACTCCTCACCCGAGGAAGGAGAATCACTCGAGTTCCAGATATTACCATCCCATTCATCAGGATTCCAATCCAGTCCGGCTTTCGCCACGACCAGACGCACCTTTCGCGTCGAAACCCGACCACGCCGATTCTTGTATTTATAACGAGCAATTCGCACAGCCGCCCTCTCGGCAATAGTTTGGTACG
Organism: Triturus cristatus; assembly: GCF_964204655.1. Lineage (NCBI taxonomy): Eukaryota > Metazoa > Chordata > Amphibia > Caudata > Salamandridae > Triturus > Triturus cristatus. Next base: position 401,766,151 of record NC_140592.1, on the reverse strand, counting down.
TCTCAAGTTTGTCAGCAAGCAACTTATTTTGACACAGCAACAAAGTATGAGCATTCTGAATCTCAACAAAGTTCGCTTCCACATCCTTATGCAATTTCTGTAACTTCAACAACCTCTCATGCAGAATCCTGTACGCAGACAGAACAATCCAACCTCTGCGCCCCAAAACGGGAAGCTCATCACCCTTAGATACCGGCGCCTTCTGTAAACAAGTAATCACATTAGCCGGCTCCGCCAGCTCCAAAAAAGAATTCCAATTCTCACTCAAACCAGTAGAATCAGCCCACTCACGGGCTAAGGCTTCATAAGGCGTTGAATCCCAGCCGGGAATATCAACGGGCAACTTAAAAGTAGATTTCGACTTTCTAGAAAACATCTCGGAAAAGAAAGAAAAAGAGAAAAAGAGAAAGAAGAAAGAGAAAAAAAAAAAACTACACACACAATTATATACAAATAATATACAAACGAAACCACGCACGCGCCGAAAGCAAACACGATACAACCACAACGCACACAGGTTTCGTAAACGGTTCGTGACGCCAAATGTTCTGCTTGGGTTTTCGGATCAGATAGAACCCGCTCATCAGAGCCTCACTAACCCAGCCAGAACGTTACCCCCTCCCCCTCCCTAGGGCCTATTTACAATAGGTAACCACATATATCTACCACCTAAGGACAGGGAATTCCCACTATACATACCAAGACCTCTTATAATCGGCGGCCTCGCGATCCCATACGAATCCAGACCTCTCTGCCCATACGACAGTATCACAAGTGGCGGCCTCGCGATCCCACACGAATCCAGACCTCTCTGCCCATACGACAGTATCACAAGTGGCGGCCTCGCGATCCCATACGAATCCAGACCTCTCTACCCAGACGGCAGTCTCAGCACAAGTGGCGGCCTCGCGATCCCATACGAATCCAGACCTCTCTGCCCATACGACAGTATCACAAGTGGCGGCCTCGCGATCCCATACGAATCCAGACCTCTCTACCCAGACGGCAGTCTCAGCACAAGTGGCGGCCTCGCGATCCCATACGAATCCAGACCTCTCTACCCAGACGGCAGTCTCAGCACAAGTGGCGGCCTCGCGATCCCATACGGATCCAGACCTCTCTGCCCATACGACAGTATCACAAGTGGCGGCCTCGCGATCCCATACGAATCCAGACCTCTCTGCCCATACGACAGTATCACAAGTGGCGGCCTCGCGATCCCATACGAATCCAGACCTCTCTGCCCATACGACAGTATCACAAGTGGCGGCCTCGCGATCCCATACGAATCCAGACCTCTCTACCCAGATGGCAGTCTCATACGACAGTTCATCCTATGATCACCATAACATACAAAAAGGGAATCAGTCTCACTATTCATCAGATCACACAAGGACTGCCAGTTCGAGCATAGCCTGTTCTCCGGTTCGAGGGGCTCCTCTTTCCCTTATTCAGTTACCACTTACCTGATCAGGGTTAACATCTGTTCATGTAGCCGCAGCTGACTAGAAGAATAGGCTACCCTCTCATACAAGAACACGCAGCACATGTTGGTTCACTACAAACTGGGTACTTTATTACTCATTACATACGCAATCACATAACATTACAATATAACACATAACCTGCAAAGAAAAGTGAAAGATTAACCCCTTCCATGCGGGGCTGATTCCCCCGCGGTGCTGACTGCTGCTTGCGCGGGCGTGGTCATGACGGAACGGTTCCGTCATGAGCACAGCTCAACCGACGCTCATGACGGAACCGTTCCGTCATGAGCGTCGAAGGGGTTAAGTTGTGTACTCTAATAAGAAAGGGTCGACATCACCTTAGTAGTATGTAGCCTGCACTCAGTGGTCATCTAGGTTCCCTTCTCGTCTGTGCCTCGGCTCGCCTGGAAGTCACACCTCCGCAGTCACGGATACATGTCTGCACCACTATGCGCTGTTCCCTTCACCCTTCTCCGAGTCACTGGGACCTCTTCCTTATCGGCTACTCTCTCCTCTCTGGTTATTCTGCTAGGAGAGTATCTGTCTCTCGGGTTTTCTCTGCCTCCAAGATGGCGTCTGTCTTCCCTGGAATAAGTAGTAGCTTTACTGCTAACGGCTAGATGCCGCCTACGGACTGAACATGTAACTGCCTCAGACTTTCACTAATATAGAGGTGCGTTTCCTCATGGAAAATTCCGGCCCGTAACCTGCCGCCCACCAAATTCTTGTACCTCCCCGTACCAAGGACACGTTCCCAGCCGGCCGGCCTGATGTAGTGTCTTCGGCATGAAGAAAAATACAATCCTTCGATAAGGGCCGGCCTGAACCGGTTCTCTCCAAGCGAATAACACCTCATAACTAAAACATTACATTTGACCTAGAAGCATCCCAAGCTGCCGGAGCAGAAAGAAAGATGGAGTCTCTCCCGTTTGAGGCCTACCAGGCCTGAATTCAGCGCGGCTCCATGAAATACCCTCACTACAGGACAGGTTATCCCTAATACTAACGAATCTATACCCTAGGCTATGTGTGCAAGCCCTGATCTATGGGGAAGAGCACAGGATCATGTCGAAGTGCCTAGTAAATAGGCTCCATTCACTACTCTAACCCTTAGACTTGAATGGTAAGAGACTGAAGTCACATTCAATCACCTTTCCTCACAAGAAGGCCGGGAAAATCGAGCAGAACATTTCACCCTTGACTTCAGTCTATTATACATTCATGAAACAGAACTAATATCTGTGGAAGAATAATATGAAACAAAACTAACTGATCTATGTCTAGTACCAGGTGTGCAGAATTGAAGTAGTGAAGGAATACACTGAATAAAGCAACAGATAGAAATCAAAATGCCGATAGTAACCAGAATACCTCCTAATATCTGACGTAACATATGCAAATCAGGTAACCAATTAAAGAGCCAGTCAAACCAGCCCTGGTCAATGTGTTTTCTAACTTCTTCTGTCAAGTCATGTAGTTTATCAATGTGAGCTTGAATGGATTTTGTATGATCAGACAAGTTAAAACAACAAAGACCCTCAAAATCAGAACAATCGTGTCCATGTTTAAGCAAAAGATAATCAATGGCCGCTCGATTTTGCAAGATAGCTCTACGTTCACCCTGGGCGTCTAATAGCATGTCAGACAGGACTGTAGAAGTATGATTAATGGATTTTACCATCCAGCAGGCCACTTTCCCAATAGATTTGGCATTATAAACTGCCAAAGCAGGAACACCAACAATTGAAATAGCCAGGCTAAGGTATTCAGACTTGGAATATAAATGCAAAGATGAGTCACAATCCTCCTGTAACCTCACTGTATCTCGAATCACACGAGAGTTGGCATTCGGATGTGATGAAAACATTAACAAGCTCAGTCTAGTAATGGCACAAGGGCCTCCAGAAATATTTGCGGGGATATATGGCCAGGAAGTATTACCACATGAGAAAAGCCATCCAGCAGGTAGTAACATCGTGCGATAATTACTGGGGGTAACTACCAAACTTTTGCAAGTCATGTTATTCTGAACAGAAGTACATGTTTTCGGTGTCCTTTGAAGGCACAAAGTTCGTTCATGAGCGGTGAATGAAGTGGCACCTTTCAATCTTAAACGCATACATTCAGAAATCGCACTAGGATCACAAGTAAGGAAAAAACACAAATCACCCTGTGTGATATTATAGGTAACTATTTGGGACTGGATGGGGGGTATCGGGTCTGACAGTACAGTACACAAGGGGCAATACTCATGGGTAGCAAAATCGCCCAGAAGAACATTGGGGCGAGCATTCGATATATTGAAAATATGAGTCAAAGTTTCCAATGAAGCAGGGACAGCAACTAAACAAGTCGCTAGAATGTCATTCACCGATCTCATCGGTGTCAAGCAGAAATGAGGGGCTTTAGTCACTCGTTTGGCTAACGTAGTCCAAAAGTTCGACGACGAATCCCACGCAGCGAAGGAACGCGACACTCGGGTTCTCAACTCAGCCCGGGTTGATGGGATCCCTCCTCTCTCATCGTACCAGCCCAAAAGGAGTCCAACGCCGACACATCCTGCAGCAACAGTCCAAAGAATGATCTGAAAGAGAATCAAATACAGGCATTATTCATTCTCGTAAGTAACATTTGTCAGCCGGGACTGCTTCCCAGCTATCTTTCCCTGGTCTCATAACTAAAATGGTGTTGTCTTGACCGGTTGCAATGACTTCTGCTTGTTCAGGGGGATTCTTAGGCGACTGCACCCAAACTCTGGCCCCAGGATTATCTGTGGAGCCAAAACCTTTCTGGCCTCGTACAGTTAGCAACGTTGGGGCAGTGCCTTTTGTGATCTCACCACTGAAAACAGGCATTATTAGCAATTGAGCCACTCGGTCAGTTTGATGTATCTGTAAGTCAACCTCACTGCTATTCAGCAGGAGCACCTTAATCTCTCCCTGATAATCACTGTCAATGATTCCTCCAAGCACCTGAACGCCTTTTACAGCCAGCCCCGATCTAGGGGCGATTAATCCGAAATTCCCAGTTGGTATATGAACACCAACACCAGTTTCAATGATGACTTGATTCTTACTTTTTATAACGGTGTCATCCATGGCATGCAAGTCTAAACCTGCCGACCCTGGGGTCGCTCTACATGGAGCCAAAGCTCCGGGAGTAATTTCCCAGTACATCACAGTCTCTCTGATTTCATTGGGCTTAGCATCAACATTCGGAGGAAACAAACGCATAAGTGGGGATTCAGCATTTAGAAAAGGACGGTTATTCAAAATCAATAGCGCTTGAGGCAAAAAGTCTCGCCAATTTTTATACTTGTCATCTGTTAATTTACGTAACTGATCTTTCAGCAGGCCATTCAACCTCTCCACAAGACCCGAGGCCTGTGGATAATATGGTATATGAAACACCCATTCAATATTGTTTTCCACACAGAATTCCTGTACCAATCTTCCACGAAAATGGGATGCATTATCAGATTGAATTTGGAATGGCACACCATAATACATCATAATCAATTCCAATGTTTTAATAGTATTCAATTGGGTAGCTTGCTTACAGGGAAGGGCCACCAACAGGCCACTGTATGTATCAACAATAGTGCAAACATATTGACAATTCCTACTCATAGGAAGTGGACCGATGTAATCAATCTGCCAAATTTGAGCGGGCAATTTCCCGCGATGTAAATGACCTTTAACAATTTGGGGCACTTTGCGCTGCCTGATATGCTGACAAATGGGACAATGTAGAATAACATTTTTGATTAAATCTAGAGGAATATAAATTCCTCGATCAGCAGCCCACCTGCTAGTGGCTTTCTCTCCAAAGTGTCCTGCTTTCTGGTGGGCCCATTTCGCCAATCCCGCAATATCAGAATCTTGCCTGTCCACCACTGCCTCAGCAATTTTAGATTTCTCATCTGCAATGTTATGAAAGAATTTGTCAAGAGAGTCTATCGGGGTATGAGCATCCACATGGAAGATTGTAACAGTACTCTGTGGGAGCATTTCCCAAATCTCCTGCCATAATTCTTTTCCCCACAGTTCTTTTGAATGGATTTTCCAACTATGGGAATGCCAAGTCGGTAACCAAACTGCCAGTCCATTGGCAGTAGACCAAGAATCGGTGAAAATATGACATGTGCCAGGTAAATCTTATTTCAGAACTTGATAAACAGCATAGAGTTCAGCAAATTGACTGCTCTTACCCTCACCAGTTGTACTCAGCAATTTTTGTGTGATCGGATTATAGGACACCGCCTTCCAATGCCGTTTCGTCCCTATGAACCTTGCTGAACCATCCGTAAACCAGACATGGTTTCTGTCCTCCGTGGACAAATCATCAAAAGGTCTACCCCACTTAACAGGAGACTCCTGTATTAAAGGTACGGAACATTCACTCTCAGTCTCAGTCGATGGTGCCCGCGCCACCTGCTCATGCAAGGATGCAACTCCTTTTTGTCCCACACGTGCCCTGCCTTGTATATACCATTTCCATTTAATCACACTCGCCTCTTGAGCGTGTCTAATTCGGTGAGTTTTCGGCGAACTCATAACCCACTGCATGATAGGAATTTCAGGTCGCAAAACTATATCATGTCCCAAAGTCAATTGCTCGGTATCCACCAGAGCCCAATAACATGCAAGTAACTGTTTCTCAAAAGGTGTATAACGCTCACCAGCATCAGGTAACTTTTTGGTCCAGAAACCTAACGGTACTCTACTCTTGCCTTGTTTCTGCCACAAACTCCAATTCGCATAAAGGCCTTGTACAGACACATTCAAATCCACATCACCATCACATACAGGCCATAAATCCAGAGCATGCTGAATTGCTTCTTTTGCCAGACTGAACGCATCTTGCTGTGGTTTATCCTATTCAAATGCATTCTTTTTACGAGTGACATGGTACCAATGGGCCAATATTTGACTCAAATGAGGAATATGCTGGCGCCAAAAACCAAACAAACCAATGAAGCTTTGGGCTTCTTTCCTATTCCTCGGAACTGCAAAATCAAGAATTTTCTGTTTAACCTGAGGGATCACTTCTCGGTGCCCCTCATGCCAATTAATACCCAAAAATTTCACAGCCTGGGACGGACCTTGTAATTTATCCGGGTTGATTTCCCAACCTTTCTCACGCAGGCACTCAATGACTCTGTCCAATTGGGTCTGAACTTCCTCTTGTGTTTCGCCTTGGATCAAAATATCATCAATATAGTGACATATCTGAATTTGCGGATGAACCGGTACCTCAGCCAGATGCTCTGCCACCAGCCGGTGACATATCGTAGGACTATGCACATAGCCCTGGGCGTCATCTGACGCCCGTTCCACGTAAAACTGAATTGTTCCTGACACTCAGGGGCAATCGGAATCGAAAAGAAAGCATTAGCAATATCAATGGACGCATACCATGTACCTGGATGTTTTTGGATTCTTTCAATTAGGGTAATAACATCCGGTACTGCAACAGTCAAAGAGGGTGTGTGTCTATTCAATTCTCGATAATCAACAGTCATGCGCCAAGAATTATCACTCTTACGTACAGGCCAAACAGGATTATTCCAAGCAGAAGTAACTGGGGTTATAACTCCTGCATCCACCAACTCCTGAATAGTGGTACTAATCTCTTCATGACCACCTGGAATACGATACTGCTTCTGACGAACCACTTTTGTCGCCTGGGGAACTTTTATGGGGGGCATTCTTAAACGACCAACCCGTACAGGCCTGGACGATATATAATGTTTAGTTCCAAATTGGTAACATCCATCATCTAAGTGCAAAGTCATTCCTTTCAAAATATCAATTCCAATTATGAATTCTAAGAGTGGTACCACTAATACAGAGTATTCTTTTCTAGGAATTCTACCTATTCTCATTTCAAGTAAAGTTTGAACTGCGGGAGTTTCCTTTCCACCTAATCCGGTAATTGTAAAAGGCTGACCTTTAAACTTCTTTGATTTTCCATGAATAAGAGTGGCCTCCGCTCCTGTATCTACCAATGCTCGGGCCCTTTGGACATTACTATGTCTCCAATAAATATCAATATCTACATAGGGTCTATTATCTCTGTGAGCCCATCTGTGTACTGGAGCTTGACCTATTTCCTAGTCATTTTTACTGCGTTCTGTGTACCAGGATAAATCAGGATAAAGACTCTCACGTTTCTCAGGTATCGATACCTCCTGTTCATATCCATCTCTATTACGAAATGGATTCCTGTCCTCTGCATTGTACTGCAGGTTTCGATCGGCCAATCTGTGTCGATCCTCTCTCCTTCTCAACTCAGGGGATTGATCCCTATCATCTCTACGTCTGCTGTTAACATAATCATCTCTCCCCCTTTCTCTTTCCCCCTCTCTCTCTCTGTCTCTCTCACGACGGGGGGACAAATCACATACATAACGTCGATCATCACGACGATCAGAGCGCCCACGGCGGTCGTCATCACCGCTACCGTCAGAAAAACCACGATCACACTCAGTCGTCCGAACACGCCGGGCACCCTCCTTTCGATCCAAGCCACGTTTGCGAAACATTTCCCACAAACAAGAAGTAGTCTCACCGTCAATGTCCTCCTTCCGCACACCATCGGCCATAAGACCAAAAAACATATCACGTCTAGTAAGTTTATTGTCACCAGGAGTACGAGTGTCAGGCCGGGACTGCCGTTCAGGTTTAAACCACTCACCCAACTCACCGAGTTGGCGTACCGATTCCAGCACCATAGATAATATGTTACCAGTCTGATTAATCAATAAAGTCATCATGACCTGCTTATAAGCAACAGGGGAAGAACGAATAATACGATTCCGCACAGAAGATGTCAACAAACCATCAAGCAACCTGTCAGCAGTATTCAGAAAAATTGCCGTTTTCATCACCTCCTCTTTGAGACGTTGTGCAGCATCGCGCAAAGTATACCACGGTTTGTCATTCACAGGCCAGTCAGACTCAGTAGGATATTTTTGATTACAACCCTCAGTCGCCAATTGAAGCAAAGTAATTTGACCACCACCATTAAAGTTACGAAAATGATCCTGTACAGTAGAATCCAAACTCAAGGAACAAAACTTCAAACAATCGCCAGCATCCAACATAATGCCAGCAGCGCCCAGTTCATAAAGGCGCACCATCCATGTGAGTAAGGTCTCACCAGCTCGCTGCCGAAATTGCTGCAAAATATCACTAATTTCTTGTTGAGTAAAATCCTCCAAAGAGTCTAAAGCAATACCATTCGGAGCACCGGGAGCCTGCTGCAACTTCCGCCGAAAAACTGGATGCACCGAGACCGCGGGACGAGCATCACAAGGAGCTCGACCAGTACACATAGAAGAACAATCAGTGTAAGAAGCATCGACCCCACTCGAAGGACGAGCGCAATCACGGGGTGCACCATCAGAGGCGCAAGAATCAGACTTACAATCACGGCCGGAGCGAGAGGACTCGCGCTTGGCAGACTCCTCACCCGAGGAAGGAGAATCACTCGAGTTCCAGATATTACCATCCCATTCATCAGGATTCCAATCCAGTCCGGCTTTCGCCACGACCAGACGCACCTTTCGCGTCGAAACCCGACCACGCCGATTCTTGTATTTATAACGAGCAATTCGCACAGCCGCCCTCTCGGCAATAGTTTGGTACGTCTCAAGTTTGTCAGCAAGCAACTTATTTTGACACCGCAACAAAGTATGAGCATTCTGAATCTCAACAAAGTTCGCTTCCACATCCTTATGCAATTTCTGTAACTTCAACAACCTCTCATGCAGAATCCTGTACGCAGACAGAACAATCCAACCTCTGCGCCCCAAAACGGGAAGCTCATCACCCTTAGATACCGGCGCCTTCTGTAAACAAGTAATCACATTAGCCGGCTCCGCCAGCTCCAAAAAAGAATTCCAATTCTACCTCAAACCAGTAGAATCAGCCCACTCACGGGCTAAGGCTTCATAAGGCATTGAATCCCAGCCGGGAATATCAACGGTCAACTTAAAAGTAGATTTCGACTTTCTAGAAAACATCTCGGAAAAGAAAGAAAAAGAGAAAAAGAGAAAGAAGAAAGAGAAAAAAAAAAAACTACACACACAATTATATACAAATAATATACAAACGAAACCACGCACGCGCCGAAAGCAAACACGATACAACCACAACGCACACAGGTTTCGTAAACGGTTCGTGACGCCAAATGTTCTGCTTGGGTTTTCGGATCAGATAGAACCCGCTCATCAGAGCCTCACTAACCCAGCCAGAACGTTACCCCCTCCCCCTCCCTAGGGCCTATTTACAATAGGTAACCACATATATCTACCACCTAAGGACAGGGAATTCCTACTATACATACCAAGACCTCTTATAATCGGCGGCCTCGCGATCCCATACGAATCCAGACCTCTCTGCCCATACGACAGTATCACAAGTGGCGGCCTCGCGATCCCACACGAATCCAGACCTCTCTGCCCATACGACAGTATCACAAGTGGCGGCCTCGCGATCCCATACGAATCCAGACCTCTCTACCCAGACGGCAGTCTCAGCACAAGTGGCGGCCTCGCGATCCCATACGAATCCAGACCTCTCTGCCCATACGACAGTATCACAAGTGGCGGCCTCGCGATCCCATACGAATCCAGACCTCTCTACCCAGACGGCAGTCTCAGCACAAGTGGCGGCCTCGCGATCCCATACGAATCCAGACCTCTCTACCCAGACGGCAGTCTCAGCACAAGTGGCGGCCTCGCGATCCCATACGGATCCAGACCTCTCTGCCCATACGACAGTATCACAAGTGGCGGCCTCGCGATCCCATACGAATCCAGACCTCTCTGCCCATACGACAGTATCACAAGTGGCGGCCTCGCGTTCCCATACGAATCCAGACCTCTCTGCCCATACGACAGTATCACAAGTGGCGGCCTCGCGATCCCATACGAATCCAGACCTCTCTACCCAGACGGCAGTCTCATACGACAGTTCATCCTATGATCACCATAACATACAAAAAGGGAATCAGTCTCACTATTCATCAGATCACACAAGGACTGCCAGTTCGAGCATAGCCTGTTCTCCGGTTCGAGGGGCTCCTCTTTCCCTTATTCAGTTACCACTTACCTGATGAGGGTTAACATCTGTTCATGTAGCCGCAGCTGACTAGAAGAATAGGCTACCCTCTCATACAAGAACACGCAGCACATGTTGGTTCACTACAAACTGGGTACTTTATTACTCATTACATACGCAATCACATAACATTACAATATAACACATAACCTGCAAAGAAAAGTGAAAGATTAAGTTGTGTACTCTAATAAGAAAGGGTCGACATCACCTTAGTAGTATGTAGCCTGCACTCAGTGGTCATCTAGGTTCCCTTCTCGTCTGTGCCTCGGCTCGCCTGGAAGTCACACCTCCGCAGTCACGGATACATGTCTGCACCACTATGCGCTGTTCCCTTCACCCTTCTCCGAGTCACTGGGACCTCTTCCTTATCGGCTACTCTCTCCTCTCTGGTTATTCTGCTAGGAGAGTATCTGTCTCTCGGTTTTTCTCTGCCTCCAAGATGGCGTCTGTCTTCCCTGGAATAAGTAGTAGCTTTACTGCTAACGGCTAGATGCCGCCTACGGACTGAACATGTAACTGCCTCAGACTTTCACTAATATAGAGGTGCGTTTCCTCATGGAAAATTCCGGCCCGTAACCTGCCGCCTACCAAATTCTTGTACCTCCCCGTACCAAGGACACGTTCCCAGCCGGCCGGCCTGATGTAGTGTCTTCGGCATGAAGAAAAATACAATCCTTCGATAAGGGCCGGCCTGAACCGGTTATCTCCAAGCGAATAACACCTCATAACTAAAACATTACATTTGACCTAGAAGCATCCCAAGCTGCCGGAGCAGAAAGAAAGATGGAGTCTCTCCCGTTTGAGGCCTACCAGGCCTGAATTCAGCGCGGCTCCATGAAATACCCTCACTACAGGACAGGTTATCCCTAATACTAACGAATCTATCCCCTAGGCTATGTGTGCAAGCCCTGATCTATGGGGAAGAGCACAGGATCATGTCGAAGTGCCTAGTAAATAGGCTCCATTCACTACTCTAACCCTTAGACTTGAATGGTAAGAGACTGAAGTCACATTCAATCACCTTTCCTCACAAGAAGGCCGGGAAAATCGAGCAGAACAAAAAGGCAACAGTGGGTTTCTTCAACTCTTCACACATTCTGCGATCATATCTATATTGAAGGAAGGCTAACTTAATAAAACTCTTGATGAGAGATAAAACGTTGAGTGGATCTTGCAAGACAGACATAATAAATAATGTGTTAAAAGATGCATTCGTGTATGAAAGCCAAGAGATATAAAAAATGTTGTCCAAGGTAAAACAGTCTAAAATAATCGATTTCGTAAAACTTGTTTCCTCTTTAGACTATATGGAAAGCCAATGTAATAGAGGTTTTAATTAAAGCAGATCCTCCAAATATTGCAGATCAACATCCATATGGCAATCAGGGATGAAGCAGAGGCAAGAAGGCATGGTAAATGTTTTAGGAAAATATTTTCCTCTACCTGAAGGGGATTACCAAGGACAGAACACCACAATTCTATACCCAAATAAGCAATGGACACCCCTTTAGCCTTGTATATATCTACAATCTCCTTAACAGGTCACCAACCTAATTTATGGGAAACCTAAAAATCCCGTGACAATTTCTGCTCATCTTAGACCTGGCATTTATAATCTGCTGGGGCCAGGCACCGTTGCTCGAAAATTAAATCCCCAAAACAGAAGGAACTTACTCTGGTTAGCTGGACATCCTCAATAAAGAAGGGTCTGCATATTTTTGCTTTTTTCCGAATGCCATTGTATAGGCTTTAGTCTTATCAATCACCTTTTTCTTGGATTCAATAAAGGCCCCAAACGCGTTCATCAGCTTCTGCAGGCCAATGGGTGTCCGGGATAGTAAAACACCATTGTCGGCATATAACAACACAGGAAAAGTGCATCGCCCTGCAGAACCTGAAGAGCACCATCGACTCTGGTAAGAAAAAGTGAAAACAAGAGGGGAGCTAATACACACCCTTGTCAAATTTCCCACCCGACCCTAAAGGGGGTGGAGTATTTACCATGGGGGCCATATCGAACCTTAGATGATGAATTCCCATGCAGACATGCAAGGAATCAATTGATCTCCCCGGGGCACCAAGGGAAATCAGGGTTCACCAAAGAGTGGAATGGTTATCCAGATCAAACACACTGCTTAAATCAGCACAGCATAGGTAAAGAGATCCTGGCTTCGCCCTAGTGTACTTTCTGATCAGAAACTCCAGGTTCACACATTGCTCGACTGTCCCCATGCCCTTCCTAAATTAAACTGCGCTTCTGGTAAGATAGAGTTATTCTGTACCCATTCCTTTAATATCATTAATAGTATCTTACTCATCAATTTTACTGATGGATCTAGGAGTGAAATAACATCTGGGATCTGATTTATCACCCTTCTTAAAAATGGGTACAATTATTGAGACCGTCCAGAAGGGAGGAATCGTACACTCTGCAGCCACGTTAAATACCCGTGTAGAATGGGGCCCCCTAGATCTCTGACTGTTTCTAATTTGTCAACTGGTAGCCCATCTGGGCATGGTGCCTTCCAGGCTGCACATTGATGTAGGGCGAGAAGGACCCCTCAAGACTAATATTTAAAGGGAGGGAAATCCTACCTAAGACCCCCTTGCACACAGATGGGTGGCTACCCTCCTGATTAGATTTGAAAATGGGTGAGAAATGTGCTACCCATGTTTCACAAGAGACAAAGGAGTTAAGCTCAAGAATTACATCACTTTTTAGAAAAGGGGCATTAACTGTGTCACAGAATAGCTTAGTATCCCTCATCTCCGCAGCTTGCAACAGTTTCACATTCTTCCTGGCTGCTAATACCTGGGTATAGGTTTTGCAGAGGAGCTTGATAGCCATATGATCAGTAGGGGAACAGTGTAGGGCCAATTTCCAGCAGTGAGAAACCTGAGTACATGAGTGGTCAAACTTCCCACGGTTTCTGGTTTTAGTGGGTCTCAAGAGTGGTGTAAGAAGGGAGTTTATTGTACAAGTAATCTGGTAAAAAATAGACAACAACTTTTCATGTTCTACCACTGTCATCAGAGTGTAACCACACTCAGTTGAATTCCTGCTTACTACTTGGTGTAGCACTCCACTGGGGTCTGTTCCTGCCCACTTAATGGGTATGCCATTAGGTCTGACAGGGGCATTGCAGATTCTATAGTATTATTGGCTCAAAAGGAAAAAGGTAATACTACTGGAGTATGGTCGCTCATTGTAGTCAGAATAATACTAGTTGTACAGACCAAGTCACAAGCAAAGTTAAAAATCAGGACATGGTCAATGATAATGTGGCTGTTTCTACTAATAAAGGAGGGAATCTGTTCCCCATTGGCTTGACGTTTACAATGTAGCAAAATAAGGTCGCATTTAAAGATTAAGGAGTTCAGTGTTTGACCATGATCATGATGAAGAAAATTTGAAATGCCAGCCCCATCAGGACTGGAAAGTCCACATATCTCCTTCGCCGGAAGGGGGCATGTCTGAATATTAAAGTCACCTGCCCATATCAAAATAATGTTGGAATTAATAGGATGCAGAAAGGCCTCCAAGCCTCCATCAAGGGCATGAGCCACCATGCTAAGGTAGGTATCAAATTCATTATTATAAATATTGGCTACCACTAAATTGGGGGCCACCCTTGGTTGACAACCACAGACACTGGGAATGGGACGCAGCAGCTGAAAGCCTTTTAATGGTAACTGGTAGCTTATTTGATATTAAAATAAATCTGAGCCCACCTTTGCACGCCATGCAAAGGATGGTACATCACCCAGGAAATGGGAAGAGAAACCCACAACATGGTTGGGTCCACACAGCAAGTTTCTTGGATGCAGATAATGTCTGAAACAGAAGTAATACGCAGTCAGTCTAGGGAGCCCAACTTATTCTGCTGCCCACTCACATTCCAGGAAACAAATTTATATAAATCTTCATTGCTCTGTTGGATGTTACTCAGAGGGGGCCCCACAGGGAAAAGCTCAACGAGACCACCGGTACCTGCATTATCATTTAGAATTGGCTGGAAAGTGGTACCTGTGGTGAATCCCTCAGATTCATGCATACATGGTAAATTAGAAGTTGAGCGAATTGGCCCCATGTCCATCCCCACAATAGGGGGGGAGATCCCATGGTATAGAGTCAGTCATTATCTTGCAACAAACTCAAGGCCTGAAACCTCTTGGACATATCTATAGGAGAAATATACAGGAAGTTGTACCTAGTCAACAGTTGATTGCTTGTTTTGCCACTAGACAGCGGTACAGTGCCTCGTAAGTGAAGATAAAAGAAGCCCAGTGGGAGTAAAGCAATGTTCCTAGCAAATGAAGCGATTGGCATTGACTCCCCTGCAAATCTGGGTTGCTTACAATGAATAATAATGGAATCCCCCTTTAACACCTTCCTTAGCCTGCCAATCCATACCACTCGTCTAGTCATCAAAATTTGATCAGCTCTACTACGCGGGAATATATGTTTCCAGTGGAGCCTGTAAATAAATTTGTTCTTTAGCAGCTCTGGGGTTCATTTATGCCAGAAGTGAAAGGGGTGACATTGACCAAAACTGCCACATAAGGACAATAAGCTGGTGGTAAGTTAACAGTTAATGGGTTGCAAAAATCCTCGGTGCCGTTTCACTCTGGACAGTCAAGTGGCGATATAGACGTATGGTTCAGGGATGCCTTCATGATTCTGTTTGAAGGCATGGTGGTTATGACTAGAATGAGGTAACACGAGGGTACCACTATGAGTACTGATGCTGGTAGTGTTGAGATTGATAAAAACTATAGCAATGTACAACCTGATGTATGTATTCATAGCAGAAGCAGTACCAATAAATGCAATATCTATGTAAGCTGTGATTGATGCAGGCACAATGATGTCAATACCAGTAAATGCAATGCCAATGTACGCTGTAACTTATGCAGTAGCGGCTCGTGCAGGGAGTGCCGCGAGGCATTGTGCGTGCTGAAGCGCATTTGCCATTTCAGCGTGCGCAATTAAATTTTTTTATTTATTTATATAGTTACATTACTCCGGTCGGCCGTGAGCCGGAGTTTACTACCCCCCAACCTGGCCCTCCCCCGCCCACCGCCCCGCAGCACTCCCTCCACGAGCCGCTACTGAACTTATGTACGCACAGTGATGTCAATACCAGTAAATCCAATGTAGATATGCACCATAAATGATGGCCATATAATGACATCAATATCAGTGAATGCAATGTTGATATACAATATTACAACTGTACCTGTAATAATGAGAATATCGGTAAATATGATATCAATGACCGCCATGTTACATGTACACACACACACATGAACTCGTATCATTGCTGTCAGATTCATCCAAGATGACCTCCTCATCAACCCCAGGTCAGAAATACGTGGTCAGACAGGCCCTGTGACACAAACCCAAATCTACCGCTTGACAGGTCACAGTTGGGGATACACTTAGATCAGAGACAAACTCACACCCACGAAAAACATCGATCCCACAGATAGGTAGTCACACCTCAAACAGGACTGATGAGATTGGCCATGATAAAACATGTTTGGCCAAATGCGCATGTTCCCAAAATACTACAGAGTTAGATGTCACCTGTAGTTAGGAACACTCAGCCAATCAGGAGATGACATGCAAACTGCACAAGGTGATCACGTGCTCACCACATCGGACATCTGGACATGCAGACACTGGCCCACACTAACTCTCCCCAAGGTCTAGTGCCAACTGTGTCCCCATTATCAGAAGGTCAGGCTTCTTATTTATGACTATAATGCTTTTCAAAGAATGTCAAAGTGTTTTATTGTACCCTCAAAATGTATATATGTGTGGCCAAAACTTCTGTACTTTAAGACTGTCTTCAGACAGGCCTCTGTCAATACTCTCCCGGTTGCTGCATTTTTGTAAACCAACTTGCTCCTGTTTTGCCAAACGACTCTTGTCTTTACATTTATTTAAGGTAAAGATTGCTTCTTCAAGCCCGACTGCTGTCGAACGAAGGACCACGGCCCGAATGGATTCACATCTGCACAAATAGATCGGTGAGCATACGCCATAATTGATTAGAAGTTCTGCTGAATCCACGGGGTGGAGGGCCATTCGGAGACAGCGGTCACAGGGTAAGAGACTACATCTGACCCTTAGTCCCAGTATGTGGCATGTGGTAGACTAGGACATGCGCAGAGATCACTTTTGCTTTTCCCCTAGTCAGCACGCTAGAGAAGGTGAATGTAGCTACAATTTTGTTGCTTGGACCGCTGGGCATGACACATAGGGAGCCCTTGTCTCTGGGTGTGATAAAGGGACTGCTTGGACAGCTGGAAGTGACACAGAGGGTACGCTTGTCACTGGGTGTGAGACAGTGGCCGCTTGGATCACTGGGCATGACACAGACGGTACGCATAGGCTCTGAGTGTGATATACAGCCGGCATCTCGATCTTAATTTTATAGTCTAAAGGAGTTTTCTTAGTGCTATCTGTTTCTTAACACTGGTAGTTTCTGAAAGATTGAGAGGTATTAATCGCTTGGACCACGGGGCGTGACACAGCCAGTATGCAAAACCTCTAGGTGTGACATTGGGTGTAATTCGGACGTTATGGAAAAATTTGGTCCGTGGTAAATAAGGTATAGCTTGTGTCTGGCCACAGAGTGCCCATAGTTGTCAACTGTCCCTTTTTTCTCTGCACAAATCATTGCTATTTTTGTCCACCGAGCCGATATTGACAGGCTATCGAGCTCCCTTAGCTCCGTGTCTTACACCAAGCATCCCTCTCCTCGGGCGGGAGGCACTGGGAGGAGACTGAAGTTTTTGGGGGCAATGTAACAATTTTTTCTGTCAAATCTTTTTCTCTTCTAGTCTCTTTTAGATTTTTCCATTTTGTGCATTATTGATGTCATGGTGCTATTGAGATTTTGCAAATTGTGCTTCATGTTAAATGTTGTCATGTTAGTAGGTTCATGCGTTTCATGAAGTAATAACAATTTTTACCATAAATCATAATTCCATAATTGATATTTTAACACCAAAAGTTGTCACGTGGCCCATTTGTGCATTGTCGTCTTCCCTATTTTAGCATAAGAACGTTGCTGACTGTCTGCTGCTTTGTGCACATTACTGCACAAATTTATTTTGCTTGTGCTACACTGGAACTTTCACATAGAACATGCTGTTGTTTTTGCACTTTGCTCGTTCCTGTTTTAGTCTGAACATTGTAAACAAGGACGTACAACAATGCCGTTGTTATTCTGTTCTGGTCAGGCCCTAGCACCTAGACAAAACATGCAGATGCAGCTGTTGTTTGGGAACACGTACTTTGTTCATATGAGGGTGCACGGATAGATAACACACACTTGGAGAGGGACCGTTCCCGGGGGAAGAGCATGACAGCATCTGTGATGTAGATCTACCATCTATAGACTGAGGTACGGGGTCTGCTGATAACACCCAGAGATCTTCAAATATATAATCATCTTGCTTCTTTACAAGGGGAGGGAGGTTAGGCTACTCTGGTGTATATCACAACAGCCCCCTTTGTGATTTACGGACTACTTGCTATGCTGACCGTATTTGTGTTAGGCATTTTTCCACTGGTTGTGGCACGTATACTGCATACTAGAGCACGTTAGTTAAAATAAACATTTTAAACTTGTTTGTTTCTCTGTCAGATCTTATTGTGGATGAGTACAAGAACATGAGTGAAAGGGTGTGTCTTGCAACTGCGATTCCTGAGGGAGTCGGGAGTGTTGTGTACTGAGGTGTCTATTCAATTGTTCCTCTGTAAGTGAGTAGGAGGGCAAGTGAGACACTATACCTAGTCAGTCCCGGGCTCATGGGTACTAAGGTGGTAGGATAACTCAGTCCCTACCTACTAAGGTCCCATAATCCCAAGCATAGTTCTGTGATTTTGCAGAATCCTTGCAACAAAGTCAACTCATATTGTTCTGAACTAACCATTACACTTTGTTGCAGGTTGTTATTATTTCATTGCATTTGTCGTTGCCAAATTATTAAACGTCTGTAGGTGCATCAGATTTTTTAGAGCTTGTAACCAGTATATTGTTTCTGGTACAACCCCGTGTGTACAGTTTTCCCCACAACTAGAGTAGAATTTGTAATCATTTAACATCTTGGGACAATCAAAAGTTTGCACATTTTTTAAAAAAGAAGTTCCCTAATCCATAATGGAGACTCCACTCGAACATATGCAAGCTAGGTTCCCCACACAGGCCTGTAAATGAGAACATTGCTGTGAGCGACACGCTTATACCAGAACATACACATTCCCCTGGCTTGAAGGGGGAACATTTCATACCAACATCATAGAGCACACAAAGACACACATACAGACCAAGTATACAGGTCAGAAGAGGGCTAAATGAGAAGACCTGCTTGAACTATGGGACAACAGCATGGTGACCTCAACTTGCAACCCACATGACCCCAGATCAAGTGACATCTGGGAAGCCAACTCTAGCTCCTTGGGGTCCAATAGCGAGGGTAAAAGAGCAAAGTGGGACCCGCCAACCAGGGGGAAACAAGGGGGCACTTGCCTGAGACCACCTGGGGGCTCAAGACTGCACTCACCCCATTGTCAGCCCCGGGCTGCCCTGGGGAGGGTCCTGTAGTCACGATGTTAATAGGCGAAACACCATACCACTCTCTAGTTAATACAGGGGTGGCAAGGTCATGCTTGCGGGAAGAAGCAGGCACCATATCAAAGACTACTGCCAAAATACAAGGAATCTCAGGTTCCGTGGCCAAGGTCCCGGTCACAGAGCCCCTCAAGTTGAGAATCAGGGAACACAAGGTGCAGAAACAACTGCTGTATTATCATTCCTCCCTGTTCAATATATTAGGGCAGAACCTATTGTCTACACTAAGAGTGTCCATCCAGTTCAGTGAGAATGTGACTATAGCCTTCTCCTCTCCTGGAAACTCCTCCCTAGTGCACAAGCCAGCAGGCAGCTTCCACATTATGCGGATGCCAGCCACGGTGATCCCAATCCACTGAGTCCCCTTCAAGGGGACATTCCTTGGTTAAATGGGAAGCCTCTCAGAGCTATATGAGTGAGCTCGGCAGTGGGCAGGTCGGACACACCAAATCATGGTGGGAGCGGTGAACAGGCTAGCATGCGAAATGCGAAAAGATCAGGAGACACACATGCCAACTGAGTTACCTGGATGGACAATCACCTGGCAACAGTCACCGCAGACAGGGGCCCCAGCAAGGACCAGGGCCATAGCTGTGGCAGGGAGGGGGTAACTGTTTGGGGAGGCAACACCTTTACACAATCAAGATCTCCCCCAGCAGGATTTATCCCCCTCTTACACCATCATGCAGATACATTTTCTTACCTACATCTACAACAGTTCTGAAGGCTGCCAAATGATAGGTCAATCAGGAATCCAAGCTAAATTGCTAAATCTACCATTTTGGGTGACTACAGGGCCCCACTCTGCTGCTAGTCCCCCAGGGCAGGGTTAGCTGACCAAGCCACAGGGGGAGGAAGGTCAGATGATGGAGCAGGGCAGCCCACAGCTGGTGCATAAAAACGGGCACCCAGGACTGCTCACATAAGTCCAACTTTGGGCAGGCTATGTAAGTCTCACTAACTTGAGAGCTTACCGCCAAATAGAGGCCTTCCTTTCGGTCCAAAATGAGGGTACTGCTCTGATGTCAGGAGCCCTGCTCCTGACACGCATTGGGTAAAGAAGGCCTCAAAATTCGAAAGAAACACAATCACATGGCCCCAGTCCAAAGTAGAAAATCCATTGAGTCCATTAACACCACCCACATGGGGCCGAGCATGACGAGTCTCAGCGGCACACCCGACCCTCGTCAGCAAACACAGCAAAAAAACCTGATCCCAGTCATTTCTCTGCAGGGTCCTATGGGAGTCCACGAACGACCCTCTGACCAACTCTGGTATTCCTTGTTAAAAGCAGCAACGTCCAGACCACAGGTAAACACCCACTGTAACCCTCATGGAGCAGTATAGAAACATCCCAAAATTCTCAATCCTTCCAGAAAGAAGGTGTAACCCAGTAACCCAGCCACCATTTAGAGAGAACCTCATTGCTCGCCACAAGCAGAGGGCATAGAAATGCTCATGTGTCAACAGACAGCCCACCAAATAGTTAAGACTCATCTGCTTCTCAAAATTGCATGCAGTCCATACAGGTCAAAAGGACGCCACCACACTGATTAAAATAACACACTATTTTACAGAGCAGCCAACAGAAGAAAATACTGTCCCCGCCGTAGCAAGCAGAGGGGGGTCAAAAGTACAAATACAACTAAAACAAAGTTGAAACTCACCATTCTCCTAGGGGCATATGCATCAACCGCAGAATCGGCCCCTTTGCGACCGGTATTTTGGCATTTGAGTTGCATCAACCCAAATGCAAATTCATAAAATAGGTAATCGCAAAATTTGTGAATTTTGTGAATCCATTTAGGGAATAGCAATTTGCGATTCCCTAAATGCTATGCAGGAAGCATTGAAAAATTGCGACCCTGCGTTAAGGATTCGCAAATTACCACCAACTTCAAGTTGGTGGTAATTTGCAAATCCTTAGAAAAATGCTGTTTTTTCATTTTTCTAAGTGCAATGTGGCGCAAAAACATGCCCCTATGGCATGTATGTGCGCCACATGTGCACACTTACCTGTATTGGGGTGCATCAGGATGGCCTTTTGGCCCCCTATCACCCTTGCAAATTGCATGTGTAATTTGCGAGTACCTATTTGGTACTCGCAAATTGCGAATGCAATCCTGTTCATTCCTATGGGCCATGGGAATGAATGGGACACCATTCCTTTATTGCAAATTGCAATTTGCGATTCGCAATTAAGAAATGTTAAGGATTGCCAAAAATATTTGCGAACCCTTCATGCATAGGAATTTGCGATTACCAAATAGCGAATCCTTAAAATTCGCTATTTGGTAATCGCAAATTATTACCTTGATGCATATGCACTTAAAAGTGCTACCACCATTCTTCGGCACCCTGCTAGGAAGCCTCATGCTCCAGTAAAGCCAAAGAGTTTACCAGTTTGAAGAAAAATTGGAATTGCTTAAAAAAATTATTTTTTCCCAGCTAACACACAACCCACAGCTCTTAACCTACAGGTTGGCGATCTAACCACATGTAAGTAAATAACGAGAGAGTGAGGGAAAACAAATAGAGCCACTCTTGGTCCCCCGGGACAATATCAAATTAACAACAAAAGAGTGCACCCAACAAGAGGCGGAATCAGCAAAGAAGGACACTCTTATTAGGTTAAAAAGAATCCTCACTCACCAACCTACTTGGTGACATGCTTCATCATTGGGTTCCCCCAGAGAGGCCGAATACCTCTCTGGGGTGCTACGACGCCTGACTACAGCAGAGCAGGTTTTTGTGAAGAGTGTAAGTGAAAATAGTGAGTGCACAAAAGTGCATTAAAAGGTGCCTATGTTCTTCCCCAGAAACTTTAATGGAGGAAGACTAGGCATTAATAAAAACAAGTGCATTGGATGTTTTCTAATAACTGGCTAAATTGACCAGATACATCCTATTGTGAAAACAAGGGATTGGGAAACATGTTTCTGCTTCAAATGATTATTCACGAAGCATTCTTCAGGACCAGCACACCACTTCGGTATGCGCACGCTAAGGCGCACCCTAACCTGTGGTGGAATAAACGGAATAGACTCACGGTTATGTTGTACAACCTTCAGGATTTCTGAAAGCCATAAATGTTTGTGAAGACAAAAAGAGCAAACAGACAAACATAAACAAGTCACATGGCAAGTCATTCATTGTAGCCTCAGTGCTTGATCAAAAGTCAGAGTGCCCCTTGCCACTACTTAGTGCTCCCTATACTCTCTGCTTAGCCGGGGTGCTCACGCACCCTGTCAATTCCCAAAATGTGCCTATCTCCATAACACCCACTTTGACATTCTTGCAACGCATGGACAGAGACCTCTCGCACCTCACATGCACATACACTGAACCCCACACTAGCATCCCGCACGCACTACACAGCGTGCGCCTGCACAACACATTGTTTTGACACATGGCGACCATTGGCATGCAAACCACGAACAGGTCATGTTACATATGCTCGCCATAGGTGCAGACACACATTACTTACCCCAAGAGATAGCCTCTGAGAAAGCCAAATGTGTCATCCACCTGTATCTCTGTGGGATAAGGGCAAGGATACAGTCCAGTAGAGTAGAACTACATAAAGCAGTAGTAAACATGTCCCGACACTTGGCCAATCCCACAGCACTGTACCATTTTACTGAACCTAGTGACATTTAAACAGAGGTAGACAGGATGCGCAGATGGGGCACTGTAGTGGAGGACACTGTTTGACCCAGATACTTCGTAGAAAAGAGGTAGCAAACCACCGATCCAATGTGCAAACAAGTCCACACCAGCTTCTGTCTGTGGTCCCCGGATGGCCCTAAACATAATAGGGGCTGCCTTTTTTTAATGACAAATGGGTCCCCGATATTGAATTCCAGTGTAGGGCCATCCACCTTGATAATGCTAGGGGAAATGAGTCCTATGGGAGGAGGTGGACTTCCAGCACAGACACCCCATATCAGGAAATCTGGGATACTAAGATAAATAGGTATATGTAGTTGGAAGGGAAGGGGCAACCCTTAAATGTATGGAAACTTACATGGTATTCTTTATGTTTCAGAGGCCAAGGGACGACACTGCTTGGGACCAATGCCAAATGTGAAGCAGTGTTGCACATACTAGACCTGCAACTGGGCACCTTCATGCTAATGAATTTTAATTGCCATTGTAATGACCTTGCCTATTCCCAACTCATTCCCAGATGGCGAGGACTCTGCGTCCTTGCAACTGTACACATCCCGGCCCTGGTCATTCCTGGTGAAGATCTGTATGAATTGTTCCAACACACCCTACACAAGAAAACACCTCTGTTGCATCGGGTTTGAAGAAGAACTGCTGATTATTTTGGTTGGGCTCAGTACAAGGACATGCCAGAAGAATAGAATTCAGACTGTTCACAGACACTCAAATCAATGCAGGAGGGTCCATAACTTTTTTCATCATTCAAAGAAAAGCAGTGCCCACTGGTTGCAAATTGCCAGGTGGGAGCTGTTGAAGATCATTAATGACACTGAGCTCAGCCTTAATGCTATCAGGGAAGAACTGAGAGCTGTATGCCTCATGGTGATGCAACATCGGTATGTGTTGGACTTGATGACCATGATAGAGGGAGGGGTGTGTGCCAAGATCGGTATTTCCTGTTGTACTTTTATCCCTGAAAATGAAATGGACAACGGGAGATTGGCTTTTGCCATCCAAGCACTGCATTGTCTACAAACAGACATGAAGGAGAAGGAGGAGGCTGCCCCTGAGCAGGACTGGTTCCATAGTCTTTTTGCCTGGCTCCCCTTACGGGTGACCTGGCTGTGCACACCACTGCTTCCTGTTGTCATGGTTGCATTATTACCACGTGGTTTCCTACAGGTGGGAGTTGCCTACTATAAAATCGCAGTCCAGAATCTAGGTAGTATGCCAATAGCTAGGGAAGGGATAACAGACACAACAGCAACACACACCATTTCAAATAAAGTCACTGTCGTGATGTACGAGGAACATGATGTTGTTGAAAATTCATCTAGAGGGGGGTGTTGAGATTGATAAATACGATAGGAGCCCTGATGCATGCACGGATAGCAGCAGCTGTACCAATAAATGCAATATCGATGTATGCTGTAATCTATGCACACACCATGATGTTAATACCAGTAAATGCAATGCCAATGTACACCGTAACTTATGCCTGCATAATGACTTCAATATCAGTGAATGTAATGTTGATGTAGGATGTAACTACTGTACCTATAATAATGAGAATATTGCTAAATATGATATCAATGACCGCCATGTTACACGTACACACACTCACAAACTCATATCATTGCTGTCAGATTCATCCGAGATGACCTCCCCATCAACCCCAAGTCAAAGATATGTGGTCAGACAGGCCCTGCAACCCAAACCCAAGCCTACCGATTAACAGGTCACAGGTGGGGTCACACTTAGCATAAAATAAAAACACACACCCAGGGAAAACCACAAGCATGAACAAGGAGGCTGGCCCCAATAAAACACATTTGGCCAAAGGTGCACATTTCCAAAATTACACAAAGTTAGATGCCACATGTAGTTAGGAACACTCAGCCGATCAGAATACAACATGCACACCTCACAAGGTGATCACACGCTCACCACACCGGACAACTGGACACGCACACACTGGCCCACACTACCTCTTCCTGAGGTGGAGAGCCATCTGTGTTCCCCTTATCAGATGGTCTTGCTTGTTATTTACAATCATGATGCTTTTCAAAGAATACCAAAGTGTTTTATTGTACTCTCAAAATGTATACATGTGCGGCCAAAACTTCTGTACTCTGAGACTGTCTTCAGAAGCGCTCCTGTCACAGTCTGTGCAGGTAAGCACGGTGGGGTTGTGGGGCGAGGCAGGGGCATGGCGGGGGGAGTGCCAAACAACGGAATAGGGAAAATAAAATGAATAAAACCACTTAGCTAGCGCTCGCCGCATCGCAGACTCGGCATTGCGGCGAGCGCAGGGAAAGTGGCTTTATTTATTTATTTTATTTTTCCCCATTCCGTTATTTGTCACTTTGCCACCGCCCTGTCCACCGTGCTTACCTGCATGGGCCACCTCTGCTCTGTCGATACTCTCCCAGCCGTTGCATTGAATTAGACAAATTTGTTCCTGTTTTGATAAACGCCTCTTGTCTTTTCATTTATTTAATGTAAAATACGATTCGAGCAACAGTACCATCACTTGTGGGAAGGCTTAAGGCATAATCATGGGCAGGGGTAATGAGCGGAGCATGTCCTGGCATGGGCAGAGGCTGGGATAGGTGAGCATCTGGAACGTTAGTGTGTAAGTCCCTTAAGCAAAGCAAAAGTTCTTCAGTTGTTCCCAAACGCTTGGTGATAGGCAGAAACAATCTATGCATCAACACAATAACACATTCAGGGTGTTTATCTGGAAGGTAGCCAAGGCCCCTGAAAGGAGCATATTAGAAAGTACAGGGCAAGTTGCAACATCTGTAGTAGATTGAGAGCTAAGTGGAGGGAGCTTTTTCTTCCCCCTGGTTTCTATTCATCTTAGCTGGGGGGCTCTGTTGGTGGATTTGTCGGGGGTGATGCTGTTAGCTGGCTACTATCCTGCCCATCGTCATGGTAAATGAACCTGTGAGGAACATCTAATGAGGCTTTTTGGAGGATCACTCTGGCACTTAGCTGACCCTCACATGACTGCTTGGAAAGCTGGGGGATGAAGTTCCACCCCAGTGAGTATGGCAGGGATCACGGCAGCCGGCTTGCAGGCTGGGTAACAGACTTGTGATGATGGAAACATTCAAAATTTCCCCTGATATCAAAGTGCACAACATATTTTGGGCCTTTCTGATAGGAACAACTTCATAACATGTACACTAATGTAAAATGTAAATTCTGCATCTTTGTTGATCATTGTGCAGAAACTGTTGATTAGGCATACAAATTAAAGAAATACGGTGGAACATGTTCAGAGATGCAAACATGCGCTCACCGTTTTTTGCACAGGCACAAACTGTTCATGATACAAGCCCGCATGTTTTCACACAGCCGCTAGTAATCAAAAAACTATTGCCAATCTAGAAGGATGTTGATGTTTTGTGTGAAATGTGGCACTGGTTACAGCCACTTGTCCACATCAGAGGTGTCCACTTCACAGGAAGCTGCCTTCAAATCAATGGGGCAGATTTACTAGACCCTTGCAACACTTTTGTGCCGCCTATGCGTCACTTTTTGTGAGGCAGCGGGGGCTTAAACAATGCGCCACATTGCAGCCCATTTACAACGTGACGCATCTAGGGAGATGTGTCACAATGTAAAGCCCTGCACCACATTATACCTGCGTCAGGTATAATGTATGCAGAGTGGGCGTTCCCATGCAAAAAGCCATGTAGAACTGATGCAGTGAAATTTCAACATTTGACTGCGTCACTCCCCGCCTTCACTGCGCCAAAATCCCTACGCCTGCTAAGACCAGGAGTAAGGAATGACGCAGGGCTTGTTGAATGGGACTCACCTATCTGTTGTGGCGCAGTGCTGGAGTTGCGTAACTTTCATGAGCAACTCCAGCAATGCTTCACTTTTGTGCCAACAGATGCGTCAGAATTTCTGACGCATCTGTTAATCCTTGCACCATGGAACACTGAATTGTAAATACAGTGCATCCATGGTGGTGCAAGGACATTTGGAGCTGGCGCAAGGAAACTGACGCATCTATGCAGATGCGTCAGTTCCTTGTAAATGAAGCCCAATGTGTTTACTGCTAGTTTATGTAAGACCTGTCAAGAATAGTCATAACATGGAGCCTGCACTGCTTTTTACTTGTGTATTTATATATAATATCTTTTATTTCGACGACCAAGCCATAAAAAGTTTACAAAAATTAAAACAAAAACAGCATTTTTCTTACGTACAACATTACTGCACATGCAAGATACAGATAAAACAGTTTTAAGAATAAAAAGATGACACAACTAGCAGGTCGTTATTAATATTGCCAATCATAACCATGTTACTGCTATATAGTTACTCTATTTCTATATAAAATAAGAATATATCCTCTAGTGCAAAGCAATCTTAATAAAAGTTCCATGTAATTGTATGTAAAACATGTGCAAATATTAATCTAAAAAACAGTTCCTAAACATTTGGCTTTAATCAACATCTTAGATAAGAAGAACAAGGACACTAAGCCGCCTATTCGGACTTGCTCTGGCAATTTAACTGTCACAGTTAGGAGTTATCCAAGGCCTTCTTCCTTTGTTTCCAAGCACAGTGCAGGTACTGTGATACCATAAAGGCAAGATGTTCGCTTCTGTCACTCTTGAAAAGTCTCATGACTTCCCAGTAATGTCTCAAACCCTTGAGTTTGCATACAGCTAAGAGCCATTTCTTTCGTGCGCACCTGCATAAAGGGCAGAAGAACATAAAATGGTCCTCCGATTCTTCAATATTAGGGTAGTTTGGACAAAATTTAGAATGAAAAGGCTCATTAGCCCATTTTGAGGTATGGATTCTCAGGGGTAGTAGCCCACATATGAATTGCACTTATAGGCGTTTGGACTGAAATGGATACATTCTATCCATATAGGGTTCAAAACTTGAAACGCACTTGTGATTCAGAAACTGGCCTTTCAGACTGCTATCCGGATAAGCTTCCCACATTTGCAGCAAAACTGCCTCCCAGTATAGCTGTTTAACTTTTTGTGCATCTCCCTTAACAATCGCCTCAGGGGATGTCCATAATTCATCCATACCTATTCTGTGTGTTGTTTCTTTAATGTTCTTCAGCCATGGAGTGCACAGTGACCTGTCAAGACCTAATAGGTCTTTAACACAATCCATGTATATTCCTAGTTCTTGCGTAGACCACAATCTAATCCAATATAAAAAAGGTTTATTAGAACTGTTAGGTGTATAGGGCTGAGAGCTAAGTATAGTCGCAATGGTGTAATGGGCGGCCTTGGGGGAGTTTAAATAAGGCCTTAATTAACTTATTTCGATCTTAGTTAGAGACTCTGATGTAGCATAGCCCCATATCTCGGCTCTGTATATCACCGATGTTACCACTACTGCTTTATATACGGTAAGGACTGGGGACATAGCACTGTCTGAGGCAGCCCTGTATTTTCTCCCTATTGCAAAGTCTTTCTGTTGGAAAATGACTTTGGTTTTTTCCAACTGTGGGCCCCATGTTTGACTATCACACCGAGAAAGTCGAAATGTGAGATTTTTTCAAGAGGGAGTCCCTCGATAGTCACATTGCCTCTGTATTTTTATGGGGATTTATAATAAAGACCTTAGATTTAGATGGGTTTAATTCTAGTCCTCTTTCCTTACAAAAAGTATTGAAAGCATTCAATTCATATTGCAGCCCCATAGGCGTTCAAGAGATTAACAGGGTGTCATCTGCAAACATCAGAATTGAGTGAGCACACCAGCTACTTTAGGGGCATCATGCTTGCATTCCTTCAGTCTCCTCGCTGCTCCATTAATATATAAATTAAAAATTGATGGGGCAAGGACACATCCATGCTTAACACCTTGGTTGATCTCTATCATTTCCGTCAAGTCCCCTACGTTATTCCATCTCACCTTTCCATAAGTGGTGTCATAAAGTTCTTTCAGTATTCATTATAGATCTGGGCAGATACCATACCCTTCCAATACTCCCCATAGGGTTTTTCTTGGCACCAGGTCGAATGCCGCTCTGAGGTCGATGAAAGCGACATATAGGTGGTCTCGCTTCAAGGTGACATATTTACAGGTTATCACCTTGAAGCGGAGGACCTGGTCCAATGTGCTGGTCTTTCTTCTAAACCCTGCTTGCACCTCGTCCAGACTGTTATTCTGTTCTATCCATTCATTCAATTTGAAGAGGACCTGTCTGCAGAATATTTTTTTTGTATTGTCTAGCAGGCTTATGGTTCTGTAGTTTGAGGGATTTGTTCTTTCGCTTTTTTTATCGATAGGTATTATGACAGCACCAATGCCACATTGAGGGAATTGAATTGCCTTTTAAAATGCTATTAAATAGGGCATTCAGATAAGGACACTTAGGTGCCGATCACGATCCGGTAAAAACCGGGTACGAACCGTCGGACGGAGCATACTCTCCGTCCGACGCGTACCCGGGCACAAAAATATACAAACATGGAATTACGATTCGCATGGAAACACCATTTCCGTACGAATCGTACAAAACCCCGACCGACGAAAATAAACATACAAATGTGATCTGGGAAAGCGCCGACGTGACGTCGGGACGCACGCAGCCTGCCATTCACGAACCAGGAATTACGATTCGCACCGACGTCATCCCGCACGGACAATATTTTCCGGCAGCCAAAAACTGCTGGGAAATCAGGATGACGCGAACAAGGGGTACCTGCACGCGACAGACAGACAGGACGACGCGAACAAGGAGTACCTGCACGCGACGGACAGACATGGACCCGAACCTACGTGTCATCCCGGCCCTCATAGCAGTCGACCTCCTCTACAGGTTACGACGCAGACGCCGCAGAAGGTCAGAACAACAAAGGGAGGGGGGAAAGGGGGGGCAGGAGCAGGGGCAAGCCACAAAACCCCCACCAAAGTCACACAGCACACATGCCCTGGACATACCTGACCCCCAGGCCCTGGTCACTACGAGGGGGTGGGGGCGTGTCCAGCAAAGCCAGCGTCCGCCACAACGGAAGTGCTTGACGACGCGAACCGGCAACACAACAATACAGGTACGTCCCGTACCCACGCCTTAAGAGCGTGGGTATGAGTCGTACCACGCCCACACCTACATCACCTCAACAATGGCGGGACGGCTATACCCACATGGCAAAGGCCTGGGTACGGCCCGCACAAGCATTCCACACCGTGGGTACGGATATGTACGGACCGTACCCCCACCCCCGTATGCATGGAGCGTACCCCCCACCCCAACAGTGTAAGTACGACCCATACCATCACCCGCGTACGCATGGAGCGTACCCCCCATGCCAACAGTGTACGTACGGACCGTACCCCCACCCCCGTATGCATGGAGCATACCCCCCACCCCAACAGTGTAAGTACGACCCGTACCCTCACCCGCGTACGTATGGAGTGTACCCCCACCCCAACAGTGTAAGTACGACCCGTACCCTCACCCGCGTACGCATGGAGCGCACCCCCCATGCCAACAGTGTACGTACGGACCGTACCCCCACCCCCGTATGCATGGAGCGTACCCCCCACCCCAACAGTGTAAGTACGACCCATACCCTCACCCACGTACGTATGGAGCGTACCCCCCACCCCAACAGTGTAAGTACAACCCGTACCCTCACCCGCGTACGCATGGAGCGCACCCCCCATGCCAACAGTGTACGTACGGACCGTACCCCCACCCCCGTATGCATGGAGCGTACCCCCCACCCCAACAGTGTAAGTATGACCCGTACCCTCACCCCAACAGTGTATGTATGACCCGTACCCACACCCGCGTACGTATGGAGCGTACCCCCCACCCCAACAGTGTAAGTACGACCCGTACCCTCACCCGCGTATGCATGGAGCGTACCCCCACCCCAACCGTGTATGTGCGACCCGTACCCTCACCCGCGGACGTATGGAGCGTACCCCCACCCAAACAGTGTATGAACGGACCCTACCCCCACCTCGTATGCATGGAGCGAACCCACACCCGTGTATGTTCTAAGCGTACATATGCAGAGACAGGAGGGGTGTGTGCAGAGTCCTCCCAGCAGTGCCCAGAGACAGGAGGGGTGTGCGCAGAGTCCTCCCAGCAGTGCCCAGACACAGGAGGGATGTGTGCAGAGTCCTCCCAGCAGTGCCCAGACATAGGAGGGGTGGGTGCAGAGTCCCCCAGCAGTGCCCAGACATAGGAAGGGCGGGTGCCTATGCCTCCCAGCAGTGCCCAGTCACAGGAGGGGTGGGTGCAGAGTCCTCCCAGCAGTGCCCAGAGACAGGAGGGGTATGTGCAGAGTCCTCCCAGCAGTGCCCAGACACAGGAGGGGTGTGTGCAGAGTCCTCCCAGCAGTGCCCAGACACAGGAGGGGTGTGTGCAGAGTCCTCCCAGCAGTGCCCAGACATAGGAGGGGTGGGTGCAGAGTCCCCCAGCAGTGCCCAGACATAGGAGGGGTGGGTGCCTATCACTCCCAGCAGTGCCCAGTCACAGGAGGGGTGGGTGCAGAGTCCTCCCAGCAGTGCCCAGACACAGGAGGGGTGTGTGCAGAGTCCTCCCAGCAGTGCCCAGAGACAGGAGGGGTGTGTGCAGAGTCCTCCCAGCAGTGCCCAGACATAAAAGGGGGGTGTGCAGAGTCCTCCCAGCAGTGCCCAGACACAGGAGGGGTGTGTGCAGAGTCCTCCCAGCAGTGCCCAGAGACAGGAGGGGTGTGTGCAGAGTCCTCCCAGCAGTGCCCAGACATAAGAGGGGTGTGTGCAGAGTCCTCCCAGCAGTGCCCAGACACAGGAGGGGTGTGTGCCTATCACTCCCAGCAGTGCCCAGACACAGGAGGGGTGTGTGCCTATCACTCCCAGCAGTGCCCAGTCACAGGAGGGGTGGGTGCAGAGTCCTCCCAGCAGTGCCCAAATGCAGGAGGGGTGGGTGCAGAGTCCTCCCAGCAGTGCCCAGACATAGGAGGGGTGTGTGCAGAGTCCTCCCAGCAGTGCCCAGACATAAGAGGGGTGTGTGCAGAGTCCTCCCAGCAGTGCCCAGTCACAGGAGGGGTGGGTGCAGAGTCCTCCCAGCAGTGCCCAGAGACAGGAGGGGTGTGTGCAGAGTCCTCCCAGCAGTGCCCAGACATAAGAGGGGTGTGTGCAGAGTCCTCCCAGCAGTGCCCAGACACAGGAGGGGTGTGTGCCTATCACTCCCAGCAGTGCCCAGACACAGGAGGGGTGTGTGCCTATCACTCCCAGCAGTGCCCAGTCACAGGAGGGGTGGGTGCAGAGTCCTCCCAGCAGTGCCCAGATGCAGGAGGGGTGGGTGCAGAGTCCTCCCAGCAGTGCCCAGACATAGGAGGGGTGTGTGCAGAGTCCTCCCAGCAGTGCCCAGACATAAGAGGGGTGTGTGCAGAGTCCTCCCAGCAGTGCCCAGTCACAGGAGGGGTGGGTGCAGAGTCCTCCCAGCAGTGCCCAGACATAAGAGGGGTGTGTGCAGAGTCCTCCCAGCAGTGCCCAGACATAAGAGGGGTGTGTGCAGAGTCCTCCCAGCAGTGCCCAGACACAGGAGGGGTGTGTGCAGAGTCCTCCCAGCAGTGCCCAGAGACAGGAGGGGTGTGTGCAGAGTCCTCCCAGCAGTGCCCAGACATAAGAGGGGTGTGTGCAGAGTCCTCCCAGCAGTGCCCAGACACAGGAGGGGTGTGTGCCTATCACTCCCAGCAGTGCCCTGACACAGGAGGGGTGTGTGCCTATCACTCCCAGCAGTGCCCAGTCACAGGAGGGGTGGGTGCAGAGTCCTCCCAGCAGTGCCCAGATGCAGGAGGGGTGGGTGCAGAGTCCTCCCAGCAGTGCCCAGACATAGGAGGGGTGTGTGCAGAGTCCTCCCAGCAGTGCCCAGAGATAGGAGGGGTGGGTGCCTATCACTCCCAGCAGTGCCCAGTCACAGGAGGGGTGGGTGCAGAGTCCTCCCAGCAGTGCCCAGATGCAGGCGGGTGGGTGCAGAGTCCTCCCAGCAGTGCCCAGACATAGGAGGGGTGTGTGCAGAGTCCTCCCAGCAGTGCCCAGACACAGGAGGGGTGGGTGCAGAGTCCTCCCAGCAGTGCCCAGACATAGGAGGGGTTTGTGCAGAGTCCTCCCAGCAGTGCCCAGACATAAGAGGGGTGTGTGCAGAGTCCTCCCAGCAGTGCCCAGAGACAGGAGGGGTGTGTGCAGAGTCCTCCCAGCAGTGCCCAGACATAATAGGGGTGTGTGCAGAGTCCTCCCAGCAGTGCCCAGACACAGGAGGGGTGTGTGCAGAGTCCTCCCAGCAGTGCCCAGAGACAGGAGGGGTGTGTGCCGACTCCTCCCAGCAGTGCCCAGACATAAGAGGGGTGTGTGCAGAGTCCTCCCAGCAGTGCCCAGACACAGGAGGGGTGTGTGCCTATCACTCCCAGCAGTGCCCAGACACAGGAGGGGTGTGTGCCTATCACTCCCAGTAGTGCCCAGTCACAGGAGGGGTGGGTGCAGAGTCCTCCCAGCAGTGCCCAGATGCAGGAGGGGTGGGTGCAGAGTCCTCCCAGCAGTGCCCAGACATAGGAGGGGTGTGTGCAGAGTCCTCCCAGCAGTGCCTAGACATAAGAGGGGTGTGTGCAGAGTCCTCCCAGCAGTGCCCAGTCACAGGAGGGGTGGGTGCAGAGTCCTCCCAGCAGTGCCCAGACATAAGAGGGGTGTGTGCAGAGTCCTCCCAGCAGTGCCCAGACATAAGAGGGGTGTGTGCAGAGTCCTCCCAGCAGTGCCCAGAGACAGGAGGGGTGTGTGCAGAGTCCTCCCAGCAGTGCACATGGAACGCAAAGGGTGGAGTACCCACAGATACAATGCCCACAAATGTCAGTCAGGTGCACAAAGCCCCTGCAGTACATGTACCACATGTGTGCGAGGCTGGGAGTACACACATGCATAGCGCCTAAAAGAGGACATGTCCACATGAAGTCTTCTCAACAGTCTACACACAAGTACAGTGACCACCAAGAATGCCACAAATGATGCAGGTGGAGACATCGCACAGCATGCATGTGCAAAGTTGAAGGAGTCCGTCACACACCCAGCTGATGTAGACACAGCTCAGCACAACATATTGGAAACACCCTGCAGGGAAGATGTCAGGGTACACAGAGGAAGGAACACACCTTGGGACAATGTCACCATGCAGTAACTGCTTACATGAACAAAGAAACTTAGCTAACGCCTTGTGATGGCACACAGATACCAGGGTCCCCCCTATGACCAGCACACTACTACATTTCCCACACACCCAACACATGATCACCACCCAAAATCATGTAGCAGCCCCACCAACAGCAATACCAGAAAAGCAGTATTGTTCTAAGGAAAAATAAAATTGCTTTATTCAGCACGATCAAAAAAATGTGTTTTTGGATAAAGTTCAATATTTACAAAGCCCATAGGGCAGTCCATAAGTCACAGCTGGATGGGGGACACAGTGGGATGCGTGTCCCCTAGCTTGCCTTCACAGTCAGACTCCTTCGTCTTCCAGAGCGGGGAGGGCATCATGTGGGGGGGAAGGACCAGGCACCGCAGGGACATGAGGGCGAAGGGTAGGTGTCGTGGGTGCAGGGATGGAGGACTCCACCACAGGGGGTGGGGCAGGGCCAAAGGCGGAGGCCAGGATGTCGCTGCACACCTTAGCAAGGTCCTCCAGAGACTCCCCTGCACCCGAAGGAACCACAGGCCCCAAGGAGGGGGGGGGGGTGGAGGGATGGGTCGCAGCGCCACTGGGGGATGGTGTGGACAGGGGGGGGGACACAGCCACCCTGACCGGGGACTCCCTTGACCGCTTGCGGGGTGGTGTCACAGTGGGGCTCAGGGACAGAGCGGCCATGAAGGAGTCTTTGCCGGATATGTTGCCAGGAGAGCTGAGGGGAGGGGATTTGGAGGGAGTGGATTGGGTGGAATGCGGACTCCCACTCTGGCTGCGTGTCTTACGTTTGCCCCCCGACCCAGTGGGTGTGCCTACTTCACCCCGCGTGTGCGTGCCAGGAGGTGTGTGTATGACCTTCCCTGCTGGTGTGGTGCCTGTGTCTGTTGTGGTGGGTGCATGCTGACGTCTGGGTGTACGTGGGACAGGCATGGGAGTGGGAAGTGTGGATGGGGCAGGGGTAGGGGGTTGGACGTAGCACTGCAGGAGACCCACTGCTGCAGTCAGTGTCGAGTCAATGGACCTCAGCAACTGGCGTTGGTCAGCCTGCGATGAGAAAATGCCCTCCAAGTATGCCTCCATGTTGGTCAGCACTTGGCTGTGGCCATGGAGGACATTAAGCATCGCAGACTGACCAACCAGCAACTGCCGCTGGATTTCCACAGACTCGGCATTGGCGGCAGCAGTGGAGACAGGGGCAGGGGGTGCGGTGCCTGGCAGGAAGGAGACATGTGGTGACCGGGCACGCTGGGAAGGGACACGAGCAAGTGGGAGGCGGCTGATGGCAATGGAGGGGGCGGGGACAGATGTTGTGCCGCTGTCAGCTGCTGGTGCAGCCTCCGCCCACTCGGAGAGATCATCCTCGGACCTGTCAGCTTCATATTCTGTCGTGCCAGTCGACAGGTCCTCGGCCTCACTCTCCTCCGCCTCAGTTCCACTCGATGTGCCAGCCACGATGTCAACGCTGGCACTGGTGCTCGGTCCCTCCGCTCCGTCTGTGCTCATGTCTCCCTCCGTGTCCCCCGACGATGCTGTGGGCAAGGTAAAGAGACAGCAATTAATCATACACCTGTATACATATGTCACATGAGTCCAATCTACATAGGTCACAGTGCTTAGCCTGAAAAGAAAGATCAGTAACATCTACAAAACAAGGTACAGATGTAGGGCCTGCAACACACAGTTGGTTGACCCACCATGCCACTGAAAATGCATGGAGAGCATGACACAATAGCAAATGACATGAAATGGAGTATGATAGAGGAGCCAGGCCCTGGGGACAATCCAGCACTGCATCTGCACCACACAGCGTTGCCGAAAATAGGGATGAGCAGGGACCATATCCATGAACTTGAGGCACATGCTGCATAGGTAATACTGAAAACATGCCCACCATGACTGGCTCACTGCACCTTGAGTGTATGTCCAGACAAACATCACACACTGGCCAGACCTAGCAAGGAGACATCAGGTCATGAGATGTAGGCTTTGCCCGCACCAACCACCCCCTACATGAGACTATTTTTTGAGACACAGGAAGCACTTACATCTCTTAGTCTGGGTGAAATACACAGGGGCTGCATAAATGCAAGAATGGACACCAAATACCCAAGGTGCGCCTGTCCGAATTATCATGTACAAATGGTCATCATCAGATGATTGTAACAAGACACACAGGCACTGGCCACCGTGAGTATGAACAAGGAAAATCATGTCAGGCTGTACAGTGGACACTTGTACTACATATTACGTCCATATACATGGTGCCAGGGGACAATGGCACAGAGCACAACCTATGCTGTAGACACTGAGAGTGTCCACATTTTGTGATGACACACATGACACCTAGGAAAATATGCCCCAGGGGACAGTAGTGGCCACACAACTCCATGGTCCTGAATGGGACTGACAGCAACACACGCCACCATCCCTGCACTATGCGTATCGCACACTCATGCACATCATGTCACAGGCCACAACATAGGACATGCGTGCTGTAAGGCATTACACTTCAGAGACTAACTCCCATGTCTGGACTCAGCATCAGTGCCAACTGACATGGAACCCACAAGTACTGAACTGGACAGGGCACAGGCAAGGTCCAAAAACCTGTTACACACCACCCCCACACATGATGCTACAGGCATTGTTCACGTGGATAAAGTGCCAGCCTACATAACCTTGTGAAGGAGTGACTACACACAGACCAGGGAACACATTGCAAGGAGGGGAAGGGAGGCAGGAGAGCACCGCTATACTGTGGGTAACCGGATCTGCACAGCACCTTTAAACCCTGGCAGTGTATCCATGCAACTGTGCACTTACAAATGCTGGTGACACACAACAAACACACATGTACCTACCCCCTTCCTGCTGCTGCTTCTCCTGTAAGCGCCTCTCCAAGTCTGGAAATACCACCGCCAGCACACGCTTGTGGATGTGGGTCAGATGGCGGCGCCCGCGGTTCTTATGGGTCTCAGGTGAGTCCCCCAGCAGGACCTGTGCGATCCTCCGCGTCCAGCACCGGATATCCTGCCAGCGTTTTCTCACCTGGGACAGGCGCCGCTTGCGACCATCCACACTCCTCACGGCACTGACGGCGGTCAGCCATATCTGCTTCTTGGCAGAGGCGCCTACCTGTGAGGATGAACAAGTGACACTACATCAATACACCAGGCACATGTCACAGAGAGACATATTAGAATAAATTTGCTGTTTACAACAAGGCATAGTATGCATCCAACGCATTGCACCATTGTCATAGGGACATGATCCTCTGGGGAAGGGCAAAAGCAGTACGTGCCATTGAAAGTACACAGGTGGAATGAGGGTAACTACACAAGCAAAGATCCAGGCTCACACTGTGCATCAGAAGCTACACCAGGATACTGTGCAGCACCTCTAAGCAGTCACATGCCACAGACCATTGACGCTACCGCAGCAGAGTACACAGACACACACAGGCACAGGACATTCACCTGCCATTGCCAAATGCAGCGACAAACCTCACTCTGCACATGTGCCACTAGACGGGGGGGGGGGGCTCACAGGTGTGGGGCTGGCCCTGCACATCAGACACACAGCACTGCTCCCTGCTCACATCACATGGGCAGGGTATATCCATCCCTCATGCAGCCCGGGTGCCACACTCCACATATGCACCCACCCACATGACAGGGGACTTACACACACACCGATGTCCAGGGTACGAACACATCATGTGGACACTCTCAGCACAGGTACACAGAACTAACACACATCTGTGGGTACAGTCACCTGTCACACTGGGCTGACCACATAATCACATGAGGACTGTAGAGGCCACATTCACAGGAGGACAAGACAGGCAAAATGTGGCATGCACCATGCAGTGATTGTCACAGTAAACACAATGCAAGTGAGGACGGCAGACATGCACCACAGCATGCACTGGCTGGGAGACATCAGGCATTCCCCCCCTGGAACCCCCCCTACAGTACATAGCATGTGTGCCACACCTGGACACAATGGCAGAAGTCACAGTCACAAACAAGGGACACAGTCTGTGCTAGTAGACTCTGCACTCACCTGATACCCTGGTCGCCCATACAGCATGGGGTACTGTGGGAGGATCACATCCAGCAAAGCCAGGTTCTCCTCCAGGGTGAAAGGCTGTGACCTCTCCACAGCCCTTGACATGGTTCCAGGGAATCAGTAGCAGCAGCTGGGTCGTCGAATGCAAAGATGTGCAGGCAAGTGCTCCCTCATGGGACCTGGCTGCCTTATATCTGCCTTGCTGGCCTGTTTCATGCACAGGAGTACAGAGTGATTGGTCACTCACATTTGCATCCTATGTTTCCTCCAATCCCTTCAAACCTAGCACAGTCAGTGGGTTCTTATTGTGTTTTTTTGTTGAGCATGATGTCAACTCCAGAACCACATTGCAACAAAGTAGATTCATTCAAACTGACTACTGCTGTGCACCTGCTTAAAAAAATTCAAACTTTAAACTTGGTCTCCATGACAACCAGCATGCATCTAGGCCTTTCTACTTGTCCCTCATGTGTCCCCTATGTAATTTGGAGTTTCACACGCAGGTACGGTGCGTCCCGGGGCCCTAGGGCACCACAAATGCATAGCAACGGCCCATACAGGCGTGTGTACGGTCCGTATCACTATGGGTGTGCTTGCGTATGCGTACCCATAGTGAAAGTGAGCGTACCCACGCGTGTACGGTCTGTATCACTATGGGTACACATACGCGCGAACACCCATAGTGATAGTGAGCGTACGCACGCCTGTACGCTCACTATCACTATGGGTGTTCTCGCGTATGCGTACTCATAGTGGTACGGACTGTACACACGCCTGTACGCTCACTATCACTATGGGTGTTCTCGCGTATGCGTACTCATAGTGGGACGGACCGTACACACGCCTGTACGCTCACTATCACTATGGGTGTTGTCGCGTATGCGTACTCATAGTGGTATGGACCGTACACACGCCTGTACGCTCACTATCACTATGGGTGTTCTCGCGTATGCGTACTCATAGTGGTACGGACCGTACACACGCCTGTACGCTCACTATCACTATGGGTGTTGTCGCGTATGCGTACTCATAGTGGTACGGACCGTACACACGCCTGTACGCTCACTATCACTATGGGTGTTCTCGCATATGCGTACTCATAGTGGTACGGATCGTACACACGCCTGTACGCTCACTATCTCTATGGGTGTTGTCGCGTATACGTACGCATAGTGGTACGGACCGTACACATGCCTGTACGCTCACTATCACTATGGGTGTTCTCGCGTATGCGTACTCATAGTGGTACGGACCGTACACACGCCTGTACGCTCACTATCACTATGGGTACACATACGGCAGCACTCCCATAGTGATAAGGAACGTACACAGGCCCTCTGAGCAAAAGTACGGTGCCTTTCACACATCACAGTGGTGACAGGCAGCACACAGGAAGGAATAGGGCTGACATACTTGTCCATGGATGGACATCAAGGCATTGTCTGGGCAGTACTACATGTGTGGGGCACAGGTGTGTAAGGCTGTGATGTGGCACATTACTCCTGAGTCGAGAAGGCACCAGATGTATGATGAGATTTGTACAGATGTTATGTGTGACGGTGCAATGTGTGCCAGGCATGCCCTTAACTCCTTTGACATGTGTGCATGTCGTACTGCACACTTGGGATGAGCGTCACTGGCATGGCACGGTCAACAACACACGCAAGTGTCCCCTGATGCCCGCTACAGGGGTTACCACACCAGACATGTCACTACCCACGGTGCACGATGTGACTATGTCATGTATGTGTGGGAGGTTCCCATTAGCTTGATGTTGGAGCTCCCTCAAAAGCATCAGCTGTTGCAGCAACCAACATGTGTCTGTGTGTATATGGACATGGCACACTGTTCCGCACACCAGGCCACATGTGGTATCGGATGTGAGGTGCGTATGTATGCATGGGACACGGAGTAGCGTAACATGGACATGTCTGCATCCTCTCTATGAATGTGTGGTGAGTCATGACATGTACACCTTTATGGCAAGGTGTGTGGGCTGTCCTAGTGTAATGTCATGTGACCTGTGTCTCTAGTGTTCCGCTACCAGTATCTGCAATCAACATCCTACTTCTGCTGATGTGTGGATGTATGTCACTCCTGTGTTGCGTCTGGCTGTTCACTTACACTGGGACACAGCTAATCCCATGCCATGGCATGTGGAGGTTCACAATCTCCGTGTGTAGCTGGGTCTTGGTAGGAGTGTCACCTGGCAGCCATACGTGTCCAGGGCATGTGGCACATACCTGACTCCGTATGTCGCATATGTGTATTGACAGATTAACATGTGCTCAGCACCACAAAATTGTTGTTGTAGTGCACTCACTCTTCCTTGTCACTTCCAAATTACTGCAGAGCGCCGCCTCTTCCCCGAGCAATTCCGGACTTGGCTGACATGCGGGAGAATGACTGTATCCGGTGCTACTGCTTCCCCCAACCGTTGATTGTGGAGTTGACGGCGAGGCTGGCACCACACCTGCAACCGCTGCACAGGTATCCTACAGCACTGACACCCAAGCTGAAGGTAATGGCAGCCCTACATTT
Source organism: Triturus cristatus (assembly GCF_964204655.1). NCBI lineage: Eukaryota > Metazoa > Chordata > Amphibia > Caudata > Salamandridae > Triturus > Triturus cristatus. The sequence goes on along the minus strand of NC_140592.1, from coordinate 401,725,440 downwards.
TCTTGCCACGGGTACCTTTCAAAATACCATAGCTCATGTTGGTGGCATGTCCCAGAGCATGTTCTGCCGTGTGCTGCATGATTTCTTAGAGGCCATGTTGCTTCACCTGGATGAGTTCATCCATTTCCCAACCCCTGAAATGTTGACTGGTGTCAAGCGTGGATTCTATGCCCTGGGTGGGATGCCCCATGTCATTGGGTCCATAGATGGGACACATGTGGCTTTGGTACCACCACAGGCACAGGAGGTAGCGTACAGGAATCGCAAGCACTACCACTCCATCAATGCCCTTGTGGTGTGTCTGTCCAACATGGTGATTTCACATGTCTGTGCTCGTTTTCCAGGATCAGCACACGATGCCTACATCATGAGGCGTAGCAGGGTGCCTGAAATGATGACGCAGCTGCGCAACGAACGAGCATGTGTTGTTGGTGGGTACACTCTGTCTGTCCTGTATTTTGCGTAGACTTCCAGCACGACCGCTTCTCCTGTCCTACTTATGTCCATGTGGTTTCCATGTAGGGGACGCTGGCTATCCCAACATGCCATGGCTGATCACACCTCTCCGCAACCCTATCACGCCGGCCCAGCTCCGCTACAACACCGCCCATGGCCAGACAAGGCGAGTGATAGAGAGGACATTTGGCCTCCTGAAGAGCCGATTCCGATGCCTCCACAAGACCGGCGGTGCCCTCCCATATGCCCTGGCGAAGGTCTCCAAAACCTTCATGGTCTGCTGCATGCTGCACAACATGGCAGTTGAGAAAGCTGTGCCACTCATCCTGGATCAAGATGATCAGGACCATCCACCCGTGGAGGACCAAGGTCTTGGCAATGGGGCTAGTGATGTGGAGGATGTGGTTCCGCAAGAGGACATCCGGACTCGGCTCATACGCGACTTCTTTGCTTAGTGGTGAGTACCAGTGTCTGTGTGTGCACGCATTGGTCCCCGTGTGGCATGTGTTGCGATGTGTGTGTCCATCTGCATGTATGCCACGTGAGTCAGAGGTGTGTGTGGATGTGTCACTCGAGTGATGGTGCCAGTGATGTGTATTTCCCCAATCATAATTGTGACCTAGCATGTTGTCATCCTTACATGTGTCGAGTACATGCACATGCAAGTGGCTGTGCTTTTTGTGGCTGACTTCTTGTGTGTCTCTCTTCCCCAGGTACTTGCGCATGCCGTCTGCTGGTTGCATTGTTGTGGCACTGCTATTCCTCATGGACACGTCATTGTGTGCTGACTCAGCGTTACACGCACGGACAAGCTTGGAAGTCTCCTTAGGGTAAGGGATGCATCAGGGGTGTATTGGGTGTGGCAGTTGTTTACGATGTGTGCACACTGCCCCTGTCGATGTTTGGTTCCTCTGCAGACATGTCGCATCACCATGGGACACATGACATGCAGCTAGGTACACCTGAATAGATGGTCAGACTTGTTGACAGTCATCTGTGATGGGATTGTGGCTTGTGATGATGGCATCAATGTGTGTTACACTGCCCTCGGACACATCCGGTTTGCATTGGCTTGACATGGTGTGGGACTTCCACATCAGAGGATAAATGGTGTATGGCAGCCTCTCCGTGAGCAGTGAGGTTCCGTGTGGGACGGAACGACACTTTTGAGTGGTGACGAATATGGATGAGTTGGGTATCTACGAACCGCAAATGACGAGTATAGTGGGTGTACGCAGTTTCGCTACGCAACCACGTATGGTTCGTCTTATTTTTGGGTTTGTTCATCTGAACCCTCGGGTTCCATTTTAGATACGGCATCCATTTTGTTTCTTGCCCTCAAGTAGCCAGCGAACGGACTTTGTCCGCTTCGTGACCCTGGGACTCCCAAGCTTACACGAGGGACACGTGTTCCTTTGAGTATGACTTTTATGACGAGGGAAATGACACGACGAAGGCAGATGGCCCCGCTCAAGGCTCATCTTGCCGGTCTATTGTTTCAGTCATGCATACATTAGACACGGGGTCTCTGATCCCGTTATCAAGTTTCCTTTACTACTCCTAACACTCTTCTCTAATCTGTTGTGCATCCTTGTCCTTTCTTTGCATCTGTTTTTGTCCCTTCTCCTAATGTGTTTACGGTCAGGATGGAATGTGTTTTATTGCAGAGAAGATATGTTTTTACAGTTGGGAACTGGCAATACTGTTGTAATTATGTTCCGGCCTCCTGAAACATGAACGCGACTCTTTTGAAGTTTATTGTGGGAACTGAGTTGTAATCTTTGTTCACCATACTGTTCTATGGGAAAAACGTGTATAAAAGGAGCGATCCACTTTTGCAATTCGAAGCAGTCTCCGAGAACCTACACGTTGTGTACTTCTTGTGACCTCTGTATCCCTGCAGTAAATAAACGCTGATCTCTGACGTCGCTGGAAGTGTCCCGTGTCTCTGTGTTTGGTACGCCAGAACAGGTAACCCACGAAGCTTTCAGGTGTTGTTCCCTGGCACCGCTGGGTCTTAGAATAACCCAGTCCTTCAGTTGGCGCCCAACGTGCGGCGACATCAACGGTACCGGTCCAAAGCCCGACGATCGTGAGGAACTTCGTGTGAAATCTCCGAGGGAAGGTGCACCCCGCTTCATCGATCCAGTTGTCAAAATAAGTGGCCCGACGTCTTTTCCCGCGAAGATCCCCGCCTCCTGACGGCTGCGACGGACTGATGCCCTGACTGTCGACCTGTTTTGGCGCCTGGCGTAGTCCTTTGTACGGCGAGACGATAGACGGGCCTTCCTGGTGACGCCATTGTTCTCTCAGTTAAGTATTTGTGAGTCGCTCCCAGTGTTCCTCTGTTGTTTGCATGGTACCATAGCATTCGTGGTTCTTAGTTGTTGGGTTTTATTTGACGATTGCAATTGCCAAAAACCGAGGGTCTCGCATTTTTTTGCGAGGATATCATAAATTCGATAGCCCTTGAAGTTTGTAAACTCGGTTAGTGTGCGCGATGCCTAGCCGTAGTACTTTGTTTGGGTTTCTCAAATGTTGCAGAATGGATTCCCGGCTGGAGGATTCATGTCCGATACCTCCGGTTGGAACTCCAATTTACGAGCTCTATAGTCGCCATGGTGTGGGTCCTATTGTGTATAATGAATATTGGGTCCGCTACACTAAAAATGATGGTGTTCTTAGTTGGCCATCTCATGGTAGTTTCGAAACTGCCGTTTTAGATAATTTGGAAGCTAAACTGTTTAAAAAGAAGGCTAGGCCGGCCATGTTTGATTCCTTCCGGTTATGGCGGAAAGAGGCCAAGCAGAAAGAAATCAAACAGAGTAAGAAAAATAAAAGAGAAGGCGTTATTACGGTGATGCGAAATGCTGAACAGTATCAGCGAGACAAAGATGAGAAAGAGCAGGAAGTTAGTGCTCGACTTCATCATATGGCGGTGGATAAATGTTATCCGGTGCTACCGTCTAATGTCGATAAGTCGGGAGAAGAAGCGATAGAGGATTCGCTATTGTCTTATCTGTTGAAATCACCACCTCCCTATGCTCCCGATGCTGTGGGCCCTGTGATTCTACCTCTTCCTCCACCTGCTGTTTTGGCGGCTGCTGGTCAGCCCGCCGTTCCTCCCGCTCTCCCGAATCCCCTTGTGCCGCAGATCGTTCATCCTCTTTTACCGGCTTCTCTTCCTACTGCGCCTTTTCAAGTCCCTCCTCAGTCTGTCGTTCCCGCTACTCCTGGTGCCGCGTCTACTTCTACTGCCTCCACCCCTACTGTTGCTGCGCCTGCATCTTCTTCCTCTTCTCCTTCTGTTCGTAGCCGTCTCCTGACTGCTGTTGCTACTCTTTATTCTCCGCTTTTTGGGCCAATACTCGGCTCGACTCTTTCAGATGTCGCTCAGAGGTGCAGCCAGCTTCCTGATGGTAGGGAACGTGAATCGCTGGTAAAAATGGCACGTAAATGGATTCGTAATCCTGTTAAATACACTTCGCGTGTAGTGTTTGAAACATTTTCTCAGTTTAATGCGCCCACTCAACGATTCGTATTTGAGGAATTGTGTAAATCGTTGAAGGAGGAGTGGGATCATGATGTGGTAGATAATGTACCGTCTGAGGTTTCTGAGCTCCAGCATCAGTTCACAACTGGTGTGATCGTAGGTGACAAGGTTCGAGAAGCTCTAGAACGTTTGTTATCATTTCGATGTACAGTGCAACCTCGAGCATTGTTTAAGGAAGAGACTGCAGAGTGGATGGCAAAACCTGGTCAATATCCGATGCGGGAAGTTCCCCCAGTATGGATGCCAGGTGATCCTAATGCTAACCCTGCTGTCCCAGGCCATTTTCAGAGAGTGTGGATACACCTCCCTTGGAAACGATCGGAAGTCTTACAGGTGAAGCAAACTTTGCCTGATCCCCGTAAAAATCCAGCAGGTTATTATCAGGAGCTGTCCCAATTGGTGGATGCTACTGTTATGAACCTTGCTGATATTGACATGTTGTTTGGCAATGTAGTGCCTCAGCCGATTTGGGCGAAAATTCGTCACGAGAATCACGCGGCCGAGTTAGGCGGTGACTGGGCTGCCCTTACGGCGGCAGACGCTCAGCAAGTCGGTGGGGCTAAGCCTGAGCAGCTTATTGTGGATTTGCCCCAGAGGATAATTACCCTTATGAAAACGCTTATGCCGGCGATGCGCGTCAATTGGGACAAGTTGTCCGCGTGCAAGCAAAAGAGGGATGAAAGCGTTTCCGATTTCTTTACGAGATTCGAGGAAGCATTTGTTGATCATAGTGGCCAGGACATGGGTTCAGAGGGTGGTCAGCGGCTGTTTGTTGATAAGTTTGTATCGAACTTGTTGCCCGAACTTAGCAATAAGTTGAAAAATTCTGAGAGTTCGTGGGCTGTTTCTACCACTGCTCAAATATTGGCTACGGCCCAATATTACGAAAATGGGGAAAAGGAGGAAAGTGAACGTGCAGATAAGAAAACAAAGGATCTTAAAACTAAGGTCTTATTGCAGCAAGCGTATCCTCCGCGCTCGAATTTCAGTGATTAGCAACAGCCAAATCGATCGCAATCACAGTTCTCCAGATCGCAGACGCGAAATGACTCTCCCGCACCTCGTTTTGTGTTGGGATATAATCAATGTGCGTATTGTCGAGGGGAGGGCCATTTGAAGTTTAATTGTCCGGTTCTCCGTGATAGGAATAATGGTGTGTCAGCTCGAGGAGGTCGTGGTGGTCCTCAACAAGCTTCACGTGGTAGAGGTCGTGGAGTTACTCAGAATCAGGCCGAGCGTTTTGCCACTTCCTCAGACTCGCAGAATTGTTTCGATCGACGCGAACCATCGTCCGGTAGATCTGCACAGTATCATGTGGATGACTGTTACGTCGAGCGTGATGTTGATACGGATGGTATCTACTAGGACAGCCATAGACAAAGGAAGGGAGAAGTATCAGTTCCGGTTGATCAGAGAGGGCCTTATGTTGCAGTAGCCACATTGGGCGTCGTTGAGCCTTTTCTGTTGGACACTGGTGCAGCAAAAAGTTCCATTATGCATTCGAAACTCCCTGGCGCGCCTTTGTCTGGCTTAACGAATGTTTCCGTTGGATTCTCTGGCGCCCCCGTTAGCAATCCAGTTTCTAGCCCCTTGCCCCTTACGATTGGGTCTCATGAGTTAGAAGCTCCTTTGATTTTGACTACTGGTTGTGGTGAGAATCTTTTGGGCTTGGATTTGTTGAAGAGGTTACATGCGACTTTGTACTGCTCTCCTACGGGCGTGGAGCTTACATTGGGTGAGAATGTGATTTCCCCTATGTATCTATCGATCGATAAGCTCCCACCGGAATTGAGTTCTCTTCCGGTTTCTTTGTGGGCGACAGGTCCCAATGATGTGGGCCTGCTGGATATCCCACCTTATGTTGTTCAATTGAAAGTTGATGCGCGCTTACCACGCATACCTCAGTATCGTATTTCCCTTGATGGTGAACGGGCACTATTAGCGATCATTTATGATCTGATCGGTAAAGATGTTATCGAGGAGACACGAGGTAACGTGTGTAATAGTCCCGTGTTGCCTATTCTGAAACGAACTGATCCGTCCAAGCCTCCCGTGTACCGTCTAGTTATTGACTTACGGGAAGTAAATAAAATTGTTGTCCCGCAGTTTCCTGTGGTTCCAGACATTACAGCTTTACTGACTCTGATTCCAGCCTCTGCATCATGGTTCTCGGTAATCGATCTGAAGAATGCGTTCTTTAGCATTCCGATTGCTGAGGAAAGTCGTGATTTGTTCGGATTTTCGTTAGGAGGTCGCAGTTTCCGGTTCAAACGCGCACCTCAAGGCTACTGTGAGAGCCCATCGATATACAGCCAAGCTCTTAGGAGTCAACTAGATGCATTTGTGCTGCCGACTGGTGCGGCTTTGATTCAGTACGTCGACGATCTGTTGGTAGCTGCAGATACTGAACAAGTTTGCAAGACTGCTACTGTGTCACTGTTACAGCATCTCTGTGACTTACACCACAAAGTGTCACCTTCTAAATTGCAATATTGTTGTCAAGAAGTTACCTACTTAGGTCACTTATTGTCAAAGGCGGGAAGAAGGTTGACCCCTGAAAGAATCGCAGCAATTGCTCGAATGACTGTGCCGACGACCCAGAGAGATGTGCGTGCCTTTTTAGGTATCACGTCATACTGCAGACAGTGGATTCAGAATTTTTCACTGTTAGCGAAGCCATTGATAGCTCTCACGTGCAAGGACGTTTCGACTCCTTTGCCATGGACGGAGGAATGTCAGAAAAGTTTTTCTGAACTACGTGATGCACTGTGTTCGGCTCCCGTGTTAGGTACTCCTGATTACAGCAAGCCATTCACATTATACGTTCACGAGAGGGAAGGTTGTGCGTTGAGTGTTCTAACGCAACAATTTGGTGGCAAGCAGCGCCCGTGTGCATATTTTTCCTCGACCTTAGACCCGGTAGCTAGAGCGTTGCCAAGTTGCTTGAGGGCGACAGCGGCAGCAGCGGCGTCTATTCGGCAGTCCGCAGGTCTTGTTATGGATAATATGCTCATGGTGATGGTTCCGCATGCAGTTGATACTCTTTTGAATCGGACAAAGACTCAACATCTGACGAGTGCAAGGTTGTCTGGGTACGAGCTGACCCTTTTGGCAAGTCATATACAGATCAAACGTTGTAATGTACTGAATCCGGCGACATTGTTGCCGATTAATATGGAATCAGATGATGTGCCACCACATGATTGTTATTTACGAACTGAGGAAGAAACAAAAGGTCGTGTGGACCTGAAAAACACTCCCTTGACAGATCCCGATGGTACTTTGTATGTGGATGGCTCGTGCTTTAAATTGCCGAATGGCGATGTGACGACTGCGTATGCTGTAGTGACGTTGAGCACGGTTGTGGAAACTGCGAGATTGAATCAGAATTCAGCACAAGCTGCAGAGTTGATTGCATTGACAAGAGCGTGTGTTTTGTCTAAAGGAAAGCGAGTGAATGTGTTTACCGACAGTCAGTACGCATTCGGTGTTGCGCATAACTTTGGAAGACTGTGGAGAGAGAGAGGATTTATGACATCGCATGGTACGAAGATTCAGCATGGGCAGCTCGTGAATGACCTTTTGGATGCACTTACATTGCCTAAACAAGTGGCGATTGTTAAATGTAGTGCACATCGGAAAGTGACGGATGATGTTGGTCGTGGTAATGCGTTTGCGGATGAGATTGCTAAGGAAACGGCTAAGGATCTTGCGACCCGAATGTATGTCACGAGTTCAGTGAGGTGGCCGACGGAGACTGGTATGTGTGAAAATACTATTGAGAGTGTGAAAGCAATTCAGAACGAAGCTACTAAAGCTGAAAAGACTAAGTGGAAAGAAAGTACGGGAAAGTTGGACATGCATGGATGTTGGGTTGACCTGACGGAATGTCAGAGGTGGATGTTACCAGATGCGTACGTATTAGCTGTTGTGACGATGGCTCATGGGTTGTCACATATCAGTGCGAAAGGAATATGTAGGTTCTTGTCCCCTGTATGGAGGAATGAGGGTATTGCTAAATGTGCCGAGAGAGTGGTTAAGAATTGTATGGTGTGTTTGATGCACAATCCTGGCAAGGGCACCCCCACTCCACCTGGTCATTTTGCTCCTCCTGTTTGTCCCTTTGAGGTTATCCAGCTGGACTTTATCCATATGGAGAGATGCAATAACCTGAAGTATGTTTTGGTTGTGGTTTGTGCGTTCTCCAGATGGATTGAGGCCTATCCTCTTAAGGATAACACTGCCCTGTCCACAGCAAAAATCCTGCTGAAGGAATACTTTCCTCGGTACGGAATGCCACGGATCGTGTGGTCGGATAATGGAAGCGAGTTTGTGGGAAGTGTAATGCAGAGTGTGTGTAAGGGCCTTGGAATTCGTCAAAAATTCCATAGTGCTAATCATCCTCAGGCAGCGGGTTTGGTTGAAGGGTACAATGGTACCCTAAAACTAAAACTCGCCAAGATTCAAGCTACGACTGGTCTATCATGGCCTGATGCCTTGCCTCTGGCTCTCCTATCGACCAGAGCGACCGTACACTCTCGAGTAGGGCTTAGCCCATATGAGATTGTGTTCGGCCGCCCTGCGAATATTTGGGGGGTCCCGAGGCCAAGGGCTTTTGATAGTCTTGAGTATCCAATGTTAATTGATTACCTGCATGATTTGACCACTAAACTACGGTTAATCCATCAACAGGTCTTTGAAGCTCTACCGGCGCAGACAGAGGGTCCTGGACACCAGCTCCGGCCAGGTGACTGGGTCGTTACCCGAAATTTCGGTCGGAAACGTAACTTGGAGCCAAGATTTGTAGGACCCTTTCAAGTCTTGTTGACAACGAGGACTGCGGTTCGACTGGAGGGCCGGAAGAACTGGGTACACGCCAGCCACACGAAAAAGGTACCGATCCCCTTACCAACGGATGGTTGGGTGAGGACTGGGATTTCGGCAACAGAAACTGAGACTCCTTTGCACTTTGTGCCGTTTAGCGACGCTCAACCTGTGGGGAATGATTTGTCACTGCCAAACCCACATGTGGAGTCATCGGTAGCAGAGAGCCCAAGGTCTGACTCGTTGTCCACTTCATCGAATACTGTTGCGCCAGCTGAACAATTGTTTGTAGAGCAAACTCGACCTGGAAGAAGTCGATACTTTCTTCGTTCAAGGACTAATAAAAATTAGTTGTATATTTGCTTTTTGATGCTATGAACATTATGGACAATTATATCCTTTCTTTTTGAGTTATTATGTGCTGTCCCACGGCTAAGAGATTTGTAATAACACTGAACGTTTCGAGGAAACCTCTCCATCCGGGTCACCGTAGGGCCGTGCGGGTACTCCTTTCTGTTTAGCAGGTTTCTGACGCTAGGTCGGTTACTTTTGTCGATTCCTGGGAACTCCTGGGGATTGATAATCGCTACTCAGAACGAAGTGCGTCAAGTACGTCACGGACGGTTTGTAGAGGATGGCATTCTCTAAGCTGTTGGAAGTAGAAAGGATGTCGGCGCAGAGATCAGAATTAAGAAGAGTTGTACGTACAAAATGTTTTTTGTTTCAGGTGTTCCTACTGTTCCTGACCGTATCTATGTTATTGGTGGGTGGAGTGTATTTTGGAGTACAGTTGTTATTACCTTCTGTTTCACCTACCTTTTCTCCTAAACTAAGCTCCCTCACCACTGTTTCCCCACATTCTTTTCATCCTCTGCCTCAACATGAACAGGTTAGGCGTGCGGAATTTATGAATAACTCCTTCGTTCAACTTCTACATCAGCATCAGTTGGTGATGAATACTACCAATTGTTGGGTGTGTGGGTTAATGCCACATACCATGGATAGGGGTATTCCATATTTGGTCCTTCCTTACAGCTCCCAGGGTTCGGCTCGAGCATTCCAAATTATGTTCCGTAGTGCACTAGATTCCTACCCCAGTCGAGAGCCACGTTCTGCCAATTTTGGTCCTGGGCCGTATCACAAACCTTTGGCGATAGCGATAGCGGATTTAGATAGAGATGTTTTTGATGCATCGCTTATCCCAAATGAAGAGGTGCAGGCTTATAAGGATCTGAGCGAGGCTGAGTATAGTACGTCAGTGGGTGATAGACAGCTTAAGAGCTCGTCCCCAATATGGATTGTACCACACCTCGGTAATTTCTGCTTGAAAGGTTTGGGTCGAAATCCGAGAGCACAACTTGGGAACAGTGCTTGCACTGACACGTATGTTCTGCCGATGCTCTCTTCCCCTGTTTTTCTGACCGCTAAGGGCACTTGTTTTGTATGTTATGAACGCGCATATACATGGTTACCCCGTGATTTTTCGGGTACCTGTTATATTGCGAATCTTTTACCACCGACTTTCACAGTCGCCTCAGATTATCACAAAACTAGAGTTGTGAGAGGCGTTATTAGCAAAGAGGATACTGCCGGTCAAGAAGCAGGAGACTTCTTTAAGGGTTTCTTGCCGTTTTGGGGACCTATGGTTAATAGTAGGAACCTAAGACAGTTGACACGTGTAGTTGAGTCGACTGCTAATATTACTGCAAGTGCCCTTGGTAATTTAACAGCTGAACTTCAGGCGGATAGACTCATGACGTTGCAGAACCGTATGGTTCTAGATGTTGTTCTCGCAGATAGAGGTGGTGTGTGTAAAGTTATCCATTCGAGTTGTTGCATTTTTATTCCTGACAATGCTCCAACTGTCTACCAAGCCATCTCGAAGTTGCACAAGATTTCCGAGTCCATACACGTGGACGAAGGTAATTGGATGCTTCTAGGATGGTTTTGGGGCCTGATGTCAACTTGGGGTTGGAAGATTCTGATGATCGTAGGGGTTGTTGTAACGTTTCTGTTCACGTGTTGTCTTTGTGTACAGTGTGGTCCTGCCTTATGTGGCCTATGTGCTACAACGTGTATAAGACGGCCATCTGTTACCAAGGAGACGTTGATGAATAGAATGATGTTCCAGCAGCAACTGAACGATCTGATGAATATTGAAATAGATTCCGATCTTGACTAATGCTTGCCTACATGAGGGCAAAAGGAGCGTCTGAGGTTCCGTGTGGGACGGAACAACACTTTTGAGTGGTGACGAATATGGATGAGTTGGGTATCTACGAACCGCAAATGACGAGTATAGTGGGTGTACGCAGTTTCGCTACGCAACCACGTATGGTTCGTCTTATTTTTGGGTTTGTTCATCTGAACCCTCGGGTTCCATTTTAGATACGGCATCCATTTTGTTTCTTGCCCTCAAGTAGCCAGCGAACGGACTTTGTCCGCTTCGTGACCCTGGGACTCCCAAGCTTACACGAGGGACACGTGTTCCTTTGAGTATGACTTTTATGACGAGGGAAATGACACGACGAAGGCAGATGGCCCCGCTCAAGGCTCATCTTGCCGTGCCGGTCTATTGTTTCAGTCATGCATACATTAGACACGGGGTCTCTGATCCCGTTATCAAGTTTCCTTTACTACTCCTAACACTCTTCTCTAATCTGTTGTGCATCCTTGTCCTTTCTTTGCATCTGTTTTTGTCCCTTCTCCTAATGTGTTTACGGTCAGGATGGAATGTGTTTTATTGCAGAGAAGATATGTTTTTACAGTTGGGAACTGGCAATACTGTTGTAATTATGTTCCGGCCTCCTGAAACATGAACGCGACTCTTTTGAAGTTTATTGTGGGAACTGAGTTGTAATCTTTGTTCACCATACTGTTCTATGGGAAAAACGTGTATAAAAGGAGCGATCCACTTTTGCAATTCGAAGCAGTCTCCGAGAACCTACACGTTGTGTACTTCTTGTGACCTCTGTATCCCTGCAGTAAATAAACGCTGATCTCTGACGTCGCTGGAAGTGTCCCGTGTCTCTGTGTTTGGTACGCCAGAACAGGTAACCCACGAAGGTTTCAGGTGTTGTTCCCTGGCACCGCTGGGTCTTAGAATAACCCAGTCCTTCAGAGCAGGGGGTGTTTAGCTGTTAGCCGACACTTGTGTGCCAGTTCCATGGCTATCACGCATTTGTGCTGCAGAAGGGGGGTTCAAGTGTTGAACCCACATGTTACTCCACATGACCTGTTCATGTGTACTCCGAGTTGCCTCTGCATTCCCGAATACATGACTAATAAAGGTGTCCCTATGCCTCCAAGGTGCCTCTTCTCAGTCAATGCTGGTGTGTTGCCACGGTGCATCCGGCATGTCTGGCATGGTTTTCCGTGATAGTGGCTATGGGTCTATGTGTGAAGTTGCAAGATGCTAGCTGTTTGTGTGGGATTAGACTGTGTATTGTGCATGATGTCCATGACTGTGTGGGTATTGTGACATGTGCCATCCCCATGCATCCAACGTTGTCCAGGCCACCATTCTCTGAATCCACCTGACTCAAGCTTGCAGGACATGGTCCTGCAACCTGTCCACACATACCTGGGTGCCCCACAGGACACTCTATATGATCCCTGACCTCTGTGCATGGCTGTGGCTGTACTCAATATGTCTGTCGGCACGGTTGTGCGGCCACCCCCTCAGCTGGTTGGGCCCATCACGGTTGTGTGTATGGTGCTCCATGTCTGTGTTGCCTAATACAATGTGACCCATGTGTGTCCTGTGCCAGACTCAGGCCCCAGGGTGTGGATGGTTGAAGTCAAATGAGAACTCAGGCATGGTTAGACTTTCCAAGACACATGTAAGGTCATAAAGCAAAATGTAGGCATCTTCTCTTTCTGGTGTAACTTTTTATTTTTGTTGGGGTACGTGGGGGGGGTATGACATGAGAGGCTTTGCGGGTGTGTGGAATCCAAAGTTCACTAGGGGAGTTGGTGTCCTTGCCATTGGATATCCTCAGAGTCCATGCCACAGTCTTTGTCAACATTGGTCAGACAGTGACCAGCAAGTTCATGTGGCAGAGAATGTCTTTTGCTGCTGTGCTGCTGTTGGTCCAGTGGGCCAGGTGCCAGGCCAGGTGTCCTGGGAGATGGTGCTGTTGCGCTGACCCTCACGGTCTTTTCCGTGGACGACCCGCCCTCCTGTGAGGACCCTCAGAAGCAGGCCGTGACGATGTTTGGGATGCTCCGTCGGATGTATCCTCCTCCTCCTCATCCCTCCCTGTGGGTGGTGATGTTCTACGCCTGGTGGCACAGGGAGGGTTGCCCATGTTGTCGGCTATCCGACGGAGTGTACTGTGAATTCCCGTGAACACCGTCACGAGCTCAGCCTGTCTGTCCTCCATCCGCCGTTGGTGTCGCAGTAGACAGGCAATTTGCTCCGCATGTTGCTGGGCCTGCTGGGTCTTGATCTCCTCGAGGATGGACACAACCTGGGCCATGCCCGTGGTGTCCCGCCGGTATGTGTCCAGGATGTTTCGGACATAAGAATATACCGGTTCCGCAGCCAACCGGTCAGGCTCGCGCCTCCGCCGTCCTCCACTCCCACCACCCCTGCCCACTTGCACCTGGCCTGCCCTTGTGGGCACATCGGGTCTCCGGGACCCCTGAGGGTTGGCATTGGCGTTGTCGCCTGCCTCCTCCTGGGTGCCCGGTACACCGTGTCCCTCCTGGCCAGCCTGGCTGCATTGTGGTGGTGGGGCAGGGATCCTGGGTGTCTCCTGGGATGTGGCAGGAGTGGGGGTGGTGGTTGGCCCAGTTGTACCTGACGCAGGTGCTGCAGGTGGTTGGACACCAGAGGGGCCAGGTTGGTCGGGGTCGGGGTCGTCCACAGAGTGGTGAGAGCCGTCACTGCCGGTGGGTGCGTCATCCCGCAGAGCCGGGTCCTGTGAGTCTTCCCCCCAGTGTTGGGCGGTGATCCACGACGTTGACCTGTGTGTGAGAGAGACAATGTTAATTTTGTTCCATGCAACATCATGTTTCATTCGTTTCTAAGTTGGCACATTTCCTCTGGGAATTTGGATATGTCTTGCATTCCACTCACAGTACACTTGTGCATGGGTGTGTCCCTTGGCCACAGCTTTTGCGACTTTACCTATGTGTGGAACAGTCTTACTTGCTGCGTCAATTGTGACTGCAGTCAGCAGTGGAGTGAGCAGGTGTGGCAAGCCATGCATTGGCGCCTTCCGTGTTGCACTGTACGTGGGCACATGGAGTTGTTCCACACACTTATATAATGCAGGTGGCTGGCGTTGTGCTCGTGCACAGGTTGAGACATGGCCCTGTGTTTTGCCATGGAGAAGAGAGGGGGATTGAGGCACTGGCCACCCTTGTCTACATGCACGCAGTCCACCTGCTGACGAGCAGACATTCCCACACCCCCCAATGCTGAATTGGTCTCCCTGTGTGTCCCTTTCTCACTCCCTCTCTGTCCCCCTCTCCCTCCCTCTGTGTGTCAGCCTCCTCCCTCTGTCCGTCTCCCTGTGTCTCCCTCCCTCTCTCTCCCCCTCTCCCTCCCTCTGTGTGTCACTCTCTGTCACCTCAGCCCAGCTTCCTAGGCACACACTTTTTGCAGATCTTTGAATGGCCCTTGGCTTGTTGATGTGAGTTTGTTACTGATCTCCAGGCACCCATTGGGTGTAGTGTCTGTGTCTGCGCTGCTGCTGTGGTGTTGTGTGCTGCCACTCTTTCACAGTGTTGGCTGTTCATTAGCTGCTGTCATGTGCAACAACGTGCCGTCACCCCCATGTGTTGATGCAAGGCGTCCGCCATTTGCTGGCAAGTCTTTCCTGTGTGGGGACACACTGTTTGTCTGGCTGTGACCTAGGCCATATGGGCAGGGGGCATTGTTGTCTGCTTCTGAGTTGCACTATGTGATTTTTGGGGCCCACACTCCCGGCATCCGGCTTACCGTGTCTTGTGTTGGTGTTTTCTGTGGCCTGTGACTTAGCATTGTCCAGCTGGGTACATGGGGCATGATGGCGCCAGTGGCATGTGCGTGTTCATGGAGTGTGGTTGAGTCATGCGATAGCTTGGGGTGGTTGTGTGCCTGTTTGTGAGTTTGGTTGTGGATGACGTTCCCCCCATGTGAGGTGAGTTGTTTGTGTACTCACCCGGGTCTCGGAGTCCTTCTAATCCGTCCACTGCCACCACCGGCAGTATGGCCATCACCCTCTCCTCCCAGGGATGGTAGTGTACGGGTCTGCGGGCGGCCCTCCTCCAGTGACGTTGGCCTGGTTGTGGTCGTCGGTCATTTTGTCTCAGACCCTCCTCCGCAGATCGTACCACCTGGCTTGGCATTCATGCCTGGTCCTTCTGGTGGCCGCAGCAGCATTGACAGCATCGACAATCCTCTGCCACATGGCTGTTTTATCGGAAATGCTGGTCTGTCTGACCAATGTTCCAAAGAGGTGTGGCTCGACTCTGAGGATTTCGTCGACAAGGACCTCCAACTCTTGGCTAGTGAACTTTGGATTCTTGTTAATGGGCATGGTGAGGGGTGTGGGTGTGGATGGTTGTGGGGGGTGTGGGTGTGGATGGTTGTGGGTGTGTGGGTGTGGTTGTGCAGGTGTGTGTGTGTATGTGATGAGGGGGTGTTTGTGAAGGTGTGTGTGTGAAGGTGTGCAAGTGTAAGGTGTAGTAAAGGTTCAAGTATGGTGCTGTGGGTTGTCTGTGGTGTCTGGCAGCAGTGAGTCTGTTACAAAGGCTCATGGTTTGTGTGTGTGGGCCCTTTTTATTGGTCCATTGGTGGGTGTGGCTGTGTTTGAACTTTGGGTGGGTGTGTTATAAGGAGTGATTGTGTTTTGGGCCTCTGTTTGGGATTTTGGCAGTTGCAGGTCAGTGAATGTGTTGGTTTTGTGCTTGTTGGACATGTTTAGTGGCTTTGTGCCATTCGAATGGTGTATTCTTGTGTTGTTTTGCTTTGTCCTGGTTGTGTACGTGCGTTTTTAACGTGTGTACGGTGTGTACTTGGGGAATTTTGTTGTATAGTGCTGTCCTTGTGTCTGGCTTGGTACAACTTGTACATGCGCGATGTTGGGTGAAGGTGCTGGTGTTGGGGCCTGGGGTGCGCTCCGTACTTAGAATGTTGGGGTGGGGGGTACGCTCCATACATACGCGGGTGTGGGTACGGGCCGTACATACACGGTTGGGGTGTGGGTACAGTCCGTACTTACACTGTTGGGGTGGGGGTATGCTCCATACGTATGCGGGTGAGGGTACGGGTCGTACTTACACTGTTGGGGTGGGGGGTACGCTCCATGCATACGCGGGTGAGGGTACGGGTCGTACTTACACTGTTGGGGTGGGGGGTACGCTCCATGCATACGCGGGTGAGGGTACGGGTCGTACATACACTGTTGGGGTGGGGGTACGCTCCATACATTCGCGGGTGTGGGTACGGGCCGTACATACACGGTTGGGGTGGGGGTACGGTCCGTACATACACTGTTGGGGTGGGGGGTATGCTCCATACGTACGCGGGTGAGGGTACGGGCCGTACATACACGGTTGGGGTGTGGGTACGGTCCGTACTTACACTGTTGGGGTGGGGGTACGCTCCATACGTACGCGGGTGAGGGTACGGGTCGTACTTACACTGTTGGGGTGGGGGGTACGCTCCATGCATACGCGGGTGAGGGTACGGGTCGTACTTACACTGTTGGGGTGGGGGGTACGCTCCATGCATACGCGGGTGAGGGTACGGGTCGTACATACACTGTTGGGGTGGGGGTACGCTCCATACATTCGCGGGTGTGGGTACAGGCCGTACATACACGGTTGGGGTGGGGGTACGGTCCGTACATACACTGTTGGCATGGGGGTACGCTCCATACGTACGCGGGTGAGGGTACAGGTCGTACTTACACTGTTGGGGTGGGGGTACGCTCCATACATTCGCGGGTGTGGGTACGGGCCGTACATACACGTTGGGGTGGGGGTACGGTCCGTACACACACTGTTGGGGTGGGGGGTACGCTCCATACGTACGCGGGTGAGGGTATGGGTCGTACTTACACTGTTGGGGTGGGGGGTACGCTCCATGCATACGGGGGTGGAGGTACGGTCCGTGCGTACACTGTTGCCATGGGGGGTACCCTCCATGCGTACGCGGGTGAGGGTACGGGTCGTACATACACGGTTGGGGTGGGGGTACGGGTCGTACATACACGGTTGGGGTGGGGGTACGCTCCATACGTAAGCGGGTGAGGGTACGGGTCGTACTTACACTGTTGGGGTGGGGGGTACGCTCCATGCATACGGGGGTGGGGGTACAGTCCGTACATACACGGTTGGGGTGGGGGTACGCTCCATGCATTCACGGGTGGGGGTACGTCTCGTACATACACAGGTGTACATACACGGGTGGGGATTCGACTCGTACATAGGAGGGCTGGGGGGGTGTTGTGCGCGTATGCGGGCACATGTCTCCATGGTTGCTATGAGAGTTTGGTGCGGACGGTGTTTTTTCCATCCGGTTATAAGATCGGACGCACGGGATGGATCGTGATTCCGCGGTCGATCTTGACTTTTCACATTTGTACGGTAAATCGTCCGAGGACGTGTCGGACACATTTTCCGACCCGAGGACGTGTGGGGAATAATTCCCAATGCGGTTCGTATGGACTTTTTACCATGCGAATCGTGATTGGCAGTTTGTACGGCACTTGTACGATTCATACGGTAAAAAGACCGGATACGAGTCGTACGAGGAATTTTTTTACCGGATCGTAATTGGCACTCAGATGTCAGGTTGGGAGAGAAAAAGGTCTCCAAGGACACCATCCATTTCTGGGGCCTTTCCTTTTTTTGGTTTGTTTCACTGCTTGATAAGTTTAAGATAGGGTAAAGATGAGCTGAGCTGGACCTTTATTCTCATTTTGTCTTACTACATGGCCATGGGCCCCTTCTGAGGAAAGGCTGTGTACCGTTATACACGCTACTAAAATGGGTAATCCAGGTGTCAGGTTTAATTACTGGATCTAAATGGTTGACAGTAGCTGGATTACCAGAGAATAGTTTCCAAAAACCTTTATGATCCCCCTTCTCTAGTGCTTCTGCATTTATCAACCATTGGTTCTCCTCCCATTCCCTTCTAGCTTTAGGTAAAATAGTTTTATAGCAGTGCTTAGCCATTATGATGTCTGGTCTTGAGCCTTTTTTAATGGCTTTCAATAGATGGATATTCCCTAAACGACACCTTTTATTAAACCAAGATGGCATTTTTCTTTTAAGTGCCCCTCTCCTTTGCTCTCTCATGAAGCATGGTATCACCTCTGCACACGGGCACCTAGTATTTCTTAGTTACTTACATGTGGTGGTTCCATGCTTCCCTGGTCCCTAATTCCTGGGGTGTTGGTTTGGTATTCACCTTGAATTCCATTTTCTTAGTATATGGCTTAGCCCCCCCCATAGGGGCCCATGTTTTTTCTGTGCTTTACTTTTCTTGAAGTACATTTTATTGTGTATTTATATCTCCAGGTAGGAGATATACCAAAGTAATTTTAGTGTTGGTGTATAATAAATACAAGGTATTTTTCTAACACTGGTGAGGTTATTTCTTTTTTGTAAACTTCACTGACTGACTGACTGAATGGTAATGTACCACTTTACTCCCTCTTCAATAAGCCTTAGCTGCTCTCCACAGCTACCCCTTGAGCCTTTGGTTATCAGGGACAACTATAACTATCACTAAGGGTTCCCTGGACTCAGTGCAGGTGCCTCACCAATTGGTGTACACCATATAATGAGAGAACCTCCTACATCTGGCACCTTACATTGGTATAAGTAGTGCTATAAAAAGTTAAATTGAAACGTTAGTAAGTGCTGTTTAAATTCCTGTTTGAGAATTACTCATTCAGACAGATGCATATGACATAAAGTGTATGCATATCTCTTTTACCTCTAATGCACATGGGTTTAACAAAGTCAAAAACTTACCTCCAAATCACAGTTTCTCTTGAGTACTTGAAGTAATAACAAGCAGTGTTTTTTGCCAGGATGATACTCAAAGAAAAGAGGTCTGATACCACTTTAAAAGCCCTTTGTTTTGGGCTTAGCTGAAATTGAAAATTACAAAGTTCCCTCACCACGTGCAGGTTGCTGCCTGGAAATGAAAGCAGACAAAGTACTGGCACTGCTGATTGTGTCCCAGTGTCAGCAAATTACACTGGGGCAAACTCTGCATATTTCATTGGGGCCAACACATATCCCAGTCGGATCCGCACCAATAATAGCTGCCTGGCCCAGGATCACCCTCATTTCTTGAACTGCTATAGGTGAGCTGCACGCTCGTGTAGTCAATCGGGTGCAGGTAAATTCCCCACAAGCAGCACACCGCAGAATCCAGCACTTAATTTGTATAAAAAATTAAGTGCTAGGGCCCTCCTCCGGAGGCCTCTGTAGATTGCAAAGCCCATTGCCTCAGCCATGCTGCCAACGACAGTAGTACACAACTACTAACCATCTCATTCCTACAAGTGTGATCAACCAGACTATTCCAGGCCCCCAAAACTATAAGAATGGAATGGGAGGCAGGCATTAGTCATTAGGTCGAGCCTGGGCAGCGCATGCTGTATTGGAGTATGGAATAGAAGCCCCGCCCACTCGCCCCCCATAGTTGTAATTGGCTTGTGTCATTGCCCTTCATAGATGCTGGCTTCTGATTCGTTAATAGTCTTGTTAGTCACTCCTTAGTATTGCCCTGTCTTCATTTGTAACCTCCCATGAGACATGGCCCTTTACTTCAGTTGTTTCACGGTACGTCTTTTTTAGTCTGTAAGCACTATTTTCTTTAATGAGTTTCTCCTACTGCAGGCACGACATGCTTTCCTGCAACATTCAGCATGCCATGCACGCTTTTACTTTCCAAGCAGCCTGGGGCAATGGCGGCCGCTTGTTTGAGTAGGTCTCGCATTTACAAGAGTTTGAGCTATTGGCATTGTAAATGACAATGGGCCACATGCATCAAAGTGAGCAATTGCGAGTCCTAAATTGCGATTTTTAAGAAATTGCAATTTAGGAATCGCAATTGCTTATGCATGTACGAATTGCAAAAAGAATTGTGATTCCTACAAATTCCTTAATTGCGACTCACAAATTGCGGATAGCAATTAAGGAATTGCTTCCCATTCATTCCTATGGGCTTTTAGGCCCATAGGAATGAATGGGAATTGCATGCGGAATTTGCGAGTACCAAATAGGTCCTCGCAAATTGCGCATGCAATTTCAAGGGTGCAAGGGTGCCAAAAGGACACCCTGATGCACCACTGAAATTGCCAAGTGACCACAAGTTGCGCACACACATGCCCCAATGGCATGTATGTGTGCAACATGGAATTTTGAAAAATGCACTTTTGTGATTTTTCAAAGTTTTAGCAAATTACCAGCAACTTGGAATTGATGGTAATTTGCAATTTTTATATGTGAAATTGCTATTTTTTTGGGGATAATGCATTGCATTTAGGGAATCGCAATTTGCGATTCCCTATATGCAATCGCAATTTAAGTAATCGCAAATTTAGCAATTACGTAAATTACGATTTTTGCATTTGGGACGATGCATCCCAAATGCAAAAATACCGGTCGCCAAGGCGACCGGTATTTTGGATGATGCATGTGGCCCAATGCCTTTTATTTATGTGTTAATTAGCAAAACAGATAAATAAAAGACATTGTCATTTACAATACCAGTAGCTTAAACTCTCGCAAATGCGAGACCTATTGCATTGCAAATGCTTGTTTTTAAAGTATATTGAATTAATGAACAACTGCTGGTCTGCTCATCTGTAAGTTACTCAAGCAGCACCACCATGTGGCAGACTGTCATAAGTTCCAGTGTTGGGGGCATGGTTTGGATGCCGCAGCAAGATGGCGGTCACCGTGTGAGCTCCGCCGGGACGCGGAGCTTCTTTGTTTGCTTTCGCCTCAAGGTGTAGAAATTTGCGACGGGGATGGCGGCCCGATGCCCTGACATCACGTTGCATCTGGCGGCCACTCTTTCCTGCTCCAATGTGCAAAGTGAAGCCCAGAATCGGCGACGGTACTGTTTCTCTCACAGAATCGCGTGCGTCCAACATTTTAAGTCGCAGCGCCCGCGTTCAACTGCGCTTCAATTCGAGTACCGTTTTGCTTCCTGAACTGCCGGTATGTCTTCAAATGTGGAATCATCCCATTGAAATGAATGCTGCACCTATATCTTTTTATTTTTCTCCTTCCCAGTGACTATATGAGTCTAATTCTTTCTCCATTTTCAAACAAATGCTGTTCCTTCTCCTTTTCTCTATGATTGGTACTAAGAGGGGATGTACAGCAACAGAGAAGGCTTTTCCATTTTTTTTTCTCTCATGTTGTTAAATACCATGGAGGCAGCCTTTTGAATAGCAGCTTATTTCTACCAAAGTTGAGGCAATTACATGGAGCATGCGTGAAGAGGTATTCCTGGCTGATACTGGTATGTAATAAATGCGTACCTTCCATTTTTTGATATCTAAAAGGTGCATTTTACATGACTTCACTCAGTATTTACAAAGTTTTCATCGTATTTTTGTACTGTGGTGATGCTTCTTCCTACTGAGGTAATATTGGATCTTACTTATTCTATTTTTCCTTCATTGACTACAGTATTATATTGTAGTGCTTCTTTTCAATCCAACACTTGTTCTTATCCGTGGACGGTCACTATTCCTGCTTTCCTCTCCTGTGGTGTATGGGTCGCATTCGTCCACTCTTAATAACTACCCATCATTCTGTTTCACAATCCAAGATGGCGAATGACCTTCACACCTCCTCTAGATCATCCTTCTCAGGCGCTAAACCAAAGAGGCATAAGAATGATCCTCCTTCTCCCATTCTTACCTCACAAAATCATGTTCTGGACTCTATTTTAGAGGAGGTACGTGGTCTTCAACCCTTCATGGTCACCACTAAAGAAAAATTGAAACAAATTGAAGACCGCTGGATAATCATGGAGGGCAAGGTTTTGGAACTTGAACAACATGTTTGAGGTCCTCAATATATCTCTACTAAAATTCATTTGTTAGAGCAAGAAATTCACAAACTTAAGCTTCACACTGAAGACTTGGAAAATCGTAATCGAAGGAATAATCTTCGCCTTTATGGCCTTCCAGAAAATATTGAAGGTCCAGATATGTTATCCTTTCTGAAAAAGTTTCTGCTTGACCTCTTAGATCTTCAATCTTCATCACCTCTTAACATTCAACAAGCGCATCATTTGGGTCCTCTTCAACCTAACTCTAACAAGCCACGTGGTATCATCATGCTTTTCTTAGAGTTTCCTGAATTAATGCATGTCTTGATAGCGGTTAAATCCAAACGACACCTCACGTGGTCAGGTCATGATATTTTCATTTCGCAAGATGTTTCAAATGCAACGAATGCACGCCGTAAAGAATTCTTGGCTCTCCGTCCCCAGATGAGACAATTGAACATTCAATATGGTATTCTTTACCCTTGTCTCTGTAAAGTTACTCACAAAGGAAGGTCTCGTTCTTTTGAAGATCCGGCCAAGCTGAGACTCTTTCTCAATAATATCTCTCCTCGAAATATGGAAAATAAATGTTTTATATTCTCTTAGTTCTATCAGTTAATTGGTTGATGTTGCTCCTATAATTCTACCTTTATTTTCTTCTACTTGCCTGTTCCTCCTTTAAAATATGTTTCTTTTTTCCTACCTTCACTCTTTATTTCTTATTACTAAAGTTCATTCATTTATTTCTGAGGATTATCATTACTTATTTATTTGTATCGCTGTCTCTGCTTTTGTCGTCACCATGTCCCAATTGTCTTGTTGCTCGTTTATCTTCAGATCTGGATTATTTTTCTTGATCTGCTTACTTTCTTCATTTTTCTGTTTTTTTCTCTGTTCTCTCTCTTTTTTCCTCCTCTATCATCCTTTTGTTTCTCTACTTTTTTGTTATGGTGCATCTTCATTATCAATCCTTTGTTTTTATAAGTGTCTTTCATTATATTCTATTAAGTGCATACTTTTCTCTATTCTGTTCCTTGATGCTTTTGCCTATTATCATTAATTTTTGTTGTACATTTTGTTTTCTGTATTCGTCTAATAAGTGGTGTTTTTTTGCTTCCAGTTGTTCTCCTAAAGTGTATCATCTCTATTCATGTATTGCCCTCCCTTCAATCCAATATGTGTAATGTTGTCACGTGGAATGTTTGTGGTCTTGGAAACCCAGTCAAAAGACAAAAGGTACTCTCTCATTTGTCTAAATTGAATTCTCATGTCTCATTTATTCAAGAAACGCATTGCAATGACGTAGAATCACTTACATCGAAAAGACAATGAGTGGGTCAAGTTGTTTATTCTCCAGCTTCTAATCGGAAAGGTAGTGTAGCTATTTTATTTCATAAATCGATTCATGCATAATTTTTATCTACGCAATGTGATAGTGATGGATGTTGGGTAATGGCTAAGGTTGTTATATAAAATAAAGAACTTGTTTTATTGAATATTTACGGCCCTGTTAAACCAGACCCAGACTTTTGGAACAACATTAAGATCTTACTATCCTCTATTGATGCTCCAAATATTATTGTTGCCGGGGATTTTAATCAATGGTTAGACCCATTTTCGGATAGACAATCCAAATGCAAATTTAACCTCGATAAAACTCATAAATCATTTCAATCTGCCATTGCCGCTCGTTCATTATACGATGTTTGGAAGACCTGTAACCCTGATACCCTTGAGTTTACTTTTTTTTCTAATGTTCACCATACTCGTTCTAGAATTGATTATATTTTAGTTAGTAAACCACTACTCCCATCCATTCAATCCTCTGAGATCGGATCTATTTTTATTTCTGATCATGCTCCCATTTTTTTTGCCCTAGACCTTTCCCTGAGTTCTCCTAAATTTGATCAATGGAAACGTAATAATTTTTTATTGTCAGACAATACTTTTGTTACTGAAGCTGCTACCTTCATTAATGAATTGTTTACTATTAACAACCCTTTGGACACATCCATTACTAATAACTGGGATGCCTTTAATGCTTCCTTCTGTGCTTTTGCTATTTCATATTCAGCAAAAAAGAAGAAAACTGCTAAAGCCAAATATGCCATTTTACTACAGCAACTTCAACTGTTGGAACATAATTACCTTACTTCTAAATCTCCCTCTGTTCTTCATGAATTGATTAAAGCCAAATCTGCTCTTAACAAACTTGCCACGACTGATGCATACTAAATACCACTGTGGTCAAAATAAAGCTGGTAAGATGTTGGCCAATTATTTAAAAATTAAATCTGAACGTAAAAATATAGGTCCAATCCTAAATGAATTTACTAATAATTTGGCATCCTCTAATGAAGATATTGCTTCTATAGTTCATGATTATTATCAATCATTATATTCTGATGATACAAATCCCTCTGCTCAAAATGTACACACCTTTTTTTCAGGCCACCCTAGTCCTCCTTTGCTTCTTGATAAATTTGAATCACTAGAAAGTGAGGCTACTCTTCAAGAGATAACGGAAGCTATCAAATCCTTAAAAAAATCGAAAGCACCAGGCCCTGATGGTCTTTCTGTTGAATTTTTTTCTACTTTTTCATCTATTTTTGCACCCAAACTTTTGGCCCTTTTTAACTCATTCTACGTTGACTCCAAAGCATCTGGCTCATTTATGGAGGCCTTGATTGTCCTTATTCCCAAACCTGATAAGGATCATTCCCTCTGTAAAAACTATCGCCCCATTTCATTAATCAATTATGATTGTAAGATATTTGCTAAAATCCTCGCCACTCGCCTTGAGAGTATCATCCCACTATTGGTTAAAACTGATCAAGTTGGTTTTGTTAAGGGCAGATTGGCTTCGGACAATGCTCGCATGTTCGCTAATGCTATTTCCTTCGGAAAAAAGTACAAATCCCCACTTGCAGCATTGTCTTTAGATGCCGAAAAGGCCTTCGATCGCATAAAATGCCAATTCATGTTTAATGCACTCAAATGGTTTGTTTTTGGCCCAAATTTTATTTCTTATGTTAAATTGCTATATTCTTTTCCTTGTGCCAGTATTTTTGGTTAATAACCATTTTTCTAAATCATTTCCGTTATATAGATGCACTCGCCAAGGTTGTCCCTGTTATTTGTATTATGTCTCGAACCTTTCCTTGAGCGTATTCGAATTAATTCATGTATTTCTGTTTTTTCACATAATTCTATAGAAACCAAATTGTCAGCATAACCTGATGATATCCTGTTATATATGTCTGATCCTAATTCCTCCCTTTTTGGATGAAGTTCGGCTATATTCTAGTATCTCTGGATATAAGTTGAACTTTTCTAAGACAGAAGTCTTACCCTTAAACTCTCTTTGCTATCAATATATGTTCAATAATACAAATTTTACCTGGTGTTACACAAAAATTAAATACCTTGGTATTTGGTTTTCCTGTACCTTATCTACCACCATTATTATATGTTCAATGTCCTAATTACCAAAATACAATCACTCCTTCTTTCTTTGTCCCCCCTTTATTTGTCATGGTGGGATAGATTAGATACTATTAAAATGATGATTGTGCCCCATGTCCCTTATACGTTATCCATGTTACCTTTTCAAATTCCTGCCTCGTATTTTTCACAGATTAACTCTATTTGTACAAAATGTTTATGGAATAATAAACACCCCCGCAGTGCTCTTATGAAACTCAAACGTCCCAAAACAGAAGGGGGTGTATATTTTCCAGATTTTAAATCTAACCACTTTGCATTTTTAATTCGTCAATTTTTTGCTTTAACTTATGATTTTGCTGATATCCCTATCCCCCGTTAGATTTTTTATGAGCGTTCCCTATTTTTTCGGGGGAAATTTTTTTATTGTTATTTGCGTTAAACATAGCTGATTACAATCTCATATATTTTGTATATTTTGCAGTTCTAGTATTATACGTGCCATCGCCACAGAGTACATCACACATATGCACTTTCGCTTCTTCACAGTACCCATTAGAATTGACATTACAGTACAATAAATGTTTCCCAGTAGAGCATTATCTTTGTTTGTCATTCACTCAGTTCGGGATCTGATTCCTCTGGAGGCGGGGTGCATAAGTTCCCTCGAAATGTGTTCCATTTCCCCCACACTCGCATCCATTAACATGGGCACCCTCTATGAATGAATACTGCTTTCTCCGCTATCATAGCGCTGTCTAAGTCACGACACCACTGTTGGTGAGAAGGGACCGTTTGTGCCCCCCAGTGCTGAGCAATGTTCCGTTTGGCTAGTGCAATCCCTAGGGTCGCCCAGTCCTGCTCCGCATGTTTGAGGTCTGTTGGTTCCCACACATTGAGTAGGCATCTTCTTGGTTCCGGGGAGACATTGAAGCCACATACTTGAGTGATCATGGCCATGACTGCCCTCCAATATTGTGTGATGTTGGGACAGTCCCATAGTGTGTGATAAAAGGAACCCTCTAACCCGCACCCCCGAAGACAGAGCGGTTTGTCGATCCTCCCAATTTTATAGAGTGTAGTTCTGGTGTAATATGTTCTGTGCAATATTGTAAGTTGCACGAGTTTTAGTCTGGAGGGGATCGCAACCTCCCACGGGGACGCCACCGCCTCCTGCCAGTCCTGCTCGTTCATCTCTCCCACCTCGGTTTGCCATTTTTCTCTAAGAATGTGCGTGGGATCTTTCTGATTATTGACCAGTTTGCGATATAACATTTTTTTTGGGTAAGAAAGTCCGTTAACAATTGATCCTCGAGTGGCGAGGACTCGGGGAGGTCAGTTCCCGGAGGTATGGCCTTCGTCAGTGCGTGTTTGATTTGCATGTATCGATAGTGCTCCATCCCTGCCATTTGAAACGTTGCCTGTGGCTGAGCAAAAGTGAATACTTCCCCCTTTTTCCACAGGTCCCCAACCTAGGGGTGTCCCAGAGTGGCGTGTGTTGTGTCATCACTCCCTCCCAACCAAGCACGTGCTGTGAAGTAAACCAGACATGCACGGTGTGTGCCATGGGGCCGATCAGCGCATGTTTCCGAGATATATTGTATAGGGCGCCCAGGACTCCGCCCGTGCCTAGAGTATGCCTGTCCATACGTAGTGCTGGCTCTTCCTGTGGAGCGTGAAGCCATTGATTAACCACTATAAGCTGAGAGGCCCAATAGTATAATTGAATGTTGGGAAGGGCGATTCCCCCATCGTACCAACTCTGTATAAGTTTACACATTGCTATTCGTGGGGGCTTCCCTTCCCACAGGAGGTGCCCCACCTCCCCCTCAATAGACTTGAAGTAGGAGTTAGAGACTGGGGAAGGTGTGTTTTGTAAAGCGTATAAAAACCTGGGTAAGGCCATCATTTTGAACAATGCCGCCATCCCCAAGAGTGTCAACGGTAGGGAGTGCCACCATTTTACATCACTACAGAGTCTCTTCAGGGGGGGCAGGGGATTTCTCTTTAAGAATTATGTGGGGTGTGGGGTGATGTGTATATCTCGGTATTTAAACCCATCTTCTGCGATCGGAATCCTAACACCCGGGGGCAGGCGTGGAGAAGGGCCCTTAAGTATGTATAACACCGATTTTGTCCAGTTAATGGTGTAACCGGAGACTCTGCCATAGGACTCGCAAATGTCAAGCAAGTAGGAGAGGGACCGTCTGGGGTTCGCCAAGTATAGCAAGATATCATCTGCGTAGAGGGAAATGCGGTCTTCCCAACCCTCTTCCCACTTCAGCCAACGTATTACTGGGTCCATCCTTATCCATGCCGGAAGGGGCTCGAGCACTAAAGCGAACAGGAGGGGGGATAGGGGACATTCCTGCTTGGTTCCACGCCCCAAAGGGAATTCCTCTGAGAGCCGTCCGTTGACTACCACCTGCGCCAGTGGTTGTGTGTACAGCAGTTGAATCCAGGCACAGAATTTGGGCCCGAAACCAAAGTGCTGCAGCACCGCAAAAAGAAAGGGCCATTCCACTTGGTCAAAGGCCATACTGGCATCCAGCAAGAGGATGACCGCCTCCTCCTGGATGGTGGGTATTCTTGCCAGCACGTCATGGAGTCTCCGTAGGTTCATCGCCGTGTTCCTACCCGGCATAAAGCGTTGAAGTCGCCTCCCACGATTAACTCCCCAGGCGGTAGTGCTAACAGAAAGGTACCAAGGGCCGGGGGGTATTGTGGAGCGCCGGAGGAATATACACGGTGACAAGGTTGTATGTTCACCCTTCCCATTGACAGGAGAGTGCTGCAAAGCACCCCTGATCGTCTGTCCATGTCCTGGTTATTACCAGAGGGCAGCTTTTTTGGATCAAGATCCCCACCCCCCTGAATCAAGATGTAAAGTCAGAGTGAACTGCCATTTTGAACCCCCAACTATCCAGTGCTTTAGTGGCAGTGCCCACTATGTGGGATTCTTGTATGAGGGCGACTGATGGGGCGTGTCTCTTAAGATATTGCAGTACCAGTCCCCTCTTTATTATATTGCACAAACCATTTACATTTCAAGATATTACAGTTAGGGGCGAGCTCAACGTGAGTGTGTTTTCCGGCTGCGAGTGCGAAAGGCCAGATGTTATGACCCCCTGGGTATGTGAGTGATCGGTCGACATCGGAGTTGTTTTGGTGGAGTACCCCCTCTGTAAGACACCTTCTCTGTGGCAAATTGCATCAGCTGTGAATGTTCTCTTGTACATAACATAAAATTAAAAAACTTGAACATGAACCTCACCCCTCCCTCCACCCCCCTCCCTGCTCCCCTGCAAGATGGTTTCCCAACTACCCGACACCCCCAACAGTGCAGAGTGCTTCAATCCCATTAACAGTACTTGAGTGCGGGAGAGAGTGAAGTCCGAGACGTCCCTTGAAAATCCCCATTATCCCAAGACATACCAAACATATAGAGTACGTAGCAGTACGTGTATAGTCAGATTGCCGTTGTAGCATCCCAGTCTCTGTCCCAGATCAGCCGGCCTGGTTTAGTTGCCTGGTGTTGTTCACTCTAGGATGTCAAGTCTCGCCACCTTCATCCAGCAAATCCCTTTGTTGGTGTGTGACCGTTACTGCTGGAAGTGCCCTAACTTCATCGTCCGGCCCCTCCTGTGGTGTGTCATGTTCCTCGGCATCGTCTCCTGTATTTAGCGAGGCCTCCCTCAATGGATGCCGTTGGTGTTGTCTCGCCGGTCTTCGTGAACTTTCTGCTTGCCGCCAGCCCTCTAGCCAGTCATGGGCCTCCTCAGGTGCATCAAAGAACCAGGTTTTTCCATCAGCCACCACGCGCAGCTTTGCAGGGTACAACATTGAGTAGGTGATTTCTCTGCACCTGAGTTCCTTTTTCACTTCAAGTAAGCTCCTTCTCTTCCTGGTGACTGCTGCTGTGCAATCCGGGAAAAAGGAGATCACTGAGTTCTCTATACGCAATGGTGTGGCCACCCGTACCTTCTATAGAATGGCATCTCGGTCGCGGAAATTAAAGATACGAGCCAAAATGGGTCTGGGGGAGGCCCCTGGCTTGGGCCTACCCCCTGGTACTCTGTGAGCCCTCTCCACTGAGAAAAAACTGGAGAGTCCTCTCGGCTGGAGCTGTCTTTATGAGCTCTTCCACGTACAGGTCCATTGCCGGTCCCCCTTCGCTTTCTGGAATGCCCGTAATTCTGACGTTATTGCCCCCAGAACGTCCTTCTTGTTCGTCAACCTTCGCCGTCATTATCTTGTGTTCCGCTTCTAACTGGCTGACTTTCTGTTGCAGGGTGGTAGTGTCTTTGACGAGGGATGTCGTTACACTTTCGACCTGAGTTACTCTTGTGGCCATTTTCTCAAAGTCGGCGAGGAGGAACGAGACGTCCACCGAGATTGATACCGCTGTAGTCTGGACGCTTGTGAGGGCAGACATGATATCCTGTAATGTGACTTCAGACTGACCCTCAGACGTGGGGGTCGGATCTTTTGTGGCAGTCTGTTCGGGCAGGGCCGGTAAGTCTTTTGAGTAGGCATACTTGTCAAGTTTGAGCTGTTGTGTTGTACGCTGGCCTCTGCCCCCCATTAGTATCTGGTTGATGGGCAACTACGTGCCAGATCTGAGTGCGGGGCAGTACTTACCGCTGCCTGCCATGTGATTGTATGTCACACTCGGCCTTTCGGTTGTTCCGCCACGTGATGTAAGCAGTGGTAGTGGGGGTACACCTACGTAGGTCGCAGGATCGGCCAGGGGAAGTCCTGAGTGGTCGTAATGCCCTGTAGTGGTCAGCGTCTCCTCAAATTGGGCGCCACGGCGAGGGCCCGGCCAGTAGTATTACTGGTATTGCCCACAGCTGAAGCCGCAGGCAGCGGCACCCAGCTGGCCTGACGCGCCGCCCACGATCTCAGGGCCCCTCTGCGCCCATGGTTGTATCAAGGGCTTTTTTCCCGGGTCTGCGTGTTGTGCCAATTATTCTGCCGCAGAGCCTATGTGGGCAGAAAGAGAGTGGCACCCCCCCTTCTGCTCCTTGGGTACCTCTGTTCATATATGGTGGCAGTCAGCTAGTGTTCCGGCATTAAGGCGGGTTTGCACCGGGGCCGCTGCTTTCACCGTGTCTCTTGCCCCCTGGGGCCGGTACCCGGGCCCACACTGTCCTCCCGGCTCACTGATTGCAAGGCCGTCTGGGGCGGGCTGGTCACTCTCTTGCCCGTAGTGTCCAATTAACTGTAGCACCTGCCGTTTTCGTTGCGGCCGCCGCGACCCGTGTGCCCCTCTGCTGGGTTGTGGCATTAAGCGAGGCCGCTGCTTCAGCCACGTGAGTAGGCCTCTGCATGATCGCTCACCGGAGATCACACAGGGTAGATGTTACAGCCTCAAGGCGAGATCGGAGGGTGCCCCACACGTTGCGGTGCAAAATTTCAGTCCTTGGGGTCAGTTTTCTTTACGGATTATGTGGCGGATTGCTGGGGGATTCCTCGGGTGTCTCGGAGCTCCTCTAGGTTGCGGCCATTATGCTCGGCTGCAAGCCACCCCCCCCCCAAGCGTCCCTATTAAAAGATTTTTCTTTTTGTGATATACTATATATGTCTAATTGCTCCTTCATATCAGATAATCCTATTTTAAAATACTCCCGACAAATATTATATAATATTTTTTCTGATGGTCTAGATTCCTATCAATGTTTTTTGTCCTCCACTATTTGGTATAACAAATTTATCAAATATAAACGTAAATCATTTTACTACAAACATTGGAAGAAGAAGGGAATTATTTTTTTGTGTTTGAAAAGCTTTATTGATCAATCAGGAACAAACAAGGCATACATACTAGCAGAACAGAACCCATTAATGAAGTAGAATTGTAACAGAAGATTTGGCTAGTACGATAAAGAAAGAATAAAAGCTATTTTTGAGGTTTTATATAACCCTGGCCGTAGTTCGCGAAGTAGCGCTACGCGAAGCTACGCAAAGTGCACTTCGCGCTACGCGAGCTACGCGAGCTACGCGTAGCACTTCGTGAACTGCGTAGTACCCTGTTCGCACTGTGCAAGATGCTGTTTTCAATGATTGCACAGTGCGAACAAGCATCTGGCACTGTGCAATCATTGAAAACGGCATCTTGCACAGTGCGAGCTGTAGTTTTCTGCCGCTCGAGTAGATTTTTACTCGAGCAGCAGCTTTCTCAACGCGGACTGGTAGTTTCTCATCGCGAGCGGTCGCGAGCATACGCGACCACTTGCAATGAGAAACCTGACCTCCCCGCGTTGAGAATCTCGCCGGGAGGTTTATTTTCCACGCTCGCGATCGGCAACTTAATGTTGCTGATCTTGAACGAGGAAAAAGTCTCGCCGGGATGTCATTTTGCTTGCTCGCGGTCGCCAACTTGCACTTGAGGACCGCGATCGAGCAAAAAATGACCGCTGCACTACGCTACGCGTGTTTGCACTGTGCTACGTACAATTCGCGTAGTGCGAAGTAGTGCAAACTTCGCAAACTACGCGAGCGTAGCGTAGTGCTTTGCCCAGGCTTAGTTTTATATGGAATGGGAGAGGAAGGGAGGGAAGGGAAGGAAAAAGGGGATGGGAAGGGAAGAGATACTAACAATTTAACATAAAAGGAGAATGCATATTACCTTACATATCATAACAGAATGTGAGTGAGTCTTTGATCAAATAATACCACATGTCAAGTTTTAGTAGATGATAGAGAAAGAGAACAGAGAGAATAGTATTCATGGTGGTTTCAAGTTTTAAGAATTGAGAGAGGAATTGCGTTTTAAAACAATCTGATCTAAATAAGTAGTAAGGGGTAACCAAATAGGTCTCTGTTAAGTGTTGGTTGACAGGAGGAGGCGAAGGCAACATCAAGTCTGTGAAAGTGGCAAAGGCTATTCCACCAGTGATGAGAAGAGCGACTAGTAAGGGTTTTCCAATTGAGGGTAATGTGTTGAAAGGCTAAAGCAAGCATACGATCAAACAGACCGTGATTATGTGAGGGAATAGTTAAAGAGTCAAAAAGACTTCCAGCAAACAGTAGAGGTATAGAATAAGAGATAGAAATCTTAAAGATATAGAACCAAACGGACTTCCAAAAGCTGGAGACCGAAGGACAGAGGAAAAGAAGATGCATAAGAGTCGCATCAGAGGAACCACAAGTCCAACAGTTAGAGTTAGAATCAGGAGAAAACCAGGCAATGGAAACAGGGGTAAGATAAATTCTATGATAGAGAAAAAACATAAATTGAGTCAGAGAGGCAGAGCGAGAAATTTTTAAAGCTCTAAACCAAAGTTTATCCTAGAAGATGATAGTCCATTCGCATCCCAGATCCGACTCCCAGGAAAGTTCCAATTTCGATCTGGATTGGGGGCTAGAAAATATTTCTATATAAGAGAAGCTTTGGGTAAGGAAAGAAGAATTTTAAGAAGAGAGTTTTGAGATTCAGAAAGAGATGGGGGGAAGAGAATAATATACGTCAAGAATAAGTGCCATGAGAATGGGAAACTTCTGTAAAACGGAACGGGGGCAATGAAATAAGGTCTGAAATTGGGGAAAAGAACATGGTGAAAGCCCATTAAAAGGATGATTAGCCCAAATGATACCTTTTGCTCTCCAAGTTTTCCAGAAAATGGGTCTATTGTTAAGGAGAATAAGAGAATTATGCCAAATGGGAGAGTCCAAGAAGGCATCACGAGAAAGGGGTTTAGGTGAAACTAAAGGGTGCAGAAGGGAGCAAGTATGCTTAAACAGAGGAAGGGATATATGAGGAGTTTTGTCAGAGAAAGTAATAACTTCTTTAAAGGAAAAAGGTAATAATAAAGTTTGCTCAGTGGAAGCCAAAGATGGGTAGAGAATGATCGAATAAGAGCCATTTCGAGGCTTGACGAAGAGAAAAAGATTAATGATAGAGACGGAAATCAGGGAAATTAACGCCACCATTAGACTTTGTCTTACGAAGAAAAGACAGGGCAATTCTAGCCTTCTTATTGTTCCAAAGAAATTTAGAAAGGCAGGATTCAATACGCTTAAAATGGTAAACAGTCAAAATATCGAAAAAAAAATATCGACTGGACAAAATATCGAGTTTTAAATATAGAATGGACAGAATATCGAATTACCAAAATATAGTGGTGAAGAATATCGAAAAACAGGTAAGAAATATCGATTTTCATAATATCGAAGTAAGTATGGTTTATAGGGGATTAGGGTGGGAAGTAATTTAATTATAGTCCAATAAATAATAATTTTTAGGAATTATTAATTATTTGTAATTTAAGTTTGCGTTTTACTTCTGTAGCGGGTTGTGGGTTTATAGGAGAATAGGGTGGGAAGTAATTTAATTGTTATTAAGTAATTATTAATTGGTAATAACTAATTTATTGTAATTAATTATTCATTGGTAATTAATTTGTAATAATTGGTAATTATTTTTTATTAATTGGTAATTAATTTGTATTAATTGGTTAATTGATAATTATGTTAATTGTACTAATTTATTCTTTGGTGCGGGTTGTGGGTTTATAGGGTAATAGGGTGGGAAGTATTTTAATTATAAATAAGTAATTGTTGAAAATATTTTTGTGTATTAATAATTAATTTACTGTTAATTATTAATCGGTACTTTTTATTATTTATCAATTTTCGGTATTGAAAATTAATTTGTTGTTGATTAATTATTAATTGGTAATTAATGTGTATTAATTGGTAATTAATTTCTATTAATTCTTTAATTGATAATTATGTTAATTGTATTCATTTATTATTTGTAGTGGGTTGTGGGTTTATAGGGGAATCTGGTGGGAAGTAATTTAATTGTAAATAATTAATTGTTGAAATTATTTTTGTATATTGATAATTAATTTATTATGAATTGAATTAATTTGTATTTGTATTTAATCATTTTTTTGTATTGAACATTAATTGGTTGTTAAATAATTATTAATAGGTAATGAATTTAAAAAAATATTTATTGGTATTTATAAATAATTAATTATTAAAGGTTGTGTGATTGGTAAATAAGTTTAATACATTTTTTATTAGTATTAATAATTAATTTATTTTTAATAAAATATTAAATTATTATTTTTCCTACTATTCCACTCACTGGAGTGGGAATAGTAATTGTTACCCCTACGCTATCCAACGCTTTCCCTACTATTGCACTCACTGGAGTGGGAATAGTAATTTGTACCGCTATGCTATCCAATGCTTTCCCTACTGTTGCACTCACTGGAGTGGGAATAGTACATTTTACCCTCCCACTATCCAATGCTTTCCCTACTGTTGCACTCTCTGGAGTGGGAATAGTAATTTTTACCCCTACGATATCCAGCGCTTTCCCTACTGTTGCACTCACTGGAGTGGGAATAGTAAATTTTGCCCTCCTGCTATCCAACGCTTTCCCTACTGTTGCACTCTCTGGAGTGTGAATAGTAATTTTTACCCCTACGCTATCCAACGCTTTCCCTACTGTTGCACTCTTTGTAGTGGGATTAGTAATTTTTACCCCTTCGCTATCCAACGCTTTCTCTACTCTTGCACTCTCTGTAGTGGGAATAGTAATTTTTACCCCTACTCTATCCAACGCTTTCCCTACTGTTGCACTCTTTGGAGTGGGAATAGTAAGTTTTAGCCCTACGCTATCCAACGCTTTCCCTACTGTTGCACTCTTTGTATTGGAAATAGTAATTTTTACCCCTTCGCTATCCAACGCTTTCTCTACTGTTGCACTCTCTGGAGTGGGAATAGTATTTTTTACCCCTACTCTATCCAACGCTTTCCCTACTGTTGCACTCTTTGGAGTGGGAATAGTAATTTTTACCCCTACGCTATCCAACGCTTTCCCTACTGTTGCACTCACTGGAGTGGGAATAGTTAATTTTACACTCCCGCTATCCAACGCTTTCCCTACTGTTGCACGCTCTGGAGTGGGAATAGTAAATTATACCCATACGCTATCCAACGCTTTCCCTACTGTTGCACTCTGTGGAGTGGGAATAGTAATTTTTACCCCTACGCAATCCAATGTTTTCCCTACTGTTGCACTCTGTGGAGTGGGAATAGTAATTTTTACCCTCCCGCTATCCAGCGCTTTCCCTACTGTTGCACTCTCTGGAGTGAGAATAGTACGTTTTACCATCCCGCTATCCAATGCTTTCCCTACTGTTGGACTTACTGGAGTGGTAATAGTAAATTTGACCCGCCCGCTATCCAACGCTTTCCCTACTGTTGCACTCTCTGGAGTGGGAATAGTAATTTTTACCCATACGCTATCCAACGCTTTCCCTACTGTTGCACTCTGTGGAGTGAGAATAGTAATTTTTACCCCTACACTATCCAATGTTTTCCCTACTGTTGCACTCTCTGGAGTGGGAATAGTAATTTTTACCCTCCCGCTATCCAGCGCTCTCCCTGCTGTTGCACTCACTGGAGTGGGAATAGTAATTTTTACCCCTACGCTATCCAACGCTTTCCCTATTGTTGCACTCTTTGGAGTGGGAATAGTAATTTTTACCCCTACGCTATCCAATGTTTTCCCTACTGTTGCACTCTCTGGAGTGGGAATAGTAATTTTTACCCTCTCGCTATCCAGCGCTTTCGCCACTGTTGCACTCTCTGGAGTGGGAATAGTAATTTTTACCATCCCGCTATCCAATGCTTTCCCTACTGTTGGACTTACTGGAGTGGTAATAGTAAATTTGACCCGCCCGCTATCCTACGCTAAAAATATAGAATATTTTTTATTAATATTACGTTAATATATATAGGTATTACATTTTTTTTTTAACTTACATTAATTAATTATTAATTGTAAAGTTATTTAAGTATTTTGTAAGTATGTTTTAGTTAATTATATTTATTATTTCATGAATTTTACATTACTTTTAATACATTTAAAATATTCGATATTTTGACTAACTATATTTTTTACAACGATATTTTGGAATCGATATTTTAGTACTTACCTGTTTGGAGATAGGGATTCGATATTTTGGCATTCTATATTTTTTCCTCGATATTTTTGTAGGTCGATATTCTTCTCCTCGATATTCTGTCAGTGATCCGCTTAAAATATATGGTAGAAATGTGAACGGGAAGCATTGAAAGTGCGTAAATTAAAATAGGGGCAATCATCATTTTAATTGAATCTAACCGGCCCCACCAAGAGAGAAAAAGAAGATTCCAAGAAGAGAGTAATTTATCAATAATAGTAAGAACAGCAGTCATGTTTAATTTAATCAAAGAAGCAATTGAATTGGAAAACCATATGCCTAAATATTGACTTTTTGAATCGTTCCAAGCAAAACCAGTAGAAGAAAAGGAGTGGGGAAAACAGAATTTTGTGAGGGGAAGAATTTCTGTTTTGTCTGAATTGATTTTATAGCCAGAGACCTGTGAGAAGGAGGCAAACTCATGTAGTAAAGGGGAAATAGAAGTTTCAGGTGCGGAAATAAATTGAAGGATATCGGCCGCATATGCGGAAAGTTTTAGTTGTTGGTCACCATAAGGAAAACCAGAGATAGAGTCATTGTTGCGAATGGAGGACAAAAAAGGTTCAAGAGCTAGGATGAAAAGAAGAGGGGATAAGGGGCACCCTTGACGGACTCCTCGTTGAAGAGGAAAATAAGATGAGATATCACCATTGACTAATACTGAAGCTCTGGGACCAGAATATAGCAAACAGATAAGTTAGATCAACTTGGGGCCAAAACCATGCCATCCTAACGCAGCAAATAAGAAGGACCAATCTACTCTATCAAAAGCTTTCTCAGCATCAACTGATATGGCCACTAAAGAAATGGAAAGGGAGGGAATTTTATTTAGGACATTAAGGAACAACCTAGAATTATCAGAAGTGTGTCTTCTCTTAACAAAACCACATTGTTCTTTCCCAATAAGGTGAGGCATTAAAGGATCTAAGCGTAAAGCCAGCGTTTTAGCAAACAGTTTATATTCAACATTAACCGAAGAGATCGGACGATAGTTCTTACAATATTTAGGGTCTCGACCATCTTTATGTATGAGACAAATTGTTGCCTCCTGAAAGGTACCTTCTGTTTTACCATTTTAAAAATATGAATGAAAAAGCGTTAAAAGTTGTGGTAATAATAGATCGGAAAAGTGAAAATAAAATTCAAGAGAAAAACCATCTGGGCCAGGAGTCTTCCCTTTAGTAAGAGAATTTAGGGCGTTGGAAAGTTCATTAAGGGATAGGTCTGATTCAAGATCGAGAAGGTTAAAATGGGATGGTGAGGGAAGAGGAATTTTATCAATGTACTCCTGAATGCTAGAAGAAGAGAGAGGAGATTCTGTAGTATAAAGATTTTGATAAATGAGTTTGAATTCATTAAGTATTTCTTGGTCTTTGTGCAAAAGGGAACCATTAGAGGAATAAATAGCATCTATGAGGGTATGGTCCTTGCGTGTTTTAAGATAATTTGCCAAAAGCTTCCCTGCGTCATTACGACCACCATAGTAACGAGCGCTGCTACGTAGGAGTATGGAGGACGCATTATCAGATGTGATTTTTTTAAAAGCAAGTTTAGTTCGGATCAGTTCTGGTAAAATCGACTTTGAATCTTTGGAAGAAGTGTAAAATTTGTGTTCTAAGAGCTTGATATGCGCTAGAGTGACTTTCCGTTGCTGAAGGAAGCGTTTCTTTTTTTTTTAGACAAAGTCAATAATAAAGCCTCTTGCAGTGGCTTTAAATGAATCCCATATGTTATATGGGGAAGAGTTAGGGGAACAATTAAGATCAAAGAAGTCATTTGCAAAGGAGCGAGAGGAGGAAAAGAAGCGAGGATCTAAAAGGAGGGAAATGTTAAAACGCCAACGAGAGGACCTGGGATGCGGAGGAAGCAAATCAAGATCTGTTATAATTGGGGCATAATCAGAGATAACAATAGGTTCAATAGAGGAAGAAAGTACATTTTGAGATAAGTGTTGAGAGAGAAAAATATAGTCCAAGCGAGAAAGAGAAGAGTGAGGTGGAGAGAAAAAGAAAAAAATCAAAAGAATCAGGATGGGAGAGTCTCCAGGAGTCTATGAGATGTGCTTGAGAAATAGTGTCAAGAAAGTGTTTATGAGTCTTATGAGGAATAAAACGAACTTGAGATTGACGATCAAGAAATGGATCTACAACTTGGTTACAGTCGCCTCCTAGTACGAAGAAATCGTTTTGAAATTGGACACATTTTTGCGTTATCAGAGGCCAAAAGGAGCAATCGGGATGTGTGGGACCATAAACATTAAAAACAGTTAAAGAAACATTATTAATTAAAAATTTAACTAATAGCCATCTACCTTCAGAATCAGTTTCTTGGGATAGCACTTTACAGTTCAATTTCTTATGACATAGAATTATGACACCATTTTTGTTATTAGCAGAAGGAGAAGATAAAACTGCACCTACCCAACCTCTTTTTAATTTTAATGCCTCAGTTTCAGTGAGATGGGTCTCTTGCGGGAGTACCATATCAGGGTTATAGGAGGCGAGGTGGGAAAGGATTCTCTGTCTCTTAATTGGATTAATAAAACTTTTCACATTCCAGGAAATAACTCTAAATGCAAAAACATTAAAACCTTATATCGAACCACATATGCATTAATAGGAGAATAAGAGGAGAAACAAGTATAGAACAAGGAAAGAGGATTAGGAAAGAAAGGAGGGAAGACAGAGGGTAGAGCAGAAATACAAGGAAAGACAGTACATATCCAGAAGGGACGACTGAAAAAACATACCTGAGGGGGACGGAAAAAAGATAAGACTGGGGCAATGGCGACAAACGGAAGACGGGACGCCCGAACCAGAAAGGCCGGACCACACCAGAACAAATAGGGGAGTGTAGACGGACCAAACAACTTTAAAAAATGATAGACGGAACCTGTATAAAAGTAAAAGGGAGTTAGGCAAACATTAAAAATTAATAAAAATTTATAAAAAGTGATTAGTAAACATATGTCAGACAAAACTTAAGAAGCACAAAAAATAAATATGAACTATATAACTAATATTTAGAATAATTATGAAAGAGAAATAAAAGTGATAGCGAGAGATAAAATAAGTAGGAGGAGAAGCACAGTTAATAGATCCTGCATAATAACTGTATTATGGATGAGAAAAAGTGTAAGTGAAAATTCCTTATTCAGTAAATACAAAATCTTAGGAAGAATTAAAAACAGGAATATGGATAAACACATTTAGGTCATATATAACAGTGTGAACATTTTATGCAACCAGGAGAAGAATAGGGGTGAGTGGAAAATGTCAATCATTAGGGGGACCAGCAGAAGTATCCATGTTGGCTGAAGAATGGGAGTGTATAAACTTCCTAAGCTCTGTAGGTTCCTCAAAAGAAGGAGTACGATTTTGGAAAGTCACCTTGATTATACAGGGGTGAAAGAGGCCATACAGGGCACACAAGGTACGGAGCGATGGTCAAAGACTAAGAAATTCCTTGCGTCTGGCAGCCGTAGCGTTGGACACATCTTGGAAAAGAAAGACCCTCTGACCAAGCCAAGAGAGTTGTCGTTTTGTTTGGGCAGCAGAAAGGACTGAGAGTAAGTCAGTAAATTTCAGAAAAAGGATGATGACACCACGGGGTCTGACTGAAGTTGAAGAAAGCGAAGGACGAGGTCCAAGTCTGTGGGCTCTTTGGATATTGAGAGATGTTGATAGAGGCATATCCAGTAGTTTTGGCAGGAAAGAGGTAAAAAAAGCAACGGGGTCTTCACCTTCCAAGGCTTCAGGAAAGCCATAAATACGTAGATTGTTCCTTCTGTTGCGGTTTTCCAAATCCTCAGTATGTTGGTGAAGCCTACGCACCTCTTTCTCCAATGAACTAAGTCTTTGAGAGTCAGCTTGAACAACCGAAAGTTGATGTTCCATTGTAGACACTCTATCTTCCATTGAAGGCCACTTCTCCTCCAGAAGCTGCATTTTATTATTCGTCTCCTCCACAAATGGGTGCAATGCGTGTATTTCGTCTAGTAGAAATCCTAAGGAGATTGTAGGAGATGATTTATCTTGAGGGGGAGTCTTGCTTCAGACGCTTAGGCGTTGATGTAGGCAGAGAGGTTTTATGCTGCATTGCTTGCGACGATTGGTTACGAGTAGAGGACACTCTAGCCATGTCTGTATTCAATAATGAAGCTCTGTTTATAGGTGGCGTGGGAGGCGAAGGGGTCGCAACAGTGGAGGATTTGGGGTTAAAGATGAAATTAGGTTTGCGTATTCTGCCCATATACAAGTATCACTCTCGTATATACTAATATAAAATACAATAGAGGAGAAGAAGTAAGCTTTGTTGAAATGTAACTTTGAAAGTTGGAAAATGTAGACATTGGGAAAGTTTACTGGAAATAACACCATGAGAAGAAACAACACCAAAAATGTGTCAGCGTATAAAAACTGCTTAATTGATGAAAAGGGCACTCTTACGATAGTGAGGCATCCAGGCAAATCAAATATTGCTCTTTCAGGTCGAAGATGAGGATAGATCATAATATGCATTAACAGAGGTTATAATAAACAGCTGCCATGAGAAGAAATCTGAGGTATTTAGGAGACAAAATGGCGGCCGCTGTGAGGAGTAGTGAAATACGGCGAAAATTCGCTGAAGAGCGCAAGAGACAACTGTAGAATTAACGTCTCACCATGGTCTGTAGACGGTTCGAGGCCAGGATACAGAAGAAGTTCGAAGAATTTCACTTGGCACACATGCTGCGAAATGACGGACGTTCTGTGACAAGAACACCGAAGGTGAAAATGACCAGAAGAGTGGTGCGGTGGAAATTAAAAAACCCTTTACCAGGCTCACGGCATGTTCCGGTGCATATATTGATGGAGTCCGCGTATGAAAGGCACGAAATAAGGCACCCGCAGCTCGTAAGAAGATCCGGAGCGGCGGAGCTCAAAGCTCAGGCGGCCATCCTGCGCGGCACCGAAACCACGCCCCGAGAAGGGATTTATTTTTATTCATCAATTAATCAAACATAATTGTGTTATTCCCTTCCAGGAATTGCAGTCACAATATAATTTACCTGATTCATTTTTTAATGAATATCTTTTAATATCAACAGCTTTGCAATCTTATTTATATTTCAATATTTTCCCTTTAGCCTCTCCATTACTCACTTCACCCTCACCATTATATAGTGTTTCTCAGGATTAAAGGCCTAGGGCAGCTTTTATTTATAAGTTGTTACTATCTCATGTCACTGAAAGACCCAAATCCCTTGTTGAATTACTCTGGGAAACAGACTTATCTATGTCACTCTCTATTTCTTCTTGGGATAAATTGTGGCTCAAGCTATTTAAAACATCTCTTGCCACACGTATTACTCAATCCCTTTACTTCATTTATAGTAGAGCTGTTATTACCCCTGTTCTTATATCCAAATTCTCCCCTACTTCCTCATCCCTCTGCTGGTCTTGTTCTGAATCTACTGGGACTTTAGTTCATCAACTTTATGATTGTTTGAATGTATTAAAGTGTTGGCAATCTATTTGATCTAAATGTATGACAATATTTCAATGTAATATTCCATTAACAATACAAAATGTTTTTCTAGGTTCCTCCTCACCTGATTTTGATGTTTCTAATCATATTAGTTTGTTGTTTGATTTATTTATTCCTATAGCATTTAAAGTGATTTTGTCGTTGTTGGAAAGATGACTCTAAATTATCATTATTAACTTGGTGGAACTTTGTTTGCGACGAACACAAAATTGCTACTGTTTTTTCTCTTACTCTTCCTCAGAAAATTAAATCTGACCCACTTTGGCTACCCTTCACTTTTTATCTTTCTACACATGCACCTGCATCTTAATTCCTTACTCTTTCCCAATTTCTAACTCTCTTTATTCCTCTTTTTTCTCTCTTTCTTTCTTTCTTCTCCTATACATCTCTTCCTTTCCTTTTCTTTTTCCTCCATCTGTTTTCTTACCTCTTTTTTATCTTCTCCACTTTGAAATTATTAGCTCATATTTTCTCTTTCAATTAATCATTGTACTTTATTCATAATGTGTTCATTTAATTATTATATGTTCTCTTTTTCTGAAAACTTAGTAAAAATCATTAAACAAAAACAAATAAGTTCCAGTGTTAACAATTAACTACAGTGCCCGGCACCGGAAACCGTCGGTGCAAATTAAACACCGTTGCATCGCAGTGGACTGCAGAAGGAAAAAATAAATACATATTTCTCAGGTCACATTTTTTAGGCAGACGACAAGACGCCCTGTGGGGTGGGAAGGTGGGTGGTGTATCACACACCCCCTTCTTCACCCTCCTGTGCCAACTTGCTGCTGTGTACCATAGACTCCAGCTGCAGTTCCGAGGCTCTGACGTCACTCTAGCCCAATGGTACTCGCAAACATTTCCCTGGGGGCCACAAAGTACTGTCGGTAGCATGCCAGAGAGCCGCACCGATGCCAGCAGGGTCAGGGTTGGGCTCATGAAAGGTGGGCGTACTGGAAAGCAAAGCAGATGCATGGTAAAAATAAGTTGTGTAGGACACCTTCTTTGCTTCTTTACCACTACTTTTGTTATTGTTGAAATCAAGAATGCCCGTTTCACAATGAAAGACTTGTTATAATTTGGCGTGTTTCCCCTGATTTTTTCCTTTCTGACCTCCCGGTTTTGACTCTGTTTTCGCTGGTGTAATGATTCTGCGCACTTTTCTCACTGCTGATCAGTGGTAAAGTGCAAGTGTTTCTGTGGTAAAATGTGTTATGGATTGGTGTTCCCATTATTGGCCTATGTGATTTATGTCTCAGTCCCTAGTAAAGTGCACTGCGAGTGCCAGGGCCCATAAATCAAATTCTGTTGTGGGCTGCAGCACTGGATTGTGCCACCCACGCAAACAGCCCGTAAAGAGTAATTCTGGCCTGCCATTGCAGTGCCTGTGTGCAGCCTGGGGCTGCCATGTCGACTTCGCAAGTGCACACACTTTCCAGTCCCTAAACCTTCCCTTTTCTACATGTTAGTCACCCCTAAGGTAGGCCCAAGGTACCCCTGTGGGCAGGGTGCATTGTATGTGAAAGGTAGGACATGCCCTGGTGTGTGTGGCATGTCCTGATAGTGAATTACAGCCTACTTCGTTTTTCACTATTGCAAGGCTACCTGTTCTCCATAGGCCAGAGTGGGCAGTTGAATTATAACATCCTATAATCCTAACTGACCCAGGGAACATGGTGGAAATTCGAGTTTAGTATGTCTGAACTCAGAATGATAAAATACATCTTTTAGGGAAGATGGTTTTAACATTCTGTGTTTGAAAATACCACTTTTAGAAAGTAGGTATTTTCTTACCTAACCATCCAGCCTGCCTCTGCAGCTTGTGTTTTGTGACAGGGGCTGAGGGAGACTTAAGGAGACAGGGTGAGTCAGCACAGGGCTGAATAGACCTATCTGCATGTAGATGGGTGGGAGGAGTAGCACCTGGGTCCGAATAGGGCTGTGCCTGCCTTCCACAATGCTGGCTCCACCTCCTGCGGTGCGTCTGAGGACCATGGCCCACACTGACAAGGGAAGAAGGTGCACACTGGCAGAATGCACCCAGAACTGGTTTGAACTAGGTACAGGACCCTCTACCTTCAGAGAACAAAGGATCTGCTAGTATAAATATTGGGGCCAGACCCCAAGATTTCAGAACTCTTTTGGATCAAGAAGACTGCCAAGAAGAAGAGCTGGAGAAGCTGTGAGGAGGAACTACCACTTTGCTGTGTGCTTTGCTGTGTTGGCCTGTAGTGGCTGCTTCTGTCTTGGGAGTGAAAGGACTGGACTGAACTTTCTGCAATCTACTTTTGTGAGTTTCTCCAAGGGCTTGAGGTAGAGCTTGCCCCTTGTTCAAGAAGTCTCAGGAACAGCAAAGACTTCAAGCTCAACGCCATCTATGACGCCGCTGCCGACTCCATGTCCTGAAGGCACCGCAGAGAGCCCCGCTGCAATGCCGCACCACGACCCTGGTCTAACCGATGATGCCTGCTGAGGCCGCCACAAAGCTGCTGCTCGCACCGCACTCCGCACCGCCTCGCTTCACGACGACGCCTTGGTATCCCTGATGACGCCGCTCCATGCCGGAATTGACCCCGCTGCTTGCACCGTGGTTCGAGGGCAAAGCTGAGAAAGTTACACGATGCACCACCCCCATACTGCACCGCAGCCTTGGCCTACGGACGCCGGTGCCATCAACTCCAGTTTGTCAGCTGACGACAGTGCCCCAGCAACAACGACGCCGCTGCTTGCACCGTGACCTGGCAGCACCGTGACAAGCACCGCCTTCATCTCACACTGCGACCCTGGTCTCACCGGCGACACCATCTGATGCTGCCACCGAGCCGCTGCTTGCACCCTGACCTGAGGGCACAGCACGCCGCACAGCTGCACTTCGCACCGCAGCACCCGACGCCTGCCGA
Organism: Triturus cristatus; assembly: GCF_964204655.1. Classification (NCBI taxonomy): domain Eukaryota; kingdom Metazoa; phylum Chordata; class Amphibia; order Caudata; family Salamandridae; genus Triturus; species Triturus cristatus. The sequence goes on along the minus strand of NC_140592.1, from coordinate 401,680,719 downwards.
CGCCGGCGCTCCTGACTTCAACAAAGAGGAGTTAGATCTGCAACGCGTGTGACTTTGAGCGCCCCGACGACTCCTGCTCTGACCTCCGGAACCGACGCCTGCGGATGCGGTGTGTTCGGAAGCTCAACGAGAGGTCATCGACACCCTGCATTTCTGAAAGCTACTGTTTGTGGGTCTTCCCGACACCAAAGCTGTTCCGCAATGCCGCGGTCAGCCAGAACTGTTTGGATTTGTTTGCTCACTACGCCGCGATAGCCCCGGACGGAGCTATCGACATCAAGGAACTGTTTTACAAAGGTATTTTGCTGACTGAAGTTTTTTAAGTACTGTATTGTGGATTTTTATCATTTTGAACTTGTCTTAAGTATATAAAAATATTTGATATTTTTCTAAACTGGTGTGGTGTCCTTTTGTAGTGCTTACACTGTATTACTGTTGGTTATGTGCAAATGCTTTACACACTGCCTCTAAGATAAGCCTGACTGCTCGTGCCAAGCTACCAAGGGGGTGAGCAGGGGTTATTTTAGGAGTGTAACTCCCTTACCCTGACTAGGAAGAAGGGTCCCTATTTGGACAAAGGTGCCAACTGGAGACCCCCATTACTAACACACAACTTTCTGAATGTTCCTGCTCTGTCAAATAAACAACAGCCCATTGCTGCTGTTCACCAGGGGGCTGCAAGTAAAGGTCATATAATTTGAGTATCCCTGCGAGTCTAGCCAGAATGCATGATGACAGCTTTACAGCCTTGCCGGAGTGATGTCATAGCCTGGACCCTTCAGCCAAATGTCACAATTTTAAATAAATATAAATAGCCCAGCAATGCCTGTAAAAAACTTTAGTAAAGTTGAGTGTGCTTTGAACATTTTCAGAATGGCGTTAAAATCGGAACTCTCTCTCCTAAGGTGAGTGTTGGCATGAATGAGAGCACAGCCTGAAAGTTGACCCACCAGTCTGCTGCAAAAGGATGGGAGGTATGTAAACTGAACGCGGCAGGATGAGCTACCGGCTGAGGGTCGCAGAGCAGACTCTGCACAGGAGCCCTGGGCGTTGCGTGGGTGAGCTGGAGTGCATAAGTAAACCCGGAAGTGATGGTCAGGAGCAATTCTACATCTGGGTCACCACCGCTAACATCAGACCACCCATTAATCTCCGCAAGCTGAACTCCAATTCTAGTAAAACACAAGGCAATAGGGCCTAAGAGTACAGTGCCACTCGGCTTGGAATTACAAAATAGAAAAACACGCAACGGTGGGTTATTAAGCACAGAGAATCAGTCAGTGGCAAAAGATGTACGAAAGTGAAATCCTTGCTCTGAACCCATTGAAGATATGGCACCAGAGCCAGCAAGCACTTCATCCTTGCTCCAATACATCTTCCTTTCCTGCGAGTTCACCTAGCTACATAATGATTTCTGGTAGTTATAGCCCTGACACACTTCAACTGTAAGATCTATTTGACTATCAGCTTATGGCAAGCCAGGAGCCCAGGTCTAGAAATATGATGGTCTGATGGCTTAAAGTGAGCTGGCAACCTTAGAGTATTTCTACATCCGGTGGAGGATTTCAGGCTGGTGTACTCTCAATGATGCTTTTCTCTCATTTCCGTTAACTATTCATGGCTGACCACCTAAGTCTTTGCATCTGCTGTATGATCTGCAGATTTTAACAAAAAAATATTTCTAGCTCAAACTTACCCCACCAAAACCCTCAGGGCAAGAATTACTCACTTGAAGGGCCACTGGAATTATGTGATTGTGCGGCTGCTGCAATTTTCTCATAAGTAGAGATTTGCCGCATGAGCCACATAATCTGCAAATTCCATATAACCAGCAAATTATAACAAAAAAAATATTTCTAGCTCAAACAGTTCAAAAGTTAGTGAAAACACAGCTAAACATGTTGCCGCACAGTGGAAGGTCCTTTGTAAAGTTGACTGATCACCTTTTTGTAGCTTATTTCTATATTTAGGTGTTAACCGGTACTAATGAGGTGCAAATAATGCCCAGATAGTGCTAACAAGAATAAAACTGACAAACTAATGAATACAATCACATAATGTGTCACACATTGCTGCATAATTTGCCTTTTCTTGCCACATAATTTACTCAAACTGATTACAACCCCATGAGTATTTTTTTTTAAAATATCTGTGAATTTGTGAATTGCGAATTTCACTACTTTTCAGACGCCAGGTGACTGCGATTTTGTCAACAGTGCAGTCTATTGCTAACAAAATAAGTCACTCAGAAAACAAAATTGACGGCATCTTAACCCCTTCAGTGCCCATGACGAGCTGGACTCGTCATGGGCCGCGGTGGCGCTGTGCCCATGACGAGTCCAGCTCGTCATAGACCCCGCCCGCTAATGCAACGGCCGGCACTGGGCGGGGAAAGGGGCGGGCACTGAAGGGGTTAAATGTCTCTGGCACTTGAAAGTCGCTGCATCAAGGGGTAGATCTGGTCTCATTCTGCTGCTGCATTTCTCAGGTTCCAACTTCGGCTCTATGGTAATAAAAGAAGTAGGAAAATTATTTAACTTATTTTATATCACCTGATGTAATTATCAAGTAAAAAACGCCGAACAAAATCATTGTCATTTATGTACTGCAACTCTCAAACCAATGTAACTAGAAACACTTGTTATAAAGACAGCTCCGAACTCGCACAGGACAGACGATGCAGCATTTAAGGGCAATCCGCCACACTATGGTGGTGGTGCCCTCTGGTGGAGGGGGACCAGATAGCTCCATATCACCAGAACATAGCTTTTCCAGTCGTTAGCTTACTTTATAGAAATCCCAGGGGCATATTTGCAAAAGGGTGGAGGAGCATGGCGTTAAGCCAAAATAGCTAACGCTGCTCTCTGCCATTCTGAAAACACAGGGATGCACCCTCTTACAACAAAACAGTGCATCCGTGCATTTTCCCTTGCGCTGGCGCTGAACTCAGCTGCCTAGCGCCAACGCTGGCACCCTTGCACCATAGTGCTAGAGTGCCTGCTTTGAGGAAATGATTGTTTATGTGCAGTCCATTCTGGATTGTTTATGTGTAGGAAGGTGTCCCTTTCTGCATATAAACAATCCAGAATGGCGATTTGTAACTTCTATGTGTGCTGCAGAAGTTGCAAATCGTCATTTTTGTAATGATTGTTTATGTGCAGGAAGGGACACCTTCCTGCACATAAACCATCATGCAAGGCGTTTTGCTGTTTCAATGTGTGCTGCGCAATGCAGCACAAAAAACGTTTTGCCATGTTAAGACCAGGTTTTCCCTGGTCTTTTTTTTTGGCACTGCCTCCTATTTACATCACCCTTGTAAAGAGGCGGAAGCATCAAAATTAATGGGTATTACGGTGGAACGCCCACCGCAACACCCATTGCCCACCCCTTTCACTCTAAGTATAGCGTGAAAGGGTGCCTTATTTACAAGGTGGCGTTAAGCCACGTTAAGTGGCTTAATGCCACCTTGCAAATAAGGCGAAGCTCCTATCGCCAAACCAACGTCGATAAAAGTGACGTACCTGTGTTGACAGGGGCTCGTTAAGATGCCGTCCAGTTCTCTGATGGGTTACTTTAATTTGATTTCTTGACACGCAGAGGTATGGTCACCTTTGCCCCATCATCTTTGTCTTTTAAGATGGAGAAGATGTCTGAGTACGCACTTATTACAGATCGCAGAGCAAATTTTATAATTTGGACATCATCAAAAGAATAGTGCAAATCATTCCTGAATGGCTAGCATTCAGATGTAATACTGCCTCACGAATCTTCTGGCCAATTTAATCGTTTCAATTTCCTCTCAGAGAATAAACATTAGTATGTCTGTTAAAGTCAATAACCTGGGGGCGTGGTTTGCCGAGCTGCGGAATGGCCACTCTGTGAGCGAGCTCCGCCGGCCAAGAAATAAGCCTGCATAAATCCGTGCTTCAATGTAAGTCGGGGTAGAGCCTTTTCTGCTTACTTGGAGGCGGCTTACCTGTAGCACTGAGCGGTGTCACCCTGGACTGGCTGTTTTGCTCCGGCACCCCGCTATCGGCACTGAAGTGCTGAGAGCGGCGAAGAGGGCGGATCCAGATGCTGATTGTGGGAGCAGAAAGGAGTAATCGAGGCCGAGGCTTTTGAGGAGGAGTAGGCCTCTGCGCTATCATCTTGCAGCGCCTACTGTCGTGTCATCATCTGACAGGGAGTGGAGCAGGATCAGGGACAGGACGGATCAGCGCTGAGCAGTAACGGATGTGTACCTAAAGGAGCGAGGCCCCTGAGACACTGGAGCTCCTGCGAAGAGCCTTGGGCAGTGGGGACACCATTTTGTGATCGGGTCGGATGCGCGGTGCGTGTCCGTTGCTGCCGGCGCATCCAATCGATTGTTACCACCAGGGGCCCGGGTGGCGAAGCTTGACGGGCGGTACTGTGAACGTGGCCTATTATAATCCTGAAGGTATTGTGTGGCCCGTTTTGGTAGTGTGCAGAGTACCTGGAAATTTTAAATGACTGCGTGATGTACCCCATCTTGCTTCAAGTGTCGGGTGAAGTTGTGACTGCCTCATTACATAGTGGGAAGGACTATACGTGTAGTCGATGCCTGCAAAAGTGTTCGGATAAGCCCATTTTGAAGCCGGTGAGAAGAGAGACCTGGCTGACACCACTGGCTGCGTGATTGTGGCGAGGAGGCTGGAGGTAACATTCAGACCTCATTGCGGTTTACCTGGCGCAGCTGCTGCACTGCATCCCTGGCAGTGGTAGCTACATGCACCCTTAGCGGAGGAGGTAAGGGGTCTACTGTGGGCCACATTGCCTCTCTAGACTCTTGGGGCTCAGCACATCGCAGGCAGCTGAGTAGTGGAAGCGGTGGAGTAGGGTGCGTGTGGCCTGTTGGAGCGCTTTCTGTCTGCCATTGTGATCTCCAGCCCTATACTATACATCATGGGCAAACAGGATGCTAAACAGCCCAAACTCAATTTTGACCAACGGAGAACAACCCACCTTACAGAATCGGAACTGGAGACTGGCGCAGGTGGTGTCACTGAGGGGCAACTAGGAGACCAGGGGGAAGACCTTTGAACACTTATGCTCGAAATGTGGTCCAGCCTCCGCACTATTGATGCCAAACTGGATACCCTGACATCTCAGATGGAGTCGGTGAAGGCCCAGGTTGGGGTTCACGAACATAGGCTGGATATGCTGGAAAACAAACAATCGGATTTCCACGAATTCCAGGTGGAGACGAAAGACTGATTACTACTATTTCTCTATTGGGCTGTAGACTGGACTCACTGCAGTTTCTTGGCCACCCTGCCACGGTAGGGTAGTGTGCCGGCGTTCATTCATCCCCATTGGAAGTTTACCAGGCCTACGCTATTTTGTTTTTTGTTGGTGGGTGGGTGATCTTCAACCTGATTGGGGGGTTGATGTGGGTGCGGGGTGGGGTGTTGGGTTTGTTGTTACAAGTTTTGCCAGTGTATTTCCATACTATCGGAAAGCATACATAACCAGATTTATAAATAGGATGTGTTGCCCTAGACAAAATGATTTTAGATATGTTACAGTATGGTACCCACGTTAATACTATGAGGTTTTTAACATGGAACGTAAGAGGTTTAAATGATGGCAGGAAGTCCAGACTAGTACATGCCTACCTAATGCGACATAATATAGATTTGTGTCTGCTTTAGGCTTGTTGGGAGGGATTCCTATAACCAAAGTAGTGATATACGGACCTAATGTTGATTTCCCAAGCTTCTTTCAAGATGTATTGGCCAAGATTAAGGTGACTGGATGTTCTACTATTTTATGGGGAGGAGATTTGAATGCAGTTTTAAACGATGCCATGGACAGGCAGGGAACGGCCAGAACTCTCCATCCTGCTGCTGGCAAAGCTCTGAATGCCATACTAGATGATGGGGATCTGGTTGATGCCTGGCGATTACGGAACACCCTGTCTAGAGAGGGTAAATGCTTCTCTGAACACCATAAAGCCTGGTCCTGGCTGGACTATTGGCTAGTATCTCAAGATGTTGTCAGCTGGGTTGTGGAGATAACACACTTGTCGCGCACACTGTCTGATCACTCCCCCTGCCTCCTGTGCCTCACACTCCCTGACTCCACGTGGCGAACATTTTCCTGGAGACTCCCTCCACATGCTTTGTTAGATGACGTATTTAAGGAAGACATACGCAAAGACATAACTGACTATTTTGCTACTAATACAGGATCTGTTGACACTGAAGCATCTTTATGGAAAGCATTTAAAGTGGTCATTAGGGGACAATGTATTGCTAGACAGGCGGGGGTTACTTAAAACAATCAGGACCACGCTGACTACACTTGAGGCTCAAATCAAAGATCTTGATTGGTGATTTTATTCGGATGGTACGCCTGATATTTTGGCCCAATTGAAATCCAAACTTAAAGACTATGCTGATGAGGCACAGAGGGAGGTGAAATTTCTTGGGAAGCATGCCGAGGCGTGTAGATATGGGGAGGGAGACAGGCCGGGGCAGACACTAGCTAGCATGATTCGGGCCCCGCGGTCCACTGCTTACATCCCCGAGTTGGTTAACAAGGAGGGTGGTGTCGTTAGAGGCCCGGCAGATATCCTTGGTCAGTTCACCTCATTTTATTCTAATTTATATACCGCTACGCAATCCGAGTGCCCGGAGGGTATGAAGGCTTTTCTCTAATCCTTAGAACTGGTTTGGTTTAACAATAGGCACAGGATATACATGGACTTACCGTTTACTGTGGAGGATGTAGCTCAGGTAATTAAAAGTCTGCCCCTAGACAAAGCCCCTGGCTCAGACGGGTTGACGACTGCCTTTTACAAAACATATGTGGAGGAGCTGGCGCCCAGGCTGTTGGCGGTTTATGAGGAAGCGCACACGCTGGGTGTACTGCCCCAAACAATGCGAGAGGCAATTGTCATTGCCCTGTTAAAACCCGATAAACCTGACACTGAATTGGACTCTTATCATCCCCTGTCGCTTCTTAATGTGGATGTTAAGATCTTAGCGAAGTTCACCCATGATCCCCATTATTGCTCACCCAGACCAGTCGGGGTTTGTTCCCGGGAGGTCTACCTCACATAACCTTAGGACAGTTTTTTCGGTTCTGCACTATTTACACCAGGATGTGAAGGCTGCTGCACTTTATTTAGACGCCACCAAAGCCTTCGATATGCTGCAATGGCCTTATCTTTTTGCGATTTTAGAGCAGATGGGATTTAGCCCCCTTTTTACTAAGTGGATCAGGTTGTTATATACAGAGCCCGCAGCTAGGGTGCGAGTTAATGGTCTCGTGTCGGACCCATTTTTGATTTCACGAGGCACTCGGCAAGGGTGCCCCTTATCCCCCCTGCTTTTTGCAGTTGCAATGGAGCCGCTGGTGGCACACATTAGGCAGCACCACACGGCCAGAGGGATAGGGTTCAGCACAAGGAGCCTTCTTATATCACTCGGATGATGTCACCTTGTATGTTCTGAATCTTGCGGAGAACTTGGATGTTATCTTGAGGGAGTATATCAAATTTGGGGGGTAGGCCAGCATATCCATTAAAAAGTCAGTCATGTTCCCCCTGATGGATAACACTATGGCAGTGGCTTCTGAGTTTCCGCTGAAATGGGAAGCCGAAAAAGTTAAATATTTGGGCATTTGGATAAGCCGGGACCTCCAAGAGGTGTGGAACTTGAATTACGGCCGTGCCATGAACTGGCTAGAAGAGAAGGTTCATCTATGGGTAAAACTCCCCTTGTCATTAGCAGGAAGGATCACTCTGGCAAAAATGGTTGTGTTGCCCAAATTTTTATATCTTTTTGTTAATCTGCCGCTCATACTTACACAACCATTTTTTAAAACACTGCGCTCCTTGCTGGTATCTGTGGTCTGGGCGCGTGGGCAAGCTAGAGTATCATCGAACCTCTTGACTCTTCCGTTAAAACAAGGAGGCCTGGGTGCACCAGATATGAAACTGTATGCTCTTTGCGCACAGGCACAATTTCTACACTATTGGGTTCACCCTACGCCGTTTTAGCCGCATGTAGCAGTGGAGACGGATGCGGTGGCACCGGTTCCACACCGGGTGGCGCTATATCAGAAATTCAGGCATCCGACAGAGGGAATAAATACCTTAGAAACACTGAGATGGGCCTGGGATGGGCTGTGTCGGCGAACAGGGGCTCAGATATTGTATGCCCCTTCCATTCCCCTGGCATAAAACCCCATGCTGCCCAATATCAAGGATGAGATAGGTAATAGGATAGCGCAGAAGATGACACTACGTACCTTTGCTGATCTATACCCGAATGACACGTTCAGGGATCCCCTGGTTGCAGAGGAGGGTCAGAGAGATGTTTCTTTACCACAAGTTACGAGCTGTATGTCGCACACTGCCTAGCGACTTTCCGGCACTCCGCCCTCTTTATCAGCCTTAGAAAACATACTTCATTCTCCATCGCCACGCAAACTTGTAACCCGTCTTTATAAACACATGCAGACCACTGCCCCTGTGACGAGACCTGGAGCATTACGGAGGTGGAACACTGTACTCCTTCCCCCACTGACCGAGGATCAATGGGCATACTGTTGTAGTCAACTGACTGAGCTGTCCCCTAATTATAAGCTCCACTTGCTCCATTTTAAATTCCTTCATAGATTTTACAGAACGCCCATGGCTCTGCACCATATGGGGCTGAGAGAGGATGAGTGATGCTGGCGCTCTGGGGCTACTCCCGCTTCCTTCCTGCATATGGCATGGGAATGCCCTGAACTCACTGCATATTGGGCACAGACTTTCACTTCAATAAATCAGATCCTTGGTGTGTCCCTGACACCATTCCCTCTATTAGGACTGTTGGGGTATGTTAAGGAAACGCACATCAAGAAACGCAAATTACATGCGCTGTTACTTTTATTTGCCAAGCGTCAAATAGCATTCCACTGGGGGAGGAGCAGGAAGCCTACAATTAACAAATGGATTTTGAGAGGTTACGTATGGTCAGGCCCAGCTGGCCACGTTTTGGGAGTTGATGCCACCCACCTCGAGACCCCGTGATATATGGGAGCCGTTCATTGCTTGGGTTAGGGAGCGGTTGACCACTGATGGAGAGAATGCGTTGAATGCTGCTCCTGCTGGGGATGTATAACCTATGCTATTGTTTTTTCCTTTTTGTTATGGTGACATAAGGGATACTATCGGGCAGGAACTGGACTCCGCCATTGTACTCAGGTGTTTCAATTGGTTAATGCCTAATATTATATGTATACTGTGATGGATGGTACTAATGCATATCGCTGTTATAAGATCATTAGGGTTACTGATTTCATTATGTTCTCTGTGCTATAGCATCATTTGAACATGTGTAACTGGCGTGTTGGTTTGTTTCTCAAAATGTATATTGCATCTATTTGAAAATGTCAATAAATAAAATTACAAAAAAAGTCAATAACCTAACACTTTTACTCACATTAGTATCTTTCTCGAATGAAGATTGGTAGGGGCACCCTTCTACTGATGCCACCTTTCTTTTCCCGGAGAAGAAAGGGAAATAAAGCCACACGCAATAAGGTGCAACAAAGGATCAATAAATGTCACAAAATAGGGAAAAACAATCACAACAGAGCCTTTGACAGAGGAAAAGGCATAGTATGCATAACAACTAGTGTGACAGAGACATACAGGCCAGTTAGAATTCTGGGTGGAATAAGAAATGGCCTTTCCCCCTGACAAGCAGCATTATGGAGCAGGAATTCAGATTTTAGCGCTCTGTAGGACTCCATTGTACATTGTATTTGTTGACCTACTTACTGCCATTGACAGTATATCTAAGCACCCCTATGGAGGTCCCCTAACTACAGCTAACAGTAAGATGAGGGCCCAGTGGTGAAAATTCTAAGCTTTTCCAGGTAAACAAAGATCTGTGTCAGGGGTCTCTTGCACCCTTGTGTGTTTTTTGCCCCTATACATTAACCCAGTAGTGCAGTTTGTGGGCACCAGTATTTGTCACACTCCATTGCTAGATGGACACGGAATTTCCACACACATTTTTTGCAGATGATCTCTTGCTTTTCACAAAAACGCCCCAGAGACTACAAAATATCCTGCAAGAATTCAAGGAATTCTGCAGTCTCAAAGGGTTATCCATTAATGCCTCCACAACAAGATTGATGACATTTAAACCTCTTAATAGATTCAAGAATAACTTCAGGGTAGATGCTTCTACATTTAAGGTAGTCCAAGACTTTGGAAATCTGTAGTTAAAATATCTTCTGTCCTAAAATGGAAAAAGCAAAGCACAAGATCAAGAGAGCTCTTCTTCCTTTGGGCAGGAACTTTGAATATCAAATCCACAATATCGGTGGGACATAATATTGAGAATAATATATATAAAAAAAAGATCAACAGGTAAGTAACTCTAGATTTTTCTATACCTAACTCCACACATATCCACCTACGCGGTACATAAATCTTCAAGGTACATAGATGGAGTTAGGAATAGTAGATCTATAGTTCCCTTTATGCACATACCTTTCAATAGTTTGTCCCCTGATATTCTGTGCTCAATATTCTTGTATCTCAATATTGTTGGTGTCTATGTGCAGTAGTACAGCTGTTCAGACTATGGGTGTAACCATGCATTTCGCAGGAGATCACGCAGGATAAATAGTTTCTCCAGCCATAGGAGTTTAGAAGCCCGGGGTCAGAATTCTTCCTTGCATACAGGTCAAATATGGAGATATGATAGACTAAAACTCTATCTTTATGTGAGAATGATTTCCTAAAAAACCTCATGAGATTGACTGATTATACACTAACCAATCCCATACTGATGGACATAGTCATTGGTGGCATTTCTGCTCTATTCAAAATCTCACCACATCTGCATTGGTTAGGGGGCTGTAGGACCCTGGAGCTAAGGCATCACAGAGAATGCCTATGTGAAGTGTTGGATATTGATGGCAGTAGGACCCATGCTTGGTTTAGTCACATTTGTGGTCTGGCTGAGCATATAGGTATGCCCGAGTTATGGTCAAGTCTGGACTCCATTTTGAGGTATGAGGGATAAAGTGAAAAAGGTACAAGCTATGACTACTGGGAAACCTGGTCAGAAATGCTAGCAAGGGCTCATTCATGCAAAGAGTCCTGTAAAGAAAAGAGTACTAAAATGTGTGGCTTGTTTGGATAAGGTTAAGCTCACACTGACTAAAACTCTGTGCATGAAAGTTAGGTTTGACACTTTACCCTTACATTTTTTTTTACATATACTTAGAAATTCTCCCACAAGAAATCCAGATATTGACATGCATGCACTGACTGGGTTTGGGAAGATAGCCATTTTATGCTGTTGTGTCCCTCACATATCACAGCAAGGCTCAAGCGACTAAACGTGTTAATGAAGAAGGTAGCTAGGGGCGTGGCCATGATGGCTACAAGACAGTATAAGTAACAAGGGAACCCGATAAAGGTAGCTATTGGACCTCGGGTAATTACGTATTATTAAAGAACAAAGGTCCTTAGCTTAAACATGGATAATGTAACTATTAAACACATAGACTTAAATAAGACCTATGCAAATTCTTCCTGTGTCCAGCCGGACAGAGGAGCATTTATTTTTTGAAAATACAAAAGGTTTTAAACGAGATAAAGGAAGAAAAATGAAACAAGGGCACAAGCCTGTACCGAGTTTTCAACAAGGGGAGGAGAGGAAGAAAAAAATAGCAGGCAAAAACTTTGGGAGCAAACAAGGAGGCTTACAGCACAATAAGAAAATCATGTAAGCTCAAACCAACAGAGACCACAATACATTTTTCGCAATGGATAAAATGTGGTGCTGTTACAGAAAGTCGACGTTTCGATCCCTAGCTCCTAATACAGTGGGATCATCCACAGGACTAAAATGTTTAAAGTTGCCTGATAGAACTTGTACGCCTTCAAGAGGTGATAGGGTTCGAGGCTTAGTCGTGTTGGCGCAGAACACTAGCAATGGTGTCTGATCTCCGATTGAACTTCTCATTAAAAGGTGGTGAATGTGCCTTGACGTGTAGTGGTAGCGTCGTAAATTGTGGCGTCAGGAGGGTAGGATCACCGAACTTAGTACAGGGCAGACTTTATTGCTGTATGCATGGAGTGCAGCAACCGGGGGCTGCCTGTTTAAGGTCAGAGCATATTGCTTCTGTATACAAGGAAGACGGGATAGCAATGTTGTCTGATCTCCGATTGAACTTCTCATTAAAAGGTGGTGAATGTGCCTTGACGTGTAGTGGTAGCGTCGTAAGTGGTGGCGTCAGGAGGGTAGGATCACCGAACTGAGTCCCGGGCAGAATTTATTGCTGTATGCATGGAGTGCAGCAACCGGGGGCTGCCTGTTTAAGGTCAGAGCATATTGCTTCTGTATACAAGGAAGACGGGATAAGCCGCAGCAAGCGATGGCTGCCGGTGTTTTGGCCGAGCTCAATTGAGTCTCGATACGCCGGAATGGGTGATCGTCCGGACTGCCGTGGATCCCCACGGCAGTCTGGACGATCACCCGTTCCGGCGTATCGAGACTCAATAGAGCTCGGCCAAAACACCGGCAGCCATCGCTTGCTGCGGTTTATCCCGTCTTCCTTGTATACAGAAGCAATATGCTCTGACCTTAAACAGGCAGCCCCCGGTGGCTGCACTCCATGCATACAGCAATAAATTCTGCCCTGTACTCAGTTCGGTGATCCTACTCTCCTGACGCCACCACTTACGACGCTACCACTACACGTCAAGGCACATTCACCACCTTTTAATGAGAAGTTCAATCGGAGATCAGACACCATTGCTAGTGTTCTGCGCCAACACGACTAAGCCTCGAACCCTATCACCTCTTGAAGGCGTACAACTTCTATCAGGCAACTTTAAAAATTTTAGTTCTGAGGATGATCCCACTGTATTAGGAGCTAGGGATCGAAACGTCGACTTTCTGTAACAGCACCACATTTTATCCATTGCGAAAAATGTATTGTGGTCTCTGTTGATTTGAGCTTACATGATTTTCTTATTGTACTGTAAGCCTCCTTGTTTGCTCCCAAAGTTTTTGCCTGCTATTTTTTTCTTCCTCTCCTCCCCTTGTTGAAAACTCGGTACAGGCTTGTGCCCTTGTTTCATTTTTCTTCCTTTATCTCGTTTAAAACCTTTTGTATTTTCTAAAAATAAATGCTCCTCTGTCCGGCTGGACACAGGAAGAATTTAGATAGGTCTTATTTAAGTCTATGTGTTTAATAGTTACATTTTCCATGTTTAAGCTAAGGACCTTTGTTCTTTAATAATACATGATGGCTACAAGAGCAAACATATTTGCCTGAGCTACAGACTGAGCTCAGCCATAATCCTTCTCCATACTGAGGGCTTGACCTGGAGATGTCCACCGCAGTGCGGATGAACCCCTCCGAGATGCCCAGTGAAGTGGGCCATTCAACTGGGTGCGACTTGCCCAATAGGAATAAGCATAGGCATTTATCAGGCTGGGACCGCTGTGTCGCTCCAGTTCAGGGACCGCCCTGAGTGAGTCTGCCGAGCTGAGAAAATAGACTTGGGTGACCCCGCAGGTCCAAAGTATCCTTGCTGGTGGAGGAAGCATTGAGGCTTGATTCTGGAGGCACTGAGGTGTACAGGGGTGGGCCAGACTGGCCAGTGGAGACTGGGGTGTAGGTGCTATTGACCAGCTTCTTCGCCTATAGTAGAAGCCCTGTGTGGAGAGCCCAAAGTAGTCCATACTGAGGGCAATTCAAGCTGACAGCCCACTGTGACCTGCTCCCACTGAGACGGCAAAGGTGGACATCCAGAGGATTGCCTTCGTACAACAGAAACTTGGTGCATGTGCCATGGGGCTGTTGTAACTGCAACAAATTATGGACGGAATGCTGAATGATTCAAACATTCTCCCCCAGTCAATAGATCTGGGTTGAATCCATCGTTCTTTTTCTCACTACGCCACTCCAGTTTGGAGCCAGCCATATTCAAATCAGTCTTGACCCTGTGCCTTATGGGAACAGTCCAGACTGAACTGCCAAGCCAAGTCCTCCCTGGACCAGAAACAAGTATCCTGGGACCGGTTTCAGGGTATATCACCCTTCATCTACCAGGTTAGCTGGAATCCAGTGGCACAGTGAGCAAGAGACACATGCCTGGGCATACCCATCCCACTTAGGGCGAAAAGTGTAACTGCAACAAATGATGGACGGAATGCTGAATGATTCTAACACTCTCCCCCAGTCAATAGATCTGGGTTAAATCCATTGGTCTTTTGCCCACTACGCCACTCCAGTTTGGACCCAGCCATATGCAAATCAGTTTTGACCCTGTGCCTCATGGGAACAGTCCAGACTGAACTGCCAAGCCAAGTCCTCCCTGGACCGAAAACAAGCATCCTGGGACCGGTTTCAGGATATGTCACACTTCATCAGCCAGGCTAGCTTGAATCCAGTGGCATGGTGAGCAAGGGACCCATGTCTGGGCATACCCATCCCACTTAGGGCGAAAAGTGTAACTGCAACAAATGATGGACGGAGTGCTGAATGATTCAAACATTCACCCCCAGTCAATAGATTTGGGTTAAATCCATCGTTCTTTTGCCCACTACGCCACTCCAGTTTGGACCCAGCCATATGCAAATCAGTCTTGACCCTGTGCCTCATGGGAACAGTCCAGACTGAACTGCCAAGCAAAGTCCTCCCTGGACAGGAAACAAGCATCCTGGGACCGGTTTCAGGGTATGTCACCCTTGATCAGCCAGGCTAGCTTGAATCCAGTGGTACAGTGAGCAAGGGACCCACGTCTGGGCATACCCATCCCACTTAGGGCGAAAAGTGTAACTGCAACAAATGATGGACAGAATGCTGAATGATTCAAACATTCTCCCCCAGTCAATAGATCTGGGTTAAATCCATTGTTCTTTCCCCCACTACGTCACTCCACTTTGGACCCACCTATATGCAAATCAGTCTTGACCCTGTGCCTCATGGGAACAGTCCAGACTGAACTGCCAAGCCAAGTCCTCCCTGGACCGGAGGGTGGCTGACAGTTCCTGCGAAGGCCGGATGGCTCAACTGGCAGGAGAGATTGCGGGGACAGGAGACCACGATTGGCAGAAAGGTGAGAGGAGGACCCGGCCTGGTGGAAGGAGCCTGTGGCGTTGAGAGGTGGTGCTCGTAAGTGTGTGGTGAGAAGACTGGGGCTGCGCCCTAGTGGTCCATCTGTCGGGGTACCGTTTGGTGCCCTGGCACACCACGTGTCATGTGTGGGGGTGTCCCATAGCCACTTTCGCCCCACACCCTGCATAACACAGTGAGCCAGCAGCGCTGTGCTCCTCACCAAAGAAGATAGTGCTGAGTCACCCCTGGACTGTGACCTGCAGGCTTCTCAGACAGCACACACAGGCCGACTGAGCCAATGACCCTGAGCACAGTGGTGGGGGCCGTGGAACCGGGCACGTGAATGCCCTCCCAAAACTGGAGAGGCAGGAGACTGGTGAGGCAGTCATACATGGCCCGCATTGTCCTGTGAAAGATGGTGATTCTCAAACCTGACAAAAATCCTTCCTCACCCAATAGGGATTTAATGGTCCAAGGCACTGATCAGGCATGGGGATAGTGGAATGAGCAACCATGAGGCCACCCTTGACAGACACTGGCTAATTCGAAATGATACTGAAGGCAATCCTAGACACTAAAACCACTCTAGAGTCCAAAATATATGCTGTCTCCTTGAACGTGAGCATACTCTGCACAAATCACAGGAAGTTGGTGGAGCAGGTGAACGATACTAAGTCTGCTCTAACCACGATGCACCTCATGCTGCATAAGCTCCAAACTTAACTACAAGGCATGGAGGCCAACATAACCTCTTTACAATGGAAGGCAGAAGATGCAAAGGGTCGCTCAAGGCACACTAATGTCTGCTTTTTAGGCTTCCCGGAGCTATCAGACAGACCTAACATGGAACTCTTCCTTGAAACACTGGCTAATGTTCACGGTGCTGGCTGACAAGATATTTAAATTATTTTCAATTGAGAAAGCACACCGCCTCCCAGAGAGACCTCCTCTGCTGGGGGCCCAGCAGAGATCTGTGATTCCAAAGTTACCTAATTACAGAGACAGAGATTTGATTCTCCAACTGTTTTGGATGAAAGGCCCCTGGCAATTCGAGGGCAGCACCATCACTGCCTACCCGGATTTCACTGCGAAGATGTAATGCTGCCACAGTTGCTATGCATTGCTCAAGCAACACCTTCAGTGCCTAGGCCTGAAGTATGCACTTCTTTATCCCACAAACCTCAAGGTGATAGAAAGAGAATCAACCCACTTCTTCTCAACTCCGGAAAATGTGCGAACCTGGTGACACGTTAAGGGCATAGCGACATCGTCGACAGCTACTCAATGCACAGAGGAATGGATGACCCTGAGGCCGTGATGCAGATGACACAAGAGGACACAGAGCCACCCTACAAACAATCAAGTAGCTGAGGAATGAGCACAAGTGGTGGTGAAGGTGCTGCAGCAGAGCTGAAACCCATTTGCGATTCTACAGTCGGACCGTACTTCAGCCACTGGATCAGATACCAACAACACTGCCACCTCTCCCGGGGAGAAGTGCTATGGCCCGGAGCTGACACCAACTTTGGCAGATGACCGTATATGAGAAACTAACTATCTCCTTGTCAGTGAGACCAGTCCTGTCCACATGTGGACCGAGGAGACACCTTGGGATCTCTGAGTGGGGGTGGACACCAAGACCACTGTTAAAGGCTCAAGGGCAACACCCCTTCACCTTTTGGCCACTATAAAGTATGTCTGTCAGGCTGAGCAAAGGTCAGCCTAAGAGACATTCTTTATTTTCAGGTCAGGCAGCCAGGAGCTAGACATGCAATAAATGCACAGGCTCCTGTTTGCCTGAGATGAACTTTGCCAGGCTGAAAAAGTCACAGCTCCTGTGTGAAAAAGAAAAGGAGGGCCGCAGAAAGGGAAATACAGGAGCCAGAGGCAGGGAAACCTAACTTACACAAAATAACAAAACTGCCAACCCTATATCTATATATTCATGTACATACAATTATATTGCCTTGATCACAACATAGACATTGAGTCAAAGAACATGATAGCCAAAAAACGTAATACATTTTCTTACAATACGTTTTATTGGTTAGTTTTTCTTTTCAGTATATTTTTCTCATATAGTCCACAAATGTACTACTCATTTGAGGAAAATGGTATAAAGTAACCGCAGAATTACTCAGAAATCAAATTGTAATCAAGTTTTATATAGCAAAATTGAACCAACCCTTCTCCACAGAGTATACTAAAACTTCAAAACACTGTCATCATATCCCAATCATTCCTCTCACATACCTCAAATGATCCAACCTATCAAAACATATTAAAATCATCAAGTAAGGTACCGCAGGAAGTAGATAAACATATCACACTATTCACATTATTGTAAATTAAATCACATCAAGAAAATAATGTAACCTTTTCATTACATTTCAACAGATTATGTACTTTACTTTGACAGACAATCAATTTATTATGATTTATACTTTACAGACTTTAAACCTTTCTAGAAAAACTAAAAATATTAAACTCTCTTTAGATGAAGACATCTTCTTGGTGTCTCTTGTATTTTCTTTTGATTTGAGTAATCTTGCAGTCCTCACTTAAATGGTGCTGATGCATGTTTCGGTGTAAAACCATGTGGGATCAACCACCTTCTTCAGGAAGCAGTGCAAATAAGATTACAAAGAGGAGAAGGGAAGGTAGCCAAGGGGGGACACGGCATCTTATCTCAAAGAAATTAACAGAGCTTATTCAAGCAGGAGGACAGAACAGTCTCTTGAACAAGAGAGCGTCACAAATGATGATAAGGAAAGCCCAAAAATTATTTAGAAGTATATGGCTCACAAATAAAGAAATAACAATGCATGACAATGGAATTTCTTCAAAGATTACTCACGTCAAAAGAAAATACAAGACACACCAAGAATATTTCTTTATCCAAAGAGTTTATTATTTTACAAATTTGTATTAAAATTATTGTATATAATTGTGAGAAACTATATTAAATTTTTTTGGCTATCATGTTCTTTAGTGCAATGTTTATGTTGTGAATAAGGTAATATCACTGGATGTATATCAATATGAAGATATAGGGTTGGCGGTTATTGTTTTTTAGTTTGAGTCATAGCTCCAGAAGGCATGATGTCTTCCTCCTCGTGACGAGCGGGATCATCATTGATTGCCTTGGACCTGGGCACTTCAGTTCTAATCCGTGGCGTGCCCAGGGCTGAGTGTCAATCATTGAAACTTTTTCACAGAATGGGGTGGGGTCGCTCTGTGATGGTGATGGAGCAGGTAGTACAACATTTTGTATACCCCCCTAATTTTCATGCCTATACTAATTAGAATGATCTATTAATTATAATATTATTAATGTGTTTGCATGAGGTTTAATCAACCTTACTAATAATCAAAATACACGTGGGATTAGCATTTTGCATAGCTAAATAATTATTATTATTAACCTATATACGCATACTAACAATAGAAAAATAGAATATTGTATGGTATATGTTGCTTTGTGATGTTTTCATAAAGTCGCCCCAGATGACATCAATGGGTGAATATGAATGCTTTAAATGTTGCTATATGCTAGATAAATTACAAGCACATAGGGGAAACAGTGAGGGTTTAACACTTTATTCGTTATTTCTATGTATTAATTACTCTTTTGTGTTTGTTTCGCTTAAGTTGTCCTTTGGGCCTAAAACCCAAGATGGCCGCTGACTAACTCGATGCGATGGCCACCATTCCACGAGGCTTTGGGTGAAGTGCGCCTGCGCTACGACTTGTTCCTGTAGCCTCGACATGACCCTACACTCGATGTACCCAAGCAAGGTCACGGTGGAAAGCCCGCCAAGTATATTAACAAAGGACAGACACAAGGAACCGGAAAGAACATGTTAGATGACTTAACCCCCTGAACTGTGTGAAACCTCGTCGGACGATCCCAATTGACCAATGAGAGAAGCCCAAAACCTGCAAAGTGTTACATTTTTAACGTTAATTTATTATAAAAATCACGGTAGAATAGATAGGGTTGGTTGTTCTTTTCCTGGCGATGCTATGCTGACGGAGACGACGGTGATGCTGCATGATAGCTGTGCTCCTGAATCTTTGACAGACTGAATGCTGCCCATTTCTTTGATGAACTGAGGACTTCCTAAAATCTATGGGCATTGATAGATGCTTGCACGGCTCTGGTCCTAGTCCATTCATGGGACTGTAGCGTGCTGTATAAAGAACTTTCGAATTCTGACTGATTGTCGATTAAATCTGCTGACTTAGAGGACGACTAATAGCCAGATTAGGTAAATATGATGTTCTGCAATTTAATAAAATTTAATAGATGAAACTAAAATCCTTTCAATAATTAGATAAACAAATATTGATTAACATAAAAATGTGTTTTGTCATTTATTAAGGGAAAATAGATTAAGTCCTAAATGTGGGTTTAGCTGGCCTAAATCACCTTACCGATCCAACTAAATGATCCATTGATCACGTGGGAGGAGTATCTTGACGTTTAGGACTGAGATTTGTAGGCGTAAGGATATTAGTGTATAGTTATGTAAATAAATTTCTCTCTATAGGTCATAAGGTATCCCTCTCATGTCAGCGCTTGGAATATTCATCTCTCCTGCAAGTGCAGGCCACTGAAAAGTGAAGTGTGAATGTTGGTGTTATGGGCCCCACCACTGATTGTAGGAGTGAATGTGTTAATGTGATATTTGGCCTGTGACGAAGGGAGGATATTTGGTACGGGGTTTTGTCCTGATTCCCGTTACCCAGGTTCCGCGCTGCATCATTTTTTCTGGTAGCAAAGTTATGGTTTTTATTGTTTTGGTTTAGTGATTATTGCTTGTAAATAGCTTATTGATTATTGGAAAGTATTGGTTAATGTATTAACATTCTATGTTGAGTCACGTCGAGTTCTATGTTGTTTGACGGCTTCTGGGATGTAGGAAGTCGGAAGTTTGTAACGGTTCCGTAGTAAGGCAGAGGTAAGCGCTGCTCTCGGGAAAGACGGAATTGTTGTGCCCTATAGGTACACATGGGAAACGTGTAACGAGTGAAGTTGCACCAAGCATTGTCTGGGTTCGATTTGGTAACATCGTCGTGTGTTGCCATTAGGGACATTTTCTGTATGAGAGAAATGTATGGTAGCGAAGGTCACCTGTGAAATTTTGGTCTTAGGTACCAGGAGTCCAGAAGGCACTCTGATTACGCTTATCACTGGAAAGGTAATAGGTGTTCCCTAAGCTTGCTAAGAAGGATAAAGTTGAGGGAAGTGCTACTTTATTAACGTGTGTCATAATCCTGTAGTAGAACAGACTGTTCGCTGTTCTCGGGAAAGACAGAATTCTGTGTGAATGAACTCCATTTTCCGTATGAAAGTGTGTGAATGAAATAGCATTCAGGTTAATTGTGAAACTCTGGTTTTATTTCTCAGGCGCATTGGGTCTCCAACTAGGTGTCTTAATTCTGGAGAAACGGTTAGCTAATGCTTGTTAGAAGGGTAAGGTAGAGGGATGTGCTACTTTCTCAACGGAAGTAACAATTCCGTAGTAGGGCAGAGGTAAGCGCTGCTCTCGGGAAAGACAGAATTCTTGTAAGAAAGGTCATTAACTATTCTTTGGTTAGCGAAGCGGACAATGGTGGCATTTTTATGTAGTTACTAACAGATTTGTAAGTTAAAAGAACATAAAAGAAAAGTTACCGATAAATTTTGTAAAGGGGGGGGGTCAACAGGAGCAGGAGCATGAGCTGCGGCAGCGAGAAAAGCTGATGTCAGAAAAGCCGCGCTGGGATTGTCTTGTCAGTAAAAAGCATAGACACCTCTGACTGACGTGTTAGTGCATGCCGCGCTAGGAGTGGAGAATTACAGGGTGACGTAGACACTGCTGATTGGTGCAAGACGCGCTGGGATTGGAGAATTGAAGAAGTGAGATAGACGCTCCGGATTGGTGCGTTAGTGTGATTCGCGCTACTATTGGTTAAAATAACATAACAGTCATAAGGGAAAAGACTAGAAATACAAGAAAGACAAGATGATGTATTACGATCAACCAGAAAAGGAGAAAAAGACCTGGGTTGGAAAGATCAAGAGTTTATTCAAAAAGGACAAACCGATCGTGACTAGAGAGGGACAGTTGCTTCCTCCACCGAAATTGGCCGCATCCTTCATGGTTGCAAAATACGGGTATCATACATGCATTTGGTTGGATAATTGGGCAAAGTACACAAAAAATGACGGAGTTTTGGCATTTCCAGAACATGGTTCATTTAATTTAGCGGTTTTGAGAAATTTGAGAGAGAGAATGATTAATCTAGAACCGAGACCTAGACCGACACAGTTTAAAGCATTGCTGGATTGGGAAGATGAGATGCATGACAGAGAAAGACAGAGAAGTGGTGGAAGATATAAGTATATGATTGGTAGATATGGGCATGACACTCATGATGAGAAAATGAGAAGATGGCGGAATGCAAGTATGACTGAAGGTCTGTTTCCTGTGAGAACTGCTGAAGAAATTGGAGGTAAAAAGTGTATGGAAAACAGACATAATATAGAACCAAGGGGGTATGGAGTGAATGAATCGGAGGATGATGTTCTTGATGACATGTTTTATAAAAATCCACCTCCATATCGACCAGAATCTGAAATGTTGACACCAAGTGCCCCAATGAGAGAAACTTTGCGAGTCATTAAGACTGAACCAGTACCTCAAGAAATAGGAAAAAATAATTCCATGAGAGAGATGGAGAGAAAATCAGATGATAAAAAGAGTGGTGAAAATTCGGTAGAATTAGCAAAAACAACATTAGAATTAACAGAAAAGATAAGAGAATTGACCAAAAACTTAGAAGCTGTAACTGTTCCAGTGACAATAGGCCCTGTGATGCCTATTTTTGATAAACATAAAGATAGAGAGCATTGTTTAACAATCCCTTATAACAGTAATAAACAGATTGAGAAGTCAAAACAGAGTTTAAATGAAAATCGATGGAGACAGACAATAGGTACCATCGAGCCACATGTTTCAAATAACCCATTTCTAGGCCCGAATGTAGCAGAAAGAACTACGATGAAAATGGAATCAGTATTAGAGACTCAAAAGGACTTAGAACGAAATAATGTAGAGAAACCAGTAGGCCCATCTTCAGAGGAACTGAGCGAATGGTTGAGAAGTCTGCAGAAAAAATATAAAGAGTCCCAATCAATAGATGTGGCTAAACTACGAATGGTATTGGAAGAATTAATAGTAGGAACTATCCCCACAGAGAAGTTAAAAACCTACCAGGATGAGGAGTTATTGTTTTTGTGCAAAAGTATAACATGGAGAGCAAAAAATCTGCATGAAAGATTAGAAGAAGTAGCAAATGAAATGGGAATAGATATTGAAAGGGTAAAGGCTTTACAAAAACCATATCGGATAGATTTTACTGAAAAGGATATTGAAAATTTGAATACCACAGGACGAATAAGTCAGATCAAGGAAATAATTATCTTGCTGAGAAAATGGGGAGATGTGGATAAATGGAGAAGCAGGTGGTACCGAAGACAAGATGATGCCTTAGATAAAAAGTTTGCAGCTTTCCCAGTTACAGAAAAAGAAAAGGTAGTAACAGAATGTCCCATGAGAGAAAGTCCAGGAGGAGGATATGTACATGTTCCATGGACTAGACAAGATATTTTGTCATTCACAAATGATTTCCCTCGACTACGCGAAAAGCCTGTAGAGTGGTATAGGCAGGTGGGCAGATTTGTGAAATTATCTAAAGTATTATGGATTGACCTGAATAGTTTATTTGATATAATAGTACCAGCAGATTTATGGACAGAGTGCAAACTGATGATAAATTGGCCCACACAAGAATACCCAGGGATCCAAAGACAGGAGCCCCTGACCCAGAGGTAATGAAGAAATTCGAACAGGTTATTGCCTTTTTGACAAATAAAGTACCTCCCAAAGAAACTGATTGGGTGAAAATTGACAGAACTCATCAGGAAAAAAAGGAATCAGTACATGCGTATTATGAGAGATTGATTTTGGCCTTTAAACAGTTCAGTGGTGATGAAAATTTGAGTGAAAAGGATTTGAGTCATTTTGTATACAGATTTGTATATGGTCTACGTCCAGAAATTAGTGAAATGATTAAGCAACATACCGTAGATTGGTAAAATAAGAAAATAGATGAAGTATTGAGACATGCAAAATATTTCAGTGATGAGATTGAAGCCAAACAGCGTAAATTAAAAGAAAAGGCTATGTGGGCACAAGTAAAAGTGGCAGAAAGACAGGAAGCTCAGTTAGTAGAACAAGCGAATAACACGGGCCATAGGAAATTCATTCCTGGAAAAGGTAAGGGAAATTTTAACATAGAAGAAGCCAAAAAGAAATTCCCATGTCATAATTGCGGTAGAATAGGGCATTGGAAATCCGAGTGTAAATTTCCCCCCAAGTACTAATAATGAAAATGCATCATTGAATCCACAGGTGCAGAATGAGGTGAGTGGTCAACCGCAGCGACAGCAGCAGGTTGTTACCCAACAGAATCAGGTGCCAAAACCGCCTTTTCCACAAAGCAAAAACTCACAGAAATACAATAATGAGACAGGATTCTACAACGAAGAACAGGTAACTAAGCTGCCGCGCGCTAGTGCTGTTTCGCAGTATTGGCTACAACGTGACGAGAGCGAATCAGAAGAAGGTTATTGACGGTGCCGAAGGGAGGAAGAATAGTGCATACTTGGCGCAACTCTAGAAGTAGACCAGACAGGCCCATTTGTGGACGGAAAGATAAATAATGAAAATATTACTTTCCTAGTAGATACTGGCGCTACTCAATCAACTGTTAGGTCAGCTGATGTTAAGAATCTTCCTCTCTCGGATGAAACAATCCAAGTAGTTGGTGTATCCAACAGACAGATTACAACTTATCTGACAGAACCAGTAAAAGTTAGCATAGGGAAATTTTCTGAAATGCACCACTTTGTTGTGTGCGATACAAGCCCTGTGAATTTGTTAGGAAGAGATTTGTTGTGCAAAATGAATTGCACTATTTTCTGTACCCCTGATGGTATAGCATGTGAAACCCCTGATGAAGATGTGCTGTATAAGATGACTATGGCAAACAGGGAAACTGAGGTTACTGAAGCCTATGCTGTATTTAACCATGATGAATTACCCAAAGAATTGAAACAAACTGTAAAGGCAGAAGTCTGGGATTTCACGGGAGAAGACGTGGGACTAATAAAAAATGTGGACCCAGTAAAAATAACAGTGAAGGAAGGAATAATATAAATGTCCCTCAATACAAACTGACACCTGAGATAGTTGAAGGAGTTACCCCTATAATTGAGAAAATGATAAAACAAGGCATTTTGAGGGAAATAACGAGCAGTCCATGTAATTCCCCAATTATGGGACTGAAAAAGCCTAATGGAAAGTTCAGGATAGTGCAAGATTTGAGAAAGATAAACAAAATTGTTGTGTCATGGTGTCCCATTGTACCAAATCCATCTGTGATTTTGTATCAAATTCCACATGATGCAGAATGGTATACTGTAATTGACTTATGCCATGCTTTCTTTTCCATCCCATTGCACCATGACAGCCAGCAGATTTTTGCGTTTCGTTTTGGCGAGCGTATTTTGGCTTGGTGACGAATTCCACAGGGGTATACAGAAAGCCCCTCAATCTTTAATCAGATATTGAAGAAATCCTTAGAGAGTCTAGAGATGCCCGAGAATTCAGTGTTAGTACAATATATCGACGACCTACTTGTGGCGTCGAAGACTCGTGAAGCCTGTGTAACGGACACTATAGCCTTATTGAATTATCTGGCAGATGGAGGACTTAAAGTGTCACCATCAAAATTGCAATTCTGTAAGAAAGAAGTACATTATTTAGGTCATAGCATCGAAAAGGGTCTGAGGAAAATAACAATAGACAGAATCAGGATCATAAAAGGAATGAGAGCCCCTATGACGCAAAGAGAGGTGAGAATGTTTCTTGGAATGGTTGGATATTGTTGTCAATGGATAAGCAATTTCTCCCTGATTGCACAACCTTTGGTACGCTTGACAAGAAGTGATGTGAAAGATCCTATTGATTTGAACAAAGAGGAATTGGCAGCTTTTAAACGATTGAGAGATGGTTTGGGTGAAGCGCCAGCCTTGGGAATGCCCGATTACGAGAAGGAGTTTGCGTTGTATTGCAGTGAGAGGAATGGATGTGCACTTTCTGTATTAATTCAGAAGCATGGAAAATTGAGAAGACCAATTGCATACTTTTCATCAATGCTAGACCCAGTAGCTGTAGCCTTACCTGGGTGCTTGAAAGCAGTGGCTGCTACCTGTAGAAGTCTGGAACAGAGTGAAGGAATTGTGATGGGATATCCTGTGAAAGTGTTTGTACCTCATGATGTGGCAATCCTTTTAACAAGGAGTCACACTCAATACATGACACATAGTCGGCTGACTAAATATGAGAAAGTCATATCAGGTGCAACGAATGTGAGCCTTGAGAGGTGTTTGAATGTGAATCCTTCAACGTTATTACCTGATGCTGAGAAAGTGGAAGTCAGAGATGAAGCAGATCATGATTGTCTGGATGTACTTGACTTCTGTACCAAACCACGTCCAGACATAAAAGATGTACAATTGCCAGAAAGTGATTTTGTGATGTTTGTAGATGGTTCTTGCCTGAGAACAGATGATGGAATGTTGAGTGCAGCATATGCAGTATGCACGGTTGCAGCAGTAATGGAAGCCTCCTACCTGAAAGGGGTAAGATCAGCCCAAGTAGCTGAACTTGTTGCTTTGACTAGAGCATGTAAAATTGGGAAGAGTGTGAAGGTGACTGTGATAACTGACAGTCAGTATGGTTTTGGTGTGGTGCATGATTTCGGCCAAATATGGCTACAGAGAGGATTTTTGACATCAAGTGGAACTCCTATTAAGAATGCTGAAGTGGTTGGAAAATTGCTTGAGGCGATACAGCTGCCTAACCAATTGGCTGTTGTGAAGTGCGCTGCACATAGTCAGTCTGGTGATTACATCACCATAGGCAACAAATACGCCAATGATATGGCCCAATACTGTGCACGAACTCAGAATTCCATCAATAGGGGAAAGGAGAAAGAAGTGACTTCTTGCACCTTAATGTTTACTAACATTGTGGGTACTTGGGAGGAAGTGAGACAATTGCAGGAAGAAGCAGGAGATGAGGAAATGAAGCAGTGGGTAAAAGCAGGATGTGCACCAAGGGAGAAGGACCATGTGTGGGTATATCGGGATGGAAAACCAGTTATGTCTGATAGCATGATGTCTGCCATTGCACGGATATATCATGGACAGGGACACATAGGGAGAGATGCCATGATAAAGTCGTTTAAACAGACCTGGTGCAATGCAAATTTAGACTTGTAACAGAAAGTCTTTGTCAGAGATGTCTTATATGTCAGCAATACAACCCTGGAAGAAAGACAGTGGTGAGTCTAGGAACAATAGGTCGAGAAGGAGGGCCTTTTACCAGAATACAAGTAGATTTCATTGAAATGCCTCCTTGTAATAGGTTGAGGTATGTTCTAGTTAGGGTATGTTTGTTTTCAAGATGGGTAGAAGCATACCCAACAAGAAGAAATGATGGAATCACAGTGGCCAAATTGCTTTTGAGGGAATTTATTCCCAGATTCGGGTTCCCAGTAACAATTGAATCAGATCGAGGAAGACATTTCCATAATGAGATCATAAAACTGATTTGTGAAGCATTGAATGTACGACAAAAAGTACATTGTGCCTATCGCCCAGAGGCTTCTGGTGTGGTTGAACAAATGAATGGTACTATCAAAAACAGGATAGGGAAAATGTGTTTAGCCATGGGTATGAAATGGCCTGATGTCTTGCCTCTGGTACTCATGACTATTAGATCAATTCCAGACAGAACTTCAGGGTTGAGCCCCCATGAAATTATCATGGGTAGAGCAATGTGTCATGTGTTCATACCAGTCAACAAGCTGTTGCCTATAATTGATGACATGGTGTTGGATTACTGTAAAGGCCTGGCTGACGCAGTTCATTCTGTGTTTCATCAGGTTGGAGCGGATGCCACCACCCTGGAAAAGAAGCAAGTTCATGATCTGAGCCCAGGGGACTGGGTAAGAATCAAAGTACACAAAAGAAGAAATTGTTTGGCTCCAAGGTGGGGAAAACCACGACAAGTGATTTTGATTACAACAACAGCTGTGAAGTGTGCTGGAATCAGGAACTGGATTCATGCTTGCCATACAATGAGAATTCCAAATCCAGTGGATAGCACAGAAAGAGAATATTTTGATGAAACAGAATAAAGTACTGAATCAGATGAGGAAGAGACAAGAACAAAAGAAAATCCTGAAAGAGGGGAATCAGAGATAGATCTAACTGTTGTCCCAAAAGGTATTTCCTTGAAAAGGAGGTTACAAATTTCTGATACCAGCTCAGACTCAGAGACTGAACAAGTAACTTTACACTTGAGAAAAGAAAAAGACAACGAAAAGACAATTAAAGAAATTGTTGATAAAGAAGTTCCAGATGAAGGATTGAGAGAAATTCCACCTGAAATAACAAAATTAGATGGTCAGGTGCTAGATACAGAGAGAGAGGGAAAGATTCTTGCGGAAGACCCCCGAGGAGGTGTAGGGAATTCCAACATACAGTTAGAGAAAGGGACAAATAGTGAGTTGGAAGATTGTGTGCAAGAAGCCCGAGGAGGGACAGAAGTAGGGAAGACGAAAGAAGTGAAAGAAAGAAAAGCTGTTGAAAGGAAAAAGCAAGTTGAAACAGAGTCAGAAGAGAGCGAAGACAAAATACCAGAAGGTAGAGTCTTGAGAAAGAGAGCTTGGAGAACTGAAAGGAATGATAAAGGAAGTAAACTGAAAAGATCAGCAAAGAATGAAGTGTGGCCGAATAAAATAAAAAGACTGAGATATCGACTGACACGAGTAAACTCACCAAGAGCTGAACAAGTGAATGAAAAAACAAGTCAAGAGAAATCAAAAGCTGAAGAAATAGTTGTAATTGAAGAAAGCAAAAGAACGAGGAAACATAACCAGAAGTATAAGTCACCGGAATGGACGTATGTGGCCCTGCCTGAAATAAAAGAAGAGG
Source organism: Triturus cristatus (assembly GCF_964204655.1). Classification (NCBI taxonomy): domain Eukaryota; kingdom Metazoa; phylum Chordata; class Amphibia; order Caudata; family Salamandridae; genus Triturus; species Triturus cristatus. The sequence continues at coordinate 401,652,491 of NC_140592.1, read as the reverse complement.
CGGATAGCCAAGAAGATACAAAGGTGACTGTACCGGACGTTGTTGAAGAAGACGAAGAATCGGAAATCCTGAGAGTTATCTTGTCCGATATTGGAGAAGAGACGGATGTTCAGGAAATTCTGTATTCAGATCACGGAGGAAAAGTGAAGAACGATGAGATGCCAAACTGAATAAGACAAGAATGCTGCTAATGGAAAAACAATAAAATACGGGAAAAGATAAAAACTGATAGAACCAAGTAGGTGCTTAGAGCCTTGGGTTAGACAAACTAGTTGTGAAGTAGAAGAGGCTAAGTCAAAAGACACTGTTCATTTTTACAAAATGGCAAACACAGATAGTAGAAAAGATAGATGTATATTTTTGAAGCGATGGTGTAAAATGTGTTGTTGTATAGGATTACTAATGCTTCTGTGGAGTGTACTAGCTCTGATGATCTCATTTAAGGTTACCATAGACACAATAGAAGGACATAGTGAAAATAAGACTAATATAGAAAAGATACAAGAGATAGTTCCGAATAGAGTAGATAGAAATTATTTGCATAAAGACAGGTCTATAACTGACTTTTCTAACAATGTATTTTCGAAATTACTATATGAATATGTAAAGACAATGGACGTAAGGGACTGCTACGTCTGTATGCAGTTACCAGCATCTGTTTCGGAGGGAGTGACTTATCACCACCACTGTGAACTAATTTCCTATCTATCCTCTCTACAGTTGGGGCAATCAGTGCACTGGTGCTCTCGCATCATGGCCTATCTTAAACCTATGTGTCACAGTCATCAAGATTTCAGAATAATACTGGTTGTCTCTTAGCTATGCTACTTCATGTCGCTCGAACAATGGAATTCAATGTGCTCTTAATCACACACCAGGCCCCCAGTTCCACATGGATAAAGTGACTCTTAACAAACCAACCAGATCACAAAGGTCACGAGATACTTTGTTGCTCTAATATCCAAGAATGAGTGAAGCTTTGCTTGTGGTAGAACCACCTCCTCAGAGGCACCATGTTGTGGAGTGCTCTCCCATCACTGCCTGATAACCATCCAGAATAAAATTATGTTCAAGAGGAAACTGAAGGCGTCGGCGTATCCTGGAAATGAACTGAACGCATATTAGCACTCTAGTGCCATATTCACAAGACCTACAGCAACAAAGTAAGACATTTACTCCAATTAGGCTTTTGAAGATATACATGAGTACTTCTGGAATGCAGAAACACTTCCAAGAGTGCTCCTGAGTAGTTATACAAGTGTTATTTATCTACTGGGACCAGTGCTTAATTTGTGCCAGTGTTTGCCGGTGCTTGGCACCAACACTTATTTCTGCACATCAACATGTATTTATCCCCCACATGGTGGCAGTGTTTTATTTTTTACCAGAATATATCAGTAGAGCTTTTAAAGATTTGATATACTTTAAAAAAAAAAAAAAAGATAAAACTAGCACGTAGATACTGGCACTTGGCAACAGTGGAAGGAAATGTGGGTGTTTCCAGCTGTACTGGACTCCAGAGAAGCACTTTGGACCCGGGCATTTCCTTTTTTTTTTTTATTAATCACTGATTGGGACTCAAACGCTTAACAATTTACGCATGCCGAAATGTAAAAGGTATGCTTTTCGGCATGGATAAATATAACACCTAATTAGATTTTTACTTACCTGTCTGTTTTTCCTTTTTTTACATGGGGAGATATTTTCCCTATGGATTAACAACCCCCTGATTCCCACCCAAAAACACCCTTTTGTCTTGTCCATGACAGAAGTAAACATACAAGTGTAATCGGGAGCAACCTGCAAGCAATGGTGAAATTCCATAAATATGTCAGTTTGTGGGGATTTACCAACCATGTTTTGCTCGTGTACCTATCTCTGGGACAGAAGAGCCTTCGTTTATATATTATTTATTATCAGAGAACTTTCAGCACAATGCACTAAAAGGAACCATCTCTGTCAGCCCACAGCCGCAGGGTGGCGCCAGAGCAACTTCTAAAAGTCATCTCAGTGGAAATGCCTGAGCGATTGCTGTATACAAACACATCTTGGCATTCTATTTCGCATGAACAGTTTAACTGAAGGTTACTTGTTCATAATTTATGTTATTTAGTGGCTATTGGGCAGAGAATTCCGTCCAAAGAGAAGCTTCGAATTCTCTAAGATTTTGTCAGCAGCCTTTAAAATGTTGTAATGATGTTTAATAATATTTGGAAGAGCTGGCAAACAGACATGCGTGTTACCCTATTCAATGTGCCATCGCTGCTTGTTTGTTGAAGAAAGAAAACAGTACATTTAGGCCTGATTCTACCTCCCCCCAGTATCAATGCAATGAAATGTCGATTATGCTGGTGATTTGTGCTAACATATGGCTTAAGCAATATATGACTGTAGAGATTTGCCACACATTGTTTGCAACCCCTTGGAGCAGGGCCTCTACCCTTTGGGGCCGGGTAACCTTCATAGGCTCCCATACAGCCCAAGGCCAATGAATATCTGTGATATATGGGCAGGGCCGGCCTTGGGCATGAACAAGCTGGGCCATGGCCCAGGGCACCAATACTCTAAGGGGCGCAGCAGGGAGCTGCCTGGCTTAATATCATGTAAACAGCAGCTCGTCCATCCCACTTCCACAGACCGCCGGGCTCACTGGGGCGTGGCGATGGTGGTCTGCCCATTGCCCTATTACGAAGTGGGTGGTGGGACAGCCTCTAGGGAACAGCCATTTCTTGGTGGTGTTGCTAAGGTGTAGAGGCATCCATATACTTGGTGGGAACGCCGCGTTCCGCTAAGCATATTAGGAGTTTCCTCTTGTAGGAAGCTGGCTCTGTATATACTATACCAAAGTAGTGTATAGTGTGCACAGAGTCCAGGGAGTCCCCAGAGGTATGACAGAGGCTAAATTAGGTAAGTACTAACAGATCTCTTTGTGGAAGTGTGGGCGAGCAGTTAGGCTTAGCCAGAGAGTGAGTTAAGCATTAATTCTATTCACTCACTTAAGACAGATGGCACACACTCAAAGACTGAATTCAGGTTAATTAGGTATGTATAAAAAAGGTATATTTATGTGTTAATTTCTAGAACCAAGCAGATCTCGGTACAGGTAGGTAGGCAAAATATACTTTTAATCATAGAACATTCCAAGAAGAGCAATTGGGGATTGATTTGCAATCGTTACTTGTTCGTATTGGTTCTAAAAGCAGTTTAACCCCTTCTCTGCTAGGCCTTTCCCCCCCCCTGTGCTATGCCTTTTTAGGGCTATTTGGGGTAGTGTGCACTTAGGCCCCTGTAACATTTTGAACACATAAGGTATCCACGCCAAATTTGAGTCCTTTTCTTCCAACATTATGGGGATTCTAAAGGTACCCAGGGTTTGTGGATTCCCCTGGAGGGGTCCCAGAAATTAGCCAAAATACAGCAATTTTTTGTTGGGGGGGGGGAATGGGAAAAACGGGCTGCAAATGAAAGCGTCTGGGTTTTTCTCTGCAAATGGTATCAGAAAAGGGTTTGTGGGGCTGAAATCAACGTTTTCCCAGCTTTTAGGGAATGACAGACTTTTGTCAGAAAACCAAAATTGTTTACACAGTTTTGGCATTTTTCTGGGACATAGCCTATTTTTGCTATTTTTTGTGCTTTCAACCTCCTTCCAGTTAATGGTAGAAATGGGTGTGAAAGCAATAATGGATCCTGGAAAGCTATACATTTTAGAAAAGTAGATAAAATTCTGAATTCAGCAAGAGGTCATTTGTGTAAATCCATCAAGGTTTCTTTATAGAAACTAACAGTTAAATATAGGAAAAATTGAAAATTAGTTGAAAAAAACAGGCGTTTGTGTCAACGTTTTTACCTGTAACTTCTTCTAATTGTGACAGCTCTTTGAAAGCAATATACCGTTACATCCGCTGGACCTTCCTGGTTGTGGGGATATATAGGACTTGTAGGTTCACTAAGAACCCGACGTACACAGAGTCAAAAACTGAGCAGCAATTTGCAATGGTTCTTTATTATGTTCCGGGTATATAGCAATTATTGTGGGAAAATGTATACATGGAAAAATCGGTATGAAAGACACCTATGTATTTATGAAATGGGAATAAATTAGAGAGTTTAGATAAGTACATATTTGCACATTTTCGAATTTGGAAATACTCATACTAGCATGAGAATTATCAGTCATTTTTCAAAATGACTTCTTTTTTACACAATGTCTTTCATTTGGAAGGCAGAAATGCATCTAAAATCAATAGGTAATAACAGTTGCTATACAAATCTGAATTACCCTAAATCTCCCGATAAAAATGGTACCTCACTTGTGTGGTTAGGCATAGGGCCCACGACAGGAAATGGCTCAAAACCCAACGTGAACACACCACATTTTCACAATGAAAATGTACCCTTTTTTTGCGAAGTGTCTAGCTGTAGTTTTTTAACACTAGCTCTGCCGGCACCTAGGGAAACGTAGCTAACCTATACATTTTTGAAAACTACACACCCAGGGGAATCCAGGATGGGGTGACTTGACTGCCTACCACCAGGTTCTGTTACCCAGGATCCCTTGCAAACCTAAAGAATTGTCAAAAAACCACATTTTCCCCACATTTCTGTGGTGGAAAGTTCTGGAATCTGCGTGGATCCACAAATTTCCACCCACCCTGCGTTCCCCAAAGTCTTCCGAGAAAAATGGTACCTCACTTGTGTGGGTCGGCCTAGTGCCCGCGACAGAAAACGGCACAAAACGCAACGTGGTCACACCTCAATTTCGAAATGAAAAATGACCCTTTTCTGACAAAGTGCCTAGCTGTCGTTTTTGAACCATAGGTCTGCCGGGACCTAGGGAAACCTAGCAAACCTATACATTTTTGAAAACTAGATACCCAGGGGAATCCAGGATGGGGTGACTTAGCTGCCTCCCACCAGGTTCTATTACCCAGAATCCCTTGCAAACCTAAACAATTGTCCTAAAAACCACATTTTCCCCACATTTCTGTGGTGGAAAGTTCTGGAATCTGCGTGGATCCACAATTTTCCACCCACCCCGCTTTCCCCAAAGTCTTACAAGAAAAATGATACCTCACTTGTGCGGGTCAGCCTAGTGCCCGCGACAGGAAACGGCGCAAAATGCAACGTGGTCACACCTCAATTTCGAAATGAAAAATGACCCTTTTTTGACAAAGTGCCTAACTGTCGTTTTTGAACCATAGGTCTGCCGGGACCTAGGGAAACCTAGCAAACCTATACATTTTTAAATACTAGACACCAAGGAGAATCCAGGATGGGGTGACTTGACTGCCTCCGACCATGTTCTGTTACCCAGAATCTCTTGCAAACCTAAAAAAGGGTAAAAAAAATACATTTCCCCCACATTTCTGTGCTGAAAAGTTCTGGAATCTGCCTGGATCCACAAATTTCCACCCACCCCGCATTCCCCAAAGTCTTACGAGAAAAATGGTACCTCACTTGTGCGGGTTGGCCTAGTGCCCGCAACAGGAAATGGCGCAAAACACAACGTGGTCACACCTCAATTTAGCAGTGAAAAATGACCCTTTTTTGGCAAAGTGCCTAGCTGTAGTTTTTGAACCATAGGTCCGCCGGCACCTAGGCAAACCTAGCAAACCTATACATTTTTGAAAACTAGACACCCAGGGGAATCCAGGATGGGGTGACTTGACTGCCTCCCACCAGGGTCTGTTACGCAGAATCCCTTGCAAACTTGAAAAATTGTCCAAAAATACACATTTTCCCCATATTTCTGTGGTGGAAATTTCTGGAATCTGTGTGGATCTGCAAATTTCCACCCACCCCACGTTCCCCAAAGTCTTACGAGAAAAATGGTACCTCACTTGTGTGGGTCGGCCTAGTGCCTGCGACAGGAAACGGAGCGAAACACAACGTGGTCACACCTCAATTTCGCAGTGAAACGACCCTTTTTTGGCAAAGTGCCTAGCTGTAGTTTGTGAACCCTAGCTCTGCTGGCACCTAGGGAAACCTACCAAACTCACACATTTCTGAAAACTAGACACCTGGGGGCTTCCAGGGAGGTATGGCTTGCATGGATCCCCCAAAGTTTCCCTACCCAGAATCCCCTGCAAACCTCAATTTTAGCTGAAAAAATCACTTTTTTCACACATTTTTGTCTGGGAAAGTTGTGGCATCACCGGGTTCACACAAATTTCCCACCACCCAGCGTTCCCCTAGGTCTCCCGGTAAAAATGGTGCCTCACTTGTGTGGGAGGCCCAAGTACGCGCAACAGGCAAGGGCCCAAAACGTAGTGAGGTGACATCAAAATTGCCTATCTTAAAACCACCTGGTTTTGCAAGGGGGGTCACCTGGGTTTTTGGCCCCGTGCTCGGCGGCCATCTAGGGAAACCTACCAAACCAACACATTTCTGAAAACTAGACACCCGATGGCTTCCAGGGAGGTATGGCTTGCGTGGATCCCCCAACGTTTCCTTACCCAGAATCCCCTTCAAACCTCAATTTTAGCTGAAAAAATCACTTTTTTCACACATTTTTGTGTGGGAAAGTTGTGGCATCACCGGGCATCACCAGTCCATGCACACCGTCAGCCAAGCGCCAGTCAACACACACTGCCAGCCAAGCGCCAGTCCACGCACACCGCCAGCCAAGCACCAATCCACGCACACCTCCAGCCAAGCACCAGTCAACACACACCGCCAGCCAAACACCAGTCAACACACACCGCCAGGCAAGTGCCAGTCCACACACGCCGCCAGCAAGCGCCAATCCATGCACACCGCCAGCCAAGCACCAATCAGCGCACACCGCCAGCCAAGCGCCAGTCAACACACACCGCCAGCCAAGCGCCAGTCAACACACACCCCATCCAAGCACCAGTCCACGCACACCGCCAGCCAAGCGCCAGTCCATGCACAATGTCAGCCAAACGCCAGTCTACACACACCGCCATCACATTTAGGATTTTTTTTAAACCAAAAAGAAACATACAAATTTTAAATAGATACAAATGTACCAACACAAAATCTGAAACTAAATACATTGTACTAATGCCTTCCTTGAAACAGAATACTTTTTTTTAAACAATACAGACCAGGCAGTTCACTTTACCACTCATAGATGCTCCCAAAAATTATTTTGAATGTGGTACGCTCTAAAACAAGCAGGCACACACAGCCCAGGGTTAGAAGGACACTCGGGGCAGAAAAGACGAGTCTCCTTCCGCACACCTCTTCTACATCTTCTAGTGGGAAAGTCTTTAGAGGATGTGGGAGGAATGTAATCAGGAAAGTGGCAATCTTTCAATCGAGCCACATCCTCCACCACTCCAACTCAAGGAACACTTGCCTGTTCCACAACAACAAGGCTGCCTACCACAGGGTGCTGAAACTGAACAAATGTCAACTTTGACCCAGGAGAACACTCCTTGAACACAACAAAAGTATTGAAATTTGATAAATTGAAGAGATGAATGGCCAACTTCTTATACCAAACATAAGCCTTACGAATAGCAGTGTAAGGTTCCAACCTCTGATCTACTCTGTCAACACCACCCATGTGCTTATTGTAGTTTAGAATGCACACAGGTTTGCACACTTCAGCAACCTGACCCCAAACAGGCACAGGTGAAGTATTCTCATCATGGATGGTAGTCAGCATGTACACATCCCTCCTGTCCACAAATTTCACAGCTAGTAGTTCATCACTACGCAAGGAACTACACTGTCCCCTCTGAAGTTTTTTGCAAACAAGCTCTTTTGGATAACCTTTACGGTTAGAGCGGATTGTGCCACATGCAAAAGTGTCCACTTTAAACAATTCCTTAAACAATTGTACAGCAGTGTAAAAGTTATCAAGGTACAAATGGTGGCCTCTGTTAAACAGTCTTCTAGCAAGATCCCACACAATTTTCTCAGAAACTCCAAAAGTGGACGGACAACCAGGGGGGTCAATAGTGGAATCTCTACCAGTGTACACACGGAAATTAAAAACATATCCTGTCCTACTCTCAGACAACATATACAGCTTAATTCCATAGCGTGCTGGGGATGTACTGCCTAAAAAACAAACGGCCCTTGAACAAGACCAAAGACTCATCAATAGATATTTCTTTCCCTGGAGTATAGATCTCTGAAAATCGATCTACAAAGTGATCAAGAACAGGCTGAATCTTAAAAAGACGGTCACAGTCAGGGTGAATCCGTGGCAACGCCAAAGAATTATCAACAAAATGCAGCATACGTAGCAAAAGTAGATACCGATCACGAGTCATAACTGCAGGAAATATGGCTGTGGCCATCAAGGGACTGGTAGACCAATATGAGGCCAGGGACGGCTTCCTTATCAAACCCATCAATAAAGTCAAACCCAAAAAATTCTTCTTCAGATTTGTCGGAGTCCACCGGGTAGCTCTAGAGTGGGGCCTAAGTTTGTCACTGTTGTCCCTCTAAAACTGTTCAGCATACAAATTCGTCTGCTCAACAATCTCACCCAAAAATACATCATCCATAAACAACTGAAACAAGCATTTGCAATGCAATAGGTCTCGCACTTACGCAAGTTTGAGCTCTTGGCATTGTATATGAAAATGCCTCTTATTTATTTTTGGTATTTAAAACATAAATAAAAGCATTGCCATTTACAATGCTAAAAGCTTAAACTCTCGCAAATGTGATACATATTGCTTTGCAAATGCTTGTTTTAGAAAGCTGCGTTGTAATTGGCTAAAAACGTAATGCTGCCTTTAGGCTATTCTATCAGTTCAGTCTGTTTTAAATGTATTCACACCTTGTGCTTCAAGAAAGAAAGATGTGCCAAGCAGTGTGGCGTGGTGTGAAATGTTGCAATTGTTTCTTAAATGTACTTCTGTTAGAGACTGCGGCAGCACACTTAAAAGTTGGGATATAAGGATGTAGGGTATAACAAAGCTGCATTTTCCTTTGTCGTGACCCGTGGCTTAATGTGTGAGCAGTAACTGAGCCAGTGTACAACTGTTGACTGTTATCAGTTCCTCCCTGCCCCAAGAAGTCTGGCGTGGTGTCAAAAGTTCCAATTGTTTAGCCTGTGGCAGCATAATAAAAGACATGTGGCCTGGCACTTAAGATTGCTATCTCCTTGAGAAGTTGCTGTTCTGTCCCATAGGAGCAGGGAAAAGACCATTCCATGTAGGCAGAAGGAAAACGGAAGGTTTATAAGGAGGTGCATTTTCGTATGGTACCGTATGAAAAAAATGTGTAGATTTCTGTTATCAGAATTAAGTGTTTATAATTTGGAATAAATGAAAGCATTTTTTGTAGATGTTTTCCTATATGTTAGACGAGGCAGGGTAGCCATGTGTTAGGTGTGGCCAGAGTCACACTGATTTATGGTGGGGCTCCCATTCACCAAACTTTAAAGTTTTTAATCCACTATAGAAATATTGTACAAAGAAAATTGTATATTTCTTAGTATATTTATGTAACGTTTATGTTGTACAGTGGCATGCAGGTTTCTAACAACGCGCCTTTATTAAAACCTTTTTTTGTCATTTCAATTTTGACAGTTGTTCCCTCTTACTTCTATGTATCACACCATATCCGTTGCTTCTGGCCCCCTGCGTGTGGGAGCAGTGAAATATGAAGCGCTGTAAGCCAAAGCAGAATTTTAAATGTGACCTTATTAACCTCGCAGGCTCCTTAAGTATATGCAGCACGGACACCGCTGAGGGGAAACAGCAATCAAGGAGGATGGTTCTGTCTGGCTTCTGCCCTAGTGGCGCCTCTGGTCTGTTTCCTGCTGACACTTGTTAATTTAGCATTTCTAATGTAATTGCAAAGAAGCCCGCTGTCTGCATGCTTGAACCACAGTTACTATTTCCCATATCTCTAGTGTCAAGAAGGCAATATTTACTTCATTTTAATGTACTTGCTTTCGGCCTTGATTCCTTTATATGTATAACTGTAGTATACTTCGATCACACTACAAAAGGATGCAACAAGGATACTGTAAAGAAAGTTTATATTTGCCTGTGGAACATTCCTGTGGTATGGTGAGCCAGTGAGAGTGAGTCAATGAGTGAGTGAGAGTGAGTCAGTGAGAGTGAGTCAATTAGTGAGTGAGTCAATTAGTGAGTGAGTCAATCAGTGAGAGTGAGTCAATCAGTGAGAGTTAGTCAATTAGTGAGAGTGAGTCAGTGAGAGTGAGTCAATTAGTGAGAGTGACTCAGTGAGAGTGAGTTAATTAGTGAGCAAGTGAGCCAGTGAGAGTGAGTCAATTAGTGAGAGAGAGTGTGAGTCAATTAGTGAGTCATTGAGAGTGAGTCAATTAGTAAGTGAGTCTGTGAGAGTGAGTCAATTAGTGAGAGTGAGTCAGTGAGAGTGAGTCATAAGAGAGAGAGTGACTCAGTGACAGTGAGTCATTTAGTGAGTCAATTAGTGAGTCATTGACAGTGAGTCAATTAGTGAGTGAGTCAGTGAGACTAAGTCAATTAGTGAGAGTGAGTCAGTTAGAGTGAGTCATAAGAGAGAGATTGACTCAGTAACAGTGAGTCAATTAGTGAGTCATTGAGTGAGTCAATTAGTGAGTGAGTCAGTGAGACTGAGTCAATTAGTGAGAGTAAGCCAGTGAGAGTGAGTCAATTAGTGAGTCAGTGAGAGTAAGCCAGTGAGAGTGTGCCAGTGAGAGTGAGCCAATGAGTCAGGGAGTGAGAGTGAGTTTGTAAGAGTGAGTCTGTGAGTGTGGAAATTAGTGAGAGAGTGAGTCAATTAGTGAGAGAGTGACTCAGTGAGTGAGTCAATTAGTGAGTGCATCAGTGAGAGTGAGTCAATTAGTGATAGTGAGTCAGTGAGAGTGAGTCATGAGAGAGAGAGTGAGTCAGTGTGAGTGAGTCAATTAGTGAGAGAGTGACTCAGTGAGTGAGTCAATCAGCGAGTGAGTCAGTGAGAGTGAGTCAATTAGTGAGAGTGAGTCAGTTAGTGAGTTATGAGAGAGAGAGAGTGAGTCAGTGTGAGTGAGTCAATTAGTAAGAGTGACTCAGTGAGAGTGAGTAAATTAGTGAGCCAGTGAGAGTGAGTCAATTAGTGAGAGAGAGTGAGTCAGTGAGAGTGAGTCAATTAGTGAGTCATTGAGAGTGAGTCAATTAGTGTGAGTCAGTGAGACTGAGTCAATTAGTGAGAGTGAGTCATGAGAGAGTGAGTCATTGAGAGTGAGTCAATTAGTGAGTGAGTCAGTGAGAGCGAGTCAATTAGTGAGATTGAGAGAGAGATTCAGTGAGTGAGTCAATTAGTGAGTCAGTGAGAGTGAGTCAATTAGTGAGAGTGAGTCAATTAGTGAGAGTGTCAGTGAGAGTGTGTCAGTGAGAGTGTGTCAGTGAGAGTGTGTCAGTGAGAGTGTGTCAGTGAGAGTGGCAATTAGGGAGAGAGTGAGTCAATTAGTGAGAGTGACTCAGTGAGTGAGTCAATTAGTGATAGTGAGTCAGTGAAAGTGAGTCATGAGAGAGAGTGAGTCAGTGAGAGTGAGTCAATTAGTGAGTCATTGAGAGTGAGTCACTTAGTGAGTGTGTCAGTGAGAGTGAGTCAATTAGTGAGTGTGTCAGTGAGAGTGAGTCAATTAGTGAGTCCGTGAGAGTAAGTCAATTAGTGAGTCCGTGAGAGTAAGTCAGTGAGCTAGTGAGTGAGTCAATTAGTGAGAGAGTGTGTCAGTGAGAGTGAGTCCATTTTTGAGTCATTGAGAGCGAGTCAATTAGTGAGTGAGTCAGTGAGAGCGAGTTAATTAGTGAGATTGAGTCAGTGAGAGTGAGTCATGAGAGAGAGAGTGAGTCAGTGAGAGTGAGTCAATTAGTGAGAGAGTGACTCAGTGAGTGTGAGTAAATTTGTGAGCAAGTGAGCCAGTGAGAGTGAGTCAATTAGTGAGAGGGAGAGAGGGAGTCAGTGAGAGTGAGTCAATTAGTGAGTCATTGAGAGTGAGTCAATTAGTAAGTGAGTCTGTGTGAGTGAGTCAATTAGTGAGAGAGTCAGTGAGAGTGAGTCATGAGAGAGAGTGAGTCAGAGTGAGTCAATTAGTGAGTCATTGAGAGTGAGTCAATTAGTGAGTGAGTCAGTGAGTCAATTAGTGAGAGTGAGTCAGTGAGAGTGAGTCAATTAGTGAGTCTGTGAGAGTGAGTCTGTGAGTGAGTCTGTGAGTGAGTCTGTGAGAGTGAGTCTGTGAGAGTGAGCCTGTGAGAGTGAGCCTGTGAGAGTGAGCCTGTGAGAGTGAGCCTGTGAGTGAGTCTGTGAGAGTGAGTCTGTGAGAGTGAGTCTGTGAGAGTGAGTCAATTAGTGAGTGAGTCAGTGAGAGTGAGTCAATTAGTGAGTGAGTCAGTGAGAGTGAGTCAATTAGTGAGTGAGTCAGTGAGAGTGAGTCAATTAGTGAGTGAGTCAGTGAGAGTGAGTCAATTAGTGAGAGTGAGTCAGTGAGAGTGAGTCAATTAGTGAGTGAGTCAGTGAGAGTGAGTCAATTAGTGAGTGAGTCAGTGAGAGTGAGTCAATTAGTGAGTCAATTAGTGAGTGAGTCAGTGAGAGTGAGTCAATTAGTGAGTCAGTGAGAGTGAGTCAGTGAGAGTGAGTCAATTAGTGAGAGTGAGTCAGTGAGAGAGTCAATTAGTGAGTCAATTAGTGAGTGAGTCAGTGAGAGTGAGTCAGTTAGTGAGTCAATTAGTGAGTGAGTCAGTGAGAGTGAGTCAATTAGTGAGTCTGTGAGAGTGAGTCAATTAGTGAGTCAGTGAGTCAATTAGTGAGAGTGAGTCAGTGAGAGTGAGTCAATTAGTGAGTCTGTGAGAGTGAGTCTGTGAGAGTGAGTCTGTGAGAGTGAGTCTGTGAGAGTGAGTCTGTGAGAGTGAGTCTGTGAGCCTGTGAGAGTGAGTCTGTGAGAGTGAGCCAGTGAGAGTGAGCCAGTGAGAGTGAGCCAGTGAGAGTGAGCCAGTGAGAGTGAGTCTGTGAGAGTGAGTCTGTGAGAGTGAGTCTGTGAGAGTGAGCCAGTGAGAGTGAGCCAGTGAGAGTGAGTCTGTGAGAGTGAGTCTGTGAGAGTGAGTCTGTGAGAGTGAGTCTGTGAGAGTGAGTCTGTGAGAGTGAGTCAATTAGTGAGAGAGTGAGTCAATTAGTGAGAGAGTGACTGAGTGAGTCAATTAGTGAGAGAGTGACTGAGTGAGTCAATTAGTGAGAGAGTGACTGAGTGAGTCAATTAGTGAGAGAGTCAGTGAGTGAGTCAATTAGTGACAGTGAGTCAGTGAGTGAGTCAATTAGTGATAGTGAGTCAGTGATAGTGAGTCAATTAGTGATAGTGAGTCAGTGATAGTGAGTCAGTGTGAGTGAGTCAGTGAGTGAGTCAATTAGTGATAGTGAGTGAGTCAATTAGTGATAGTGAGTGAGTCAACCTATGGCATAAGTGGTCTTTTTTTCAAGTCACTGCTTATGGCACGGAGCAAGGGAAAAGAGTAACTAAAGTAACCATTAATCGCCACTTAATGTGAATAGATTATATAAATTAACCACAGTTACTATTTCCCACATCTCTAGTGTCAAGTAGGCAATATTTGCTTCATTTTAATGTACTTGCTTTCGGCCTTGATTCCTTTATATGTGTAACTGTAGTATACTTCGATCACACTACAAAAGGATGCAACAAGAATACTGTAAAGAAAGTTTATATTTGCCTGTGGAACATTCCTGTGGTATGGTGAGCCAGTGAGAGTGAGTCAATGAGTGAGTGAGAGTGAGTCAGTGAGAGTGAGTCAATGAGTGAGAGAGTGAGTCAGTGAGAGTGAGTCAATTAGTGAGTGAGTCAGTGAGAGTGAGTCAATTAGTGAGAGAGTGCCTCAGTGAGAGTGAGTCAATTAGTGACAGTGAGTCAGTGAGAGTGAGTCAATTAGTGAGAGAGTGACTCAGTGAGAGGGAGTCAATTAGTGAGAGTGAGTCAGTGAGAGTGAGTCAATTAGTGAGAGAGTGACTCAGTGAGAGTGAGTTAATTAGTGAGCAAGTGAGCCAGTGAGAGTGAGTCAATTAGTGAGAGAGAGTGACTCGGTGAATGAGTCAATTAGTGAGTCATTGACAGTGAGTCAATTAGTGAGTGAGTCAGTGAGACTAAGTCAATTAGTGAGAGTGAGTCAGTGAGAGTGAGTCATAAGAGAGAGAGTGACTCAGTGACAGTGAGTCAATTAGTGAGTCATTGAGAGTGAGTCAATTAGTGAGTGAGTCAGTGAGACTGAGTCAATTAGTGAGAGTGAGCCAGTGAGAGTGAGGCAATTAGTGAGCCAGTGAGAGTGAGCCAGTGAGAGTGAGCCAATGAGTGAGTGAGAGTGAGTCTGTGAGAGTGTGGAAATTAGTGAGAGAGTGAGTCAATTAGTGAGAGAGTGACTCAGTGAGTGAGTCAATTAGTGAGTGAGTCAGTGAGAGTGAGTCATGAGAGAGAGAGAGTGAGTCAGTGTGAGTGAGTCAATTAGTGAGAGAGTGACTCAGTGAGTGAGTCAATCAGCGAGTGAGTCAGTGAGAGTGAGTCAATTAGTGAGAGTGAGTCAGTGAGAGTGAGTTATGAGAGAGAGAGTGGGTCAGTGAGAGTGAGTCAATTAGTGAGAGAGTGACTCAGTGAGAGTGAGTCAATTAGTGAGAGTGAGTCAGTGAGAGAGTCAATTAGTGAGTCAATTAGTGAGTGAGTCTGTGAGAGTGAGTCTGTGAGAGTGAGTCAATTAGTGAGAGAGTGAGTCAATTAGTGAGAGAGTGACTGAGTGAGTCAATTAGTGAGTGAGTCAGTGAGTGAGTCAATTAGTGATAGTGAGTCAGTGATAGTGAGTCAGTGTGAGTGAGTCAGTGAGTGAGTCAATTAGTGATAGTGAGTCAGTGATAGTGAGTCAGTGTGAGTGAGCCAACCTATGGCATAAGTGGTCTTTTTTTCAAGTCACTGCTTATGGCACGGAGCAAGGGAAAAGAGTAACTAAAGTAACCATTAATCGCCACTTAATGTGAATAGATTATATAAATTAACCACAGTTACTATTTCCCACATCTCTAGTGTCAAGTAGGCAATATTTACTTCATTTTAATGTACTTGCTTTCGGCCTTGATTCCTTTATATGTGTAACTGTAGTATACTTCGATCACACTACAAAAGGATGCAACAAGAATACTGTAAAGAAAGTTTATATTTGCCTGTGGAACATTCCTGTGGTATGGTGAGCCAGTGAGAGTGAGTCAATGAGTGAGTGAGAGTGAGTCAGTGAGAGTGAGTCAATGAGTGAGAGAGTGAGTCAGTGAGAGTGAGTCAATTAGTGAGTGAGTCAATCAGTAAGAGTGAGTCAATCAGTAAGAGTGAGTCAATTAGTGAGTGAGTCAGTGAGAGTGAGTCAATTAGTGAGAGAGTGACTCAGTGAGAGTGAGTCAATTAGTGAGAGTGAGTCAGTGAGAGTGAGTCAATTAGTGAGAGAGTGACTCAGTGAAAGGGAGTCAATTAGTGAGAGTGAGTCAGTGAGAGTGAGTCAATTAGTGAGAGAGTGACTCAGTGAGAGTGAGTTAATTAGTGAGCAAGTGAGCCAGTGAGAGTGAGTCAATTAGTGAGAGAGAGTGACTCGGTGAGTGAGTCAATTAGTGAGTCATTGACAGTGAGTCAATTAGTGAGTGAGTCAGTGAGACTAAGTCAATTAGTGAGAGTGAGTCAGTGAGAGTGAGTCATAAGAGAGAGAGTGACTCAGTGACAGTGAGTCAATTAGTGAGTCATTGAGAGTGAGTCAATTAGTGAGTGAGTCAGTGAGACTGAGTCAATTAGTGAGAGTGAGCCAGTGAGAGTGAGTCAATTAGTGAGCCAGTGAGAGTGAGCCAGTGAGAGTGAGCCAATGAGTGAGTGAGAGTGAGTCTGTGAGAGTGTGGAAATTAGTGAGAGAGTGAGTCAATTAGTGAGAGAGTGACTCAGTGAGTGAGTCAATTAGTGAGTGAGTCAGTGAGAGTGAGTCATGAGAGAGAGAGTGAGTCAGTGTGAGTGAGTCAATTAGTGAGAGAGTGACTCAGTGAGTGAGTCAGTGAGAGTGAGTCAATTAGTGAGAGTGAGTCAGTGAGAGTGAGTTATGAGAGAGAGAGTGAGTCAGTGAGAGTGAGTCAATTAGTGAGAGAGCGACTCAGTGAGAGTGAGTCAATTAGTGAGAGTGAGTCAGTGAGAGTCAATTAGTGAGTCAATTAGTGAGTGAGTCAGTGAGAGTGAGTCAATTAGTGAGTCAGTGAGAGTGAGTCAGTGAGAGTGAGTCAGTGAGAGTGAGTCAATTAGTGAGAGTGAGTCAGTGAGAGTGAGTCAGTGAGAGTGAGTCAATTAGTGAGAGTGAGTCAGTGAGAGTGAGTCAATTAGTGAGAGAGTGACTCAGTGAGAGTGAGTTAATTAGTGAGAGAGTGACTCAGTGAGAGTGAGTTAATTAGTGAGCAAGTGAGCCAGTGAGAGTGAGTCAATTAGTGAGAGAGAGTGACTCAGTGAGTGAGTCAATTAGTGAATCATTGAGAGTGAGTCAATTAGTGAGTGAGTCAGTGAGACTGAGTCAATTAGTGAGAGTGAGCCAGTGAGAGTGAGTCAATTAGTGAGCCAGTGAGAGTGAGCCAGTGAGAGTGAGCCAATGAGTGAGTGAGTCTGTGAGAGTGAGTCTGTGAGAGTGTGGAAATTAGTGAGAGAGTGAGTCAATTAGTGAGTGAGTCAGTGAGAGTGAGTCAATTAGTGATAGTGAGTCAGTGAGAGTGAGTCATGAGAGAGAGAGTGAGTCAGTGTGAGTGAGTCAATTAGTGAGCCAGTGAGAGTGAGCCAGTGAGAGTGAGGCAATGAGTGAGTGAGAGTGAGTCTGTGAGAGTGAGTCTGTGAGAGTGTGGAAATTAGTGAGAGAGTGAGTCAATTAGTGAGAGAGTGACTCAGTGAGTGAGTCAATCAGCGAGTGAGTCAGTGAGAGTGAGTCAATTAGTGAGAGTGGGTCAGTGAGAGTGAGTCAATTAGTGAGAGTGAGTCAGTGAGAGTGAGTCAATTAGTGAGTGAGTCAGTGAGAGTGAGTCAATTAGTGAGTCAATTAGTGAGTGAGTCAGTGAGAGTGAGTCAATTAGTGAGTGTCAGTGAGAGTGAGGCAATTAGTGAGTCATTGAGAGTGAGTCAATTAGTGAGTGAGGCAATTAGTGAGTGAGTCAATTAGTGAGTGAGTCAATTAGTGAGTCTGTGAGTGAGTCAATTAGTGAGTGAGTCAATTAGTGAGTGAGTCAATTAGTGAGTCTGTGAGAGTGAGTCAGTGAGAGTGTGGCAATTAGAGAGAGTGAGTCAATTAGTGAGAGAGTGACTGAGTGAGTCAATTAGTGAGTGAGTCAGTGAGTGAGTGAGTCAGTGAGTGAGTCAATTAGTGATAGTGAGTCAGTGAGAGTGAGTCATAAGAGAGAGAGTGACTCAGTGACAGTGAGTCATTTAGTGAGTCAATTAGTGAGTCATTGACAGTGAGTCAATTAGTGAGTGAGTCAGTGAGACTAAGTCAATTAGTGAGAGTGAGTCAGTTAGAGTGAGTCATAAGAGAGAGATTGACTCAGTAACAGTGAGTCAATTAGTGAGTCATTGAGTGAGTCAATTAGTGAGTGAGTCAGTGAGACTGAGTCAATTAGTGAGAGTAAGCCAGTGAGAGTGAGTCAATTAGTGAGTCAGTGAGAGTAAGCCAGTGAGAGTGTGCCAGTGAGAGTGAGCCAATGAGTCAGGGAGTGAGAGTGAGTTTGTAAGAGTGAGTCTGTGAGTGTGGAAATTAGTGAGAGAGTGAGTCAATTAGTGAGAGAGTGACTCAGTGAGTGAGTCAATTAGTGAGTGCATCAGTGAGAGTGAGTCAATTAGTGATAGTGAGTCAGTGAGAGTGAGTCATGAGAGAGAGAGTGAGTCAGTGTGAGTGAGTCAATTAGTGAGAGAGTGACTCAGTGAGTGAGTCAATCAGCGAGTGAGTCAGTGAGAGTGAGTCAATTAGTGAGAGTGAGTCAGTTAGTGAGTTATGAGAGAGAGAGAGTGAGTCAGTGTGAGTGAGTCAATTAGTAAGAGTGACTCAGTGAGAGTGAGTAAATTAGTGAGCCAGTGAGAGTGAGTCAATTAGTGAGAGAGAGTGAGTCAGTGAGAGTGAGTCAATTAGTGAGTCATTGAGAGTGAGTCAATTAGTGTGAGTCAGTGAGACTGAGTCAATTAGTGAGAGTGAGTCATGAGAGAGTGAGTCATTGAGAGTGAGTCAATTAGTGAGTGAGTCAGTGAGAGCGAGTCAATTAGTGAGATTGAGAGAGAGATTCAGTGAGTGAGTCAATTAGTGAGTCAGTGAGAGTGAGTCAATTAGTGAGAGTGAGTCAATTAGTGAGAGTGTCAGTGAGAGTGTGTCAGTGAGAGTGTGTCAGTGAGAGTGTGTCAGTGAGAGTGTGTCAGTGAGAGTGGCAATTAGGGAGAGAGTGAGTCAATTAGTGAGAGTGACTCAGTGAGTGAGTCAATTAGTGATAGTGAGTCAGTGAAAGTGAGTCATGAGAGAGAGTGAGTCAGTGAGAGTGAGTCAATTAGTGAGTCATTGAGAGTGAGTCACTTAGTGAGTGTGTCAGTGAGAGTGAGTCAATTAGTGAGTGTGTCAGTGAGAGTGAGTCAATTAGTGAGTCCGTGAGAGTAAGTCAATTAGTGAGTCCGTGAGAGTAAGTCAGTGAGCTAGTGAGTGAGTCAATTAGTGAGAGAGTGTGTCAGTGAGAGTGAGTCCATTTTTGAGTCATTGAGAGCGAGTCAATTAGTGAGTGAGTCAGTGAGAGCGAGTTAATTAGTGAGATTGAGTCAGTGAGAGTGAGTCATGAGAGAGAGAGTGAGTCAGTGAGAGTGAGTCAATTAGTGAGAGAGTGACTCAGTGAGTGTGAGTAAATTTGTGAGCAAGTGAGCCAGTGAGAGTGAGTCAATTAGTGAGAGGGAGAGAGGGAGTCAGTGAGAGTGAGTCAATTAGTGAGTCATTGAGAGTGAGTCAATTAGTAAGTGAGTCTGTGTGAGTGAGTCAATTAGTGAGAGAGTCAGTGAGAGTGAGTCATGAGAGAGAGTGAGTCAGAGTGAGTCAATTAGTGAGTCATTGAGAGTGAGTCAATTAGTGAGTGAGTCAGTGAGTCAATTAGTGAGAGTGAGTCAGTGAGAGTGAGTCAATTAGTGAGTCTGTGAGAGTGAGTCTGTGAGTGAGTCTGTGAGTGAGTCTGTGAGAGTGAGTCTGTGAGAGTGAGCCTGTGAGAGTGAGCCTGTGAGAGTGAGCCTGTGAGAGTGAGCCTGTGAGTGAGTCTGTGAGAGTGAGTCTGTGAGAGTGAGTCTGTGAGAGTGAGTCAATTAGTGAGTGAGTCAGTGAGAGTGAGTCAATTAGTGAGTGAGTCAGTGAGAGTGAGTCAATTAGTGAGTGAGTCAGTGAGAGTGAGTCAATTAGTGAGTGAGTCAGTGAGAGTGAGTCAATTAGTGAGAGTGAGTCAGTGAGAGTGAGTCAATTAGTGAGTGAGTCAGTGAGAGTGAGTCAATTAGTGAGTGAGTCAGTGAGAGTGAGTCAATTAGTGAGTCAATTAGTGAGTGAGTCAGTGAGAGTGAGTCAATTAGTGAGTCAGTGAGAGTGAGTCAGTGAGAGTGAGTCAATTAGTGAGAGTGAGTCAGTGAGAGAGTCAATTAGTGAGTCAATTAGTGAGTGAGTCAGTGAGAGTGAGTCAGTTAGTGAGTCAATTAGTGAGTGAGTCAGTGAGAGTGAGTCAATTAGTGAGTCTGTGAGAGTGAGTCAATTAGTGAGTCAGTGAGTCAATTAGTGAGAGTGAGTCAGTGAGAGTGAGTCAATTAGTGAGTCTGTGAGAGTGAGTCTGTGAGAGTGAGTCTGTGAGAGTGAGTCTGTGAGAGTGAGTCTGTGAGAGTGAGTCTGTGAGCCTGTGAGAGTGAGTCTGTGAGAGTGAGCCAGTGAGAGTGAGCCAGTGAGAGTGAGCCAGTGAGAGTGAGCCAGTGAGAGTGAGTCTGTGAGAGTGAGTCTGTGAGAGTGAGTCTGTGAGAGTGAGCCAGTGAGAGTGAGCCAGTGAGAGTGAGTCTGTGAGAGTGAGTCTGTGAGAGTGAGTCTGTGAGAGTGAGTCTGTGAGAGTGAGTCTGTGAGAGTGAGTCAATTAGTGAGAGAGTGAGTCAATTAGTGAGAGAGTGACTGAGTGAGTCAATTAGTGAGAGAGTGACTGAGTGAGTCAATTAGTGAGAGAGTGACTGAGTGAGTCAATTAGTGAGAGAGTCAGTGAGTGAGTCAATTAGTGACAGTGAGTCAGTGAGTGAGTCAATTAGTGATAGTGAGTCAGTGATAGTGAGTCAATTAGTGATAGTGAGTCAGTGATAGTGAGTCAGTGTGAGTGAGTCAGTGAGTGAGTCAATTAGTGATAGTGAGTGAGTCAATTAGTGATAGTGAGTGAGTCAACCTATGGCATAAGTGGTCTTTTTTTCAAGTCACTGCTTATGGCACGGAGCAAGGGAAAAGAGTAACTAAAGTAACCATTAATCGCCACTTAATGTGAATAGATTATATAAATTAACCACAGTTACTATTTCCCACATCTCTAGTGTCAAGTAGGCAATATTTGCTTCATTTTAATGTACTTGCTTTCGGCCTTGATTCCTTTATATGTGTAACTGTAGTATACTTCGATCACACTACAAAAGGATGCAACAAGAATACTGTAAAGAAAGTTTATATTTGCCTGTGGAACATTCCTGTGGTATGGTGAGCCAGTGAGAGTGAGTCAATGAGTGAGTGAGAGTGAGTCAGTGAGAGTGAGTCAATGAGTGAGAGAGTGAGTCAGTGAGAGTGAGTCAATTAGTGAGTGAGTCAGTGAGAGTGAGTCAATTAGTGAGAGAGTGCCTCAGTGAGAGTGAGTCAATTAGTGACAGTGAGTCAGTGAGAGTGAGTCAATTAGTGAGAGAGTGACTCAGTGAGAGGGAGTCAATTAGTGAGAGTGAGTCAGTGAGAGTGAGTCAATTAGTGAGAGAGTGACTCAGTGAGAGTGAGTTAATTAGTGAGCAAGTGAGCCAGTGAGAGTGAGTCAATTAGTGAGAGAGAGTGACTCGGTGAATGAGTCAATTAGTGAGTCATTGACAGTGAGTCAATTAGTGAGTGAGTCAGTGAGACTAAGTCAATTAGTGAGAGTGAGTCAGTGAGAGTGAGTCATAAGAGAGAGAGTGACTCAGTGACAGTGAGTCAATTAGTGAGTCATTGAGAGTGAGTCAATTAGTGAGTGAGTCAGTGAGACTGAGTCAATTAGTGAGAGTGAGCCAGTGAGAGTGAGGCAATTAGTGAGCCAGTGAGAGTGAGCCAGTGAGAGTGAGCCAATGAGTGAGTGAGAGTGAGTCTGTGAGAGTGTGGAAATTAGTGAGAGAGTGAGTCAATTAGTGAGAGAGTGACTCAGTGAGTGAGTCAATTAGTGAGTGAGTCAGTGAGAGTGAGTCATGAGAGAGAGAGAGTGAGTCAGTGTGAGTGAGTCAATTAGTGAGAGAGTGACTCAGTGAGTGAGTCAATCAGCGAGTGAGTCAGTGAGAGTGAGTCAATTAGTGAGAGTGAGTCAGTGAGAGTGAGTTATGAGAGAGAGAGTGGGTCAGTGAGAGTGAGTCAATTAGTGAGAGAGTGACTCAGTGAGAGTGAGTCAATTAGTGAGAGTGAGTCAGTGAGAGAGTCAATTAGTGAGTCAATTAGTGAGTGAGTCTGTGAGAGTGAGTCTGTGAGAGTGAGTCAATTAGTGAGAGAGTGAGTCAATTAGTGAGAGAGTGACTGAGTGAGTCAATTAGTGAGTGAGTCAGTGAGTGAGTCAATTAGTGATAGTGAGTCAGTGATAGTGAGTCAGTGTGAGTGAGTCAGTGAGTGAGTCAATTAGTGATAGTGAGTCAGTGATAGTGAGTCAGTGTGAGTGAGCCAACCTATGGCATAAGTGGTCTTTTTTTCAAGTCACTGCTTATGGCACGGAGCAAGGGAAAAGAGTAACTAAAGTAACCATTAATCGCCACTTAATGTGAATAGATTATATAAATTAACCACAGTTACTATTTCCCACATCTCTAGTGTCAAGTAGGCAATATTTACTTCATTTTAATGTACTTGCTTTCGGCCTTGATTCCTTTATATGTGTAACTGTAGTATACTTCGATCACACTACAAAAGGATGCAACAAGAATACTGTAAAGAAAGTTTATATTTGCCTGTGGAACATTCCTGTGGTATGGTGAGCCAGTGAGAGTGAGTCAATGAGTGAGTGAGAGTGAGTCAGTGAGAGTGAGTCAATGAGTGAGAGAGTGAGTCAGTGAGAGTGAGTCAATTAGTGAGTGAGTCAATCAGTAAGAGTGAGTCAATCAGTAAGAGTGAGTCAATTAGTGAGTGGGTCAGTGAGAGTGAGTCAATTAGTGAGAGAGTGACTCAGTGAGAGTGAGTCAATTAGTGAGAGTGAGTCAGTGAGAGTGAGTCAATTAGTGAGAGAGTGACTCAGTGAAAGGGAGTCAATTAGTGAGAGTGAGTCAGTGAGAGTGAGTCAATTAGTGAGAGAGTGACTCAGTGAGAGTGAGTTAATTAGTGAGCAAGTGAGCCAGTGAGAGTGAGTCAATTAGTGAGAGAGAGTGACTCGGTGAGTGAGTCAATTAGTGAGTCATTGACAGTGAGTCAATTAGTGAGTGAGTCAGTGAGACTAAGTCAATTAGTGAGAGTGAGTCAGTGAGAGTGAGTCATAAGAGAGAGAGTGACTCAGTGACAGTGAGTCAATTAGTGAGTCATTGAGAGTGAGTCAATTAGTGAGTGAGTCAGTGAGACTGAGTCAATTAGTGAGAGTGAGCCAGTGAGAGTGAGTCAATTAGTGAGCCAGTGAGAGTGAGCCAGTGAGAGTGAGCCAAT
The DNA here is from genome assembly GCF_964204655.1 of Triturus cristatus. NCBI lineage: Eukaryota > Metazoa > Chordata > Amphibia > Caudata > Salamandridae > Triturus > Triturus cristatus. Next base: position 401,629,656 of record NC_140592.1, on the reverse strand, counting down.
GAGTGAGTGAGAGTGAGTCTGTGAGAGTGTGGAAATTAGTGAGAGAGTGAGTCAATTAGTGAGAGAGTGACTCAGTGAGTGAGTCAATTAGTGAGTGAGTCAGTGAGAGTGAGTCATGAGAGAGAGAGTGAGTCAGTGTGAGTGAGTCAATTAGTGAGAGAGTGACTCAGTGAGTGAGTCAGTGAGAGTGAGTCAATTAGTGAGAGTGAGTCAGTGAGGGTGAGTTATGAGAGAGAGAGTGAGTCAGTGAGAGTGAGTCAATTAGTGAGAGAGCGACTCAGTGAGAGTGAGTCAATTAGTGAGAGTGAGTCAGTGAGAGTCAATTAGTGAGTCAATTAGTGAGTGAGTCAGTGAGAGTGAGTCAATTAGTGAGTCAGTGAGAGTGAGTCAGTGAGAGTGAGTCAGTGAGAGTGAGTCAATTAGTGAGAGTGAGTCAGTGAGAGTGAGTCAGTGAGAGTGAGTCAATTAGTGAGAGTGAGTCAGTGAGAGTGAGTCAATTAGTGAGAGAGTGACTCAGTGAGAGTGAGTTAATTAGTGAGAGAGTGACTCAGTGAGAGTGAGTTAATTAGTGAGCAAGTGAGCCAGTGAGAGTGAGTCAATTAGTGAGAGAGAGTGACTCAGTGAGTGAGTCAATTAGTGAATCATTGAGAGTGAGTCAATTAGTGAGTGAGTCAGTGAGACTGAGTCAATTAGTGAGAGTGAGCCAGTGAGAGTGAGTCAATTAGTGAGCCAGTGAGAGTGAGCCAGTGAGAGTGAGCCAATGAGTGAGTGAGTCTGTGAGAGTGAGTCTGTGAGAGTGTGGAAATTAGTGAGAGAGTGAGTCAATTAGTGAGTGAGTCAGTGAGAGTGAGTCAATTAGTGATAGTGAGTCAGTGAGAGTGAGTCATGAGAGAGAGAGTGAGTCAGTGTGAGTGAGTCAATTAGTGAGCCAGTGAGAGTGAGCCAGTGAGAGTGAGGCAATGAGTGAGTGAGAGTGAGTCTGTGAGAGTGAGTCTGTGAGAGTGTGGAAATTAGTGAGAGAGTGAGTCAATTAGTGAGAGAGTGACTCAGTGAGTGAGTCAATCAGCGAGTGAGTCAGTGAGAGTGAGTCAATTAGTGAGAGTGGGTCAGTGAGAGTGAGTCAATTAGTGAGAGTGAGTCAGTGAGAGTGAGTCAATTAGTGAGTGAGTCAGTGAGAGTGAGTCAATTAGTGAGTCAATTAGTGAGTGAGTCAGTGAGAGTGAGTCAATTAGTGAGTGTCAGTGAGAGTGAGGCAATTAGTGAGTCATTGAGAGTGAGTCAATTAGTGAGTGAGGCAATTAGTGAGTGAGTCAATTAGTGAGTGAGTCAATTAGTGAGTCTGTGAGTGAGTCAATTAGTGAGTGAGTCAATTAGTGAGTGAGTCAATTAGTGAGTCTGTGAGAGTGAGTCAGTGAGAGTGTGGCAATTAGAGAGAGTGAGTCAATTAGTGAGAGAGTGACTGAGTGAGTCAATTAGTGAGTGAGTCAGTGAGTGAGTGAGTCAGTGAGTGAGTCAATTAGTGATAGTGAGTCAGTATGAGTGAGTCAACCTATGGCATAAGTGGTCTTTTTTCAAGTCACTGCTTATGGCACGGAGCAAGGGAAAAGAGTAACTAAAGTAACCATTAATCGCCACTTAATGTGAATAGAGTATATAAATTAACCACAGTTACTATTTCCCACATCTCTAGTGTCAAGTAGGCAATATTTACTTCATTTTAATGTACTTGCTTTAGGCCTTGATTCCTTTATATGTGTAACTGTAGTATACTTCGATCACACTACAAAAGGATGCAACAAGAATACTGTAAAGAAAGTTTATATTTGCCTGTGGAACATTCCTGTGGTATGGTGAGCCAGTGAGAGTGAGTCAATGAGTGAGTGAGAGTGAGTCAGTGAGAGTGAGTCAATGAGTGAGAGAGTGAGTCAGTGAGAGTGAGTCAATTAGTGAGTGAGTCAATCAGTAAGAGTGAGTCAATCAGTAAGAGTGAGTCAATTAGTGAGTGAGTCAGTGAGAGTGAGTCAATTAGTGAGAGAGTGACTCAGTGAGAGTGAGTCAATTAGTGAGAGTGAGTCAGTGAGAGTGAGTCAATTAGTGAGAGAGTGACTCAGTGAGAGGGAGTCAATTAGTGAGAGTGAGTCAGTGAGAGTGAGTCAATTAGTGAGAGAGTGACTCAGTGAGAGTGAGTTAATTAGTGAGCAAGTGAGCCAGTGAGAGTGAGTCAATTAGTGAGAGAGAGTGACTCAGTGAGTGAGTCAATTAGTGAGTCATTGACAGTGAGTCAATTAGTGAGTGAGTCAGTGAGACTAAGTCAATTAGTGAGAGTGAGTCAGTGAGAGTGAGTCATAAGAGAGAGTGACTCAGTGACAGTGAGTCAATTAGTGAGTCATTGAGAGTGAGTCAATTAGTGAGTGAGTCAGTGAGACTGAGTCAATTAGTGAGAGTGAGCCAGTGAGAGTGAGTCAATTAGTGAGCCAGTGAGAGTGAGCCAGTGAGAGTGAGCCAATGAGTGAGTGAGAGTGAGTCTGTGAGAGTGAGTCTGTGAGAGTGTGGAAATTAGTGAGAGAGTGAGTCGATTAGTGAGAGAGTGACTCAGTGAGTCAGTGAGAGTGAGTCAATTAGTGATAGTGAGTCAGTGAGAGTGAGTTATGAGAGAGAGAGTGAGTCAGTGTGAGTGAGTCAATTAGTGAGCCAGTGAGAGTGAGCCAGTGAGAGTGAGCCAATGAGTGAGTGTGTGAGAGTGAGTCTGTGAGAGTGTGGAAATTAGTGAGAGAGTGAGTCAATTAGTGAGAGAGTGACTCAGTGAGTGAGTCAATTAGTGAGTGAGTCAGTGAGAGTGAGTCATGAGAGAGAGAGTGAGTCAGTGTGAGTGAGTCAATTAGTGAGAGAGTGACTCAGTGAGTGAGTCAATCAGCGAGTGAGTCAGTGAGAGTGAGTCAGTGAGAGTGAGTTATGAGAGAGAGAGTGAGTCAGTGAGAGTGAGTCAATTAGTGAGTGAGTCAATTAGTGAGTGAGTCAGTGAGAGTGAGTCAATTAGTGAGAGTGTCAGTGAGAGTGAGTCAATTAGTGAGTCATTGAGAGTGAGTCAATTAGTGAGTGTGTCAGTGAGAGTGAGTCAATTAGTGAGTGTGTCAGTGAGAGTGAGTCAATTAGTGAGTCCGTGAGAGTAAGTCAGTGAGAGTGAGTCAATTAGTGAGAGTGGGTCAATTAGTGAGAGAGTGAGTCAATTAGTGAGAGTGAGTCAATTAGTGAGAGAGTGACTCAGTGAGTCAATTAGTGAGTCCGTGAGAGTAAGTCAGTGAGAGTGAGCCAGTGAGTGAGTCAATTAGTGAGAGAGTGAGTGAGTCAGTGAGAGTGAGTCAATTAGTGAGTCATTGAGAGTGAGTCAATTAGTGAGTGAGTCAGTGAGAGCGAGTTAATTAGTGAGATTGAGTCAGTGAGAGTGAGTTATGAGAGAGAGAGAGTCAGTGAGAGTGAGTCATGAGAGAGAGAGAGAGTCAGTGAGAGTGAGTCAATTAGTGAGAGAGTGACTCAGTGAGAGTGAGTCAATTTGTGAGCAAGTGAGCCAGTGAGAGTGAGTCAATTAGTGAGAGAGAGAGAGTGAGTCAGTGAGAGTGTCAATTAGTGAGTTTGTGAGAGTGAGTCAATTAGTGAGTCTGTGAGAGTGAGTCAATTAGTGAGAGTGAGTCAGTGAGAGTGAGTCATGAGAGAGAGAGTGAGTCAGTGAGAGTGAGTCAATTAGTTAGTCATATGCCTTGAGATCAGCACTATCCTTTTTGGCTGCATATAAACTGTCTTTGATCTGCACGCAAGCCTTGTGGTTTTCTTTTGTGAAATTTGTGTGGAACTTTTTATCACATTTCAGCTGCATGTCCCTGTTTGATCATGCATGTGATTGAGAGCCCATGACTATGTGCTTTAAACAAGGAAGTCGCACAAAAACAACTTTGTTCCACAGGCCATACGATCTTCTGTGTTCTTAGATAATGTTGCTACCGAAATGCGGAAGTTTTTTTATCTGACTTGTATTTCATCATTATTAAGTACTCATTGAGGCAGACATTAATTTAAAGCTACATCATTACTGAACAGAGCCCCAGAGTGAGACGCTCTTAACGTATCAGCTGGCACATAGTCTTTTCACTGTATGCTCTTTCAGCAGCATAAACCGAAAGTCCGTGGGGCACTGACAGAGCTGAAGTGGGTGACTGGTGGCCTGCTGGTTCTGTTGAAGCAGTAAAATAAAAAAGCCATTAATCAAGCAGGATGGCTCTGTCTCCCTTCACGCCCAGGGAGGAGGGAGATGGGAGCAGAGCATCAAAGGGCTGGGTGAGAAGGGAGGGGGGAATGCAAGGGTCAAAGCGGGCGAAAGTGAAAGTAATCAAGCAGAGCATCAAAGGGCTGGGTGAGAAGGGAGGGGGGAATGCAATGAGCAGAGGAGCAGCTGTGCACGTGCATGTGATCTCGTGCACTCAAGGTTTAGGCCAGCCAAAAGACTGTGGGTAGCACTTTGAAAATCCCACATATAAAATGTCTCTTCGAGCCTTTGGCTCGCGAGACCTAAAAACTGTATAGGCAAAAAACGTTCACAATCCACTCTACACCCTGCATCACCACTAAAGGCAGGCAACACCGGCTGCACCATGTTTGGATCAACCCAGAGTCCAGCACTTCCAGTCGGAAGCCTAGCAGCCTCAGGCTGCAATCCAGATGCCTCTTGCACCATCGGCACAGCAGTATCCTCCTCTAAAACAGGCACTTCAGCCGCACTGAGAGTTGATTCATCCACACCAAGAGTACCTTCTTCTGCACTGAGAGAACCTTCATCATCCGATGATTCCATTTGAAGAGAAAACTCACTGCCAGAATCTTCCCCTCCCTCCTCTCCCTCAGACTCACTGTCAGTCTCATAATCCTGCTCAGAGGAAGATTCAAGAAGCATACCAACCACCTGTTGAGCAGTCATTCTACGGCTAGCCATAATGCTTACTAATAAAGGTAACTTGTCAAACAAGTCAACAACAACAAACACTTTGAAAAATAAAAAATAAACAAAAAGCACCTTTATCAAAAACACATATATACTCCAAAACTATACCACTCACTTGTCAGAGGCAGCTAAACTCACCACCACATACTCTGCACAGACACAGTATGGCTCAACAATATCCCACTGAAAAAAGAAAGAGAAAATAAATTACACATAAGACCGTGCAAAACACATCGCAAAGAATTTCATGCTCAAAACACTAACTAAATATGCTGCCATTATGTCACCACTTACAAAAAAATTCACTCATACATTACAATATTACTCAGTTGGAATAAATACAACAAAAATGTTTTTCTTACCAAAGAAATGCAACTACGCAAAACTGCAGAACAACCACTGTCGAAACCGCAAACAGGAATCAAAAACTTTAAACTAGAATAAAAAGGAGAAAAAAACATTACAATCACACATGCAAATAATGCACCAGTCCACACACAATCCACCAGCCAAGATAACGGGTAGGTGGGCCTAAGAGTATAAATTAAACATTCACCCCCGTAAAAGGGCAGCAACCCTTGCGGTCACTCCCAACACAAACATTTTAAAAACCCTGGTGTCTAGTGGCTTCTGCCCCCCCAAACACTAAAAACAACACTCAAACTAGAAATCTGCCCCCCCAGGGAGGCAGACACTGCCAAAAATATTGTGGCCATAAGGGGAGTGACCCGTGCCGAAGGGGCCGCTCCCCCAAACACCAAAAACAAAACGTACAATAAAAATCTGCCCCCCCCTGGGGGACTGACACAGCCAAAAATATTGAGGCCATTAAGGGAGTGACCCTTGCCTAAGGGGCCACTCCCCCAAACAACACAAACAAATTATCCATTAAAAAAAGAAAAATCTCTGGCGCTACTGGTCATTCCTGCTGCGCGATCGCACGGTCGTGCAGCAGGAATGCATAAAAGAGGCATCGGGGAAAGGAAAACCCTTTCCTTTCCCCCGATGCCTCTTTCATTTAAATTCCCCCCTCCCCAGCCCCAAAACTTACCTGTTTCTTCTCTGACTCGCAGGAAGCAAATGGCATCCTGCGCGTCGGAGAACAAAGAGGAACCTCCAATGATGTCAGTGCGTGAGGCGCGCAGCCGTCATTGATGACGTTTACGGGGGGGGCGGGGGGAGGCAGGGGAAGGGCTTCCCCTGCCTTCCACCGAGAAAAAAACAAGATCGAAGTCCCATGGGGGGAGCGCCAGCGCTTCCCCGTGGGTGGGTGTCATGATGAGCTGGACTCGTCATGAGCACACGCCCACTGTGTGCCATGACGAGTCCAGCTCGTCATGAGCCCCCAAAGGGTTAAATAACACAGTAATTACTTTTGGAATAATTTCGATTAGTTTTGGATTAAATCAACTACTTGGTGTATGGTTAGATACCACTGCAGGGATCTCACAATACAGAGTAAGTAAGACTATTCAAGATTTATGGTACAGTTGCTTTTCTTTCATTCAAAACAGCAGATCATCACAACATTTTTGGAACAAAAATTCGTAACATTGGTTCCTACGGGAGAAAAATGGTTATTGGTTTTACAGGTAAGTACTGGACTTACCAGTGGGAGTTTCGGGGGTTAGGACCAAGCTTCCCCAAGGTCTAGGTAGACACTCAAATTGCACCACCAGCGGCACTGGGGCAGCCGGGTGCAGAGTGCAGGGGCCCAATGTTAGCCAATAGGGCTAGGGGGGCCTTTAGTCAGGGACTGCTTACAAGCAGGCCACTCGGGTGTGGGCGCAAAGCTCCTGGGGTTAAGGTCAGCACTGCAGGGGCCAACAATCAGCACAGGAGCTGCACCACCAGCAGCAAAGGGGCAGCTGGGTGCAGTGTGCCAAAAAGACGTCGGAGACCCTGTGGATTTCAATTGAGACCTTCGCTTCGGCAAAGTTGCTGCAGGCTCGGGTAAGGAGACTTCCTGCAGGTGACCACCAGCTGGAGAGGTAAGTTGAGTTGTTGGGGGATGCCGGGACACCATCGGTTGGGCCACCTAATGCTGTGATAGCATCGGGTGCAGGGGTGTGTTTTGGAGTTGGGTTTCTTTTCTAGCTCAGGTCGCGGTTGGGGGAGACCCTTCAGGTTGAGGCTGCAGGCGTCGGCCTGAGGGAGGTCGGGGATCACCAGATCCCAGTTCATGATCGCTGGTGAGACCTCCTTGTGGTGTTGAGCCACTCGACCTCGGGGTGTGGGTGTCGGGTGCAGAGTGGTGCAAAATTGCGAAGCTGCCTGGATCCGGATTCTGTGGGTGAGTCTTTGCTTGGGCAAATCCGGTGCTCACAGGAAGCAGTTTTAAAGATGGTCACAGGGCTGTTCCTACAGGCTCTGGAGCCTGCTGGCTGCTGGACTACCTGGGGTTCTCACAGTAGGCAGGTTGAAGTCGGGACAGGTCGGTAGGGCTGGGGCCAAAGCAGTAGGCGTATTCTTCTTCCCGGGTCAACAAGGCTCTTCGGTCTTTCTTCTTTCTTCCTCGAATCTTGGGAGACAAAGTTCAGGATTGCGCCTAAATACTAAATTTAGGGGTGTTAAAAGGGGTGTGCAGGTTGGGACCAATAGGTCTCTTCCTTTGGGTAGGTACACCCCTATTATGCCACACTCCAGTGGGAGGGGGAAAGAAACCTCTTCCTAATTGGTCGGGTCCCCTCATCTTCAAGATGGAGAGGACTGAGATGTGTGCTTCACCTCACCTCCCCCACTTGAGGGGTGGGGTTGGCAAAGGTGGGTAACACCTCTCCTCCTAGCTTGGTTTTACCACTCAAAGTGAGGGGCAGAACCAGTGGGAGCCAGTTCCTGGGGTCAGCAAAAGGCAGGGACAGTTTACAAAGGTGGCAGGCCTTTAAAGCTTCCCTTTTGTGGACCCAGCCTATCCTGGGGAAGGAGGCATGACACCTATTCCCAGGATGGTCTTTGTTTCTGGACCCAGAGACCGGAGGCTCTCTACCCAGGGGTCCATGAACCTATCTGGTGATAGCAAAAGGTGGGCAGCCATTCATTAACCACACCAGGACTGATCGTTTTTTATGGGGCATCTCTAAGATGCCCTCTGAGTGCATTTTACATGAAATCCAACACTGACATCAGTGTGGGTTTAATGTGCTGAGACGTTTGCTACCAAACTTCCCAGTTTTTAGTAAAGCCATTACGGAGCTGTGGAGTTCGTAATGACCAACTCCCAGACCACATACTCTTTATGGCTTTACTACACTTACAATGTCTAAGGATTGACTTAGACACTTTAGGGGTACAGGGCTTATGCCACTGTACCCTCACCTGAGGGCTGGTGCACCCTGCTAGAGGGGTGACTTACCTAGGCCTCAGGCAGTGGGTTGCAGGCATGGCACACAGGGACGTGTGCCATGTCGACTCTTCATTTTTCTCTGCACCAAAACACGCAGCCTGCAATGGCAGTGTGTGAGCGTTAAAGTACAGGGCCTTAATGGGTGGCACAATAATTGCCGCAGCCCTTTAGAGACCTTCCGTCGTCACAGTGCCCTTGGTATCCATGGAACCTTTTACAAGGGGATTGCCTGTTGCTAGAGATGTGCCAATTGTGGGTACAAAGGTACAGATTTGTGAGAGAACACAGGCCATAGAAACCTGATTGACAGGGACCCAGGGCACATCAAGTCAGTTGCATCAGATGTCAGTCAAAAAGTGGGGTGTAACCATGCACAAAAGGGCACTTTCCTACTCCTCTTTGCCAGGGTTTTCATGGGGGTTTCTCCTCCATGTAAACCCTAGCAGAGAGGAAACAAACTGGGTCTTACAGGCCTCCCTGGTGCCTCAGCGCCATCTGGATGCACACAGGTGGGAACAACATGTGCCCCCCCTGTGCATGCACACATGTTCCTCCACAGCATGAACTTTTCAGTCATTGTCGTGCAGGAACTGTTTTGGGCGTTCTGTGGAAATATGGATTTTTCTGGTCAGTTATGTCCCCTATCTTGGACCCCAACGGTTCTATGTACATGTTACAAGTACATGTATGTTCCCTCCAGTTCCAGTTATGAAGACGCAAATACATGTGCGTCCACCGTTAACATGTCATCTTTCAGATCTGCCATGAATGGGCCGGATATTCCATTCCTAAGTACGAAAGGCCACCGCCTTTATATGATTCACTTATGCCATTTTACAGTTCAGACGAGTAGGCCCTGATTCTGTCATCAAGCTTTTCTTGCTTTCTGTCTCTGAAGCTCCAGTCCGAGCCTGCATCTGTGACCATGAACTTTGTCTCATTCCCTGCGCGGCTCACGATGCCTGACATCAGTTTGCTGCCTGCCAAGAACTGTATTTCACCTTCGGAAATTATCTGCTCCGCTCCCTGCCCAATGCATTCCTGTCTAGTAGCTTAAGTAAACATTCTGCCAGCTACCGAGCAAAGGCCCGGCTTCTCTGTCTTTATACAAGTAATTCATAGCCCTGTTACCATGGAAGATTCCTGCCCTCGCATCTAGTGTAGACACTTAGACGCTTGTACACGCACTAACAGTCAGTATAGTCAGTATAGAATAAGATTCTACTCTAAGAGACCTCTCTTCTGGATAACATAGTTCTTTAAACATAGGATGTTAGATATGATTTGGGATTAGGTTGACTTGACCCTCCAGACTTCTGTCGCCACATGTAGAGCTAAATGTCAAGTCCCCTTCACCCCCTAGTTGCACGTCAATCACACGTCATGCTGCTGCGCGCGCATCTCTGCAAAGTATTTCTGCTGACATTGCGAAATTATTTCATAGGTCCACCCATATGTAACATCACAACCAATGACGTTTCCTTGTTACTCCCAATTACGCCTCCTTTAGCTACGCATGTGAAATGTTATCTTTGCTATCAATTGTTACACCTCTTGCATTTGCTTCGCTGTAATGCCTATTGTATAAAAGTTATTAATTATCAATAATGTATGTACTTCACTTCCTGAGCCTCCGTGGTGATGGAACTTGGAGTCCACGATTTCGAAATCGTCCATTGGAATAAAGCCCGTTCTTAACCTCTAATACCACGGATTCTGCCTCTTACTTATTGAGCTATTTTTATTATGTTCTGTATCAAATTGAGTCCCGGTAATTAAATTATTTACCACATAAATGGCGCCCGAACAGGGACACTTTCTCATCTCACGCGCCGGCGGTGCGGTGCAGGCCCGGTCTCCTGCCACAGCTGGACGGATAACAACGCGTACCAGCAGGATTTCCTGTATCTCCCTCCGGTCAAGCGGGGGCGACTGAGGCTGCGATCAACACCCAGACGAGGCGGTGAGAAGTGCGAAGTATCCCGACCAGAGCCTAGCTGAGAGAGCAAGATCCGAGGTATACAGAGGCCCACCAGGTTTCCGATGTCCTGAAGTGTCCGAAGTTGTCGAGTCGAGTCCAGTCCGGTTCAAGTTCAGTTCAGATCCGTTCCGAGGCCTTCCGTTCCGAGCTACCCGGTGAGTACCATTACTGGGGAGGCGTTCTGGCGTGCACATAAGTTGTGCCGGTCCAGACGGGTTTGGGTACACAAATCCGGTCTGCACTGTTTTAGCAGTGTATCTGTACTGTTTAGCAGTATATCTAGTATATCAAGTATATAAATTCAGAATAATTCAGTTAAATGCCGAGTATTATGTTTAGTGATTAAGTTTTCTTAGATCATCGTCATCATCATCGTTGCTCATGTAAATGTTAAATGTTAAATGTATTGATATGTCCTGCATGTGGTATGAATGACTGTTCATTATTGTGATTACTGTATTAAGTTTGTTCAAGATCAAGTATCAGATCAGTTCTCAATATGCCGCTCTTTTCGAAATTAAGACAGATCACAACTAGAAAAGGGGTACTCGAAGAAGCTGTTCCTATTCCTCCTAGGGACACTCCAGGGTACTTCATGTATCATAAACATGGCCTAGACGCTATATTATTTCTTGATTTATGGGTAGACTACACTAAGGAATTACCAGAAAGTCAGAGGTGGCCCGCAGCTGGGACCTGGGATGCAGAGTGCATCGTGAAAGTAGAGGAAGAATTATGGAAAAAGAAAGCTAGACAATCACAGAAGGACGCCATTGAATTATGGCGTAAAGAATCGTATAGACGCACAGAAAAAGCACGTAGACAGGAAGAGAAGAGTAAAGAGAATTCAAATAAAGTTCAAGAAAATCTATTAATTGAAGAAGGTACACGAGTGAAATCAGAACAAGTAGACAGACAAAGAAATGCCCTTATGAATGGTATGTATCCCCTTCTGGCCGAAGGATTACCTAAGGCTACCCCGGAGATACCAAAAGACTTGCCAACCCCATTATTTCCAATAAAAGTACATCCTAAGGGGCATCCTAGAACCGCAGAAGATGTTTTTCTTTCCTCATATTTAGATGACGCAGCTCCCGAGTATGCTAATCCCGCCCCGCATAGACCGCCTGCCAGGGATATTCAACGCCAAGATCCAGTATCTGTATCCTTACAACAACAAATCCTGACACAAGTTCCGGCAAGCACGTCCGTTTCCACATCTGTTCCTACAGCTACTTCTATAGCTGTGTCCACACCTATAGTTGCTGTATCACGTTCTACGAATCCTTTCACGCCCGATACTCCAGACGAGGCTACCGGAGGTGCTACCAATATTTTTTCTACGCCACCCAGAATAAATAAACTTACCTTTCAAGAGTCAGCACATCCACGTACCCCCAAACTCATAAATGCCCGCACGCTTAAGGAACTTCTTATAGATTGTAGATATGACCCTGTGCCCGGCAAAGAGGACGAAATGATCCTGGCATCATTACGTATCAGACGAGCCGCGGTGTATTTAGGGAAGTTACCAGGAATGACGATGCATCTAGATAATATATATCATTTTGTCCAGACAGGGCGAGATTCTGAATGTATTAACAGAGCTATGGAATACCAGAAAGTGGAGATACAAGGGGAACTGTTACGTTTTCTCATAAATTGTGTGATCAGAAATCAAGACCGACCTGGGGTAGACCCGGAAGCAATGCAGATTCTTACCAGATGGAGCCAGAATATATCAGAAGGGAGACATGATAAGCAAAACTGTATAATAGCCATGTGCAGAAAGATCCGTAAAGAAATAGAACGTCTACACGAAGAGAGATTAGCGGTAGACCAGTTTGAACAAAACGAGGAGGAGGAAGGATCAGGACTGCCCACAGGACAGTCAGACACCATAGCCTATGTAGGTAGAGGAAGATCTTGTAATAGTACCAGATGTTTTACTGATCCGATACGTCCGATATGTCCAGATAATAACAGGAATTTCCAAACACCTATAATAAATATAAGGTCCCCCGAGCATTCGTTCCAAGCCGCTGACAAATTACTGCGAGAACGAAGGGGTTATCATTTACTCGATTCTATGGATGAACAAGAATTAGCCAGGTCAGCCGTTCATTGGGTTGACAGTCCCGGAAAATATGGTGATGATACAGTAGCACACACATTTTTGAACCTCACCCCAGATGAACAGCGTTTAGCTGGGATTTATATGATTCAACAACTTCTTATACTATATAAAAGCCAACATTCAGATCCTGGTCCCTTACCTGATATATTGACTGAATTACTCACGAATAGATGGAAAGGTTCAGGTACTAAGTTAATTAAGGAAATACTAGAATCCAGAAGGCAGTACATTCTTTTTGTATGTCCAGAACATGTTTCATTGCCCATCAAGGAAAGACCGATGTATTACATGGACAGACAGAATCCCTTACGAGAAGTACACCCAATAAAGGGCGAGGACAATCAGTTTAAACGTGTATATGTATATACGCCCATATCGAAAATAGAATTGTTAGAAATGAAGAAAGTGGTACCCAGTCATGACAAAGACCCAGCGGGTTTCCACCGAGAAATTAAAGACATGTTACTCATGGGAGAGTATACCTATCCCGACATTATGACAATATTGAAGGTATTAATGCCTGCTGGCATTTATGAAAAACTCAAGGAAAAAGAGTGGGAGGTAGGAGACCAAAAGATAGATTGGACAGCATTAGAAAATGAAGAAAGGGCCCGAGGTCCAGGTTCGGGGCTTGGGGACAAAACTAAAGCATTACCAGGTTTATTAGTACAGGTGCTGCCACGTTTATTAACTACGAAAAAGGAAGACTGGGGTGCAATTTCAGCCTGTAAACAAAAGCAAGATGAAGACACTAGTGATTTCTATGCCCGATTCGAAAAATGTTTTGGTATAAATAGTGGTATAAAAGCAAGTAGCGAGTCATACCCACATCTGTTTGTGACAAAATTAGTTGAAAATTCTTTGCCCCAAGTGAAGAATAGAGTATTAAAATTCGAGAGTACATGGCAAGGTAATACCCCATCACAAATGTTACAAATGTTACAGTACCATTACAATAGAATTAGAGAGGAACAAGAACATGAACAAAGACGCATGAAAGACACGAAAATGAAAATGCTAGTCTCTCAGACAGTTCCAGCTGAAGGACATAAAAAGGGTACGACACATTCCGGTGATTCAGCAGGACCTATAAAAGGGACATGCAACTATTGTAAACAGCCAGGACATTACATACACGATTGCCCAGTCCTGAAGCGTAATATCGCCACAGGTATTACAAAAGAAAGACCACGACCACTTAGACAGGATCAGAATGAACAAGGAGCACCGCAGCATGCACAAGCCATGCCAGCTCCACAACAGTCTATACAGTTTGTGCCAGCCGCACCAGCGCTGCCGGCTGCTGCCACACAAACCACGACACGACAGCTGTACCAGACCGCACAGTATGACTATCCTGATTATCAACGATATGCATGAACCAGCCTAGAGAGGGAAGTTGACTTACCCCTTATCGAGGTCCCTGTAGACCAAGAAGGACCTTATGTACATAGTGAATTATTAGGCCAAGATAGAAAATTTTTACTTGATACAGGGGCAAGTCGAACAACTATAAAACGTAGTGAAGTTCCAGGGGCACCCCTCTCAGGCTCACAGAATATATCCCTTGGTTTTTCAGGAAAACCTATTGTTAATGAAGTATCACAGCCTCTTCCACTTACGATAGGACCCTTGACCAGAACTACAGATTTATTGCTTACTAAATCATGTCCAGAAAACTTGTTAGGTATAAAAACACTGAAAGCTCTAGGAGCTATAATATGTTGTTCTCCGGAAGGAGTAAGATTGTTTTTACGTGATTTCAAAGGTCATTATGTGTCTCGAGACATGGATTCCCGACTGCAGACTTTACCCACACATTTATGGGCACAAGGCCCTACAGATGTTGGTTGCATGAACATTACACCATATCGAGTCACACTAAAGGCAGGAGTGGTACTACCACGAATGCGACAATACAAGTTACCCCCAGATGCTGTAATGGCTTTACTGCAAATCATTGACGAGCTTATTGGCCAAGGAGTGGTTGTGGAGACCGACTCCAATATATGTAATTCACCGATAATTCCGATTCTTAAACGAACTGATCCAAAGGCTTCCCCAGTATATCGATTGGTTATTGATCTGCGCGAATTAAATAAATGTATTGTACCACAATACCCCGTAGTTCCAGACATCTCTTCATTACTGACAGCTATTGATTCCGAAGCAACATTCTTTACTGTAATTGATCTCAAGAATGCCTTTTTCAGCGTCCCAATAGATCCGGAAAGCCAATATTTGTTCGGATTTAGTTTAAATGGACGTAGCTTTAAATTCACACGCGCACCTCAAGGATTTACAGAAAGCCCCAGCATCTATAGCCAAGCACTGAAACGAGAACTTGACAGTATCCACATGCCAGTCAACACTGCTCTGCTTCAATATGTCGATGATCTGCTGATCACCGCCCGAAGCGAACCTGAATGTGAAAAAGCATCACTGACGGTTTTACAATTTCTAGCCGAAAAGGGGCACAAGGTGTCCCCTTCTAAGCTGCAATTCTGTGTCCAGCGAGTTATTTACCTTGGTCACTCGCTGTCCAAGGAGGGAAGGCAGCTTACACCAGATCGTATCCAGCTAATTGCAAATATGCCAATACCCAAGACACAAAAGGAGGTGCGGGCTTTCATAGGCCTCACTTCATATTGTAGGCAGTGGATCCCTCAGTATGCGTTTCTAGCAAAACCACTCATTCAATTAACAACACAGGAGGCAGCCACATCGACTGTCCTCCCTTGGACTCAGGAACACACACTAGCTTTTGAAAGCTTAAAGAAAGCTCTATGCCAAGCACCTGTTTTAGCAACACCATGTTACAGAAAACATTTTACACTCTTTGTTACAGAACGAGAAGGTACTGCCTTGTCAGTACTCACACAGGAACAAGCAGGATCACACAAACCGTGTGCTTATTTTTCTAGTACATTAGATCCCGTAGCTCAGGCTCTGCCTGCGTGCCTGAAATCAGTGGCAGCGACAGCTTTAGCAATCAGACAAAGCGATGCCATAGTGTTAGGACATCCATTGACAGTACAAGTACCACACGCAGTAGAGGTTCTTGTGAATCGAACGCAAACACAACACTTGACTATAGCACGACTTACAGGGTATGAACTAACATTGTTTCAGCCACATATAGAAATCCGACGTTGTAACACATTGAATCCTGCCACACTTTTACCTGTAAATGGAACAGACCCACTAGCTCATGATTGTATTGATGTTATTACAATAACGACGAAACCCAGACAAGACTTGACAGATGTCCCATTGTCAGATCCAGACCTAACGTTGTATGTAGATGGTTCATGTATGAGAACAGGTACAGGAGAGTTAGTGGCCGCTTACGCAGTCACAACAGACACTGAAATTATTGAAACCAAGTGTATAAATACCTTGTCCGCTCAAGCAGCAGAGCTCGTCGCTCTGACACAAGCCTGTATTCAAGCCACAAATAAAAAAGTCAACATATACACTGATTCACGTTATGCATTCGGAGTTGTACATGACTTCGGCGTGCTGTGGCGAGAGAGAGGTTATTTAACTTCTCACGGTGCCCACATTCAGCACGGACCCCTCATTCATGCCTTATTAGATGCAATACATTTACCCATTGCAATATCGATTATGAAATGCAAAGCACATACGAAAGTTACTGATATCATTTCTCAAGGCAATGATTTAGCTGACAGAACAGCTAAACAGACTGCTCAAACTCAAACATCCGACATGACAAAGACAATAGTCCAGACACCAACACATTGCATGATGGTTAAAGATCCTACTCTTGACGTAATTGATATACAGACACATGCTACACCAGACGAAATAAAGAAATGGACTGAGTTAGGAGGGATCCAAACAGATCAAGGATGGATGACAAAGGAAAAATCTGTGTGGTTCCTTCCTGATTCAATGGTCCAAGTCATTATTAACACTGTCCATAGTCCAGCGCATCTAGGAGAGAAAGCTATGCTAGACAGCATTCAACATATTTGGTTCAACAAACATTTACGAGCAGCAGCGAAACAAAAAGTTCGTACCTGTATGATCTGTTGTCAGTTCAACCCAGGAAAAAGCATTCCCGTAGAGCAGGGTGGATTTCAGCCTCCTGATCACCCTTTTGAAATCCTCCAGATGGATTATATCCAGATGGAACGATGTCGAGGATTCAAATATGTTCTCGTAGTTGTCTGTGCTCTTTCCCGTTGGACCGAGGCGTACCCAGTATCAGATTACACTGCCCCGACCACTGCCAAGCAGCTAGTTCGAGAATTCTTCCCACGGTACGGTTTACCACGTGCTGTCTACTCAGATAACGGCCAGCCGTTCTCATCCGAACTAATGAAACACGTTTCACTTTTGTTAGGTTATCAGTGGAAATTCCACTGTGTCCGACACCCCGAGGCAGCAGGTCTCGTGGAAAGACATAATCAGACCCTGAAAATTAGATTGTCTAAAATATGCAGGGAAAAAGGTGTCGACTGGGTAGTAGCATTACCAGTTGCACTCTTTTACATGAGAATGGTAGCACACTCTCGAACAGGGCTATCCCCGTATGAGGTGATCTTTGGCAGATCACCAAATATGTGGGGGACGCCTATACCACGTAAAATAACTGATATTGACTGTAATATGCTGACAGATTATTTGGCTTCCTTGATGTCTGCACTACAATCTTGTCGTTCACAGGTAGCTGCAGCTTTTCCTGACAACACTAAAGTGAAACCCCATGACGTAATTCCGGGGGATCTCGTTTTAGTGAGGAACTTTGATCGAAAGACTCAGCTGGATCCTAGGTGGAGGTCGCCTCAGCTCGTGTTATTAACGACGAGGACAGCCGTGAAGATCGAAGGCAGAAAAGGCTGGGTACATTCAAGTCATATCAAGAAATTTTATGGACTACCATCGGATATAAAAACTACACCTCGTGTGTCTTCACCCATTGACTCAAAACTTCCTTTTGTTGAAAAGAGTAATGCCGAACATTATAAACTAAAGCTCAGGTCCAATCAGTCAAGCAATTTGATTGTTTAAGTCCTCTCCGAGGTGAAGCGGTTGAATTGTCTCTGACATGTATCCCTTGGACCTGAATAGAGATAACACCCGAAAAATGTTGAAACGACAGGCGTACTGTAAATCACTGCGGAGTCATTGCATAGTGACGTTATTAATTTTATTTTTCTTAAGTCTTTTTATAATTATTGCAAGTATATTGTTGCACATATATTATCCTATTTCTAGACATGTTTATAATATTACTGCTGAACATTCTTTTAGTGAATTACCCCCGCATGAATTGTCATACAGATTTGCGCTGCGCAATAACACTTTTATTAGTATGTTACATCATTCCCATCAGGTTAGCAATGCTACAAATTGTTGGATATGTGGCCGACTCCCTCCCTATCAGAACTATAAAGGAATTCTACCTCTTTTTCCATACCCGTTCACACACAACGGCTCCTGTGGAGCATGGTTTAGTTTAATTAATTCCTTAGATTCAAATTCTGCAGTTTATCAAGACAACTGGGTATGGGGAAATCTGAACTTAGTTTTACTTAAAGTCTGCCACCCCAACAAGGAGGGACTTCCCAAAAGAACAGGAACTGATCTAGAAAATGAAGTATATGGATTAGGTAATTTTACGCTTAATCTCCTGATCTTGAATGTCGAATCCGAAGCTAATCCAAGTTTGCCCGCCATGTCAGTATTTCCAGTAAAAGGTGAATTATGTGTGAGAAAGAATGGTTCCATACATATGGGCCATAGTAGATGCACCACTGTAATAGAATTCAGTGATCAAGGCAAGTCGACATTTAGAGCTTCCCGCCATTCCTATTTTATATGTGGTCAGACGGCATATGTACGTTTGCCTCTAGATTGGGATGGTACCTGCTACATTGGATTCCTTTTGCCACCTGTTTTTCTAGCTCCTCCTGATTATCACAGAAATACTCATTTAGTACACAATAGAGAAAGGAGAGATCTCCCAATAGTCGATTACACTGAAACAGCATGGGAAAAATACACAGATTTCAATAAAGGTCTCTTTCCCTATATAGGTACCGTTACTAATAGTAAGCTGATACGTAGATTGACTAGAACCCTTGAAGCAGTAGTGAACGAAACTATTTCCGCCTTAGGCAATTTAACAGAAGAGCAGTCTGCTATGCGGATTGTTGTGCTTCAAAATCGTCTTGTCCTTGACGTCATCCTGGCCGATAGGGGCGGAGCTTGTAGGGTCATCGGATCAAGTTGTTGCGTATTCATACCAGAAAATTCGCCCTCTGTATATAAAGCTATAACGCGCCTCCATAAGATTGTGAGCCAGATACACCAGAATCCAGGCACCTGGACTTGGTCCGGTTGGTTTTGGAGCGTGTTATCAGCCTGGGGATGGAGAGTTCTATCCTTCCTAGGTATTGGCCTTCTCATACTATTCAGTTGCTGCTTATGCCTGCAATGTGGACCAGCGATTTGTGGTCTGTGTGCCACATCGTGCATTCCACATCAAGATTTTCATTCAAGATCCCGGAAGAAGAAAGAAGAACAAATGATGCTATATGAACAGATCAATGGATTAATGAAGATTGATATCTCTTGACGGGCAAGTAGGGGACAAGGAGGGAATGTGGAAATATGGATTTTTCTGGTCAGTTATGTCCCCTATCTTGGACCCCAACGGTTCTATGTACATGTTACAAGTACATGTATGTTCCCTCCAGTTCCAGTTATGAAGACGCAAATACATGTGCGTCCACCGTTAACATGTCCTCTTTCAGATCCGCCATGAATGGGCCGGATATTCCATTCCTAAGTACGAAAGGCCACCGCCTTTATATGATTCACTTATGCCATTTTACAGTTCAGACGAGTAGGCCCTGATTCTGTCATCAAGCTTTTCTTGCTTTCTGTCTCTGAAGCTCCAGTCCGAGCCTGCATCTGTGACCATGAACTTTGTCTCATTCCCTGCGCGGCTCACGATGCCTGACATCAGTTTGCTGCCTGCCAAGAACTGTATTTCACCTTCGGAAATTATCTGCTCCGCTCCCTGCCCAATGCATTCCTGTCTAGTAGCTTAAGTAAACATTCTGCCAGCTACCGAGCAAAGGCCCGGCTTCTCTGTCTTTATACAAGTAATTCATAGCCCTGTTACCATGGAAGATTCCTGCCCTCGCATCTAGTGTAGACACTTAGACGCTTGTACACGCACTAACAGTCAGTATAGTCAGTATAGAATAAGATTCTACTCTAAGAGACCTCTCTTCTGGATAACATAGTTCTTTAAACATAGGATGTTAGATATGATTTGGGATTAGGTTGACTTGACCCTCCAGACTTCTGTCGCCACATGTAGAGCTAAATGTCAAGTCCCCTTCACCCCCTAGTTGCACGTCAATCACACGTCATGCTGCTGCGCGCGCATCTCTGCAAAGTATTTCTGCTGACATTGCGAAATTATTTCATAGGTCCACCCATATGTAACATCACAACCAATGACGTTTCCTTGTTACTCCCAATTACGCCTCCTTTAGCTACGCATGTGAAATGTTATCTTTGCTATCAATTGTTACGCCTCTTGCATTTGCTTCGCTGTAATGCCTATTGTATAAAAGTTATTAATTATCAATAATGTATGTACTTCACTTCCTGAGCCTCCGTGGTGATGGAACTTGGAGTCCACGATTTCGAAATCGTCCATTGGAATAAAGCCCGTTCTTAACCTCTAATACCACGGATTCTGCCTCTTACTTATTGAGCTATTTTTATTATGTTCTGTATCAAATTAAGTCCCGGTAATTAAATTATTTACCACAGTTCCAATTGCAATGCCGGTTTTTAGAGGCACTGCTGTGTGAACGCCCCAAACAAGCCAGCCAGACAGGAAGAAACTCCTAATCTGGCAGGCTTTGACACAGACCCAGCACCGCACCGCCAAAGTCAAAATCGGTCCTTTGGTCTCAATGGGCTCCCTTTAAAAACTTTTTAATCAGCTCTTAATGTACCTCGGTGTAATTGTTAGCACCCCATCAAACCCTTGCTGCCTCTCATCTTCCTCACACCTCCTGCTATCACACCGCAACAATGCCCCGCCTCCACAACAAACACCAAAGTTGCTCTCTGCCCAGAGCACTGTCCAGGGGCGTAACACAGGCCCCCGCAGCCCCCGCGTTGCGGGGGGGGGGCGAGCTCCAGGAGGCCCCCCCCAGTGCACAGTACAGTAATTTACAGTGGGATCCACGCACCATGCTGGGACTTAGTTTAAAAGTTATGCTCCAGTCTCCTCAAATAAATGAAATGCTGCTGATGTGCCGTGCGCAGCGCACGCACACAGCTTTGTGGTCTTCGACCTCAGGGTGGGGCAAGGGTGGGGCAGGGCCAGGGCCGGACTGGCCATAGCGGGCACCGGGAATTTCCCCGGTGGGCCGCTAGGGTGAGGGCCGGTTTTGGGCCACCTGGGTGACGTTTTTGTAACCGGGGGCCGGCAATATCGGCCCCCGGTAAAAACAAAAAAAACGGCCGTACACGGCCGCAGCAAACTGCTCGACCGCACCCCCCTCCCTCCTGCTGGGGGCTGGTCGAGCAGTATGCCAGGGCCGGCTTTGATTCCCAGTCCGGCCCTGGGCAGGGCTGGACTGGAAGGTTCATGCGCAGTGTAAACTGCCAGTGAGGCGGCAGACCGGTGGGTCCTGGGCACTGAGGCGGGGAGGCCATCTTTAAAATTGCGGTCCAAGTACCTTATGGGGATCGTTTCTTAAATGGCACAGCTGTAATGAGCATCAGACGTGAATTCATAAAATGTCTCTTGAGGTATTAATCTGTCACACCGGCTTTAAAGATTACTTGCTGTTTATGGGATATTGGTTGATGTTAATAACGTACAGTTCTAAGGAGGAAGGGTCGAGTCAGTCCTGATTGGATTATATCTTACGATTTAAAGGTTACACACGCATCTCCGTTAACGAAGTCTACACTCCGCTTTAGACCCGCAATGCTTAAATATCACACACATCAAGCCGAGCGCCTCTCTGAGTGACTGGGCCGACAGTTTGTCCAGAGGGCGGCGACTCTATTTCCCTGGCCTCGGGTTAATATCCTGCTGGCAGTGTTGGCCCACTTAGTGTTGAACAGTTTTATAGATAGGGCAAAATCGACCGGAAGGTTTTGTTGAGGCGCTATCACAGTAGGGAACACTTACCATGGTTCAATTTTAGCCATAACGCTTGAAAAGCTGAATTTCCTTTGCAGCACAGCATATCGGCACCTCAGCTTGTGTTCCTTTCTGTTTTCGGAAGACTCGGGCATTTAGAAAATAAAACCGTTTCAATGTGCTACTTAAAACACGGTTTGACAAATGAAAGCATTTTTGAGCCAGAACTGCTTTATCACGCAGAGTGTCTTTTGTCAACATAACAGACAAGCACTAGATTCTGCCGCAGCCCTCATGGTTTTCTTGAGGTGATATTGTTACTTCTACATTAGCACATATTTTAAAACTACAACCAAGGTCAGCTCTAAGTTGATGATAAGTGGGGTACGGAA
Organism: Triturus cristatus; assembly: GCF_964204655.1. Classification (NCBI taxonomy): domain Eukaryota; kingdom Metazoa; phylum Chordata; class Amphibia; order Caudata; family Salamandridae; genus Triturus; species Triturus cristatus. Next base: position 401,607,656 of record NC_140592.1, on the reverse strand, counting down.
CACCTCCATCAAGTGAGATAAATGCCAATTGACACCTGTGATTGGTAACTTCTTGTTGGCTAGTACTCTTATAGACTGAATCCTATTAGCTTTTACAAGAAATACGTTAAAAAAATTCTGTTTTTCCCATGTTAATTTCCTCCCCTCATTTTTCCGTCTTGGTAGTAAATTATCCTTTTATGTCAAAGGGGATTTGATAAAGCACTATCTCTTCCAGCTGGTGGCATCCGTACATGTCCCAGCTGAGCTAAATGGCAAATAGGAGTGTCTTTAAAGCCCCCGTGAACTTGACATGTTCATTCATTCTCGCATTTTCATAGGAAGAGTTTCAGGCCATAGTAGTTAAGAGGGAATCATTTTACCATGGGAACACGACGAGGCATTCTGTTGTGAATGCACCATGCAGATTTCTGCCCCAGTTGTGGAGTGTGAAATAAGCTGACAATAAAATAGTTGGAGAAGTAATCCTTCCAGCAAAGTGCTGCCAGTGGAGTAATATAGTTTGTGTTTAAGCCATACGCCTGATTACATAGGCCATGCATGCCATTTCTAGAACCCCCCACTTTTTTCATCCCACTTAAAACCCTGATGTCAAGCTCTTCCATTTCTGGTGTTTTGCTGCAGTTTTAAGATGATCTTAGAGTTTTTTGTTGTTCAAATGGGTTTTATTTCTGATATTTATATGTTTCCCCTCATCTTTATTGCTTGATTTTGTATACGAGAAAGTGTCACTCATAGTCGTTGAAATGTCACTGATTATTAGACTGAAATTCAGAAAATGTCACACATAGCAATCTGAAATCTTGGCAGCTATGCCTACTTCCGCAGTAGAAGATAAGCAAAACTGATGTATGCAACAGTGAATAGGCAAGTTAAAGAATGCGAATGATCAAATGTAAATTCTTCTCAATACAACGTTCTGGTTTGCTTTTAAAGTGTATTGGTTGTTGTCATTGGGCGTTATAAGGTCTGAATTCAGAAAGTGCAGCTCACCGAATCTAACAAGATGGTAAAGGCTGGGAGTATTAGAACGTAAAGCGAGTCAGCTGCTTTCTCCCACGTCATGGACTGGGAGCTTAACAACCTCTGCGTTGTTGTATTTTGTGCGCTTGAAAAATATGGCCTCCTTATTATTCTTCTTCTTATGTACTGGTGATTGTATTTTTTGACATATCTCCCCTTAGCCTGTGTCTAACCCGCTGTCGGGCGTACTGCCGCCGTTCCGCGAGTTTGGGGACAGTTTTGATCCTGTGGCCGTGCTTTCATTTCCAACGGTGGATGGTGGCTCCATTCTCTCTCCCCGGCGCAGCAAAGCTTTATGTGCCATGCTTTATTGACAGCACTTTCATTGTGACTGCAGGCTTTACAGTAACCTATTATTATCAGTGCTTTAAATGGGCCGGTACTCACAGATACTGAGTACCGGTATTTCTTATTTTTACCGATCACAGTACCGGCACTTCTCCATTGCCAAGGAGAGTACCGGCTACTCATTGAAGGTAAGCTCATTGGTGCTTTTGCAGCTGAGCTCGAGGCAGTCAGAGTGGAGTAGATCTGTAGTGCACTCTGACAGCCAAGCACCTCTCTAGTTCTTAGCTGAGTCACTGCTTAACCATTCAGCAGCGGCTCATTCCTGTTATGCAAGAGATACCCGTGTGTTGGAAATTTCAGGTCCCGCTCTGTTTGATAGAGTAGGGCCCATTCAGGCCCTGCTCTGTCAACCCCATTCACACTGTCGCTTGCTGTGCAGTAACGCAGGAATAATCCCAAATGAACCTTTTTTGGTGAGTATTTGTCTGCTTGTGTGTGTGTGTTTGCCTACCCTGTGTATGTTTGAGTGTGAGAGAGAAAGTGAGCTCAGTGAGGAAGAGAATCGGGACACTCTCAGGAGGTCGTTTTAAAGAAATGCTTGGAATGCTTTTGTGTGTGCATGTCTGCTTGTTTCTGTGTATATGTAAGTATTGTGCCAAAAGCAACCAAGTCGGAACAGTATAACAGTATGAAGCTGCAAATATTACCAAACAAGGAAACCTTAACATATAGTGTTAGGCCTTTATTTTGGGTAATGAGTTAACACGTTTTGTTTATATTGATACTTTTCTCACATTTTGTTATGTCCTGCAACTGGCGTAGTACTCATTATTAATGCGGCTAATGCAAAGTCTCTTTTGTTCTGAGGCACACTGATTATTATCCTGAATAGTGTTGTTGATGGCGTGATTGTATTCATCTAAAAGCTGTTAATCTGCATATATGGAAAGTACTAGCAAGGGAAATGCAAGGACAAAATGAATACTCCATAGAAATGTCTTTGCATCATCGTGTCTCGCCCCGCCTCTAACCCCGTCCACTAGCCATGCCCCAGCTCAATTTAATGAGTACCTACACTGATTTTTTTCCATTTAAAGGACATATTATTATTGCTGTTCTCCAACTCGGAAAACAGCAGTTGGGTTGGGGAATACATTTTCTTGCTCCTGGTGTACTTTCTTGGGTATAAAGAACAAATGTTAGAGATATGAAAATGGCGTACCCATTTAAAATGTGTTTGCTGCTCTAAATTAGCGTCCTAATCACACACGGTGCTGTAGCCCGACTTGAGCCAGAAGAGACATCATGTTTTTAATTTACACTCCAAAGCTTTTTAAAGACCTGACAACGGCCTCTGCAGCTGGCCTGTATTTTTTACGATATACCAAGCTTTCGTAGGCAAGGCCTTTTCTATGCAATCATTTTACATACAGCCCAGTCTAGCCTGCATGCAGCCCTGCAAGGGCATTGGATTGATTGATGTTTTTTTAATGGAGGGTCAAGTGACTCCGGTCACTGCAAAGGGGGGAGGGGGGAGGTGGCGTACCTATGGGGGTTGTGATGGCACTGCTGCTTTTTTGGGGGTTGCTTGCTGTTAATAGGTACATCGGAGTGGGCCCCTACCTCAGTATTTCTAGGCAGCCTCTTGCGAGGGCCTCCTTTGTTTTCCCCAGGTCACGATTGCTGCCTTTTATTAAGTTGCCATTACTAGATGGGAGATTGTTGCATCCAATTAAGGGCCGATGCCAGAGATGTTTTAAGGCATGGGAAAAGTGGGCCTCTAGCCCAGGGCCCCAGCATTTCAGGGGGCCCCTGATAGATCCAGCTCTGTTCTTTAGAGTCTTGCTTGCTTGATGGATTTGAATGATTCTTAAACAGATTGTTTTAAATGCCATTTTCCTTTGCTTTATTTTCACTGTGGGTGATATGTGTGTCTATTACATTTTGTAGAGAACTGTTGAGTTTATGTTTCATGCAACATCCATAAAATAGTTTCTTTTGGATCAAATAATGACCTCACATATGGGAAATGGGAGTGTGTCACAGAGATTATTTGCAATAATATTAGCAAGCAGCTGCTGTGTTACAATATTGAAAACACACATCACTGTCCCTGAATATTACATGTAAACACATTTAGAATTTGGACGTGGGTCTGGGCTCTGTCAATGACTTGGCCAAAGAGGGCATGAAAGAGCTGAAATAGAATCATGAATTCAAAACTGTTCCTTACAGGTGCCCCCAAAATATGCTTGGCCCAGGGCACCGAAAACCCTTAGGATGTCCCTGGTGCCGCCATCTGCGAATATGATGGCCCCAATTACCATGTGTGCTGGCATGTCTAGGCCCATGGAAAAGACATTTTGTGTACAAAGTTCAGCAAAAAGCAAATTATAGCTAAGCTACAGGGTGTTTAAATTCTGCATAAGTGTTTCTGAGGTTATATGAAATGCTACAGGCACTGTACATCAGTTCTCTTTGTAATACAAGTGTGCTCACATCACATTCCCTCAATGTGAATTATTACCTTAGGGAAAGAGCATCATGATGCAGAAATGAACCCTACATCTACAGACGTACTTCATCCACACGTCTCTTAGTAAATAAAGGTTGATGAATTCTGAATTGCCCAAAATTCACAGAATTCAGAGTTGGTTGAACCCACAAAGCCTTTTTCAAATGCGAGCTTGAGGTTTGTGGGTGTGTGACATGGGGAGTGGGCAGTCTGGCATTTATTTTAATATGTACTACACTACTGTAACATGTAAGAGAAATTGGTATTATTCAGAAGTATCATGCACTATTGATTGCACTAACTTTCTCTTTCATAGCTGCCTAATGTCAAAATAGCAAATATTCTCACTTCATGTCATCAAGAATGGTAGAACCAGATGAGCAGCGTAACAAGGCCTAAATTATAATCAAATGCATGTTTTTAAAAGAAAGTGTTTATCATTCACATGGGAGGTAATAATTTCCATCTCCTACGTTATTTACCAGAAAACTCACGAGAAATAAGTTTAATGAACTTGGGCACTCCTGCAGGGAGTAACAGAATGGAAATAATGTTAGCCCAGCATAGTGTCTTAGAATCCAGAGGCCAAGTGGGTGGTAATGATGGAACACAACACTGCCTGGCTTTCTTAAATTTGAAATACACTCCAGGTATTTGTCTCAGCAGTTGGCATTAATGATGACAATCGTTTCCGTAGAGCTGCTGTGACAGTTTCAAGTTATTGTCCATCAATATAACTTCTAATTCAGACCCTAGATAGTTGTTCTTTGTTGTTCAGCGATAGGCAGTTCCTGAGACAATAGGACCGCTCCTTGGCATTGTTCTGATTGCTGTCTCAGTTAAATAATCTGCTCTTGACAATGTTACAAGCGTAGTTTTATATGTTAAGAGTGTTTCCCACTTTCTCAATAGAACTTTGAGCAAGACAATATAGAGGCATTTCATTAAATGTTAGAGGTTTCAAATCAAAATATACCAGATTTTTAGGCGGTGGGGGAAAGTGGTAGGTGGTGGGCCGGGCTGCCGGGGGGGGGGGACCCCTCCATGTACTTCACAGGGGGGGCCCCCTCAAGTTTCGTTACGCCACTGGCACTGTCCCGGTTAATCCCATTTAGGACCGGCGCTGCATACGGGGAGACCCAGAGGCTTTTCATCATTTTCTGGAGGGGACCCCATCCTTTTGAGTAATGCCGCTGCCTGAAGGGCGTGAATACGGTGTTTCCGTGCAGCTCCTGATCGTGATATTGTCACCAATGAACCCTAATCAGCTGAGGTCAAATACGAGAAACTGTAATGCAGACCATCCAGCCAGAACTTTGTCTCGTTCTTCTGCCGTCCATTCTGAGAGGTAATTGGCTGTTTCCCTCCCAGATGTAGAAGACCTTTCAGAGTCTCTCATCCATGTGCTGCAGTCGGCTTGGATGATGCAGTACAATTATAAACAGGATTGTGTGGCCTGCAGAGTGAATCATACCTGTCAGCTGATCACAATTATATTTTTCTGAGTCTAATTCTCACGCCTCTTTCGCCGATCAGGCTTCAAGGCACTGCTCCCCAAGGTGTGTTAGGAGCACTTCTGTGGTGAATGATGAAAGACTCCTAAAAGCTGTCAAAATAGTTTCACAAAAAACATAGACTGCACTCTTGAAACCAAGCACTTCCCCTCGATGAGCATGCTTTAATGTGCTGTGGTACCCAACAGTGGGGTATGACGTGCTATAACTATGCGATAGCTAGCAATGCTATACAATCAACTATTTCAGAAGCATAAATCAGTTGTTGAGTTTGCAGTATTATGAAGTTCACTTTTCCCATGGAGCACACATATTGAACAACAGAGGGCGCTGGGGGATAAGATTAAATAGTAGACATGGGTGAAATTTAAAATACAAAGGCGTAATTCGCGTGATTCGGGGAAGTAACTGTTATGCCAGTCATGTGAAATTCCCAATTATCATTTTGCCACCCGACAAAATTACGTGCCCAAACTTGGTACAAATTTACTGCGAATGCGCTTTTCACGCTAAAAATTTACTGTGAAGTCACAATGCAACAGAAGGCGAGCGAACGTTCACACCGCTGTTATTTATTTATTTATTTTGCATCATATTATGTGTGAAATGGCGCGAAAGGATGCATTTAACACACAATATGATGGTCTTGCATTTTGCGTAATTACGCATAATTTCACATCAGTTTGCTAACATTTCGCATAATTATGTAAAACCAAATTAGGCAGGTTTCACACACCCAGCTTAAATAGCTAGAAGAAGAAATTCACAATTTTGAGAGCAGGTTTTCTAAGTGACATTGAACCATGCAAAGACCTCCCATCCTGTTAGAATTTATTTCGTTTAGGCACCAAGGGGCATGTCATCAAGGCCCGCGATAAAATTATCGCTGCTTTAGCGTCCGTTTTCGGGCAAAAAGCAGCGGTAATTTTATCGCACTATCAGCAAGGACACGCTAACGCATGTTCCTATGCCTCTGTGCCGGTTTCCCTAACGCCCATCTTTGCAATGCCAATGATATGCAAAGTGGGCGTACCCTGCTAAACTAACGTGGAGAATGTCGCTAACAGACATTACTCCAATTATCAAGCTAATCACTAACCTGTGTAGCGACGGGAAAAGTAGCGCTAACCACGCTTATCGCAGGTATGTTTATGCCTGCTTTTGAACTGCCTAAGCCATTATAGTCTATGGGTGGTGGATCATAATGATGAGACCACCCTGCCCTATCATCAAGGTATTGCCTATCGCTGTGAGATTATCGCTGGATTTCCAGCGATAATCGCACATTTTGCAGCTCTCGCTGGATTTATTGTCGCATTGGAGATAAGCGTTGCTGATAGCGCGCTATCTCTGCGATAAAATCCAGCGATAGCGGCGATAATTATTCTCGCGCTAAGCGCGCTTAGCGATAATTATCGCCGGCTGTTGCTGATATGCCCCTAAGTAAGTTGCAAGTGCCAAGTGGTCTCATGATGTGATATCTTTAGACCATCCTGAATTTTTAGCCAATAACACTTTTTACATTGCGATTTTCCAGCTGATACTTAAAATATAAACATAAATTACAAGCCCCAGTATGCAAGGTGGTGTTGGCTAAAAAAGCTCATATCAAACATGACACGGATCCAGTTAAGCAGCCCTTCCATTGGGTAGCTAGCACCAAAAAAGATTATGTGATATAAGTTGTCCGACATATGTCTTTCGCAAAGGACAGGAAGAATGGGGTGCACCCCACCAGTGCGACAGCGGATTATTAATATATGTGTAACATTAGTGTAACTCTGCACCTAAGGGACCTCCTTAGTGGGTGCCACATACATGGCCCTGGGTTAGGTTTCAGTTTGTTCAGTTCATATATTTTTCCTAAAATGATATACTAATTTTTTTTATATTTGGTGTCAGAAAGACCCATTTGTAACAGTTCCCCGTTGGAGGAATCTGAATTACAAGTAAAAAAAACACAGAATTATTTAACACAGTCTGACCAATGGGATCAAACGTACCACGAGTACATCAAAGAATATGCTGAGTCGCCAAATATTCCCCGGCTTGCATTGTGAATGTACACTCAAAGAAATTTCGAAATATCTATGAAGCACAGGATATTTGCACCAAAGTAATAAGGGATTTGAAAACTTGTCAAAACATGTCAAAGTCGATTGGGGGCACTCATACTACCAACAGTAACACAGCACAGACCTAGATCAAGGGATCAGAATCTCTGGAAATTAAAACATTTTGATCAATTTTGTATGTGGCCAGCTCCCTTTTTTTGGTGGAGGATGCAAGTAACAATTTTCCATTAAAGAACAAACCATAACCAGTGTTGTAACACAGGCCACCCTGCCCCCGTGGAGCGCGGGACCCCAAGCTCCGAAGGCCCCCCTCAGCACAGTGCTCTGGCCGGAGATCACCTGATTGAAACCGGAGGGGGCCCTTCCACGTGGCTTGCAGGGGAGCCACCTCAAGTTTCGTTACGCCAGTGACCATAACATTTATGCTAGCAGAAATTGCAGACCTTTACGCATATAATTTTTATTGTGTTCCTGTTAAGTTTGAAGTATTCACCAAATGCCAGAAAACCACATTTTAAGTCATTTGCATTAGAATTACCTCAGCGACATGTTCCACCCTCCACCTCGGCATTATCCACGACTTCTACCGATGATACCTATTCCTGCACTCCTGGGCATCTCACCCAAGAGTTGAGACTGCGTGCCTTCTTTTATAATGTTTCTACCTGTTTTAATTTTTATCCCATATGTAGCCGAGACCTTAGACTGCGTGCTTTTTTCTTGTATAATGTATCCGCCTATTTTACCCAAGTGGTCCCTCCCTTCCTGATGCTTTGTATACCACCCTTAATCCTATAAAGCACTCAGGTACCCTCACAGGTCTGGTTCGCGCTCTATAAAACTATAAAATAAATAAATAAAGAAAGAAATAAATAAATGTTAGTAATTTCTCAATCCATAGTCGCATAGTGAAGCACACGGGCTTCACAGACCACATTTGAGGGAGGATGCAGGTCGGGTTCAGCCCAACTTTACAGGCTCCCAGTCTCAGCAGGCTCAGCATCTCCAACATTGGCATCCAAGGTGCTCATGCTTAACAAAGCTTCTGCCTGACAGGCAAGTTCTTTTCATACTAGATAGTACATTTCTTGGCTCCTTCAGCAGCCAAAGCAGAGTTTCTTCTCAGTCTTCAAGGGACAGCCATTACCTTAGAAGGAGACAGCCACGGACCCTTTCTTTGGTCCACCAATACATCTACATATGTGTGCAGAGCTCCTGGAAGAATGGGAGAAACATATATACCAGAATGGCCAGCTTAGATGCAGTTCTGGGGGGACAGTTGGTCCCGTTGACATATTCATTCTAATTCATAGCCAGCCATAAACATTTGGTGAAAAAAGCTGGGAAATACTTTGCATCTCTGTGATTCTTGCCATACAGGGAGCAATGGTGTATAGTGACGTGGAAGGGTAGGAATTTGCACAACGTCACCAACTACTCTATTCTTCAATTCCCATGTACATGTGGATTGATGGATAACAGGCTAAGGGATTTAGATATTGACACGTTCATGGGGCATTGTCGGATTGTCAGAAAGGACTAAATGAAACAGTTTCTTCCAGAAAGCGACTTCAGAGATGCAGTTCAAGCCCTCATACTTTCGCATCTGGCTGGTGGTGAACTCCTGCTCCAAAGCCTCCCAAACTCCTCACTTGCACACCTTAAAGATATCCTACCCACTGCAGCATCCCTCATCCAAGGCCTGAGGTAATATCATATCACCCTCATCTTGATGTAACTCCATTGGCTCCCCTTGCTGGTCCGCACCATCTTCAAAACTAGCTGCATTATTTACAAGGCCGTCATGACCAGCACATGCACTTATCTTGCAGACAAGTTCACCATCTTGGTGGCTCTTGGCACACCCAAAGCCAGGGGACCATCAGATTAAGAAGTGTAAAAATGAAAAACAAGATGCAGCAGGCCATTTCCATCAATGTACCCAGAATCTAGAACACCATCCTGTATCTATCATGATCATCCTAACGGTGCTCTAATTAAGGGAAGAGTTGAAGACTCACCTCTCTAAAGAACACAACATCACTATGCATTCTGGGGCAGATATACTAAGCCCTTGCATTGCCCTTGCATCCCGCAAAATAACGCAAGGGCTTAAGTGAGATTTACTAAGCCATTCAAAGTCACCGTGCATGACTGCGTGGCTTAGTAAATCAAGAGTAACACAATGTAGCGCTGATTGACACAGTTGTTGATCGGGGAGAACATGGCTGCCGGCTGAACGCCTAGGTCGCGAGCTCCGCAATCGAAGCAGCAAAGATTATGCTAAAAACGGCTCAATTGAAGTAATAATGCTGAAAGTTCGGGGATTCAACTAACCGGGCAGTCGCGGTTGTCTTTCCAGGGTTGATTGGCGCAGCGGTGAGAGAAACACCGGCGAGGTCTGCGGCGGGGGAGTACACCGACGGAGCTCTTGCTGGGCGGCTACGGTCGGTTCTGTGTGGAGGCTGCTGGGTCTTGCTGGCGCAAGGGGCGCGAGGAAGCAGCAGTGTTTTGAAAACTGGATCAGGATCAGGTGCAGGAGCCCGAGGCGTGCTCTGCTCAGAGGCACCCTCTCAGTGGCGGCGCCAGACAAGTAAGGAATAAAGCTGGGGATTTTTGGGCAGAGGCCGCTTACACTTTTCAACATTTACGTGGGGGAACAACTAGACAAAGTTTTAGGGGACCCCCTCAGAAATCCTCTTACCTTTCGCAGTGTTTATTTGGGCTCCTAGGGCTTGTCTTACCACACAAGTGGCCCCCTGGTGGTCATGTTAAGAATAGGCTGAACAATAACTGTCAAACTGGTTTTCATAGCCAGTTTATAATCATTGATAATGAGATAAAAGACATTGCTCGCATGAATTCAACTAAGAAAAAAGGTCGAGGTAAAAAATGGGGTCTTTCTATTACGAAGCTAGTTTCGTCACCTTCCGTAGGCGAGAACACTAATAATATTCTTACTGACTCCAATGGAACTCTCAACACCTCAAAAAGTGATTGTCAAAAATTGGACCCGGCGTCCCCAGGGGGTAAGGCTACTGCTCTGACAGGTAAAGCAGTTGAATTACCGCAGGAGCAAGAAGAGGATTTGGTTACATCACAGGTTAATGGTCTGTCTAAATATAATACTAGGAAACAGAGGGTTCAGAAAACTAAAGGAGCCATTGCAGCTGTGGTCTCTACTAGAGCCGCAAAAATGGCAAAAAAAGAGCAGCTAAAGAAGGGTTCAAATTTAAAAGTCACTCCCTCATTGCGTTCTTTTTTTAAAGTTCAAGAAAAGCCAGCTTTGAGAGATGGTCTGCTCAAAACAATGTCTTTGTCATCGCTAACGATAATGGAGTCATCAAATAAATATCAAGCTCTTATGTCAAAAGACTCGGGAGAAGATGAAGAGCTCATGGTAGGTGATGCAATAGAGGAGACCCTACAATCTGAGGATCACCCACAACAAAGCAACACCACTAAGGATCAAGGTATGGATACTCCCTTGAAGGGCGACATTGGTCACTTGGTGGCTTCGCTCTTAAAGGAGATGAAACTTGGCTTTGCAAAATCTGAGGAAAATCAGGAAAAAATCCAGGCTAACTGCGAGGCCTTAGAAACCAAGGTCAATGCACTAGTAGACAGAGTTGTGGTGGTGGAAACGGCTTTGGAACAAGTCAGAGACAAAGTGAGGCTTTGCCCGAGCGACATTGATAAAGTATCACTCTCAGAGAGAGAACTCAGGAATAAAATTGAGATCTTAGAAAATAATTCCAGGAGAAATAATTTACGATTATTAAATATTCCTAAAGGTCAAGAAGGACAGAATATAAGGTCTTTTGTAGTAAATCTCCTAAAAGGTTTTATCCCTGACATGGATGAAAAAAACTTGGACGAAGATATACAGGGTCCACAGAGACCCATTCATGCTCAATAAAGATAGAAAAAATCCCTGCAGAGGCTTGGTTAACTTTAAATCTTACACAGTAAAATAATCTATTTTGAATAAGGCTCTGAACTCTGGCACTCTTACAAAAGATGGGTACAATGATAAAATCCGCTCGGATATATCCAAGGCAACAGCTGATAGACAATGGGCCTTAGGAAAATTTAGGCAAGACCTGAGGAGCAACAGTTCAGATGAAATTCCCAGCCCTCTTACATATAATGTGGTGTAAAAAACCCTCACCTAACGGCTTTTCTCTTTAAAAGACCTCCGATAGAGAGACCCTTCGGGGGACCGTCGGGCATTGCAGCGCCGGCCCGACGAGGAGCAACAACTAGCCCAATGATGAAGCAAGACATCCCTCGGGGTGTGTGAGGGCTTACGAGAGGCTTCATAGAGTCCTCCCCTTCAGGAGTGGATCCTTGAGACTGGGGAAATTCTCTTTGCCTCTTTTCATCCCCCCTCTATTCCCCTCTCCTTCCCCCCCCCCTTCTTTCCCCCTCCTCTTTTTTCACTCTTCCCTCCATTTCCACCTTTGTTGAGCAGGTGATCGACATTTTTGTTTCGCCGCCAACAGGGAACAATGTCCTTATTGATTTAATCGTTACGAGTGGAGCACGGACATTGGACCACAACCAGCTCCTGGTCCCCCCTCTCCTTTTTTGACTAAGTAAAAAACCCTATAACATCAGAGACCCGAAAGTAGTGGAACTATTTCTGGAACGTATGACAACAAACAGGGATAAGTAGCATTATGAGGCTTACTTGTTAAATCAATTTTTTCATTATTGCGGTTCTCAATCTGGGCAACTAGGATTGCTCAATGACAGTGGGAAGGGTTCTCCAGGGTGGGGGTAAGCACACGTTTTCATTTTCTTTTTTAGTACACATTGGAAATTTCTTTGGGTGGGGAGCATTTGGGAAAAATTTTTTAAAACATACTTGTCCGATATGTAAATTGTATAGCAAACAGGGTTGGAGTAAAAAGCAGGAGAAAAGAACCCAAATTTAATGGGCGACTTAAAAATAGTGACTTGGAATGTGAACGGGCTAAGAACGAGAGGGAGGCGACAAAACTTTTTTGAGTATCTTAAATTGCTGAATAGTGACATCATTATATTACAAGAAACACATCTCAGAGAAGAGTGGCTTGAAGCCATAAAACATGAGAAATGGATCGGAGAGACTGTCTGTACAAACCAATCTTGTAATATTAAGGGTGTCTTTATTATTATCAAACAATCACCTTATTTTACGTTGGTAGGACAAATCGCAGATTCAAGAGGAAGATGGGTCATAGCAAATATAAAGGTCAAAGATATTGCACTGTCCGTGATTGGATATTATGGCCCCAATATAGATGAACCCTCACCTCTTCAATCATTGTATGCACAATTGTTATTATTGCCCACACCAATCATACTAGGTGGTGATTACAATATTCTGTTAGACCCTAAGAAAGACAGACACCCCCCAGGCAGAGTTTTAAACCTCCCTAGAATGCGAGAGTGTTTGAATAGGCTCAAAGAGACTTGGGTTAAGTCGACATTTGGAAATTTAGAAGGAACCAAACGAATAAATTCACCTACAGGAATCATAAATATGGTCACGCTTCAAGAATAGACTTCTTCCTGGTTGATAAAATTCTAAGAAATAAAGTTAGGAGAGTTCATCCTTTACCCGCACACCTCTCAGATCATTCGTTGGTTCAACTAAATATAGGGCTTGAGCCAGTGCAGGGAGAGAAAAGGTGGACTTTGGATCGAACACTCCTGTTGGATCAACAAGTTATTGATAACATAAGGCTAACAACAGAAAATTATTTTAAAGAAAATGGTGAGGGGGGTTTCCAGTATGTTAGTATGGGATGCGTATAAAACTGTTCTAAGAGGAACATTAACTGGTATAGCGATAGGCAAGAATAAATTGAAAAAGGCTTAACATATCACAATTAGAGGCTGACTTACTAGAGAAACAAGTGAATTTAGATGCTGCAACCTCAGAAGAAGAACAAAATACTTTGAAAGACGAAATTCTAAAAAAGAAACAGGAGCTGGCTTCATACTTGGAGGAAAGGATAAGGAAGAGATGGGAAGCTAGTTCTTTATCAAACTATGAATTTGGTGAGAATAGCGGTAAACTGTTAGCTTGGAAGCTCAAAACCAAGTCTAATAGAAACAAAATAGCAGCTTTCCACCAGGGTAACAGTGGACAGATAGTAGAAGATAGAGCAGGCATTGAAGAAGCCTTTGAACATTTCTTCCAGTCTTGTATGAGGAGGATCTATCACCTCTACCCATAGTAGTGGAATTGTATTTAAATAAATCACAACCCCCTGAAGCTAGATGTAGACTCTTGTGAAACATTAAATGCAGCTATCACCCTGAGGGAGGTAATGGAGGCAATTAACAGCCTGAAAAGAAGCAAGGCAGCTGGGCCTGATGCTATACCTAATGAGCTTTATTTAGTTTTAAAAGAATATCTAGCCCCCAAATATTCCTATCTTTTCAATACTATCTTTATTGAGGGCTTTCCAATTCCTAAATCGTGGAACGAGGCGACCATCATCTTGATTTTAAAACCTGGCAAAGACCCCTCTTATTATGAGTCATATAGGCCCATTTCGCTTCTCAACTCTGATTATAAAAATTTTACTCAGGTTCTTGCAAAAAGGCTTGGCTCCCTTTCTGATACGCTTATACACGAGGATCAGAAGGACTTCATTAGGGGTAGACAGTTGTATGATCTTACTCATCAACTGATTGGAGCCATTGACATCGCAGTTCATGAGAAGGTCCCCCTTGCGATTTTTACTTTTGATTCGGCCAAAGCTTTTGACCGTGTTAACTGGTCATACCTACAAAAGGTTATTCAACATAATAATTTAGGTCAAAAACTTTCTAGGGTAATCGCAAATATTTACTCAGGTCCTGTGGGAAAAATACTTATAAATGGAAGCATATCAAACAGCTTTAAAATCAAAAGAGGCACCAGACAGGGGTGTCCGCTCTCCCCTCACCTTTTTAATTTATATATAGAGCCCCTAGCTAACGTGATTAGGACCACCAGAGAAATCATCCTCTTCAGCTTTAACAGTCGGAATTTTAAAGTGGCATTATATGCTGACGACTTAATGATCTACTCGAGCAATTTAAATGAGTCGTTTAACAGTATAGTGAGCTTAGTAACAGAATTTGGAAAAATCTCTGTGTATCAAATTAATCACCAAAAAACTGAGGTCATGCATTGGAACATACCTACCCCACAAATAGAATCCCCCCAAAAAATTAGATATCTTTGGATCCAAGTCTTAGAGAGGTAAATTTGGAGTTAAAAGCCATAGAGATGAGGAAACGATTAAAGTCATGGAATTGTTTATTCCTCACCTTTATGGGGAGAGCTAACATGATAAAAATGGCTATCCTACCAAAGTTCACTTTTGTTTTTAATACAATCCCGCTGGAGTTTAAATTGCTCTGTATAAAAACGATACAGAGTGAAATAAATACCTTTATTTGGTCTTCTAAAAGTGCTAGGATAGCTTGGAAGAAATTAACCCAGAAGAAACATCGAGGAGGGATAGCTAGCCCAGATCTCATGATGTACTATAAAGCCTTCCACTTGAAGAATGTAAGGCATCTTTTTTGAACTTATGAGTCTTACCGAGCCTACTTGAAAGCAGTAATAAAACATGACCATTGCCTTTATAAGTTTGGCCACCAAAAGTACTTCAAAAAAATCAGGCTGAAGGTGCCAAGATCAGCATTTAAATTATGGTCAGAGATAAGGAAAATATGGCAGTTCCCGTATTATAGCCCCCAAGCACCGATTTGGAACTCTCCAGGAACTCCGGAATGTTTGAAAGACTCATTAGCATTTCCCCTGAAAAGGGCTGGAATCGTCAAGTGGGGAGATCTTTTGGAAAAGGGTAACTTAAAATCTTGGGATGAGCTAGTGGAAAGAACTAAGATTGAAATATCCAGGTTCAAATTTTATCAGCTGGTTAGCTGGTCTAAAGATCAAGTGAAATGGACAGACTATATTGGGAACTTAGAGGGTGAATTCCAGAAAGATCTTGCACGGAAAGAAGTATCAAAGTGGTACTGGTGCTTGGTGGAGAACAAGGAAGCTGATTATGACACTCCAGACCTTATTTGGAAGAAGACCTTTCCGGCTCAAGACTTGCCACAACTCTGGCAAGTTTCCTGCACTTTTTTATGGCACATTATAATTTCTACACCTCTTCGGAAAAATCATTTGTTTACTTTGCACAGATCTTACTGGACGCCCGAAAAGTTGTCAAAAATGAATAACCAGGTGACGAAAAAATGCCCTAAATGTGACGAGAGGGAAGCAAATGATATCTATATGTTTTACTCATGTGACTACCTTGATACATTTTGGAACGAGATTGGTAAGATCATTGATAAAAGCTTAAATACAACTATCAAGGTAAGAGCTTTTATTATTATCTTTGGCATTTTGGATATTGAAGAATCCAATATTATTTTAACAAAAAAACAGAAATACCTCTTGTTTACATTCATGTTGCTTGCTAGACGGGAGGTTTGTATAAATTGGATTCTTCCTTCTCCCCCTAAGATAGATGACTGGGTTTGGTCAGTAGAAAAAGTTAGGAATTTGGATAGATCCAGAGGGGAATGTAATCGCACGAAGTACTGGGATCTTTGGGACAAATATAGGCGGTAGGGTAGGAAGGGTTGTCCAATGATTTAAACCAACACGATTATAATTCTCATGAGTTTATTTGGGGTGGAACAGTGACAAGTTATGACACGTTAACTCATGGAAATTTTTGGATTTAAGGCATGGTTTCCCACCTCTTCTCCGAGGGCGTCTAGTAAGAGGTGACTCTATTGTTAAAACAACAAAGATCACATAAATGAGGACAATTTAAAAAAAATGTTTACCTAGCGCTACTCTGTGTTGGGAAGGTGTTCCATGGGTGGAGCAAGGGCAGTCCAATACATTCAACTATGGATTTTTATGCCATCCCTGATTTAACAAGGTTAGTAAACCTGGGACTGTGTCATAATGGTACGCGTTCGAAAACAGAGGTGTGACGAGGAAATAAATCTTTTTATTTCTCCTTGTTATTTTTTCTTTTTACATGCCTACACTATGCAGCACACGTAGACAGAGGAAAATGCCTCAAAGGATTGTTTGTGTGCAGTAAGGTGTCCTTTCCTGCACAAAATTATCCTGTGTGTAACATAGGTACCCTTGCACTATGGCGCAAGTGTGTCTGAATTGGCGCTCGGCAACACTCAGTGCACCAGCACAGAGAGAAAGCAGGAATACACCATATCTTAGTCAATATGGCGCATTTCTGCACACTCCCTATCTCGCAATGCATTGCACTAAGTTGTCTAGCTGTGTCGCATGACTTTATGACAATTCTGCCCCTAACTGCCAACAACCTGGGTAGCTCTCCTACATGTGCCTTCCTGTATGCTGCACACCAGTTCCTGAATGGCATGGAATTTACAGTCTATGCTGTGTAGGAACAGTTTTTGGCATTCCCATAGTGGTACCCATTTTTTAAGGTACTGCTGTGGGAACACCAAACACCAGCTGGCCAGGCAGGAGGAAACTCCTAATCTGGTGGGTTGCCTGACCACAGGTTTGGCAGTGAGGCGGACCCGGCACCACACCATCAAACTCATAATCAGGCCCATAGTGTCTGACCTCTGCTGACGCCACAGGAAATGGCATGATGTCCCATGTAACAACATTTTGGGGGCACTGTAAGACTGATGTGAGGTGAGGGTTCATTGAGGTAGTTAATGTTATGTTGATTTTATTGCACATAAGTGAGTGAAAGAGCATTTTGCAGCAACAGAATTGAACAGCTAAGAGTTTGTGAATGTAAGCAACACAAATGAACATTTCTTAGACACTGAGCTTAGGAGCATGGAACTCAGCTATAGTGACGTCAGTGTGGTAATATGAGTAACATACTTACCAGAGGTCTAAAAGTACTGCACCTTTGAACGGTTGGGGTTATTGATGATGGTGACTTCATATTCATTCACTAGGGGAAGGTCCAGATGAGAGCAGGTTCATGATTTGTGACTGGACATCAATTGTCACTGTCTCTAATGAACTTTTATGGAATATGCACATGCTATTCATTACCTGTGTTGAGTAGTCACATACCTGGAGATTATTCATTAGAAAACTATAGGAGTGGCTAGCACGTCACATACTCTTCTCTTCATGTCAGAAGCAGAAGAAACCATGTTGCTATGGAAGCGATGGAAAAAATATTTGACTCATATCAGATCATAATTGGAGGGGAAAATTTCTTCTGCAAGGATACAGAGCATACTTTTACATAACTTAGACATTGAAGGGAGGAACATCCATGAGTGCATTGGAAAGTTACATATAGGAAATGGGGTAGGGGTGATAAAACAAGCGCATGAAATGTTACTGAAAATGTTGTAGGTTCTTGCATTAATGTGGTTTTGGAATGCCAGAATTCTTTTGCCAGGCTGCAGGGTAAAATGGAAATAGTATAAAACTGTATGGCATGTCTTAGGGCTACTGTGTGCATATGATAGTTTGGAGAAGTATGAGATTCTCTAATAGGAGATCAGTTACTATGGTGCACTATCAACACAAGGGTACAAAAAAAGCTTTTAGCAAATAATCCAGTTTTAAACACCCTATAGCAATAGTGGAGGGAATGTAGCACAGCACATGATAGGTAAAGGAAATGTGTGAGCGTAAAGATGGCCATGAGAGAATGGCACCAAAGATGGGTGCATTGAGGAAACATATGAAATTCAAAGGGGGATGAACATTGGGATGGACAAAGAACCCATAGGAACACTTTTCGGATGTGGAAATGTTTATGCAGTTATCTGAATTGTTTTGCCAGGAGTTCCATATATAGGAAGGAAACAGAGAGACACAAAAACAGATATCCCAAAATGTTACTGCTATGCAAAAAGTGCTTAGTTCTTGTGAGTGTTCACTTAATGATACATGACAAATACATAATTCAGTGTGTGCGCAAATAAAATGAGCAAAGTAACCCAAGAAGTAGATAATTTATGTTCTTTCATGGTCATTCAATTATCGGTTCATCAATTGATAGAATCATATTGGTTCTATTCACCATTTATGTCGACTATGTTGCAACCCTAGTCTTGTTCATTATCAGGACTGTTAAAATTCATATGGAGTAGCATGCCATGCACAAGCAAAAAATGGAAAGTGTATGTTGAGGGGAATATCATTTAAATAGATGTCTTCAAAACTTATTTATTGAAAGAAGGTGTAAGCTCATCTCGTTACTGAATACAGAACAGCAGTCTAAATCTACAAATGAACCAAAACAGAATTGAATACAGAAACTGTTATTCCATCAGCAGGACATGTGGTACCTTTAAGAAAAATACCATAGAGGACAGGTTCACTCAGTAAGGGCTCAACAAAAACAGGGCTAAGGAGCTGATTACAATGGCGGGCAGAAAAGCATTCTGACCGCCGTGGTAGCGGAAAATTACCGTCCGCAGGTAGCGCGGGAAAACCGGCAGTCATATTAGGATGCACTGCCTGAAACATCCTACCGTGGCGGTCGGATTCCAGCATACACCACCGGAAAAGCTGGGAATCCGTCCGCGGCAGTCGGAATTGCTGCGGAAAGACCCAAGACTGCCGTTTACCCAGCGGTCAGAACCGCATGGAGGTGTCCGGGATTCAATTCTCACTATCCGCAGTATTGCTTCCACCGTCCCCGAATGGCCGGATTCTCCCCTGCGGTGTGATGGGCTGTTTGAGGCATTGTGATTTGTCCGGCGGTCGTAACCGCATTCCGCCCGGTGGTCCCTCTCTATTGGCTCCGTCCGCTACCGGTGCGGAAGGGGATTTCTGGCGGTTCACGTAACTTGGCAGCGGACGGAAAATGGGCTATGTTTGCCCATCGTAATACGGCGTACGCGAGGACCACAGCTGGAGTGTAGAAAAGGAAATTTTCCGCCAGCACCGCGGATGTGCCTCCGCCCGCCATCATAATCAGCCCCTAAGAATGAGTCTCTGTGAGAAGTGATGAGAGACAAAGGGTGCAAGAAAAACTGATAGCAGTGGACTGGGAAGCAGTCATTGCCTAGTTTGTGGGTGCGGAGGACAGCTAATTATATGATGATATTTCAACCAAAGCAGCATACACATCATAGACATGACATATACAATAGGAAGGATACTGCCACAACAGTCCACCAACACTGACGCTGATACTTGTCCCAAATAGCCAACACACATATGAGGTTCCTTTAGTAACAAACCCAACACATGTCAATCAATCAATCAATCAGTACTTGTAACTCACAGCTTATCCCCCATGAGAGTATCCAGATGCAGGTTTGCTGAGCTTAGTCGAAAAGCCAGATCTTGAGTCTCTTCCTGAAGTCCACCAGCGAGAGTGATGTTCAGAAGTTGAGGGCATTCCAGGACTTAGTGGTGAGATGGGAGGAGGAGTGGCCTCCACTGTGCACCGGCAGATATGCAGAGTATGGGCGAGGGCAAGGAAGGCAGAGTAAAGGTTTCTGGTTGGCTGGTGGATGTTTAGGCGGTGGTTCATGTATGCTGGTCCTTGGTCGTGAAGGGCTTTATAGGCATGTGTCAGTATCCTGAATTGGCATCTTTTCTTGACGAGGAGCCAGTGGAGGTTCCTCAGGTGTGGGTGATGTGGGTCTGTTTGAGCAGGTTCAGGATCAGTCTGACTGCTGAGTTCTGTATCGACAGGTGCCTTTTCATGAGTTCGGTGGTGGTTTCTGTGTACAGTGCATTGCGCTAGTCGAACTGGCTGGTGATTTTCATCATGTCCGGAAATAGTTTGCAGTTTAAAACGAAAAACTGCTTTGAAACAAATAGCTGTTGTTGTATGCTTTGTAATGTGATTACCACAAAAGCCAAGATGTACATTGTACAGTGCTATATATGACGTGGTGAACAAATCAAAACGAAGGAAACGTTGTTAACAACACATTTCTGTAAGCATGTATGGACGAGGAGTGCTGTTGCAGGAATTCTGCTCAGGAACAGAACTATGCTTGGGACCATAGAACATCAGCATTTCGGTACTGCGTCACTATACCCCATCAGCATCCATGGGCCTGAATCCAGCTAGCTCATAGTGCCTCACTTTCTCTCCTAACCTTTTCAGAGAGACAAGTGACTTGTCACCCCAGAACACAAAACTCCCGACCCCTTTCAGAATTGCTGTGGAAGTTCACCCCCTTTCGTACACTCATTCGTACTTATCCACAATAAATGGAAAACAGACACTAGAAAATGTTATAATTTGTATTTAAACTATTGTGCTCTAATAAGCATTAGTTGCCCGACAATTAGCAAAGAAATACAGGTCAGTAATGTCATTAGCAGAGCTAATAGACTGTATACAATAAAGAGTCCTGTCATATAACCTGACAGATTTGCCTAACCCCACCCTCACCATGAAAGCTAAATGAATATAGATTACAGATCTCTTAACTTGGCAGCGGACCCCATACCTTACTATTCATAGACAGTTGTTTTACATCCCTGCTGGTGCAGCTCTATTGTATCATGACCTTTGCGCTGTGTGCTCGTCTCGAGTCTGTGTGTGTTTAGAAGAACATGTCATGGGTTATATGACAAAACATGAGTTTTCAAAAGACAGAAGCTGGGTGTCTCTTGTATGTCTAGGTGTTAGTGTCTGACTACAGATAATAAGAAAAAGCAGTGTTGTTTGACCTTGCCTAGGCTGTGCAGACTAAATCCCAGGAAAAGGACAAAAAAAGTGTGCAAACTATATGTGATAATACAATGTAGCACAAAAACAAGTGTGTGTGCTTTGGTAATGTGTGCAAAGCAGAATGGGCCTACAACATGCATAATTAGGCTAACATAGGGAAAATGACAGTGTCCATGTAGGAAACACACAACAATCAAATAGAAAACGTTTAAAAAACAAAATCAGTCACTGTAAGAATCAAAAAGAGAGCTTTACTGTACCATGAAAAATCAAGTGAAAATAAATCA
Source organism: Triturus cristatus (assembly GCF_964204655.1). Taxonomy (NCBI): domain Eukaryota; kingdom Metazoa; phylum Chordata; class Amphibia; order Caudata; family Salamandridae; genus Triturus; species Triturus cristatus. The sequence goes on along the minus strand of NC_140592.1, from coordinate 401,586,257 downwards.
TGAAAAACAAATGAAAAGATGTCAGTTTACCAGATATGTTCAATACATCTCAAGGTACTTCAATTCGAAAGGCATCCAGAATTAGCCCACTGCCTGGCTGATGAACTTTCAACCAGACCGCGGCACAGGGCGTCCCAAAGAAACAGATGCAACAGTTGGCATCCCAATGAGCAAGGAGATAAGAAGTGGGCGACTAACACACCATACTTTAAAAATAAAATGGCTGACTCGATGATCATGGGTAAAAACTGAAGAAGAGCTAGAATCTCATGTCACATGAGTAAAAATTTAGAAGGGCTAGAAAAAAGGGGGGTAGAAAACAGGGAAAAAACTGCCAATTTGGGACAGTTTCCAATACCGGCTGGAAAAAAATGGAAAACCTGCCAATTTGGTATAGTTTACAAAACCTGCTAGGAAAAGTGAAAATAATGCCAGTTGTTAAAGAAACAGCCAATACTTTTGATTTTGTAGCTTTAAAAAGAGGGGCGGGGGACAAAAAATCCCATATAGAGAAAACAGTCCTGACCCGCCAATCATAAACGAATCAATAATAATTAATACATGATCGTCCTTTCATACTGCTTGACACTTTCAGGCAAAATATTTTTTTTAAATAAATAAAAAGTTATGCAGTTACAATCGATCCATATACTCGAAGTATACAACCAATGTACATGTGCACTGCTAAAATGAGCCAGTCCTGAAAAAACTAAAGGTCCATATGTCCATATCATTAACAATCAGTGTACATAATATAAGCATTGCCTCTGGAATCATGCGGCAGGGGAGGGTCAAATTATGCATCAGGTTTGACTAAATTATGCAACAACAAAAGGCAAGCTAAGCAGCTTAATGTGGCACATTTTGTTAAAGTAATAATTATTTTATCATTTTTACACTTGCTAACATAATCTGGTTATAGGTTGCATCGCACTAGTACCAGTTTAACAACCAGATATAGCAATAAGAATCAGCAAGGCCCTTCCACTGTGCTGCAAAACGAGTCACTGTGTCTTTAGTTACCTTTGAACCGTTTGAGCTAGAAACACAATTTATTTTGTTAAAAGCTGCGCATTATGCAGCAGATGATGGATTATGTGGCAAATGCAGCAAATCCATAATTATGTGATCCATGGTAATAAGCCCTTGATAATGACATTATATTTGAAGACCCACCTGCAATCTACTATATTCATCAAGGTTTGCACATTACCACCTTGCCTTGTTTTTTTCACTGTCTCCACCACTTGCCAACAAATGTCATTTTCTATGGGACCGAGTTCCACAAAATTACTTACAAGTGGGGCTGTGAGAATTTTACATTGGATGCAAATCTAATATTGACATGGTCTGGCCTTGACTTTTTGAGATGTCTGGCCTATATAGATCAGATTACAGGGACAGCAGATTGCATGGATATCATTGTTCTTATTACAATTAGAATAGCTCCTTAATGTCTGTTTGAAGCTTCAATAAAAAAATTCTCTGCGATCCATAGTTTAGTTACACATGATACAACTACAATGCCGATAATATCATACAAGGTGATCTAATTGCAAATAGCAGCTTTCATCGGTGCAGGTCTGTTCAGATTAATGCTGCCTTAAACCAAATGATCCCTTAAGTTCATACCCTTGCAAAGGAAATGTTGGGTTTGGCCCTTTTTGCAGGGTTATCCCCAAACATTTTGCTTCTTCCTCCTATTTCTTGCTGACCTGTTGTTTTTGGCTATAGGACTCTGGGCACTTTACCACTGCTAATCAGTGCTAAAGTGCACAGGCTTTCTGTGTAAATTGTAATCATGATTTGTTATCCATGATTGGCATGTTTGAATTACTGTTAAGAGCCTTGAAAAGTGCACTGAGTGTGCCAGAGCCAGTAAATCAAATGCGACTAGTGGGCCTGCAGCACTGAGTGTGCCACCCACATGAGTAGCCCTGGAAAGGTATCTCAGACCTGCCACTGCAGTGCCTGTACGCAGTTTGTACACTGTCATGTCGAACTGGCAAGTGCACCCATTTGCCAGGCCCTAACTTTCCCTTCTCTTATATGTAAGGCACCTCATGGTAGGCCCAAGTTACCCCCCTGGGCAGGGTGGACTGTGTGTGAAAGGTAGGATATGTACGGGTGTGTGTGACATGTCCTGATAGTCAAATACTGCCAATCTCATTTTTTCACTACTGAAATGCTATCTGCCCCATGGGATAGAATAGGAGATACTTTGTAACATCTTACAAGTATAACTTCCCATTAGGACAAGATAGAGAAATTAAGAGAAATAAAGTTTAGGCTCACTGAACTCAGAATTTAATAACACATCTTTTAGTAAAGATGGTTTTTAAATTGTGTGTTTGAAAATGCCAGTTTTAGAAAGCAGGCATTTTCTTGTTAAACAATTCTGTGTGACTCTGCCTGTTTATGTATTGACTGTCTGGTTTTGGAGTGACAGGGTCTGGGGATGTGCATTCACTGTAGAAAGCCACTCGGGGGTTGAGGTGTGGCTGGCCCTTCCTGGATGACTCAGAGCTGAGCGGAATAGACTTTGGCCGAATTTAGAGAAGTGGGAGGAGATTTCTTTGCACCTGAATAGAGCCTATCTCCCTTGCACAATTCTGTCTCCACCCCCTGTGGTCATACTGCACCAGTAAGGGCAGATTTATGTTAGACTTGCGCCACTTTTACGCTGCCGTTGCGTCACTTTTGTGACGCAGCAGCGGCATAAACCCTGCGCCACGTTGCGCCCTATTTACATCGTGACTCATCTATGGAGATGCGTCACGGTGTAAAGCCCTGCGCCACATTAAACCTGTGTCAGGTTTAATGTATGCAGGGTGGGCGTTCCATCGGAAAAAGCCTCGGAAAAGTGTTTCAGTGAAATCTACAAGATTTCACTCAGTCACTTTTCTGACGCTGCTGTGTCAAAACCTTGCGCCTGCTTGAAGCAGGCGTAAGGCATGATGCAGCATGTTAGGTATGGGCAGCCCCTAAACATTGCTGGAGTTGCGTCGTGCTTGCGACACGACTCCAGCAATGCGCCGCCCTTACGCCATCAGATGCGTCACGCATCTGTTTATCCTTGCGCCAGGATGCGCTGCATTGTAAATGCGGCGCATCTGTGGCGGCGCAAGGGTTCCTGGCACATCCCTGCTGATTTGCAGGGATGCGCCAGGAAACATAAATCTGCCCCCATATCTTTATATTACTTCTGAAATCAAGAGGAACCTTTGCCAAGGAGAAAAACTGGAGAGTTGTTAGGAGGAGTACTGCCCCTTTGCTGTGTGCTGTGTGGGGCTGGCCTGCAGTTGCTGTTTCTGCCAAGGGAAGGGGAAAGGACTGGACTTTGCTGTGTATCCTGCTTGTGGAGTTTTTCCAAGGCCTTGTGTGTGTTTGCCTCCTGTCAAGAAGCCTCAGAGACACAAAAGACTTCCTACAAATCTGCTGGGGCTGCTGGACTCTGCCATCTGTGAGTCCTACCCTTGCCTGAGGTGCTTCCTTCCAGTTAATGGGCCTCAGAGGTGGGTTTTGCAGCTAATCTCTGCAAGAATCAGTGCAGAGCATTGCGAAACCACGCAAAGCCTCTCAGAATGATGCCAGACGGAGCGAAGACTCGCTGAGTCCCGCGAAACAGCTACCAGCTACTCAGAACCGATGCCAGGCAACTTGAAGCCACAAGGAATTCTGCCAGCTGACGCAAAGCCTCGCCACGCAGCCCCCTGCACCAACACCAGACAGCGCAAAGCCTTGCAAAGTAATGCATCACCTCTGGTGTGACACGCATCATACCTGTGCGGCATGTTTTTCCACGCATCAACCGCAGACCAGCATCGTCTTGGATTTCGATTCCTCACTTACCCCTACAGTCCGGCATCGACACATCACTTCTGTGTGCAGCAGAACTGTCGCCTCACCACCTCAAGGACTCAGGAACTGACGCATCACTGTGTTTTCCAACACTTCCTTCCTCTGAGGCTGTTTGGCCTTATGAACTTTGATGCATCTACAGGTACTTTGGTGAAAAATCATACATCCATAGTTTCATATGGACTAAGTTGTTTGAAACCTTTTTAAAGCCATATTCTTATTACATGTATGTTGGATTTTTGTTGTTTTGGTCTTGTTGAGTTTAGATAAAGATACCTTATTTTTCCTAACCTGGTGTGGTGTCCATTTGTGGTGTTATCACTGCATTACTGTGTGTTTTGAGTGCAAATACTTTACACATTGCCTTTGGGATAAGCCTGTCTGCTCCTGCCAAGCTACCAAGGGGGGTGAGCAGGGGTTATCTAAAGTGTGTTTCCCCCTTATCCTCACTAGAAGCAAGGATCCCTATTTGGACAAAGATACCTACCTCTGCCAACTAGAGACTTCCATTTCTAACAGGAAAACGTTGGAATCTGTCTCTGAGACCTAGGGAGAGGAGTAAATACTAAATCTTTTTTGGTGATTTATGATTAGTCCATTACTCATAATTCAAAATGTGGTAACACAGACAATGCACTCAGTCTCTTTATTGTCCGTGATGGTAAGGAGGTGTCCCTTTGGAGAATGCAAAGCTCTTTTCATAGACTGTTTCAATATTCTAAGGTAACCATGGGGCAACAGTTTGTTGCTAAAATTTCTGCTTCTCTAAAATAGTTGGTTCTCCACTCACAGTTCCTATGATTACAAAGGAACTGACCAAAATATAATTCATCTCTAAGCACATGTGGGTGTTTTGTTGTGTAATGAAGTAGTGTATTCCTTTCTGTTGGCTTCCAAAAGAGCTTGGAACCCAGCTGGTCATCAACCGCACAGATTGTTAAGTCAAGAAAATCAATAGGATTCTGGTTCTAGGTATGGGTGCATCTTATATCCGGTGAGATATGTTCATTGTCTTGCCAGATCATAGGAATGCAAAACAAAAAGATGATGGACAGAATGTTGAACATTGTCAAACATTCACCCCCAGTCCCAGATCTGGGTTTAATCCATTGTTATTTTGCTCACCACGCTATTCCAGTTTGGACCCAGCCATTTGCAAATAAGCCTTGACGCTGCTCCCCATGGGAGCAGTCCAGCCCGAACTGCCAGGCGGGGTCCTCCATGGAGCAGAAAACAAGCATCCTGGAACTGGTTTCGGGGCATCACCCCTCATCAGCCAGGCTAGTTTGAAACTGGTGGCATAGTGAGCACGGGGTGAAAATGCGAAACAAAAAGATGATGGACGGAATGTTGAACTTTGTCAAACATTCACCACACCATTCCAGTTTGTGTCTGAAAAGTTTTGACGCTCCCTCCAGCATCTTATTTTGTTTAGATCATAGGAATGTCATCAATAAATCATTTCCACTGCCAAATGTGGCTGTGGGAAGGGTTAGATGTGGGATAAAAAAAATTAACAACAGTCAAAATTGTTCATAAGCAATATGGCAAAGTTAGGCGTGAAAGAAGCCCACATAGAAATCCCCTTAGACTGCAGTAATGTGTGTGCTCAAACTCAAACTAATTTTTCTGACAACCACCCCGTGAAGAGATATATTGAACTCTTTGAGTACTACAGTAGGGTCTGGGCGAGTACCTAGAAGGTCCTAAATCACTTCACTTCCCTCATCTCGAGGTATGTTTGTATATAGGGATTCTACATTAATTCATGCCAAAATGTCCTCATTCCCATCGAAGCTGCAATCTTCCATTTTGGTAATAAAGTCACCATTGTCCTTTATATCACTCTGTGTTCGAGTGATGAAGTCTCTCAAGAAAAAGTCAATATATTTGTCAAGGGGTTCCAAGACAGAACCACACCCAGAGACGATTGTTCTTCCTGTTGGCCTCCTGGAATCCTTCTGAGTCTTTGGTAACATATACAGTACTAGGATATGTGGATATTTAGCGTTCAGCAAATCAAATTCATGGTTCCTCACAAAGCCTTCTACTCTAGTCTTGGTTGTAATCTCCCTGATAATTCTTTGGATTTACTGCAGTGGTCTAAATACCAATAGGGTATAATGATCTCTGTTTTCTAATTACCTGTAAATCTCTTATTTATATTGTAGGAAACTTCGAAATACCCCAACCCTTGTCTGCTGATTTGATCACACTGTGATTATTTCTTTTAAGCTCATTCAGAGCATTTCCTTCACCATGTATTAGATTATAAGGGATGTACTGACAAGTCTCTTTGAGTTTTGATAATTCTCTCAATACCATATTTTTAAATGCTAATATCTCTGCTGGTATCTTATCATTGGGTGGGTTGAACATTGATGGTGGCCTTTGATTAGTATGGCTGGTAATCTCTGGGTCAGGCTTATCAAGGAAACAAACATTCAAACGAAGTTTCCTTAAAAAGCAAACCATTTCCCTTTGGAGAGCAGAAAAAGTAGTCATTCGGTAGGGACAAAAGACAAGCTCCTCATAGAAAGTAAAGTTCTCTTCCCATACAGTACATGAGAAGAAAGATTAAAGATGCCAATAGTCTCATAGTTTTGTGTGTTTGTAGGGGGGTTAGTGTCCATCACTGCGGTTGACCCCATCTGTAAAATTTTCATCTTGTTTGTCGTTTGCCGGGAAGAAAATTCTGTGGTTGACCCTTACCCCATCCTCTTCTCTGGTTTTGATTTGACTGTCCTAATGAGCTAAAAACCAGGATTTGCTATCAGACCTATGCTGGTGCCTTCACCTGGGTTAAGAATCATACACAGAACTAACAGAGGATTCAGAGAAAGTCACTAACGTCTGTGTTTTGTATATCCCCCAATGTCTGTAAGAACCAGTGATGTCAGTTGTCTGTTGTGTGTAAAATTCATCCAGTAAGTATGTGTATACTATTTCTTTCTTGATTTTTGAGATGTCTTTTCTGAACGTTGTTTATTGTTTTGTTCTGTTCAATAGTATTGAATTCTTCAATCAGTATATGTAGATTTTCAATGCAGCATTTGCATCAGGAAGTGATTGGCCCCTGGAGAATTTTTTTTCTCTACCTCAGCAATTGTTTTTAGCTCCTTTTTACTGTGTTTCAACGCCACGTTTATGCCAAATACTAGCTAGTGTGTGTAACAGGCATTAGCAATGTAACTGAGACATTTTCTAAATTTTGGAGCGTTTTTTAAAATGACTGGGGCATTTCTTACTTGGAGGTCCAAGGCCTCTAGGGTATCTTAAGGATACCACAATTCCTGATGATGTACTTTAAGGTATGTGGAAAATATTTGGTAAATGGCTTGCCTTTCATTTGTTTTTTTTTTTTTGTGTTGAAATTTTTTATTGAATTTTTATAAAACAAGTACATCAAAGCATAGACAACTGAAAAAGAAGAGAGAATAGATCCATGTTGAAAGAAACAATGCTGAAATATACATATGAATAAATATGATATAAATAAGATATAAATATGCATTTAAATAGATAAATACTAATTGAAGTAATAATGAAGTCAAGGCATAGGATGATACATTATAAAGACATGACCTATAAGGAGAGGAAAAGGGAAAAAGCTTAGACAATGGAAATGCGGGAAATATAGATAGAAAGAACAAAGAGAAAGTAATTAGATAAAGACAGAAGAACACTACAACGAATAAAGCAGAGGATACAGAAGGCAAGGAAAAGAAAAGAAATAAACAAAGGACAAGAGAGGGTAAAAGCTGATTAATGTGTTTGGGTAGAAGTAGAAGCAGGGGAACTAGCTGTATTTGATTTAAGAAATGGAGACCAAATTCGGAGAAAGGTGTCAGCTTGATCCTGAAGATTATAGATAGTGCGTTCATGTGAGGCAGTCTGAATCATCGCTACCAACCAATCTTCCTGAGAGGGAGGCAAAGATGATTTCCAATGACGCAGGATACATATTTTAGCAGTAGCAAGTGAGGTATGAAAAAGACGAAGTTGTGGTTTCGAGAGCTTTGGGGAGTGGCGTAAGTCATGCAGGAGAATGTTAGTTGGTGTAAGTGGCAATTTTAGGGGCATAGTGGAATTCAAAGTAGTACCAATGTAAGCCCAATAGGATTGGATACTAGGGCATTCACAAATGATATGAGTAATATCGCAACCTGAATTGGTACATCTCCAGCAGTTAGAATGGGAAAGAAGACCAGCTTTGTGCAATTTGACTGGAGACCAATGCCAATCGTGTAGTATTTTGAAAAGACAAAATTTGAGCCTTGATTCACGAGCTCCCTTGTTCAAATTCTCTAGAATCAAATCCCATTCGGTGTTGGAAAAGGAAATTGAGAGGCGAGCTTGCCATTTACGCTGAAGATCGTGTGAAAGAGATTTAGAGAAAAGATGGGACGATAAAATTTTGTATATACCGGAGGTAACACCTTTAAATTTCCCCCAAATGTGCAAATAGGATAAAATAGGGGAATCTTGTAGTAGCCATGGCGGTGATCCCATATGGGTCTTCAGACATTGCTGGAGCTGGAGGTATTTAGAAGAATGATGTAGGGGAAGATCAAATTCTACCCTTAGCTGAGAGAATGGCTTAAAATCCCCATCATGTAGAAGCTGATCCGGATATAGGATACCTGCAGCACGCCAATCAGGCCAGGATAACATACGACCATTGATACGAATGCCCGAGTTATTCCATAGGGGGGCCTTAATGTGAATTCTTGGATTCGAACCTAGCAACCTATGACTTCTCTGCCAGGATTTATGCATGGCAGATAATATCGGATTCTTCGGGTCAAGACGACTAGTGCCACTACCATACAAAGGAGTAAGATTCGATTCCGAGGATAGAAGATGTCGTTCTATTTGGACCCATTGTGGCAAGTCTTTAATACCGGGTAAAAAATATGAGAGTTGGGAAATATGTAACGCCAAAGAGTAGTGTTCAATGGATGGAAGACCAATGCCGCCTGATAACTGATGAGCCTTCAACTTGGTTATGGCAAGACGCGGCTTAGCAGTACCCCAAATGAAGGTTTTAATCTGGGCGTCTACTGACCGGAGTAAGGATAAGGGAATCTGTAGGGGAAGCATGCCCAGAATGTAAATGAATCTCGGAAGAGTAACCATTTTAACAGCCTGAGCCCTACCCCAGAGAGAAAGACCCAAAGCCTTCCATTTATCAAAATCCCGACGCATTTGGGAGATAAGAGGAGACAAGTTATCTGTAACCATATCTTGTAACCCTTTATTAACTAGGACACCCAAATATTTGAGGCGTGAGGACTGCCAATGAAAAGGAAAGCCAAAGATGGCTGCTTTTGTGGTACCGTTAGAAATAGGTAAAGCCTCACTTTTGTCCCAATTAATCTTATAACCTGAAAAGGAAGAGAAATCATTAATAATTTGAAGAAGAGAGGGGATCGACCGAGGAAGACGAGTAAGAGTAAGTAAAATATCATCAGCGTACAGGTATATTTTGGAATGTCCAATAGGGAGGGGAATACCAGAAACTTCATCAGATTGACGGATGGTAGCAGCTAAAGGTTCCATAGCCAAAAGAAACAGAAGGGGGGATAGTGGACAACCTTGGCGTGTCCCTCTCTTAATTGTAAAGGAATCAGATAGAAATCCACCACAATTCACTTGAGCAGAAGGATGGTTATAAAGTAAACGTACTTTATCAATAAATTTTGTACCTACGCCAAATTTTTCCATGACCGTGAAAAGATAATTCCATTCGATGCGATCAAACGCTTTTTCTGCGTCAAGTGAGAGGGCTAACGCATCATCTGTGAGATGTTGAGCCGACCACAGTGCATGGGCCAGAGAACGCAAATGGTTGCGGGAAGAGCGTCCCGGTACAAAGCCTACTTGGGAATGGTGTATCAAAGAAGGCAAGACTTTACGTAAACGAGACGCAAGGATACTAGCCAGGATTTTAATATCAGAGTTCAACAGGGAAATGGGACGATAACTACTGCAAAGCTGGGGGTCTTTGCCTGGCTTTGGTAGCACAACAATAATAGCTTTGTTAGAAAGGGGACCCAATGAAGATGCAGCATCCGCCTCCTGGAATGCGGCATGTAGAGTGTCAATAATATTGAGACCTGCCCAACGATAGAATTCAGGAGGAAACCCATCCTCACCAGGGGCCTTGTGATAGGGCAGGGCAGCGATCGCACTGGAAACCTCATCCCTAGTTATTTCACCCTCAAGGATGGCCTTACCATCCGCTGAAAGAGAAGGGAGATGCACCTTCGCAAGAAATGCCGTCATCTTATCCGAATCCATTCGATTATCAGAAGTATAGAGGGATTCATAAAAGGAGGCGAACTCATTGACAATGTCTTGAGGTTTTGTGCATAAGTGTCCTTGCGCAGATCTGATGGCCGGGATGGCCATAGATGCCTCCCTTTGACGCAACTGTGCGGCTAATAACCTTCCCGCCTTTTCTCCTTGCTCGTAGTGTCGACCTTTCATTTTCTGTAAGGCGTATTCTGCCTTAGATGTAAAAAGACTGTTTAAGGCCATTCGGGCTTGTTCAAGCAGTTTACGATTTTGTAAGGACGGAGAAGTGATATATAGGCGAGAATAGGTTTGTATGTCATGTTCGAGCTCCACTTGTTTCCTCGCATTTTGCTTATTAGTGATTGCTGCATCACGCATTAATTGTCCCCTTAAAGTAGCCTTAGCTGCAGCCCAAAGAGTCCTGCTGGAGGTCACGGATCCCTGATTATTAGAAAGATAAGTTTGAAGGTGTGACTGTAGTTGGGATTTACCAACAGGAGTTCTGTGGCGTTGGATATTCATTCGCCAGGGCTTACGTCCAGGACTAGAAAGTCCCAGTTCTAGGGAAAGGAGAACCGGAGAGTGGTCAGACAATGCCGCTTCCAGAATACAGGAATCCGTGACCAACTTAACTGCATTCTGTGAGATGAGGAAGTAGTCAAGACGAGAGAACGTACCATGAGTCGACGAAAAGAAAGTATATTCCTTATCCGTTGGGTGACTGATACGCCAATGGTCAACCAACCCCATATCTGAGATAATGTCACCTAGCAAAGCTCTATCTGAAGCATTGCCCCTATCTAGTGGACCAGTTTTATCTAGAATAGAATCTTGCGTCACATTCCAGTCTCCACCAATCAAATATTGCGATGCATTAATTTCGAGCAACAAGCGGGATAATTGAAGAAAGAATGTTTTCTTGGTACCCGTAGGGGCATATACAGATCCTACACAGACGTGAGAATCACCAATTTTAAGTTTAGCAAAAACGTAGCGGCCATTTACATCTGACCATGTTTTAGAGACAGTGACCGGAAGGGACTTGCGAAGAAGAATGGCAACTCCACACTTGCGAAGGGGACCTGCGTCCGTGGATTCATCCTGTTGAATGCTGCTATGTATAACCTTACCCACCCAGTCTCTACAAAGTTTGTCTGACTCTAGAGCATCCAAATGGGTCTCCTGAAGCAAGGCTACATCTACATGCTTAGTCTGAAGATAGGAAAGAACCTTCTTCCGTTTTATGTAATGGGTGAGACCATGTACATTCCAAGTAATTGCATTAAGAGAGTGTGTTTTTGCCATATTAGAACAACGCAAATATCAGAGACAGGGGAATGGAACACAAAACAACGTGCTGAACCAAACAAAGGAAAAGAAAAGAAGTGACAAAAAGAAGGGGAAACAAAAATAAAATAAAATAAATGGAAACAAAACTTTGATTTAAATGGAATACATGAAAGAAGCGATCAGAAGAATAATAAAAGAAGAGAAAGGGAGATGAAATTTAGAGAGGTGATACAATAATAAGGAAAACTTTAAAATATTGGGTAAAAGCAAAGAGAGATCAAGAGACCGTAGACTGTTATCCGCGGGTCTGGGCGCACTAGAGCACCGCCACGGGAAAAGACCCCACAGAAAAGAGAAAAGATTAGGAGAATAGCAATGGAATAGAAGGAAAGCCCAGAAAAACATTGTGAAAAAGAACCTAGGTACGATAAAAAGGTAGAAAGAGCAAAATAGAGATTCAGAAGCAATATTGCTTAGAGGGGGGAGTCTAGTAATAATTAAATGTAAAGTAACCTAATATCATAAAGCATACAATGCGTGTATAAATAAACATAGACCAACATGCAATCGTGCAAATAGAATAATAAAACTGTAATTAAACCATTAGACGCCAAGGCGCCCAAGTAAATGCAAAATTAGTAAGAAATATTTAAGCAATAAATTGTAACAGGAGAAGCAATGAATATAAGAAGAAGAAAGAGTGATATTATTAGGCAGAGAAATAACAGTAAGCAGACTGAAGGAGAAAAGAAATAAGGTAGAAAGCTAGGAAGAAAGAGGCAAAAAAGGACAAGCAGATATTATAAGAACAGCAAAACATGTGAGAAATGTGGTAAATAATTAACAATAGAAATAAGACTTCTCAAGAAAAGAGAGTCTATAGTTAACTGCCAATAGTATTAAGGTCAGCAACTTCCATAAGGGAGAGAGTTATTCAGTCCGCATCCGAAGGAGTTTTAAGAGGAGAACGTGACTTGTCTCTCTGCAGATCTTGTGAAAATGTAGCAACCGAAACCGATTGTATTGCAGATTTCCTATCTTCTTGTGAGCGATGAAGACGTTCAAGATCCCTACCCCGAGGTCGGGGGCTGCTAGGAGGACGCCTGTTGCGATCTGGCAATGTAGTGGAAGACTTAGAGGATGAATGGGGCTGAACTTGCTGTGAGGGTGTTGTGAGAACCTCCATTTCTTGAGGATGAAGACGGTCCAGGAATTGCTGAAGATGCTCGGGGTCAAAAAAGTCCTTAGAAACTCCATCTTTGGTAATGCGAAAGCGTGCTGGGTCAAATAGGCCATATTTGATACCTAATTGACGTAGTTGAGGTCGCATGGAGAGAAAGGCTTTCCGCCGCTCGTTAGTTTCCTTGGAGAAATCAGCTGCCATAAAAATGCGATGACCTTCAAAAGAAAAGGAGCCTTGAAGTCGAGCCGCGGATAATATTTGTCTTGTTTGTTCATGACGAAGAAGACAGGCAATAATCGGTCGTGGGCGTGCGGCAGGATCATCACGTGGAGGACCAATTCTATGAGCCCGTTGTATCTCCAGAGGTGGATTGAAAGGAATACCAGTTAGCTTTGGGAGTATACGACACAAAAATGCACTGGAACTCTGCCCTTCAATGCGCTCTGGAAAGCCAAAAAAACGGATGTTGTCTCTCCTACTTCTGTCTTCCAAATCAATGAGTTTACTATGGAAGAGTAAAAGGTCCCGGTCTTGATTTGGAAGAGATTCCAATCGATTCTCCACTGCCAGAACTCTAGAATCAAGGGATTCAAACTTCGTATGAAAGTTGGTAATTTCTGTCTTAATTGATTTAGTCTCCTCAGCTAGTGATGTAATTGTAAGGTGCATGTCATCTAATCGGCGACTAACCTCGGAAATTTCGTGCAGGATACGTTGCAAAGCTGCCGCCGACACCTGCCCACCATTAGAGGCCGAAGCCTGAGGTGAAGCGGAAGGAGAGGAGGCATTGCCTTTTGTTGGCATATTGGTGGACTGCTTGAGGGCTTCTGCAAAAAGAAGTGGTTTAGAAGCCTTGTTTCCTTGCTTAGAGGCAGACATTTGAGGAGAATGCTTGATAAAAACTTTGAAAGTACGTAAAGCCGTCTTGCTGTTGAGGAATGCTTATATGTGGTTGCAGAAGAATACCAAGACATGCAAAAGAAACACTTAGTGACTGTATATGTATGACATTAATAAGCTAAAAGAAACTTATAATGCATTTCTAAACAGTAAAATGTACATCATTGCTTAATGACCCCCACTACTTACACTTGTTAATATGATAACAACTGCCGCTATATTCAAAGGCATGTAAATAGAGGTAAGATAAAATGAAACATCATGTGCGCGATTATGATAATAATAGTAAGCACAGCTACATGCACAGCAAGATGAACAAGGCTGTAGAATGCAAGGTAATCATAGTCAAAGCAGAAAAAGCACAGCCTAACTGAAGGAGTTGACCTGAGCACTATAATGGCATTTGGAAAAAAGCACACTCTTGTACAAGGCATATAGACTACGCTAAAAGAGGCCATGAAGCGTCGGCTGTAACCAAAGTCAAAAGGCGCGAAACTGTGACTGTAGCAAAGAAGTTCAGCTTGGAAGAACAGTTTAGCGTGATGAGTCGCAAATTAATTGCTGACCTGATCATTGACTGGATGAGATGAGCGATATAAGTGCCACAACGGGATTATAGAAGGAAGTAATCCTACCAGTAGCTGAACGTCGACACGTCAAAAATGCTGACTCCTGTCAGGCGACATTCCTGAAAAGAAACATTACAGCAGGCAATTTGAGAAAGGCGCGGTTTCATGAGGAGATAGATACTTGTCAGGAGCAGCGAAGGCGCGGCCTCATGAGGAGGCGGGCGCCCGTCGTCAGCAACGAAGGCGCGGCTCCATAAGGAAGCAAGCGCTTTTCAGCAGCAACAGAGGCGCGGCTTCATGGGGGCAGGCGTTCTTCGCAACAGAGGCGCGGCTTGAGGAGGAAGAAGAGGCAGCCTGAGTAGATACGTCAGACAGGCCCCGCCAGACACGCAGCTCCACACAACCCTGTCATCGAGGCAGTCAACACCAGGGAAGCTTCGCCGTCACATCGTCGAAAACTCGCCCAAATCGTGCCCACCACCTTCCGGCTGTCGCAGGGCACAAGAAGAAGACTCCAAAGCCGCTGTGAGGTAGGAAATATCCGTTAAGGGTCCATCCCGTGACGGAGCTCACTCGTCAGGCGGCCATCTTCCTGCGTGGCCAGACCACGCCCCCCTTTCATTTGTTTTTCATGATTTCGTTTTCCCTGATTTTTCATGATTCAGTTAAGCTCTATTTTTGGTTCTCACAGTCACTGATTCTTAACCCTGTTTTTGCTGGCAGAACCTTCCCTCTTAGGTAATGTTCTTAAAGGTCTCACACTTCCTGGTGATGGGATCACAGTTGTTTTATTCAGTTCTGACAGTTTTTTCTGGTTCATTTATAAATTCAGATTGATCTACAGGATTCAGTGAGTAGATGAGTTTTCCCCTTCTTACAATAAATACGTTTTGTAAACACCTGTTTACATGACATCCCCTCATTGTGTAATATTTTATTTTTGACTAGTGCATGGTTTGCTACTCCATATGAATATAAACAGTCCTGATAAACCCCATAACAAGGCTAGGGTCGAAACAATGTTGACATAAAGGGTAAATGGAACCAATATGAATGTACCCATTGATGGACCGAAAATTTTATGGACAGTAAGGAACATCGATTATCTGCTACTTGGGTTCCTTTGCTCATTTTATTTGTGTACACACTGCATTATTTGTTTGTCATTTATCACTGTGTGAACACTCATGAGTACTGAGAACTTTTTGCATCACAGTATACTTGTGTATGCGTCTTTCTGCTTCATTAATTCACCTGTTGATGTTTGTTAACATCTGTAAAAGGACAAATTCTTATTACACATTGTTTCTCTAGAATATGACCTTGGTTCTAGGTATTATGAAGGGCAGTCCCTGTTCCTTAAATACAAGTGTAGGAACTGCAAAAACAAAGTGATGGATGGAATGCTTGTACTAATCTCAGTCACTGACAATCACTCAAGGCCTCATCCCTATCTATCACCCTTCGCCCATCGTACCACTTCAGCTTCGACCTAGCCATAGGCAAATCAGTTTTGACCCTGCTCCTCATGAGAACAGCCTCCCTGAAAAGAAAACAAGCAACTCAGGAGCACTGATACATTTATTAGGGCTCATAATCCAGATATATCTTGTTTCCAGTGACACAGTGAGCACTGGACCCACGTCTGGGCATACCCATCACACTTGGAGTATAAGCTGCAACAAATAACAAGGTGTTGGATGGAATACTTAATCAATCTGAACCACTGGTAGTCGCTTTGGGGCCACATCGCAATCCATTGCTCTTCAACCACCACGCCTCCTCAGCTTGGATCCAGCCATATGCAAATCTGTCTTGAATCTGATCCTCATGGGAACAGTCCAGCCTAAACTGCAAGGTCAGGTCCTCTCTGAAATGGAATACAAGCATCTCTTGACAAGTTTCACCCTTATTAGCGATTATTCGCCAAATACAGCTTGGTTCCAGTGACACAGTGAGCACAGGACCTATGTCAGGGCATATCCATCCCACTTAGGGGGCCAAATGCAACAACAACAAGGTGATAAATGGAATGCTTGTGTAGGAAGGGCAGCAAGGAAAGTAATTTAGCACAAGTGTGCAAGAACAACAAGGCATTGAATGTGGGCTAAGCGACTGAGGGAAAAAGGAAGATGGTTTTAAATGTAAAAGTGACAAATGAGTCTGTGAATGGCAATACATTGGTGATATTATAATGTGAAATCAAAATTAAAGGTGAAGTAAATATGATCTTGACCTATTCAAGCTCACTGTACATGTTGATTGGTTACTGAGAAGTTACTAGACATGGGTCTCATGTTGTGTCTTAATGCCAATGCTTATTGTAAACTCACCAATGTCATTATACCTTAAATTAGAGTATTGTGTGTGATGTTGATTTGTAATGATGTTTCTATACTAGCTTAAAATACACATCAATGTTAACATACCTGCTAAGTTTTATGGATTTCTGAGCCTCATCAGCCATTTTATTTGATGTTTTACATTTGCAAATTCCCAGCACTATGTAATAAGCAAAGCCCTCTGATGAGGATTGGCAGCAGTAAGTGTGAATTTCAGAAAGTACTGAACTCTGCATTTGTTTATGTATCCGTAGGTCTACTCTTCTACCTTCTACCATTCTTTACCATAAGAAGATCCTGACTTCTGCTCATTAGTTAGTTTTGATGAAGTAGCAGTTTCTAGCATGTGATCATTTTTCCATTGACTTGTATTAAGTGAAGAATGTATAAGACAAATTCCAAAATGTATAGATTTTAGCATTATATTCTCCAACTAGATTTTGGACAGAAACTCTTGTCCATCGAAGCGACAATTGGTGCTGAATATTTTGCTGCCTTATCGTTATTTTTGCATTAAACACGTTAGCCTTTAGTCTTCCCCAAAGTATTGTGCTTTGTTTCAAAGTGACAAAAACTGGAATAGAGATTATGGTGACATGATCTGGGAGTTGGCAGCTACTGATATTGATCCAGCAAGCTATGTATGAATAGGCATTGACCATATTAATTAGTGGTAGATGGGTGGTAAACTACATGTCGCCAGGTGGGAGATTATCTCCTGGACTCGAAGCACCAGTGGAGGTTGGCATTAAACTGAATTCAAATGCACCTGAGTAAATTGTGCTAGTAGCAGTATTAAGGAATTCTGAGCACGATTGTCCTTAACAATGTGCCAAACTGGTCACCCATAAAATCAGGAGAGTTTGTGATTTGACGATGGCTCACTTAAAGGCCAGCTGGAAAGGATAATAAATCTGAGAGTGATTTAAGGAGCTAGAAGCCCCCGAATGGCTGGTTTCAGTGGTATAGGCAGCCAAGGATGGGAGAAAAAAATGCATGTGTGCTGGTAGTTGTGACTGCAATAGAGGCAGTTAGATGGGCAGGTAAATATTTCCAAACACTTATCAAATATGCTGGGAGATGCTAGATTGCTTAGGGTCATGAACCTATCACCTTTGTACCATCAAATAGTTCTACTCAAGGATTCAAGGTATTTAACTTTGCTTGTCATGCCGTTCGAGTTCTACAGGATGCCCTTTGGACTGGCATCAGCCAAAGCATGTTTTTTGAGGACAATGAAGAATATTCTTGATGGGGCGACATTTGCTCTATTTTTGCAAGAGGACATCCATGTGCATGGGAAAGATAGGGAAAATCACAATAATGCATCAAGAGAAGTGTTGGGAAGATTGGAGCATAATGATCTCACATTGAGGAGTGAAAAGTGTTCCGAGTGGAGACAGTGTCATATCTGTGATACACCCATTCTAAAGAGGGGATTATACCTAAATTGGAGCTGTCACAGTGTATAACTAAAGTTCCATTTCTATTTGACCAAGAGGAGGCAATGGTGTTCTTGGAGCCAGTGGGATGCTAAGCAAAATTGTAAGTAGTTTTGTCAGCACTCTCCGGCAACAAAAACTCTGGCAGAGGAAGGGTGTTTGCTGTGATTTAACGCTACAGACTGTGAATTGATGCCGGTCTAGGAGACCTAGTGGCGGTGTTGTCCTAGATGGTGGATGTTGAAGAAAGGTTGGTGGTCTGTCCCTTTCACTCAATGAAGTATTAGGGAAACTATGGAATGGTCAAGACCTCGACTAGCAAGAACATCTAAACCATTGCAGGTGGGAGATTTGTTTATCATTTCTGGAATCTGAAACCCACGAGTTTCCATAGTCTTCAAGGGCTGTGGCAACAGCAGTGATCAACCCTCCTACCTTCTGTGACCGATCGTGTTGCAGTATACTCAGCACCTCAGTATTTCACACAATCAATTTCAATGGATTTTCTTTCCATTTCTTGCAAAGTATCAGTAAATCCGCATGTACAAAACCTTTGCCCAGATAGTGTTAACATTTAAAAATGACAAAATAATGAGGAAATGCTATCACAAACTGTGCCACATTTTACCACATAATTTGCCACCTAATTTAGTAAACACTGCTCTAGAATTTGGTCCTCCTCTGCCACATAATTTCAGTGAAAGACACACAATTGATGGACGGAATGCAGAACAAATCAAAACATTCACCCCCAGTCAAGAGATCTGGGTTAAATCCATCATTCTTTTGCTCATCATGCCACCCCAGTTTAGACATAATTCCAGTGGCCCTATCTATAGAGCACTCTAAAAGTTGGGTATGCATACACACAAAGGGAACCTCAAAATAGCTGCCCAACCTTGTGCGTTAAGCTGATGGAGGCCTGCTCCACATACAGTTGGGGGAATGAGGGGGCCAGTCGTGATATGCAACAAGGATTTGTCAGGAAGAACCTGTATGAAGTCTCCGCTCTGCAGTTCAGGTGAAAAAAGGTATGCAGCCTACTATTATAATCGGCTACCACCAACCATTAGTAGAGTCATGGCCTTGTCATGAAGGTGACAGTCACCCTTGTTAAATGGAGAACCAGTGTGGGTGGACCTTAAACTGCAGAAGAGTCCATTGCACATGGAGCACTGGTCAAGAGACATTGGACAAAGGTCTCCTCTACTAGAAAACTTACTGGGTCTGCCAAAATGTACAAATCAGTAGCAGGCATTCAAGTGGATACTGCACCAAGAAAGGTTCATTCCTACACTCAAACATCAAATGCACATTTTTTCCATATCACTCATAACACTGTTCCCATATCAACTATCTTACTCACATATGTGTATGTTGTCTTTTTTAACCAAGCAGGTTGACTCGTTTGCCCACAAGCCTGCTGGTTCGGCATAATCCTTTGCCTCACCCCCCTCACCCACCCACCTGGGGGTTGATCAACAACAGTACTGAGAGATGCCTACCCCTCTTTGTAGAAGGCGAATTCACTGGTGCAACACAGGGACTTTCGGCAAAGGTGAATGCAGTGCGGAGAGCGACATTATATATTTTTTGACCCACTAAGCATTCTTTTATGAAAAAGAAATAAAGATTGCAGGAAGATTTCTGCCTTTGCTTGAAGCCATTATTTGCATTGCCAGCCAGGTCCACTTTACCTGCTAAATAGCGCACACCTACCAATTCATGAAAGGCAGTAGCCGTGCGACAATTCGGGACCTACTTTTGATTGACTTCTGTTGGACAAATCTCCAGCTCCACCACCAGTCAATCAGCAGTTTTATTGCTTCTAAATGAGAGAGGGGACAGAGAGCTGGTCAAGCCAAGAGAACCACTGGTTGATAGGGGTTCTCCTATCCCACCAAATTCTGAAAGAATCCCTTAATACTGTTACAAAGCACTTTAATGAGGATGATTTCTGAATTAAAGACTTGCTTTGGGGTATCTTGTTTCTAATTTGGCCTCAGCACTCTGTAGTAGCAGGTCTTCCTGAGCTGTGGGTGGTTGATTTGGCCTCAGCACTCTGTGGTAGCAGGTCTTCCTGAGCTGTGGTTGGATGGCTGGTGAAATGTCTCCAATAAGAAGGTGAATTATCCCAGGTAGAGGGTTTGGCAAAGAAGGTAAAGCTGTTGAACCCATTTGGTGCTGGAGAACAAGTCATCATAAACTGGCAGAGGCCTGAGCAAATCTGTCCTGGATCAACCCAGATGGTGTGTTTTATGCTCCTTGTCAGATAACCTGCAATGTTTTTGTTGTGTAAAGCACAGCAGACCTTTTTTAGCCTTCTTCAGTCTGCGTGCCTTTGACATGTAACTTTTGAATAAAGAGTATAGGGAATCTTCACTATTTGATGATGAGGAATGAGTGATTGTTAAGGTGTAAAACACTGCAAACAGTTTCACATCTTGAAAAGGTAATACATGTATTTATTTTATGGTATGAGTTTGGAATGTCAATTTTTCTTTGGTTATTATGACTCTTGTTTTCATATTTTTCATATGGACTTTCATTGTAATTTTGTCTGATTTTGAGCATTTCTAATTTGCACATATCCGTTTTTAACTTTTTCAGTTTTTTGGATTGCTAATTGGTGATTGTTACCACTACCTTTATTTTTCAGTCTATTCTCCTTATTTTCAATTGTTCCAGCTTCTGTGTGGTTGCTGATCCCTGTTGCTGCTCTAGAGATCAAATAAGACTAATTTTGGGATACATTTTGGATATTTTGTAGTCGGAGGATGTGTTTAGGGTTATCATAGCTAGTATAGGTTAGTGTTTTTTTGTGTTTTACTGGTGTTAAGTTGCAGTTTCAGTATTGTTCTTTTAATTAATTGTTATTTTAATTGTTAAGTTTAATAGGATATTTGTGTTGACTGGGTAGGTATTTTGTGTTTTCTTGCAGGGTTTTTGTCGTACTTCAAGTTTGAACTACTTTTTGGATATTCTTTTCAATTTTAAAGGAAATAAGATATGTTAACCAAACAATTTTTATAATTTCCTTTACTTTTTGATTTTATTGGAGCAAGTTTTATATTTTATTTTTGTGGCTTTGGATTGTTTCTGAGGATTTCTATTTTCATCTGTGGGCATGTGTTTTTTACACTTTAGGGCTGATTACTGTGTGGCCTAGAAAGGCTCCAACTGTTGGTCGGAGCTTTTCCGGGCGGCATCTTGGTTTAATATCCTACTGCCGCATTCCAATGCTGGCGGTCGGAAATTAAACCGGCCAGTCATTCTGGCAGGCTTCCGACGGGCTCAAGGAGCCCATCAGCCAGTTAGAGGCCAGGCCTGTAATCCCAAAGGGCGGCCTTTCAGCCCTTGGGGTTATGATACTTGGTCTCCGGCAGGCTTTCCATGTCGGGCTTTCCGACATGGAAAGCCTGTCGGAGAGCGAGTATGGGGGTCCACAGCAGGGCGCCCTAGCCTCTGTGGTCTCTGGTTGGGGGCTGAGGGGGCACATATAGTGCCCCCGTTCATCCCTGCACCGTGTGGCAGACACCCTGAGGTGCCTTCCATATGGTGCAGGGATGAACACAGACTCCCATTCCTCAATGGGAGCTTGTGTTACAGCCGGCTTATGGTCATAACACAAGGTCCCATAAAGGAATGAGAGTATGTGACTGAAAAGTGTTCTTTCACATCATGATGAGGCAGTCAGGACTGCCGACCGGAGGTCGGTCAGTCCCGTTTATGAGACAGTGTCGGGCGAACCTAAGTGTGCCCGACATCGTAATATGTGTTTTTGCACTCTGACTTGGGCTTTCTTTTCCTCTATTTTGTGAAATAGCTTTTTTTGGTGAATCTTATCGAGATCATGGACATCAGCAACAAAATTGTAAGCTATAATTTATTTGCATTGGGTGGGAAATCCTTTATTGCTTTCAAAGTTGATTGTTTTATTATTCTGGATTATTATGTGTTATGCATGTTATGGTTTTTTTGATAATTGGTTTTAAGAGCCATGCTTTTTAGAGAAGGTATTTGTTGGGTTCAAGGTATATGAATTGAATTGCTAATATTTATTTTAGTAATGTTTACATCTCTGTGTAAATGGATTTTTTCCTTAATAATCTCTATTAAGAGGTTGTCATGGTATACTACTTCTGATAACGGGATGTATGCTAGAGCAATACATTTTTTTATTTAATAGGCAAATTGGATATTTGCTGAGTACTCCATAGTAAGTGCAGATTTTTTTGGGTGTCTCCATATACTCTTGTTAAAATGATGGTAACAGCCCTGTATAGTAGTATGTAAATATATATTTCTTTAATGTAATTAATCATTGCTTGTTCAAAGTCAATGATTACATTTTTGGGAACAGTAGTTGTTAGTTTTGGATAATAGTTGAGTTAGTTCAGGGGTCTCCAACCTTTTCTGTAGTGAGAGCTATTTCTGATCAGTGAACATTATCGTGAGCTGCTAAAATCCAAGTGACTCGCACATTTATATGAGAAACCCCTCATGCCCAACTTCATTGACTTTAGGGCTAATTTCTTCAGACCCCATACTTTGGTTTTAACAAAATACTTACAGGTCCCTCCCTAGAAACACTGATAGGAATGACTTTAGATTTGTATTGTCATCACACTTCAAGACTTTTCAGTTAATAGCTGTCACAGAAATAATCATTGCAATGCAGTTCAATTAACAAACATACAAGAAAATCAATCTTATCTTCAATTTGGAAGCCTGGGAAGGCAATTCTGAAGACGACATTATAGCAGTGAAGTAGTCATAGTGTGTTGCAGTCAGCCGGGGCAAAGCTTTACTGAATCACACATATAGATGGATTCAAAGAGGTATTACTCTTCAATTGCAACTGTGACAAGATGGCTGTGCTTTTCAATTTCCAGATCAGCTGAACTTCAGCTATGTTTTATGCAGCTATTTTGACTAGAGCATGAAAGTACTGAATGTTTCCTCTCGTCTGCATTCTTTGAAAGGTTAAGTTTTGACTTTAATGTTTTCATGGCACCAATCACGTGGGCAATTATATTCTATTTGGTCCATTTACTGTTTTTTGGTGTCAGTAAACTAGGCCTGCAGTACACATTGCTTTGTTCTTGTTCAAACAATAAAAGAACTTTGAAAGATGCTGAAGATTCTTCCTAGGAGCTATCTTTTTTCTTAATGCCAATAGACCAGGCTTGCAGCAAACCCTGCTTCATCCTTATCTTGTGCAGCTAATAAAAAATTGTAAAGATGCTGTAGAGTCTTCTCTCCAACCACTTTTTCTCTTGGTGTCTGAAACCCAGGCCTGCAGTACACATTGCTTTGTTCTTGTTCAACTAATAAAAAACTTTGAAAGATGCTGAAGATTCTTCTCTATAGCTATCTTTTTGTGTGATCTCAATAAACCAGGCCTGCAGTAAACACTGCTTTGTTCTTATCTCATGCAGCTAATACAAATTTGTAAAGGTGCTCAAGATTCTTCTCTCCGGCTACTTTTTCTTGGTGTTAGTAAAGCAGGCCTGCAGTGCTCATTCCTTTGTTTTTGTTCAACTAATAAAAAAACATACTAAGATGCTGAAGATTCTTCTCTACAGTGACTTGTTTCTTGGTGCCAGTAATGAAGCTGATACCTGGATTTTGGATTTCACCAGTAGTTGTCACTGAATGTGCATTCATTGCAATTGCATACAAACCATTTCAGTGAGAGACTTGACACTGCTTGATGTACACCAATCTCGTGTCATCTGGGGTATTTCCTGAGAGGGCAACTCTAATGGAGTCATTCAAATGTTCATCATTCAGGCATGTTCAAAACTTAGATTTTACAAAGTTCATATAAAAATACGCTGATTCACAAAGCTAAGTAGAGCCAAACAGGGAAAAGGTTTAACTGCATATGAGTGGATGTTCTTATACTTTTCAGCATTCACAAGACTCCAGAAATGTATGTCAGATTGCCTTGCTTTAAATTCAATGTAACATTGCAGTATGACAATATCGATTTCCATGGAGTCAAGGTTAAGAAGCACACTCATTTTCTCAGAAATGTCACTAACATCCACTTCCTTGAGAGGTTTGAAATAAACATCACACAGGGCTCCAGTTGCTCAAAATCTAGAAATCTGTCAATGCACTCTTGATTAAGCCTCATCAGGAGGCTACTGTAGTTTTCTATGTCCAGGAGCATAGCCTCAGCTTTGTTTTCCGAAAGGATTTGGAGCACAGAGGGAAAGTGCTGAATCTTTATTTTCTGTATATGCTGTATGAAAAGATTGAGTTTTGATTTGAATGTTTTCACAAAACTAACATGTCGGTGATTGTTTTGTTTTTTCCTTGTAATTCACAGTTCAAGACATTACATTTTTCTGTCACATCTGTCAAAAATGCTAAATTGAGCAACCACTCATTGTTTGATAACTGTGTGGTATCTTCATTTCTAGCCTCCATGGAAGCTTTAACTTCTGGCAATAAGGAAAAGAATCTATGCAGTATTTTTCCACTGCTAAGCCGTCAGATCTGGGAATGCAGTAAAGATCACCATACTCGGCTAATATTTCTTCAAGGAATAATTGGAAAGTTTGGTGCTGTTTGGCCTTAGCGCAGAATGAATTATTAATTTTAACAACAGGAGACATCACATGAACTAAACCTATTACCTTGGCACATATTGCCTGTTTATGTATAATGCACTGGTAGTTTAATAATGGAGGGAAATCTGGATCTGCTTTTCTGTTGGCAATGAAACCAGTATGACACCCTATCGTGAGTTCACCATCAGTTGTCATTTCCACTAATCTTTTCAATGGGACATTTTGTTTTCCAAAATAATTCTTCACCTCATTGTGGATGTCACGTCCTCTGATTGTGGTTGTAAGAATCAATAAAGTTTTTAAAAAATCCTCTTTATCAGTGAAATCTTTAAAAAAACATTCTAATGAACATTGTCAATTGGGAATTATCACTTGCATCAACAGAATCATCACACTGAATTGAAAAATATTTTCATGTCTTTAAATCCTGATCTCGCTACTCTATCATGTTGGCCGATAATGCAGATACCCTTCTTGCCATAGTGTTCGACCCTGATTGCATATCTGAAATGGCAGACATAATTTCAGGGCTATTTTTAAAATCTTTGAATAAGGACTCAAATTCAATTTTTCATGTTAAATTAGAAAACCATAAAAGCATGATACATAGTTACAGAATTTGTACATTTTACGCTCCAATTAATTTCTTCTCAAGATAATACAATTATTATAATAATAAAAATATACCCGTTGGAAACATTTTTCCATAAAATAGACAATTGATTGAAACAACAATTAGATTAAAATTTACAGTTTGTTCCTTTAATTAATCACTGCTTTTAAAAATAACGCAATATTTCTAGCATAACATTCATTTTCCAGTAGTTGCAGTGCAATATAAGCCGGACGGCATTGCCTCAAACCCCAATTTTTTAAAATTGGAAGGATCCATCTTTTTCTGTAGTCCCAATAGTATTTACAAAATAAAATAATATGAATTGTTGATTGAGGCGCAAGCCCGTCACAAGGACAAGGTATTACATTTTTTGACCAATCGTTTATTATAGGGAATGATACTAAACGATAAAAAATGCCTATTCTAAAATGTGTGAGTACGAATCTGTCGTACCCAGTTCCGTAATAGGTCAAATAAGGTTGCATTTCAGTAGTGAAACGAATAATCTGATTTATCTGGACTGTTGGTTTGTGGGCTTCGATAGCATATCTGAGTTGTTCCAGATGGATCATACATTGTTTTTTAAAATCTTTTCTAGAGATATTTATCATCTTCGCTGGACTATGGAAGAATTCGGGCCTTCCCAAGTCCCCCATGAAGTCTTTGATATATTTTAGCCATCTAATAGCTAGGGCCTGGTCCAGGTTTAAGGAATCTTTTATGACCCTCTGATTAAATGTTGTCTTTGTTGAGGTCCAGATTCGATGCCATAGTAAAACTGTCTGGGCCCTTATTCTATCCATAATGTATTGTAGCCCCAGCTCAGTATGACAAACAAAATTTGTGGTTGAACGCGGGACAGCCAATATATAACGAATAAAGGCATTTTCCACTTTCTGAATGTCCTCTACATTTGGATATCCCCAGATCCCAGCCCCATACAGTACTACACTGACACACTTGGCTTGGTAAATTTTAATCAATTCTAACGGTGGCCTTTTGCCTAATTTCGGTGCAAAATTTACAAGGGCTGTAGTTGTTTTCATAAAAATCTATCTTTTTGCTCTTATGGCCTGTTGCCAAGTGCCCTTATTATCCACTAAAATACCTAAATAGGGATACATTTTTGTGTATTCAAGTTTATTATTCCCAATAAAAATTGATCTTTCTTTCTTACTGGCTTTCCCACAGCTCATTATATAAGTTTTAGTAACATTTATCTTCAGATCGAGGCTTTCCATCTAATCGTTATATTTATTTATAGCCTGCTGAAGCTCTAGTGGGGTTTGAGCCAATATCACCGCGTCATCGGCGTAGAGTAGGGTGGGAATGGGTCGATTTAATACTTTTGGTAGGTCCTGGCACCCCTCGAGCATCACCCTTTCCAGACCATTGGTATAGAGGGTGAACAGGAAGGGTGCCAGGACACACCCCTGTTGTCTAACCCCCCCTCTCCACTGCAAATGAGGCTGTGTATTCCCCATTTGGTCCATACCGTACTCTAGCTTTTGCATCAGAATACAACTCCCTTAGTATTTGAATCAAGGGAAGTTCAACTCCCATCGTTTCGAGGATCTTCCACAATTTGCTATGAGATACAGAATCAAATGCCGTGGAAAGGTCCACGAAAGCTAGGTATAGTTTCCCTTTTTTTGCCTTAACGTATTTTTCCGTCAAGATTGTTAGATTCAGACCTTGTTCTATAGTTCCTAGACCTTCCCTAAATCCGAACTGTAATTCTGTTAAAATATTATTATCTTCAGTCCATTCCTGAAGACGATTTAAAATGATACGGCCTAAAACCTTTCCCACCGAATCTAGTAGGGAAATTGGCCTGTAACATGTTGGGCTTTGTCTGTCACCTTTCTTGAAAATTGGAACCATTAAAGATTCGGACCAGGTTCTTAGAAGTCCTATCTTACAGGCTGATTCAAGGACTTGTTTTATATATGAATAAGGACTCAGTCAATAGAAGCATTGCTTCTTTCACAATAGAAACATTGCTTCCTTCACAATGGCTCTGTCTGAAAAATTTTCTTTGTGCTTGATTAGGTGATGAGTAACGTATAAAGATGTTTTAGTTGCCGCAGTGGCTTTCTTTGATGGTTTTGTAAAAAAAGATTGCTGTGTCTGCAAAGCAGATTTCATTTTGTTTACTTTTTGTGACCTCGGGCTGCTTCCTTTAGGGAACTTCCTCTCAAAATGCATGTGCATTCTTGAAAAATGCCTCTCAACATTGCCCTTTTTTCCCACTGTAACATTTGCTCCACAGATTAAATATACATAGTTGTCTTTAATTTGTGTAAATAAAAATAAATCCTCCCGCTCTTGATGGAAGTAGTATGTCTTACTTTTTTGCCTTTTGGAGGGACCTGGCTCTTCATCCATGATTATAAATGTTAAGGTTATAAGCAAGAATAGAAAATAATAAAGTTCAAATCTAATCCATAACAGGCACGAGTACCATGTGGACACTTTTAATGATGTTGTATTTCGGGCCATTTGTGATTAGCAGCCATGCTGTTAAATTGAACAGCACTGTTGAAAAGTGAGATAACTAATTCACATTAGCTATGTTTAATTAAGAACATTGGATGACTGCTTTTCACAAATGTCCCTTGTTTGATTCAGCATGACCTAAGAAGAGCCAAAAACGATGTGTTGTGTGGAGCTTAGTCTACTTCTGCAAATAAG
Organism: Triturus cristatus; assembly: GCF_964204655.1. Lineage (NCBI taxonomy): Eukaryota > Metazoa > Chordata > Amphibia > Caudata > Salamandridae > Triturus > Triturus cristatus. Next base: position 401,558,476 of record NC_140592.1, on the reverse strand, counting down.
AAGAGGACTACACTTTGCACCACACTAACCAACCAATTCACAAAGGTGAACATTTTGCAATTCATTTCTATCGGGTACTCCCACATTTGAAGCAAACATCCAAATAATGATATTTATTTGGAACATTTATTGAGCGCAAAGCAACCTCCAATGGAGTTGTCCTGGCGCAAAGGCTGCAGAATAGCGCATTGAGCACAGGACGAAGGGCTACGAGTGCTCAAACAACCAGGTCTTCAAAGCTTTCTTGAAAGCTGATTCTGGTTCCGTTTTGCAGATATGTAAGGGCATGGTATTCCAGAGCTTTGCGGTTCTAACCACAAAGGCTCTTCTGCCTATCCTGGCCTTACGAAAATGGGGAGATATGAGCAGATTCAAATGGTTGGATCTCAGGACCCAGTCGTGTTGGTAGCTTTGCAATCTAAGTCTCAGATTTGTCTGACATGGTGGCTCTGTGTGCCCTGGTGAGTGCCTTAAATTCAATTCTTCTGCTGACGGGCAGCCAGTGAATTTTTCGCAGGTGAGGAGAGATGGAATGATGGAAAGGCACCTTGCAGATCAATCTAGCCACAGCATTCTGAACCATTTGTAATCAATATTCTATGACCGCTGCAGATTTGGTGACATAACACTGTGACCTCTGACTTATGGCAACTGGGATCACCCACATTTCAAACCAATATCACACTCCTAAAGAATACTCATTCTCCATTCCCCCAGAACCACCCTCTTAAATGCCTGCCTTCATCTGCATTTTTGAGTCAAGAAGTTGACACATATGCAAGACAGGTAAAAACTCAGAAAAATCATTAAAATAAGTACATGCTTATTTAACTACCTATCATGAAAGCAACAATTATAAGAAAATAAGTCCTGTACCTAAAAGCTAACTGAATTTTAAAACCAAACATTGCTTTATTGGGTGAGCTGTGAAACATGCATGCTCCATATTGCACACAGGTAACTGAAGGAGGGAATAAGGTTATCTCATTATACCACCCATACTATCTCATGATACTGATAATTTCTCATTATCAGCATGACTAGTTATTCTCTGACTGGCTCTGTGGCAAGGAGCAAGGTCATTCAGCACTGCTGCTCTCAACTGCCCAGGTGCTTAGTTCATGTCTTATCTTCTTCATCAGTATGCCACAGGCCACAAATCACCCTGTGAGCACTGAAATTGGCCAAGCCATCTCTGTGGAGAAGGAGATACCCAGTGGGTGAACTGAACAACATGGAACCAGAAAACCTGGGCTGAATCTCTTCAACTGTGTGACCCTAACCTCTGTAATATCCAGCTAAGGCTGCTAGCAGGCTACTACAATCATTAGAAATAACAATGGAACCTATAGAGCTGTTCAAAGTTGTCCGAAGACTGAAAATTCATCACCACACTGCTACATATGGCATCCCATAATAACATGATAACTGCAGCTTGGTGTTCATCAGCCAAGACATGGAAACACTTCTCAGATAAGATCACAAAGAAAATAAATACTTTCTTGTCATCAGAGATTGAGGGAGTACATGATGTACTTACTAGCACTTCTAAAAATGCCTCTCAGTGAAAGTGACTTATTCTGATGTTCTCAGATTAAGCGGCATATGTACAAGAGGATTGCCCAACCAAAACATCACTTTTTTTCGACGTTATGGTGGTGCAATGCCCTGCAACATATTTACAAAGCAGAATTAGGCCACTTTGCATGGGTTAACGCCGCTTTGTAAATATAGTACACTTTCAGGCAGGCATCTGTAATTTCCTACAGGCAGAAATCCTGATCAATGGTGTTTAAGCCTGCCTAGTCATCAGATAACTCATTGTGGGCTTTTGTCATATCCAGTAGCCTACAAAGCACTAGTTTTCCAAGAGTCTTTTTTAGAAAATCCACAACAGATAGGGGCTGATAGTTTTCAAGATCAGATGTTGCAACCTTTGTAAACACAGGCACAATCTCAGAGGCCTTCAAGATCTTGGATTAATCATGTTTAAAGAATTGCACTTGGCACCAACTTAATAAATGCTGACCAAAATACTAAGAGATCTGATAGTATCCAATCTGCACCTGCTATCTTTCTATATTTTTTTCATTTCAAAGTATTTTATTGTTATTAGGGGACACAAAGATAAGGGCAGTCACTATGAGCTCGCTTCTTGTAGAAAACGAGTACAGTTAAGAATCAAACCAAATATCATCCGTATGGATCCATACACATTTGTAAAAGAGAGGGATATATGAGGAGAAAGTTATCTTTCCATGTTTTAACCAATTTAGAGCTAATCTGACATCCCGAAATGAGAATGGATCAATTTCTCTTAATGGACTAAAGTCGGGATTCAAATGAGTTGGTATCAGTAGTGAAACATAACTTGTTTGAAAGTGAAGAAAACAGGTTTCTTGTGATATTAATGAATGTATATTTGAATCATTTGTGGGTTTTTTTTAGGGTCATCAAGTTCCTCACACATCAACATCAGGACCCTTCCTGCTCAATCGAATTCCTCCCAGATTTTGCTTTTAGTAACAGAAATTCTTATAAAATGTTCTTAAAGTTAGACGGTGATAGATTTACAGACATCTTATCTGCTAATTCTGCTTTACATAGAAATTCATTTATTTTGTTTTCTGCACTCAGACCTTTCTGAGACTTGTATTGGGCACCATATTTTGACTAGAAGGAATCAAACTAATTTTCAGCTAACTCAATGATTGCAGTCAGAGGCTCTAAAGTTAATATCTGATTAAATACATACTTGGTTGTTGTAGCAATGTACTTAATTTTAAAAGCATAGCAGCCCTTAATCATGTTATAGCTCTACATCTATATATCTATATATGAATAAGCCCACATCGTTCATAATTTAGAGTTAATAATACTGATGTTTAAAATGTTCTGTCTTATTCAGATCAACCTAGTGCTAGGTGGGGACTTAAACATAGATATGGACACCACAGTTGATAGGACTCCCATGAGATACAATGCGCTATGCACAGCCCCTGCACACTTGAAAGAATGGCTGCAGGATGTGAAACTGTGAGATGGGTGGAAGGAGACACATAACGGTAACAAAGAGTACACCTTCTAGTCCACCATACATAAATCCTATGCCCGTGTTGCGGATAAGCTGTTGGGATCTCTTGCAAAAATAGAAATAGCACAAATTGCGCAGTCAGACCATCATGCTGACCCTTGACTTAAATGTTCGTGGTTATAATCCATCCATCTGGCTCCTAAACATTTATCTCCTGTACGATGCAGCAAATAGGGCCTCAATAGGTAAATATATTGATTGCTTTCTATTAAACAACAATCTTCACAATGTAGCCTCTTCTGTATCTGAGGTATATTCATCTCTCTTGTAGCTAAAAGATTAAGATTGAACAACAAGAAAGAGCTAAAATCAACACTTAAATTTGTGGTAGAACGTCACCAACAATCCCCATCAAACAAAAGCTGGGGTAAAGTGACGTCATCCAGAGCCCAACTTCGTGCACTTAATTGGAATAAGTTGGAAAATGGCCTGTTTCGCACCAAGCAGAAATACAACTGTAACTCAAATGAGACAGGTAAAGAACTTGCATCTCAACTTCGGGATCGCACTCACATCGAAAGGGTACAACAGATTACCTCTCTTGGGGGGTCAGAGATACAGAATGACACAGTGATAGCTAATTCTCTCAGAGACTTCTACCAGCTCCTGTATTCTGAGCAATCAGTGAGCCCAGATAGGGTTGTACGCTATCTAGAGAATCACCTCAGAGACACCACATCCCATTCATGGTAGCAATCCCTAGATGAACCAATAGCGATAGAAGAGGTTGTTTCAGGCATCAAAAACTCAAACCCTGTGAAATTCCAGGCCCAGATGGCTAAACAGCTAACTACTTCAAAATATTCTGCCCAAAACTTGCACCACTCTTAATGCGTCTATTTAAAACAATTGGTGACACGGACCTCTATTCTGATACCATGTGTGAGACAACAGTCATGATTGTCCCGAAACCGAGGAAACACCCCACAGAATGCTCTTCATACAAGCCCATCTCACTTTTGTGTCTTGATGTAAAACTCCTCACTGGGATCCTGGCAACCAGACTAGGCCCCCTTCTCTCTGACACCAGTTGGTCAAACCAGGCAGGATTTTTCACAGGAAGGCAATGTGGAGCTCACATGAAAAAAATAATAGACATTTTAGAGAATGCCCAGAGAAAACATAAAAATACACTTTTTCTTTTACTCAACTCTGAAAGGGCATTTGAAAGAGTGGATTGGGCCTATATGAGAGCTGTCCTGCTACACCTGGAACTGGACCCACTCTTCTTGAGACATAACACTGTGACCTCTGACTTATGGCAATCAGTGAGCCCAGATAGGGTTGTACGCTATCTAGAGAATCACCTCAGAGACACCACATCCCATTCATGGTAGCAATCCCTAGATGAACCAATAGCGATAGAAGAGGTAGTTTCAGGCATCAAAAACTCAAACCCTGTGAAATTCCAGGCCAAGATGGCTACACAGCTAACTACTTCAAAATATTCTGCCCAAAACTTGCACCACTCTTAATGCGTCTAATTAAAACAATTGGTGACACGGACCTCTATTCTGATACCATGTGTGAGACAACAGTCATGACTGTCCCAAAACCGAGGAAACACCCCACAGAATGCTCTTCATACAAGCCCATCTCACTTTTGTGTCTTGATGTAAAACTCCTCACTGGGATCCTGGCAACCAGACTAGGCCCCCTTCTCCCTGACACCAGTTGGTCAAACCAGGCAGGATTTTTCACAGGAAGGCAATGTGGGGCTCACATGAAAAAAATAATAGACATTTTAGAGAATGCCCAGAGAAAACATAAAAATACACTTTTTCTTTTACTCAACTCTGAAAGGGCATTTGAAAGAGTGGATTGGGCCTATATGAGAGCTGTCCTGCTACACCTGGAACTGGACCCACTCTTCTTGAGACATAACACTGTGACCTCTGACTTATGGCAACTGGCAAGAATAACAGTAAATGGGATACTGTCAAAATCTATTTTAATAGAAAGAGGAACCAGACAGGGATGTTCACTCTCCCAGCTTATCTTTGCCCTAACACTAGAACCCCTTGTTAACGCAAATGGAAGCAGGAACGACATAAGGAGATTCACCACTGGCAGGAACACGTTTAAAATTACCATATTTGCTGACGATATCTTGCTTTCACTTACCGACCACCTGAAATCAGTACCACAGATCTTAGATAAATTGCCGGAATTCCAGGAAATATCAAAGTTTAAAATTAACCTAACCAAACTATGGCACCTCTCTTATTCCCGATCCCAGGACAATTAGACCATTTCCAATAACTAATCCCTATCTCCTGGTCTTCGGACCAGATAACGTTCCTGGGCAATCTAATTGGTCGCACCACCTCCTATATAGTAGCCCTAAGCTACGTCGCAGAGTTCGATATCTTATGTGAGAAGTCCAGAAATGATTCAACAAGTAGTTTTCATGGCTGGGTAGAATAGTGGTGATAAAGATGATGGCCTTACCTCAGATACTTTAACTATACCAAACGACAGCACTACCAGCACTGGCCCTAAGACTTAAAGAGCTCTAAACTCTGATAAACTCTTTTATCTAGCAAAACAAACCCAGGTGTAAGCAATTACCATTGTTTTCAGAACAGGAGTGCAGAAGACTGGCAGTGCCCCTTACCATCTCATTCTTACAGGCCCCTCAACTCCCCTTCCTCATTGAGTAAGAGAAAAAGAGACATCAAAACATTGGTTCTTCATGGAATATCTCATAACAGGCACTTCAATATGGCAGGTTCCATAGGTGAAGAGATCTGAACGAAGTTGGGGACTTTAATCATTGCCAGCGACTAGAGTCACTCTTAAAATCTTGGATAGAGGGTCTGTGAGACCGGAGTTCATCTCCTAGCTGACATCTTTTATGCCTGTCTCATATAACACAGAGTTTATGCCTGCACTTACTCCTTAACAATTTATGGTATGGCGGAAACAAAAATGTCTTTGCAAATCAACAGATACTGCAGTTTAAAGATCTCAACAAACGTTTAATCTCTCGGAATCAGAGAGATTGCTTATTCAACTTTGACACTGGGTTTTACACCATACAATGAAGGAAGGAGCATCTACACCACTTACTGGACTGTAGAGACGGTTCTAAGATGGGCGCCATGATAGAGCTCTGATTCCATGCTCTACAATTTACTCACTGATGCCACCCATGATCCTAAAACAACGGGGCAAAACCAATGGGAGCAAAAACTGGGGCATGAATAAACTCCAAAAGTATTGGGTATGGTTTTTGAAAGGGCACGAGTATTTGCTTCTGATGTTCACCAACGTGAAACGGGAAACACCCATTACAACGACTCTGTTTTCACGCGCTGCCATCACAACGCGGCTTTTACATCGCAGGAGGCTTGACACCGCATGCTTTTAGATCGCATGCTAGTAATCCGCATGCACATTTACATCGCTACTGTTTAAAACGCAGAAACTCGTGCCGCATAAACTCGTGCTGCGACGACATGGGCCAGAAATTGGCAACATGGGACCCTCATTGGCTAAAGTAGGGGATCGATTTTACGACCCCCCCCCCCGCACCCACACCTGTAGTAGAAGGCATATTTAAGTTGCAAATCTCTGAACTGTCTCGCGCCAGGGAAAGTGTATACAGCTTTTGAAGCACCCGCTGCAGCGTTTCTTTCCGCCGGCAATTACCAGGCCTCACAGAAATGTCAAGAAAACTCGTGTGATTAATTATCATCCTGGAAAGAGATCAGTGTTTTGTATAGTTGAGGTTGTGCCTGCTGCAAAGAACATGTACCAAGTACATTACAGAGTGCATACGATGTAAACAGATCAGCAGATTACTGCTTTCAAAAGAGACATCCTTTTGTTACTTGCAATTTATAACTTAAAGTCCTAATATAGAATAGTGAGCTATTAACTTTCATTCCAGAACTGCATACACACCGCAAAATATACATTAGAACATTGATTCATGTTGCAAAAAGGGTACATTTGGCTAGAAATCGATTCTTATTATTAAAGAAAACTCCCAACTATGCTGTTTCTTTTTCGACTCTGGCCGTTGGGACATATACACATTATACATCATTGGCTAAAGTAGGGGAACGATTTTACGACCCTCATTGGCTAAAGTAGGGGAACGATTTTACGACCCCCCCCCCCCGCACCCACACCTGTAGTAGAAGGCATATTTAAGTTGCAAATCTCCGAACTGTCCTCGCGCCAGTGCTCCAGCACGTCTTCCCTGAAGTCAAATAAAGGGGAAGGCGGCAATCGTTGGGAAAGGAACCAGAAAAGCAAATTTGAGCTTGGGGATGTGCTTCCGACAACAATCAGGCTTAAACGCCATAGCAAACACTGGGAAATTGTTTCCCAGCAGGCATCTCTTACTAATTACATTACTATTAAAATAACTTCTTGAGGGAGCGATGTTTAGAGGTGATTACATCCCCCAGAGGAGGATCAGTCTGTACTAAATTAGGAGTTGTGTAGATAAGAACTGCCTGAAAGAGCAGTGTGTAGCCAGAAACAACATGTTCTCTGAGTATTGTATTGTTTTGGTGTTTACTTATTTACTGGCACATGCATCAACGTAGGCTTTTGCGATTCCTTAATTGCGATTATTAAGGAATCGTAATTAAGGAATTGCAAAAGCCTATGCATGTAGGAATCGCTATAAAAATAGCGATTCCTACACAGTCCTTAATTGCGACTCGCAAATTGCGAGTCGCAATTAAGTAAAGCCGTCCCATTCATTCCTATGGGCCTCCAGGCCCATAGGAATGAACTGGAGATTGCATGGGCAATTTGCGAATACCAGTAGGTACTCGCAAATTGCTCATGCTATTTCAAGGGTGCAAGGGTGTCAAAATGACACCCTATTGCAACCCTGAAATTGATCTGTGCACATATGTTGCACACACACATGCCCTAAAGGCATGTGTGTGTGCAACATGAAACTTTGGAAAATGCACAAAAGTGCATTTTTCAAAGTTTTTGCAAATTACCATGAAGTTCAACTTCATGGTAATTTGCTCCCCCTATTAGCGAAATCGCTATTTTTTTTACTTTAATGCATTGCATTTAAGGAATCTCAATTTGGGATTCCTTAAATGCAATCGCAATTTAAGTAATCGCAATTTAGAGATTCCTTAAATTGCGATTTTTGCATTTGGGATGATGCATCGCAAAGAGGTGGATTCTGAGAATCTGCCCGTTTGCGACCGGTTTTTCGTTTGATGCATGTGCCTGATAGTGCTTTCTTTCCTAACCCTCACGAAGCAGCCCACCGCACTTGTCTGGGTGGTCCGATTGAATGATGCATGTATCCCTAGCTAGGTCATACAGTGCTCCTATTTGCACGGAGTTGCTCTTTGTCCTTCACGGTGCGTGGTTGAATGGGTGTTGTTTGTGGGTTGGTCTGAATTGGCATAGATGGGGTGAGGTGCATGAGGGCTTCAATGTGGTGGCAGCATTTTGCATCTGAAGTCAGACACGCAGCATGGGTTGGTGCAGAGTGTGAGAACAGACAGAATCACGCATGAAGGTACTTACCGTTTTTAAGGTGGACAGGACATAGGTAGGAGCTGATGATGATGTGCATCAGTGGGTATATGGAGTCCAAGGAGTAATGTAAAAAGAGTGAAACTACTCTAGCCACTGTTCCACGCAGCAGCAACAAAGGACCATCCTGTTGAAGGCACTGTTAGAATTACTTAATGAACAGAGAGGACTGGAGTTGGCACTAGCAAAACAGCAGTGAATACAGTTTGCATAACAGTGCATATCCGAGCATATGGGGCAAACATGTACTAAAGACGTCACTCCGCTGCCACCAAGTAGACGATACTCAAATAGTCCTGGGGGTGCCGTGTTTGAAAGTTTATACAGCTTTTGATGCACCCCTGCAGCGTTTCTTTCCGCCGGCAATTACCAGGCATCACAAAAATGTCAAGAAAACTCGTGTGATTAATTATCATCCTGGAAAGAGATCAGTGTTTTGTATAGTTGAGGTTGTGACCTCTGTGAAGTTAGTGCAGAGGGTTAATATGCCTGCTGCAGAGAACATGTACCAGGTAGATTACAGAGTGCATACGATGTAAACAGATCAGCAGATTACTGCTTTCTAAAGAGACATCCTTTTGTTACTTGCAATTTATAACTTAAAGTCCTAATATAGAATAGTGAGCTATTAACTTTCATCCCAGAACTGCATACACACCGCAAAATATACATGCGAACATTTATTAATGTTGCAAAAAGGGTACATTTGGCTAGAAATCGATTCTTATTATTAAAGAAAACTCCCAACTATGCTGTTTCTTTTTCGACTCTGCCTTTGTGCTTCTCCACACCAAGCACTCTTAAACTACTGCCTACCAGTATGGATGACATCACCAATGACGCAATGTTATGACGTCCGATGCTACGACGTCCGATGTTACCGTTGGCGATGTTTCATACCTCCCTATAGCCAGCAATGCATTTGCGTTGCAACAGCGCACGAAGTTCAAAATGCCGATGTGTTGGATTGCGCAATGTATTCGCCGCGTGGTTAACGCGCGCGATGGGATCGTGCGCAATGTATCGTCATACATCCACGTTAAACACAATACATAATTTTGACATACGCAGTCCTGAAAAGATTGTTAATTTGAACGCATATGAAAATAATAGATTCTGGAGGGAGTGCGGCTCTTCGGGTTCTTTTCCACTTATTTTGGCACTGTCCCAAGTTGGGGAGGTATCGGAAGTAAATAATAAGTGAACTAAATACATTGTTTAAAACCCAGATTCCGAAGAAATCAAGTGTTATTCTACTAGATCATCTCTTTGATGGACAAAGATTCCTGAAATATCTTAGGGGTGAGCTGCTAACGATGACCATAGTAGTCAAAGTACAATGCTTCCTAACACTCAATCAATCAATATATCAGGCGTTTGTTAAGCACTACTACTCACCCGTGAGGGTCTCAAGGCACTAGGGGTGGGGGGATGCAGGTTCCAGTCCATCAAGGAAGGGGGTCTGTCAAAGAGCCAGGTTTTGAGGTTTCTTGTGAAGATGGTAAGCGATGTTGTCTGTCTGAGGTGGAGCGGAAGGTCGTTCCAGGCCTTGGCCGCGAGGAAGGAGAAGGAGCGGCCTCCCAATCTGGATTTTCTGGTGCGGGTGACCACAGCATAGGAGAGCTGGGCTGATCGTAGGGTCCTTTGGGGTGCGTGGAGTTTGAGTCTGCTGTTCAGGTATGATGGTCCAGTGTCGTGGAGGGCCTTGTGTGCGTGGGTGAGTATCTTGAAGGTGACTCTTGCCTCGATGGGGAGCCAGTGGAGTGTGCGCAGGTGCTGAGAGATGTGGCAGTGTCTTGGCAGGTTGAGGACCAGTCTTGCGGCGGCGTTCTGAATGTTCTGTAGTTTGCGGGTGAGGTTTGTGTTTATTCCGGCGTAGAGTGCGTTGCCTCAGTCGAGTTGGCTGGTGACCAGGGCATGAGTGACGGTCTTTCTGTGTTCGAGGGGATCCATTGAAGCCGGAGGACGAGACGGAGTTGATCTGGTGGTCCATTTTGAGCTCGGAGTCCAGGATGATTCTTAGGTTGCGTGCGTGGTCTGGGGGGGTGGGCGGGTTTCCGAGGGCGGGGGGCCACCAGATGTTGTTCCAGGCATCAGGGTTTTGGCCCATGATGAGTACTTATGTCTTGTTGGTGTTTAGTTGTAGGCAGCTGTTTTTCATCCATTTGGCGATGGCTTCCATGCCTTCTCAAAAGTTGTGTCTGGGGTTGTTGGGTTCGTTGGATAGGGAGAGGATGAGTTGGATGTCGTCTGCGTATGACACAATGTTGAGTCCGTAGGTTCTGATGATGGAGCAAGCAGAGCCATGTAGACGTTGAAGAGCGTGGGCCTGAGGGAGGACCCCTGAGGGACTCCGCAGGTGGTTGGGGTAGGGTCTGAGAGGAAACGGGGAAGTCTGACCCGCTGCGATCTGCTGGAGAGGAAGGAGCGGATCCAGTCGAAGGCCTTGTCCTGGATCCCTGCGTCATGGAGTCTGCGTATTAGGGTGCAGTGGGAGACTGTGTCGAACGCCACTGTGAGGTCGAGGAAGATGAGGGCTACTGTTTCTCCTTTGTCCAGTAGGGTGTGGATGTCGTCTTTTGGGGCGAGGAAGGTGGTTTTCGTACTGTGGTTTTTTTCTGATACCGGATTGGGAGGAGTCGAGGATGTTGTGCTCTTCGATGAATGTGGCGAGTTGGCTGTTAATGGTTTTCTCGATGACTTTCGCTGGGAACTGGAGCAGGGAGATGGGTCTGTAGTTTTTGAGGTCAGTGGGGTCTGCCGAGGGTTTCTTAAGGAGGGGGTTGACCTTGGCGTGTTTCCAGTCATCAGGGAATGAGGCGGTCACCAGGGAGCGGTTGATGGTGTGGCAGAGCAAGGGTGCGATGGTGTCGGCGACTCTGTTGAAGATGTGGTGGGGGCAGAGGTCCTTGGGGGCCCCAGAGTGGATTTACTTCATCGTCTTCAGTGTGTCTTCGGTGGTAAGGGCTGTCCAGTTGTCAATCACTGGCTTCAGGGTGTCGGGGTGGTTGGTGGGGGTTCGGTGTGTTGGTTGTCTTCGTCGAAGTTGTTGTAGATGCTCTTGATTTTGTGGTGAAAGAAGGTGTAGAGTTTGTTGCAGAGGTCTTGTGAGGAAGGGATGTCAGTAGACTCGGTGGTGGGTTGGGTGAATTCCTTGATGATGTTGAGGAGTTCTGTGCTGTTGTGTGCATGTGTGGAGATTCTGTCTTCAATCGCTTTTTTCCTCGTTATTCTGATGAGTTGGTAGTGGGCGTTGGTGGCAGCTCTGAAGTTGCTGTGTGCTTCTGTGGATTTGGTGTTCCTCCGGGCCTTTTCGAGGCAGCGGCAGGTGCGTCTCGACTCTCGAAGTTCGGTGGTAAACCATCTGGCTTTCTTGGCGTGGGTGTTGTTTTTCTGGAGGGGGCTATGGTGTTTGTGCAGTCGGAGATCCATCTGTGCAGGGTTCGGGCTGCGGTGTTGGGGTCGTCGTTTTTGCGATGGTTGGGGTGGAGTTGCTGAGTGAGGAGGTGAGCTGGTCGTCGGTGATTCTGGTCCAGTTTCTTTGTGGGAGCAGGTGCTGGTGTCTGTGGATGGTGGGTGTTCTGAAGGTGAAGTGGACGCATCGGTGGTCAGTCCATGGGAGTTCAGTGGGGTGGCTGAAGGTGATGGAGTTTCCTGTTATGAAGAGGGGGTCGAGGGTGTGTCCTGCTGAGTGCATGGGTTCAGTCACGATTTGGCAGAGTCCAATGTTGTGGAGGTTGTCCAGGAGGGATGTGGTGTTGGGGTCCAGTTGGTTGTCGAGGTGGAAGTTGAGGTCTCCAAGCAGGGAGTAGTTGGGGAAGCCAATGGCATGTGGGCAGGGCCGGACTTGCCGTAGTGGGCACTGGGAATTTCCCCGGTGGGCCACCAGGGTGGGGGACGATTTTGGGCCCCATGGGTGGCTGTTTTTGTTACAGGGCCGTTTTTGCAGCATAGCTGCAATATAGGCCCTTGTAACAAAATTGGCCGAAACCGGCCCTGGCAAACAGCTCGGTCGCGACCCCAACCTCTCTGGGGCCGGCCGTGCACTTTGCCAGGGCTGGTTTTGGTTCCCAGTCCGACCCTGCATGTGGGGAGATGATATCCGTGATGGAGTTGGTGAACAGTCCGTGGGTTCGGTAGATGAGGGTTCCTCAGAGGGTGGTGGTGGGGCTGGTCAGTATCTTGAAGTGTAGGTGTTCCGTTATTAACAAATCTGTATATGACAGATCAGAGAACCTAACCAAATGGAAGGGCTTCCGCTAAATGTGCGAAACAACGCCCCAAATCTAAGAAGAAATTCTCTTCTTGAGTCCCATCACTCACCAAGGGTTGCCCCTAGGTGACATGCTTCATCATTGGGGCCATCCCAGACAGCTACTGTCTGGGGCGGGCTGCAACTTGCGGAACTACGTAGGAGCACTTTTTGTGAAAAAATGTGTAGTGCAGTGTATGGGGGAGTGGTGATGGTGATGCTAAAAATACCTAGCTAGTGAGCGATTCATTTATTCCTGTTCCTAGTTGGTATGGATAAAAAGTGGTTAATAGTAGGGAGGAAGTGTAACTGTTATGTGTATACTGTCCCTAGTGTTTGGTCAACATGTTTCGAGGTGTCCCCTAAACCTCTTCTTCAGGACCACATGGGGACCAGCCCCATGCGTACCACTCCGTGAGAAAAACAATCCTATATTAAAGAAATAATATAATAAAGAACAGATGCACACCTAATGTATGAGCACCAAAATTAAATACATACGGTTGAAATCAGACTCGTAGTCTTTCTGTTTTGGCAATGCTGTGCCTCATGGATTGCCAGGGTGGAGGGGCTTGTAGTAACCTTGGCTCAGCACTGCTCCGTCAATGACACCTATTCGTACCTGGGCGGACCGCATATGTTTAGGTGTTCCATCATGTCTGTGGGCTCGTCTGGGAGTGTGCTCAGGCGGAGGGTGGATTTGTGGAAAATGGTGATTTCTCCTCCTGGGCTGGTGCGGCAGTCCTTCCTTGGGGAATGGCGATGGCGATGTCCGGTCCTGAGGTGGTGTTGTTCCAGGTTTCGGTGAGGAATGCTATGTCCGGGGTGGTGCTGTTGAGGAGGTCCCAGATTTCGGTGGCGTGTTTGTGGAGGGATCAAACGTTGAGGAGGATGCATTGCAGGGTCTTCGGTTCGGGTGTGTTCTTGTGGTCGGGTTGTGCTGGGTCCGAGTTCCTGGCGGTGCTCTAGATGTGCCAGCAGCGGTGACAGCTGAATGGTCCGTGGGTGTAAGCCGATGACGGCAGCTTGCAGTTGTTGTTGCTGCCTGGGTTGAGTGCGTGGAGTGCTGCTGGGTCGTAGCGTTGGCGATGCGGCAGTCCAGGGTTCCTGGCGCTGGTTGCGGACTGGCGCAGACAGGCTTGCCTTTGGCACAGCGGCCGCCATTATGTAGGGGTCGGGGAGGGCTGGACAGCTGGGAGGCGGGAGTGGGAGGAGAGCTGGATTGGGCCGGTCGTTCTGGTCGTGCTGGGGGGGAGGGGTAGCGGGGGCAGCAGCGGCGGGGAAAGGTAAAGGGAGGAAATAAGGAATAAAGGAAAAGAGAAAATAAGCGGAAATAAAACAGAAAAGAGCAGAGATGCATAAAAGTGCAGAAAAAACGAGTGAAAACTAGTGAAAAAGCGGAGCGAGAGGAAGGAGACAGAGGTCCACTGTACCACCAGGGATGAGGCGCAGGGAAACCTGCGGGTGGAGGAGGGCCTCAATCACCAACACTCGAGGGTGCAGGGGCAGGCCTCACTTAATGGTGGATCAGCGAGGGTGGGGGAGCAATTTCACCCACAATGAGTCAGTGGCCTTGCACTGGGGGCAAAGCCACTGTTCCTGCACTCTCTACATGCATACCCAGGATATAGGATGTCATAGCCTTGGAGACAACAGTACAAGCTATGGAAAACAAACTAAAGGCCTATGAAGGAGATTGGAATCTATATATACAAATCGTTGTCAACAACTTTAGGGAGGTTATATGCCTGTGCTACCTCAGAGCAGAAAAGCTTATCCCGGAGGAAAACTCTCAAGTTCGATCCAGATCAATCGAATCCTGATAATATTGCTCAAATAATTTTTAAACCCGAAAATAACCAAACCAATACTAGTCACTAGACTACAGGGGTGACTATTGACGGGGAGGGTAAGGGACTTATGCTGCGTAGGCAATGGTATGTGTTTGCTAACAAAAATAAAAATACAGTTAAACCTAAAATATTCTGTCTGATACGTGCACAAAGTTTTAGTGTCATGGTGTATTTATTGAATGTCTTTTACTGTCCGTAAGCGTTATTGTTTTCTTTTTATTAATTATTATTTCTCATATTGACCCACAAATAGCTAATTATTTTCCTTATTTGTCAATTTAAAAAATCTGTGTTGACCTCCATGAAACGTTCACTATGTTTGCCGCTCAGAAGTCTTGCTTATACTTATGCTGACCTTTACTTAATGTCACTGAATAGATTAATCAAAGAACGGTTAACTGAACATGTATTGATGTCCACTAGGGTGACATTTTCAAAGAAATACTAAGCTTTCATTCCATTGAATTTCTCTGCTTATTTTATAAAACCCATTTCTTCCCTGGTTCCCTGGTTAGCAAACTTGCAACAGACAGTACTAGCTGCACATTCCCATCAGGAGAAATATCTATTTATGCTACCTTTCATCACCTATGTTTTGATTTTATTCCTAAACACAATACAACACAGCACAATACTTTGTTTAACACCCTAATTGCTGTATTAAATGTAAATTTAGATAAATTAACTTATCCACCAATCTAAGATGTCTTAATACAATAACTCTTTTAAGCAGTACAACAAGAGGCATTCTATATTAGTTAATTTGCACACACGAAGCTACGTACAAGATTTGTCATATGACTTTTGGACTAAATTCATTTTGATTACTGTGGATTAATGCAGGAAATATTTGTTTTAATCGTTCCATGTTAATACTAACAAATGCTTTGCCATCTGCATTCAAGATTCAAATTTGTTTCTAATTTTGGCGTTTTTTTAGTTTCTTGCTGGGTTTAGGGTCATTGAGAGAGTTTCTCTAGCAAATAATTTTTTCTCCTTCCAGAAGAAAGTTTAAAAGTCTCTGAAATGGCTCCTTAGGGCTTGGATAGAGAGGTTGAATAACTCTACTGAAAGCCCATCTCGCTGAGCCACTTTCCTTTTCATCAGCTCTTTGACCACAAAATCAATTTCCTATTGTTTGCTGGTTTCAACTAATTTCTCAACCTGCACCACCAGAAGGGCAGAAGTTCCACTGCCTCCAGCAATACATATATATATCTGTAACTGAAGGTATAACACCTTTTTGTTGATAATAAGATCCAAGCTCCAAACTCTTAACTAATCTAATCTTCAATTTGATGCTTGGATTATGAGAAAACGTTTTCAGCACAATTTCTAGTAGTTTTCTCACCTGTTCTATTTCTGTGAGTGGGGCAGTGTCACCTCTGTTGGTAACCTCTATGTGGAGTTTTGCTGAAGGATTTTATCTTTTAGCTGCATTAAGTTTTTCTTCTTTGGTAACTCTGTCGTTCAATAATGTGACTGCATTTGTGTTCTACCAGTTGACATTACTCCTGCTACTATATTTAGGCAAATCTGTAAGAGATCTCAGTTAAGATACTTTGTAGATATGGGTTAAAGGCATCCTATATTATTTGTGGATTTGCAGCATCGTCATTCTTATTGAAAAATAGGCAGGATTCTCGCATAACCTCCTGTTGTACTCCTTTATCGAGTAAGATCTTATGATCATCTGATCACTTTTTTTTTATTTTGCCTGAATGGCCATTAATTCATAGTAATAGTCAGTGCTGCTCATATCTCTCAGAGTGATGTGAGAAACTATTATTTTGGAAATGTATTCACTCATCAAATATCTAAAATGGTTTTCAGTTTTCATGAACCTTTCAGCTCCTTCCTAAACCTTTGCTTTCTCATATGTGTAAACTTAGAAGTGTGGTCTACCACAATGTCTAGAGCAACACTGAAATGTCAAAATATAAACATGAGGTTAATGTATTGGGACACAGCAACTTCATTTATTTCTTAAATGTTTTAATTGATGCTGTTTTAAAATATTTCCAAACACACATCATCAGAGAAGGGAATAAGGGAGGAGAAAAAGGTCATGGTTATTCAACAATAGAAATCTCAAACCAATCCATAAATAGATAATAATAATAAACAATACAGCAGAAAGTCACAAGAAAATACAAAATCTATTAGTACTGGGTACCCCAAGCAGTCCCCTCCTAAAGTTCAAGGTGCTCACCTTTAACGACTTCCTGGCTAGCAGTAAGGGTCATACCGCATATAAAAAAGATTATGCCAGTAATAAGTGCATTAACAACAGTGTTCTTCCGCGGGAAACGAGAGAAAACATAAAAATGTCCCCAACTAGTATCCAAATTTTGACCTGTCTCCCAGTGAAAATGGATATCATGTCTTAAAGTCTAATGAAAGCCATGTGGGCAGCATACTAGTACCAAGGCTTGTGCAGGCTTAACTAAAAGTACTTTCATAGTTATTAGTTAAACCCTCGACCTCATGCCAGGCCTCCACCCAATCAGCCAGAACTCCCCATATTTTGTTCCCCTTCCACCTACTCCTCTTTCCAGCAACTTCAAGAGATTATACTATTTCTGACTTGTCTTGTTGAAAGTGGCTATTTCCAACTGTACACATAGCCAGAGCCAGTTCATAAAACGGTTACCTCCAGTGATGAAGTTGGACTCCATAGATGTTCAATCTGTCTTCAACACCAGTGCCTCTTCAATCCTGTGTAGGCCAGTTTTCTTGAACTGACAGATGACAGTTTCATCTACTGTCAGTCAACGATCATAGTTCAATTTAATACAGGAGATTCTGGAGACACAGGTGTTCTGTAAGCAGCAGACACACTTGAAACAGCCATATTCCTTTGAGTCATGCTGCCTCTGTGATTGGCACACCTGGCTACACTCCATCCTTGAAACCCCCTGACTAAATTTCACAATATAAGTGTTATTTACTTGTGTATGAATGTGTTAGTCAGCATCTAGTTATCTTTTCTACTTGTTTCTTCACAACTGACTGCATATACTACCTCTGCCATCTTCTCACTCCCTTATGACGTCAAACCTCTGTGCCCTATATGAGGTACAAAAAGAAAACACACACATATCGAAGACACGGTAGAGCACACAATTTGGCCCTGATTACAAGTGCCCTTTGATTGTGATATGTGCTGTAATTTCTGTTACAAAAGCCAAAAGAACAGATCATGGACGGACTGCTGAACAGTGCAAACATTCACACCCAGTGAACAGATCTGGGATTCAAGCTAGGCTGGCTGATGAGGGGTGTTATCCCGAAACCGGTCCCAGGATGCTTGTTTACGGTCCAGGTAGGACCCGGCTTGTCAGTTCAGGCTGGACTGTTCCCATTGGGAGCAGGGTCAAGACTGATTTGCATATGGCTCAGTGTAGTGAACAAAAGAACAATGGATTTAACCCAGATCACTTGAGTGGGGACGAATGTTTGATTCATTCAGCATTTCGTTCATCATTTATTGCCGCAGCACATCATTTCTGTTACTGCACGTATTGCAATCAGGAGTTTGGCAGCAAACACTACACCCAGGCAATTTTCCCCACTAACTATTGGCAGGTCAAATCTGCTGATATTTACTGGGGTAAAAATGCCTGGAAAATACCAGAGAATTTGTATTTTGGTGTGGTAAGCACTAAACTTCGAATGTTAAGCCTCATTTTTACATATGAAACTAAACTTCAAATTGGAGTAATTTGTTGTATCTGATAAATAACAATCACTAGTTTATCTTTATTTATTGGATGCAATATGCTGCAGATACTTTGATTATAAATGTGTTGAGTACAGTACAGGTGAAAGTGCATCCTTGCCTTTTGCATGTTTTTACTCTATCCCAATCCAGCTCATAGAGCTGAGCTAGGGCACACTGAGCAAGGTCTGCAGGTTCACAACTAACTTTTTGCAATACACTTTGTTTGAGCCATCTGTCTGGTTGTCCAACTATACTGAACAGTGTTGAGTCAATTCTGAGATGTGGAACTTACCTGAGTCCACACATGCCCTCTTGAGACACAATTGTCTAACACCTCTGCATTGTAAGGCAATGTAATGTCCACATATATTTGCTAAAAACCAACGTGACCTAAGTTCAGACTAGAATTGTATAACGTTAGAAAATGTACTGTTTTGTATACATCATTTCCACCACATTGCCAGTTGTGAATATTCCACCTACTGTGTATTCCTTTCCACCTACTCACTGTAATAGTCTACAGATCTTATGATTTTTTCATCACAGATTTCTAATGCCCACAAGTACCAAATTAACCAAAACTGATCCGTTGGTTCATATATCAGAAAGGACTTTCTCTATTTCGTAACACTTTTAGTTTTTTTCAGAATCTATGCTTTCTAATGTATTTCATCAAACAATATAAGTGTATGCAATCCAGATATATGTGTACTTGAGCAATGCAGAAAATCTGAACCAGTAATTCCTGTGTCATTCGGCACAGTGAAAAGATAACCACATCCATCCTACTGATCTGTGTCCTGGCTTAGGGCCTGATTTAGTTATAGGCAGATGGCTGGTTCTCCACCAGGCAGATGGAGTAAATTATTCTATCTCCCTGACGGAGATCCCACCCGCCTAATTTATATATGACTGCCAAGCTGGCGGATATTTTTAAAGCATTGGCAAGAACCACCGTCACTGGGGTGCATGTCAATGCTTTTCACAGTTTGGTGCAAGGCTCCAACAACATGATGGAGCCTTGCACCAAGTTGGTTTCTCTTTTATTTTCAAAAAGAAAATTCTGAAGCGGGATTTTGAAAGACAATGCCCCTCTCACCATAAGAATCATTTCCCATGGCAATGGTTTTTTTTCTACTGTTCCTTACTGCAAGGGTTTGTCTGGCGGTGACAGACAGTAAAAAATGGCCTTATGTCCATCCATCCTAATTGGGCAGATGGATTTACAATCAGTTCTCCAACGGCTCTTACTCCGTATGGCCATCAGAGAGAGTTTGGCTATGGCAGTGGCAGAGTAGTCACCACCGTTGTAAAACAAAATGGTCCACTCTCATATAAATAGAGCAGACATACCACTGCGTTTGTGCGGAGGGAACTCCATCGTCACAATGGAGTCACCTCTCCACCAACAATTAAATCAACCCTTTAATCCTCTACATGGCTAAGGAGAGAGCCTAGAGGGCCAGAAACTTCAACCAGGAATACTTTGGCATCATGGGAGAGGAGGTATTATATGCGCAACCTCAACTCTCCATGGTCCCCCACTAACAGCTCAGCCTCAATGCCTGACTAGCAGCATGCCAACACATCATCAGAATATATATTGCCGTGGGGATCACCATAAGAAAGGGTGCAAGCACTGTGAGGCTCTCCGGTTCTGATCCCAGGTTAAGACAATGGACATCATCAGGCGGTCCCCCTGGCTGAAGAGGAAGACCAACACCCTGGCTCACTATACTGAAGCAGAGGGTCTTGCAGACCACCTGGTTGAAACACTACACCCCCGACATGAATAGCAGCATGGTGGTATGGCCTTTGATCCCTCATGATGTAATGCTTGATACGTTATGTCAGGCACAGGTACCTCCTATTATGGCTGTTATCCTACATAAATTGTTCAATCCAAATCGTTGTCTAGATTGTAAATGTGCAATGCCATACAAAAGACTGTTCTCCGGTATCAGTCATATAGGATCAGAACCGCCTGTCAAGGGGCCTGTTCCCACATGCATTGGCACTAATTGGATGGTCTGCTATTTACTTGCAAACTACCCTCATTGATATATTTATGAATATACATTCTTTGGAAGACAATACATGTATCTTTGCAGTGTGGTAACAAGTGTCAATACATTGAGTGGCACAGATGTCTGTAGATATTACGTATTCATTGTGAGGGTATAGTGTAAATAAGTCTCCCATAAGGTTGTCACAAATGACTTTGGTAAGTAAAGCCATAGCATGACATTTGAGTCACATGACCGCATTGTCATTTTTCCCAGATGTGTATGCAGAGCAAAGTAAGTTGTTGAGAAAAGGTCATGTTCTTACAAAGACGTTACCCTGTGACAGGCAGGCACAGGTGCCAACTACTATTGGAAGTCACTTTTTAATGCACTAGCTGAAATGTTGCATTCTACAGCACATATATCCTCATGAATAGTTGCTTATGTTGCGACTTGTTTTGTCTCTCACATCTCAGCTGATGGGTCTTTGACACTATTTCCCTACAGGCCCAGCAAGTACACAGGGCGAGGCCAGCAGGCCTCTGGGCAGCAGTGGAGAATCTTGACTGCCGGGCAAGCACCCACCACAGCATCCACAGAAAAGAAGGAAGAGGGGATGGAAGAAGAGCTTGCACCCGTTGAAGTGGTCTTCGACGCCCCGAAGGGCCAAGAGGACTGGTTTGGAATAGGAGATGGTGTTGATGGATGAGGGCGGACCATCATCTCATCCTTCTTCCACGTCCTCTGCCTCTCTTCCTCACCCAGGCACTGCTTGTTTTAAAAAAAGAACAATGCCAAGGGTAAGGTTCAGTTGCGTAACGAAAGCTGAGGGGCCCCCGTGCATAGTATATGGAGGGGCCCCCGCTCTGGATTTAACCCGAAGCTCTCAGGACTGATTACTGTGCTGAGGGGGCCCCCTGTAGCTTGGGCCCCCCCGCACTGTGGGGGCTGCGGGGCCTGTGTTACACCCCTGGTAAGGTTTGCGCCTGTCATGCGTGGGCTCTTGAGTGCCCCCGACCCTTGCAGCCCAACCCCTTCTTGGAGACAGTAATGGAGATCAGGACGCAGTTATTGGCTAGGCAGCAAAGCTTATGGCCATTAGGCAGCTAAACCAGGTGGTGGAAAAATGGCTTGCTTCCCTAAAGGAATCTTTGGCTGCCAGGCACAGAGAATTTACCTGTCACTTTTTGTCTTAGACTGCATCCATGTCTTCTTGTCCAAACCGCAATCCCTATCAACCTTTTTTTTATCTGCCCCTCCCATTCCACCATCCACATTCTTTCTCCCGTGTCTCAACCCCTCATTTTCTTGGAGGTTTCTGGTCCTGCTTCCACTGTCACCATGCCCAGCAGTGGAGAATGTGGTGTTCTTCACATTGGAACTGCAGTTTAAGATGGCTGGAAGAGACCATTTCTGGCTTGGAGGAATGAATTATGTTTACATTCCCCCCTTCCCTATCTTTTGAATATTCTTTTTATTTACTTGCATTTTTCATTGGAGTCTGGACAGTTGTTTGTCTTGACATGTTTTTCGTACATTTATCTTGGAATTTGATTCGGACAACTTTTTGACTTTTTTTTTAAGTTCCTTTTCCCACAGTTTTACTTATCTCCTGTAGGTCTGTAAGTATGCTTTTAAAGATGTTGACTCTTTATTTATGTACAGAACATACACCCTGCTCAAACCCACCTCACTCTTCCTAAGTACCCCACGTCTATATTTTGGACTGACAAATGATAGTTGTATGCTAACCTGCTGGCTGTGGTTCCCCCAAGATATATGGATGAGTTTATGCAATAATGTCACAAGGGAATGTTAAGCATGTACCTTCAAACGTAGAAAAATTGGGACATGAGATGTTAGAGGTCTACATGTTGAAGATGGAAGTACAACGTGGACAGGTTCTATGACATCTTAGGTCACCATGTGTTTCATGCCTAACTAGGGGGCATATTTACAAGCAGGCGATAAAAAATTATCGCCGCTTTTGCGGCCGTTTTCGGCCGAAAAGTGGTGATAATTTTATCGCCTAATTAGCAAGGTCACGCTAAGAGAGTTAAAGAGGACCTTAGGGTCAACTTCTAATGAGACCCTTGGTTTTTATTGTTCTTCATTCCGCCTCATTCACATAAAGCGAATCAAATAAGAAAGACGACTACTGTATGCAAACATGTACTTGCTTCCGCTCCTACAGCAACAACCCACTTTCATCCATTACATTAATAACAAGGGGGCATATTATAAAACGGCGATAATGGGCTTGATTATATGCTCTATGGAATTCCAATTGAAGCCCATGTTAGACGTCCTTCACATCTAACATGGGCTTCAATTCGAATTCCATAGAGAATATTATCAAGCCCATTATCGCCGTTTTAGCGGCAGTTTTCTGCCGCTAAAGCGGCGATAATTTTATCGCCGGTCTTGATAATATGCCCCAAGGTTCGGCCATTACTGCGGGGACTGGATGACTCGAGTTGCGACATTAACTCAACTCCTTCTCCGCCTGCTGTTGGCAAGTTATTAAGAGCTATTTCTCCCCTGCCTGCCCCCACACAACTAATTAATTCTGACATCAGTGCTTAGATAATGTTAGCTGGCTAGGACATCTCGCTGCTCTCGGAGGATGTGCCCCAAATTGAATTAAATCCTGGTAATAGTTACTCAACCACAGCTGCGAAGAATGCCGCGTCAGATCAGTTGCAGAATAATGACTTAACAACAGGTTTTATCCAACAAAGAATTCCAGAGAAATTGGAAGAACATTTCTCAAGACTCTCTCAGATTATCGCTATGCCAGATTCATTTTGCGCCATAAAAACTGCCCTGAGTTGCTAATTGGATAAAATGGCATCTCGGTTTACATTGTTGTAAAAAAAAAAAATATACAGTGTGTTGTTTTGATTTATGCAATCGTGCTGAAATGTCAGATTCATTAACGTTTAACAAGTGGTATGCCCGCTTTTAGAGACTCGGCCATGGGGGTCTGCTGTTTGGAGTTCTTGTCACACTGACGATGTGTGCTGGAGTTGTGACTTGGAACTACCCACGCAAAGAAGCTGGAATAACAAAACCACGTGACTGGAGACATTTTTTTATTGTGCCTCTTTGTGTAGATGAAGCTTCAGAAACAAGAGAGCTGTATGCTCTCGCTGTTTGTCTGTTGCGTGGCTTGTCTTTACACTTGGCCTTATTTGTCAGACTGGCATGCAGCAGTTCACGCGCTGAGATATTGACAGGGAGAGAAATGTAGGCAATTGGGGGCATATTTACAAGCCCCTATGACGTTCCTGTAGTGATAGGGGCTTTGCCTTATTTACTAGGCAGCATTAAGTCACTTAACGTGGCTGAACACCACCTTGTAAATAAGGCACACTTTCACACAATGCTTAGTGTGAAAGGGTTTGGGTAATGGGTGCTGCATTAGGAGTTCCACCGCAACACCCATTGATTTTGACACTTCCCCCTATTTACAAGGGTGGCGTAAATATAAGGCAGAGCTAAAATAAGACCAGGGAAAACCTGGTCTTAACATGGCAAAACAAGGAGAAATGCTTTATTTCTCCTCGTTTTTGCTGTTTCTATGTGTGTGCTGCATTGTGCAGCACATATAGAAACAGCAAAAAACCATGAATGATTGTTCATGTGCAGGAAGGTGCCCCTTCCTGCACATAAACAATCCTTCCCTCAATGCAGGCACCCTTACACATGCAAGGGTGTCTGCATTGACGCAAGGCAGCTTAATTTAGTGCCAGTGCAGGGAGAAACACAGGGGAGCACCGTAGTTTTGTAAATACGGTGCATCTCTGCGTTTCTAATGTGACGGAGTGCGGTGTTCTCTATTTTGGAGCTAACCCACGCTCTGACACTTTATTGTAAATATGCCCCTTGGTCTCTTGACTAAACCTTTTATGGCCTGATGACTTTTGTCTCGGGAACAGACATGCTGTAATCCTGGTGTTGAAACTTGATGCCGGATTAAAAGTCTGGTGGCCTGAGGGCTGCCAGTCTCGCAGGGGCATGGCGGTGGCGATCCAGCCACTGTCACACTAGCTGTCTGGCTGCCCCAATACAAGTTGGCTGCAGTCCAGCCAAGCATATTACAAGTTTCTTCTCTGCCAGCGGTGTCATGGAGGTTCCTCCTCCATGTACAACATGGCTTAGAGGAAACAAAGGGGGCCTTACAGGGCCCCCTGTGCCTTCACCGCATGTGGATGCACACAGGAGGGCATAACATGTGCCCCCCTGCGTGCATGCACACCAGTTCCTTCACGGCATGAACTTCACCGCCACCTTTGAAAGAAAACCGCTGGGGGCCCACAATGCCGTCGGTGCGGGGGCGCAGCAGTGGCGTAATGCCCTCTCCTGCACAGCAGACACTCGTAATCAGCCCCATAGAGTCTAGGTTCCATGGAGGTGAGTTTGTGAAATGCTACAGCTAGCTCCTGTATCCTGGTGTAAGTATCCTTACATGCTTTTTTTCATCCCACTACTTCTTTTTACATCTCTTCCCTGTGGTGTGTTTCTCCAATAACCTTGCAATCACCCTGTCATTGACTTACTGCCCTGCAGCTTGAATCGCTCCCCCAATGAGAGACTGTGAAGGCAGACTATCGAATATCCATAGCCGTCCTCCACAAGTTTTACAAAAGGTCTGCCATCTTCTAATGAAGTTTTTCTTCTTCAGTGTTTTAAAAAAAAAATTTTTTATTGATAGCAAAACAACCAAGTCGTAGGCTTACATTAATTCGATGCAATAATATGCCATCAATATTACTTCACATACAGCATTGTATATACTTTTACCATGTCTTCAACCAACAATAACTATTAGGGTGTTGATTCCACCAAGGAGTGTTCCGTCGGCAGGACAGGTGGTTGACAAATTTCACCCCTGTACCCATTCCATTTACCCCATATCTGCAACCATTTTTTGGGGCAGCCTCGTGCCATGTAGACTGATTTTTCACGAAACATGCACCAGTCTATGTTATCTTTCCATTCTTTAAGGTCCGGAGTTGCCCTCACCCCCACTTTCTTACCACGTTCCTTTTGGCGATTAATAAGCCTAACGTCACCCAGATTCTATCTTTACTGTTCAGGTCCGTCAGCTCCCTTATATTTAGGAGACCGCTTTTGGCCTCCACGTGAGTGTTTGGCCCATGACCTCACCCATGCATGCGTGTATCGCCCTCCAATAGCGAGCTATGTTCGGGCATTCCCACAATATATGGTAGAATGTGCCTTCTTGGCCACAGTACCATCTGCAACTGGAGTCAGTGCTGAATCCCATCCTGACTAATGTGGGCCCGGTGACATATATCCTATGAAGTACTTTCAGCTGCACAAGTTTCAATTTTGAGGATATTGCCCCCTCGCATGGGGACGCCAATGCCTCCATCCATTCATCCTCATCGAGTTCCTGTAGGTCACCTTCCCATTTTGTATGAAGCTGAGGAAGAGGGTCAGGGGCATGGTGAATTAATTTCAGGTATGTCAATGAAATTGCCTTTTTAAGCATATATCCATCCAAAAGCCTATCCTCGAGAGGAGAGGCCTCCGGAGGGGTCTCTCCCTTTGGGATGGCTGTCTGCAACACGTGTCATGTCTGGAGGTATCTAAATCGTTCCGACTCGGTAAGTCTGTTGGAGTGCTGTGAAGGATAAAACCTCCCCCTTTTTCCAAAGATCTGTTACACGTGAGATCCCTATCAGGTCCCACTTATCAAACCCTTTAGTCATCCAAAGATCGCCCAACTGTTCAGAGTCCCAAAGTGCCGTGCTTCGAGTTATGATATTAGCCCATCCCATATTTTTCTGAACCGAATGCCACACCTGTACCGAGTGTTTTGTGGGTCCCGTCAGAGGGAATTTTGCAGGTTTCGAATATTATGCCTGTGTATAGTTACCACCAGGGAGTAGCCATCTATCCATAGCATAGCCCGGATCAGTGGGAGGTCAATAAATACAATGATTGATGGCCGCCAGTTGTCCTGCCCAGTAATATTTCTTAATGCTCTGCAGGCCTATACCCCCATCATACCATCCCCTTACCAACTTTGAAAAGGAGATAAGCGACGAGTCTGTACCCCAAAGTAGCCTCCTGTGCCTGCTCTCCACCCGCCGCATATATGCAGCTGGGACCAAGTTAGGTGAGTTTTGCAGGACATACAAAAAACGGGGTAGCTACATCATTTTGAACAGGGCAGCTCTCCCCAAAAGGGAAAGTGGAAGAGACTGCCAGTGCTCGACATCACCCTCCAGGCACAGCAGTGGAGGCAAAAGGTGCGTTCGTTAAAAAATTTGGGATCTGTAGTAATAAAAATTCCCAGGTATTTGAATCCCCCTGAAGCAACCTGAAGCTGATATTCTCTGGGGAAAGTCGGAGACTCAACCTTAAGCGCAAAAATAAGGAATTTCGTCCAATTGAGCCTATACCCCGGGAAGGTTCCAAAATTAGTCAATATATTTAGCTTCTTCAGTGTTTTGAGCAGCATACTTTGATTCTTTACCATACTAATGTGAAGAACAAATGAAAAAGACAGGACTTTAAACGTTGACTCTTTTTTATAATCAAGTTTTATTTTTTGAAGGCAATCAGTGACAGCAAAGTAAGCACACTTTAATCATAATAAAGGAGAATCTACATAAAGGCTCAATTCAGGTAAGCCCAGTTATTCATTGGCATAGACCATGATGTGCCCACCATTTCCCCATATTTATGTTTGTGAGGGTAGCTCCTGGATATGTATATTGGTTCTTCTTGCTTAGTGCACCAATCCATTTCAGCCCACCAGCTGGCCAAGGATAGAGGAAGGAGTATTCCGGTGTTTAGCAATGTCAGTTTTGTGAGCACAGTTCCAATTCCAATAAGAGTACAATCCCCTCAGGTTCCCCCATAGTAATCTACAATACCCAACAATGCAATACGTGGAGATGGTTCCACTGGTTCCACAAGCACTTGTGAGAGAAAGGCAACTACACCTGGCCACTATTGCACAATGAGAGGGCATTTCCATACCACATGGAAAAAGTGCACCTATCCCTCTGGGCATTAGAAACAGACAAGTGCAGATAGTTTACATGCCCACTACAATCTCATGGGCATAATATAGGCCATGTGTATGTACTTAAATTGGATGAGATGAAGCCTTGAAGAGATGACCAACACCCTGGTGGGCATGCAAGTGTCTCTCCAGTCAGAGTTGTCTAATGGATCCAGCCTACCCTCCCAGCATGTTCTTAGATTCGAAGAGAGGCCTGGAGAGGTAAGACCATGGTTCTGTAGATTTTCTCTCTTTTCCTATGGGGCCCATGAGGATCTTTGCTTCAACTGGATTAAAATCAGGTATATCACTAAGGGCTTCTCAATGGAATAAGAGACCATGAATCAAAGTAATGCTAAAATTGATATTTATGCAACGTGAATTCAGTTTAAAGATCTTAGAAGGATTTTAAGTGTGTACCTTGCCAAATGTTCCCCTCGCTGAGATGCCAATAAGCTCCCATTTGTTGAACCTTCAACAGATGCAGAGCTTTGAATCATCTGACTCGTCGCAGGGGCTTTTCTAGCGTAATCCTTCGATCCCACTCGATCCATTTCAGAACAGAGTGCCATGCAAGCAGCACCACTCTAGCGATTCCTGGGAGGGCAACATGACACTTTACAACACACGTGTTACAACACGTGTCATTACAACAAATTCTTTACATCGCAAAATCCATTACAGCGCAAGTCGTTACAACGCATGTCATTACAACGCATAATCCATTACAGCACAATTACTATTCTAACTCCGCTGGGGCGTTACTTTGGGGAATGCGTTGTAATGGATTATGCGATGTAATGAAATGTGTTGTAATGGATTTCGCGTTGTAAATCATTTGTTGTAATAACACGCGTTGGAACGCATGTGTTGTAAACGATGTTCCCCTGGGAGGGTTCCCACAGTGAAAAGCAGCCTTGAGAGTTCTGGAAGGTCCATATGGGACACACAGGTGTAGATTTAAACACCTACCCCCACCCAGGCACAATTACCATTAACCTTCCCACCACCTTTTTCACTAACAGATTATGATATATACACGTGATTTAAATAAACCCTAGTAGCAGTACTGTTGCTGTCATATGGCACACTACTGCAATTTATTTGTGTAAGTCTCCTAGGCAGTTGTCTAAGGCACATCCTGCTTGAGGGCACCAATCGGAGGCAGACTGGGCATTTGGTAAATTTTACATTTCTGCAGTGAGCTACAAGGTAGGGGGCTGCTTTCAGGGCTAAAAGCACTGCCATGATCCGACCCTGTGAGGGCCTTAGGTAATATATTTGTGCTATAAGTTGCCCCAATGAAACTCTTTGATTAAAAAAAAATTCTTTGTTGGCGAACACATGGTAAGTGGACTGCTCTTGTTTACCACAGGTGCCAGCCTTGTAAGATAAGGCTGCTGCGACGCAGCTAGAGTAAGGGGCTCTTGGCTGGTTACACATGAATATATGTGCACTGACCTGAGATAGCCACATCTGAAGATTCTTGACCTTTGATCCGCCACCTCTAGCAACAGAGCGTGTGGGGCCACGCCGGAGTCTCCTAAAACTACTCCAGGGGTAGGCTAGTGCATGGGGTTGACAAATTACTACATTAATAATTAAAGAGCTCGGGAGGGGGTTTGCGTGGCTGCCCTCCCCAGAGCTCTTGAGCCCTAGGGACACAAACCCCAGACCGTTATATGCTATCAGGAGTGTGGGATCCCATCTCTGGGCCCCGCCTAGAAAGAAGACAAGGAAGCACCACCATCCCCCTCACCAAAGAGAGAAGAAAGGAGCACGCTCCCCCCAGTGTACGCGGGCTTGCTCCTGCTCCCCTTGCCCGTGTTTGGGCTGGAGCAGAGTATCCACCACACCAGGAACACTTTGCCAGCATGGAAAGGGCAGGGGAGAAGCAGGTAGTGGATGGATGCCAGTCGGGAGGTGAGCCCGCTAGTGTCAGTCAATTGGGGGGCTTCCCATGCTGCCCCCAAAGCAAGTCGAGTGCCCAGGAAAAGACAGAAAGGAAAAACAAAAGAAGATGCGGGGCAGGAGCCCCACACATCAAACGGAAGCTGCAGCCGGTGCTGCTTGATTGATATTCAGTTCTTCCATGAAGGGAGCACCCTATGATGTCCTGTGGGGCTTAATTTGCATAAACCTCTCCTTCTGAGTAGGAAGAATAAAATATAGACCAGAGTCGGCTCTATATCATTGTGCAATGTCCAGCCGGACAATTGAATTTTAATGCTAAATGGGATAAACGATTAAACAAACAAACACTTATTGAGTGGGACACAATCCTGCGTCCTTCAACATACAACAAGGTTACGGACAATCACACTTAAAAAACATTTTTCAGGCTAGAGAAAGAAGCTTATAGCCGATGGGGAATAGACGGGCAAGCTTTCAAAGTGGTACACAATCATGCACAGGTTTTTAACAAATGTGTTTCAATATGCATGTTTGTACAAAGGTCGACGACGTTTCGATCTATTCAAGCAATACATAGATCATCATCAGGACTACTAAAATGAAAAGCCTGAGAGTACGCTTCCACGCATGTGAACGGGTGATCAATGCCGGGTTGGATGGAGTAGGGATTGCCTCAGGGGAATTCAGCGACCGTGGGAAGAATCCAAGGATATGGCTTCCGCAATTGTGCGTGGATGGCAAGGGGTTTCTGTGGCGGGAGCCAGCGCCGTGATATGGAGCCGGGCGTCCGAGGCGATGCGCGATGATCCGGCCATCGCGCATCGCCTCGGTTCTCCGGCTACTCTTGGATCGACAAGAGTGTACTTAAGAATAGGTCTAAACAGTAGCATAATTCTGTTAAGGCAGATCTACAAAATAATTAGTTACAAGACTAGGAGAAATGTTATGCATTTATCACTTTCTTTTTTAGCAGTAGGTGAATTTGTCCAAGAGCTATTCGTATAAGGTCTCTCCTCATCGCCTCTTTTATGAGGCACATGGATTTCTTTTGATGGGTGCATGCTAATGTTTGGCCTAGCAGCACAGAAAACAGAGAAGAGGAAAGGAGATTTCTAGATAAAACTCTTGATTTGAACACAGTGGGTCCAGATCTCAAAACTTTGTTGACAGAGCGAATACATGTCTTTGTTTGTCAGTAGCGTAGCCCTTGTCTGAAACACATTTTACCAGTGAATTATGGAATCCAATTTGTTGTGGTGGTAATGTGCGACCTAAAAACGTGTGCATATTTGTTGTGATAATGTGGTGTGTTTCTTCTTATGCTCTAAATTGTTTTTGTGCTACTTTGAACTTTGATTTTTGTATTTCATTCTGCTTTGACCACTTTGTTGTGTTGTCTCCTGTTATGCTTCTGTTGTGTTTTTTTGCTTTGTATTTAGTTATTGAGTTCTATTTTGCTGTGCAATTACTTTGCAGATGTCAGCAAATGCTGCTACATTTCCAGTCAAACTCAGTACATTTCTTTAAAGTTTCAGTGACTACTATTGACCACTGGCTGAGGTGGTAAAATACCACTACTTGTTTGAGCAGTTTATTTGTGAAAAAAAATAGAACATGACTGTTTGTTTATTTATATAACTCCTCTTCTCTAAGTGCTGTATATGTCATGGTTTACAATTACCCAATTTAAGAGAGTTCAGCACTGACTTCAGAAGGAATCTTTGCCAGTAGTGCTCCAGACAAGCACGTGTCAGAGACGACTCACGAGTGTCCTGCTCATTAGCTGCCCTGTAGTTATGGTGTCACCTCAACGACTCCAACACATAACTTGGTTGCTTGCTTTAAATATCCCGTGAACCATCATCAAGCGCTTAGAGAACAACTAAAACAGACACACCCTCTACAGTGATGGCCGGCATGGCTCGCGGGGGGCGGGGCGAGAGTGGGCACCCGGGAGGGTTCACGGAGGGATCGCATGGGGGTCAGGGTGTGCGATATAAAAAAATTGTTCAAAAAATTAACTTACCATGCCGCCGGAACAGGAAGCACAGCCAGGCCCCAAAGACTAATCACAATGCTGCACTTTGTGATTGGTAAGCACCCAAGCTCCCCTGACCAATCACAATGCTGCAATGCAGCATTGCGATTGGTATGAGTGCCCTGGTTTGATGCTCAGCCAGGGAATGGGGGCCTGGGTATGTTCTCCACGTAGGCTGTAATGCAGCCTGCATGGAGAACAGGGAAAGCGCGCGTGACTTGTTTGGGCAGCCGGAGGGGGCCGGCCCAACAGTCATGTGCACTTAAGAGTGGGCAAACCACTCCTCCCCTGCCCTTCTACAAGAGCAGAGCAGCCCCGCCCACCCACCCTCCCACAATGCAGCACAAACATAAAATGATAATAGCTCAAAGTTATTATCATTTTATGTTTCTACTTCGCACTGCTTGAAAGCAGTGGGGCGACGTCCTCCGCCATAACGGAAGAGCCATCACTGACTCTCTATTCGGAAAAGCGGACGTATTCTATTTAGCAGTGTATGTGAATCAAAACCCAAGCTTTGTAAATTACAGGAAGGAAGAAAACGTAATTTATTTAATTATGCTTTAATTCGTAAATGAACAGTAATATTTCATCTGGCTGACAGGATATGCCACGCCGATTTTGGGCAGTAAACTTTCTCACCGTGATCACTGTTAAAGAACTCAGCTCTGGTTATCTTCTGAAAGCTTCTATCTGTACTTGTTTAAAAAAATGATAAGTTAAGATGTATACATTTTATATTAAGGGCTCTACAGCGGTGCCTTCGAATTCCCTGTTTGCCAAATACCATGGCTGCCTAGTCTCGATTCCACCTCTTGCCTCTTTTCTTCCCCATGATAACTAGAACATAATTGTGTGCCAGCACATGCAGCCACCGGCACAAATTAAACACTTGGGATCATAATTACAATGAAAGTGGCTCAGTGTGTGCTGCAAGCCATTTGGCTGCGCCGCACGGAGTCAATTTCAAAGCACAGGGATGCAACATATTTGAGGGAAAAAACGGGGAGAAATGTAAACATTTCCCCATGTTGCGCCTCGCTGCACCACCCCTGGAGTAGCATTCTGATGCATTTCCAGGTTTACGATTTGTCGTAAATCTGGAAATGCATCAGAATACATTGGTGTTGTGTGGGAACACCCACAGCAACACCCATGTCACGCCCCTTATACACAAAGGGTTGCCTGAGAAGGGGAGATATTTACAAGCACACGTAAAGCCATGCAGGGTGGCTTTACGTGTCCTTGTAAATATCAGGCAGCAGGTTGTGCTGCCGTTGCGTCACGCAAAATGATGTACCGGCGGCGCAAGGTGCTTGTAAATAAGCCCCTTGGTTGTTCATATATATGCTGTAGAGCCACAAGCACACACTGGAAAGATAAATTATTATCTGAAGTTTCTGATGAAACATAAGAAATAGTGGTGCCATTGGTTAGGGTATGTTCTATGCTTATTTTTATTCCTCTCAAGATCACGCCTGCGCGTCTGCTGATCGCGGGCTCTGTAATCTCCCGTCAAGTTATTCTGTGTTATCTCAAGTCACTTTGCAAGTACATTGTGACACCGCAGCTTTGATTTGTCATTCCCAAAGCCAAGTGAAGTCAAGGTGAGAGGGGGGTAGCCTACTTAACATTTCAAAGGAAAACCTTGATTTTCGGAAACCTACCATGAACTGAGAAATAGTCAAGAGTTGTGCAACACCCACAAGCCTACTAAGGCTGCTGCTGCTGGAGCTCTGGATGAAAAGCTTCACTTCCGCTATGATCATGAGTGGCTTTATAACAGTATCAATATTGGCCTTCATACATGTGCCCATGTAATCAAGATTCGGGCAGTGGCAGGAGTTATGGTCCAACTGAGATCGTAAGATGGGTGGAACTTTGTGGATCTGCTTTGTTTCACCTGAACACTACACCTGCTTGGTGAAATACCATTGAAAAATGAGGAATTACCAGTGGAGTCATGACTGGAATTACCATTATCTTTTCGAAGGGGACCCTCGGGACCCCACTTGTAACTAATTGTATCTCCATTTGTCAGACCATGTTTGTGGGGCTACAGGCCAGGCAGGGGCTACTGGCAACATCTGTGGGGGCTGGAGTTGTTTGCCTCTACTTTCCAAGGGCCCGTCGTACTATGGCTCCACAAACTGGGCAAGTACAACCCTTTCAGCAATTGACTCTCAGAGGTAGCGATGGTGAGCAGTCTTAGGCTTCACAGGGAGGTAAGTGTGGGGGTACATAGGGATAGCATTCAACACCGCACACAGAAGAAAAATAATATGATTGTCAAGCCCCAGTGCTTCTCTTTTGCAAATGATAAATACTTAATTTTATTGAATGAAACAATACTGATGGCAGCAGATCAGTCAGGCACTGGCGTCTTCAGCAGCTTGGATGCCAGACACTAGCTCAACATGTAGTGTTTCAAAGTGACAGCCTCGAAACCTCAGAGCAGCATAGTTAATTTGGCACTGACAGAGGTGCCTATAATCATTGCAAGCTATTATAAGAAATCAAATCAAATCCCCAACTATGATTTGTTATATGATAAGCAGGTAATCTCTGGCCTCCAAGTTCAGGTGATAGAAAAACAGCTGTTTACAGATCTAACTGAAACATTACGTATAGCTCAACAGTGCTCTTTATATCAACTTATAACAGAGATGAAAACTAAAACCTACTTTATGTAACTTGTTAATTAGCCAACTTGTCTTAAACCTACTTATTGCTGCTGTTGAACAGGCAATGTTCAAGCAATAAACCTGTTTGTCTTGAAAAACTCAACGGCCACAGACTCCCACCCTAGAGGAAACAGCAGCCACAAATCCCACCCGAGGCAATGGAAGTGACAGCCCACCCTGCAAGGCAATGGCAAATGCAGTCCATTCTCCTGGGACAATGCCACAGCCCACCCCCTTGGACCAATGGAAGCCAAAGCCCACACCCTTGTGATATTAGTGGGCATGTGGCGCCCACAACCCATCTACCAGGGAAGTGGCGTAACGAAACTTGAGGGCCCCTCCTGCACAGTATATGGAGGGAGGCCCCGACGCCCCAGACCTAGTCAGGCCCTCTCAGGCCATAGGCTTGATGCCCATGTACAGTTCCAGAGGGGGACCCCTGGAGCTCGGGTCCGCCTCACCACAGGGTTATGGTGGCCAAAGCCCACCCACCAGGGGACATAGTGGACACAGCTCACTTCCAAGAGTATGGAGGACAAAGACATTCCAAGGCAATGGCAGCCATGTGGCCACAGTCCTTAGAGTAAAGGCAGTCACATTCCCAGGAGCAAAGGCCTCCAGGCAATGGCACCATACAGACACTGCCCTTGGCCAAAGGTTGCCACTCTGGCACTGAACCCATGGTAGTGATGGGTACAGGTGCCTTGGGACAAAACCAAGCATGGAAGCATATTTCACAGGGCAACACATGTACAGAACTCCTCCGAGGCAATATCTGCCATGGAGGCACAGCCCTCCACACAGGAAAATGTCATCCAGGCAGGTCTCCCCTCACCACCCCCAGACAACTATGTATATGCAGTTTTACACGATCCATGCTATGCTGGCTACACTGGCACAGTCCCTATGGACAATGTTGGCCCCAGAGGCTCAGCCCACCCAGGCAATGTTGGCCACGTGGGAAACAGCATTTGCAACACTGTCGGTACAATGCGGGGCCATTACAACGCAGTCAGTACAACAACCGCGTGGTTACCAAGTATAACATTAGAACGCAAGTCATTACAACGACTTGCTGTAGGGGGCTTTCGGTGTTGGATTTTAAATCCAACACCTTCCCTACTGTTGCACCAACTGGAGTCGGAATAGTAAATTATACTATTCCAAACTCCAGCGCCCCCCTACAGAAAGTCTTTGTAATGACTTGCGTTGTAATGGTACACGTGGTAACAACGCGGTTGTTGTACTGACCGCGTTGTAAACACATGCTTTGTTACATCATATATTCTGGCCACACAGGCACAGCCCCATCAGGTATTGGCAACCAAGCAAGCTCATGGAATGTGTGGTAAACACGCCATCCTTGCTGGTGGGGGCATGCTGGAAATACACATAGTCCCTGAGGGACTGTCCGACACCCAAAGGTACAGCAGAAAGGCAAGAGGCTGTTTATTTTATGGTTAACATAGTGGAATGGGTAACATACAAGCATAATCCCCAACAATAATGGCTGCCACACAAGCTCAGTGCCTGGGAGCAATGGTTGGCACAGAGGCACAGTTCCCAAAAGCAGTTGTTTGTCAGAGCCACAGTTCCCGGGGACAATGGCTGTCACACGGCAAAGGTAGAAGCGTTAACAGAAGCATGAACCTCTTGAAATGCTGGAGACCCACAGTCACAAGCATAGTGAATGTTAAACAAAAGGGTGCTACCACAGAGAAATAAACACAAGAACAATCCAGAAGACATAGGGCCATATGTGCGAAGCATTTTTGCCATCGCAAATGGCCCGATTTACAAAATCTGTCCGTTTGTGACAGAAAATATGCTTTTCTCAATGTAAAAACATCCGCCAGCACCAGGCGGTGCCTCTCTTTAGCGGCTGCAGCAGTTTTTGGGCAGTTTTGGAAGCACAGAGCACTTTAACCGCTCAAAGTCACTTTGCGGCACAGCGAGGTCCAACGGGACCACATTCCCCAGCACTCCTTGCACGTATCGCCAGCGCCTTGTGGTGCTTTTAAGCGGCTGAAGGCTCCTGCAGGGTGGGCCCGTCTGCGCCGATCCGCGACTGGACACGGCTGGGCTGGGCCAGGACCCTTGACTTTGCGAAAGAAGGTGAGGGACATTGCATTGGTGAAACCCAGTCAACCTCAAGGTAAGGAGAAATGGGGTAGCGTAAAACTGTTATGCCTTCTACAAAGGATCGGCCATTAAACTCAACAATAACTAGCTTTCTGACTACAGCTATGGGGGCAATAACAAGTAAAATAGAGTCTGTGGAGGAGAGACTGGGGTCCACACAAAGAGCATTACATGATGGAACACTGTCTGAGCCGGTGCCTGAACAGGTCCATGTGTTGGAGTGTACTGGAGTTGACGTAATTTTGAGGAGCACTGACCAAATCACGAGGGCTACAGCTCCAACTGATCTCGAAACACTTCGGACTGCAGCTAATACAAGTGTCGTACATAAGGGGGTTTCTTAGACACTTTATGTCCCCCGCCATAAAAAAAAAACCAAGGCGTGTGGTAAGGTTAAAAAAGATGCTCTGCCCCCTGTTACGCGAAAGAAAACCTCGCTGTCCCTCACAAGGAAAGTGGAAAGGGCAACAGTTGCAGACACGGTCTTGGGCCCCAAACACATTGAGTCTACAGGGGATTCTGCGTTACTGACACACTTTACCAGCACATTGGAGGCCACCATCAAGTCACTCTTTGAACCACTGATTGGAGTGGTGAATAGTATTGATACATCACTAAAAATATTAATTGCCTCCAGTGTTTCCAAGCAATCTTCCTGCCCAGGCATTGTGTCTAACTCCATCTTTAATTCAAACCAGGGTATACCAAAAGAAATACCCCGACAGCCGGTATCCCAAAACAAAGACTGCTTTACTAACATTTCTCAGACTGCACTGCATCCAGTGATATCACAGATATTCGAAGTACAAACACAGGATGATGGGCGGCTAGGCATAACATCTAGGCTGAGGGAGACTGTAGGTTTTATTTCTGCAGACAGTCAACATAACACACTCTCAAGTGGCAACTGGAAAGACATCAAAAGAACACTTCACCTCCCGCCAGATGCCACCCCATATGTAATTATTCTTAATACTGTTCCACCTTTGCCAGCTGACAAAAAAGAGGATTGGAAGCAGCTTAAGAATAAAACTGTTCATTGGTTGGCAAAAGCTGTGGACTGGTTAAGCAGCAGCGAACTGTTTTATAACATAAATAATGTTGAACGGGTGTCATGGGTGGGCTCGCAAGCAAACACAGATCTAGGTGGTTGTATTGTTGTTAATTTCAGGGATAGGTCCCTAGTCCATTGGCTCATGGATAGGCTCCTCCGGAGTGGCAACGTGAGGAGCCCCATTGAGGCCATTCCACTGGGGTACTTTTATAAGCCGGAAATAAACAGAGGCCCTGGCCCTGAATCCACAGCTGCTACTTTGTCATCTGCTTTTGCTATCCCAACTTTCAACCGTTTTTCTCCATTAGACTACGTAGATTGACTGCATACCTCGGCCTGGAGTTTGTCTGGGGCAAATTGCAGTTTAACATACACACTGTCCAATAGCCAGGTGTTAGGGATTGTCGTACTTTGCAATTTGGGACCGCGTAGGAGACAGGGCCCTACCCCTGTCTAACCCGGTATTAGCGAACCGCGAATGGTCAATGCGGTATGTACAAGTGCTTTGTATAACGTTTTAGCTATGAATGCACTGTGTATACGCTATTATACATCACTACGTGGGTTCCATCTTAGAGCGGTGGCCATCTTATGGTTGCCCTCACATAGGCTACATAGCATGGAGCAAATACGAGCCTTTTAGAGCACATGTGTTTTCCTTTGACTTCTCTGTGACCTGGGCAGCTTGGCTCCGCTGCCCCAGGTCAGTCCGGTCTCACGAGTTCCCCGTCCTCTGGCCACCTGTGATTAGCATCAGGGCTTGACACACCATAAAACCTTTTTCATCCTACACGAGCCTCCAGCTAATCTCTTTCACACCTGACTGTTCCTGCTTTATGGCTTGTTTTTCAAACAGGAGATGCTCATGTTTATTGGGGCCTATCGATATCTGATGTGGGATCTGAGCCTTGCTGGGTAAATAATTATGGGCTGGCTTAACTGGAATGTGGGATGGTCATCATGACTCTGCCTTTTCGTTTGTAATGTATACTTTATATGGCCATATCGTAAACCTAGGAATGTATGCCTGAAGCAGGATATTTTGTATTTAAGAAGAAGCCTGTTTCTGTGATTTTTAGCAGTCTCCTAAGAACATACACGCTGTTGTACTTCTTGGATACCTGTAATTGGTCTGCAGCCAATAAACTGATCTTTGACTTCACCCAGAAGACTCTGTGTTTCTGTAGGTCTGAAACAGGAAGAACCCCGAAGTCATAGGGTGTGTTCTCCTGCACCGCTGGGCTTAAAATACCCAGTACTTCAGGATGGTTAAGTCACTACCCCCCTCTATGACCGTAATAGACAGTGTTAACTTTTTCGGGAACGCTCCAGCATTTTCTAATGTCAGTTTTCAAGAAGATATGCCCAATGTTAATGCATGTGGTTTGGATAACTTTGTTTTTCCTGTGATGACTAACTTAGCTAGCTTTACCTCACACGTATTGTTAGAGAGCACTCTATTACCATTGAATGTTATGTCGTACGGAGAGCTGGAACTTCCTGTGGTATCTCTGGGAATGGGACCCAAAGAGGGCTTTGTTTCACCTTTGTCCTCTTTAGAGGAGGGGCCTATCTGCCCAAATAAGATGACCACTTATGGAAGTCTCTTCTGGAATATTGCAGGTTTGTCGCCTAAATTAGAAATTACAGAATGGGTTGCCTTCATTAAAAAGTATAGCATAGTATGCCTCTAGGAAACATGGCTGTGAGATATTGTACATACAAACGGGTTTTACTCGATCCATACCCCAGCTAGTGTCTTCCTGGGTGGACACTCAAAAGAAGGGTTACTGACACTTGTTTCGACAGCAATGGATGGCAGGATAGGAAAGATTAGGTGTGATTCAATGCACTTTCAGATCATCAATATTTCCTTAAAGAAAAATTTGACAATGGACCTCGTAAATTTTGATCATAACAACTTTAATACTGCAATTACAACTATTGCCCACGAGCTGGAATATGCATTATCAACCCACATAGAGGAGCTACACACAGATTTTGTAGTCTTGTGGGGAGGTGACTTCAATTGCAAATTATGTCCCCTTTCAAAACAGGGAGCGCGCCATCTAGTAGCTGGGGATATGGATGGTAGTTCTCATTTTTTAATCATACTCCCTGTGGGAATATTTTTTACTTAATATTGTCAAAATATTCCCTTTTTCTTACTGTGGATCTTATCAGTTTAGTAGACACAGATTTAGTAACATACATTGGGAGAGGCCAAGGTACTTTAATTGATTTTATTGCTTTTTCTGAGTATTTTTAACCCCACTTCCTGGTTTTTATTATCCATAAAATTGTGAACACTACCCAATTTATTTAGAGTTGGTGACAGAATCTGATGACCAATCCGCACCTGTTAGATCAGGTCCATTAATCTACGACAAAAACAAAAGGGCTACTGCGGAAGTGGTCAACCACAAACCCTGATCGGGTCTAATATCAAATTATAACAACTAACTTGACCCAAGTCCTTGATTGCCTGGAAGATAGTATTAATCCGTCAGTTATGGGAACATCCTTCGAGGCAATAACAGAGACTATAAATGCTGTTTTAACAAAGAAACCTAGGTCTAGACTACAGAGCAACAAAAGGTGGTTTAATGACGATTGTTCTTTTGTCACAATAAATTAATTAAGACCCTGAAAATAAAACACCGAAATCCTTTAGAGGTAAAACAGTCGCGCCTTGAATATAAGCAAGCACTCGAGAAAAGCAAGCAAGAAATTAGACATGAAGCTTGGGAACAACTGCATGTAGCCTGCCAGAGCAGAGACTCTAAACTTTTCTGGCAGACTGTCAACCAGGATTACTTTAATGGGACCAATAATGGCAAAATTGATGTGGCAATTATGCCTGAGAACTGGGTCGAACACTTCCCGGGTCTCTATAAAATTGGTAGTGGACCTGTTTTTAGCGCTAATATTAATTATGGGCAATAATTATGGCACCCCCGACACTAGAGGAGGTAGAGAGGGCCTTAACCCAGACTGTGAGGAATAAGGTAAGCCTGGGCAAAGCACTACGCTACGCTCGAGTAGTTTGCGAAGTTCGCGCTACTTCGCACTACGCGAATTGCGCGTAGCACAGTGCGAACACGCGTAGCGTAGTGTTGCGTAGTGCTGCGGTCATTTTTTGCTTGCTCGCGGTTCTCAACGTCAAGTTGGCGACCGCGAGCAAGCAAAATGACATCCCGGCGAGACTTTTTCCTTGTTCGCGATCAGCAACATCAAGTTGGCGATCGCGAGCATGGAAAATAAACCTCCTGGCGAGATTCCCAACGCGAGGAGGTCAGGTTTCTCATTGAGAGTGGTCGCGTATGCTCGCGACCGCTCACGATGAGAAACTACCAGTTCGCGTTGAGAAAGCTGCCGCTCGAGTAAAAATCTACTCGAGCAGCAGAAAACTACAGCTCGCACTGTGCAAGATGCCATTTTCAATGATTGCACAGTGCCGGTTGCTTGTCCGCACTGTGCAATCATTGAAAACGACATCTGGCACAGTGCGAACAAGGTACTACGCAGTTCACAAAGTGCTACGCGTAGCTCGCGTAGTGCGAAGTGCACTTTGCGTAGCTTCGCGAAGTGCTACTTCGCGAACTACGCCCAGGGTTAGAATAGGGCCTCGGGCCCAGATGGTATGCCGGAGGATTTGTTTTTAGCTAACACACCCCTGTGGCTCCTGCTGCTTACAAATATTTTAAGTTGCTACATAGCTCAAGGACCCACTGATTCCTGGAGATCCATGGCAAAAGACCCCTTCTTCAAAAAAGGTGATAGGGCGGATCCCAAATGTTATCGGCCAATATCTTTGATTGACAGCACTTGTAAGATCATGGGCAGAGTAATTCTAGAAAGGCAGGAGGCGTGGGTAACAAAGAACGGTAAGTTTCCTGATATCCAATATGGCTTCAGGAGAGGCCTAAGCACGGTAGAGTAGTGCCTCAATCTGCACCTGGTTATAAGTAAATATACCCTGGCAAAGCCGGGATCCCTTTATTTAGGGTTTATGGACCTGACGTCTGCCTTTGACTGGGTGCAGACAGGAACGCTTTGGGAGAAGATGCTGGCAATGGGCATAGAACCAGCGATTGTGCATTTTATAGCAGCCATGCATCAGGATGTCACAGGGAGAGTTTGTTATGGAACAGGTGGTGAACTCACTGCCCCAATTAAAATGAGCTGCGGGGTCCGCCAGGGCTGTGTGCTTGCCCCTTTTTTATGTTGTCTGTGTATAAATGATTTAGAAACGTTTATTAAAAATGGGAACGTGGATGCTCCCCAGATAGGCCGAAGGTCGCTACCGGCATTACTATATGCATACGATTGTGTTTTAATATCTAGAACCCGGGTGGTGTTACAATGGCTTTTAACTAGTTTTAACAATTTTATGAATGACCTTGGCCTCAAGACCAATGTAGCCAAATCCCACATTATGGTGGTGGGCAAACATCCAACAACTGAAAAGACATGTTTTATAGGCAGTGAGAAACTGCTTTATGTGCCTACCTTCTCTTATTTAGGAATTCTCTTTCATTCCAAAAGTACTTGGCTTCAGTTAATGGAGGCAAGGACTAGGGGATTTAACCAAAATCTGGAGTCCATCTTCAGATTTGCCAAAAAACTAGGCTCACACCCATTAAAAGTAATTATTGAAATCTACAAGGCACGTACGTGTGCTGCTACTTTGTATGGTGCTGGAGTCTGGGGGTTTTGTAATAATTTTGGCCTACAGATAGATGAAAACAGGTTTTTGAAACGCTTGTTGACTGTTCCAACAAGCACTTCCACCACTATTTGTCATAGTGAGCTTGGCGTGATTCCCCTGTCCTTTCGTATACAATCAGCGCCTCTATTACTGTGGTATAATATCTGGGTAAAAGAAGAAACATCCCTGAACCGTGCCGTTATCACAGATTGTTTAAAATTAGAGAGGGCAAATAAAAACCTTGGATCTCTTATGTAAAAGACCAGTTGAAGAATTTGGGATTGTCTGATTGCTTCGCCAACCCAGGAAATATTGCTAAAATACCAAGGGCTAAGTTGAAGAAAGAACTTCTGGCGTATTCTTATTTGTAAAGAGACACACAGGAGATGGGGAAAAAAAGGGTTATCGAGCACTCACTTTTAGTTTGTTCTTTAGGTACTGAGCCTTACCTTTCTTTTCCTTTTAGTCATGCAAAACTATACTATCTTATAAGGTTTAGGTTCGGAACCTCTCATTTTCTGGTATCTTATCCACAAAATGTATTTTCTGACACCAGATTGGATGCATGCCCATGTGATTCAAACTCTATACAGAGCACGTTGCACTTTATGTTCTTCTGTAAACTTTATACCAA
This sequence comes from Triturus cristatus, assembly GCF_964204655.1. Taxonomy (NCBI): domain Eukaryota; kingdom Metazoa; phylum Chordata; class Amphibia; order Caudata; family Salamandridae; genus Triturus; species Triturus cristatus. Next base: position 401,515,796 of record NC_140592.1, on the reverse strand, counting down.
CCCATGGCGTACTTTTTTATTCCCACTTTTGAAATTCCTAAATATAAGAAAATGTCAGGCTGCTTTGCACTATCTTCAGCTTTTAAAAGATGAATTTATTTGTTTAACAGTTTACAAATATATTTCTTCCACAGTCCGACTTCAGAATATTGTTGGAAAATGACTTTATGTTCATAAAATAATTTGTGCTCAGGATTGAAGACCCTTTAGTGTGGGATTGTTTCCCACACATACTAACGATGATGTTTGAAATTGTTGTCACCAAGCAATAGGTAATGTAGATCCTCCTTTTATGTATTTTTATCATCTCAAGTACTAATATCGCTGTGCCTATATTTGTAATATCTGACCTAAGAAATTGTCATATGGACATTTGTAAATTGTTCTTTCATTAGTTTTATTGTGCTTTTAATCAGAAACTTCTTTTTATTGTGATGCATTCTTTTATGGCTTGAAATATAGCCGAATAAAGATTTCTGACTGACTGACTGTAAAAACATCCCAGCTGTGATTATCTAGAATTGCAGAATGGGTGTAGAAATTGCTATTTGGAAATCGCTATTCCAACTCTTTGTACATCTGGCCCATACTCACCAAGAAATGCTGGAAACTGAGGAAAGGTCCCTGTGGAACACCAATCAGGAGGAATGTCCCTGTGATTGATGGAAGCAAATAAATTGTGTGCAGAAAATCCTGTTTAAGGCACACCACAAGGAAGGCTAGTCACACATACACTCTTTCCTGAAAAGGATAGGCAACATGTGACCCATCACCTGAAATGTTTGGCGCACAAGCACTGCCACATAGGAATGGTGGGGACACTGGCCTTGTTCTTTGGGAACTGTGGGAACACAGTCACTATCACCTGGGAATTCAAGGGACAAAGACCTTGCACGATGGAGGAGGCAAAATACAGCTATTATTAGAATATTGGAATGTAAGGAGCTCTATTGAAGACAATGGACGGGCTTCTAATGGTCGGTAGAAGTCCGGAGCTCCAACATTCCAATGTTGTTGCTCACAGCTGTTGCTGTGAACAAAGGCCTCACAGAGCCAGAGGGGATTTCAATCACCTCGGGATAAGTGAGGCCTTTGTTTTATTTGTTAGAACATTCTGCCCTCTAGCAGCACAATGTTCTAATAGCCTTATAGCCCTCCGTAGCTAGGCTATGCCATCATTAAAGTCCTGCTCTCTTGTTAAAGGCCCTTACCGATGTAATGGCCAGTATAGTCCTTTACGGCGGGCTGTAAGACTATAGTAGTATTTAACATACAGGCATAGTTTCCCTTAAATGACTTTCACCTTAGGGAATATGGGGCACAGAGATAAGGTTCTAGGGAATTCTGACACCCAAGAACTGTTGCTAGGACCAAAGCTCATTCAAAAGAAAAGATTGTACCGCTGATATTTTTTAAAGAATACATGTCCCAGTTCAGAACAATATTAGCCGGGAGGACAAGTGCATTCATTGCCACCTCAAAAACATATTCTGTGTCAATAGTTTCATATTATATTTGAACCATTTTCAGATCTCAAATGTCACAATTTTCAAAACATCTTCCATTTTCAACATCTGAATTGTTTAATGTACCACAGGGTTTTTTTTGTGTGCAATATTTCAGCCAGAACAAAGATGCTTAGCTTTGTTACACACTGTGGATGCCTCTGAGTTTCAATGTTAGTGGAATCATATCCACTAGTGCAACCAATCAATTAATTTCAAGTTTGTTTGTGGTTCTATGAAAGGGGTGGCTACCAGATTGTTAGCATTGACCAATTCCAAGAGCAACACTTCATTGATAATAGACAAGACACATCCGCTTCATAAAGGAACCCGGCCTTGTTGGACCTCAGTCGTGAGGTGCAGTTTGACACTTACAAGAGAGCTCAGTGCCTACATTTGGGCCAAGAACTGCAGATACAAGAAAAAAGTTATTTGTTCAAACTTCCAAAGCTTCAGGGTCTCTTACTCGTAGTGTTTATCTGCTGATTGCAAGCAGAGGGTCGTGTACCATCTAGTAGTGTTAATAAAAATGATCTGTCACACTTTATAAGTGATACTCATTGATTCAGTCAATAGAAACTTGACATACGGTGGAAGAGATGTCAAGGGACTAGGACAATCTGCCTGGAAAAGCTGTGGTGAATCTCTGGAAGGTCTAAGAAAGCCAAATGCATTAGGTCCAAGGGCAAAACCAAGGCTGTTACAATCATTCTCTGTGCCATTGATGAGTTAAAAAAAGAACCATGTCAGCGACAAGTGTCAACTCGCTGAGCCATTGGAGAGTATAGACAAAGTGATCTTACAACATAACACAACATAACATGTAAGATGCAATCTTCTGCCAGAACACAATAAACTTTTTAAGTCTGAAAGAAACATTTGAGGATTATCAAATAGAACCTCAAACCATGAACTGTAGCTATAGTGAAGACATTGAAGGGTGTTACCAAAGGAGAATAAAGAGGATAGTGTTTGCTGCAATGCTACTGGTCAGAGAGACAGGAAATACCCTCACTGGATAAATCACAATGGTAGGAAGTACATAGAAAATACCACCAACTGTGAGAAAGTGAAAGCAAATGATATATGTTGGACTTGGCCCTTTTTGCAGGGTCATCCCAGAACTTTTTGCCTTCCTCCTGTATTTTTTCTGACCTGTTGCTGGTGGTTTTATGGCTCTGCGCACTTTACCACCGCTGATCAGTGCTAAAGTGCATATACTCTTTTTTGTAAACTGTGTTCTGGATTTGGTGTTTCCATGATTGGCTATTTGATTTACTTATCAGACCCAAGTACAGTGCACTATGTGTGCCCAGGGCCTGTAAATCAAATGCTGCTGGTGGGCTTGCAGCACTGATTGTGCCACTCACAGAAGCAGCTTGTAAAATGTGTCTGATGCCTGCCATTGCAGAGCCTGTGTGCAGTCTGGGACTGCCATGTCGACTTGGCAAGTGCACACACTTGCCAGTCCCTAAACCTTCCCTTTTCTACATGTTAGTAGGGTAGGCCCAAAGTACCCCTGTGGGCAGGGTGCATTGTATGTGAAAGGTAGGACATGCCTTGATGTGTGTGGCATGTCCTGATAGTGAAATACTGCCAATTTCGTTCTTCACTATTGCAAGGCTATGTGTTCCCATAGGCCAGAATGGGGAGCTTGTTTATAACATCTTATAAACATAACTGACCCTGGAAACATGATAGGAAAATAAAGTTTAGTATGCCTGAACTCAGAATGTTAAAGTGCATCTTTTAGTGAGGGTGATTTTTACATTCTGTGTCTGAAAATACCACTTTTAGAAAGTGGGTATTTTCATGCCTAACCATCCAGTGTGCCTCTGCTAGGTTTGTATATTGCATGTCTGGCTTTTGGATAACAGGGGATGGAGGAGGGCCGTGGCTCCAGAAGTCTTATGAGTCACGGCTGGGCTGAATAGGCTTGGTCTGCATTTGGAGTGGTGGGAGGAGTAGCATCTCCTCCTGAATAGGTCTGAGCCTGCCTTCCACAATGACGGCTCTGCCCCCCTGTGGTGTGTCTGAAGCCAGGGCTCACACTGACGAAGGAGATTGTTGTGCACTTGCAAAGTGCCCCACAGAACTGGTTTTGGCTGGTACAGTCACTCTCTGCCTTCAGAGAACAAAGGATTTTGGTGTATAAAAAGAGGGGCCCAGACTTTTAGATCACTTCTGGGAAATCAAGAAGAAACTTTGCCAAGCAGAAGGACTGGAGAAGCTGAAGGAAGATTACTGCCCCTGTGCTGTTTGCTGTTGGGGTTGGCCTGCAGTGGTTACTTCATTGCCAAGGAAAGAAGAAAAGGACTTTGCTGTGTTTCCTTTGTCATCTTGAGGAAGATCTCCAAGGGCTTGTGACTGAGCTTGCCTCCTGTTCTGAAGTCTCAGGGACACAAATACTTCACCACCAGCTCCCTTGAATTTCCTTGCTGGGAATTCTATCCTGCAGAGAGGTGCCTGCTGCTGTGTAGGACCTCTAGAGACTGTTTGTCGCTGGGAGCTTGAAAGTCGATGCAACGAGGAAGAAGCGTGTCGCCCCCGCAGCTGTCACCGCTGGATCACAAAAGAAGCATGCCGCCACCGCTGCTGTTGCCCCAGCATCGCCAAAGAAGCGAGTTGCAGCACCTGTCGCGGCGGGAAAAGTCGCCGCATGATGCAGCGGGTGCATCGATCTCTGAAGAGCGAGACCGGCGCACCGAATTCAATGCAAGACCGCCAGGCGTGCACGCATCGCACCGAGTCGCCGCAACTCATCAAGATGCCATCTTTGTCGCATCGCACAGTACCATCGCATTGCATCGAGGCACCCTCTTGTGGCATCGTCAACGGAACGCAGTAAGAAAAAGACATATCAACTCCCCACACAGTAAGAAAGCGACACATCACCTCCCCTGCGCTACAGTAAGGAACAGACGCGTCCACTCCCCTGAGTGCAAGGAACAGCGCATGACCTTCTCTGCGACCTTTTTATTTGCTTTGCGTAACGCATCTAAGGTACTTTGAGAGAAACGTGTCGTATTTACCATCTACATTGAATTGAGTTGTTCTACCATTTGTGAGTCATATTTTCGATACTGTATTGTGGATTTTTGTCGTTTGGTATTGTTTAGATGAAGATTACTTATTTTTCTAAACTGGTGTGGTGTTCATTTGTAGTGTTTCACTGTGTTACTGTATCACACTGCCTCTGAGATAAGCCTGTCTGCTCGTGCGAAGCTACCAAGGGGGTGAGCAGGGGTTATTTTGGGAGTGTATCCCCCTTTCCCTGACTAGAAGCAAGGGTCCCTATTTGGACAAAGGTGCAAACCATTGCCAACTAGAGAACCCCATTTCTAACATTGGCATTATACCATCCACTCATTCTGCACCAAGAAATGCTTGTAATGGTGCGGAGGGTATTACCGCTGAATAAACAAGCACTAATACCACTATGCACTACTTGTAATGAAGCCTAAATTGGAATTTGTTTTAGCACCGAGAGACTGTCTCACAGCGAATGACCTGAAAATATCCAATAGAAGCCCAACAAATCTTCAAGGGTGAGATTACATCAGCCATTACATCAGTTAGTCAGCCATAGGGTTTCGGATCGACCAAGGTTATGGTATGGGGGCCCATTAGAGTCAACATTAAAGGAAACGATCCTCAGAATATGAACCCTTAAAGGACAGTTGATATTTTACAACATACTCCAGAGCTCCTTTTGTCACCTCTTATCCCAGTCCTTCCTTACAGGAGTTTTTTTTTTTATTCATTGATGTTCTGTAATGTACTGCCTAAAGAGAAACTGGAACAAATATTTAAAGATTGCTTGTATAAACCAAGGACTCAAATGTGCGTCCTATACCTTTGATGTGCCCTTCGTTTCCCATCCCTACTCTATCCACCCTACTCTCATTGCCACTCGGGGCACACCGCACACCTGTTAGGTAGTAATATTATTACCACATCCCCACACCAGGGTGTCATAGATCTGTGCTTTTCCTGTCTTCTGAGCCCTCAGAGCAGTCACTAGTTCCTGGTGTACCCACAAAGGACCGGCCTACAAACTGAACCCAAATCTCTCCCCAGTCATGCCCACTCCTTCCACCCTTTTCTGATAACATTCCTTGAATCGTTAGATCTCTCCATCCGTTTCCCTGACATAGTTTCAACATAAGGGGTGTGTATCTTGTGCTGAGATTTCCTGTTTATTTTTAGTTTGGACAATGATGAGCATGTTTCTAACCTGTATTCCATCTGGCTCACCTCTTGGCTCTGAAGGTGGCATTTCAAAATAGCACATCCTTGCTCCAATTCAGTCCTATTGTTTCGCCTCTTTTCCACTTGAAATGCACTACTAGCATTTCCCAGTCCCACGTTCGCTGATTTAATATAACCCTTAGAAGGAAATAACCCGTATTTACGCATAATGAGGCTCCCGCCTTACTATTTTTCATGGCGCTAATTATATAACGAAGGAGAAACCAAACTGTGCAGGCTTCCTATTTCCAAGTCTATTTTAGTCCAAAGACAGCCAGAAACGTGCCCTGCAATTAAAGAATTAGCTTTGTATTGGTACTAATGTGGCATCGTGTTCTAAATACATTATCCCCAATACAAATGGTCTAGTGAGACCCTCAGCACCGAATGCTTTCCTACATGTGCTTCCACTACAAGACAAACTAGAACACCATGTTTACCTTCTGAACTGAAGAAGCAACTACCAGTGCCTAAATAGTACTTGTGGTTGCCGGTGGGGGTAACTGACACTTATTTCTGGGGACTGGAACTCATTGAGACCTCCCATGCTGTCCCTGTCCGCAGCTGCTTCAATTCTCAGAGCAAAAGTCACACCATGGCTGGGTCCAAACTGGAATGGCATGGTGAGCAAAAAAACGATGGATTTAGGCCCAGATCGCTGTACTGGGGTGAATGTATGGCATTGTTCTGTATTCAGTCATTCAACAGTTCTTTTTGCATTTGTCACCCCGAGTGGGACGGGTATGCTCAGACGTGAGTCCGTGTTCTCCATGCCACTGGAATCAAGCTATCTTGGCTAAAGAGGGGTGAAACCCCGAAACCGGTCCTAGGATGCTTGTTTCCAGTCCAGGGAGGACCTGGCCTGGCAGTTCGGGCTGGACTGTTCCCATTGGGCACAGGGTCAAGACTGATTTGCATATGGCTGCGTCCAAACTGGAATGGCATGGTGAGCAAAAAAACGATGGATTTAGGCCCAGATCGCTGTACTGGGGTGAATGTATGACATTGTCCTGCATTCTGTCCATCAACAGTTCTTTTTGCATTTGTCACCCCGAGTGGGACGGGTATGCTCAGACGTGAGTCCCGTGCTCTCTATGCCACTGGAATCAAGCTATCCTGGCTGAAGAGGGGTGAAACCCTGAAACCGGTCCTAGGATGCTTGTTTCCAGTCCAGGGAGGACCTGGCCTGGCAGTTCGGGCTGGACTGTTCCCATTGGGCACAGGGTCAAGACTGATTTGCATATGGCTGGGTCAAACTGGAATGGCTGGTGAGCAAAAAAACGATGGATTTAGGCTCAGATCTCTGTACTGGGGTGAATGTATGACATTGTTCTGCATTCTGTCCATCAACAGTTCTTTTTGCATTTGTCACCCTGAGTGGGACGGGTATGCTCAGACGTGAGTCCCGTGCTCTCCATGCCACTGGATTCAAGCTACCCTGGCTGAAAAGGGGTGAAACCCCAAAACTGGTCCTAGGATGCTTGTTTCCAGTCCAGGGAGGACCTGGCCTGGCAGTTCGGGCTGGACTGGTCTCATTGGGCACAGGGTCAAGACTGTTTTGCATATGGCTGGGTCCAAACTGGAATGGCATGGTGAGCAAATAAACGATGGATTTAGGCCCAGATCTCTGTACTGGGGTGAATGTATGACATTGTTCTGCATTCTGTCCATCAACAGTTCTTTTTGCATTTGTCACCCCGAGTGGGACGGGTATGCTCAGACGTGAGTCCCGTGCTCTCCATGCCACTGGAATCAAGCTATCCTGGCTGAAGAGGGGTGAAACCCTGAAACCGGTCCTAGGATGCTTGTTTCCAGTCCAGGGAGGACCTGGCCTGGCAGTTCGGGTTGGACTGTTCCCATTGGGCACAAGGTCAAGACTGATTTGCATATGGCTGGGTCCAAATTGGAATGGCATGGTGAGCAAAACAACGATGGCTTTAGGCACAGATCTCTGTACTGGGGTGAATGTATGACATTGTTCTGCATTCTGTCCATCAACAGTTCTTCTTCTTTCTTCTTCTTTTTTCAATTCTCAGAGCAGCAGAAACAGCTGTCCAGTCATTTGTAGGTCTCTTCTACCCAGAGAATGCATGGTGGTGCGCAACGTGTTGTTTACGATTCATTGAGCTTACACCCCTCCCACAGCATACCATTAGTTGCTTCCATTGTCACTCTCATTTTCAATCTTTCAATTGCTTAGCTCTCGTAGGCTTTCCTTCCTTTCTTGGGTTAACTTCGCCCTGGAGGAAAGACCAAGTACATGTGTTCTTCCTCGTCCTTGTTCTCCCTAGTCTTTTTGCAACACATTATTGTTTTTTATTTTATAACAGTTTTAGTATTATTCCTGGAAGTGCAATGTACTTTCCAACTTTTAACACAGGCATTTGGCATCTTATTTATGTTGCTTTAACCCTATCTTCTATGTCTATTGACACTTTAGTTCAGTGACCCACTACTGTACTACTCTAAGCCACACTACCTTACGCTACTCCGCTCTACGACACTCCACTCCACTCCACTTTAGGCCACTCTATGCCACTCCACTCTACGTCACTCTACACCATTTCACTCTAGTCTATGCCACTCTACTCTGCACCACTCTACTCAACCCCACTCTACTCTACTCCACTTCACTCAACGCCACTCCACGCCACTCTATGCAACCCTACTCTACACCACTCTACTCTATGCCACTCTCCTCTACGATGCTCTACTATATGCTAGTCTATGCTGCTTTATTCTATGTCGCTTTGCACCATTCCACTCTATGCAACCCCACTCTACACCACTCTATGCCATTACATTCCACTTTACTCTATACTACAAATGTCTATTCCACTCTACACACCTCTACTATACTCTATGCCACTCCACTCTACACTGCACCACTTAGCACCACTCCACTCTACTTTATGCCACTCCACTTCACTCTACACCACTCTACTCTACACCACTCTAGGCCACTCTGCTGTGAGCCACGTCTCTTTATGGCACTCTACTCAGCACCAATCTACTGCATTCTATGCCACTTTACTCTTTGCCACTCTATGCCACAATACTCTATGCTACTATGTGCTAGTCCACTCCACTCCACTCTTCTCTGCACCACTCCACTCTATGCCGCTGCATGCCACTCCATTCTACTCTGCACAACCCCACTCAGCTCCAGGGTGCCAAGACTGCCATTTCTATGCTCAGAAAGTGCCTGGCAGGGGTAGATGAGGTTTCTAGCCAATGGACTACCAGGATCCTTCCCACCCTATGTGTGGCATCTAGCAATCTCAGGGTGCAGTATTGTGTCAACTCTCAAGATGTCTGAACCCTTCCTTGGATATTAGGATCTTGGAAACGTACCCAAGAGGTGTGGCTACCTGTGGGCTACAGGTCCATAGGAATACCAGTTTGGCCACTGGTTTTCCCTCTCTGTTTCCGTTGCCAGCCTCAAGCAGAATAATTTTAAACCAGTTTTTCTTGCAGCTACTGTGTAAAACAAACTTACATTGTGATGACCCCATGGGAAAGAAATACAAATGACTCAATTTCTCTCACTTTAATTTCTTTGAATGGAATTTAAAACAGGATAGCCTAGCTGTCCCCGATGTCGCCTCTGACTGAGGCTGCTTGGTGCTGTGAGCTAAAGACACACAATTGATGGACGGAATGCAGAACAAATCAAAACATTCACCCCCAGTCAAGCGATCTGGGTTAAATCCATCATTCTTTTGCTCACCATACCACCCCAGTTTAGACCTGGCCATATGCAAATCAGTCTTGACCCTGTGCCTCATGGGAACAGTCCAGCCCGAACTGCCAAGCCAGGTCCTCCCTGGACCAGAAACAAGCATCCTAGGACCGGATTCGGGGTTTCACCCCTCTTCAGCCAGGATAGCTTGATTCCAGTGGCACAATATGCTGGCATGACCTCTGGCATGATAGTCCTGTTAGAAAGTCCCTCTCCGACTATGGCTTGTTACCTGGGTTTTTTTAGTGTCCGATTGCCCATTGTATCTTATGGTATGAAAACAATGCAGCACTTGAAGACACTAAGGTATCAAAATGACTAAACAATTATGGTGACAAATGCGTCATCTAGCTTCGCATATTAAGTATATGCACCAATAAAAAAAACACTTTTCAGGAGTTTCATTGTTTTATTTGAAAGCAATTACAGACATGTTGGTGTGCTGACCCCAAGAGGACACCAACCCTGTTATGGCAGAAAATCATAGTGGGACGCAGTTAGTGCGAACTACCTCATTAATGTTTATGAGGTGGTTCGAACTGAGACCCATGGCGATCCGGAATTTGGTGAACTGGCGTATAAGTACATAGGTTGGTTCGCAAAATTACGATGAAGTTATTAAAAGTTTGTGTGCAAATCGTGAACACTTGTGAATCCAATATACATACATCTGGCCCTAAATAATACTGTGGGAAAATAATATAGTTTCTAAATATTAAGCTTCTGTACTTAGAATGCGTGATTCAAGTGTAAGCACTGTAACAAACATATTTGTTTAAAATTTCCTCTACTCTGGACATAGCCAGTCATTTTTGTAGAGCCGTCGATAAGACTGAAAAGCAAGATGGCTCATTGTGTTTTTTTCCAAGTTTCGTAGAAATAACTGTTAGTTGACAATAGCTTCAGATGTGGTCTTGCCAATAAAGCTGTATTGAAATTGTATTGTTTATTAAATTATTGCCTTATTACACGTTAGAAGAGTATTCTATGAGCTTGACAAGTGCACAACAACCTGCTTCACACACAAGACATTGATTTTGATGAGTGTTTCAAAGTTGGCCCTTACATTGTTTTGCAAGCATTTTCTTGTTTCCATTAACCTCTTCAGTGCCCCGCCCTTTCCCCGCCCTGTGCCGGGCGTTGAATTAGCGGGCGGGGTTCATGACGAGATAGTCTCGTCATGGGCACAGCGCAACCGTGCTCCATGACGAGACTATCTCGTCATGGGCACTGAAGGGGTTAAGCATGTTTCATCTTTGTAGTGTCTGAAAACAAAGGGTAACACAGTGGCAGACAGCCCAATGCATGTTATCTCTCAGCTGTTGGGAGCTGGCAAGAGGAAGCTGTGTGCTGCAGTATCAGGAAGCCCGCAGAGTTCCCTTCCTGGATGACAATGCACAGGGTTGGCCGACACTTTGGCCTGACTGGGTGCAGAGCTGGTGTTTTTACAATAGTTCTGCATTTACATATTCAAAGACTCAGGAATAGGGACAATTAGCAATCTATTTCAGTTTCCAGTGAAGAGATTAAAAAACACAAAGGGCCAGATGAATAAAGCATTCAGAGTTGGAGAGTTTGAGGTTGCAAAAATGCTTTCTGTATTGTACGAAATTCATTTTGGAGTCTGTAACTTTTTACCAATTCCTATAATAGACTTAGAAATGAATAAAGAATCGCTATTTGGAAGGGGGGTGCTCTGAAGGGACCCTTCTGAATATCCATTCCTATCCAAATGTAACAATGGTTTAGGCCAGAAACAGCAGTCATAAACCATTGAGAAGTTACCTACCCTGTAGTTGGGATGGTAAGCCATTCGCTAGAGGGGCTCTGCTTTGGGGCCCTTCCCCTGGAGGAATGTAAAAAAAAAAAAAGTCTGTTGAATGGCAGGCAGACTGGTCCACGGGACTACTGGCTACTCTTAAACAAACAAAGAACGCTAAACTTGTCTTTTTAAACACTGTCCTGTTACCTTTAAAGAAAATAGGCTGCATTTTTTTAAAAGGTTTAATTTATTGCAAAGCAATCACAGACATGGTTGTCTGCTGGCCCAGCAGGCCACCATCCCTGTGATGCCCTTCAATTGATAATGAGTTGCAGTTTGTGCCCTACCTCATTAATATTCATGAGGTAGGTTGGGTGACGACCCACTATGAAATGGATTTTTAAGAACCAACCTATTAGTACAAAGGTCGATTCTTAAAAATCCTTAATGGCTGCAAAAATACCGGACACTAATTGTGTCCAGCATTTTGTGGCCAGATTTTCATACATTTGGCCCAAAGTGTGCAAAAGTTCACAACACAGATGTAGCAATCACACGCATAAGAAACTAGAGGCCAGATGCACATACGCTGGATTAAATAAAAGTGGTCACAATTTGCACACTGACTTTTAGACAATCCAGTGTTATTTTGCGCATCGACCTGTGTACTAACAGGTCAGTTAGCAAAATACCGAATCATATTGGGTTGCAATTTGACCTATCTCATGAATATTGATAAGGTAGTCGCAAATTGCGAACTACTATGATTCACTGCCATCACAAGGACGGTGGCCTGCAGTGGTCAGCAGACCACCTTGTCTGTGATTGCTTTTAAATAAAGTAATCATTTTTCTAAATGCAGCCAGTTTTTTAAATGTTGCTGGTTTCTGATAAAGGAAAACACGATGCGTTTAAAAAGATGAAACGTTCCCAGAGAAATTGTTACTAGAACCAGATTCTGTCTGGTCCAATTGGGGATCTTGCAGAGATCTTATTACTCCAGGGCAATTCTGTGTGGGATCGGGAGGGAAGCAGTGCCTCTATGCCTAATGGGGTGTGACCAGGAGGGCATATTTTTCCATATCCTTTGGGACTGCGCAAAGATCCAAGACTATTGTATACAGATAACGGTAGTGTTGGCCCTGGTGACGTCCACCACAGCCCAGCTGGATACAAAATGGTTTATACTAAATATCACAAGGAGGATCCAAGGCCTAGATAGCTAAGCATTTAGATGACACTGGCAGCAGGGGTCGCCAAGCAAAAGATAGTCCGAGCCTGTGGCAAGATGGAACCTCCGAACTTAGAAGAGTGGATGTCAGACATGAACTGCCATCAGAGAGCAGAACAGGTGGGGTTGCCCCAAATAAATGGAAGAAAGTACGGTGTCTTGGTGGAAATTACAGGGGTTCTAAAGAGCAGACTGGGAGTTGGTTGTAGGGTACAGGTATGCCACACAAGGGTTTCTTAACCATTGATATGTCTGATGAGCTGTAATAGCGCTGATACATTGAGAACTCACTGATACCTTACAGGAGATGTTCTGATCTGTTCTGAATGCCACATATATCTTACCAACCGCGTATGCTGTATGAATCAAAAGTTAATTAAAAAGATGAAAAGTTTTACAAACTTTTTTAGGACTTGACAGTGGTTCCTGGGACAACTGCCTACTCTTAAAGAATGTTTTTTTCAACATTGACAAAGGGAAAGGGGTCCAACCTTAATAGCAACTGAGTGGAATACGCAAAGATCAGGAAAGAGAAGGACGAGGAGTGCACACACAAACATATGCATACCGTGGAACTTTCTCAGATGTCCCAAGGCAAACAGGGGTAACTGGGTGCAGGTTGTAACAATTTACCACTGATGTCCTGAGGATTACTTTACTGTTCAGCGACTATCTAAGCACCAAGCTGCCACAGGTACTTCATCTTCTTTTGCGAAACACTGAATGCTATGATCGCATTTTCCATCAGCACCAAGCCATGCAGGCACTTCTGGGCAAACCACATAGGCTACAGTCTCAGATCCTCCCCACATGGTCTACAGCGTATTCCTTTCCTGAGCTTTTTTCAATTCCCTGCTCCTTGCAGTCCTTTTCTTAGAAGCTTGTCTTTCATGCAAGGGTACTTCCACCATCCCTCCTCAGCAGTCAGTTAGCTCTTTCTCTCAATGAAGGCTGAAGACAGCTCTTCCCTTGGCGGGATGCTGAAGATTCGCATTCCTGTTATGAAACAGTCAACTTCAACAACTCCAGATCACAGAAGAGTTTCTTGCTTTCCTCTGCTGTCGGACCCAAAAATCCCACAAGTTCAGCTCTGGGATAGGTTACAGACAATTCCTGACTTTTTTGTATTCTTCCCAGACTCATCAAGTCACATCTTTATCTTTTACTTTCAGCAGGAAGCGGGAGTGGGGCTGAGAGCTCCCAGACAAGGTAGACTCCAAACAAAGGCACAATAGAGGGAAATGATTCTCCATTTAACCAACTTGTAGCTTATTGAGAGTAGTACCGTTGGAGCAGCCTGGAGGAAGGGACAATGTGTTTCCTTACACCACAAAGAGGTCAGCTGTCTCTACACTCTACACCCTCTGGTGAGATCTACTAAAAATAACTTCAGGCAGTCTTAGGAGGGCCCCAGTAATTCACTGTGCTGTCTGGCAGGTCCTCTTTAACCTCCAACTTAAGCACCACTCACATGCAGGGAATTAAACTTTGGGGCTAATCTATCAGAAAATGGTGCAGTGCTGCAATTAGCTGCCTAGTGCCTGCGTTGTAGCGATAACTGTCTTTCTGTAAGACGAGTCACCTTCCTGCACAAAAGCAATCATTGATGGTATTGTCCTCCTTTTTCGTGTGCTGCAGAATGCAGTATACCTAGAAAGAGCAAAAAACGAGGAGAAATAAAGGTATTCCTCCTCATTGCGCCACTTCAATGCCTCCCCTGGGGAGGTGTTAGAATCTGACGTCTTCCCAGGTTTACGAAACCCTATAATTATGAGAATGCATTAGAATCCATTGGTGTCGCATGGAAACACCCACAGCAACACCAATGGAACACCGCTTTCACACAGAGTAATGTTTGAAAGGAAGCCATACTTACAAGGCCATGAAAAGCCAAGCATGGCGTTTTTTGCGAGGCCTTGTAAATATGGCTCAGCATTGTGCATCAACTTAGCATCAAAAAAATGATGCTCCGGTGGCGTGGAAGCCTTGCAAATATGCCCCTTGATTCCTAACTCCCACAGCCTTACTCATCATATAGACTCCACTCAATCCCACTATACATACCTAGGGTGACCGTAATTGTGTCATCCATGTCCCACATGAATGGAATGAAGTAACCGGTTGCAGGAAACTGTCAGGCCACTTAGAAAAACAGGGGCGGACCATAGGCAATTCTCCCTGGAAGGCAACAGAAACACATAGGTAGAGGCATTCCACATTACAGTGAGCCTTCAGAGCACATGCCTGATAATCATGTGCACTGAGGCCAAAAATCTTAAAACCATCATATTCTAGCTTTGGGAAATGCAGTCCTGGGGTACACATTCTCCCACTCATGAAAGGAACTTTCTATGTCCCACGAACATGTAGAGTGACTGTGTGTACGTGTGTATGAGAGACAGAGAATTTTAGGGTTTGTGGGTAGACTGGAACCACTACCCCAAACTGGAATAGAAGACATAAGAGAAGAGATGAGTCCATGAGAGGGTGTATGCAAGATTGAGTTTAGGGATTAAGAGATGGGTGAGAGAGAAATAGGGACTAAAGAGAGAACGCGGCGATAGCAACAGAATAAATAATTGTATATTGTATATTAATATTAATATTCATATTGTATATTGTTCCAGCGGAAAAGGGAAAATTTACATATCCTCCCTGCGTCACAGATCCGTCCTCACACTTACTCATTCACGCACGCATTCATTGGTGGGGCCCATAACACCAACACTCATACGTCTCACTCAAATCTGCACACAGGAGGAAGAGAAGCGCTGGACATGTGGGGGTACCTTATTACCTATAGAAAGAAAAATTATTTACATTATAATACAAATATCCTTAGTATCGATAGACTCCTAACCTTAACATCAAGGCACTCCACCACTTGGTCGATGGGCCAATTAGTTGGACTGGTTGATGGTGATTTAGAACCAGCTAAAACACATTTAAAGCCTCGGAACCTTTAATCAATACCCTTTAAAGAATCACAAACTCAATTTCAGTTAATAAATGTTTAGTTTATCTAATTAATTTCACCCTCATTGGCGTAATCAGCATTATAATCAATCAGAATTTTAGTAATCATTTACACAAATCAGCATGACAATTATATTTACCTAATTTCTGACACTGATGACCATTTTCCCGAAAAAACCTGTCCTGCATAAATCAAATCCCTTCTGGTACGACCATCCGATCGAATGCAGGCTATGACCCAAATTAGTCCGGAGAAAAGTTATTTTCGCTCGGCACGACACAGTCCTAAAGATATCCAAAGGACCAGACAATCGTGCAAGCGGATTGATCAACGGAGATTCGGATCACCCTTCTGGAGCGCACTAGCCTATTTCCCCTTCTACTAACCCCCTTTTATAATAAATTTGCGGGTAACATGCAACATTTGCTGAATTTTGGATGATTCTGATTTGCTAAGCTACTAAAATTTGCAATATGTGACGCGATTCTCAAAGTTCCTTGGTTCTCATGGAACCGAAGATGTCATCCCGTGAGTTGGACAGTTCTCTTGCGAAAGGGTCCGAAGTATCAATATGCAGGCCTCTAAGGACAGGTTTCCATTGTTTTTCTGTCATTCACACTAGTTGAGTTTTGGCAGTCCTCCACGTTCCTATCCTTGACGAGGAACACCATGCCCTGGCCAGAGGACGCCTGGAGATCTTCAGAGCCATCCGAGTCTGCGCAGTAGACATCGCGCTCACACGACGGTGGCCACTTCCGAACTCCATTTTGAATATCATGGCCTACTAGGCCCGAATGCCAACTTAAGCAAAACAAACATAAAGAGTAATTAATATACGGAAATGAAGATTCTAAGGTTTAAACCCACACTAATCCCATTATATATTAGTATTTTCCTAGCTTATAGCAACACTTAAAGCAACATACTCACCATTCCACCATACCAGGAACGCAAACCATTACAAAAGCAACAGAAATCATGCAAAATTTCTATCACAACACATGCTACAGTTAATATGTGTACCTCAGTTAGTCATTAGAATTATTTGCCATGCACTTAGCATTTAGTCCCGCATGTAATTCGTGTTTATCAAGGTGCAGGGTTGATTAATGTTAACACTCAAACAGTTAATACAAGTTAATATTTAGAAAAGTTCCGTAATTAGTATTTTATCATGCAAAATAGAGACGGTATACAAAATTTCGTTTTATCTGCTCCACCAATCCCCCCTTTGGTGATTTTTAATATCACCACAAATCCCACTAAATTTCAATTTAAATTTCATGGAAATGATTTCTCAGTTCTCTTACAGTATGTTACGTTACATCGTTGTTTCCCTATCTCATCCTCCTTTGTTCTCTTATACATATTTTCTTTCCATTCTTCCAGTTCTATTTCTCCCATT
This sequence comes from Triturus cristatus, assembly GCF_964204655.1. Lineage (NCBI taxonomy): Eukaryota > Metazoa > Chordata > Amphibia > Caudata > Salamandridae > Triturus > Triturus cristatus. Next base: position 401,498,923 of record NC_140592.1, on the reverse strand, counting down.
TCTCTTTCCTTTCTTTCTTTCTCTCTTTTCTTGGCAACTTCTCTTTTTATTTTATTTTGTAACTTTCTTCTTTTTATACATACACACCCTAATCTCAGAATTAACACCAGTATTACCACACAAGTTACTGGAATTAGAATCGTATCTACAAATGAACTACCTAGTTTTATTAAGAAACTTTTTATAGTAGAAAACCCTTTACCAATCTTTTCCCAAACACTTTCAACCTCCAATGGAACAATTTCCTCATGCAAGTCTGTTGTATTCTTAATATATTTCTTTAAATCTTGACTCTCATCAGGAATATAAGTACAACAATGTTGCACTTTCAGCATTCCACAGACTCCTCCCTCTTTTGCCAAAATAATATCAAGGGCAAGCCGAGTTTGCATAACCATGGCTCTCATGGCTACCATTTCGGTATTTACCAGTAAGAACCCTCCAGCAGTGCTTGTCGATAAGCGATCCACTACTGTAGAACATTTTCTAATTTTATGTGCATTCAGAGATATTCCAACGGCTGCTATCAGTGCTCCAAAAATATCCCCTACAATCTCTGACCAACTTTCCCTCCTTCTACGTGTTAGTTGTTTACCTATCTCTTGCGCACCATCCTTTCCCCTTCCCACATGAAATATCTTTGGGAAGACCAGGCCTAGGTCACATGTGCCATACCAATGGTCCGGCAACCGATAATAAGCTTTGTTCCCACAGATAAAATATAATCCTGGGAATACCGGATCGTTTCCTCCTTTAAATCCCCATCCTCCCATGATTCTATATGTATCATGGCATTCGCTCGCACCTATAAAATAGTTATCATACACAGTTTCATTTCTTCTGATACACAATTTCCCTCTCTGAGGCCAATCTAAAGCCACTGGTTTCTTCCTTTAAATGTTTTTCTCTTTCTACGTCCCAAACTGTCTTCTCTCCTTTTCCCTCAGGTATCTTTCTTTGCATCTTAATTCTCCTCTCTTCCACCATGTCCAAGAAGGTCTTTTCTTCCTTCCTCAGACTACAAGTATGATTATTCGTAAACACTGCTTCTAAAGTCAATTCTCTAGTTTCTAAGAAATATTCACCTAAAACTTTACCAGGTTTTATCTTATTCAATTCAGGAACTACAGGTACTTGTGAGAAAATGTTATCTACATCAGAGAAATAGTATTCTAAATTTACCTGTTTTGTAAAACAAACTTGCTAACACGCTACATGTTCTTCCATAGGTCACAGGAAGATTGTGATATGTAACACCTTCTGACACCGATGCAGGTAATTGCATGCGAACATAACAATCTCTAACGGCCATAGTTTTTACATATTCATACAATAATTTTGAAAAAACATTATTAGAAAAATCTGTTATAGACCTAACCTTATGCAAATCTGTTCTGTCTATCAGCCTAGTTACATGAGTATCCTGAATCTTTTCTATATTAGTCTTGTTCTCCATATGACCTTCTACTGTTTCAAACGTTACTTTAAATGAGATTATTAAAGCCAATACACTCCACAGAAGCATTAGTAATCCTGTACAACAACAACACACCTTGCACCATCTTCGAAGGAACACACACGTAGATTTTCTACCTTCTGTGTTTGCCATTTCGGAAATGATCAGTGTCTTTTGGCTTAGCCTTGTCTACTCACAACTAGCTTTTGTCTAAACCCAAGGCTCTGAGCGCCTACTTGGGTCTTTTCGGGTTATATGTCTTATCCAGTAATTCAATCTCTCTGCAACTTCTTCTTGTCGCTTCAGTCTGGCATTTGATCGTCTTTTACTTTGTTTTCACAATCTTGGTTCAGAATCTCCTGAACATCCGTCTCTTCTCTGATATCAGACAAGATAACTCTCAGGATTTCCGAATCTTCTTCCTCCTCAACCACTTCCGGTATAGTCACACCTAGACTTTCTTGGCTGTCTGCTTCCTCTTGTACTTCAGGAGGTGCCACATACGTCCATTCCGGTGACTTATACTTCTGGTTGGGTTTCTTAATTCGTTTTTCTTTCTTTAATTGTGTCGGATCAAGGTCTTCGGACTTCTCTTGACTAGACACCTCATTTACTTGTTCTGTTTTAGATGAGTTCACTCTTGTCAATCGATACCTCAGTCTTTTTATTTTGTTTGGCCAAATTTCCTCTTTCGCTGGCCTCTTCAACTTATTTACCTTTTCACCTCGCTCGGTTTTCCAAGCTCTCTTTCTCAAGACTCACCCTTCTTGTATTTCTCCTTCACTTTCCTCAGATTCGGTCTCAGTGTGACTTCTACCTTCTTTCGATTCTTCTTCCACAACTTCCTGTTCCCTATCTACAGTTGTCTCTCCTCGTGTTTCTTTCACGCAATCTTCCTGCTGACTAACTGTCCCTTCTTCTACCTGAATGTGTGTTTTCCCTATACCTCCTCGGGGGTCTTCCGAAACAATCTTACCCTCACTCTCTGTGTCTAATTCCTCACCTTCTACTTCTATGACCTCAGGTGGAATTTCTCTTGTACTTGCATGTGGAGCTTCTTTATCAAGAATTTCTTTGACAGTCTCTTCAATATTTTCCTTTACGTTTTCCCGTACTCTCGCCTGTTCGGTATCTGACTCGAAGCTAGTATCAGAAATCTCCAATCGTCTCCTTAATGGCAAATTCTCTTTTTCCGGGACCTGGCTTGGTTCCAACTCTCCCTCTCTCGGAGGTGGTCTTGCTCTTGTTTCTTCTGAGTCTGATTCGGAACTGGTATCAGATTTTCCCAAATATTCTTCTTCAGGTCTATTCACTAGACTAGGGATTCGAAGAGTATGACTCGCATGAATCCAATTCTTTACCCTGACACATTTCACAGCCGTCGTCGTGGTCAAAATCACATGATGTGGCTTTCTCCAATGTGGGACCAGACAATTCCTTCTTCTATGCACTTTGATTCTCACCCAGTCTCCTGGACTTAAATCATGAGCTGGCTTCTTTTCAAGACTGGCTACATCTGATCCAACCTGATGAAACACAGAATGAACGGAATCAGCCAACCCCTTGCAATAATCCAACAGGAAGTCATCAAATATAGGCAGTAGTTTGACAGGAATGAAAACATGTCTCATTGCTCTACCCATAATAATTTCATGGGGACTCAGTCCAGTTACAGTATTCCTATCAGGGATAGATCTAATAGTCATGAGCACTAGAGGCAAGACATCAGGCCATTTTAAACCTGTGGCCAAACACATTTTTCCCAATCTGTTTTTAATGGTGCCATTCACTTGTTCCACTACTCCAGAAGCCTCTGGACGATAGGCACAATGCAGTTTCTGTTGTACATTCAATGCTTCACAAATCAATTTTATGATTTCATTCTTAAAATGCTTTCCTCTATCTGACTCGACCGTAACTTGGAAACCAAATCTAGGAATAAATTCTCTCAATAGGAGTTTTGCTACTGTAACCCCCTCACTGCTTCGGGTTGGGTACGCCTCTACCCATCATAAAAACAGACAAACAACCACTAGGACATATCTTAGCCGATTACATGGGGGCATTTCAATTAAATCAATCTGCATTCTGGTGAAAGGACCTCCTTCCCGTCCTATCGTTCCCAAACTCACCACTGTTTTTATTCCTGGATTGTATTGCTGACATATGAGACATCTTTGACAAAGGCTCTCAACTACAAGCCGAAACTTGGCATTATACCATGTCTGTTTGAAAAGCCTGATCATAGCATCCCTTCCTACATGTGCCTGTCCATGGTACATCCGTGCCATGGTAGAGACCATGCTATCAGGCATGACTGGTCTTCCATCCCGATAAACCCAAACTCGATCTGCCTCTCGTGGTGCGCATCCTGATTTTATTCACTGTTTCTTTTCCTCATCTCCTGCCTCTTCCTGTAACTGTCTCACCTCTTCCCACGTGTTCACAGTGTTAGTAAAAAGTAAGGGAAATGAGTTCATTTCCTTTTCCCTGTTTCGATTTACCAAAATCTGGTTGCGCGCACAATATTGCGCTATGTCGTTTGCGAACTCGTTTCCCGCTGACACGTAGTCAGCAGTCTTCGAGTGGGCAGCACATTTTACTACTGCCAATTGCTTAGGCAGCTGTATCGCCTCAAGCAACTTCCCGACCACTTCAGCATTCCTTATAGGAATTCCACTCGATGTCAAGAACCCCCTTTGGGACCATATCTGCCCAAAGTCATGTACCACTCCGAAGCCATACTGACTATCCGTAATCACAGTGACTCTCAGATTCTTTACCAATTTGCATGCTCTTGTTAACGCAAACAGTTCAGCAACCTGAGCTGATCTCACTCCTTTCAAACAAGACGCTTCCAATACAGCCGCTACAGTACACACTGCGTATGCTGCACTCAAAATCCCTTTGTCTGTTCTCAAACATGACCCATGCTCAAACATCAAATAGTCACTTTCTTTCAGAGGCACATCTCTTATGTCCGGACGTGGCTTGGTGCAAAAGTCAAGCACTTCCAAACAATCATGATCCACGTCATCCTTCACTTCCACATTTTCAGCATCAGGCAACAACGTTGAGGGGTTTACATTGAGACACCTCACAAGGCTCACATTTGTTGCACCCAGAATGACTTTCTCATACTTAGTAAGACGACTATGCATCATAAATTGGGTGCGGCTCCTTGTTAAAAGGATCACCACATCATGAGGTACAAACACTCTCACAGGATATCCCATCCCAATTCCTTCACTCTGTTCCAAGCTCTTACAGGTAGCAGGCACTGCTTTCAAACAACCAGGCTACGCCACAGCTACAGGATCTAGTACAGCCGAAATATATGCAATTGGTCGTCTCAGTTTCCCATGTTTCTGAACTAACACAGAACATGCACATCCATCTCTCTCACTGCAATAAAGCTCAAACTCTGTTTCATAGTCAGGCATTCCAAGAGCTGGGGCTTCACACAGGCTGTCTCTTAAATGTTTAAAAGCCTCCAACTCTTCCTTGTTCAATTCAAGGGGGTCTTTCACATCACTCTTCGTCAATCGCACCAAAGGTTTTGCAATCAGTGAAAAGTTGCTGATCCATTGACGGCAGTATCCAACCATTCCAAGAAACATTCTCACTTCTCTTTAAGTCATTGGTGCTCTCATTCCCTTTATGATTCTGATCCTGTGTGCAGTCACTTTTCTCAGACCTTTCTCAATTTTCTGGCCTAAATATTGTACTTCCTTTTTGCAAAATTGTAATTTCAATGGGGATACTTTAAGTCCTCCATCCGCCAAATGATTTAATAATGCAACTGTATCTACCACACAGGCTTCTCTGGTTCTCCATGCCACCAGTAGGTCATCGATGTCCTGGACTAGTACTGAACCTTCTGGCAACTTTAAATCTTCTAAGGATTTCTTTTGGATCTGATTAAATATCGATGGACTTTCTGTATATCCCTGTGGGATTCGGCACCATGCCAAGGTACGTTCGCCGAACCAGAACGCAAAAATATGTTGGCTATCAGGGTGCAATGGGATGGAATAGAATACGTGACACAGGTCAATGACTGTGTACCATTCTGCATCATGAGGAATCTGATATAGTATCACTGAAGGGTTTGGAACAATGGGACAACAAGGTACAACAATTTTGTTCACTTTTCTCAGGTCTTGCACTATCCTGAACGTTCCGTTTTTTCAAATCCATGATTGGTGAATTACATGGACTGCTCATTATCTCTCTCAATATACCCTGTTCAATCATTTTGTCTATTATGAAAGTCACTCCTGCAATTATTTTGGGTGTCAATTTATACTGGGGAATATTTGGGTAACTTATTCCTTCTTTTACAGTTATCTTTACAGGGTCTACATTTCTCATCAATCCCATATCTTCTCCTGTGAAATCCCATACCTCAGGTTTCACTGTTTTCTTCAATTCCTGAGGCAATTCTTCTGGGTCACATACAACAAATGTCTCAGTAACCTCGGGTTCCATATTGGCCATGGTCATTTTATACAGTACATCCTCATCAGGAGTTTCAAAAACTATGCCATCAGGAGTACAGAAAATCATTTTACACAACAAATTCCTCTCTAACAAATTTACAGGGCTGGTATCGCACACGACAAAGCGGTGCATGTCACAAAATTTCCCTATTTTAACCTTAAATGGTTCAGTAAGATATGTTTTTATCTGTCTGTTTGAGACTCCAACTACTTGGATTGTGTCATCCAAGAGAGGAAGATTTTTAACGTAAGCTGATCTAACAGTTGAACGAGTAGCGCAGTATCTACTAGGAATGTAATATTTTCATCATTTATCTTTCCGTCCAAAAAAGGGCCTGTCTGGTCTACTTCTAGAGTTGCGCGAAGTACGCACTCTTCTTCCTCTCCTCGGCACCGTCAATAACTCTCTTCTGACTCACTCTCATCGCGTTGCAGCCAATACTGCGAAACAGCACTAGCGCGCGGTAGCTTTGTTACCTGTTCCTCGGTGTAGAATCCTGTCTCATTACTGTATCTCTGAGGGTTTACGCTCTGTGGAAAAGGTGGCTTTGGCACCTGACACTGTTGGGCAACAACCTGCTGCTGTCGCTGTGGTTGACAACTCACCTCATTCTGCACCTGTGGATTCAATGATGCATTATCGCCAGTAGCACTTGGGGGCAATTTACACTCGGATTTCCAATGCCCTACCTTTCCGCAGTTATGACATGGCCACTTCTTTTTGGCTTCGTCTAAACTAATCTGTCCCTTTCCTTTTCCAATATTAGGTTTTTGTCTTACATGACCCATGCCATTTGCTTGTTTAATCAGTTGGGCTTCCTGTCTTTCTGCTACCTTAACCTGAGCCCCCATGGCCTTCTCTTTTAGCTTGCGTTGCTTTGCTTCAATTTTGTCACTAAAATATTTTGCATGTCTCAGTACTTCATCTATCTTTTTATTTTGCCAATCTACTGTATGCTGTTTAATCATTTCGCTTACCTCAGGTCTCAACCCATACACAAATCGATATACAAAATGACTTAAATCCTTCTCACTCAGTTTCTCATCACCACTGTATTGATTAAAAGCCAATAGTAATCTCTCATAATAGGCATGTACAGATGATGTTACTTCCTGGTGTGTTCTATCAATTTTCACCCAATCCTTTTTCTCTCTGAGACACTTTATTTTTCAAAAAAGGTGATTACCTGCTCATACTTCCTCATCACTTCTGGATCAGGAGCACCTGTTTTAGGATCCCTAGGATACTCTTGAGTGGGCCAACCAACTGTAATTTTACATTCCGCCCATAGATCTGCTGACACAATTATATCGAACAGACCATTCAAATCTATCCACAGTACTTTTGATAATTTGACAAATCTTTCTACTTGTCGATACCATTCCACCGGCTTCTCCCTTAGCCGGGGAAAATCATTTGTAAATGATAAAATGTCCTGTCTAGTCCACGGAACATGTACATAACCCCCTCCTGGGATCTCCCTCATGGGACATTCTGTTACCACTGTCTCCTTTTCTCTTACTGGGAACGCTGAAAAGGTCTTATCTGTTGCCTCATCTCTTTATCAAAACCACCTGCTTTTCCATCTATCTACATCACCCCATTTCCTTAGTAAGGCAATCAGTTCTTTAATTTGTGTTAACCTTCCTGCAGTGTTTAAATTTACGATATCCTTTTCAGAGAAATCCACTCTATATGGTTTCTGTAGTGTTCTTATTTTTTCTAAATCAATACCCATTTCGCTTGCTGTCTCTTCCAGTTTCTCATGCAAACTTCTTGCTCTCCAAATTATACTTTTACAAAGAAACATTAACTCTTCGTACTGATATGGTTTTAATTTTTCAGAGAGTGCAGTGCTGCAGAGTAGAGTGTCATAGAGTTCAGTGATATAGACTACAGTGGCGTAGAGTGCATTGGTGTAGAGTTCAGTGGCGTATAGAAGTGCAGAGTGAAGTGACGTATAGTTCAATGGTGTAGAGTAGAGTGCAGTGGCATAGAGAAGAGTACAGTGGCATACAGTGCAGCGGTGCAGAGTAGATTGGCATAGACTGCAGTGATGTAGAGTGTATTCATTTTGAGTAAAGTGGTGTTGAGTGAACTGGCACAGAGTGAAGTGGTGTGGTGTGGCGTAACATAGACTGCAGTGGCATAGAGTAGATTGTTTCAGAGTAGAGTGAAGTGGCTTAGAGTGCAGTGGTAGAGAGTAGAGTGTCGAAGAGTGCAGTGGTGCATAATAGATTAGAGTGGCTTAGAGTGCATTGGCAAAGAGTTCAGTGGCATAGAGTTCTTTGGCATAGAGTGGCATAAAGTAGAGTGACAGAGATTGCAGTGTTGCAGAGTATACTGTCGTAGATTGCAGTGGTTATAGTAGAGTGGCGTAGAGTGCATTGACATAGAGTTCAGTGGTAGAGTACAGTGGCGTAGAGTACAGTGGCACAGAGTACAGTGGCATAGAGTGTAGTGGTGCAGAGTAAAGTGGTGTAGAGTACAGTGGTGCAGAGTACAATAGAGTAGTGTACAGTGCAGTGACGCAGAGTAGAATAGAGTGGTTAAGAGTGCAGTGACAGAGTACAATAGTGTAGAGTGTAGTGGCGTAGAGTGCAGTGGTGCAGAGTAGTTTGGCATTGAGTGCATTGATTTTGAGTAAAGTGGTGTAGAGTGCATTGGCATAGAGTGCAATGGTGTAGAGTGGTGCACAGCAGAGTGGAGTCGCACTGAGTTCAGTGGCACTGAGTGCAGTGGTGTAGAGTGGACTGTTTCATACTAGAGTGCAGCGGTGCAGAACAGATTAGAGTGGCATAGAGGGGATTGACAGAGTGCACTGGCATACAGTGCAGTGGTATAGAGTAGAGTGCATTGGGGTAGAGTGCAGTGGCATGGAGTGCAGTGTTGCAGAATAGGGTGGCATAAAGTGAAGTGACGCGGAGTGGTGTAGAGTGTACTGGCGAAGAGTGCAGTGGTGCACAGTAGAGTAGAGTAGTGTGGATTAGAGTACATTGGGATAGAGTAGAGTGGTGTAGAGAAGAGAGGCGTAGAGTGAAATGGTGCAGAGAAGAGTGCAGTGATTGTGGAGTGTGGAATGGAGTGAAGTGGCATCGTGTGGAGTGGTGCAGGTTAGAGTGCAGCGGGGTTGAGTGGTGCAGAGTAGAGTGGAGTTGGGTAACATGGAGTTTGTATGATATGGTAGTATGCAACCATTATAAACAACACATCTTCAATTGGAATGACCATTGCATTTGCACTCACATACAGTTCTACTGATAAAAGTAGACACTGCCCAAATGATAATGTGTGGAAATATATTGAGTTGATCGTCAGCACAGTGCATTTACAGGCATTTAAATTTTGTTGTGTGCTAAAAAAATAACATTGTACACCCTTCCACAAGCAGTTCCCTAGTAGCCAGCATGATTGTCACAGAAATCCTTTCACTTTGAAGTTAGAGGAAGAATAATAAACACGGAGCTCCCTGGAAGACAAGATTTAAAGGCCTGCTCATAGAAAACGAGTTCATGAAAGACTACAGTAAACAAGGTTTGGGCAATGGGAGGGCCGAACTCGAGCTGGACAGCCTAAAGCAAATAAAGCCAGCAAATAGAAAACCAAAAAATGTCAGTTACAAGCCACAAAGCCAATGGTAAACAACAGGCAGAATGCATTCCTAGGTCAACTTTTCGAAAGTCCACAAGATACCGAAATAGAAAACCTGTCTGGTAGGCTGGGAAACTAAAAAGAAATCGAGTAGATCAGCAAGAATAGGCATTGGCAGACATGGAACTAGACAAACAGGAAAGATTGAATATAAATGGCTGTCACAGCAGATTGGAAACAGAGGGCCAAATTTAGCACTTATTCACGCAGCGCACTGCAGGAGCCGCAAATGCTGCGCTGCGACAAAAAGGCAGAGGAGGAGAGCACAATATTTACCGAAATATGATAATCTCCTCATTTTTAGGTCTCGCCTGACCCAGCGCATGCGCTGGTCTGGCGAGACTTATTGAGAGGGCTCCAAAAAGTGCTACCAGGGCAGCCTAGAGCTACAGTGCATGTGCGCGGGCGCGCGCTGCGCTTGACCGCAATTACTTTCACTTTCGCGGCCGCTTTGATGTTTGATCCTGATCGCGATCACTCACTTTCCTGGCCGCACGGCCGCTTGGCATAGCCAATAGGTCTCGCTTTTGGGACCTTATAAGTGTTAAGTTATGCAACTGTTGCATGGCTAAACACTTATAAGGTTCCAAATGCGAGACCTATTGGCTATGCCAATGCTTGTTTTATTTATCCTGGCGCTCCCAAACAGGAAACAAATACATCAGAACGGCTATCCTAAATGGGACGGATGGTCTGAGGTACATAGATCAGTAGCCCGATATCCGTGGGACTGCTGGTCTATGGTTTGGTGGAGCCAGCAAGGCTCTTGTGGCAGAAACAACCATTTGCTCGACTCTTCATAGGACAGGTGAACCGTCAGTTTGGCAGTCATGGTAATCCATCATGTATGTGGTGAAGCACCCTGTCAGCCAAAAGCTAAACAATACCTTTTATCTCTTGGTCCACACAATTGCTGTCCTCAGGACATCTCCCCTTGCTGTTACGAAGGGGGGTATAGACAGTGGCATAGCAAGAGGGGGCGGGGACCGTCCACCCGAAGTGGCACAAGTTTTGGGGTTGGTGGTCTCTACCCCCGCTCTGTCATGCAGACGCCCTGGGCAGCAAGGCAAAAGATGGCCGACACACCACCACCCTCCCCCCACTGCTCTTTCACACGGCAAGAGCAGTGACAAGGGCTAGCCATGCCACTGGGTAGAGAAGAAATCCAGTGGAAAATATAATAGGATATTCGAGTGAAAATGACTAGCCAATTCTCTAATAAACAGTGGGAAAACATAGAAAACTAAGGGGCATATTATCAAGGACGGTGTTAAAATTATCGCCGCTTTAGCGGCAGAAAACTGCAGCTAAAGCGGCGATAATGGGCTTGATAATATGCCCTGGAGAATTCCAATAGAAGCTCATGTTGACACCAGAACATGGGCTTCTATTGGAATTCTCCAGGGCATATTATCAAGCCCATTATCGCTGCTTTAGTGGCAGTTTTCTGCCGCTAAAGCGTCGATAATTTTAACGCCGTTTCTTGATAATATGCCCCTAAGAATGCAAAAGGTCTGGGAAACATGCACAGGGAAGGGGCCCGATCCATATCTCGCGACCCACCTCAATACCCGTGGGTAGAGGCCTTCTGTTACCTAAAATATAGGTGGGGGGATGGCATACGCCCATTTCCAGGTGGGAAGGGTTTATTAATAAGGCAAAAATATTAGCCTGTGAACCACAGGCTCAGCAAAGGTTGGAGCTAAGCATGTTTACTGTATTCAGACTTTGGTTCTGCAATGATGTGTTGCAGCTAAACAAAGGGAGCATCCAGGATTCCCCAGACTGAGTTTGTGAGAGAAAGAAGATGGCCTTCAGTTGTAACAAGAATGTATACATATTTGACTGAGCAAGTTGAGCAACACTTTTTTTCATTTTGGGTGCCAAGATGTGAAAGAGAAGGTCACAAAATCAGAGCTGAACACTTCCTGTAGGCGTTTGTTAGCAAGAGCAGGAATACATGGCTGAAGTGAGTTACAATTATGCTAATGAATTCATTAGTTCACAATCCCTCTCTTTGGCACTATTTGTCAGTGCAACTGTTAGGACATTTCAATAGACATGAAATCCATCCCTCTTTGTTCCATATCAGGTTCATAACATTCCAAAGATCTATAATCGGATTTGCCATCCAGATCATAATTACTCAAAACTTTAATGGGGTAGAATGTGGCAAAACCCTTGCCACCGGCTAGATTGGTGATCAAGGCAGCACAGAACCGGAAGAGGATGTGAATCAATAGACGTGCGGCAAATCTGATTTACACAGTCTCTGAAATCGTCATGGGTATGGTCGAATTACATTAACTAAACCCCATAAAGTCACTCCTGTTTACGACTTTGGGCCTCGTATATACTCTCAATAAAGCGCGACAGTGTGAGATTTAACAGCCAATCATTAAAAGCCATTCAAAATACAATTCCTCAAAAAAGAAAGTGCATCTGTGCTTCGTATAGTAGCAAACCATAAAGTGCATCTCATCCGCTTTCATTCTTTGATCTCCTCACAAGACCATCCTTTTAACTGTAAGTCTTTTAAATGTTGATAGAGATTTCAATATTTCTATATACTATATTACTTATTAGCTCATCGAAAAGTTCTCAATAGGGTGCAATAGGGCAAGATTTAATAGCCGATCAGTAAAAGCAATTCAAAATACAATTACTGAAAGTGTTCATTAACAAAACGATACATTAATAGTCTGTGAATCACAGACTCAGCCAGCCAGGGCTCCCCCAGAATGCTGGGAGGGAAGCATGCTCTATTCACAAAAGCAAGACACACATTTACAACATTCTTTATACAATTGTGCAATAAGCACCATGTGCTGCAACTCAGCAAAGGGAGCTACGGTGGCCTGGAGATGAGATCATGAGAAAGGAAGAAGATGATCTTCGGTTGTAAAAAGAATGTAAACATTTCCAGCCCAGCAAGTTAATCAACATTTCCTGGTCTCTGGAACCAAGATGTAGAAGTGAGAGTCGAAACATCAGTGACAGGCACTTCCTGCTGCATTTGTCAACTTGAGCAGAAAACAGAGCTGAAGAGAGATACAGATGCGCTAATGGGATCATTATTTCACACCACCTGTTCCTGGAGGCCAGCTGGGGGGTTTGAAGTTTACAGTTTGTAGTCTTTTCAAAAGAATGTTCCAAAACGGTGATGCAAAACGGGCATAGCTGTCTGCGATGATTCTCTATGGGAGAATGTATTGTCGAAACAGAGTATTGCAGGATGAGGGGCGGTGGGACTTTTGGCCTAGTTTTGTGACCAAACCAAGACAGGAGTTAACAACGCGCCCTCCTTTGCCACAATAAAACAAAAACCCAATTGTCGCCATCTTCCTTTCTCTTCTTTATCATGGGTTCTTCCTTGGAATCTGCATTCTTTCTCCCCCACCACACTAGGCAGCCAAACCCTGTGTGGCTGTGTTCTTTTTTTCAGCTTCCCACATTTGGTGCTGGATGTTGATTTGCAGAGTAAAATCGATCAACACTGTAGTTATAGACGAGTTATTAACGATGAAAGCAAGAATATTCTTGAGTTCCTCATGAGATCATGGTAAAAGGCTACAGCTGCTACTTCATCAGTCCACCCTGCTTCTTTGTGGAGCTTCTGGTTCACACTAATATAGGAAACTACTTCTCGGCTCCCAGTGCTTCGTTTGTAAAAAAATAAAATAAGTGTCAGGGCCCTCTTCTGGAGGCCACTGCAGCTTGCACCCGCCCCCCCATTGCCCCCGCCAGCGCTGCCAATGACAGTACCAGCGCAACAACTAAACATCACACTCCTACAAGTGTGACAATTCAAACGATTTCAGGCCCCAAAACTGTAAGAGTGGCTTGGTTGGCAGGTATTAGTCATTTTTTATGTACATTGAATTAACAAACAACTGATGCTGTGATTATCTCCAAATTAAACAAACAGCGCCACCTTGTGGTAGACTGTTATAAGTGCTGGTGTTGACAATTAAGTGCCAGCACCCAGTACCCGAAACCACTGGCTCAAATTAAGCACTGCCTGTTCCCTTGCTGGGGTAAGTAATCCTGTGTGGGTATTTTATTTGATTTAATGGATGGTGTTACAGTGACCTGGAAGTGACACTGCTCTTTACACTGGGTGTGGCCATGTTTGCACATCTTATCCCTGCAATGTGATGTCCAAAGCCTCATTCTGCATAACTGCCAAGTTTAATCTCTTGGTAGACAAGTTACCCGTCTGAAACTCTGACATCACTAAAGAGTGGAGACAAGAAGGAAAGGTCCCAAAAATGGTAGGGAAGCAAAATAGAACCATTTCAGAGACCAAACACTAACATTTGAGTAATTAATTTAAATTTCAATTGCATCGCTGGAAAGCGGGCATTTAAAAGTTTAAGCTTTTTCATTGTGAGTAACTCCACTAGTAAACTTTGGGCACAGCAATGTGTACTGGGCAATTTATGTCGGAAAACTGCCTGGCATTCTCTTAAAATAAAACGGCCCTAATTATGACGCGGACAATTTGCAAGATCGTAAATGGCACTTAGAAAAAATACCGATCACGGCGGTTTTAGAGCACAGAATGGGAAATAACAATTAAATGCATGTTATTCCCCATTCGAGGTGTCCAAACCAGCGCACATGCGCAATTTATCTCTCGCTCATTTGAACCATTTCTGCTGGGACTGTAGCCTGTTTTGGGCACAAATGATAACTTAGCTCATGGGTACTCACAAATTTTCTGTCGCGGACCAAAATTACAGTGTGGTTTGTGGCCAAGGGGCGCACCGGTAGGGGTGGGGTCAGTGGGGGGCGGGGTCAGTGGGGGCGGGGCTAGAGTAAAAAAAATCAAACCTGTTTCGAAACATTAGACAATGCGACAATGATGTATTTCAAAAGCAGATGTAACTACAAAGGGCACAATTTGATAATACATTTTTATTAGCGGACAATAGCAATCTTAAGAGGCATTGCATAGCTTCATACTCACTTTGTCCCCAATTCCATCACAGTCTCTCTCTCTATTTCTGTCAGTCAGTCTCTCTCTCAGTCAGTCAGTCTCTCTCTCAGTCAGTCAGTCTCTCTCTTAGTCAGCCAGTCTCTCTCTCTCTTAGTCAGTCTCTCTCTATCTTAATCAGTGAGTCTCTCAGTCACTCTCTCTCTCAGTCAGTCAGTCTCTCTCTGGCAGTCTCTCTCTCTGTCTCTCTCTCAGTCTTTCTCTCTCTCCCTCAGTCAGTCAGTCTCTCTCTCCCTCAGTCAGTCAGTCTCTCTCTGTCAGTAAGACTCTCTCTCTGTTAGTCAGTCTCTCTCCCTCAGTCAGTCTTAGATTGGTATCAGCGCCCAGGCGTTAGAATGTGTATCTAACCCACATGAAGAACGACCAATGAGGCGATGATGGTGTATATTGGACTTCTTAAAAGAAGTGATTAAACTGCCATCATTATTCGTATGGGTTCAGACTCCTGCCTTTGGGGCCCACAGAAAAAAATATGACCAACCACACTAATTATTTTTAATTGGTCTCTTGCACACCTGCTATTTTAAATACACGTTTGATATGCAAAGCCTGATTCTGGGTGCACAACATGTGTGCTAGCAGCAGTAAGTTTGCATTCGGCAAATGTTCGCCCGTTTTTTTTTCTTAAATCTGCTTCCTAGGCCTCATGGTTGGTCCCTAGTGGGATGTCAATGCACTGCTCAACAATAAACTTAAACGCAGCAGCCGATTTTCAGAAGACTGGGTAAATATGCACGCCTGCCCCTTGTGTAGGGACACTAAAATTATGCAATTCTGCAGCTGGGGCATGTTCCACATCATTATGGATTTGCCGTATTTGTCACTTAATCCACTATCAGATGCAAAGTCTGCAGACTTGAATGAAAACAGTATATTATAGCTCAATCGGACCAAGGGTGACAAAAAATGTGGCAACGCTAGGTACCGCACAGTGGTAGAAGGCCCTAAGCAGAGGTTGACTGGCATTCACTTTTCAGTAGTTTATTGCTGTATTTGGTTGTTAGGCTGCTACTAATGAGGTGAAGTATTTGCCCAGACAGTGTTACCATGCTGCTTATTTAAGTCAACTCTGCCACATAATGTGGCCCTCCCTTGCTGCAGTGGCCCTGCCCATTGGTTTACTTCTCTCAGGTTTAGTTTAGCTACATTTTCGGAATTCACAAAGGTTTGGCATGTTACACCTCGATACCTGCAAAAGTCACAGGTTTGCAGGTATACTCCTGGAAACGTTATGTGAATTCCTTTTTTGTGTGAGTAAATATACTCTTGTCTATTTGCTCTTGTGCAAATATACACTTGCTTATTTTCTTATGCAAAAATCTGCAGACCAAATACAAAGGCTAACACTCATTTTCTTTTTCTCCTCACGGGGAGAATATTTACTCCGTCACCAATAATTTTGGGGGGTCCCTTCCTGTTCACACCCTGGAAAAGAATTTTCTCCTGCCCTTGTCAGGTGTTTTTTTTTTTTTACTTTGACTTCGTGGCAATGGGGGAAGGACTTTTTGAATACACATAAACATACGTTTTTAAGTGCACACAAACTCTGAGACCATTCTAGTCCTGGATAGCCCACTCCTCACCTCTAATAGTAGATTTACTCACAGGAAAATCTTTGTTTTTTTAAGCAGTGCAAAACCAAGTTTTTTATAATTCCAAAAGGGGTTTCACACTTGTTGAAAGGGGTGTTTGCTCGTGTAAGTTCTCCTACATGCGAATATGGCTTTGTGCATAGGGTCCAGTAGACTTTATGCTTCTAAATTGAGACAATTACGCTAAGGCCATAGAGAAAAGGAAAGTCATACACTGGCCATGGTCTTTTGATTCTAACTAGGGTAAAGTGTTCCTGATCCGCTGAGTAGCCCTCTTTGCCCCCTGGCTTTCCCCCTCCCTACGAAGATAAACTGGAGGGAGTGGGCTTTGACGTGAGGGGTTTGAATTTATTCTGGTGACAATATTAATCAATAGGGATATCCAGTATAGTGCAGAACCTGGGGACAATCACATGAACAGTGGTTCTGCCACATCTTACTTTACAAAGACATGTAGCTTCTAAGTCATTTATCCCTTTTCTCCATTGGGATATCAACAAATGTTTCTAGAGAAACTGACTAAACACATGATACAAGCAAAATGGCACAAATTAATTGTGGTGTTCAGTAATTTATTTTAGTCAAAAAGAAGGGGTTATTCATAAAAAAGCAAGTACTACACACAATAGTATCTGGTGAGGGGTGTGAGACAAAGTGAAAGAACGTATGCAACGTACATACATCACAACAAATGTATTGGATACAATAATAAATAACAAATAACATTCAGGCACGGAGTGAAAAACAAATATATATTCTCACAGGGAGCAAAAATTTTCTTTGAACAATTTGTAATGGTCACAGTGGAATGTACTGCTTGTAAATATGTGTCGACGTTTCGACCCTGGTAAATCTGTGCTAAAGTTGAGCATCAAATGTGGGTCTTATTCAGGACAAGACAATATAAATGGTGTGTAGCCTCTTCGATATGGTTCCCAAGGAATCCAATAACTGAGGTCCTAACAAGGAGCTCTGGCGTTGCTCATTATTGTAAGGCAATCAATCCTGGAAGTACTCGCCATAATTCATCTATGGTTACTTTTCGCGTAATGCCTTCAGGAAATAGAATAGCAACATGGATGTGGAATACCACTGTGTTGAGATATCCATTAGATGTCTCCGAAAATTGAAGGTTCCGTGATCATAAGCAGGCATTTATCTTCCCCATTAGTTCACTTGAGTCACTTGACAAGGGCTCTCAAAGTAGCTGAAAGCACAAAGGCTGCAAACAAGCCACTGACTATGGAGAAAGGCCTCCTGTCTTGGACTTCTGTGAAAGAAGATGGAGGTGTACGCTCTGCTGTGAAGGGAAGCTGGTACCTGACTAGAACAACATGGTCACGGCCCCAGCGAATGAGGTGTGTGGCAAGGTCACCTCAAGGAAGTACCATCTAGATGCCACAGGGACATTGAAGTCTCTATGGCCAGAACTTAGCAATGAATTCTGCACTGTAGGATTGGCAATGGCTTACAGGAGACTTTGCTGGACTGCAAGAGTAGTGAGCTTGTCACAGTCATCTCTGCCATACAATTCCGACCTTTTCTGAACTCCTTTCTACATCTTTTTAGTGAGGGAGGAAAATGGAGATGTTTCCCTATCACTTTAGACCTTAGGTGACCCTATCATTAGATGAGACCACTCACCCTGGTTCTGGAAGTTTTCTTAAACCTTCTCTCTGCCCCTAACAGTATCAGAATGTATTGGCTAATATGTGCAACTCGACTATAGCACTGAATTTCCAGGTTCCTAGTTGGAAGTGGGACTTCTGGGTCCAGTAGCACTTCCGGTCCTGTGGAAGCTCCAACTACCAAAGTATTTTGACTGGCACTATCTGTTCACGTGATAGAGGCTCCAAGACAATGGTACATGAGGAAAAATAATTTAATTCTAACCCAGTTGCACATGCCTTAGCCCATTTTATAAGTTGCTGATATAAAGCAACTAGCTGGAGCTGTGGGCAAACGAGTTGCAAACCAGGTAGGTTTTAGGGCTAAGATCCATGGCAGGTCAAGCCAAGTGAGCAGAAGACCTTCAGCAGCATGGTTAGAGCCCTTGATGGTCACAGCAATCTTTTTGTCCATAGTATGGGTAGAAGACAGAGGGGGAGTTTTTTTTATCAGGATCAGAGAAGCAATAGAGGCAAAGGATACCCAAGGCTTTTCCCAAGAGGGTGGTTGAACTGTAGGAAGCAAGGTTACCAAAAGAGAGACAGTGCTGGGCTGAATTTGACTACCAAGAATCTGGTTGTTTATGGAAGGGAGCTTGGGGGCGCTAGAGAGCCGGCGGACAAGATGGCCGCAACTTAGGGAGGCTCTGTCAGCCCAGAGGCATCATCCTAAAATATCCTGCGTCCACAGGGGGCCTGCATGCTTCAGACCCCAAGCATTCGACTCGTGAGCACAGTGCGCAGCTGGGGAATTGCCTGGAAACAGCCAGTGAGCCGCTGGCGCGGTCGTAACTGCTTCTCCCCGAGTTCGGCCTGACTCAACGAGACAACTCGCAAGATGGCAGTGCCTGTGTTCTGAGGGAGGAGACCCGCATCATTGGTTGCCTGGCGTGACACACTGCAACTGCTGCGTGCCGGTGCCCGCTAAGCAGTCCTGCGGTGGGGGGCCAGGCGCGACCCAACTGCCCTTCTGAGACTACTTGGAGCCGCGGGCCTGTGTGGCTGAGGGAGACCGCATGGAGGCACCGTTGACTTGTGGCCCTGCTCCTACATCCTGGGACAAGGTATGTGCCACTGGGACACCCAAAACGCTGCGGGAGGGACTCTGACTTGCCAACGAACCTCGGAACGGAGGCTGGACAGGCACCATCCGGTTCGGTTGCCTGGTGCGTAAGTGTTGACGCTGCGGTCTGCAGACCAGAACCGCCAGCGTTGGGCAGCATGAGCAGAGTGAAATCCTCGACCAGGGGGGGTGATCCCTGAGTCCAGCAGGGCACATCACCACAATTAGAGGGACACTCCATTATTGACCTGAGAACTGTGGTCCTTCCTGGAATACTGACTTAATGCCAATAGCTGCATTTGGAGGGTAAATGCGCTATTACTCTCCTGCGGTCGGTCGGATTGTGGGCTGCACTGAATGACACATACTGGGAGTCTCAGTGGTGAGCTGTGGAGAGAACACTAGCTGCCCATATTGCCTGGAAGTTAGGACGTATCTTTGCCACATTGCTGGCCTGAATTAGTGACATTGGCCTATACTACTGGCAGCCGGCACTGAGATCCAACACAACTCTATTGCGGTACCATGCGATGTGCGCGTGCTGTGGTGCATGTGGCACACCTCCAGACTTGAGAAGAAGCTCCAGCCGGTGTGTCGAGGGCTACTGTGTGGAATCACAACGACACTGGTGACTGAGCAAGAAACAACACCTGTACAATCTCCTGTGACTCCCCACCGCCTTTGGCCTGCCACTGCTGGGGACTGTGCCTGTGCGCTGAGCATGATATCGGGAGAGCCCCACCAGAGAGTGGGGCATTATGGGTCGTACTGAAGGAAAACAAGCAAAACTGCAATTTACAGCGCACAAAAATGCCCCCAGTGAAGACACAGAGTCGCAAAAAGATGACGATCAGCCCCCCTCCGCTCCCACACAGTATGAAGACTTCAAAGCCATCCTCCTCACCATACGTCACAGTCTAACCTCCATTGAGTCCAAGATGGACTCTATGAACCTACGCGTGGACTTTCTGGCCCAAAAGCTGGAAAAACATGATGGAAAAGATAGAAAACCATGATGGCCCAATCGCTGAGACTGAACACCGCATATCCACCCTTGAGGACACCTCGGGTGCTAGCAGCGCCAAACTTCAGGGTATGGATAAGCTGCTCTAGGTCATAGTGGCAAAAAAACGAAGGCCTGGAGGTGCGCTCGTGCAGAAACATCTTGCGCATCGTGGGGGTCCCGGACTCCACGGCCACTGGCCACATGGAGGACTATGTGGAGAGCAAGCTCTTGGGTCTCTTCGGAGCTGAAGCCTTCTCCAAAGTGCTGATAGTTGAACAAACCCATAGATCACTCATAGCGAGACCACCGCCTGGTGCGCCACCGCATCCTATCCTGACGCGTATCCTAAATTACAAAGATCGAGACACTGCACTGAGGCTCGCGCACGAGAAGCAAAAAGTGATTTATGATGGAGTGAAAATTGCGCTTTATCCAGATTTCACTATGGCAGTACAGGAGGCGCGGAAGAAATTCCTCCCAGCAAAGAAAAAGCTCCAACAGGCTGGCATCCCCTACGCCATGCTATATCCGGCATGGTTACGGGTGTAACATCATGGGAATACGCACATCTTCAGCAGCCCCCAACATATCCATGATTTCCTGAAGACCTGCACGAGGTGTTCGCACAACCCACTGGCAGATGATCCTGAATCGGGCCGCTCCACACCTGCGCATGAGGAACTGTAGTGCAGCTCCTGAGAAAGTCAATGACGTCGCTGCAAACTGGTAAGACTGTTCCTTTTTTTGCTGCACCAGGAGCTGGAGCGGGATGAAGGCCGCTCCAGGAACTCTGAAGCTCTAACCGGGTCTCCGAGCGCCTAGTTCAAATGACTCAACCCTGTGGTGCTCCCTGTGACTTTTTCCTCCTGGGCTCCCTCGCGCGAGGTGCACTGACGGCTGTTAATGATTGTTATTTTCTTATGGCTAGTGCAGAGCTGAACAGCCTGGGCTCCCCTCCCATCTTATCTTCTCCTACAGATCGGATTCGGGCTCTGGAGTGAAACTCCTGCTGAATGCTATTCACAATGCCTGTGCTGTTGGTTTTTGGGGTTGGGTGTGGGTGGGGGGTATTGCTCAATTTGACTGTCATGCTGCTTTGACTTGCACTGAACCATTCCTAGTTCTACACGCTCTAGCTGCATATATTGTGCTTGGAACATACACCTCTTGAAAACTCTGTCCTATAGATGTCAATTCCTCAATTACCTAACGCTGAATGGCTAGTCAACCATAGACTCGTAAACCCACCATCAATTGCTTAATGTGGAATGTGCAGGGCCTCCAAGATCCCCGTAAGCATCGACAGGTCCTACACTATCTCGACTGACATCACGTCCAGGTGGCTATGCTCCAGGAGACACATCTGGCTCCTGGGTACTGCCGATGTTCGACAAGAAATGGTCTGCACACAGCTGCTTCTCCGCATACTCCACATATGTCGGAGGCACCACTATCTTGATCAAGAAGGGTCTGGGATACTGTCTGCTGGGTTCCATACAAGACACACAGGGGAGATTCAGTATATTGTGGAGTAGATTGACGGAGCATTTGGTTACCCTGGTAAACTGTTATGCACCCAACATTGACGCACACTACGTCACCCAGCTGTGGGGACACGTACTGGAGACTGGCTTCACATTTATTTTATGGGGCGGGGATTTTAACTTAGCGATAGAACCGGAGATGGATCGCTTGCATCCACATTTGCCCTCCCATCCACAGGCCACCAAACACCTTTAGGACATAATGACTGATCATCGACTTTTCGATGTATGGCGCTCTCTGCACCCAACACAAAAGGAGGGCACCTTTTTCTCGACTGTGCACAATAGCTGGTCTTGCATAGACTACTGGTTACTGTTGGCCGGTCTAAATACATGGCTTAAAGAGGCAACGCAATTAGCTCGCACCCTCTCAGATCACTTCCCTGTCCTTATGAAGCTGGAGCCACCGAGCAGGGAATCTCCATACCGCTCCTGGTGACTCTTACCTTCCTGGAGGGAATGCGTCAAGAGATTGTTGATTTCTTCCCCCGGAATATTGATAGTGTCCCCACTTGCCTGTGTCTGGGAGAGCTTTAAGGTCACAGTTAGAGGCGTATGCATTGCCAAGGGTGGTGGAGTTTTGCGGTCCATTAGGGGCACGCTGCATAAGTTAGAACTAGACATCAAACGAGTTGAGTCGCAGATTGCATCCTTGTCAGATGCGCTGCCACGAGCTCAGCTCAAAGAGCTCCTGGTAGAATACTCAGAGGAAGCTGAATGTGAGGCCAAATTCTGATCGAAGTGTTATACTGCCAGATCTTACGGTGAGGGCGAACGCCATGGTAGGTCCCTGGCCGAGGCAAGCAGGATCCCTAGATTTGCTAATCAAATCCTGGAAATTACAGATGACAAGGGACAGAGACATGGAGGTACACAGGAAATCCATTACACCTTCACTAAATATTACACTGCGCTCTATCATACAGATGGTTGAGCTCCCCCTGACATAGCCTCATATTTTGAGGATACGGCTCTGGGTTGGAACAACGGCTCCTGTAGGGAGTTCTTATCCGCAGACATTGAGGAGGATGAGATAGGGCTCCCATAATGGGGTTGGGCTCCAGTAAGGCCCTAGGGCCAGACGGCCTAACGCCGAGTTTTACAAATGCTACAGTGAACAATCGATTCCCGTCCTCAAACAAGTCTTTGAGAGGCACAAGACTCTGGGTACCTCTCCTTGTCTATGCGGCGGGCTTTGATTATATCCCTACGCAAGCTGGGAAAGGCAGCCAATAAATGCGAGGCCTACAGGCCCTTGTCTTCAAATAATTGCATTACGAAGATATTGGCCAAGGTGATAGCCAACCGACTGTCTCTACTCATGGAGGGGCTGGTCCTGCCGGACCAGGCAGGCTTCGTCCTGAGCAGGGCCACCTCCCATTACCTGCGCACCACCTTCACGCTCTTTCATGACATTGACTGTGATAGCTCAGCCCCTGGAATTTTTTAAGATGCCACAAAGGAATTTGATTTATTGAAGTGGGATTATATGCACACCATCTTAAGTCGAATGGGCCTCCCTCGTCCTTTCTTGGCCTGGATTCAACTGCTATATTCTAAACTGGAGACAGTGGTCCAGATCAACGGACTATTCTCTGACCTCATCCCCATTAAAAGGGGCACCCGTCAAGGCTGCCCGCTCTCCCCATTACTTTTTGCTTTAGCTATTGAGCCCCTGGCAGCCAAGATTAGGCAACATCATAGTGAGCACGCCATAATTTACCCCTCCCGCCAAATCCTAATATTCCTGTATGCGGATGACCTCACCTATACCTCCGCGAGCCCAGTGTCAGTCTTAATCCCATCCTGAGGGAATTCATCAGATTTGGCCATATATTGGGGATAAAATTAAATTGGAGTAAGTCGCACATTTTTCCGCTAACCCCTAATACTCCTAGATTCACACCTGATTACCCACTAAGCTGGTGCAACGACAAAATCAAGTATCTGGGATTAATATCACCAGGAACCCCGAGGAGACCATAAGAGCAAACTATGGAGCTGCAATTGAAAAGATTCCCAAACCAAGACTGGAGGTAGGCCAAAAGCAGTAGAGCTGGACCCGTATTAGAAATTAACAAAAAGTTTGCTAGTACTGCAACTATTAAAACCTCAAAACAACTTATGAGGGCACATTTTGGGAAACAACAAAATGTGTATGAGACCTTTCTTTTCGTCGACTTAATCCATCAAGTTTATTTATATCAAAAATAGTTCAAACTCCTTCCATATTACAAAAATCAAGAAAAGGTTACACCGATTATTTGAACAATATATTTCACACCGTTCAAAGACTCATTCCAAATATTCTAGACACCAAACCATTCTAGATTCCAAACACACTGGTACCACTAATCATTCATTCATCACAATCGGCTGATCTTTTTCTCTTCACGTGACAGAGGTCCTGATGAGAGACCCTGAAACTAAGGGGTTTCGAAACGCGTAGACCTTTCGGTGCGACCACAAGAAATTGAATTTGTGAAAAGAAATAATTTTGAAAGCATTCAGCTTACCCCCAAAAAAATTTTTCTGTGGTCTTAGAAAAGTATATTTAGTTGTCCATGTCTTTTTCGAGAGTTTGATTGTGATGAATGAATGATTAGTGGTACCAGTGTGTTTGGAGTGTCTCATTTATGTGCGGTGTAACCTTTTCTTGATTTTGTAATATGGAAGGAGTTTGAACTATTTTTGATATAAATAAACTTGATGGATTAAGTCGACGAAAAGAAAGGTCTCATACACATTTTGTTGTTTCCCAAAATGTGCCCTCATAAGTTGTTTTGAGGTTTTAATAGTTGCAGTACTAGCAAACTTTTTGCAATTGAAAGATTGGCACGTGGATAGACCGCTGGATCGCACTCCTGCTCTCCTTAGCCGGTAGGGTGGCCCTGATGAAAATGCACATCCTTCCTAAGGTTCTCTATTTATTTATCAATATACCTTACCAACCAGGGAGTTATTATTTTAACACTATTCGCTCCTTGCTCATTAAAGTAGCCTGGGGTGGGAGGCAACCCAGACTACGCTGGACACTCATGACTCAGCCATTCTCTAGGGGGAGTTTCGAAGCTCCGGACATGGAACTCTACTATCTCAGTGCCCAGGCCCACTACACAATACACTGGCTTCACCCACCACCTTTCATGCCACGCTTGGCCATTGAACAAGGCTACATGTCACCTACACCACTAACTTCCCTGCTAGGGGCGCAAGTCCCAGGCGAAAAGGTAACACGCCACACAGTCTCATGCACCAATAATGCCTGGAAGCGCTTAAACAGGATGATGGGTAAGGCCTTACTCTACTCTCCCACTATGCCATTGCCACACCTTTCATACGCCCCCGTTACACAGGAAGCTGTATGCCGGGACATGTTGCGTAAAAGGGGTTTGCACACATGGGGCGATCTGTATTATGAGGGACGATTCAAAGACCAAAAGGAGATTCTGACCGGAGAGGAGGTTACCCCTCTGGAGATGGAGATGGAATGGATGGCTACCAACTGTTTAAAATGGAACTCCAGTAAGACGGAGGTGCTACTTTTTGGGGCTCACACCAATTTCTGGTCACCAGATCTCTGGCCCCTAGAATTGGGTCCACTTCCTACATCAGTGACCAAGGTTAAGAACTTGGGAGTCACTTTTGATTCTAAACTTTCATTTGAAAATCATGTCAATCAGGTTACCTCCCTTTCTTTTTATACATTACAAATCCTTTGAAAAATCCTCCCATTCATTCCAGCTGGGCTTCGTAAGTTGGAGGTTTCAGCACTTGTTCTTTCGAGAGACGATTATTGCAATGGGCTCTTTGTCAACCTTCGTAAAAAAATGCTTAGCCAAATTGCAGGTTGTCCAAAATGCTGCGGCCAGACTTTTACTGAATATCCCGAGTTATAAATCAGTTTCTTCGGCATTGAAGGATCTTCATTGGCTGCCAATAAAAAAACGTATAGAGTTTAAAGCTCTATGCATTGTTTTTAAGACCACTCAGGACATAGGACCAGGTTTTTTAAAATGGAATCTGTGATTCTACACTCCAGCACGCAACCTTCGCTCATCCTTGTCCAACGATCTGGTTGTCCCCAGGGTGAAAAGATGCTCTTGGGGAGGGAGAAGTTTTTTGTTGGGTGCTACTAGGCTGTGGAATTCCCTCCCATCATATCTGAAACATGAGAACAATCTGTTAGAGTTCAGGAAGGCGCTAAAGACTTGGCTGTTTAGTCGTTAAGATCTGTCGAACCTCAGCCTCAATGAGTAAGCACCTTGACACCTTCGGGTGAATGTTTCACGCTCTATAAATCGCCATTTCATTTAATTTCATTTCATGTTCCTTTACATACAATTGAAGCATGAAATACGAGCCAACACCATGCTTCCCGCAGTAACCTGACCCACTGGAGGTCTTGCACACCACGCTAAAAATGTCTGGCCCCTCACATGCTGTGTCTCGCATCTATCATGCAGCGCTGCTGGAGAGACCGCATGCTCCGCCAGGCGCCAGGGCTGTTTGGGACCGGGACCTGGGGCCCACTTTTACAGATGAGCAGTGGAAATTCTGTTGTGAGCAGACCGCAGAAATTACAGCTAGCAGCAGGCTGCAAATCATTTACTTCAAGTTCCTACATAGAACTTACTCTACACCCACACTACTCCACAAATACAAACTACAGGAGGATGACCGATGTGCGAGATGTCACCAGGAAGGTGCCGATTTCTTTCAGCTGGCATGGGCATGCACTCAGGTCCAAGGGTACTGGCGGGAGGTGCTCGAAGCACTATCCGAGATGATTGCAACCCCAGTCCCGTGTTCTCCCTTGCAGACGCTGCTGGGCTACACAGCAGACATCCACAAGACACATAGAAAGTTCACCGCCATGGGGCTGCCCCTGGCCAAGGGGAGGGTAGCCTGCAGATGGGGTAGGGAGCGAGCTCCTAAATTTAAAGATTGGCTGCATGATTTTATATATGGCAAAGACCAACTAACAACATATGCAGAACTGTTGCCGACCACTTCCCATCCCAGGGATATCTGAGGACCACTGATTGCATATCTGCAGGAACACAGCGAGCATACTGAGGGATCCCCCTTGGTAGTGACCCAGGAGGGAGCCCCTGAAGTGTAATATAGCAATTTACCGTATGGGACCTCTATAATGTGAACATTGTGTCTAGCTGGAATGTGTAAAATATGTGGGACACTGGACTTTTCTTTATCGTCAAGCTCTACATAAGCCTCAGATGGGCTATGTGCTGCGGTGTATGAGGGAGTTAATTCAAGGATCTATACAGCTGTGATTGTACCATGCATGCCTGTAAATGAGTTTTGTTCCGGCATGTAACTGCCTTCTGTTATCCTGTTGTACCATGTAAGACTGTTTCAAGCTGAAGCTATGGTTTATTTTGATGTTTGACAAAAAATGATAAATAAAGTAAAAAAAAAAAGAAGATACATGGAAGGGAGCTTCACCCATGCAACTGATGAACCAAGACTGGTGGCACTGGATAGTGTGGAAGTGGGCCTTGGAGTTGTCGTGGAAGTGCGACTGAATACATGCCCCCTTCTCAATTAAATTTTGGTTGTTGTCTAATGTGTGACTGGGTACAGGGTTACGGATGACAAAGATAGTGGTGATTACATTGGCATGGCCATAGATTTTAAACTACCAGCCACATGAATGTAATTTTGGCACCTCTTAGCAACAGCTCAGTTTGGTTTCAAGATTGAAATAGTAAAGGTAGTTGTTTAAGAAGACTTTCCTGAGCTTCTTCTCCTAAAAAATATATCATCAAGATCAAAGGATTAAAAGATTAAAAGAAGACATAAGGCAAAGTTTAGGTTTGTCCTTAAAATGCAGTGTTTTAGCAGAATTACTGAATTACTTGCTTTTGAAAAGGAGGAGTTTGTCTTTAGTTCCTCGTGATCATCAGTGTGGATTCAGGCAAGTAACTGGGACTGAATAAAGCATGGCTAACAAAAGCGCAGAGCTTATCTTCTCCATGGATAAAGATAAGAAAATACCACAGCAGTTTATAACACCATAAAACACATCCAGATGAGAAAGGTCAAAATGTGGTTGGAAGTGTCTGGATTTGCTCTGAAATGAGTCATATATTTTCTGCCCCATGATAGCCAATGAGTTTGCATTTGATTATTAGAGGTATCTACATAGAAGGAGCCAATCAGAGTTCCACAAGGATCATGTCAGAAGCATGTGGTCACTCGTTTCAGACATGGCTTTTCTGAACGGAATATATGGGAGAACAACATGTGGGAACTGGGGCATCGGTTCAAGGCACGGCATGCATGGTCTGATATCCGGGTCGCCAGTTGGCCACTCTGGGTCAATGTAGGTAGCCAGATATTTAGCTCCAGGAATGTCAACTATCATCTCCTCGCAACTGTCCTTCATTCCGCTGCTTATTTTATTTTCCTCCTTGTTGGCTCCATCAGGTGTCTTTAGGTTACTGGTGCCTTCACTCCTAGTGGCATTGCTGCTCCTGTTTATTATGTTTCCCTCTGCCTCTGGTTTTGTGACTTTCTGGTTTCTCTCTTTTACTTGGATCT
This sequence comes from Triturus cristatus, assembly GCF_964204655.1. NCBI lineage: Eukaryota > Metazoa > Chordata > Amphibia > Caudata > Salamandridae > Triturus > Triturus cristatus. Next base: position 401,470,875 of record NC_140592.1, on the reverse strand, counting down.
GATGGCCTTAGGTTCACAGTGAAAAGGTGTAATCAAGCTAGTGTGTACAATACGAAATGCGAAAGGGGAAGATTGGGCTTATGTGTCTCATTACTAAAGCATGTACTTACAAATCCTTTCGCCCATTAGCAGTGAGACAATTACTTGCTGAAACATTGTGATACTATTGCTTTATTGCCAAAAGTACTTGCAACCAAGACCACGGTGAGGAAGAGTCGAGTATAGTCTCTCCATGCCTCTCTCCCGTTCCCCTTTCCCTCTGGGAATTTCTTACCATGTCGGCTTCTACTATCTGTACATGAAGAGGTGTAAGCAAGAAGCAAGGTGGATTGTCATCAAACTCAACTCGTACCCAAAAACCTGAAAGGTCACCTTTATCCTCTCTGTTGTTCAACACCTGCAAATCTTCTTTTGTATAGCTTCTTGAACAGTCCGAGGTGATCCTCAAAAATATATTTAGATGACATTCAGATCTGCGTCCTGCTGGAAAAACAGACTATCCATCCACGTTAACATAATTGCATGCCAGAATCATGTGTTCCACTCTCTCCTACTTTTCTAAGAACACAGGGGGCATATTCACAAGGATCTATCGCTGAGTCAACAGCACTTTATCGCAGCCAAAGTTGCAATAAACTTATCACCCCAATCACAAGCTGGTATTAACATCCCACAGCACCAGTTTACCCGCGATAGCAGCCGCAAAAATCTTCGCCACATATGACCCCCGCAACTATCGCTAATAAGATGCAGAGTAGGCGTTCCCATGCCAAAAGCCGTGACAACACCACTCCACAACATTCACAACAACCAGCCAGAACTGCGACAAGAACACAAAACAGGCAATAAGGTGTGTTAGCAGCAGGAAAAAACCACCTGCTCTCACCTGGTGCAAAGTTGGACCACAGCCTGTACCACAAAAAGGAGCACAGCCCAGAGCCACACCTGAAGAACAACAGATGCACCTGGTTAAGATGGCCGAAAGGGCAACAACACCCACCGCCAGCACCCCCAGTACCCCCCCTCCCCGGCACCACCGACCAAACACATGTCACATCAGCTACACCTAAACATGTACAAAATATTCCGCATGATGTCGCACAATCACAACTGGTGACATGCATGTGTCGTCACAAAAATGAGCATCACACATTCACTTTCGAAGCAACAAATGAAACTTTATTAAAATGAACACTGAAATGAAATGAAGACACATGGCGGCTCCCCTCAGGACAATCTGTAGGTCAAAGCCTGCAAGAGAAAAATCATGAGGAGAAGGTGTGTCCTGCGCACATCAAAGGACAGAGAGAGAGCGAAGGAGAGAGAGAGGAAGAGAGGGAGAGAGAGAGAGAGATAAGAAGAGAGGGGGAGAGAGAGAGAGAAGAAGAGAGAGGGAGAGAGAGAGAAGAAGAGAGGGGGAGAGAAGAAGAGAGGGGAGAGGGAGAGAGAGAGAAGAAGAGAGGGGGAGAGAGAGAGAAAAAGAGAGGGGGAGAGAGAAGAAGAGAGGTGGAGAGAGAGAAGAGAGGGGGAGAGAGAGAGAAGAAGTGAGGGGGAGAGAGAGAGAGAAGAAGAGAGGGGGAGAGAGAGAGAAGAAGAGAGGGAGAGAGATAGAAGAAGAGAGGGGGAGAGAAGAAGAGAGGGGGAGAGGGATAGCAGTTCACCAGGTCACACATCTGAGACAGACCCGTCATCTGAAACAGAGTCCAGATACATGATTGGCACAGTACACACAACTGCACAAGACAACAGCGCCTGCTCGCCCATGCACACCCAGGCAGAGGCACCCAAGTCCCTCCCGCCGCCCATCGGAGCCTGCCCGCCCATGCACACCCAGGCCTCACTGCTCACCTTCTGCCACCAGCGTGCAGACAGGAGGTCCCACCACGTGCCGCTGCAAGCCACAAGCCCGGGGCCCGCGGACATGGCACCCTCCACATCATGCAGCCCTGCTCCGCAGGCCACCAGGTCTCCCATTTGGTGCTGGGTCTTGATTACTCCATGGCAGAGGACATACCAGTGCACCCGGCCTCATCGCAGGCTGCACACCGGCTCAGTCCAATAGCTGCCACTAACTCTGTGATCCCGGAAGTGATGCTACGTGGCGGTAGGCCCGCGCTGCCCACTGGCTCTGGCCTACAATGCGGTCCAGCAGGGCACACAAAACCTGAGCTGTCCAGACCGCCAGGACGGGGCATCATCGCAGGCTGCACACCCGCTCAGCAGCTTAAGGTGCCCCTACCTCAGTGCACCCAAAGTCACCGTCCCGTGGCGGGGTGCCTGTGCCGGCTGCAATGCTCCAGGTGCCACTAACCCTGCGCAACCCCAGTCAGCGCCATGGGGTGGTAGGCCCGTGACGGCCACAAGGCCTCGGGTACCACGAACCTTGAGCGCAACAATTCATGGGCCCTTTACGATTGAGAACCTTGGAGCATCCGTCATCCAGTCACCACCGGCAGAGGGGAATGTGACGTCATCTGCCCCTTATGTTGGCGGAGTCACATGGTCTGTGACGCCTGTGCCGGATGGGTGTGGTGTGCGTGCAAACCTGCCCTCAGGGAGTGGCTGTGACATGCAGACAACTAGACCAGTGACCTGAACACCACCAGCGAGTACGCCTGCGACGGGTTGCAATGAGGACCACCCCTCGGACTGTAAGCGGAGTGGTCTGGCCTGCTGTACGCCGGACCAGCACAGGGCTTGCTACAATGACTCGTGGGCTCTGGGTGTGGTTCAGTCCATGTCCGGACATGGAAGTGACTGATGTGTGTGTCCCTGTTGTAGAGTCCACGGCACCTGGTACACAATATGCAATGTAGCACCCTCTGACTCGCATCCCACAGGATGAGCATCTTTGACGCAAGTAAATCAATGTCTCGACATTCATTCACACATTCATACATGAATGATGAAAGACATAACACAGCAGTGCGTCACTGGATGTTTATTGCACAGCCAGTGCAGTTCTGCAGCTGGAGCGGTAAAGGGCAATGCCGACCACACTACACAATATGGGCCCGTGTAGGGCCAGCCAGAGTCTATCCGGGGATGACAAGCACTGCGGAGGAGGAAGGGTACAGTCTGCAGTCTGGTCGCCGTGTCATTGGTCATCAATCGGGATATGGCAGTCCATGTCGCTGTCCAAGGTGAGTGCATCGGAGTGTATCGGGGGTCAGTGGAAGGTCAGTGGAAGGTCATGGGGTCATGTGCGGCACCAAGCAGAAACAGGCCAGGTGGCGGAAATGAATGCTAGTGCCTCCTGATCACAAACCCATCCACGTCCTCCTCCCCAGATGTATGCTCTGCCCCACCTGTGGGTGTTGCAGTACTGGCTGAGGCACTGTGTGCCACTGACACATCAGGTGCCGGAGTGGACACGTCTGCCGCACTGTGAGGCAATGGCACACCAGGGGGCGGATATGTGGATGGTGTGGGGCCAGCAGCATTCATCATTGCCACGTCTTGTGGCAGCAATGCCATGATGAGGATCTGCAGGGTATGGTAGATCCCAGCTACATTTCGCTGGTGTGCAGTGGTGGTGCCATCATTTCCGCCTCCATCCGCACCATGTCCTCCATGAGCCTCCGCATGTGTGCCAGCTCACGGCTGGTATCGCTGGAGCCCCTTCGAGTGGATAGGTGTTCTTCTCTCTGCGTCATGACTCCAGCGATGTCAGTCAGGGCTCGTTGGAGACCATGGAGCATGCCTAGACACCCATGGATGGCATCCAGTTTGGTAGCCATGAGGTCGAACCCCACCCGCACCTGCTCAGCCATCACCCTCTGGCCCTCCAGCACATGGCGTTGGAAGGCTGTGTGTTGTTCCTGGGGTCTTGGGAGACTGCCGGGCCGTGAGTGCCTCCTGCTGGGTGGTTTGGGTGGTGGGTGGGGTCTTCTCGATGCAGCTGGGCAGCCCTGATCCTGGAGGTGAGTCGCGGATGATGTCAATGATGTCTAGGAGGGCTTGTGCGTCGATGCTGGGGTTGTCCTTCTCATCATCAGTGAAGAGTGGCTGGGACTGCTCTGCAGGGGGTGTTGACGGTGGCCCTGCAATGTGAAGGGGAGATGGTGTATTGCAATGTGTCCACATGTATGTAGCCGCATGGTACATGTTGACATGGCATGGCATTGTACATTGTGACAGTCTATAGATCTGGGCGATGACCAAGAGTCATTGAGGGTGTGCACTGTGCTCTACCTGATTATGCATGTGTGCCATCGCGGCCATCTCCACCTGTCCCCCCAGTACCTGGTGGTCACACACCCTATTGCGGTTGTGTTGTGTCCTGTTGAGCAGTGTCTGGTCCCCCGACTCCAGCCACAGTATCCACACTGATGACTGTCGACACCAGCTCCTCCATGTCATCCAGTACGAGCTGTGGCGCAGGGCCCCCACCTCCAGTCTGTATTGCTGCCTTCTGGTTAGCTGCGAGTTTCTCCTTGGTCTTTCGCTTGATGTCATTCCATCGCCTCTTAACCTCGTCCATTGTCCTCTTTTGCTCTCTGACGGCATTCACCTTGTCCACGATGTCCCGCCATATTCCATTTTTGGTGCCCAATGACATGTTGGAGGTGACGAACAGTTGTTGATGGTGTCCCTTCACCTCCGTGACTATGATCCTGTTCACCTGCGAACTGAACTTCGTCTTCCTCTTCTTCTTGTCCTTGCCCTTCCCTGTCTCCGAGGTTCTGGCCTGGTCGTCCGGGGTGCTTGTGGGGTTGCGCTCGTCCTCTGCACCTGCTCCGGCTGCCTCCGTGGTGCTTGGGTATTTTTTCTACTTTTATGGTGATTTTTCCCACCTGCCAGTTGTGTGTTGCAGGCCTGGCGCTGCTTATCGCTGATTTCCTCATCGCGCTTTGGCCCATCGCAGGTATTTTAGCGTTGGGGTTTGTGTTTTTATCTCCGTCGAAGTGGTTGTATAGCGGGCATTGGCTGCGGTTTCGGCAAACTATCGCATGGGGCCACCTTGTTGTGAATTCCACATTGACACAGGCTTATTTTCCCGCGATAGGCTGCGATTTGTAAATTTGCGTTAACATTTTTAGGTGATGTTTAGCACACGTTCTTGTGAATATACCCCCAGGAGTCTGTGAGTTCTTTTAAATTCTGTGATCTCCCTTCCTGCCCAAATAAGTACAGTGGTCAACAGTGTTAACTTGCAGTTCTCATTACTATGGAAAATGTTGGCATTATTATAAACTTTTTACCAGATGGCACCAATGAGAGCCCTTGTATGACACATCTAGATTATTTCTATATCCTCAGCACCGGCTTCCTGAGGAAACTCATCAGCAGTCTGCAACGATTACAAAATCATACAGCACGTATATGCTTAAAAATGTGGTAACCCAGCCACATTAAAGCAGCCTTTCAATTTTTCTGATAACTGATGGTGCAGGCAAGGATTAAGTTCAACATTCTCTGCACAGTATTCAGTGCAACCTTGAACAAAAGATAAAGATACACTCAGAAATTGTCACCTTAACATGCACCAGACTGGAATTGGGACCCAGGGTCTGCATTTCTGATCACCCAAAGAATCTTTAAGGGGTTGAAAAACACAGAGAGCCCAGGATCACAGATGTGGAATACTCTGAAAAACCCATGGGTACTGAATTAAACGATAAGTACACTGTAGGCATTTCAGAGAATGCCTGATAAATTTGGGGTGTGCAAAATTGTGCTACTTTTTCATTATGCAAAATGGGTGCACTGGCAAAATATTGATGTCAAAAATATAGAAGAAAAAATATAGAATGCAAAAAAATCGACCCCCCCTATACTTAAACAGATAAGTACAAAAATTATGAATCAAAAATATCGAAGTAAAAAAAATAGATGTAAAAAAATTTGATTTAAAAATATATATAAAATAAAATAAAATATATTAAATATTACTTTTTTAACAAAATTAATTAAATTTAATATACATTTTAGCTAAATATAACAAATAAACTTAATTTAAAAAAATATAAACACAACAAAATAATTTATACATATACATATATTTACTTAAAAATAATTTATTAACTATTATCTTTATTTAATTTTTAAACTTTAAAATTATATAAAATAATATATATATATATATATATAAAAAACAATAATTTAAAATTAAAAAAACCTATAATAAATTAAAACCTTTAACTATTTAAAAAAAATTCAAACTTTTATTTCCCAACACAATAAGTGCAACAGTAGGGAAAGTGTTGGATAGCGGAATAATTAATTTTACTATTCCAACTCCAGTGAGTGCAACAGTAGCGAAAGTGTTGGATAGCAGAGTGGAAAAAATTACTATTCCCACTCCAACAAGTGTAACAATAGGGAAAGTGTTAGATAGTGGAGGGGTAACAATTACAATTCCCACTCCAGTGAGTGCAACAGTAGGGAAAGGGTTGGATAGCGGAGGGCCAAAATTACTATTCCTACTCCAAATAGTGCAACAGTAGGGAAAGTGTTTGATAGCGGAGGGGCAAAGATTACCATTCCCACTGCAGTGAGTGCAAAAATATGGAAAGTGTTGGATAGCAGAGGAATTAAATTTAATATTCCAACTCCAGTGAGTGCAACAGTAGGGAAAATGTTGGATAGCGGAGGGGGAAAAATTACTATTCCCACTCCAGTGAGTGCAACGGTAGGAAAAGTGTTGGATAGCGAAGGGGCAAAAATTACTATTCCCACTCCACTGAATGCAATCGTTGGATAAGTGTTGGATAGCAGAGGGGTAAAATTTATTATTCCCACTCCAGTGAATGCAACAGTAGAGAAAGTGTTGGATAGCAGAGGGGTAAAAATTAATATTCCTACTTCAGTGAGTGCAACAGTGGGGAAAGTGCTGGATAGCGGAGGGGTAAAAATGATTATTCCTACTCCAGTGAATGCAACAGTAGGGAAAGTGCTGGATAGCGGAGAGGTAAAAATGACTATTCCCACTCCAGTGAATACAACATTAGACAAAGTGTTGGATAGCAGAGAAACAAAAATTACTAATAACACTCAAACAATTGGAAAAAAAACCTAAAAATATTACAAAATTTAAAAAATCATAACAATAATTAAACAATATTTAAAAAATATATAATTAAATATATTTAACATATAAAAATAACACATATTATAAAATTCATTACATATAACAAAAACCTACAAATAATGTATAAAATAAATTAATAAATACATTTATAAACAAAAATTATTTCAAAGTTGCAAATAATAACAAACAAAAAAAATTATATAAATGTATTTATTTTATTTTATTCCCTATAACACCACACCAATAACAAAATACTACAACATTTTAAATTACATTTATTTCCATAATTAACATAATTAATAATCAATTTAAAAAATTCAAAATAAATAATAAACAGTCATTGAGTACACATGCTTTAACGCTATAATATCCAGAACACACACCTAAATTAAACTATAAAATAATAAAACACAATTAAATATTATTATTTTTTTAAACTATTACTATGAACAACTAATAATTAAATAGTTAAAATGTATTTAATACTCACCTTTTACCGCTTTAAAAGTAAAAACAACACACACAAAAATAAACAATTACACAAACTAAATATCAAATAATTTACATTAACAACTTTATAATAATTCATTAAACACTAAGGGGCCGATTCCAATCCGGGTTGGAAAGCACTCCGACCGAGTCGGATCCTGAGTGTTTTTCAACCGAGCCGGACCCCTACAGTCCGACCGAGCGAGTACGATGCACACGCATGCTGTCGGACTTGGTTCGGTAGGACTCCCATAGAAGTCAATGGGAGCCAGTTGTACGACGCGTGCATGCGCTTCCATTGACTGAATGGGTACGTCTCAAACAAGTGCGCCCCCTACAGTGGGTACGCATCAGTGCCATCTGCACCGTACATGCCTGTGTTGGGGAGACCCATACGTCTCCCCCTGTGTGTGAGTCGTACGGCTGCTGGTGTCGGGGGGTCCGCCGCGTACCCCCGAAGTCCGACTCCGGGAGCTTTTGCGAGCCGGACACTTCGGCTCGCACAGGCTGTCTGGCGCGTGCATCGTACTGGCTCGGTCATGAATCGCATCCATTGCACGCCACGGTTATCTTACGACCGAGACGTTCGGAGCGGTTCGGACCTGGAAACGACTCGGTCGGTGAATTTCATGTAGCTCGCATCGTACTGGCTCGCTCGTACAGCTGTACGAGTCGGCCGGAAAACACGCGTACGGCTCGTAATTTTTTCCGGCCGGATCGCGTTCGGTGCCCTTCCGACCCGGATCGGAATCGGCCCCAAAGTACTTACCACCCTTTACTCCTATAAACTTCACCACACACACCTAAAATTAATAACTCAATTACCATAATTAATTACTAATTAATTAATTAAATTCATTAATTCATCAATTAAAAATAAATTACTTCCCACCCTTTACACCTATAAACACCACAATACACACCTACAATTAATTACACAATTAACAACCAATTATTAATCAATTAATAATAATTTACTTTACACATTTAACACTATAACATCTCAATTAAACAAATATTAATCAATAAAAAATATTCAATAACTGTATTATAATTCACTTACTGCCCACCCTATTTCCCTATATACCCACAACACAGTACGGATCTAAAAATGCAAAAATCGAATATTTTTTCTAATAACTACTAAAAATTTAACACGTATATTAAAAATACAAACAATTCTTATACAAAAAAACATACATCACATACATATAAAATATATACTAAAATACATAAGATTAATAAAAAATCGATATTTTTAACAACTATATTTTTGCAAACAATATTTTACACTTAGATATTTTTAACGACAATATTACTTACCTAAAATCGATATTCTTGACCACGAGAATTTGTAGGTCGATATTTCTGACCCACGATATTTTAACTCAATGTTTGTGTAATTCTATATTTTTGATTCGATATTCTGTCTGCACCTGCAAAATGTGGTTTAGAATACCTTGGGTTAAAAAAGGCATGCGTAAAAAATTCAAGCAGGCAGTGTGCCCTCAAGGAGTCAATTTCTACATGAATCACTTTCCCACCTGCAACAATTATTGAAAAAAGCATAATGCAAAAATGTCTAAAATAATGAACTGTTAAGTTTGCCTTCCCCTTAACTCCACTTAGAGTTGGAGTCATGATTGAAGGTCAGGAGACAAGATACTGCTTAAACCCCATCAGACTCTAACTTTCTTCATCCTCTAAAATTCTGTTAAAGCTCTCAATTTTCCTGAAGTAATGAAAGGCGGCATGCAGCTCTATGAAAAATACTTAATGAATGTGTTGAGCGTGGAACCACCAGCGTCTACCCTGCATGGTTTGGTAGCACAATTGAAGGAGTTGGTTGTTGAAAATGCAGGAAAGGTGGGTTCCTGAAAAGTGTGGATGATGGATGCCAAGAGTCTGACTCTCCTCAGTTATTGAACTGCCCCATCTCCAAAGGGGAGAGTACGGAACTAAGGGGCTCTTTACGATGGCGGACGGACTTCTGTCCGTTCGCCATCGTGCTGGGGTGTGGGACCGGCCGCCTCTAATGCGTTGGTCCAACACATGAGATTATGATGCCACTGCCACCGTGGCGGTTGAATCATGTATCTCTGATATTACGGCGGGTGCTGCTGGCTGCGGCATCCGCCGCAATGTCTGAAGTGCACTGTTTGCATTTCCCTGCACTCCGTGTCAGGCACCACGCGGTGCCTGCCACCTGGTGCAGGGAAATTTAGGAGGGTACCATAGGAACCCCCCCGTGCACACCCACCTCCCTCAACACAAGGGGGGCCAACAACGGGCCCCCAAATGCAATCCCCGCCAGCCTGTGAATGGCGGTTGAACCACCATACACAGGCTGGCGGGGATGCAGCATCCTAATCTGGCGGACGGTGCCTGTTAGGCACCGCCACCATTTTAGAGGTGCTTGGTGGGTCCACCAGGCAATTGTAACGATTGCCTGTGGCAGACCCGTGGCTGACGGACTGTGCCTCTGCCAGCAAGAAGTGCTTCGAGATGGCGGTGAAACCGCCACCAGCAGGCTGCCGGTGGCGGTGGCGGTTTCACAGCCATCGTAATCACCCCCTAAGTTTGAAGAGTCAGACACATTCATTCATGGATGTCTGCTGCCAATCCTAAATGGGCTTATCTCAGGAGGGGCCCCTATGAGTGATAATGTCTGTTCATAGGTCAGGTGAATGGAGCATAGCATCAATAGCCAACACCCAGAGACAACCCGGAGATCTGAAGAAGGTCAGTGGGTCCTCTGTTTACCCTCTCACTGGAAGTTACCAGTTGTCAAGTTAAGCCGTGGACTGAAGGTTGCAAGAACTGCCACTTGGACAATCTGGGGGAGAGGGAATGCAATCCCACAAGCATGGCTCTGATAAGAGGACACTATGGGCTCTATAACAAGTCTGGTGGTCCACGGACCACCAAACTCGTGGAGGCGCAATGCTGGCGTTTTTCTGACCACCCTATTACAATTAGGGCGGTCAGACCACCATTGACCCACTGCAGCTGCCTGGGAACCGTCGTTGCCCGGTGGTGTTGCAGCGGTCAGGAGGCCGCAATATGCTTGGCGGGACCACTGCGGTCCCACCAAGCATATTGCCAGTTTCCTCTCCGCCACGGTTATCATGGCGGTTCTTCATCCATGAAAACCGTGGCAAAGAAGAAACAAAGCCCATTGTGCCCCTGCACCCTGGGGTGCATGCAGCGGTGCACAACATGTGCCCCTAGTGTGCATGCACCACAGTTCCTGCAAGACATGGACTTTACAATCCATGCCGTGCAGGAGCTGTTTTTGGCTTTCCCATTGCGGTGCCCATTTTCAGGGCACCGCTGAGGGAACGTAAAAAAAAAGCCCACCAGAAATGAGAAATACTCGTAATCAGGCCCTATGTGAGGTAAAAGTGGTAATTTGCCAGTTGATGCAACAGAGAATCTCAGCACCACTGGAGTAGTAGCTGACCCTATAGCTAAGGCTTTTGTAAAGGGCTGCATGGTCCAGAACATATTTTAGAGGCTGTGTACTCTTTTATATGGGAAAAGAAGACAGGTTCTCGGACTGTACTCCCTCTACTCATAGGGGTCAAAAGGGGCAATGGCCACATCCTCTTTGTTATGAAGTTTGCATTAGCCTTACCTGGGATTATTCCTACCTGAAAGACACTAGACTTAATGTTCTTTCCCAGCTGTGCAGCTAGTCGCTTGGTCTCTCTCTGGGACCAAGATAACAACCCTCTTGGATGTGTAAAGAGGCTCCAAAAGGAAATTGATTGCAAATGCTTCGCACAAATTGAGTGGGTAGTATTTAATCTATGTCTCATGTATGATCATAAGAAGGCAAGTCTAAATTCAGGGTAAATGAGTCCTGCTCTTTTGTAGTCTGGTCCCCACATTTCTTCATTGAGGAGTATCAGGAGCTGGAGGATGAAGGCCAGGATGCCAAAGATGCTACAGGAGGATATTAAAGACTTTTAAATGGCACTTTCCCCAGTGATCAACCAATGACTCCAACATGTATGTCAGATTCTTGTCAAACTGTAATAGATTATTTTTTGGCAAATGTTCAGATCTATGAAGGGTTTCACAATAACAAAAATATATATGAGTGCCAATTTCTACAGGTTGTAAATCTATTTTGTAATACTGTAGATCTCGACAGTTGCCTAAAATAGACTCACCAATTAACAAGAATTAAATGGATCGGTGACACAGCTGTTTTATATTTAATTCGTAAAGACATTTTGATGAATCAGTTGAAATGAGTGCAAAGTGAGCTAACTTGTAGCAGCAATCGTTTAACAAAAAGGGAAGCAACCGTAAAATGTATAGTTGACATGAAATAACATGTTCGGTTTGTCTGTGGTACATGTTTTGCTACCATGCAATTGCTTTAAAAGGGGTTTCAATGGTTACCATTGAGGTACAGGACAATGCTAATCTAAAGTCTGTCCATGAGCCACCTGGACTAAGGAAATGCCACATGGTCAGTGACTGGCTACCACCCTCCCCCTGTAACCGCACCACCCCCGGACACAGCACATAGACGTGGTATCTTTGGAAGGCGGGAGGTCGCGAGACCCCCCGGCCGTATTTATTAAGTACAAAAACAATAAATTTTTAAATTTGCATGATAAACAGTTATACAAAAATTCAGCAGGACATTAGATACATCATTGTCAACAGGTGTGAGTGACTATCCTTAACAGAGACTCTAATACAGATTGTTTCCTAACCGAGTCTAACATCCTCCTCTGCATTTTTGTATACTAACATTTCTGGCCATATGGCAAGGTCGCTAACCGGTGTCAGGTCCTACTAGCTGCGCCTCCCCTACAAGGTGTGCGCATGCGCAGCCGGGCCCGGTAATTACCCGGTCCATGCCGTGAACTTCATTTACCCACTAAAGGAGGGCCCTTACTCTGCGCCATCCGGTGACGTCATGAGTATGCGCGCGCGGGGTGGCTACCAGCCTAAGGAAAGCGTGACTCCCCAACCCGCGCCCCTTTGAAGCACCAGTTACCTTGCCCCTGTAGTTCTAGGAGGGGCATATAGCCCCTCCCCCTGGGCGGGCACCTCCGTAGGATGATGCCCGCCCCCTCAGACCTTCAAATAGTTGCTCACCGGTCATGACCTTACCGCATGCCCCATACCTAATAAATACGACGACCTATGGGAGAAAATTCTAAAGGACAACTACACTGACTAAAATCACACGTCATGTATAACACCATAAAGCTACAAGGGAAAGAAAAGGCCTAAACACGACTGCACCAGTTACACATAATACAGTATCATTCACTACCTTGGGAGAAAAAGGCCTACGAGAAAGCATAATCAAGAACATAAATTCACAATACAATATTGATCACTACAATGGGAGAAAAAGTCCTAAAAGAAAACCTCATCAGAAACTGACATTACTTAACATTTTTCTGCGCCCCGTGTCCGCTAGTCGGCTAGCAATGCGTCAACCACGTACTCCAGGGATGGTGGGTGGGGAAAATTATGCGCCCTGAGCGCCGGGGCACGTCCGGTGTGTGGGGGAGCGTCCAGGCAACAAGGGGGTCACCTGGGCGCTCCCCACCTCTTTATCCCACCCCAGTGGCCCACCCCCCCTCCCCTCCGACCCGGATGTCGATTAGCGACATCCGGGTCACGTAAACAGCCAATCGGTGGTAGGGGCGCGCCCCAGTGGACACGCCCCCACCACCGAGAGGTCCGGGGGAGGTCGCCGCACTGCCATGCAGGCGGGGGGGCCAAGAGCCCCCCCTTTCCATACTGAAAGCTGCAAATAAAGACCTGCGTTCGAAAATGCAAGTTGTACAAAATACAGCGCCGTAATTTCTCTCCAAGGACCCCTTACACAATCTGAAGGCTCTCCACTGGCTACCAGTTAGGAAGCGGTCCTTGTTTAAGCTTCTCTGTCTGATGCATAAGTCCTTGACAGGCATGGGCCCAGCCTATCTGAGGGCAAAGCTTACCCTTTACTACCCCAGGAGAAATCTTAGATCTGAAGGTAAAGCTTCCCTGAGTCCCCGCCACATCCGGGCTTTGAGATACAGTGGTCGGACCTTTTCCTACCTGGCCCTCTTTCATTGGAATAAGCTTCATCTCCACATTCGATCTTCCACTAACTTTACCAACTTTTAAAAGTTGCTGAAGACCTGACTATTTTAATGAGCTGTCATGTCACGAATTAGAACAGCGCCAATAGACCCCTTTGGGAGTGAGTTGTCGCTCAATACTAAGTTCCTTTAACCTACGACAGACCCAAGATCTGCTGACCTTCAGGAGACGACTCAAGACCTGGCTATTCGACCAGTAGCTGCAACCTCCCCCCTCCTCTCCCTCAGCGCCTTGAGACCCTCGCGGGTAAGTAGTGCGCTTTACAAATCTTGTGATTGATTGATTGATTGATTGAACATAACATAATTATCAATATACCAATGGGAAATTTTTAGGAAAGTTGAAAAGGCAACTAGTGGTTCTCTAATCAGCTTTCAAGTGAAAAAATACTAAATAAAGAAACGAGTGCTTTGGATAAAATCCCCTGAGCGTGCATACAGGACAGCAATTTGGTATGCAAAAGATAAACCTGGAAAATAGCATTTACAACCTGCAAAACTAAAATTAAAAAATGTATGTAGTCCTTTATTAAAAGGCTGGAAAAAGATGACTCCTCTGAATGAGGCAATGCCGCCTCAGTGGATAGCTTGGTCGATTGTATTACACACATACATCAGGGCGCAATTTACCTTACTTCAGCAGACAAATGAAATGAAATCAAAATGAGCTTTATTTCGATTTTAGGCATATGAAATCATAAAAGCAGACAGTTTAAAAACACCTCACCACGCTTCTATGAAATACATAGGTATACATATATAGATACAGATTCATAAATCAATGTATTTAACTTTAACTGTTTCCGATGTATCAAATAAAAAAAAAGCAGTATTTGGCATCAATACAAAAAAATAATCCATCTTAAATTTGACATCTCCCATATATTCTTCTCGGAAGTCTAAGCATTTAGATTTTTCCTTGCTCTCAATATGCTTTTTAGGAAACCCACCATGGTTTCAATACAATAATCATTATCCATCATCTGTAAATGCAGGAAATTATTCATGTCTGGGTGGCTAGTCAAGCGGTGGAAAGTCCCAAATCTAAAACCTGTTAGCACGTACCTATCGTATCCCCCTGTACAACACAATAGGTATGGTTGGATATTATATGTTGTAATTGTCATTTGATGCTGGACCGCGGTAGGTTTATTCATTTCCAGTGCCAGCTTGTTCTCCTCCCAAAAAGTCATAGAAACTTTTTTGAATTCCTTCTGATGTATGGAACTCATTGCTTCTGGCAGGGAAAAATAACCTGGGTGTCCAATATCATGCAGAAAGTTTTTTTTATATATTTTCGCCAAGTCTTACTGGCATGGTCTAATTTCATTGAATTAGTTAGGATTTCCTTATTTAGACCTGTGCTGGTAGAGGTCCAAATTCTGTGTCGGAGCATCACTGGTTGTACCTTAATTAAATCTGAAATGTATGGTACTCCTAGCTGGCTGTGGCAATTAAAAACTGAGGTGCTAGCAGGAACTGGCAAGATAAATCTTAAAAAGGCCTTTTCAACATATTGGATTGGTGCACAGTCCTGAAATCCCCATATACCCGCCCCAAAGGTGGCTTTACCCAGTTTTTAGTGAAATTAATTAAGGCCACAGTATACTTCATTAACAAAAGGCTTCTAGTCTTAATCGCCTGAGCCCAGGACCCAGTATGGTTAAATAAGATACCCATATATGTGAACGAATTGATAGGTTCTACTCTGCTTCCCCCAGCTTGAAAGCTTCTGAACTTTTGTTTCCCTCGCCCACAGGTCATTAGAAAACTTTTCTTTGCATTCATTTTTAAACCCATATTTTCCATCAAACTAGTGTAAAAAGTGAGAGCCCTTTGTAAACCAATCTGGATACGTGCCATAAGTACCGCATCGTCCGCGTAAAGAAGGGAGACTATCGGGCACTTGTTTACGTATGGCGGGTCCCTAGCGTTCGACATCAACTCCTGTTACAATGTGTTGGTAGAGAGAGTGAACAGGAGTGGTGCCAAAACGCATCCTTGCCTTACTCCCCTCTTCACTTTGAACGATGTGGTACACTCTCCCTTAAGTCCATAACGGACTTTGGCTGTTGCACCAGAATATAGCTGGCTTAAAAACTGGATCAATGTTGGATCGACCTTAAGATCACAAAGAATACCCCACAATTTGCTGTGTATACTTCAGCAGACATAATAACGGGGTTTAGCGATTATAATGAACCCTGCGTTTTTCTCCTGTCACAGCTCTGTGGTATAATTTCAAGCAGGAGATACAAGGGTGCACCAGGACCCAATAGGCTTCCAAAGGACTGTTTAAAAAGAAAGTGTCACAACAAGGAGATTGGTTAACACTAACCATGCAAGCCGGGTACAGCGGGAGCGATGGAAGATGCCAGGTGTAACCCTTTCCCCCATATGGAACCACCTGGGAGTATGTATAAACCCACTCCGCAGATCACACCACAGTAGGGGAAAAAAGGGACAAACGAAACAATAAAGTTGCAGCAGCGAAAACACTCAATGGAGCGATAATCTGGATTTGTAGACTTCACTCCTATGGTAGCCCCGTGTTCCCTGTATATGAGACACACATGAAGTCTCCACACTAACCTTTCACTATATATCAATATTCAATATGTGATGTACTGCACTTACAGTTAAAGCTGCAGCACTCATCCCGATACAAGAAGGCACAAAGGGTAAAAATAAATAAAAGAAAGCAAGATATTTCTTCACCATGTTTCTACAGAAAGTACACACTGAAGCACAGACACTAGTTTAATGTAATGTAAGTAGAACTTTATTCGGATTGCCTAATGCAACTTCACAAGCTCATTTCAAGATGGAATTTAACCTGTTTAAACAGGTCAATGTTGCAAAAGTTTGTAAAATGTGCTGCAAGCTGAAATCTGCTCCAGATCAATGCCTTAAATATTACATGCGAAAAGAGACTTCCACGGTGCGAAATGGAAGGACAAATTCGAGGAATAAGCACTTATATTCTTCTCTAGAGTCATTAAACATATATCAATATTAGAACAAGCAAAAATGCCCAGAGTCTTTTAAATCTATTTTAAATAAATCCTACAAACGGATGCCATTCTTCGAGGACAAACCCCCTCTTGGTAAACGCACCCATACCTCAACGGTTGTAAACTTTACTCTTACTGTCTCAGCCAACAATATTTTGTTGCAGGTTTTCCAAACCGATATGAAATTAAATTAATGATTGATAGATAGATCTGGTTCGTTTCTGATTATTTATTTTGTTTCACTGTGTCAAGAAACAGGCTTGTCCTTTAGTTTGGCTTGTGGGAAAATGATGGTCGCAGGATACCTTGAACTTTCAGGCGATCCGCCTGATCTGTCTGCATGCCCTAATTCATTCTCTGAGGGGCACAGATCTGCAAATGACTTTGAGGGGCTTATTTACAAGCCCCTTGCGTAGCCGGGGCATCACGTTGCGTGACGCACCAGCGGTGCAACCTGCTGCGTGATTTTTACAATCACATGTAAACTACCCAGTGTGACTTTACGTGTGCTTGTAAATATCACCTCTTTTCATGCAACACTTTGCGTGTTAGGGGCGTGACATGGGTTTTGCTCTGGGTGTTCCCATGCAACACTCATGTCCACTGATGCAGTTCTAGATTTACGAGCAATCGTAAACCTGGAAATGCCTCAGAATGCTGCCCCACCTCCAGGGGTGGCGTTGCAAGGTGCAAAGAGGAGATTTCTCCTTGGTTTTTCCCTCTTTCAATGTGTGCTGCATTCTACAGCACACATTGGAAGGAGAAATTACCTCAATTGATTGTTTTTGTGCAGGAATTTGCCCCATCCAGCACAAAACAATCTCCTCATATCGCAGGCAGCCTTGTACCATGGTGCAAGGTTGCCTGCGCCAGCACATGGCAGCAGTTTGTGCGCCAGCGCAGGGGGAAGCACAGAGATGCGGCATGTTGCTGTAAATATGTTGCATCCCTGTGCCTCAAAACTAACAATGTGCGGCACAGCAAAATGACTTACGGCAACACTCTGCATTTGTTTCCCATAAATAGGGCCCTCAGTTTTTTGTTAAACTTAAAGAAGCTGCAGGGACGCTGATGATGACTCTATTAAAAATAACATAATTTTGAAAATGTTTTAGTTTATAATGATTGTACAGATAAGAGAATATAACACATTGCAGTGTTTACATAAGATCTATGGTTGTGATAACCATTCTCTCTTGTGGCTAGCCTAATGGACTATATGTGTTTTATTTATGGTGCATGGCTCGTGCTTTTTGTAATGGGTTTAATTAACTTTGCAAATGAAACTATGCATTCATTCTTTTGTTCTGCTTCAATTAATGTTTGTTTTCACCTGCTTATAATTTAAAAAAAAGTTTGTAATATTGCAATGCAATTGTAGATAAATGATCATCATTACCAAGGCTTTTGTGAGTATTCAAAACATTTTCAGTGAATTTTTTCCTCCTCATTCACACTCTTCTCCCAAAAGAGGTTAGGTAAGTTTGTAAATTTTGTTTTAAAAAAATCTCACACATGCTGACCTGCATTGGCAGAACTAGGAGTAGGCGATCAACAATAAAGCATCAATTATTATTATTATCATTATTATTATTATTATTATTATTGTTGTTATTATTATTATTATTGTTATTATTTATTATTATTATCGTGCTCGCTCCTGGAGACATCTTGGCTCTAATGGATAAAACTGACAAAAACAGAATGAAAAATATCATTCTTGTGAAAAAAGACAAGCAAGACTAAGTAAATGTGCATGTGGACCTTATGAATACTATATACTGACTTATTTCCACTTGTTGAAAATTGTCCATTTTAAAATTACGGATACACAGATATAAATCTATGATTTTCAACGATTTAGCTGTGTACATTTTGAGACTATGGTGCTTTACATAAAACAATCAAATTCTGTGAAGAGACTCATTAAGCGTAGATGGATTACTTTAACATGTATCTTTAGGAGCCAGGCTCATTGTAACTCAAGTCATTTTTAAGAAAAAGAAAAAGATCAAATATTTTCCAGTTTCGAAACCCTTAAGCTATTTCGATGAACTTTGAAATTTCAAATTAAGATATGATTCAGAAGTCAAGTGGCCAGCAGTAAGTTAGCTTACAAACTTGTCAGCTCAGACCCTGAATTCATCCCACAACATTACCTAAGGGGAAGAGAAACTTGACACATTTCACTAATGTTTTCTGGTAAACACTCGTTAAATGTTAGTCACAGATAACTTGTGTTTACAAGTTTCCATCCACTATCGCTTGCAGTCGCTACACCTGATGGGAAACACTAGTCACCAACATCACTAAGGGCCTGATTACGAGTTTGGCGGTCTCACAGTTGGACGCCATGCCAGTGCCGTGCTGCGAGACCACCAAACACGTGGTAGGACTGCCTGCCGGATAATGAGTTGAATCCTGGCGGGTGGTCTAGCGGCGGCGGTGCCTTTCTAAGGCTCAAAGGAGAGCCATAGAAAGACAGCACTGTGAGAGCGCTGCAGCACGATCCTGCACAGGAGGAAATGCACCATATTGTGCATTTCTTCCTGTGCAGGAACTGGGGGTGCAAACATACATGCAGGGGGGCACTACATATGTCCCCCCTGCATATAACCCCCCTGCACAGAGGCAAAAAAGGGGCCCAGTAAGGGCCCCTTTAGTTGCCTCACTGCTCCCCTTTCTATGACGGTCTCACCGCTCCGGATAGGGTTGCAGTGAGGCAACTCATAATATGTTCGGCGGTGCCACATTGGCACCGGCAGCATATTGTTGCCTCTGACCACTGCAAACACAAGGAGATGATAGACGGAGCGCTGAAAGTTTTCAGACACTCATCCCCAGTCACAAATCTGGGTTGAATCTTCGTCGTTCTTTAGCTCACTTCGCCACCCCAGTTCAGACCCAGCCACATGCAAATCAGTCTTGACCCTGTTCCTCGTGGGAACAGTCCAGCCCGAACTGCCTAGCCAGGTCTTCCCTGGACCGAAAATAAGCATCCTGGGACCGGTTTCAGGGTAACACCCCTCATCAGCCAGGCTAGCTTAAATCCTGTGGCAAAGTGAGCAAGGGACCCATGTCTGGGCATACCCTGCCAATTTATGGCGAACAAAGCAAACACAAGGAGATGATGGATTAGGCGCCTCTGACCACTACAAACCACTGTGGGATCCATGATCCCCGGCGGTTGTAGTGGGCCTGTGGCAGTCCAACCACCACACTTCGATTACGGCAGTCAGACTGTTAGTGTCTAAATATATATTTTTTGGCTTAGGTTTAAGGTTGTTAGATTTTGAAGTGGTTTTGGGTGGGTACTGTTTTAAAATGAAAATACTTTTTTGTTTTAAATAATTGTGTGTTTATTTTGTTAAAATGTATTTACATTGTAATTTTTTTATAAAAAAGAAAACATCTTGTTTAATAATTTTTATCTGATTTTTAACACTTTTTTATTGTTTTTAAGGCAAAATATGTATTGAATTTTTACAAAAGTAAGATTATTTTTTATAAATGAAATTATCATGTTAGACTAAATTTCTGACAGCTATTATTACACGTATTAAATTAAAAAAATATATATTTATTGAGGAGCTTGCAGCAGTGATACACAAAGCCCCAAATCTGGGGTGCAACAATATCAACCACACATATTGCGGTACAAAAATTTTTGTGTTAACATAGAAAATTCAAATAACAGGCCCCCCCCCCACCCCTCCCGGCACTTTAAAATAATGTTACATCGTACAATTGTCGGAGCCGAAGCCTTGTGAACACACGAGTGACAGCCCTTAAAAAATAGTCCCAAGTTCAGTAATTCCTGGCCAGACACATAAGACAAAGAACAGTGCAATAAAGAGAGATACACTACACATCAGGGTGGCTCAGTAAGTACACGGTCAGTGGAGCCCAGAAAACTTTGGACTGTGAGGCCTCAGACAGCTCTTCTGCATAAGCCTCCAGTTGTTCCCTACAATATATTAAGTCTCGGATCCATTTCTTCACAGTGAGCGTGGTTTTCGAGCCCCAACATTGCGCCACAGCACGTTTAGCCAGCAGAGTCGAAACAGCGACCACTCGCCTTTTGCAGGGCTTAAGATACTTCACACTGTCCAACAGGCATACCTCCGGTGCACACCGTACGCTCTCCATCACAACGTCCGAAAGCACACTCACAACCTTAGCCCAAAATGCAGCTATCCCTTCGCACTGCCACGCCAGGTGCAAAAAATCAGCATCAGCCTGTCCGCACCGCACACAGCTAACAGAGTCACGCAGACCAAATCTCCGCAATTGCGCAGGAGTATAATATAACTGGTGCAAAAAATTTGAAATGGATTATGCATAAATTGTAGTTCGCCGTGAGGCGCCCAGTCAACTCACAGCAAAATGTCCAGTGATCCAGCGGCAAGGCAAACCCCAGTGTAGCATTCCACTTAAGATATGAAGGGTGGTCCCCTGGCTCCCTCACTCGCTGGGACACACCATATAGCCTAGTGATCGGACCCTTACGTTCTTTCCCAGCCAGCACCGCCTTCAGTGCTCGCAGTGTTTGAGGTTCAGCGGGATAGTTAGGGTAGATGGCTCTGACCGCTTGCTGCACTCTCACATAGGTGAATCCCAGCATCAATCCAGGATCCCGACCCGCCTGTACGTCCTGCAATGAGCGGAACTGACCCTGTTCATATAGGTCACCTATCAGTGTAACACCAGCAGCCTCCAATGCACATAGAGCTGGTCGCTCCTGAGCTGCTGAGATTTCTGGATGCGCAGCAATAGGTAGCTTCGGGGGGTATTGGTGATCCAGCTGTACCCTCTTGACAAGAGCTCGCCAGGCCCAAGCAGTGCAGAGTACAGGATAAATTTCCGTCCTGGGGCCTCCATTCCCTCCAGAGAGTGCTGCCATCACTAGCAGCATCGGGAGTGCTGCGTCAGACTCAATTGTCGTATGAGGCAGAAACCGCTGCGGTAAGAACCAATAGTGCGCAAACTGCGCCTGCGCGCAAAGATAATATAAGCGCATATCGGGTGCTTCAAACCCTCCCCGGTCAAATGGCTGCACAAGAACATTCCAACTACATTGTGGCTTCTTACCCCCCATACAAATGACAGTAGGGCTGTCTGCAGCGTCTTAAACAGAGAGATATTCAGCCGAATGGAAATATTCACAAACAAGTATAACAGTTTGGGTAATATAGACATTTTCATCACTGCAATACGATCAGCAAGCGACAGGGGCTTCCGGGCCCAACGTTCCACCTTATCTGTGATCTGTGTAACAACACGGACATAATTCATGGAAATTACCTGGTCGGGATCCCTATGCAACCATATTCCCAGGTATTTCACCGGGTCGTGGGTCCAAGTCAGAGGGAGGTCCAGCTCCACCTCACACGTGCCAGCTGTCTACGAGAACACCATCGACTTAGCCCAGTTAATCCGTAACCCAGAGTAGCCCTCAAATTTAACGTACTTGCGGAGTAATACCGGCAGGTAGGTGACAGGCTCGCTAACATAAAGAAGCATGTCGTCGACGTATAACAAGACCACGAGGGGTCGCTGCCTGAAGCGCAATGCAGCCGACGCATGCCGTTGGTGCAATTTGCAAGCGAGAGGCTCCAAAGCCAACGCAAAAAGCATTGGCGATAGGAGGCAACCCTGCCGCGTGCCCCTGCCAATAGGGAAAGACGAAGACACCCAGCCGTTAACACGCACTCTAGCCATGGGCACGGTATACAGCACGCTGATCCATTGAAGAAAGAACAGTGGCAGGCTCATTCTAGTTAAGACAGTGAACATATAGTCCCACTGAAGGGAATCAAAGCCTTTCGCCGCATCAAGCAGCACCGCCACTGCCTGGAAGTCAGGGTCAAAGTAGTGTAAGGTGGCGAAGACCGTGCGCAAGTTGTGTGTGATAGACCTAGCGGGCACAAACCCCGACTGGTCCGGGAGTACCAGCAGGGGGACAAGTGGCTGCAACCGGAGAGAAATCATCTTTCCTAGGACCTTGACATCAATATTAATCATCGAGAGAGGCCGATAAGAATCACTACGATTAGCAGCCTTATCAGGCATCAACAGCATAACCAAGTGGGCCTCCTTCAAGGTTGGGGCAGACATCCAGCATCATAAGCCTCCGCGTAAACTTCAAGAAGCCTAGCGGCCAGGTCATCCACGTAGGCCTTATAAAATTTGCTGGGGAGTCCATCCAGCCCCGCGGCCTTACATGTAGGGAGGGACATAATAGCAAGCTTCACATACTCAATGTCGAACGGTTGTGTAAGATATTCCCTGTGGTCTACAGACAGCCAGCCAAGGGCAACATCATCGAGGTAGGAGTGTATGTCCGCCCTTTAGGGACTTTAGATTTGGCTTCGTACAGCATAGTGTAGAATTCAAGGATGACCTTGCTAATCTCAGGTGTGGTGTGGTGAGATGACCCCTTGCCATCTAGTATCTCTGTGATGTATTCCTGACTTTGAGGAGGTGCCAGCTTTGGTGCCAGCGAGTGGCTAGGCCTGACTCCCTGACCATAGTATCTAGCCGTGCATAGTCTAGATCTATGAACCAATTCTTGATCCACAGTGTCATTATGTTCAGTCACTAACTTCCGCATTGCGGACAACGTCACTGGGGATGGGTCTGCCTCGTAAGCATGTTTTAGAGTGGATATTTCTGCAGCTAATTTATTAATTCTATGCCGAAGGTCCAGCAGTACTTCCACCTGCACCCCATACATACTCCCCTGGTGGTCACCGTGAAGGCTTCCCACAGGACGCCTGCACTATCCACAGAGCCCTCATTCTCATGGAAATAATTCTGGATGGCCTCCCCAATAGTATGCTTAAAGACGAGTCTGTCAAGGAAGCTGGCTGTAGCCGCAATGCAAATGGAGGTCTCTCACATGTGGGTATCGGTAGCTCCAGATGCACGTGGGAGTGATCCGAAAGTGTTAGAGCCATGTGACTGATCCTGACCACCCATGTGTAAGCAACCTCAGTGGCAAGCCATATATCCAGGCGTGTACACGTCCCATGCACAAAGGAGACAAACGTAATCTCACACACCCCAGGATGTCGCATGCACCAGACATCACACTATCCTCCTGCCTCCAACAGTCCCAGCAAAACCTCCGATGCATCCTTCGGTCGCACCATACCCTGTCCCATAAGGTCCACAGCCAGATCCAAACAGACATTAAAGTCGCCACCCCAGAGTATCTCTACTGTAGGGAACCCCGAGATGTGGCACCATACATCCACAAAGAAGGCCGGATCGTCAATATTTGGGCCATACACATTTGCCAAAAGTACACTTACTCCTCCCAGCTGGCCATGTACCAGTGCCACATGACCCTGTTCATCCGTTTCGGCCCAAGTGACACTAAATGGGATCCCGCGTTTAACTAGGATCATCACTCCACATGAGTAGGTAGAATAAGAGGATGCTTCCCGTACCCCTGCCCAGCGCACACCCACAGTTTTCTCAGAGTGTTTGGTGAGATGAGTCTCTTGCAAAAAAGCTATTTGGACGACCATCCTATCCAGATAGGCCAGTACTGATCAAATGTTTTTCGGGAGTGTTCAGCTCAAGAACATTCCATGTTAAGAATTTTACACTACCACTCATTAAGTCTATCTAACAAGGCAAACAGCCTAGATGGATAAATCAGAAACATGTGTCCACATACATAGCAAAAAAAGGACATGTAACTATATTGTAGAAAAGAAGTGCCCCTCGTCCCCGCCCCTCCCCCTCCCTACAACCCCGCACCCACTTCAGCGTCCCCAACTCGCTAAAGCCATCCCAACCCAGTCCTACCCGTCCCAACCAAAGAATAAGAACAAATAAATACTAATGGGGTACTCCTATGTGGGGGGCGTAAGAGCGCTCCTAGCCTCCTATCGAGTAGGAGGTGGCTGAGTAGGTCTAGCACCTATGTGTGTTACACTATAATATACACTCCCTAGTCCCTGGCACTAAATAGGTTTGTCTAGGTAGAGAGGCATAAAAATCGCAACCTGGAAAAAAGGAACAGTTAGGAACAATAGCATTTCACAGTGCAGAGATGGTTAGCAAACTTACATTACAAAAGGGCTGGCAATCAGACAGCAGTGCAAGTCCCCTACTGTTCCTCAGTATCTGACGGCGACTGGGATTCTCGCCGTGACTGCTTCAAATGTTTAGCATGCTCCAGTGCAGCTTTGGGGTTGGTGAAAATTTTGGAATCTCCATCCGGACCAATCCGCAGACGAGCAGGGTATAACATTGCATAAGGAACCCCTTCGGAGTGTAGGAACTTTTTTACCGCACCAAACTCCCTCCGTGCAGCCTGCACAGCAACTGTAAAATCAGGAAAGAATGAAAGTGAGTTGCCCTAGTGTACAATATTACCCTTGTCTGGGGCCATGCGCAGAATAACATCATGGTCTCTGTAATTTAACAGACACGCGATAATCGGACGGGGGGGAGCTCCCGGGACCGGCCTTGCTGCAAGGGAGTGGTGCGCTCGTTTGATGATAAACATGGGGGACAGCTGTTCAGTGCCAAATATGTCCTTAATCAAATTCTCCACGAACAACTTCATCCTGCCGACATTCGTGGATTCAGGCAGCCCCGTAATTCGTAAGTTATTACGCCGGGAACGGGCCTCCAAGTATTTGTTCTTGTATTGGATGAGAGTCAGAACCTTCTCCATGTTCAGTGTCTTCCCGGCGACCTCACTAAATCCATCTTCAGTCGCAGATACTCGCTGTTCTACCTCTCCTATACGGGTATTTTGTTTCTCAAGTTGCACCGGCATATGGGTCAGGCGATGGTCCACAGCCACCATCGTCCCCTCTATAGACTGGAGGTTACGTTGCATGTCCAGCAGTTTCGTCTCCAGGGTGGGGGGGCCCCTCAGCCTGGGCATCAGCCTCCGAGTCCGAGGCCGCTCTTTGCGACGTCTTTGAGGATTTACGCGCCTCAAACGCCAGGTGAGGTTGAGATTTATCAGTTCTCCCCATGGTGTTAGCAGCAATTACAGGCGTAGTTGCCACAAGCACAGCAATCCCAAAAGACTGAGGGCCCAAGGATACACAGGTCGCCTGTGGTGATGAGCTAGCTGCAATTTAGCACTCAGAGCCGCAATAAGGCCAAGACAAGACCCTCCCCAACAATAGTAACAGACAGCAAATGCACCAGTTTGCAGTGACTCACAAGGTGTAGGCCCCCCAGACCCAGAGCAGTCCATATTAAATGGTGGTCTTGAACTGTAACCCCTATATGTTGTTGAAGGATTTATAGATGCACCCAGTTCCCAGAGGGAAGACTCCAGCTGAACAGGTGGGCTAGAGGGCAGTGGTGGTTCGCGGTATATCAATTATGGGCAGCCAGCGGTGCCACGGCAGGCCCAGAGTCACAAGGAACCAGCACAGCGTGAAGAGAACAGTCAACCGCCCCATGTTAATGCCAGAAAAACGCCACAGTTGCAGCCGTGCAGTAGTACAGGCAGCGACACAGTCTCTCAAGCCACCGCAGTCCTACGCCTTCATCCAATGCGGCCTGCTCCACCCTCGTGCATTAGCAGCCAGCAACAGCTCACGGGCGGCGGCCCGAGCCCAGACCCGCACCCACCTCCACAGACACCGGCCCGGGACGGACCACACACCACTCACCTCCGCCAGCGCCCAGGTGTCGTTGCGGTTCCTCTCCGCAGCGTGGGGCGAGCCAGGCAGGCCCAATGTGCCCCGGGCTCACAGGCACTCCGCTTCGTCTCCACCTCTGGCAGCAGGGGCACGATCCACCTCACAGGTCAGTGGTCCAAGGAGCAGGCAGCAAGCGGGCGCTGACAGTACGCCGCAATCCCGACAGCTCCACACACAGCAAATTTGTCACTTCCGGGCACAAGGAGGCCCAGCAGTCGCCGATGCACGCCGACTTCAGGACTTCACGGAAGCTACCTGTCAGGCACACCATGTCTGCGGTCGCTTCGGTGGTTCACAGCCGCCAAAACCGCCTCCTACGAGGCAGGATTATCCAAAGGTGAGGAGCTCTCGACTTCAGCGCAGAGATGCGGTGTAAACAGGCGTATATTTGGCGGATAAGGGCTCAGCCGGGCAGAGCCTCTCTAAAGATCGCCCATCTTGCCATGCGCTCAAACCACGCCCCCACATGTGTTAAATTATTAATGTTTACATTATTCCAATAGGTTTTAAAATACTATCTTGGTGTTTGTTGAATTTCATAGATAATACATTTCTGATGCACTTAATGCTTTTTAAAACGTTTATATTTATTTACATACATTTTTTCACATCATTTTTCCTTCAAAGTTCATTGGTTTGGAGTTGAAATATTAAATCAGACAACACCAAGAGCCCAATGTTTTCTCAAATGTTGTTTTGTTTGGAGAGGTAATAGTAAACTTGTCTTTGTCAATCAATCACGAATAACCATAATCAAACATATATTTAACTAACTCACACATAGCAATGTTTATAAAAAGTGATTCTTAGTTGTGATGTTATAAATCAAGTCAAAGAACATGTTACGAGTGATGTAATATATGATGTCATGAGCAACGAACTGCCAGGGTATAAGTTACGGCTAGCTCTGCTAACTATAACTGGTATATTTCTATGTTTTTTTAGTTCAAAACGTTAATGTTGTCACTGACATATTCACCTACTTATAATGTTACATTAACCTTTGGTTTTTTCAGTGAACATCTCAAATGACATCACCCACAAAACCACTTACACACCCACTCACACGCCCACACAACCATTCAAACTTGTAGATCTATACCACCTCTGTAATACTGCTGGGGTGTAGATGTATGTATTTTGGAGTTGCCTGGCCATCAACATCCATGGGAGATGCCACTTCGATCTTGCAGCAATTACCGTATACATAAGTATTCACCTTTTCTCTGTTTTCTCGTGGTCTTCTCAATAATTATCCTCAGGCTTCCTGCTCTGTAGTAGACCATGATGTCAGGAAAGGTCAATGCACCATTTTCACAAGGGGCTTTTAAGATTTTCATGTTAACGCTAGATCTGCCACATGCTCAGATGAAGGACATTAAGGGGAAGAGTTTTCATTATTTCATGGAGCACAGTAAGTCACCTTGTTGCACTGCCTTGCGTGAAAGGGCAGGAATCTTATTTAACATGATATGGCTCATCCCTGTTCTTTTCTTGTTCTGGCAAACAATGTGCTGCTTAGCGCCAGCATAGGCACCCTTGCACCGTGGTGCAAGGGTACTTGCATTGCAGACAGGATTGTTTTTGTTCAGGATGGGACACCTTGCTGCACAAACACAATACACTAAGGCATTTTCCTCTTTCTATGTGTGCAGCTGAGTGCCTCACAAATAGAAAGAGGGAAAAACTAGGAGAAATAAAGATATTTCTCCTTGTTATGCCTCATCTAGGGAGGCATAGCATTTTGATGCATTCCTCGATCTACCAGTAATAGTAAATCGGGGAAGTTGCCAAAACCCATGGGTGGATGTGTGGAAACAACCATGCTCCACCCATGGAAAGCTTCCCCAGGGCAGAGTAACGCAATGCAGCAATTTGCGCTGTGTTGTGTTACTGTAGAGTTGTCAAGCCATGCAAGGCCACACAAGGTGGCTTTGCATGTCTTGATAAATCTGATTTAGTAGCTGCGTGGCCCTTGAGCACCCTTACGTGATGCAAGGGTAATGTAACTCAATGATAAAGCTGGCCCTAGGTCTCTCTGAAGGTCTGAATTTCACTCTCAGGGATTTCCACAGGAAGAGTCTGAAAAAAGAGGCTCCGATTTGTTGTCATCCGAAGGACTATCCTACCCAGCCAAGAGAAATATAATGAGTTGAATCTAGCTAAGTCTCTCTTATCTATGTATGTCTGGCAAGTTAGTCTTGCAGCATTCCTTAATGTTATTAGTTTAATAGAGACCCAAATATTTAATTGAGTTTTTTGTCCAACAGAAAGGACACACAGTAATAATTTGTAGCATCTAATGGCCTGTAAATGTCAGATTTACCATCTCGATTTATGGCTAGTTTACTTTGAATGTAGGTACTTGTTCGATCTCTCCCTGAATCTCAATGACTGCAGGTGCAAAAAACCCTGGATTTGTTTGTGTCATATGAATATAATCTGTGAAGAGGCACACCTTATGTTGTTTCCTTCCTAATATAACTCCTTGAATTGCTTGTGTTTATTCTATTTGAATCGCTAGAATTTCAACTACTAGATCAAAGAGGAGGGGGGAGAAGGGACATCTGTGGCTTGTGCCTCCGTGGAGGGCAAAAGTGTGTGATTCTAGATCATTAAGATCATTAATCCAGACACTGATTTCCAAGGGCTTGTAATTTGCTATGATCCGTCATCTCATTCTTTGACAAAGTCCTAACCTCCATTATCTGTTTTCAGCATATAAACTCAGAAGTATGACCAGAATCTGTCTCTTGGTGATTTAGCACCTTTGATAAGATTTCAACATCCACATTAATTTAGGGTATTTAGGGTAATTTAGGGTAAACATTTATCAGGCTCCTTTCCCAGCATATGAATAAAGATAATAGCTACTCTCATAGAGCATGTGATAAAAGAGTCCTAATCAAATTGGTTAAAGTAGGACCCGTGTCTTTTGCCAATTATGGTTTTGTAAAACAAGATAGGAAGATCATCTGGGCTTGTGGATCAGCCTGTATTCGTTTCCTTAACTGATTTTTGAATTTTCAAGACTTCCATAGGGTGCTGTAAAGCCTTTCTACAGAATTCCAGGATTGCCAGGATACTGCAATCCTCCACAGAGCCTCTGATGTAATTTACGACCACCCGGTCTTGTGAAAACAACCCTAGGAAGAAAGTTCAGAAGGCTTTTTGCTTTCCTTTCTCGATAAGGGCCAATGTTCCCTCAGTTAATTTGATTATTTTTGTGTATCTCTTAGTCCTTCAGAGGCTCAACTGCTGGCCCAGCAGGGTGATCTTATTTCATAGATTGTATGCCTAATTTTAAAATGGTCATTTTAAAATTAGGGTCTGGGGGTTTTGACTTTTAGTGGGCTCTGTCGTATTGCTAGTTTTATATGACTTGTAGGGTGAATTTGTGTTTATTTAGTCTTAAAGGTCTCTCAGTTCAGCAATTAACATATCCTCAATACGCCTTTTCAGTCTCAGTTTATCAGTCATTGTTGAGATTGCTTCCCCTCTCAGTGTTACTTTAAGGGCATTCCACCTCTTGATGGAGAAGTGTCTCCTTCTAGTTTAAGGTGAAAGAATTCTGGGATTTTTTTGTTAATTTCTTCTTTTGTATCAGGTCTCAAAACAGTTCCGGGCTAATTTGCCAATGTGTCATTGGTTTTCCTTCATGACCTTGACCTCACACAATGTCCATGTGCACATAATCCGGAATAGAAATATCCACATTGTCTGCTGAGCATAGTTTGTGTAGACATGAAGACATAATCAATGTGAGAGTTTGTTCTGAGCATATGTTAGAAAGAAGATATTTTTTAAAAAAATCTGGGTGTAAGGACAGCTCAGTGCCTTTTAGACGCCATTCATTGAACAGCCTTTGTAGCCCTTTGATGCCAGCAAAGATGAATAAAAGTTGTGGGCTGTCGATCTGTATGGACCAAATCCGGCCTGATCAAATAGATTCAGGTTCGAAAGGAGTAGAAGTAATCTGTTTGAAAGAACCTTGGCAAGCACATTGGCATTAATATGTGTTTTATTTATCAATGAGATTGGTCTATATATCTCACAGTGTGCTGGGGTTTTGCCAGGTTTTAACAGTGTGACTACTATTGTTTCCCCCATCGAAGGGGGGGAGGGTCCCATTGGAAAGAGCTTCATAGTATACGTGTTGTAACCTGGGGTAAGCAAATTGGTGAATGCTTTATAAAATGTATTGGGGATACCGTAAATTTGTGATTTCTTTACAAGCAGACTTGCTGAAGATAAATGTTGATATTTAGTCTAAGTGAATAGGTGAGGCAAGGAATTGTTGATGGGCATTATTTAACCATATAAGTCTGATACAGTCAAAATAAATATGATAATATCCCATAGAGGGGGAGGTTCTAGAAGTTTAGAGACTAGCCAGAAGCATACTAATCAGTGAATTCTGCAAGTATGCTGTTGGAGTTGTAGGGTGGTGCGCCTTTTGCATCATCTATTCATACAACACACTGGGTAGCACAGGAGAATAAATCAGGCTAATGTTTTCCCTGATCTTTTTCCCTCACTTTATACTCTTGTCATATCGAATTCATGAAGATGCTTAACTTCCTGTGCCGACGCCTCCTTTAATTCAAGGAATTTAGTTTTTATGTCATCCATAGTCTGTGTGGATGGAATTGTGCATATTGCTGTTGTTCTCATTCCAATTTTTTAAGGTGATCTTGTAGACCATTACTCCGTGCTGCTTGTCCTTACAAATCCCCCATATATACGCTTTAGACCATTCCCACTGAATATTCAGCAAGCTAACTTTTCGTTAAGTTGAAAGAAAGTTACTATCTCATTTTTAATCACTTCTTTAAACACTGTGTCGAGGAGTGCAAGGGCTAGTAAGTGCCACGTAAGTGCTTGATAGTGCGGTGTTGGAATTTGAATCACTACTTTTACTAGTGAGTGTTCATAATCAGTCTTTGGCAGGTGATCTATAGAGGTTACCTAGGTACAAATGTGTTGGGCTCCTATCCAATAATTTAATCAAGATCAGAGAATATGCTGAGGAAATGTGAGTGCCATCCTGAGTGGACGGGTGTCTATTTCTACATATATCTATCAAGGCATGGGAATCAATGATAATCTGTAGGGCCTGTGCTGCAGAGTTGTATATAAGGCTCGTTAGATGGTAGAGGTCCATGTTCCTTTTTAAAACTAGGTTGGTTTCCCTCTTGAGCATTTGTGCCAGATCTGTTGTATAAAGTCAAGACCATCTAGGTTGGGCTCATTTACTTTCATAAATGTGATATGTTTGCCATGTGTCAATGTCTGTAGCATGTTATAGCTACCTTGTGTCTCATTTAGTTCAAGGAGAAGGGTGAATGGAATCCACCGTGTCACCAGTATGGTGGTGCCATGGACATAAAAAGAATATATGGATAATGCTCTATAGCCTCTACATTAAACTACCACTTTGCTGGCTGTGGGTTAGCAGTCAGGTGTGTATCCTGGAGCATAGCTGTATCAATACATGGTGGTTAAGGTATACTAATAAATGTCTAATTTTGAGGGGGTCATTTAACCCTCTAATATTTCATGACAATAGCTGGAGGTTTGTCTTGTGTCTATTCATCATATTGCTGGTGTTTATGTTGTATCGACCATTAACTTGTCTGCCAGTAGTTAAACCTATTGCAAGCATTTCTCCCATCACCTTTTGTGTATTTCGGTTAATTTGGGAGCATCTTCATTTGCCAATGTGTGTCAAGTCTATGCCCTCGTCCAGAGGAGCACTACAGTCCTGCTAAGGTGCCACCATCTCGGCTGAAAGTGCATGCTTTCATTCATTTGATGGATGGTGAAATTATATTTATCAATTATTTTGCCCTTCTGCATTGATTGATTGGATGGAAGGATGTATGTAATACAAATTGACTGGCTAGATTAATTTATATGCGTTGCTTTGTGGAATTGAATAGTCTGGTTATTGGATAAAAGTAATTGGTAGTTCGCATGATCTGAATAATGTCTCAAATTGACAGATCATCAGTTCGTTAGATCAATAAATTGAATTTCATGTTTTGATTGAATGATTGCTTTGATAGATGGGTTCTGTTGATTTTGGAGGCTGTGGATTGACTGATTTGATAGATTGGTATGTTTTTTATTGTTGATCTGGTGAAACCACTAAATAAATGGCTGGTAGCTAGGGGTGGGAATGAATGGAACATGGAGACAGCTGAATCAAACCAGCAATTTGAGGATCGTCTTGTTTCATAATGAGCAGATATCGCTTTGTTATGCATTACATGTAGCGATAAATGGATTTGCATTGATAGATCGAAAGCACAAGAGATGTTGGTGAATAAAGGCAGTCTTGATAGATGAAGGATTAACAAATTAAAATATTGCTTCATGAATGTAGAGAGAGAATGTCAAATGTTTGATGGGTGAATGGCTGACTCATAAATGATGAGTAGACAGATCTTTATTTTAAGGTACACAATAACTTGATGATGAATGTATGGATGGATGTCATATGATAGATGCAGAATTGACAATTGTACATGAATGGGGTGCTTATAGATTTATACTAGATGTTCATTTACTTGTAAGGTGTACTGGTGGAATAAACCCACCCTGGGAGACAGGAACATTTCAAGCTAGGAGAAAATGTTACTCTGGCCCGAGTACCCATTATTTTATGTGTTCATTTGATAGGATGACCAGATGCTTATTGGTGCTGCTTTTATTGTAAAGACACTGTCATTATGTTGCAGAGAGTCTTGCATTACTGTGGCCTGGATCCAGAACCGTCTCTGTGAGTGAGGGAGCCTTGCACTGCTGCTGCTAAATCTGCACCACTGCCATTGCCTATTATGCCTCCCACTCAACAAGAGAGTCACCGTCAAGCTCCTCACTCGTGCCTACAAAGCCCTACACAACCTAGGGCCAGAGTACCTGAACCACTGCCTCACATTCCAAGTACCCACCAGACAACTCTGATCCTCCCAACTCTCCCTCGCCTCCATCCCCAGGATCCATAAGACCAGAACCAGAGGAAGATCCTTCTCCTACCTTGCCGTCAAGACCTGGAACATCATGCCCCTCTGCTTCAGACAAACAGCATCAGTGACCTAATTCAGGAAGGACCTCAAGACCTGGCTCTTCGAATGATCCTCCACCAAGTCTGACCAAAAACCTGACTCCAACAGCGCCTTGAGACCCTCACAGATGACTAGCTGCGCTTTTTACGCCCTTGATTGATTGATTAATTGATTGATTGATTGACTGATTGATTATGTATGCTGACATGTTTAGCAATAACACAAGACCTCCACCTCTGTTTTTCGTGACCAAGGTTCTGTTCCAGTGCTCCAGCTGCTGCTCATGGCCTTCCTTTCGGTTTCCACAGTTCGCCCCTTAGGTGATCTTGGCCTCATCTCAGCTGTTATGTGAGCTGGCTTTTCTGTGTCATACATAATGTGTACATTTCAGAATCCGATTCTGGTCTTGCAGTTGGCATCCAGAACTTCTGTCATTCTGTCTGCAGTTTCTTTGGTCGATCATGAATGTCTCCTACAGAGACTATGAAAGTCCCTCATGCCCAGAAGATTCATTAGGACTTTCTGCTGTTTCCATAACAAATGTTTTTTATAGGCGAAAGTAGCTAGTCTTTTTCCCAAACCCCAACTTGAAGGACCAGTGGATTGTGCTTCATCTGCTCTCTACCCTTTGACCTGTCCGGCCTGTGGGAAACTGCCAGGAGACTAAGCTCCCTTTGGCTTAGGTCTCCAGATCACTTAGGCATGCAAGCCCCTCAACCACTTCAAGGTGGCGATCCTCCAAAGGGTGCTTGATCTGTGTGTGAAGGACCTGGCTGCTGTCTGCACCTTGTTTGTGATGGAATCTTGCACTGCCACTGTCAGTCTGTGTGTAATGGGTGCCTGCACAGGTGCTTTCTGTGATGTGCTTCTTTTCATGTGTGTGACACATACATTCACTCCTTCTGTCAATG
This sequence comes from Triturus cristatus, assembly GCF_964204655.1. Taxonomy (NCBI): domain Eukaryota; kingdom Metazoa; phylum Chordata; class Amphibia; order Caudata; family Salamandridae; genus Triturus; species Triturus cristatus. Next base: position 401,436,547 of record NC_140592.1, on the reverse strand, counting down.
TTGTGCCTGTTCTCTTTCTGGAGGAAGTTCGCCCTGTTGCTGTCTGAACAGTGTCTTTTCTGATTATGAAGCCTGCACCACTTTTGCCTGCCCCGTGCTTGTTTTCTTAGTGAAGGATGTTGGCAGTCCAGCCAAGTGCCCTGTAACTGTTCTTGCTGTGAAAGATGGGTGCACTGGTATTGCATGTCCTGTGCTGTACTTGGGGTAAGTTTGCACTGCTGCTGCATGCGGTCAATCCGTTCTGTATGTGAGGAAAGCAAGCATACTGCTGCCTGTGTTGTGTCTGTTCTGCTGGTGAGTGAAATTAGCACTTCTTCTGACCTCACTGTGCCTATTCTGTGTGTGTCAGTATGTTGTACTTCTGCTGCCTGAGCTACGCCTCTTTTGTCTGAGATAAGCAGCTACACAGCTTCCTTGTTTGCGACGCCTGCTTTGTTATTGTGGGGAAATCTCACACTGCTACACCATGGCCTACATGAAAACTGGCAAGTAACCATGTGCTGAAAAACATGTTGGCTTTTCCATTTGGATCACATTTACAAAATTCAGAGTCCAATACACCCTTGAGGCTGAAAGCTCTTGATACCAGATGGTATGTGTTCCCTTTAAGGAAGCTGCATAAGAGATATTGGCCTCAATGTGTTTATCTTTAATATTTACCTGTTAGTCTATTTTGGAAGTGAGTCAGTTGCTGTAGAATAATTTTTGTTTAAAAACTTGCCATGCAGAATGATGTTCCCTATCCCGGTCTTGAGGCAGTCACGTTTAACATGTATCTCCCAGGACGCTGGCTCTTTTCCCAGATGAGTGGCCTGGAAGCTATCTTTGCTGTCATGAGTCTTTAAAATCTTTGCAGCCTGAACTATCACTTTCCCCTCAGATCTCAAAAACGGGGGGTACTGCTGTTGGTGGATCTGTGAAACTGGGTACAACTGTGGTGCTGGGTGTTTAAATGTGTATAATATGTGTAACCTAAGGGATTTCTTTACTGACGAAAGTCTGAGTCCGTGGAATCTGATGAAAAAGTCTTAGGGCCATATGTAGGTAGAAAGTGTTTTGCGATTCTCTAATTGCAATTTTTAGGGAATCGCAATTAGAGAATTGCAAAACGGAATGTAGGTAGGATTAGCAAATAATGTTGCGAATCCTACTTATTCCTTAATTGCAAATTGCAAATTGCAATTCGCAATTAAGGAATACCTCCCCATTCATTCCTATGGGCCCAGAGGCCCATAGGAATGAATGGGAAGACATTCTCAATTTGCGACTCTCAATTAGAGAATCGCAAATTGAGAATGCAATTTCAAGTGTGCCAGGGTGTCAAAAGGACACCCTGTTGCACCCCTGAAATGAGCATGGGTGCACATGTGGCACACATACATGCCCTAAGGACATGTGTGTGCACCACATTCCACTTTGAAAAATGCAAAAATATGCATTTTTGAAAGAAATCGCAAATTACAACCAACCTGTAGTTGGTGGTAATTTGCGATTCCTTAAGGCCAAATTGCACTTTTTGGTGCTTCCTACAATGCATTTAAGGAATCGCCAAATTTGCGATTCCTTAAATGCAATTGCAAAATAAGGAATCGCAAATTTAGTGATTCCTTATTTTGCACGCAGATTTGCCTTCCTACATTCCACTTAGCAAAATTGCGATCGCAAACGCCGAAATTCGGCGAATTTCGGCGTTTGCGATCGCAATTTTTCTTTCTACATATGGCCCTTAAATCCCCGACCATAGAATGTACAATCTATGTAACCTAGGACACGTGTTCTCTGTACACAGCGTGACCTGATAAAGTGTGTCTATGTAGCATAAAAGATAGCTAGGGTGGCAGTGGTCCGGACCATTAAAATTTCTATACATTGGAATATAACTGCTCTCTCCAGACCATTGGCCTTTAAAACCTCTGTAACGTGAGGGTAAATCTGCTGCCAGCCTGTGATATCTGGGTCACCAGAGATATAGCTGTTTTACCGGATGTCCGAACCCATGTAATATCTGTCATCAAATAGCTACCTGCTGTCCAGGGCTGAGCCTGTAAGATCCGTGAAATGTGTGAGTTAGCGTTCCTTATTCAAGCCTGAGACCAAACAATCTCCTTATGTGGAGGGTTAGCTTTTGCATCGCCACTAAAATAGATTTTGAATGTGAAACCAATATATCTCTTAATGTCTGTTCAGCCTAAGAGAAAGATCTGCTGTCTAAAGCTAGAATCTGTACAATATGGGCAACTTGAACAAAACCTCTGTTATTCAACCCTCTGTGCTGCATCAACGCAGTATCTGACATATGCAGTAATTCCATACACAGATTTACCAATAATATAGGTATCGCTAGTTAATGTATGCGAAAATCCCACCGCTTTACAAGTAACCTCTTTGGTACCCCTCGGAAATCAGTGTTCCTGCACCAATCTCTGCATGTCATTCCCAAATTTGGGCCATTTTCTAGGGACTAATTGTACCAGGTGCATTTGGAATTACACATGCTATGCAGGATTGCGACATAACCAAGTTTACGAATTTGGATGGAACTTCTGTTTCCAAACACACTGACATTAACAAGCCACTTGGAATGATGGCCAGAGTTTATGGAGAAACCGCATACATACCCAGGACCCTACATATGGAAATGTGTCAAAATTGTGCATTATTTTTTTCAAGTTTTGACTTCTAGATTTTCCCCTGAGAGGTCCTTAGGTAGGTGTTGGCTGAGGGACCCACAACCATTGAAGATGTCTCCGTTGCCAGGTGCCGATAGAAGATTGTTGTATTAATCACACAAGGTGTGATGAAGTGTACATATATAAATAAAGCACAATAGCCTTTGTAACGGATCTAGGGATCTTCGGGACCCAGCCCACCTCCAAAACTTTCCCTCATTTCACAGCCCAGACTCCGGTTGACAAGAAGAAAAAAAGCAGCTTAAATACGTGCCAACCAATCGGCTGCCACCCCGCGGAGCTGAGCACACTGATCCTGATTAACGAGGAAAGGAGGTAGTGAGGTGGGGGAGGAAGTGAGTCTGCCGCTAATCCCCCTCCTTGAAGGGAGGCTGGCTGGCGTGCCCACCCCAGCATCCTGGCTTGTGACAGGCAGTGCTGGTCCCGAGGCTGCAGCATGCTGCGCGCACAGCCCGCGCTGCCGGTGCGCCGCCGGCCCCTACCTGCCCGCCTCCGCCCCCGCGCCCGTGCACACTAGCACCCCGCATCTGCCAGCAGAAGGGAAAGGGGCGGTCAGGATGCTCGGCGAGGGAGGGGGGTCGTGATGGGCAGCACGGGGATCTCTTGACTGACTTCCTGGAGAGGATGGGCGCGGGAGGAGGAGCGGCCGTTTGAGTGAGCAGAGGTGCGGAGCACGGCCGGGAGAGGTGGTCCGGAGCACGGAGGGCAGAGGGTGTCTGGAGCGCGGCCGGAACTGGCCGCGGCAGCGATGGGCGAATGGACCATCCTGGAGAGGCTGCTGGAGGCGGCGGTGCAGCAGCACTCCACCATGATAGGGAGGTAAGGTGCGGACAGGCGACCCCTCCCCCGGGGCTGTGGTACATGCCACCAGGGTCCCTTATCTTTCTCCTTGATAATCCTCGGAATTGGGGTATCCTTCCGTGTTACCCCTTCTACATTCTCATGCTCCTTTACATCCTCTTATGTGGATGGGAGGTGTGGGGAGACGGTTCTGCCACCTGCCCACCCATTCGCCTAGCACCCCCCCACCCCCCCATCCATCCCTGTCTGAGGACTCTGTGCTGTCACCGTGCTACTCTTTCCTCCCCTTTCCTGTGCGTGATCGTCTGGGGTGGGGGCTATTCCCTTTCACCTATTGCCTTCACCCTGCATCCTCATACGGGGTGAGGTCTCCCCTCCACGCCCCCTTTCCTTTCCATTCCCCGTGACAGGCGTATGAAGGGTGCGGGTCTCTTCCTTATCACACCTATTATTATATATTTCACCTGCCTACCGACTACTGTCCTCTCACCTCTGTTTAAGCTCTGAGTTCCTGGTGTGCCGTACCTCCCCCATTCCCTCTTCTCATCACCTAGTCCTAGGGGGTCTCCTCTCCCCTTCTGCACCCTCCCTTCACCGTATATGCTAATGAAGGGAAAGGGTCGAGTCTTTCCTGTTACCTGGTCTCCCACACCCCAAATGACCCATCCTTCTCCGCCCGCCTCCTCCTCTGTACTATATCGTGAGCTTCCCGCCTCCTTCCACCGCCACCCCTGTGGAGGTGGGCTGGCCGCCGGGAATGAGAGCGGTGCGGGCCGATTCTGTCTGTCTTTGTGCGCTGCTTTTAGCTCCGGCATGGAAGGGCTTCGCATCGCTGTGGTGCTGCAGCATGCCTATGCAGGGAGGCGGGGGAGTGATGACACGCAGGGTGAGAGGGACGGTGGCTGCGTGAGGTGGGAGGTCACGGGTCGCTCCAGAGATTACTTCACCGTGTCCTGCAACAGGGGCCATTGGGCTCTGATGCCTGATCACGACAACTGAGGCTTTACATCCTGCTCTGCCTTAATCTGTCTGTGTGTGTGTATGGTGTGTATGGTGTGAATGTAACCAGAGAAGCACGTACCAGTGCTGTGCATCCTCTTGTCTGCGCAGCGTCTAAGCCTCAATTCAGTGTTTGTTACAGTACAGGTGTGCAACAGCGTCAGTACGGTGCATAGGAATGTCGGTGAGGCGTGGGTGCATACGTGATACAATAAATCTGTGGGGGAAAAAATTGCAACACGGGAGTGTACTTTTCAAACTGTAAACAAATGTAATCTAAACAAATCATGAAGCGGTACATAAGGTTTACAACAAAAAACTATGATTGAGGTTATTGGTGTTATAAAGAAACTAGAACTTTAAATCATAAGTGTGAGCACCTATTCCAAATAATGATCGGAAGGATTTGAATCGATATATAACAAAAAACAAGTCCTAAGTCGATGTTTCGGTCTTTCTTGGCAGATCTGTCCATCAGACCATCCTCAGGACGAAGAATGTGATGGCAAAATAGTCCCTTATGCGTGGTTAGATACTAAATGTGTGCCAAATGACAAATGACGACTTGAAAACAATTCCAAGTCACTGACACAGAAGAAGCCTGTCCAGTAGGCTTACATTTGTTTACAGTTTGAAAAGTACTCTCCTGTGTTGGAAAATTGTTTTCTACAGATTTGTTGTATTTTAAGTGATGCATTTATATCCAGATTGATCAAGAGTCAGTCACCAATAGGGTCTTGACACAGAACTAATTGTTTAGAATTATTTAACTGAGTTTGTTGAACACAATCCCTTGAAGGCATAGTCACCTACTATCAATCGTTCTGCCCAAGCCTCCAGGGGGATATTGGGTTTCCCACTTTCCTGTTACTTGGGTGGATACGTGTCACCACTGTGCGTGTCTCTATGTAGCAGTGGGCATGTGTGACAGTACTGTGCATGCATGTGTCTGTACTGTGTGCCTGTAAATGCATATACTGTGAGTACAAGGGTCGGTGCTGTATCTATAGAAGTCCCAGTGCTGTGTATCGCTGTACATGTGCACAACAACTTGAATACTCCAAGCTGTAGGTTAGAGAGTGGCCTAAAGGTCACAAGGCATCGTCCACCCACGGATGGCCTGCTTTATCATCGGGCTCCTCCTCACACTGGGACACAGAAGGATGGATGCCAGCATGCAGTGGCATAACTGGAGGGGGCGGTCTGCCCCGGGCAGCACTTTTTTGAGGGAGGCGGCTCTTCACGTGAGGTGAGCAATATTCTGTGGCTGGGTAGCAGATCTAGCTGCTGAGGAGGAGGCGGGCCTTTTGGTGTGTATGAGGGGTGGCAACAGTGACCGCTGGTGCAGGTAAGAGCTGTAGGTGTGAGTCGACAGACAAGGAAAAAAAAAACCAGTTACCTTATGCTCGCCAGATCGCAGACTCGGTGTAGCGGCGAGGACAAGGTATTTTTCTTTTTTAAATTTTATTTTCCCTTGTTGTCGTCAGTCGACACCCCCCCACCACCACCCATACCTGCACCGGCTGTCACTGGGCGGCAAACTCAGGGACCGCCCCGGGAGGCAAAAGCTCTAGCTACGCCACTGCCAGCATGGGCTACAACCGTACTTAGAGGGCAACACTTCAGGAGATGTGATTAGGCAGTATATAGTGGAGAGGGGAGGTAATCAGTGGAGAGAGGAGATTTAAACATGCCTTCAGGGCTCGTAGTCCAGAAGGACCAGGTATTAAACCCTTAGTCCCATGCAAATTTTCGAAGGTGAGTTAGGACGTATACATGGACTCATGCAGGAAGCACTCCTGTGGAGTTCAACAGAACAATTGATGTTGTATTCCAACTATTCTTTTACATTCACTAGTTCATTACGCTGACATAAGCAGAGAGGGACAGGTCCTGATGAATGTCACTGCACCTCTCGATGAGGGCATTTCTTTGAGGCAGAAACATGTCAACTACTCTGGCTGGGTGAAATCTATCCCCATCTCCTTTTAATTCTGTCCACTGGGGTCAACAATAAAGTTTGAGTCTAGCAGGAGGGAGTTATACTTTTCTCTGGCCACTAGTTATCTCCCCTCTGCACAACTTTTCACACTGCCTAATCACATCTCAGAAAGTACTCCTCTCTCAAAATGTTGTAGCCATGCTGGAACACTGCTGTTTGCCAGCATGAAGAGGAGCTCGTAGATGAAGCAGACCACCATTTGCATGGGTGAGGACTTTCATAATGTAAGAAGGAATTCTTTCTCAGTTGTAAAACATACATCCTCTCTGTACAGTACAACCTAAAGTACTCCTGTTTATGTGCATATGATAGCAGGACATACTCCAAGACTTAACCCTCCCTATTCCTTGTGTGCTTACTACTTCTCTTTACATGGTAACATTAGGGCCAGTACTGTATGTATGTGTGTGTGTCAGAAATGGGTGTACACAAATGCTTGCATTATTTGTGTCTGAACAGGTATGAGTGCCAGTATTGAGTATATATGTAACTGCCAGTCTTTCTGTGCAAAGTCCCAATAATGTGCCCATGAGTGAAGCTGCTGTATCTTTATGAAGGTCAGTACTGTTTGTCCAAGCGCAGTACTGTACATAAGTGTTAAGTCGTCTGTGTGTATGAGTGTCTTCACATAATCTACATATTAATGCTTTTATTGCATGAGTGCATATATTAGTACAGTATTTGTCTCTTTACCAACGTGCACGAATGCCATTACTCTGCATGTGAGTGTCAGTACAGTATGTATCTCAATACCGTCAACTTGTCTGACAAGGTATACATGCATGCCAGTATTGTACTTTTCAGTGTCAGTGCTCTGTGTTCATAAGTGTCAGTACTATGCATTTGCCTAAAGCTGCGTGTAGGTGTCAATACTGATTGTAAATTTATGTGTCAGTACTGTTTGTCAAGACTTTGTTTGTGTCTGTCTGAACAAGTGTCCAGGAGTGCCACTGCTGAATGCATCTCTGTGGTAAATCTGTGTGTGTGTGTGTGTAAAAACCCAAAGGTTAAATAGTTAGGAAAACATTATTTATTCTTTCTATACAAACCAAACATAAACTGCTACACTTATACCTTTAATATCACCTTTACATTAGTATAACTTTATTTATTCTTTATGTACAAACCAACTTTAAACTACTCAAAACTTCTAAGCTTATACTTACACCTTTAATATCCAATTTGCACCACACCTTCACATTATTATATCTCACGCACCTTCATACACAATGTATTCAACTCGATAGCCACACTACATTAACTATAACTCACGTCTTCTCCATGCACATCTTATATTCTTTTATATAATATCACTTATACAAGTGTTTTGCAAACTGTGGGTCGTGAGCTGATTTTCGGTGGGTCACGAAAATCCAAGCCTGTAAATCCTGTATTTATCTTGTCACATTTACTGCACATCAAAGACAGAGGTTAAATGTCAGGATATGCCATCTGGAAAATTGCTGGTTATGCTTTTTTAACACAGGGATTAACGTTTACAAACTCGTCATAATGCAGTCAGAGAAATATAAGAAAAGCTAATTATGTGACAAACTTGGCTGTATGGTGAAATTTTTTGTAACACACAGCTAAAACTAATACCTGTAAATGAACTGTACACATTCAGCAGTTAGGAAAGCAACATTTTTGTGTGCAACATAGTTTTATAAATACAAATATTTCTGTGCAAATTTAGTGGCCATTTCAATGGGAAATGTGCTTTCTGTTAATGACAATGCGCTACAACATGATGTTTTTGTTACTTTAAAAAAATCACCCACCTCATGTGCATTAAGGTTAGGTGGGTCCTGAAGGTTTTTCATTTTGAAAATTGGGTCATAGTTTTAAAAAGTTTGGGAAGCACTGCCTTATACCATATAAAGTTATAGTATTTATAATAATACTTTAGCCATTGCACATCACATCATGTGTGAAAACTCGTTGCATTGTAAAGTGGCGAGTTATAGTTAATATAGTGTAGCTATCGAGTTGAATACACAGTGTACAGACATTCCGAAGTTATATAAACTTCAAGATGTTGCTTAAATTATATATTAAAGATAAATGTTTAGAATATACAATTTTGGTGTAGGTGAAGTTTGACTTGTAGAGAAAGAATAAATATAGTTTTAGGAATGTAAAGGTGGTGCGTAAATTAAGCATTAAAGGTATATCTATAAGAGTGGAATTTGTAATGTTTGTGTAGTTTAAGTTTGGTTTCTATAGAAAGAATGAATAAAGTTTTCCTAACTATAACAAAGGTTTAATCTTTGGCTCTTCATTCATTTAAATATTTTTTTCTTAATAAAAATGTCTGTCGTTGAGTGGAGTGCCATTAAGTGGAGTGTGGTATAGTAGAGTGGAGGAGATTGTCGGTCAGTGCACTGTGATACAGTGTAATGTAGATTGGAGTGGAATAGAGTGTAGTGTGGCAACATGGTGTGACGTACAGTGGAATAGCATACAGTGAGTGGCAGAGAGTGGAGTTGTATACAGTGGAGTGGGGTAGGGTGGAGTGGAGTAGAGTGGAGTAACATAGCATATAGTGGGCTAAAGTGTAATGAAATGCAGTCTCATGTTGTATATTACAGTGGCGTGAAGTGTATTAAAGTGGACAGGCGTAGCAGAGAGTTGAGTAAACCGTCACAAATTGAAGTGGCATTTTGTACAGTACAGTGGAGTGGTATGTTACAGTGTTGGAGAGTGTAGTACATTGTTGCACAGTTGAGTGCACGAGCATAGAGTGGTGTGGAGGGTTGTATAGTGTAGTGTAGGGGCATAGAGTGGAGTACAGTATGGTATAATGACACAGAGTGTAGTAGAGTCTTGTACAGTGAAGTTACATCGAGTGGTGTAAAGCATGATACATTAGAGTGGCGTAAAGTGGAGTGTTGGATAGCGTCATAGAGTGAGGTAAAGTGTCATGCAGTAGAGTAGACTGGAGTGGAGTCCAGTGGTATGGCATAGCATAGAGTGGAGTAGTGTGTTGTAAAACAGAGTAGTGTGGAGTGGAGTAAAGTGAACTGGAGTAGAATACAGTAGAATAAAGTGTTGGAGAGTGGAGTGGTGTGTCATACAGTAGATGGGACTGGGGAGTTGTAGAGTGTCATAAAATGTCATAGAGTGCAATAGAGCAAAGTACCCCAGAGTGGATTACAGTTTTGTACAATGAAGTGGCCTGGAATAGAAAGGACTATGGCACAGTATGGTAGAGTGAAGTGGCATAGATTGGAGTGGTGTACATTGGAATAGCTAAGAGTGGAGTGCTGCAGAGTGGAGTGGCGTAGAGTGGAATAGCGTACAGTAGATTTACATACACTGAAATAGCATTGAGTGGAGAAGGGTAGAGTGGAGTGTTGTACAGAGGAGTGAATTACACTGGAGTTGCCTAGAGTGGAGTAGTTTAGAATGGAATACCGTACAGTGGAGTGGTGTACAGTGGAGTGGCATAAAGTGGAGTAGTGTACAGCGGAATAGCATATTGTTGAGTGGGATAGAGTGGAGTGGCATAGATTTGAGTAGCGTATCATTGAGTGGCATAGAGTTTAGATTCATACAGTGCAATAGAGCATAGTGGATTAGCTTACAGTGGAGTGGCGCAGATTGGGGTGTCGTACAGTGGAATAGTGTGCAGTAGAGTTGCAAACAGTGGAGTGGTGTAGAGTAGTGTGGGTTAGACTGTAATAGTGCAACGTAGATTGTAGTGATGTAGAGTAGAGTACCGTACAGTGGAGTAAGGTACAGTGTAGTGGCATACAGTGAAATAGCGTAGAGTGTAGCGGCATACATTGGAGTGGCGTAGAGTGGAATGGGGTAGAGTAGTGTGGTGTCGAATGCAGTGGTGTGTATATATATATATATATATATATATATATATATATATATATATATTCACTGAAAAAACCATAGGTTTCACACATGTTATAGTTAGCGGAAATTTTACTGATAAAAAACCAATGAAATTGCCCCGTTATAGTTAGTGCTGGCAACTATAACTCACGCGACCGCAATCCTCTGCTGATGCTAATACTGTATTTAGACACTTATTTGCCCATGTCTTCTTCCATACATTTTTAGCTATACATATATTACAAATATTTTTTTTTCATAAAGACACATATGTCATCAGCAGAAGATTGCGGTCGCGTGAGTTATAGTTGCCAGCACTAACTATAACGGGGCAATTTCATTGGTTTTTTATCAGTAAAATTTCCGCTAACTATAACATGTGTGAAACCTATGGTTTTTTCAGTGAATTTGCAAGGTTTTTTAAATGCTAATTCCTAACTATAACGTGTGTGAAACCTATGGTTTTTTCAGTGAATTTGTACGGTTTTTTAAATGCTAAGTGACTTTACGCCATTCGTGGCGTGCGCGCCCACTTAACGCAGTTCGTTCCGTGCGCGCACGGTGCGCTTCGCGCACCGTGCGCGCACAGTGAGCACGCGGTGCGCTTCGCGCACCGCGCACCCACTTTACGCAGTTAGTGCCGTGCCCACGTTACGCTAGATGGGCCATGTACGCACGATGCGCTTCGCGCACCGTGCGCACATGGAGGACATATTATGCGCTTCCTTGTGATAGGTAATCTGTTGAAATTTTTTGGGAAAATTTTCTGTGCTCTGATAAGCCATGCACAATTGGTGGCCGTCGGCCACCATTTGCACAAGGGGTGGAGAAAGTGTGGATAGTGTTTTTTTTATTTTTATTTTTTTACCGTACGCTTACGGTAAGCGTACGGTAAGCGTACCCCGCGAAATTGCCGAAAAAAAAATAATGCCGTTTTTGCTCTTGGGGGATGTTTGGGGACTCCCTCAACATGACTATGTGAGAGGGAGTTGTCAAAACATCCCCGTAACATGTTTTTGGCCATCATGTTTGATACATAACACTCAGTGCGGTAGACAAAATGGCGGACGCCGCTTCCTGGTTTCTGCCGATTCGAATGTTTACTAAGATCTAAGAGCCAATCAGAATCGCGCTCGCGCACGCCACCGTACGCTTACCGTAAGCGTACGGTAAGCGTACCGTAAGCGGGCTCAGATATATATATTGATTTAAAGGCTATTTTCTCAGAATCTACTGAACAGATTTACACCAAACCTACAAAAGGCACTTCCTTGACCTAGGGACTACCTCTCTGCCAAATTTCTAGTAATTCTGTTCAGCCGTTCGGGCTGTAGCTCGTTCTAAAGGTCCTATGGAAAAATGCATGGGAAAAACGCGTTTTGGGACCCCCCTTTTATCTCAGCCCCCGCTTGACGAATCCCCCCGAGACTTTCAGGGTAGGAGCGGAGCGTAGCGCCCCACCTATTTTGAGAAATTCGCGAGGATTCGTCGACCGGCGCCAAAGTTATTCAAAATAGAATGTTGAGGTTTTCCTATGGAAACGTGGTCCTAACTATAACTACCTACTGGCGACCGCCAGTAGGTAATATATATATATATATATATATATATTTGCCACAATGGGATCCAATCGATCCTGCGCGCTCAAGTGCGGGTGCTCTGCATAGGGGTCGGATCCAGACCCAATTCATCAATTTTACTGCCAATGATGCGGCACACAGGGATTCATCCCTGTGTGCCGCATCATTGGCAGTAAAAAAAAAAATATATATATATATATATATATATATATATATATATATATATATATATATATATATATATTTATATTTACATAGAGAGAGAGAGAGAGATACACCTCTGCTTTGATATAGATTGTGGATTATTGTGTGTGTCTGACATTGTGTCCCAGTGCTACTCATATGGGTACTAGCAGTCGAAGATCGTTAGTATCAGCATTGTTTTTTTTCTCTGTACAGATGTATGAATGTCAGAGCTGCTGCTATGTATAATGCCAGTAACACGTTTCTATGTATATATGTGCCTGATTTCCAGAGTGTCTGTACTATGTTTCTATATGTCTCTGTACTGTGTATCTGTAGAAAGTGTGCATGGATGTCAGTACTGTACATGTGTTAGAACTGAAAGTGCATATGTGTTAGTACTGCATGTTCTTTCATAATGGTGCACAGAAATACCTGCTTTTTGCGTTTCTTTCCAAATATGGACTAGGTGTTGTCCATGTCTCCACTTGAGTACTTACAAATTCTTGCGCATCTCCATCCTTGTACTGGTGTCTATTAGCACTGGTACCGTATGTGCTGCCTTCTATTTAGAAGAGGGTACATGTAGTTGGGAAGAGGTGTCTAGGAGCATTTCATTATTGGCATGAGCATTTCTAGCAGGAATGTTGAAAAAACAGCAAATAATTTACATTGCATGATCTGTAGTCAGGGTGAATCTCACAATGAATAGTGGAGGACTGAGGTAATGTACAAAGATACTGTTTTGCGATAAGAAGACAGTAAAAATAAAGGGTCTGACCCTGTCAATACTTTTTTGTTATGGGTTTTGCAAAACATTATAGTTGATGAAGCTGCTGGAACCATGTCTATCTGAAAAGAGCATTGCCAAAAGCAAAAATATATTTTTCATCTAAAAAAATCATACATTGAAATAGTAGTACCTGGCATTGAAGAGAACCACTTGCGTGTGGATGTGTTTCTTTTGAATGGGCAAAATGCCATCACAAACAGTGACGATGGTCAATGGCTAAGGAGGGATACATGAAGGAAGAATTTAGAAACGTTTGTTTGGGAGATCATAGTAGTTAAATGAGGCTTGGGGTGTTCCAAGGAGGGATAGAGTAGGGAAGAGTCTAGAAAGGGTTATTTTGTAGATCATAGTAGTAGAATGAGGTATCGGATGAGTGAGAGAGTGGATGTAGGGGATATATTGAGAGGTATAGGGTGAAACATGGGGCAGTGCATTGGAGAGACTCAATTTTTAATTAATTTTTATTTTACAGTAGGAGTAAAATAATAGATATATAGATACCTAAGTACATGGAGGCTATGCAAGTATATGGAAGGTAATATATCAAGATTTAAGTTATATTTAATAAACTCAGACTTTTAAGTGTTGCTGTACTTTAAGCTAATTTATTTATTCAAAAAGTACACATATCTAGATTCATACATATAATCGAATTAGATGCGTACATACACAGAGTTAAGCTGTACATTTGTGTTTGAGTATGATGATTATGTAGTCAAAAGCCAACTCTTGAGTAGTCTTCTGAAGATTAGATAGTTGTCCGTGGATCTTATGTTTGTGGGTATTGAGTTGCATAGTTTGGCTGCTTGAAGAGAGAGAAGGATGTGCCACCTATTTCTTTTTTTCTTGTATGGTGGGATTTTGAGTCGAGGTGCCAATCTGGAGCAGATGTTCTTTTGTTTGATGTATTTGGTGATTTTATTCTTGATGAAAAGCGGTCCTGTTCCATGTATTGCTTTGTGGGTGATACAAAGGAGCTTGAATCTTGATCTTCTGGCAACCAGTAACTAATGTAGGGCCTTCATGGCAGGTGATATGTGGGCTTGTGGCTTTACATGCAGGAGTAGTCTGGCAGCAGAGTTCTGAATCCATTGATGTCTTTTCATAGTTGATAAAGATGATCTGTGGTAGAGGCCATTGGCATAATTAAGTTTCGATAGTACAAGAGAGATAGCAGCCTGGACCTTGTGTGAAAATCCCAGGTGGGGGAAGAGGCGTCACAGAGTTTTCACAGTAATGAAGCTTGAGCATGCTGATTTGTCCACTTGGTCATTAATTAATAGTTTGGAGTCCATGTTAATTCGAAGGTTTTTTACTTCCTTAGATACTTTAGGAGATGGTCCCAGATCATCAGGCCAGGTGCCGAGTGGGTCATAATTTCACCACATGTGAGTATTTCCATTTTGGAAGCATTCAATTTGAGATGGCTCCATGTCATCCACTGATCAACAGCTCTGAGGCAACTGAAGATTTGTGAGTTTCCAATGTCTTTGGGGAATTCCAGTAACAAGAATGCATAGGTTGGAGTGTAGTGTTATCAGATTTGAAACTATGTCAATAAATTTGTCTGTGAATGTTGCATTGCTAGGTGGAGGTCTGTAAATGAGAAGGAAGTTACAGGAGAAAGTTGGTGTAGGGTTGCATCTGGTGAAGAGGGTTTTTCAACCTTCTATCGAAATGCCGTCCCCTTTCGAGAGATTTATTGTTTGCTTGAATATAACTTCTAAGCCACCTCCTCTTTTGTCTATATGATTTTGTTTGATAGTTTGATAGCCTAGTGCTGTGTGAATGCAGTGTTCAGTGCGATTCTGTCTTTTGGTTAATGGTATGTGTTGGATAAAGAGGTGCTATAAATTGTGAAGTGTAGTGCTGTGCTAGATTATACTACTGTTTGTGTGTATGTGTGAGAGAGAGATACAGAGAGAGAAAGATAGATAGAGAGAGAGAGAGAGAGAGAGAGAGAGAGAGAGAGTCTGTGTGTGTGGGAGAGAGAAGGTGTGTGTGTTTGTGTGAGAGAGAGAGACCGAGAAAGAGAGAGAGTGAGAGAGAGAGACAGAGAGAGAGAGAGAGAGAGAGAGAGAGAGAGAGAGAGAGAGAGAGAGCCTTACCCAGTACTCATGTGTTCTCTAAGTAAGCCTGGGCAAGTTTGGATGAATGTCACTGTCTTTATGCCTCTCAGAGCATACATGTCTCATTTGTGCCAGTACATGCACATAAATATTCAGTTGTTTATATAGTACTAGGCAAATAAAGAGTCTGTTGTTCGTGTAGTGCTTCATAAAGGCTTTTACACCATCTCGAAGCGCTGGATGCGTACAGTATGTATCTGATAAAGTACTGATGTGTGTGACTGCACAGTACTGGAGTTGTGTAACTGTTTCCTGGTGTGCGTGAGTGCCCGTGGTGTGACATGCCTGTACTTAGGCAATACAAGTGCTTGTGTATTATTTATAGTGTAAAAGAATTGCATCTCAAAAACCTCTCTCGCATTGTGCCGCCAGCACATTAACAACAGTTGCAATCTAAATAACATCATTCCATAATAAGTGCAACTCGCTACAACATAAAAACATAAAAGATTCAGGCCAAATCACTGTCAAGCCATGCTTCATGTGATATGAGGCATTAATTATTAAGTTACATCAATTTAATTTGTGCCTGGAAAATTACGTTTTAGTTCAGGTCGCAGTTTTTGGGGCAAATGATGCCCCCATTTCACACCGGCCTGCACTCCTGACGTGGTTAACCGTCACCCGCAGGCCAGCGCAGCGCGCGGTGGCTGTGGGCGCGACACCGTGTGAGGCTGGTCCTGCCACACACCCGGCCCCGCGTCCCAACATGCCCGAGGGGAAAGGCTAAGAAGCTCACGGTGCGTGGCTTGTTGAACAGGCAGCCAGTACATCATTTGTCTCGCTTGGTGATGTACAGTTTCCTCGGTCTGCAAATGTGTTTGATAATTGCATTTTCAATGCTTAATTTATGCCAGTTGCAGGTGTTCGGCACTGGCTCTGAGAGCCAAAGCATGAGCAAAGCCATCAAAAGATGTAAATTAGGCAACAGTTGTCAAGAACATATATTATGAAGGTGCTCTAAAATGAAAAATCCACATATATATTTCAACATTTCTCAGCTGCTCAATTAAGTATATACAATTATTTCCTTGAATTGAGTGTTATTTATTTAAGGTAATTGTTTTTATTACAAAAAATGAATCATTCAAGAATAACCAAATGTGCTAACGATGTTGTCACAGGTTACCCAAAGCATGTCAGCTTGTCATGTTCTCCTTGTATATGGCTTTCATTGTTGTTAATTACGAAGCAAGAATGTTTTTACATTAATCAAATACCAGGCAGGTTTTTGTAGAGTGCAGATCCTGAACTGAATTGCTTCAACATGCTCCCAAACTGGTTGATTAAGGAAAACGACAGTGAAGTACAAGGCGCACTGTGGGTCTGTTTCGTCTAGTGGGAAACGCGGGAACTGATCACAGTCTCCCTGGCTGCACATCCAGCCATTCAGACACTGTAGGATTATATCCTTCTCTTTTCTGTGTAACACCGTTGAACCAGTGGCGGCTCCTCCACGACTGTCGCCCACTGCTATTTCAGCAGTGCAAAAAGACAAATAAATGATTATAACAGGACTTTATTATCATTTTATTTTTCTATGCGGGAGTCGGAGCTAGGTCGGGCGGGGCTGGGTTCTGTGACCAGAGCAGAGTGAGGAGTGATATGTACTCCTCTAAGTGCACATGACGGTTTGGTCGGCCCTGTAAGGTCAGCCAAACCGTCATGCACACATAGCATGTTATCCACGTGGAGAACATGCCTAGGCTCCCAGGCACTGCCTGAGCGGCCTAACAGGCTGCTCAGACCAATCACTATGCTGCTCATGCAGTGTTGTGATTGGCTGGGAGAGTACGGGAGCCTGGGTGCTTCTGGTGCTTTCCAGCAGAAGAGAGGCGTGCGGCAGCACGGCGGCAAAGGTAAGTTAATTTTTTTTAACTTTTTTTTATCCATTTCTACCCGCCCCTCACTTATCTGACAAATAAGCTCATCATCTCTGGTGGACCTTGGCACACTACAGCCACGACAACATCTGACTGCAGAATAAGAAGTGTTAAAACAAACAATAAGATAGAAGGCCTATTCCAGCTATGCACACAGGGTCTGGACAACATCTCCATATGATGCTCTACTCTAATTTACATAAAGGAATGATGAATTACCTCTTTAAAGAACACTGCATCACAATGCATTAAAAATGCCCAGCTTCCTCTCTTTTTTACTTGCTTGAATTCATGCTTTGTCCTTAACCATATACAGCGCTCGCCTGCTTTTAGGTTAGGTTTGCACTATAGAAACCTATATAGATACATACACCACTGCCTGATAAATCCATTGCTACTCCTTATAGAAGTGAATAAATGTAAGAACTCTGTCTTTCTGACTAAACATACATATGAGTGGCAGCATTTGGTCTTACTACCTGTAGGTTGTGTATGTGTGAGCATTTTATTTTCTGTGTTTGGGCATGTTTGAGTGCCACTACTTTGCCTTTCCATCATAAGTGTGCATATTTTTTCATTCGTCTGGATGTATTTCAGGATTCAACAAAATGAGTATGGTAGGAGAAGCCCTCCCTTACTCCTGGTTTTCAGGAGTACTGCAAGAATCAGTCACAGCAAAATCTTTGTGAATCTGGCCCTGTAGGTATTATGACTTCCTACATGATTGGGAGAACTTTTCCCTTAACTACAACCTCATTTAAGTTTTATTGTTAAATAAGGTACTATGTTCATAAGGTGATTCCCACTGAAATTTACCGGGTGAAAAATGTGCACTAGGTGCAGATACATATGGATTTATGTAAGGAAACCACCAGTTAAATGCATGAAGAAAATGGCCTCCCCATAGATGCCTGTAAGGACGGCGTCCTAGCCAATCACAATACTGTCATTGCAGTGTTGTGATTGGCTTAGAGGAAGAGAGGGAGGCTGCCTGCTTCTGCTTCCTGTGAGCAGAGAGCAGGAGACGCAACACAGGAATCCGGGACCGGAGGAGAAGGTACGTTTTAATTTTTTTAATTTCTTTTATTAAATTAATACCCCATCCCGCGCGACCCCGACCCCCCACCCTCGATTCATGCCGGCCACGACTGAAGAGTTATCTATTCAATCATCAAGTATTACTACTAGAATTAGAGCTTTGTACCAAAAAATCAGGGAATAATGGGTGACAATGATATTGCCGCCCTTTATTGACACATTTAGTGCTTCATTTCACTGTTACTGGTCATCTTGCAATGCGCTAAAGTCAGGGCCAAAGGAATTATGCAACAATGGAAGAGCAACTTATGCAAGAGTGTTTCCGTCAGGAAAAGGCAAATTATCCCAAGTAATGTTGCACATTTTTTAGGAGAATGACATCACTATTTTGACACTTTAATAAAAATCACCCTTGTCTCTAAGCCAAAGTTTCACTTCATTCGTTCGAGTTTAACACCTAAACATAGAACTCATCAGCGACAACTTGAAAAGTTAATCTTTTCAAAGGGTTGCTCACTGTGCAGCACCAGTGTACACCTTTTTAGAGACGTTGCATCCTTGAGCTGGAACTTATTTGTTTTGTTAAAGACTGCACACTAAGCAGCAGATGGTGGAACATGTGGTAAATGTGGCCAATCCCTAATTGTGGTGCCACAGCCGGAGAATCACTTAATTCCAGTGATCCTGCCTATGGTGTTAAAACAGGAATTAGCAAAGCAAATAGGTCTAGCCTTGTCAAGTGTGCAATTATTTATTTATTTTGCACGTGCATTAAGAAAATAAAATCCGCTTGCCCAGCACATATTGAATATAAAAGTTTAGGAGTGGCCCAATAGCCCAGGCACACGAGGCGTAACACAGAAGTGCACTTCTTTTCAGGCAGGTGTGCATCTGTAATTGCACACAATGCTGTCACTCACAGCCGAAGACAACCAATGGATAAATTGGGATGACAGACTGCCCCATGGTCTATGCTGCAGTGGGTAGAATCAAAAAGTGACTGACAATTAAACATATGTGGATAAGTGTAAGAAGTGTGTGGTTTGTACATGTTTTCAGTGGTGGCTGCCTCTGTACGGGGTGGAGGGGCAGGGGAAGATGGGAAGAGGGGAGGCATACATTTTTTTTTTTTAAACTCACCTTCTTCTTCGCCGCCGTTGCATGTCTCTCCTCAGTCCTCTTTTATCTGTCACCGGAAGCACCCAGGCTCCCGGACTCTCCCAACCAGTCACGATTCTTCAGGAGCAGCGTTGTGATTGGTCTAAGCAGCCATTTTGGCTACTCAGGCAGTACCTGGGAGGCTGAGCATGTTTTCCACTGGGCTGTGCAACACAGCCCCATGGAGAACATGCCAAGTGCGCATGACTCTTTGGCGGGTCTAGGAGACCCGGCCAAGCCATCATACGCACTTAGGGAGGGAGTGCAAACCACTCCTGTTCCCTCGGATGGCAGCGAGCCCTGCCCCGCCCCACCTGGCCTGACTGGACTACTGCAAAGAAAACTAAAATGATGATAACTTCTTGTTATCATTATTTTTTTTTTCTTTTGCACTGCTCAACGAGCAGTGGGGCGGAGCCGCCTCTTAATGTTTTATTGTGTGTGAGCATCCACAGTGAATTTGTGTTGATAAGTGTGCATTAGGACTTTTCTACAAGTGCCTATCTGTACATCCTGCACTGAGCCAGCTTTCTGATCTGTAATGCCCACAAAGGCACAGAACGGCGGCAGTTCTCCACACTGCACAACAAATATCAGAATAACACAAGCACGGCCTTTTCTAGGACATGCCTTTAAATGCCTGAAGCCCTCTTCTGGGACAGTCGTCAAGCACTGCGCTCTTCCATGCGTGTACCCTTCACTAATGCAAAGCCGAACATTTTTTTAAATGGCATTTCCAGTGACTCTAGCAAGATAGCCCAGTGGTTATGGGCCTGCTGCCAAGAATTTTATAAACCTTATAGGTCACAGGTTTGTATCACAGCAGGACCGGTTCAACTTTTAGTCCCCCTGATGTCACTGAAAGATACCTTTGAGATGAGTCATATTATATGGGATAAAATATCTTCCACCATATGTAGTAAGGATATTGAAAGTCACATAAAGTTTGTGTGACCTTATAGCAGAACAAGGCCAAGTTAGAGGTCCTAGCACTCTGGGAGTATTTGCAGTAACTTTTTTAACCTATAGTTCTGATGAAAGACTTTACCTGTGTTTATGTATTTTAATGCTGATTTGTATCTGTTCTTTTATATTTAATGTCCAAATTAAATGTATATGTGTTTTATGAAGGCTCACCAACAATACACCTGTGGTCATAATGTTGGGATCTTGTTTTAGTTATTATGATGGCCAGTGCTTTATAAAGGCAGTTCTGGCCAGGCCACTTGGCACGACCAGCACGAGCTGGCAGGGATGACTAAGTGATGCCCTAGATGCATTACTTAGGTGTCCCTTGTCTTTGGAGGGTAGCGACAGGTTGTCACTATAGCAACAGACTCCATTGTGCTTTTCCTGCTCCTTAATATGCATGGTGACCTTTGTCCCGCACCTACTTCAACCTTTAAATATTTTGGGGGAATTTAATATTTTTTTCTTGCAGTTCAGCAACCAGAGTTGCTGTGCTGCTTTACATGAAAGGGATAGAGCACAACAAAACCATATCTACTGAGATATGGCGTTGGTGCTTTCTTCCCTAGCACTGACACACTTTCTGGCTGCCTAGAGCCCCACACACACACCTTTGCACCATTGTGCAATGGTATGTGCATGCGTTTAGCATAGGTTTTGAACTGGATGGGCACTCTTCAAGTACAAAATACTATGTTTGGATTAACACTTAAACTTATCACACTTTGTAAGTTTGCTGTACAGTGCAACACACATGCAAAGTGAGGAAAAGTTTGGAGAAATGAAAACATTTCTATTTTGTGCTTGCCTCAAGGAGGCTTTTTTGGCACTTAACCCTTTCTACATATTTTATGAGCCATGGCTTTGTATCAACAAGCATTGGCATAGCCAATAGGTCTCGCCTTTGGGACCTTATAAGTGTTTAGCCATGAAACAGTTGCATAACTATTTATAATACTTAATACTTATAAGGTCCCAAAAGCGAGACCTATTGGCTATGCAAAGCAGTCGTGCGGCCGCGAAAGTGAAAGTGATCGCGATCACGATCAAACATCAAAGCGGCCCTGCGGCCGCGAAAGTGATAGTAATCACGGTAAAGTGCGGCGCGCGCGCCCGTGCACATGCACTGTAGCTCTAGGCTGGCCTGGTAGCACTTTTTGGATGCCCTCGCAATAAGTCTCGCCAGACCAGCGCATGCGCTGGGTCAGGCGAGACCTAAAAACCATGGGTGGTTGCATGAGATCGCCCGTGTACCACCCATTCACCCAGTGGACGCTGCCTTGATTCAAAATCATGCAAAGCGCTAATTTCTGTTACTGTTTTAAGCAAATTTCCAGCACAAAACAATTTTACACTGAAAAATAAATAACGGATTACCATCTTGAGCCAGTGTGCATGGATTTTGCTGTCTTTGCACTGGCGCAATATTTCGATACATTTTGTTCCATGTTTTGTGGTCCATCGTATACGTGAAATCTTCAAACGCAGTGTCCCAGTGTTCCTAGGATTATATTGCACACCTTAATACTCCATTTCTGGATTTTTAAAAATTTTCTCAGGCACCTACTATCAGATAAAGCATGATGGCAAGTGCCTGAGCACAATGGCAGCAGGTGCAATTTGCAGTATGCTTCTGATAGTGCCATGGGCAAAAAAAAGCAGAATAACCTTTGCACACCCATTTATGCATGGACCCTTATCAGCCCTAAAAGTCTATTATTTGCATTTGTTTAGGGGAGCTTCTTTTAACAGATTTTTGAAATTTGCAACAGAGCTTTATGCCATTACATCTCAATGGTAGTAGTTCTTATAGTAGAGCAGTAACATAATCCTTTTACAAGTGAGAAGCTATGTCACAGCCTTAGTGAAAAAAGGAATGCAGTGCTGATTTTATAGGAGTGTCTCATGGGTCCCAAGTCTAATTCCAATACCTATCGTTCAAGAGACAATTCAGTCATGGTGTGTGTCACTTAAATCATAAGCTTGTAGGAGTTCATGTTTTGAGCCACAATAGAAGCAGCTCAGATGTTCAAATATTCAGAATTGGCCAAGATTACATTTTGCTGTTTGGGCACCTCCTTCTCCCCAGAAACGACCTTTTGCTGCATTCTGGGTTTAAATGGTAGCGAGGCTTTAAGATGGCTGTCAGCATTGGCTACAATGAAGCACGTGCCCTGATCCCAGGAGTTTTCCCTCTTCAGAGTTACAGGATTTCCTGCAATCATGCACATTATGAAAGATGCAAGGCCTTCACTCTCTGCATCAGATAAATGGTGAACCTCCATAGTCTTTAAAATCAGATAAAGTCTTAAAAAAATAACTAGTTGTGTAACAAGGAATTCGGGGAGGCTTCTAGCCTTCTTACTAGGTAGAGGCCAGGACATTTTCAGACCTCGTTTTACAAACTGCATATGCGATTGTGCGTGATGCGTACACATTCCACTTAACGGGGGCACTTCTTGCTGCTGGTGCACCTTTGCATTTTGTCAAAAGTAACTAACACACTCCCAGAGCCCAAGGCCAAAGGCTGTTGGGGTAGCTGACTGAAACGTTCTGCCCATCTGGCGGCCATTTTTTTTCTTCCCCCTTATTAATGTACTCTTTAATTCCTACCAAGTTTTCCTAGTGGTACTCAGTTGCTTGAGATTTCACCTTTTATCAGTACATCGGCACCCAATCCGTGTCTAGCCCCACAAGGAACCGGGCCCACCCCAACCAGAAGACCATTACGGCACGGCATAGTTTACCCTACCCTTCCAACAACACAACCACTCACCCACATGCATATGCACTCTTACTCATACACACTAACTCCTGCCATGGTGGCTCCCAATGAAAGAAATTAGGTTTTACAATTCTACAACAGGTGCACAGGAGGCCCTTTCACTGTTGTGCTGATGGAATCAAATCAATTCCATATGCAGAAGATTGCCACAGATAGGAGACACGCTGTTCTTGCGCAAGGCAAAATAAATATCTTTATTTAGATGACATTCTATATACAAGACAGTAAGGGTTTCTACAAACAGTCATGTGATTAAAAGAAAATGTGTATTTTTCCTTTCTTAATAACACAGCCATGGTTAATAAGAATTACATTATGTGCTCTCTAACAGCCAATTTTACTCGCAATGTCGAAAGAATGGGATGCTGGCGAGAGGGGTATTTTTTCCTTTGATTTTTCTCTGCTGTAGTAAAAATGATACATTCTCAGAGACTGCCCGCTGAACACGCAGCCCTTGACGCTTCCTCTGCGGAACGGTTTCACCTCGGAATCAAAGCGGCGCAGGCGGAAGCTCTGTGCGCGCGCCTTTTTTAACGAGCGTTTTAGCTTCCGAGCTTCCAGAAAAGCTCCGACGAGTGTCACGACGTGAAGGCCTTGTCACTTCATGTGATAATCCCCTCTGAAAGGGGGGTGTCCTCACTGTAAATGTGCACTCGCCTGGCAAAGCTGCTCCTGAATGCAAGAAAGGACGTCCCTGGAGGAAGGTTGCATGAAGCGCACTGACTGTGAGAGCTCGCAGACTGTGTTGTTGCCGCGCCACAATGAGCGCGCAGCACGTATACCTCATGCCTGCTCTTTATGTCTACCCTGTCCTCTGGGCATAACCTTCCTGCCCTCGCCGTTCTATTCTTGTGTGACAGGCCTTTCCCATAAGATTCATTACGTTAAAGAGCACACCTAGAAGAACCAAGGGTGTCTCTGAAGCAGAAGTTTGGATCCCCATAGCCCCATTGACTCCAGTGATGGACTGGTCTTTTGGACAGCCCGGTACTCTCATGAAGGAGCCAAAATGTGGGCTGTTTCAGTGCTTAATTTGTAGAACAGTAAGTGCGAGGGATCTCTGTGGAAAGGCACCACAGCGCACACTAACCATTGCCCCTGCCAGTGCTTCCAACCAGGGCTTTAAGTGGGATGAAAAAACTGGCGGGGGGGGGGGGACGTCTCTCAAAGGGGCGTGGCCAATGTAAATAAGGGCGTGGCTTAAACACATAAGCTGAAAATCTGTCCTTAGCATAGTGTGCCGCCCCACTTGTATTTTGCTGTTTCTGTCATTGCATCCATATATATGATACAACAAGTAAAATCATACCTACAACAAGTCTGGACTATTGGCTTTGTCAATGGTTGTTAGTTGCATACGATAAATAAGCAGCAACTATGGCTTGTTGTATATAATATTGAAAAAGCTTCCACTTAAAGCCCTGGTAACACCAGGACAATGTTGCTGCGCCTGAGTTTCAAAAAGAGAAGAGAAATCCAGAGAGAAAATGACTCTCTTTAAAGGATTTCCCTTCCCCTAGAACACTCACCTGGCATCACTTCATGCCATAACTTCTCCACTAGTGAGAAGTGTGAGCAGCGCACATCCATGTGCCTGCTGTCAGTGCAGTCTGGAAAAAAAACGGGCAGCTGTGCCAGGGCACGAAACAGAGCTCGATAGAGATCCGTTTCGAGGCCCCCTTTAAAAAAACTGCCGGTGCTCAGCTCCGGTGAGACCCGGCCCACTTAAAGCCCTGCTTCCAACAATGGTACCAACACAACTACTAACCATCACACTCCTACAAGTGTGGCATTTCAGACTGTTCTAGGACTCCCTAACCTATAAGAATGTCTTGGACAGCAGGTATAAGTCATTTTTAACATATATTGAATTATTAAATAACTGTTGTTGTGCTCATCTCTAAATCGGACAAACAGTGCCACCATGTGGCAGGCTGCAATAAGTCCCGGTTTTAACATTTAAGCCCTGGTGCCCAGCACTGGGAACCCCTGGCACAAATTAAGCACTGGACAGTTTTTTTATGGCACGGGGACAAAAGAAAGTCCCATATGCTGGCCCTTTCGCGCTGGCCCATTCAGCAGTTTCAGACTGCCAGACTTGCCTGAAAGGCTTGTCCAACACTGCTTGACTCTGTTGGGTAGCTTGGCCGAGTAGCCAAGCAGGGCTTAATTCGATAGAAAAACTGTGACCAAGGGAGAAAGCAGGTAAGAAAAAGAGTCTGCAACAAAACCAGAAGTGTAGAGTGTGGAAAGAAAGAGGTCTGAGATAGAATCAAGACCAACATCCTTGGATTTTAGCAGCCCTCTTAGAAGCCCATTGGGCATGTTCTTTGGGCCGATGTACTCAGTTTGCAGATTGTTACTTGTTCTCCTTGCTACAAAACCCATGCGTTTTCCTGTAAATTTTTGGAGCATCCAATACCTAGGTGTCATTTTAGCTCTGGTACCATGTGTGATAGGAAAAGTAGCACAGAAGGTATTTCTAGTACCTAACCTGGCTATGTCTAATCCAGCTATAAACAGACCAAAGATTTCTAGAAATACCTTGTAGTTTGGTCCACGAAGTCTGGTTCTGGGAGTTTGGCGGCAGGCTGATGGCTGGATCTCTGCACAGAACCCCCATCGCATTTTGCGACTCGCTGCTCTAGAACCCCTCCCACCCTTAATTGTAGCTTCATTGGGTGAAGCTGGCTGGCTATCACTAGGCATGTTATACTTTTAATGACCAAAATAACCTGTACTTGGAGGTACTTATGTTTTGGATAAGACTTGGGACTAGCAATACCCAAGTGGCAGTAAAGGATGCTTTGGAGGAATTATTAATCCTCCAAAGGAAATCAGGTCTCTTGCCATGCTTTGAATAAGTTAAAGAGTGTTTTTTTAAGTTGGAGCTGGGAAATATGTGGGACGACCCACAGTCTATTACAAAAAAATTATACCACAGCTAAAAATAATGTACTGGAACTTTATTGATCTTTCTGGCACTAAATCCAGGTCACTTGGCACTTAAACCACAATTTTTCTAAACGTAAAAAGCTGTTTTTAACTTCGATACTTACATGGACGATGTTGGACCACCCCAAGCACGAGCAGTTTACATACAATTTGGATTTGGCACCTTACCCCTGAATGCTATGAGAAGTAGGTGGGCGAACACTAATATAATCCCTATGTGTCCGCCCTGTAACTCCACTAAAGAAACTATTGAACACTATGTGTTTTTTTGTCCTGCATATGCTAATCTGAGTAAAACATGGATCATTCCTGCATGTCAGTTGTTGTCATTCTCTTGTCCTTCAGATGCTCTTCGTGTATTTAGCTCTGATACGACCAAGCGGCTTGTTTTTATTATATCTAGATATCTTCTCTAAGCCTGGCGGCAGAGGTCTAAAGTGGCCACTTAAGCTCCACTACAGGAGTTGTGGATACCCATAGAGAAGTCCCAGACGGAGGGCCGAGTGCAAACAAAGATGTAGGATAATTGTTATAGCTCCATTTCTTTTAAATTTATTTTTATTCATTTTATATTTCTAAAAACACATCTTTTTAATTCATGAACATGTGCTAAATTCGTAATCCTACTTTTGGGTGTCATATATGATTGTTGGAATGGTGTTGAATTTTTAAAAGTTTGTATGTATTTTTTACTGATGAAATTATTATGCATGTATTGAGTTTTTTTGTCTTGTGTATGATCATGATATTGATCGAATAAATCATGTATATATATATCCCTTTACTTCCCATATTATACCTGTTTCTATAAATGTGTGTGTGTGTTTTTTGTTTGGTTATTTGTGTGCCTTTGTGCCTGAATGCTGTGAATGTGTGCACACATACATGCAATGGTTATATGTGTGCATATGTTTGTGCGTGTCTGTGTATGTATTGTGTGTGATTCTTTTCTATAGCTCCATGGATTCCACATTTTCTAGTGTCATCACAAGGGAAGGGTAACTAGGCCTTTTTGCCTCAGGCCCTGTCCTCTGTGGGAACCAGCTGCTCTGTTCCAAATTATTTTGAAATAATAAAACAAAAGGCCTGGCCCATTCCTTCTTGAGGCAGCTAATGTGCAACACCTCTATGTGGTGACAAACTGTTTTCTTTCCACAGCCTACTTGTCTTCCTTATTATGAGCTGCTCCTTGGAGCAGAGAGCCCCGCACATTTTTGTGACCCCCGAATCCACAAAATCGTCTGAGATTTCTACATTTTCCAGCATACCTAAAACCAGGAGATATCTTGCACTAGAGGGATCATGACACCAAGTATTAGAGGATGGTACAACTAAGCATATAAGGAGATTGGGCAGCATTTTAAGGAATATATCAAGCAGTGGTAAAGTGAATACCTTTGTTCTTTCTGTAGAATATGTAGAAATTAATAGTCTAAATTATTTGAAGAAATAGACATTATGGACTTCAGTAGGGTAATCCCTTTAAAAATGATGAAAAGTGATACGAGTGAGACATGTTGGTCGAATTTGTTTTCAGAGGAATTATATGGTGTGCGTGTATGTATTTACCTTATTGGAGAGAGTAAATATTGCTGAAAACCTTGTCGACTTTGCAGGCGCTGCGAAGTCCAGCGCCTTCGTGCTCGATAGAGGTGCTGATAATATGTGCCCCCACTTGCTAGGCACTGTGTCAGAAGTTTTATGTGATGGGACTGGAAGCGGCTCAGTGGTGCAAATAATGTGGGGCCCGTAGGCAGGTGAGTTTCTACTTCCAGGGGATAGGTTAGAGGGTTACTGGAAGTATAAGGGTGAAGATCTTAGAGCGGAATGTTAAAGACACAGAAGCAGAGGCTGTCTGCTCCTTGGTCTCGGGTGTCACAGAGCCTTCCTTTGGAAGAGAATTACGAATTCCCCCTTTACATCGATGTTTAAAATCTATTTTGTCCAGTTTTCCTTCTCCCCCATTATTTGCTTGGAAAATCTTAAAACTTTAGCATCCTTGATGTGAAATGTTGGTGATCCCAATTAGGACAGCACATTCCTACTGTGAAGAGGTAGTAGGGCTTGTGCTCTATCCATAAAAGTCTAGTAGCTGCCCTAAAAAGTGTTGATACCACCCCATTTAAGGTGTGGCATCTCTGCTGATAAGTGTAACTTGTGTCCCTTTAAACTTTTGTCATCACTACTGAGAGATGTTGGTGCCATCCTATAAGATGTTATTGACACTTATAAAGAACAGTTTTGGTACTGGCCGCAAAAATTGGTGGAGGAAAAGGATGCATAACTCTGTCCCATTTTGTATGTGTATTTCATAACAAGGGGATAAACCTGCCTAGAGGTCTTCAGTAGAAAGGGATCGCACGCTGGGCCTGCTGCATATGGAGAAGAGTATGGATTTTACTTTTTTTGGTGGTTGATCCATCTTCATATATTATTTGCACTGCTCTACACGCACTGTGCAGATGGTATGACCCACAGATACTTTTGGTCAAATGTTGTGACAAATTAACCTTTTGCCACATATTTTCTCTGAAATTTTCCGAAGGACACCCATTGAGCTCCTGTAAAATTCATTTGCGTGATTCTCAGCTTTGACAAATGTTGTCCCAATGAGCTGCAAAATGTGCTATTTGACTCTTTTTTTCCCCAAAATGTTCTCATGGAAAACTCTTAAACTCTGCTGTAAAAGAGCAGCTAAGTTCTGTTCAGTTTTCACAAATGTGGCAAACGTAATATATTTTAGAACATAGCAGTTCACAAATTTTCCAAAAATTCACTGAGTTTGACCAGGAATCACTAGTCAAGTGGGCTTGCAAATGTACTGCTTCAGACACATTTCCCACAATGCCATGGAGACAACCACCCTGTAAAATGTTATCAGATTTCAACTACTTTTACAAGCTGGTTGTGCTCTAAATAACGCATTTTCTCAAAAACTACTTGGGGGTAGACTGATACAGCCAAAAAACATTAAAAATGTTGAGTATACATTACAATCTCACTAAATCGTACCATTGTGCTCCACTTTTCAGTAGTGGAACCCCTTCTCCAACCTCCTTTTTAGGTCTCGCCTGACCCAGCGCATGCGCTGGTCTGGCGAGACATTTTGTGAGGGCTCCAAAAAGTGCTACCAGGCCAGCCTAGAGCTACAGTGCATGTGCGCGAGCGCGCGCGTTGCCTTTACCGAGATTACTTTCACTTTCGCGGCCGCAGGGCCCTTTGATGTTTGATCGCGATCACTTTCGTGGCCGCACGGCCGCTTTGATGTTCTCCGTGAGGCTTCAATAGATTGCAGCAGTTAAAACAAGCATTGGCATAGCCAATAGGTCTCGCTTTTGGGACCTTATAAGTGTTTAGTTAAACTGTTGCATGGCTAAACACTTAAAAGGTCCAAAAAGCGAGACCTATTGGCTATGCCAATGCTTGTTAATGTTGTTTTTGCAGTGCTGAGTGCTGTCTTCCAAAATGCCTATACCTGGTTATAGGACAATCTGAAAGTCGCCCACAAAGCAGTCTCAGACCTGTCAAAGGATGGAGAAAATGTGACCATACTGCTAGAGCCATAAAAACCTATACTGAGTCTGCTTTGAAAACGGATCAAGCACGCAAGCCGGTAAATCCAGCACCGTCAGACACATGGCCCGGCTCTCTCATATGTATACATATGAATGTCACAACCCCTTACATCTCTCTTTGGGGGTTTACAGTTCATTAAGCACATGTCTCCATGTATGATTTTAGACATCTTCAACTCATTACAGGGCCTCAGGCTGAATCCATCTTGTGACAAATCAAAAATGCCTACTCCCTAGCCAGCTGGATTTACCAGTAACGAGATGACCTGCATGTGAAGTCGTTTTTTTGTGCAGTGCGCTGCTAAAGTGCCCTCAATTCATCTCATAGAATCCTCAATATGTACTCCTCTTTCCATGCACTGCAGTGTGCCCCTCGGATTATTCTTATCAAAGCACTTTCAACATCTATATGCAGGGCCGGACTGGCCGTAGCGGGCACCGGGTAATTCCCCGGTGCGCCGCACGGGTGGGGGCCGGTTTTGGGCCCCTGGGGGCCGATTTTGTTATAGGGCCGTTTTTGCAGCATAGTTGCAAAATCGGCGTCCCTGTAACAAAATCGTCCGAAAACCGGCCCTGGCAAAGAGCTCGGCGGCACCCCCAAGGGGAGGGGGGGGGGGGGAGACGGCCGGCCGAGCACTTTGCCAGGGCCGGTGTTGGTTCCCAGTCCGGCCCTGTCTATATGGACCCTAGAAGGAAATATTTGTCTTTATTAATTGATTCTGGCGATACCATCCTGAGAATTAATGTGTATTAGAACATAAGTGATACCTAGCATGATAATAGACAGATGGGATGGTTAAAATAGACCTAAGGGAGTGACTGAGGTATGGATAAACAGCGCAGTTATGTGGGAAATGTAACACTAAAGACAGATGTACAGCTTACTATATTTCTATAAATAAATAGAAACATGCTGATATATTCACACATTTACAAATATTGAGAGTTGTGTGAGATCGGGTTCAGTTTCTGCTTTCGTGTCATAGAAGATGCACTTTAGAACCGTCTTTAAAATCCTCTACTACATTCCATATTTCACCGGAATGATGAAGTATGATCGGAAGCGGAAGAGAGAGAGATATATTTTTTGTGGATATCAGGATATTATCTCCCTACTTCTTCACATCAACACACCAAGCTATCCTATGCCCATCAACAATTGTGGGTTCTAAATCCGAATGCTGGTGGTATGGCCCCAGGAAGAACTAATATGTTCACTTTTGCAGTGGTGGTTAGCTTAAAATAAATGGTGAGGCGTGAAGGCGCACGACTCACCATACATTCGGGAGCTGGAGTATGACCGGTGCGGCATTTCTCTTTGCTGTCGACGAGCAGGAAAAGGAAGGACTTCCTTCCTGCTTGTGGAACACAACTCCAACCAATCCTGGAGCTGCTCTCATGCTGTGAAACAAGATCCAAGATTGGTGAGAGCAGGCTCACCCAGCACTCATTTTCAGGCTGGGGGCCTGTGCCAGCAATCCCCAGGCTGTTGGGTCTACAGTGCGCATGTCAGGCTGGCCGTCGCAACACAGCCGACCAATCTGACATGGGCACTGTAAACCAGTGCTGTTAGCCCCGCCCCCACCCTTGCTCTGCACACTGCATGAGCCAGTGCAGTAGCAAATACATAAAATTGCATTGAAGCTCCCGAGGAGCTCTTTTGAAAACCCTCACCCACTCTGTCAGTGGCGCGCTTCATATCCTCTAAAAAGGGGCTCGCTTGTTAAGCGGGTGGAAGTAAATTCCAGCAGAAGGGTCAAAGGTGGTAATGGAACTGGAAGCAGGGTTCTGCACAGTGTGCAAAGAAGGTACAGAATGGTAGATATTGGGCTACAGTGAGGTGTGGAATTACAACCCGAGAGACCGATGTATGAAATGTCCATTCTTAAAAAAGTGGTTGCAAATTGCACACCGACTTTTTGCAAATGTCATGAAATGTTATAAACCAACTCACGTACTAATAGGTCAGCTCCCAAAATTACTTGTAGTGGTTGCTATTTTTATTTTTATAGCGCGAACTTGACCCGAGGTTATTGGAGCACTTTACACGAGCACCAGCTACGCTACACAATGAAACATTTATTTTTTTGGTAGGCAAGGGGAGATTAAGTTATTTGCAAAGAGTCACATGTTGTTGAGCGATACCCGAAAATGGGTTCCCAGTTCCAAAGTCGGCAGCTGTGACCATTACGCCACATCCTATTCATCGATATTCCACAGAAATTCCAGCACAAACAGAAGTTTGTGCTAGAAGCAGGATTTCGAGTTTTGTAGCAATTACAGCACATGTGCAGTTTTATTCACAGACACATTTCACCAGATAAAACTTAATTTGTCTCAGGAAATACAGTTGCAAACAGACAAAACATGCAGTAATTTGGTGGATAAACACATATACGCATGTTATTCCTTATTCTGACGTGCACTACTCAGAAGGGAAGGGTAAAAACCGCTCCAGGTGATAATCGGTGTTTACCAGGTGAGGTTAATAAACATTCAAAATACCGTGCGCATTTGCAAAGAGGCCCAGCGTCTAAAAAATGCTGAAAATAACCCTTTTCGTTATTTTTTGGGTAAAA
Source organism: Triturus cristatus (assembly GCF_964204655.1). Taxonomy (NCBI): domain Eukaryota; kingdom Metazoa; phylum Chordata; class Amphibia; order Caudata; family Salamandridae; genus Triturus; species Triturus cristatus. The sequence continues at coordinate 401,404,579 of NC_140592.1, read as the reverse complement.
TCACATCATATCGCTATTCAAAAATGCAATGCACCCTAAATACTCAACACACTAGGCTCAAAACATGACAACATGTATGATTCGCTGTGAGTTTATGTAATTTTAAGCATAAGAGATAGAGAAAAAGAGAGCGAGACACAGGGAAATTTAGGGAGGGAGCAAAAAAGTGAGGAGTGAAGAGAGGGGCAGCGAGAGAGACAGACAGCTGGCGAGAAAAGAAGGAGACCTAAAGGAGAAAGGCAAAGCTAGAGAAAGGGAGCGAGGGGCAGCGCGCGAGAGAGCGGGTCCGTCTCTGCTGATACAGATGTGTTAGAGAGTGCACCATTCTCTCTCTCCGCTCCGTGCATTCCCCGCTCTGGCTCCTAATAAGGAGCTTTTTCCCGTTCTCTGCTGGTGCTGCGGCCGCGGATGTCTTTCATATTATCGAATCCTGGAGGTATTTGACGGCGGGAGGAAGGGCGGGGGAAGCGCCGCTGACAAATGGCTCTCCGGTCAAACAGCGCTACATCACCTCTCCCGCGCTCGCACAGCAGGCTTTGAAAAGAAGTCTTACCCGACAGAAATGAAATGTGCTTTAATGTCAGACGGGGCTGCCGGGCATCAGCTGTTCAGCAGGCGGGGGGAGTGGGGCGCTGGCAGCACAACCGTGGGTGGTTTGGAGGAGTTGGGGCGGGGGTGGGGGAGTCTTGTCACATGGAACGGCAGTAGTATATCAATGAGAGTATGTTTGATTGGTTCGTATTCTGGGTATTATTCTGGAGGGGCTATTGATATACCTTAATGTCATAGCCGAAATATCAAAGACAAAAATATCAACGAGAATGTTTAGATTATCTATACATAACTCCAGCAGCTGGCACAGGTAAGCGCAGTGGGGAGGTGAGGTTGTGGGGCGAGTAGGGTTGAGAGTCGACAGACGACGGAATAGGTATATTTAAATAAATAAATAATACTTATTCCATCGTCTGTCGAGTTCCCCCCTCCCCCCCCCCCCCCTCACCACAGCGCCCTGCACCGCCACACCGCGCTTACCTGAGCTGGCCACCGCTGCATAACCCCACATATATGTTGCTTGATGATATATATATTGCCAGGTACATAGAAGTGTAATCAAGAATAGTAAATTCATACTTCCCTATATGCACATACCTTTCGATGGTTTGGTCCTTGGCATTTTGGCTACAGTATTAAGGTATCACAATATTCCTGTACTCAATGTTCCAGACTACAGCCTGTTTGATTGGGATTCTCCTCCAGTTCAGACCCATATTTGGCAAGGCTGATTACGGGGAAAGGTTATTAGATTGCAGGGTTAGGGGCAGGGCTTTAAGTGGGATGAAAAATCTGAGTGGTCTCTCGAAGGGGCGTGACCGATCTAATTAATAGCATGGCTTAAAACATATAAGATAAAAATTTGTGCTTAGCATTATGTGCCGCCTGACTGGTATTTTTCTGCTTCTGTCATTGCATCCATGTATATAATACAACAAGGATCATTACACCTCTAACAAGCCAGGACTATTGGCTTTGTCAATTGGTGTTATTTGCATAGGGTAAAGAAGCAACAACTATGGCTATGTTGTATATAATACTGAAAATGCTTCAGTTCTGAAATGGGGAAATTGAAAGAACTATAACGAGTCTCTTTGTAGTTACCTCAAAGGCAGTAAATGGTGGTATTGCTGCAGAGTTAATATTTTATTTTCACCCTGAGGGTGAGGGCAAGAATAGAGAGCCCGATAGGGACTCATCTCAGCACCTGCTTTTTAGAACAGCTGGTGCTGAGCACCCGCAGGACCCGGCCCACTCAAAGCCCTGGTTGGGGGGGTAAAAAGAGGCTGCATAGAATGCAAACATGATGGTGGTGCCTGACGTGGCACGTATTTTCAGTCGTGCCCCAAAATGAGTGCAAACGAAGAAAACCAAAATGACACTTTGCGTAGGGTAGCAAACATCCATGCAAGAAGCTGGATTTTTGTCAGTCTGGGGGGGACAGAGTTTGGCAAAAGGAGGTCCCGCTAGGGTATGGATTTGCTGGAACAACAATATAAACCGCCTTCTCATCATGCCTATGTGGGCCTTATTATGATGTGTAAGTATCACTCACCAAGCTATCCATTACTTTAGAACAGCAAAATATGTTTTTCATGGCACCTTTTTCATTTCTGTTAAGCGAACAGAGCAGTGTGCCAATAACTGCTCTGGATCTGTTTCGGCTTGGTGCAAGTGAGTAGTACCTTCATCTGGTGTAAGCTCTTGATTTCTTATGTAGGCCATACTTGTGTTTTTTAGATCTACCAAACTCTGTAGGTTATCTAGCTCTTCTTTTAAATAATGATGGACATAATGGGAGCTCTTGTCAATGTATTGTCGGTCATGCTTATTCAAAATCATAAGTGAAATTTCAGTAGACTAGTTACAAATGGTTTCTATTACACCCTCCTGTGTCATGTGTGTTTTTACATAGCTGACATGTTTCTGCTTGTTCCAATATACTCTATAAGCCGATCTTTCCGTACCCCAAACATCTTTACGAATGCCCTTAAGTCGTAATTTTATCAGTGACCATGTTTATTGGTTCTCTGGCACAGCCCGCTTTGTGAACTGGTTAAGTAGTAGAAAGATGGGTGGAGAATCCCTCTAGCACAGCCGTGTTCACGAAACATGTAGAAAGGTGGTGGTAACTTTGTTTTGCCACAGCTTTAGTTTTCCCATAGCTAAGAAGGTGTCTATTTCATTATAGTTGTTATTCGCAGTTAAACCAATTTGTCTGTGATTTTCTCCTTTCTTTACAGTATACATAATGAAAATCCAATTACTTCTAGGATTTGGCTTTGTAGCCTAAGAGCACACCAATGGAATCTTTCTTTCTTTTACGTGTCGTTACAGTGGTAACAATAGCCCTGAACTGCCAATGGGTGCTGCATTTTCACTCAGAGGATCAGAACTCTGCAGTGCTTCATTTGGAAAGAAATAAGTGCCAGGGCCCTCGTCAGAAGGCCAATGCAGCTCGCACTATCTATTGCCAGTGCTGCCAAGAACAGTACTAACACAGGTACTGACCATCACACCCTCCAATGGTGACAATTCAGACTATTCCAGACCCCCTAAGGCTTGGGCAGCAGGTATTAGTCATTTTTAATGCATATTGTATTCTTTTTAAACATTTGTTATTGTGTTCATCACTAATTCAGACAAACAGCAGACTGTCATAAGTGCCAGTGTTAGTAACTAAGTGCCGGTGCTGAGCACTGGAAACCACTGGCTCAAATTAAGCACTGGTACTCTGGTGTCTCTCACAGCAGCACAGGATGCCATTGTCCTGCCTGTCCCTATTGTGATCCCCAGAGGTTTAAGATAATAAAACTTCACCCATGTGCCCATGAGTTGCAGCAGTGGGTGACGCTACACTAATGAGTCGCCTCGCTGAAAGTCGTGTTTAAAGAGCCTGTTCTAGCATGCTTTTCCGACTTCCTTGAAGGGCGGACTCAGTAGGTGCACTTCCACCATATTGTTCCTAAACCCTGCCTGTTAACTGCTGGGTCCACAGGGCTCCTCCCTTTCCCCCATGTTTTTTAACATCTGTGCTTGACCTCTAGCCCAACTGATCACAGCTTCGGGCTGCCTCAGGATTTCCTATGCTAATGATGTGAAGTTGACTGTGTGCCTTGATCATCAGCCACAGCCAAACTGGCCACTTGCTGGCTTGAATCCAGCAGTGGATGGCACAAAATTCCCTAAACTCCATGCTAACAAGACTGAGATCTTGTTAGTCAGTAACACCATTGAGCAATGGCTAGTCTCTTTGGCCTATGTCTGTGGGAGAGGCCCGGTCTCCAGCAACCAAAGTCAAATCATAAGAAGTCTAAATGGATTCAGATCTCTTTTCAACTCCAGATCAATGCTGTCTTGTTACCAGGTCTATTCCCGGAGACTTTTAGGAAACATTCTGCTGTACCTGTCTCACCCTCTTCACACTCAGGTAGTTTTGGTTTGTGTTTGTTAAGAATCAGCCATGGCAACATCCTCTATCTGGGCCTGCCAGAATCCTCTCCTGGACAACTCCAGAGGATTCAAAACTTTGCTGTCCAGCTACGAACCAGTCTGACCATGTAACCCAAATAAAACCCCTCTTCACTGGCTCTCAGTCAAACAAAGAATTCTCATCAAAACAATATGCCATGTGCACAGGCTGTTCTGTAGTGTAGAAATTTCACCAGCGCTGCACAATTCTTTTCGAAATTTGCCCTCAAACTCTCAGTTCCTCTTCTCAGTCCTCTGAGTGAATTGCATCAGAGCGCTTTACAACAGTACATTTTCACATCAAAGATAACAAGTCTATACAGAGCATCTGAGTCAGAGCGCTTTACAACAGTAAATGTTCACAACATAGATAACAAGTATAGTAGACTTTTATTTTAGTGCTAGCTAGACCCGAAGGCATCAGAGCCCTTCGCATGCCACATATGACAGCTTATGGGGTTACTGTACCCGCTGCAGAGATCTCAGTGCAAAATGCAGACCAGAGGCATCACTCCTTGTAGTACAGCTTATTGGTAACTATACATGCTACAGAGATGCGTGTGCAACCCGTCTCCACTCCAGCACAGCATATCAGGGTTTGCCACACCCGTTGCAGAAATCTGTGCAGCAGGAAGATTGTAAGATTAATTCCCTGTGTATCAGTTTAGGGGGTTACTGTGGATGCTGCAGAGCGGTGTTTGCAGCCTGCAGGCAGCCAGCTAAAGCCTCTCCAGAGGTTAATGTACCGGATGCAGACATCTGTAAGCAACATGCGGATCACAAGTTTGAATGCAAATAAAATACGCTCTTGGAGATGTGCGTGCAATCTGCAGACCACAGGCTCAAAGTGTAACCGCACATGTCAAAGAGATCTGTGTGCAACCTGCAGATGACATTTCACTAATAGTGCTCAGCGGGTTAAACGTGGCTGTTTCAGAGGCACCAGCCCAACCTCAAAATTCACTGCCCTTGGCATTTTTAGGTCTCGGCTAGCGTAGGCTGCGCACATGCGCAGTCTCGCTGGCGAGATTTTACGTTTTGTGTAGCTTTCACTAGCGGGGTTTAAGCCCCGCCCCTCTTTTCCATTGGCTGGCGTCACCGTTTATGCTAAACGATGGCCAGCCATTGGAAAAGAGCTTCCAGTGACGTACACTTTTCTCTTTTAGAGCCGTCCTAGTTGGACTGGCTCATCTGTCTTTCCTGCTAGCGTAAAAGGTTTCTTATCTTCTTTATGGGGCGAAACAGATGGCCCCATAAAGAAGATAATAAACCTTTTACGCCAGCAGGGCAGTCCGTCCAAGTGGGATGGCTCCAAAACAGAAAAGTCTCTGTCGAGGACAGGCAGGCGCAGCAAACTCCATCCTGGGCGTCCTCGTCGATTTTCACCCCGGTCATTTGGAAATTGCGGTGCAGTGAGGCACGAAAGCCCACGGCTTCCCTTTTTCTTTTTTGCGCATTTGGTTCTCACTCAGTGATTCTGCAAAAGTCATATCTCTGTAACGTTTCCTTTCCAAACTGAAATAAGGAATGAGATGTAAAGGTGCCTTCCCGTATGATGGATTCCCCCCCTCCCCCCCCACTCAGTGTTAAAGTTAGAAAATAAATGATTGCGGTGTCCTGCAAGAGAAACTTTAATTTCTCTGGCGCGGCATGTTGCGGCTTGAGCTTCACAATCAAACCCCCCACGTCTCCCCCTCCCTCGACCACAGCACCCCAGCATAAGCTGGCAGGCCCTTCAAAGGCTCCGGAGCAGGCACAAGCCCCTGGGGGTCCTACGCCATGTGCTGAAACAGCTGCTCCTTGGCGGCTGGGCAGACGCAGGCCCAAACAAAGGGAGGAAAGAGGGTGAAAACAATACACACACGGCCCCCTCCCAGGCCGAGCTGCTGTTCACCCCTGTCCAGGAGTGCTTCAACGACCTTTATTGGAAACTCAAAGTAGCCCCACAAACAAAACAAGCAGCAAAAAACATACAGCCCGAAAACTCAAAGCGAATATCACACGCTCTGGCGGGCCGCAATGCCCCGCTAAAGCCTGACCCGGGAATAATTATCAAGGGGCCGTTTAGCCTGGTTTGTAGGGGTCGGGACGTCTCTCCCCCTTTTTTTAATTACTAAACAAAGTAACTTTCCCAGAGGATTAAGGGAAAGGATAAAGGTGTGATAACATTTTAGGAAATTGTTACCCTACCTGAAAAAAGACTTTTCTTCCCGGACAGTGGGGGAAACATCAAGGGGCTGTCTTCTGTAAACACCCCCCTACGGGTGATGTGGCCTTTCCAGTTGGCTGGCTCTTTCGAGTAGTGCATTATTCTCATAGTGCAGCATGGCCACCCCCGACGTTGTAAGAAGTGTTCCCTCGGAGGACGAGGTGTTCCCTCCGGCCAACAACAGAGGCGAGCGTTTGCTGGTTTGTTTCTTGTATTAGTTAGATTACCAGAGTCCTTATTGATTGATTGATTGATTTGTAATGCCTGCCGGTCAGAGTCAATCGAAGGCAGCGGTTAAGCTAAATATGCGCTTGAGACAATCTAAGGCTGGGCGGCCAAAACGGGGCACTTGGTATTTACGGTCACCGGATAACTTCATGTTCCCCACTCTTACATTGTTTTAAGATGCCGATTTGTTTCTGCTGAAATTAATCTAGTCTGAACTCCCAGAATTTGAGGATGTGGCCTAACGGCCAGAGTTGGGGAACAAGGATCGAGCATCGGCGTTGGCTCAACATCCCGTGATTCTGGGCAAATCACTTAATCTCCCTACCAACAAACATTAAAAATGCAATAGGTATCGCCTTTGATTAAGTTAAAGCCATTTGCTTTGCTATAGAATACCATTAGCAAAGCAAATGGCTTTAACTTAATCAAAGGCGAGACCTATTGTATAGTTAGGTTTTTCAACATAATTGTTTGCCCGCAGGAGGCTGGTTCGAGCTGAATATTTCTTACAGGGCCTGTAAAACTGTTGTGTGCCGTGGCCTACAGATATTTTCTACTCAAACCAGTCTCCCACCAGTGTCCTTAAATACAATAGACTTGCATACAATTTTTATGCATATGACGGACAAAATGCATTTCACTTAATATGTTTAAACTTCATGAATATTGCCTATATTCTACAACACCAAAAAATGCGATTTTGCCCATCCGTACTGAGGGCCACATGTATCAAAAAAGTACTATGCGATTACCAAATATCGATTTTTACCGAATCGCGGTTCGGTTATCGCAATGTATGTAAGGAAGCACTAAAGACTTAGCTATTCCTTAATATTACCAAATAGTGATTTGGTAAATAGGTAATCGCTATTAGGTAGTACTTCTCCATTCGTTCCTATGGGCCTAAAGGGCCATAGGTGCGAATAGTTTTGCATTAGCTAATTTGCGATCACCTAATTGGTAATCGCACATTAGCTAATGCAAAGCCACCCCCCCCCCAAATAAAAAATGTGCACATGCAAAGCGCGCGTGTGCATGTGCTAAGGGATGCGATTCCCTATTTGTAGTCACAATTTTAGCTAATCGCAATTTTACAAAGCCTCATGAAAGGCTATTTTGCATTCGCAAATGGCCCAATTTTGCGATTTGCACCATATGCAAATGCAAAATTGTTTCATACATGTGGCCCTGAGTATTTCTGTTTCAGAATCCTTTTCTTAAATATGCTTTTACTTCTGCTCTGAACATCGTAGTCGTTTACTACCACAGCCTTTTACTAGTCAGTGTGAAGTGCCCTGCGAGAGCTCAGGAAACCGGTGCATTGTGGGAACTCCTGTAAGGAATGTGTTAATACTTGGAAAGGGTGCAAGCACAGGTCACGGTAGTTTTGCCTTGTTAGAGCTCTCATGACATGTCTGTTTTGGCATACAGGTGCAAGGGGTGGGAATGACCAGAGAATCATTATGAGACTAATAGCTATATAACTAAGCACTGGCACACCCATGGGCAATTCAGTTCGTCATAAAGGTGTATTGTGAGTGCCCAGCAGATGTCTCTGTACAGAGATGCAAGTGCACACTGCTGTTCAGAATGAGGGTGTATGATAGGAGCTCCATGAATGATCCAGCACCAGTAATGGTGCAGGTCAAGGTAGATGTACACTGTGGTAGCTTTCTGGGTATATCAGAATTGGTACTGTGGGGCAGATAGAGGTGCACTTTGCGAGTCGTGCCTTTATCTCCGCACTGGGGACACCATTGTATGCAGGAGCTCACTACACCAGTGCTTTGTGTGATTTCTGTATGTAAACCGAAGTGATATAGTCAGTGCTTTATTTGTAAAAATCAAAGTGCCAAGTCCAAAAGTATTCCACTGCAGCTGGCATCTCACACAGCTGCTGCCACCGCAGTCTAACGGCAGTGCCAGCATTGCCTACTAACCACCGCTCTTAAACAAGTGTGACATTTTGTCTAGTGCAGGTCACCCTCACCTGTAGGGATGGCCTGGAAGTGCAGTGGCAGCGGGCACAGGTAAGAACATTGGGGTGATGGGGTGTGGCGGGGGTGCCACAGGGGGGCGGGTAGTCGACAGGCGATGTGACAGGCAAAATTAAATTAAAAAAGAAAAAAAATCACTTACCTTGCGTTCACCGTTTCGCCGAGTCAGCAATGCGGCAAGCGCAAGGGAAATGGTTTCATTAATTTTTTATTTAATTTTACCTATTTCTTTGTCTGTCGACTGGACCCCTCCGACCACACCCTGCCTCACCACTCTTACCTGTGCCGGCCGCAACTGTGGAAGTGTGAGTTGTATTATTTTGTAATACACTCAATTGCTCAAAACCTGTACTGTACAAAAAAACAAGGTGAGAGCGCCACCATGTGGCGTACTGTCAAAAGTAAGTGCTGGTGTGCACAAATAAGAGCCGGTGCAGAGCACCAGTAAATACCAGCACAAATTAGGCACTGGATATAATGGTGCACAACAGGCCAAGATAGAGGTGCACTGTGAGAGTTCTGTGGCTGTCTCAGTTGTGAGATGGCTTTGCATGACAATTCAGGGTAAGCCTCCATTTTAGGAGTTCTTTTTAAATGTCAGTTTTGAGATACTGTTGATCTGTGCAAGGAGAGACCTGCCTACATCTCAGTACTAGGACCTCTGTGCATACTGCAACTCAGGATAAAACCTGCACGTTGATTGCCCCGTAGAGGTTTTAATATTGGTACAAAAGTGTAACCTGCAGGTCTAGAGAGTGAGAATTTGCATTTAAAGTTGTTGGTGGATATTTACGTCCTTAGGATTCATTGCATGTTGCAAGTGAGGGGATTGGTGCTTTGAAAAGGCTCGGTAGATGTCTTTACTGGTATGGTGAATGACACATGGCCTGGACACTGTGAGAGGTGCACCGTGAGCGTTCTGTGGAAGTCACAGTGGTGGGACAATGGTGCATGACAGGACAGATGTTCAATGCGAGAGCTCTATTATTGTCAGTATTGGAATACACGCGTAGACTCTATTTCAAGACAGTGATGAACTGGAGAGCTCTTTGGATCTTTCAATGCTGAAACAGTGGTGCATACTTTTCTGGGCTAGGGGTGCATTCTGGGAGGTCTTTAACATCTTAAGACTGGGACACCTATGTTGTAGGCCAGGATAGAGGGGCGCAGTGGGTCATTTAACAGCAGAAAGACCAACATGATACTGCAAATTATTTATAGAAGACATTGAGTACATCAGAAAAAAAATATTGTTTTACTACTAGAAATAGGAGATGTGGCCGGACGGCCTGAGCGGCCTTCTTTGGATGTGAGGAGCAAGGTTTGAATTAACCCTGTAATTCTGGGTAAATCCCTTAATCTCCCAGTGCATTAAAAACATTGTATAATATAATCTGGTGGTCATGTAGAGCTCCCCAAAGCTCTTAGGACAAGTTTGCGTCTTTATGAAACTGCCAAAATAAAAAAAGAAAACAACATCTAACAAGCTATGCACCATTCTGTTGTAGTAGGTCTTTTGCAACTGTGTTTTGCTCTGCCCTGCACTAGATGTACATAGCACATCCCTTTTGAAGCATACTTCAAAGAAATCGCTTTTTAGTGCACCTAGCCTATCAAAAATTGATTTGAAATTTTAGGTTAGGTTGTAGTCTATTCGTTGGATGATATGTTTTCCGCAAGGGCAATTTTCCCACGCAGATATATGCATTTGCCCATGCGATGAGCCCTCACCACAGTCTTTGCTTAACTTTGTATTCTTCTGCAAATCATATCTCCCCTTTACAAGGAAATTTGTATTGCCTCTGTTGCTGAGATATAGGTGTACCAAGTGTAGGGCTGCTTTGTTCTTACTCCAACAGCTTGAAGACTTTGACACCTGTTATTTATGACACCTGTTATTCAGTTGGCTGATTCCTGAAAAGTATCTTAGGACAGAGGATAATTATGTTGTTCTAAATGATGACACTGCATATGATTTTATACCTTATGTCCCGGCTTTAAATGATCTCCCTCGTTCTTAGTAATACATGCACTTTTGTATGTTTACTGGTGATATTGTTTTTAAATAGATTTATACTGTGGAATGTTTTTAAAAGATTTCGCAAATACTGTGGTACTGTTTTTAAATCTTTTTAATTTCTGTATTTTAGTATTTGGATCTTCTTTGCTAAATCCTAAGCTTATCTTTGCGTTTTTAACAGTGTGTGTTTTAAATGTGTTTATCTTACATGATTAAGTAATCATTAATTAATATTAAATGATAACATTTATTAAAACCTGATTATTAAATGAGTAATAAATGTACTATTGTATATTTACTGGCGATATTGTTTTAAAATAGATTTATACTGTGGAATGTTTTTAACAGATTTAGTACATACTGTGGTTCTGTTTTAAATCTTTAATTTCTGTATTTTAGTATTTGTATCTTATCTGCCAAATCCATACCTTATTTATTGTCTTTTTAACAGTGTGTTTTAAATATGTTTATCTTAAATGATCTACGTTTGTATGATCAAATAAAGATCATTGAATTGAATTGAAATATCTTAAATCCAATAGCTTGCAGCAGTTTTCATATCGCACAGTATGGTGATGCAGCCACCTTCCTTTGTTTCGAATTTTACACGTTTGGACCGACCTCAGCCATCTCCCCTGCCCCCACACCCTCATCATTTCGGCTATGATTGATCCCCCTGTATTCTTATATTTACAGATTTATTGAAGATCATTTTGCATTTTATTCCTGTCTGAGTGCATAGAAGCTATATTCAGCTTGTGGCACTCTACCAAGGAAATAAAAAGGGTAATTTGTGTTTAAAACGTGCACGCAGAGAGTGTATATATGTGTGAGGAGAGGATGGTTACAAAATGGCACTATGCCATAAGGAACATTATGTTCCAGTCCAGCCTAATGTATTCTTGGAATTATTGTTCTGGCTAATTGGTGTTGAAATAGTCGATAAAGAACAAGATGAGTAAGCTTTGTAAAATCAAAGTTCAGGGCTGGAGAATGGTGTGCTTGACATCTTTTACTCTCTGCTCTTCTTTTCCATATAGTAGTAGGAGAGCTTTTAATATATTCAGTTCTCCTATGCCTCTTCTTGCTTTTTCCGATCAGACCATTGTTTGTCAGTATCATAAGTTACCCAGGTCCTTTGGGTTAATTTTGGGTTACCCCATTGTTCTGTGACTACTCTTTTTCTGGAGCATTTAATAGCAGAATTTAACCCATTTGCAAGGTCTCTGAAACTTATCAGATAAGAGACAAGAGGGAACAGTAATATATCCAAAATCCGCTGTAGTTGGGAAGCCACAATGCACCCATGTTTCCTGTTTACATGACTAACAACACATCCAATAAACAACAGACAGCGAGACTGCACCCTGCCAATGGTAATGTTCTTCGTAGTGGAGGAGAGATCCCTGCAAGATTTTGTGCATCCCTTTCTACTAACAAATACCTCTCCTGTGTGGAATCTCCGGCCAGCCCTGGCTTTTCAGCTAATTTTACTTTGCCTCTTAGTCATTTACGTTTAATCTCTCTTAATTGTATGTATGGGCCTACAAATTCAATCTCTAAACAAATTATTGTCCAAAAAGAGAGGGCTGCCTAAAGTAGCACAGATGACATAGGGATAATAAACACCCATATATGCACAACGTAGGGAGACTGGTCCACATTTTACTGCAGCACCATTTCGGTGATAGCAGCACTTTATAGAGGTGTCAAGGTTGGGCTTTCTCTCAAAGCGCTTAGAGACCAGTGGGTGATAATGCGCTATCGAAATCCCATTTCACATTAACATTAACATTAGAAGACATCTACTACATTGATTTGAAAAGGTCAGTAGGGCAGCAGGTAGCCATATATATCTCATCCCTTAGCTTTCTCAAAGACGTGTATCTATGGTAAAGCGAACATGGTCAAGCGCCCTTTCGGGGTAAAGGGTGTGTACTTATTAATGGCTCGCATCTTATAACTGGAGGCACTCGTTGGCACTCACTGCTGAACCATTTACTAACTGACAATGTATGTTTAAAAACGTGTGTTTCTGAAATTGAGTGAGGGTTGAGACTGAAGTGTGCTTTGCAAAATGTCTGCACGGGCCAAGTCTTTTGGGCTCTGAGGCTCACTTTTTCTAAAATAATCTTTGAGGTAGACTTCCTTGCACGTGCCTCAGGGAATATGGGGTTTTTGCTTCTCTTGTGAAGTCTTCAATCTATATGTGCATGCCACCTGCTCTCTTGGTGATCCACTGCAGTGCTGATGGTATTGGGGCAGAGGATTAGAGGGTACCTGTCATTGTTTTATAAAATGTTCCTCTTCGAGGTTATTGAAGTCTATGGTGTGTAGTGTCTCTAAAAGCAGTCAGTATGGAAATGCAATTTCCAGAGTTATTGAATATATATGGGGACTTTCGATGGGTTGTTTGTAATTATGTGACTGGCTGAAAGATGGACTTTTCTTTTTTCGGAGCCAGGTTTTGGATATGAATTTACTGGAGACTGTGTAGATAAAACGTTTATTGACTATCCATTCACCGTTCTCCATTCACAATCCATTCATTATTCCCCACCTCTTCACCAGTTAGTTTCCATTCATCTTTCCGCCATCATACACCCTCAATCACAATTCAACATCACCTATTCAGTATCCACCCTCAAGTCACCCTCCATCAACTCTCTAGTCATCCATTTATCACCTGCCATGGCTACAGGTGAGTCATCGTGAACCTGACTCAAATCCATAAGAGTCCTCAAGCACGTTATACAATCCCAGATCTAGACACAATACTGTGGCCTACAAAGAGGGACACAGTTTGGGGCGGGCAAAAATTCTGCTCGGCCGGCAAAGTTCGCAAAGTTTTTCCCGTTCCGCATTCCACTTAGAACGCCGAATTCTGGCAAAACCACGGATTGGCTGAGTTTTTTCTTGCACGCACCTCATCAAAATTGAGTTGGCGAGCGCAAGCAAGAATTTTCATCCCATAGTGTGATTTTCAGGCACTAGTACTCCTCCCAGTGAGATTTCTCAACGCAGGCTGTTGCAGTGGGTCGCAACCGTTCGCATTGAGAAAGCTGCCGGTTGAGTAGAAAATCTACTTGAGCAGCAGAAAGAAGCAGCACCCTCTGGTGTGCGGTGTGGTGTCGTTCACGCTGATTTTTCAGTGCAAAACAAGCTCCTGGTGCTAAAAATCAGCGCGAGCAGTGCAATGTTTCGAATTCCGCCGACTCGCTGAACTCCATGGAATATCACAGAGTTTTTATGTTACTCCACAGAATTCTGCAGAGTTAAACAAGTTTCACCTGCCCCTATACACAATATGGCAGTGGTGGTGTCTGGAACTAGTAGAAATAATCCACATGAGAACGCAAGCTGCAAACACCACTCAGTTGTAAGTCACAGAGAACTGTGCACAGTATTCCAGGTGCAATTTCATTAGTGCTATGTACTCTGTACAGTATGAACAAAATCTCTGAATGCTGCTGGTATTATTGTCTTTGGATCTGCATACCAGTATTCTTTTTCTCTGGTGTATTCTTTCTAAAATTGTTCAAACACCTTGAGGTCAACCAGTATGAGAACCTGGAGCTGCTGTAGGACAAGGGAAGCTTTCATTGGAGCTGGTTTTACTGTGACTGTTTTGTATGCCTGAGTGAACCAGCACTGCTGATGCTACCTATCTTGTGCTGATTCTTTGGGTTCAGGAATTTGCTCTGCTGCAGCTCAGCTGGATCCCTGCCGTATGGGTTACTGAAGTTGGTGAAATAAGTTTACCAGCCAAAATGAACGGCCTATCCAATCCTTTAGCCCGTTCACAAGTACCCCCAATTTGGACAAATAAGTCATCACAGGCATATATCAATAGTAAATTGCTGACTTTCACACATTTTGTTCTGTGAATAATCTACAGTTCCCCCATGCCATCTGCTTGCATGCCTAACAAATTAAGCAATTGAATCCATCTGACGGTGCTGTAGAAGGCCAGGACAGAGGTTGCCTGCCCCTGTGATGATGTCAGTTGTGTAATTGTTCTGCTCAGTTTTGTATTGATAATTCTCTAGGCCAGTGGTTCTTAGCCTGGTGTTTGTGAACTCCTCTGGTTCCGCAACTCTTATATGGGGGTATGCGAACGGTCAGAAAATTAATTAATTCTACCAGATTAGTAAGGTGCATATACATAAAAAAAATGTAATATAAAAGTGGTTATTTCAAAATGCTTTGTAAGTGTAAAGTAATTTGAAAGTAGAGGAAAACAATTAAGTTAGTATCCATAACTTGATTTGTGGGAGCAGTGCACACATATCAAACAGAATCTAGTATGGATTACTGGTGGCCTAAAAAAAAACACTGGTATGCGCCGACAAAAAGGGAGCATTCATTAAGAGCAAAAATAACAAATTGTCTAGCATATTACTTCATCTCCTAGTAATAAAGCTAAATATTGAAAAGCCCAATCATTCCCTCAAATTTAAAATGCCAATGTTGTTGGAAGTTAAATATGTCATAATTTGTGTATTTCTTTGTTCTATGTTTTTTTCTGCATCTTTATGTTTTGTTTCGAGGTTTAAATCGTAGAAATTGCTTAGACTGGGACCACCATCTTTCACTAGTGATTGATTCGGGTTGCATAGAATTCAACAGGTTAAGAGCCACTGTTCTAGGATATACACTAATGAATTTGATTAAAAAATGCAACAAAAAAAAAACTCAGAAAAATCTTACTTGAAGTCAAGGTTAAAATTAGTGATGACAGAAACAACATATACAAGTGGGAAAACACTTAAAAGACTCAAATTTTGTTATATGTCAAATCTATTTATAAAGCCAGCATAAGCAGAAGCTTCTTGGCACACTAATACACAAGTTATACAGAATACAATAAACAGTCCAGTTAGCCAGGCCAAAGAAATGCTAAAGCTACAAGTATCCACCAAAGTCAATTTCTGTTTTTCTATGAGTGGCTCAATTACATAGTTCATATTTTCAGTGCGTCAAATTTGATATCAGAACATAAAGCTGCTTGCTTTAGTTCAATGAACCAATGCATTGGCAGGACCATCTTTTTAAGAGTGGGAATGAGTTTGAATTTTGTAGTGATATAAAACTCAGATTTTAAGTTGTGAAAAAGCTTAGGTCAGGCAGGAACAAGGCTGAGGTAACACATAATAAAGTAGAAATGACACATGGTCTCATTTAGTCAAGGGCTGGAATGGGGCATATGCCTAAATTCGTTTGATGCTCCATCTGCCAACCTCTCTGTTCCCTTGCTTCACTTAGTGTTGGGGAAAACATGGCGATTTGTAGGCAGGAAAAAAAGAGAGATTCTAAGTATATTACAGATAACAATTTCACAGTTTTCAAAAACAACTGTGCAATCGAGGGTTGTCTTCAAATAAAAAAATGAAATGCCAAACACTCCATCATACCACCATGACAGGACAGGCAGGCCAGCATTGAAAAATCTAACTGAAAGTTATCCCACCTTGTCTGCAGTGGTACTTTCATTGAAAAATCTCCCTCTGTATGGCAGGGATGATGCAGACTATGCAGGTTTAAAATAAGCTCTGAACAACAAACAACAGGAGGTAACCCGTAAACCCAGTTGAGACCTGGGTGGCAAGCATATGTAACAAAAGACAATGTCTCAACAGGTATCAATTGAAGGCAAGCTTAAATATGTATACAGTAATTATAGAAGAACAAGGAGACTCCTTGAGTGTTTTCCTGAATCAGCCGAGCTGAATGGACACATCCCGCTGCCGCTGATCCGGGTTCCAACCGCTAACGGCCAACATCCCCGCATCCTGATTTGACCAACGTTGCCGGACGCCCATTATCCTGGACGCCAGTCTCACTTTCACTACCATTAACTTTGTTACCATCTCTTGGATCGACGAAACTTTGCACCAACCATGGTCGCTCAACTCACAGCAACCCTGGTCGACCGAGCCTGGTCGTTTCTACTCTGATGATCCAGCCATTCCTAGCGGAACCTCTCTGAGGAACCCTTTCCTTCCCTCGGGCTTGAGACAGACTGTGACGCTGATCCCATCTCACGGATCTCCATCTTTGTGCCCCCCTGGTGGGCCCTTTGCAGCACTTCAAATAAATGTAACCTGGTCCTGATGATGGCCTGCATTGTTATCAGGTCGAAACATTGTTGACTTCCTAGCGCAATTCAACAGACACATCTGTATTTTGGTTCTTACAAACCTGTAAATTGTCTCTTCATTATTGTTAAATGAATGTGGACCATCACTAAGGTTTTGTATATAATATATTACAGTTTTTTGTGCCTCCCCCGCTGGTTCACACTTGTCACTTTGCGTCGTTCACTGTCTTCATGAGCACAAACTTGCACAAGTGGTACAGGTTACATGTCATTAAATGTAACACAGTGCTTCTTTCCAAATCCTAAACATAAAAAAAACTGCTCCCAGCATTTTTTGCATAACCATTGATGTCTCCCTCCTTTCTGGTCTCCATGTTCTTCTATAATTACTGTATACATATTTAAACTTGCATTCAATTGATACCTGTTGAGACTTTGTCTTTTGTTACATAGGTTTAAAATGAGTTGCAGGTTTACTTATACAAATTTGGGTAGATAAATAAGAAACTATTTGCAAAAGATGAAACTTCAATGCACTCCCCATTTAATAGTTATGGAAAAAAGCCTTTTTTGAAGCATTTCAAATATTTAAATGTTACATTAGTTGTCTTTCACCATAATCTTTAAGACATTATAGGCTATTAGAGACATTATAAGCTATTATGTTAAGTGCATTGACATACTTTCATTTCTTAAATTACCTTCTGAGAACACTCTTAAATTCATAGCAGATTAAATTCCTACAGGTACAGACAGTTATTCCAGACATCCTTCCACTGGTAATTGTGCATACATAGCAACATTTCACATGAAAAACACCAGACATTTTGAGTTTTATTCTACTATGCAATTACTTCTGAATGTGGGGCACAATATTACACCTAGGTATAATTAATGAAGAAAGTACCCTGATTCTTGTGAAATAAATTGTTAATGTATCTTATGTTCTTCAGATCTCCCCATTAGGTGCCAACTACATTTTGAAGCAAAGAGTATAAAACATTTTAGATCGAAATACTTTACAGTGATATTTTTTAATGAATAATGAGCCATTCAAAAAACACCAACGAGCCAACAATTAAAAATGGATCATCCAGATTCTGCCAGTCGATTTTACTCTTATACAAAGACATCTTAAGCTCAGCTCATTACTAATATTAACTATGCAGCAAACTCATAAAAAAACAAACTTGGAAGATGTGCTAAGAACAAAGGGGCATATGTCCAATGAAATGGCAGAGCATGGGTTAGCTCCAAAAATGCTAACGCTGCGCTCCCTCAGTTCGAAAAACACTGGGATGCTCCGTATTTACAATGATGCAACGCACTCCTGCGTTTCCCCTAGCGCTGGCACTAAATTAATCTGCCTTGCGCCATCTCCAGCACCCTTGCACCATAGAGCAAGGATGCCTGCGTTGCTGGGAATTATTGTTTGTGTGCAGGAAGGTGTCACCTCCTTATGCAATGTTAGGCAATACCAAGACCAATTCCAGGTATGTGATGATGGAGGGATGGAGTCAGAGGGTCCGCAGTGACATAAATTGATCCATTCATAGTCAGAAGTTACCTCAAAGTAGCCTCCCCTTTAGATAATATTTTTTTTGTGAAGGATAATATGTATTTTTCATGATACTCTTTAGGTGGATGTTGATAGGAAGAATACACTGCAATATGTTTGACCGTTAACAGGACCACTGTAATTATGCAGCCATGCAGTCAAAGTAGGCAACAGTATTGACAGAATTATGCTGCACAAAAAGGCAAATTATGCGGCGTAATTCAGCACATTCTGTTGCAGTATGGTTTTGTTATTTTTACAACTGTTAATACTGTTTGGGAAAATTGCATCTCTTTAGTACCAGTTTAACACGTCAATATATTAATCAGCAACTTAAAGGTGACCACTTGACTTTTGCTAAGGGTCTGTGACGTCACTGAACCACGCATGAAGCTTTTGTTTTGTAGCTTTCGATCCATTTGAGCTTAACACAATTTTTGGGAGAAATCTGCAAATTATGCTGCTGATGGATGATTGAATGGCAAATGCGGCAAATCCCGAATTATGCAGAAAATGCTGTTGTGACACAATAGCGTAGTTCCAAGTGCCTTGATCATTAGCCATAGAAGAACATGAATTGCCTACTTAAGTCCATTGCAATGTGCAACTGTATCCATACGAAACCAAAAATCGCAACATTTAGGAAATCATGGCAAAATTTATTTAAGGCAAATGTAATTAATTTGTTAGCGGTGCAAACACTTATTTCAGCAATTGCGGTCAATTTTAAGCTGATTTTAGCACGTAAAAATTGAAATGCTGTCAGAGAGCAAAAAAAGATCATGATCTTCAAGGAAAACATCTTTACTCTTGTAATTTCTCCAAGTACACTATTTATGGATAAAGCTTTAAAAAAAATAAATCAAGGTCAGACATTAGCGACTGAAAATGTATAACTCACAGCAACAATTCCAAAGTTGCTTTACTCCTGTTCTAATAAGAAAGTAAAATGCAGACCGCCTGCACATAACAGAACAGCCATCTAGTAAGGCAAGTCCATAAGGGATTTTAATGAAATAGGAAATGTGGAAAATGCAGCATTTGCAATGTTTTAGTTGTCAGGAAATGACCAAAGTTTGCGATTAAGTGTACTGCTTTTTTGTTAAAGTAAATTTGAAACAGAACATTTAAAAAATGAGAGTTCAAGTTGATATTCACAGTTATTTTCGGCATCATTGAGGTTTAATTTGTTAAAAATCATCAGAAATTGCCACCTATGCCTCACATCTCTGGTTTCCTTTTTGCTCCTGGATTTAAAATCAGGAAATGTAAGCATTTTGTAAAGGTAGATTTAAAAAGGGCATAAAGCTATTTGCAGATTTGTCACATGTTTAAAATCACCCGTTTTGTGACCTGGTGGCTCTATAGGTACATCAAAAGAGTTGGCACTTGGAGCAGAGGTGGCTTGTTAACATGGGCATTGGAGCTCCTCCCCCAAATGCTGTTCTTCTTTCCTCCCACTGTTTCCTGCCTCCTAATTTTCTTCCATTTAAAATTCTCATACTCGTCATCCATTGCGATCACTCTACCCTTTCCGCTATGTGAGGATCAAGCCGAGTCAGGATTGTTGGTACAAGCACAAGGTCTAGTGCGATTATGCCTGCCTTCCCAGGTTTTTCCGGCCCCTTTGATGCAGGGCAACCTAGCTAAATGAACACAGACCAGTTGCATTTGGCATCAACCCTGTACATTGCCAAAGCTTTGTGTCAATCAGCAAGGGTGCACCTCACCTGATCCGTCATGGGCAACGGGAGCTGGTGTGATCTGCAAGCCTCGCTGACCACACCTCACCCTCTGACGAGCTGTGATGGGTGGGGGTGAACACCAGGATGCAGACCTCCTGGCATCAGCGATACCAGGTTGTAAACAGATACACTGTACATGCTTTAATTGAAGTTAATCACGTACAGTGTAGCATATCAGCGAGCTGCTAGGTGTAATGCAGTGCCAGTGACTTTAAGAGGTGGACTGGCCTGGGCTGGCAGCATCGTCTCGCAGTGAGGGCTAAGAGTGGTGCAAGACTGACTTTGTTGACCCACCCATGACCTCCTTCTCCACAAATTTCCTAACTACCACTCTCCAACAGTGCCCCTTATCCCTTATAGCTCTACTCACACCATTTCAGAGCACTTCTGATCACACACACATATTATAAAGGAACAATAAATCATAGACATGTGTAAATCAATGCGTAGGAAATGATAAGTAAGAGACTTGGGGCTACAAGGTGCAAGAATCCCATGTCATCTATACTGGTAGGCATCATATGTTGTAGGGCTTGGTCGTCTGGAGAAATACAAAATCAGCATTTAAGATGTAACATTGTGGTTGGGGTTATCTATCCTAATATGTATTTATTGCTACTCAAAGATATTGTTTGTAGCATCCTCAGATTAACAAAAGGCTGGATAGAAATCAATACGCTTTTAAGCCTATGCTTTGCAGCTTGCATGCAGCTCATAGCTTACTGTATTACACCTTCCTGCACAAAAATAATCACAAGGGGTGATTTCCTCTTCCTATGTGTGCTGCAGAATGCAGAACGCGTAGAAAGAGGAAAAAAACGAGGAGAAATGCAAACATATCTCCTTGTTGCGCCTCCCCTGGGGAAGTGTAGCATTCTGACACTTTTCCAGGTTTACGATTCCTCGTAAATCGAGAAAGGCAGCAGAAGCCACGGGTGTTGCATAAGAACAGCTACAGCAACACCCATGGCATGCCACTTTCACACAAAGTCCTGCGTGCCAAGGGCCCATATTTACAAGCACACGAAAAGCCATGCAGTGTGACTTTACGCGTCCTTGTAAATATGGGGCAGCAGGTTGCGCAGCCAGTTCGTCACAGAAAGTGACGCACCGGTGGAGCAAGGGGCTTGTAATTAAGCCCCATAGTTTGGTCAAATGCCCCACTCTTTCTGAGTTCACCAGTCACCACTGGTTAGGCGACATTCAATTTTCTCTCTTTGCACTTTCCATCCCTTTTAGTGCATGTCCAGGCTCAAAAGTACACAGACTGTTACATATTTATAAATTGTGAATGCTGTGGCTTAGCTTAGTAAAACAAACAACCAAAGACCAATTTCTTTGAAAGAACAATATAATTCTACCTGCGCTTGCAGTAATACAAGCATTACCAGTCTCAACACAAACTGTGCAGCAGCTTTTTTGAAACTCGATGGCAAACGTAGTGATTTGTACATTTTGTACCAATTTCGGTAGAATAAAACACAATGCAAATTACTATTTCTTGGGAGGTACGTTTTGGGTGCCTGCAGAATTTAAAGCTTCAACACACGAATAACATTTTCAGCCAGCTGGATTCTAAAGCTGTTTTCTCCAGCAGCAGTGCCCATGCTGGTACATTGTGTGAGTAAGGTAACCCAGTAGTTATTTATTAGAACTCTGTAATCTTCACAGGCAGGTGTTGTGCAAACAAGACTTTGTAATAAGAGGTTTGTGTGTGTGTAATCAAGCTGATCTCACATCCTGGCTATGAGGTAGCAATTGAATGGGTTGGAGCCAATTCAAATTCCCCCTGGTGTTATATTTCCGCTGTTTTATTTACGATTTTGTTCGAAGGATGCATTCAAAAGGTCTAGCACTTCCAGAACATGAATGTTTTGGTTGTGAAAAATAAGTCATCCAGGCCTTTGTGTGGCAAACAACTTATTGTACTACTTTTTGTATACGCTGCTTTTTTTTTAACCAATTAAGGGAGAGATGCATGAAGGATTTTATACCAGGTTTCCATTGTTATCACCTTTATCAATTCTCTTTCTGGGCAGAAAACTCTCTTTTAAAAACATGCACATTTGCCCTTGGGTTTTCCAGCTAAACATAATTAAAAAAAATTCATGGTTTCATAATACTGTGGGAAAATATTAGTGAGCATATAATCGACAAGTTAAGCATATATAGGTAAGTTTAGGTTTACACTACTTAACTCCGCATCTATGTACCTCGATGATATATCATCGGGCTACGTAGATTTGGATTTAAGAATAGTAAATTTAAACTTACCTATAAGCGATTACCTTGGTCATTGATATTTTGTTCACGTTTCAATGGTAGCATGAAGCTAATACATACATTATTTAAAAAATCCACCTAAATAAAAAAAACGTACATTTCGAGAAAGCACTGGACTGAATGTCGCTCAGCAGTCGCTCAGCAGTTCGCTCACGTCTTCTATTTATTTTGTCATGGGCATAATTCTGTCATTGTTCTGAAGGCAGTGATAGGAAGAACTTTCATTATCCAGTAACCTGCACCTCTGTGTCCAGCGAATGTAGTACTGCTGGTATATTTTTAAGAGAGGCCTTTTCTATCAGGTGCATGGCTGCTCTCACCTTGTCATGGTCCTGATCCAGGTGCACCAGAGTGCTGACTACATTATTGAGCTGGGTTGCCAACAACTTCTTATATATTTTGCCATTAATGTTCAAAAGAGATATTGGGTGATGTGAGGCACAGTGGCAAGCATCCTTATTCGGTTTCGAAATGACTGCCACAACTGCCTCCCCCATTGTCTGAGCCACTGTCTCCGCGGTCACACAATGGCTGAATAGGGCAGTAAGTTTTGGGACTAGCACAGATGAGAATATTATCTTTTCTAGAAAAGCCTCATTTTCTCTCATTTAGAGAGAGGACCCTCTCTAGAGGGTTTCGTTTAAAACCCGGAATTCGTCGGCCTTCCCTTCATCCTCCAGTATCAGAGATCTGGATGTCAAGAGTATTTCTTGCACATATTCTCTTTCTTGCTTTCCTCACAAGAGTCGGGCCAACAGCGTGCCCACTTTATCACCTACTATATACTGTTGGTTTTCAAGTGGAGAAGGGAGAGTTCTGCTGTGTAAGTATAGTGCATTCAGAGTTGCCCTCTAGCCACAGTGAGTGTTTGAGAGAGCCGCTAGGGGGGCTTATGCAATCGCTCTCATGCTGATTCTCGAATCTCCTCCTCAAGTTTCTGAACATCAGTCCTATGTAGCCACTTGTCTAATGCAGCATCCACTAGAAAATTACCTCTAATAACTGCCTTAAAGGCATCCCACACTGCTTGGATGGGGATCTCTCCTCCTTCATTGTTTTCAAAGTATACCTCTGTCCGCTGCCCTATTTCTTGTTTGATGATTGAGTCCCTAAGTAGGGATGGGCTGAGCTTTCAGTTCCACAGGGGCTACTGTGACCCATCCTCAGGTGGACTGTCACTGGAGTGTGGTCAGATACCGAGATAGACCTGAACTGGCTGGTCTGGATCAGGCCTAACAGGGTGTTACTAATAAGTAGTCTATCCTTGAATGGATGTGGTGTACGTGAGAGTAAAATGTGAAAGTCTTGGTCATCAGATGCAGTTCCTGCCAGACATCCCGCATTCCCAAGTCATCCAAGAAACTTCTCAGGCTTTAGGAGAAGGCACCTGCCTGACTATCATGTCCCTCCTCCCTGTCTTTGTGAGGGTGCAATACTGTATTAAATGCCCCAGTCAGGATGGTGCCTCCTCCTGCCACTTATGCCAGTTTGTTCAGAAAGTCTACTGGAAACGCATTTTGCACAAAATTAGGAGCATAAATTGCGGTTATGGTGAAGGGCAGCCCATAGAGCACCCCAAGAAAATTAAAGTATCTGCTTTCTCTATTTGTGTGGGCCTGTGTGACAGTCACTGGGAAATTGTCCTTCGAAAATATCTCCACTCCTCTTTGTTTTGTCTTTGCAAAAGAGTCGTAGCTGCTTGGGTATGCCAAATGTTTCATTTTCCCTTGGACAAATAATATTGGGGTTAGATTCTTGAAGTGTGCACCATACGGCGTCTCACTTGTTTGGCGAGTTCAGCCCTCGGTTATTCAATTAGATGAGTTGGATCATGGAGCCACATTTATGTTCGGTATACTAGCAAGGTTAGTTGCAGGGTCATGCAGGCCTAATTTACTCACTGCCCACCATGGTTCCCTCTTCCCCATGCCCCCCACCCTCACACAAACACTCCCAAACATAGAAAAAGAGAAAAATTACGCAACATCCACAAAAGAGTTGTCCTGGAACCCAGTGTTACTGCCCTTCTCATCATCAGGTTGTTGTGGGGGCGTCTCAACTGCCTCCCTACTTACATGTCCAGGGGCAGGAAGCCCATCTCTCCATCTTGACCCGTCTCCACTGGGGCTGGGTAGCTACAGTCCAATAGCAATAGATCATCAGAGAACATTCAAAGGGTCCTCCTTTCATTTGGCCCTGCCAGATCTGCAACTTCTTTGAATCTGTGCCTCTCCTGTCCTGTCAGTGTAGAGAGATGTTGGAGGTGTGGTTGTCCGCCTCATGTCTGGGGGTCTCCAACTCTCAATTCCTCTCCTATATCCTCCCACTTGACCCTATAGCAGAGGTGCCCTATTGTAAACATTGCCGCTATGCAAGGTTTCCTCCGCAGCTAATGTCCACTAGCATTGTCGCTGCATGTAATGCTATAGGAACCCTGTAGTCCTTGAGGCTGCCATTGCAGTCTTGACGTAGTCCATGTGGTATCATAAATTATATAAATTTTCACTCAATTTATATGAATAAGATTAAATCCGCAAAAAGGGCCTATCTTACTCAGCGTATCAATAAAGCGGCTCACTCTAGTAAAGAGCTACACAAGATACTGAAGGAATTTACCGCCCCTCAGGTTGAGCGATCTTCTTTTGTACCTACCCAAGACTGGGTCGACTCCATTGCCTTGTTTTTTGATAACAAGATCAAAACTATCTATGCCTCATTTCTTTCTCGGGCAGCCGTTCATGTCTGCCATACCACCAATATGAGTCAAACTAGTTCCTCGCCTCAACAGAAGAACATTCCTTTATTAACGGAGTTTGATCCCATAACAAGCATCGAAGTCAGGGAGAGCCTAGTAAGGGTTAAGTCTGGCTCCCCTGCCGATCCCTTTCCTCCCCGCTCCTGCGCCAAAATTTTACCTCTATTTGTGGATACCTTAACCGTTGTTTTCAACCAGTCTTTTAATCAAGCCACATTCCCACGAAGATGGAAACAGGCACAGGTGAAGCCCATTCTTAAAAAACCCTCGGCTGACCCTAGCTTGCCAGCCAACTATCGTCCTATCTCCTTGCTCCCCTACTTTGGGAAGGTCCTGGAGCTCTTAGTCAATAAACGTCTCACGACCTATCTTGAGACCCACAGGCTCCTCGATCCTTCCCAATCAGGCTTCCGTGCGGCTCATAGCACGGAGACCGCAGTCATTGAGGTAGTGGACAATATCAGACTAGCCCTGGATCGCCGAGAGTCGGCAATCCTGGTCCTTTTGGACCTGTCGGCAGCATTTGACACAATCTCCCACAGTATTCTCAAACATCGTCTGTGGGAGATTGGTGTCAGAAGGAGGGCCCTGGATTGGTTTGCGAGCTATCTGGCGGATCGTTTTACTAAGGTCTCTGTGGACGGGATTACCTCCCGTTCCTACCCAGTAACGGTCGGGGTCCCGCAGGGCTCGATCCTCAGCCCAATGCTGTTTAATGTTTACCTAGCCCCGTTGGCTGACATCATCAGGTCTTATGGTTTTGACACACTATCATATGCCGATGATACTCAGCTGTTAGTGACTTGTGATCCTGACCAGTCTGATGTCCAAACACGTTTCAAGAGCTGTTTAACTAAGATCAATGATTGGATGCATTTAAACAGGCTTCAGCTTAACGGTGGGAAGACCGAGGTAATCCTATTTGGGAAGGCTGAAAAGTTCTGGACCTGTGACTGGTGGCCTCCAGAGCTGGGTACCTGCCCTACGCCCAAGCTCGCAGTCCGTAACCTGGGTATCACAATTGATAATTCTTTATCTCTGAAAACCCACGTAAATCAAGTGTTGGGGACTTGTTTCGGCATCATGCGTCTGTTACGCAAGATTTTCAAATGGCTACCCATAGAAGCCAGGACACCGCTGGTCCAGGGTCTAATCATCAGTCGATTAGATTATGGCAATGCCTTATTTACAGCACTTAACCAGGATCAACTCTGTAAACTACAGATTCTCCAGAACACGGCCGCGAGGCTTGTTCTGGACCTCCCTCCACGCACTCCCTCTGCCCCCATTCTGAATACCCTACATTGGTTGTCAATCCGCCAAAGAGGGCGCTTTAAAATCCTATGCCTTACGCATAAGCTAATGCAAGGCACCGGCCCTCTATACTTGGCGAAAAAACTTCAAAGGTACGTCCCAGGACGCTCGCTGCGGTCCAGTGCTAGACCTCTACTTGTCCAACCCCGTGTCCGGACTGCCCGCAATGGAGGTCGCTCTTTTTCATACCAGGCTCCCTCGCTATGGAATAGACTTCCTTTGGATTTACTGTCCATAACCGACCATCTACTTTTTCGTAGAAAGCTGAAAACCTGGCTCTTTTCTCAAAAAGCTTAGGCACATCAACATCACGTTACTGCCCAGTCTCTTTGTCTTGGTTGCTAGCGCCCTGCGACCTTTGGTGATTTGTGCGCTATATAAAAATCTTTGACATTTGACATTTGACATTTGACATCAGAGCTGTTCTTGAGCCCCTATTGTGGTCGGTTCCTGTATTTTGTCCTCTTTTACTTGTAACCTTATCGCCTGTCTCCTAGGGCACCACCTTCCTTCCATGGGCTGCGGTCTCATCTATGGTCGCCCACATTGATGGTCCTCTCACAGTCCCCACCAGGGACCTGATGCAACTCCTTCAGTCTGTATCCCACGTGGTGCTGCGCCAATCACGATGACAAGCAAGTAGGCCAACTTTTGAGCGTTTGGGATCGTGTGGCACTTGTCTCCCAGTTCAAAGGAAAGCTCAAACGGATATGTCCACCTGTAGTGTATGCCGTCCTCTCGAATTATCCGAGTCATGGGTTGGAATGCCACTCATCTCTGGAGGGTCAGTTGGCACAGATTATGAAAAATTGTTCACAAGTGGCCCTTAGAGCATACCTCTCCTTTTTTCTGCAATTGTTGCAGAACCATCTCCTTATCAGCATAATACTGGAACTTGACTAGCACATCCCTAGGGCATTGTTGTAGAGGTCACTTTGGGCCAATGCGGTGCATCCAGTCAATGGTTATTTTAGGGTGATTTGCCCCCAAGAGGGATGAGCATATCCCTAGTACAAAGGACTCCGGTCGGCATATGATACCTCGAAGGTAGAGGTTTTCTCTCAGGGAACTATTCTCCAGGACTACAAATTTTTCAATGCCATTGTAGAGTTTCTCTTTCAGTGGGGAGTAGTTCTCTTTTGTCGTTGTTTGGGACAGTTCCACTGTGTCAAGATGGGTTTCTGCCTCCAAGATACTTTGTACCATGGAATTTATGTCCATTCTGAAGTTTGCTATCTTAGTGCCCAGAGTTCAACCTTGAATGAGCGGAGGCTGTCCAGGAGATCGGTCATGGTGAGCGCCATCAAAGCATCAGAGTTGCCACCGGTCGTAACTGTGGACTCTGGCTACGTACTCTCTAGATAAGCTAGGAGTGTTCCGCAAGTCCAGTTCTTCTTTTTGGAGGGCACGGGGAGGCCCTCACTCCAGGTCCCCTGTTTCCTTCCGGTCAATTTGTGACATAGGCTTAACTTCCTATCATACATTATTTGGGCAGTAGTCTGGACATCAGCTCAAGCCATTCTATGAGACCCAGGTCTCACTTCCCTGCGGGAGGCCACTGGTTGGCTGGTGGGCAGCAATCTGCTCAATTCTGGTTCCCCCGCTCAGGGTTCTTACACAAAGCCCTCTTACTCCTCCCCTTCCTGCAATGTGATAAACCACATGAGTGGTATAAGTAAGCCAAGTCCCATACCTTTTCCACATTGACTGCTCTTGGAGTTGTTCCCAAAGCGGGCCAGAGGGTAAGGCTCATGCAGTGTTGTCTAGGAGGCCCCCTCACCTCCCGGGCAGGCGTGTCTCAGGCGAGTAGCACAAGTCTGTTGTGCCGCCACACACTAGACCACAGGAATCCATAGTCGTTGCCTAACAATATCCACGGCTGGTCAACCCAGGTCTTGAGAGCACTGCTCCTCCACACATCCCGCGCTCTGGGGTCATCCTTCATGTCCGCTAATCTTCCTCTGTTAGTGGGAGCCTCTTATCTTCTCCTCACTCCAGCTGGGCATTCCGGCCCGCTGCAGACCCCAGTCACAAAGCTACCTCGTAGGTGCCGCTCACCAAGTCACACAAGGTTCTGTAATCCTTCTAGCGAATTAGAGTACTTTGGTCATCTCCTCTAGCTCGCTGGATCCGACATGTAACAATGGCGAACAGAAGTGCTCGATTTCAAAATATTTCATACAAGGTGTATAAAAGATCTGCTGTAGCTGACTGGTGAATTTCGAAAGTGGTGTTGCATAAAATTCCTATCTCAAATTGTACCAATCGAATGATACACCGAGCTCAACTTGCTTCATGTGATGTGCCCTGAGAAAACCTTGAAAAAAATAGGACCAGGAAAAGCATTTCTAAGCACAATGTAATTCCCATTTTCCACAGGAAAACTATATTGTGAATGTATTTTATGCATTCAGTAATGTAAATTGGCCCAGTGTTGTGATTTTCCAGGTGTAGTAAATACCACATCCTTTCCACTGCTCCTTTGTAAGTAACAGGTCATCCTTATAACCTGTCTATATGTTAATATGTTATAGCTGCAATTCATTTTATATATTAACTTATGCACCTCATGAATTAATCAATATGAATTGATTTCATGTAAATAACTATTATCCATTCTACTCAGTTGGGAGATGTCTGTCTTTCATAGTCAAGTCAAGTCAAGTCAAAGATAGCTTTATTCGATAACAGGTATCTTAAAAGCATTAACATTCATACAATCATCAATAGAAATATGCAAATCCATAAACACAAAATAAAAACTTGATACCCAATAACATTAATTCGATTCCAACTTGTATGCAAGATATTATATAAATTAACAGTGCAATATAAATAAGCAGACCAATTGAGCTTGGGATAAAAATAATATAAAAACATGATAATTCATTGAGATATGCCACGTAAGAATTTAAACTTTACTATCCAAATGCGGCCAAGGTACTTTGCCACACCACAGGCAAAGAGGGTCCTTGCATCCGACTTCAGAATGCGCAAATCAACACTATGTTCATAGGTGCCCAATTGGCTGCAGATGGGTTTGAGCCATCTTAATCTAGCTCTCTTATAGGAGGGGCAAGCAAACATAAGATGGCCCACACTCTCAGTCGGTGTCTTACAGAAGGGGCAATCTGCTGTTGCTGTTTACAGTTAGCTCACGTACCAGGAGTGAACCTACCCTCAACTGTATGTAAAGTGCCCTATCTCGTGGCATCTGGATGAAATCTAAATATGGTTCTAAAAATATGCACTGCTTGTGGAGGTAAAATTCTTCTGTAAGCCTTCCTGATCTCGAATTGCTAAGCTCTTGGGCATCAACCCATGCCCAGTATCGCTTTTCGAGCTCAGCCTTACTAGGTGGGGTTTGAGTATCCCACGACTCCTTGAGGCCAATCGCAAAAAGTGTTTTCTTGAGATTAAGCAACCAACTAATTATATGGTTGCCATCTAGGGCCATAAATTCTGTGAGCGCGGAGGTGTAGCTGGTAAGCTCAGGAGTCCGTCGCAGGCGGGCCCAGAATAACAAGGGCCGCAGCCTGGCTATGTCTCTAAAAGAACGCCCGCCCATATCGCTCATCAGGGGTTTTAGTGGTACATTGCAGGGGAGCATCACTAGATCTCTTAAAAATTTATGTTCAGATCTGCTAATTCCATCTACATTGTCAAAACCGCATAATTCAGCACCATAAAGGGCTGAACTAACTGCTCTAGCTGCATAGATCGTGAGAGCAGGAGCCACAGGTCTGCTCTGCGAGGAGTGATGTTCTCTAGCTAATGCTCCTGCCGCATGTTTGTGGCTCAAAAGCATTTTGTCGATGTGGTGTCTCCAATGCATTTTCTCAGCGAGCAGAATACCTAGATAATCGAACGTTGTGACTCGCTCTAAGCAGGTTCCATCTAAGGTTAAATTACCTCTATATGGCCTGTAGGGGTTAAACACCATAAACATGGTATTAGAGGTGTTAACAATCAGCCCCCTAGACTCACAAAAAAGATGGAATCTATCTAAGAGCTTTTGGAGCCCTGCCGGAGTCTTAGATATAAGGAGTGTGTCGCCTGCGAAGTGCAGGGTAGGAACCCTATCTCCTGCCAGGGCAGGGGCATCAAATGGAAATTCTTGAAGAAAGCTAACCACCCCGTTTATATAAAAGGAGAACAGGGTGGGCGCCATGACACAACCCTGGCGTACTCCTCTGTTTACAGGGATCCTGTCTGTCTTCTGGTCTTGGGACCTCCACCTCACTTGGGCATAATTGCCCTCGTGAAGACGAATCAACAGATTCAGAACCATTGGTGGATCCCCACATCATCTAGTAGATGCCACAACCGGTCACTGGGGACCAGGTCAAAGGCAGTCTTCAGGTCAATAAAGGCCAAATAAAGAATGCCCTTGCCAATTACAACAACCTTCCAGTAGATTAAAAGCAACCTAAATGCTTGATCCACCGTCCGTGTACAGGCCCTAAATCCCACTTGGTACTGGGAGAGGATATTCTCATCATCCACCCAATGATGAATTCTCTGCAGCAACACCCTGCCAACTACTTTCTGCATAGCATCAATCAAACTAATTGGGCGGTAGTTGGCAGGGTCATCCCTTGCACCTTTTTTAAAAATGGGTACCACCTCTGCACCTTTACATGAGTCAGGTACTGTACTGCCCTTTGCAATAGAATTGATTAAAAGCATAATATAGTTTGCCCATTTGGGGCATCTGCAAGAAAAAGGTCTCCCAGCAGGTCGTCTGGTCCCGAGGCTTTTGCTGGAACTATTTTCTTTATGGCCACCTCTTCTTCTTCTGAGGTGTAAAGGTCAAAAGCATTCAAAATGGGACAGGCACCTAAATGGTTATCTGATCCGTCTTGGCAAATTGAATTAGTCCCAGAGTAAAGTTTCCCAAAACGATTATACCAGTCCTGGCTTGTAACATGATTAGGAATTAAATCAGGGTCTTTATTACCTGACCGCCTAATCATGTTCCAAAAAAGACTGGGATTCCTGGCTGCACTTGCATCCTTTAAGTTCTGCCAGTGAGTCTCATCCCACTCAAGCTTTGCGTGCTTAACAGCATTTTTATAATCCTTTCTAGTTTCTCTTATTAAGAAACAATTTGTGCTTTTTATTGCTAAAATCAGAGCCTTTTTCTTCTGTCTGCAATCCCCATTAAACTAAGTCTGGCGAGTTTTACGGCATGCACCTGATTTACCAACATGGTTCGCTATGATAAAAAAGGACCCCATCTGGGCTATCATTCTTACCAACATGGTTCGCTATGATAAAAAAGGACCCCATCTGGGATATCATTCTTTCGTATAATTCTGGGATCTTTAACAAACCATCCGTTTCGCTAAGGACCTTCCGCAATTTGAGGGTATTTTCACTGAGGGTGTGCCTAATGTCAGCCATTTGGGATTCTTGGGCAGCAACTCTAGGCCATTTAAGGTACCTTCTACAATTCGAAGGGACCAATTCTTTTGTCATCATAAGAGAGCCTGCACCATGGTTTGGGGGAAAAGAAAGAGCCCAGGGGATTTCCATAGTCAGACTTAATGTGTTATGATCACTATCAGTAGAAGAAACCACTACCATATCTAATATGGTCCTCCAAAGACTAACGTCAACTAATATGTAGTCGATTCGAGAGGGACACGTCAAGTTCTACCATTTACAGCCCTTAGTCCGATTTCTAAAGTGAGTGCACTAATCTGAATTGCTACCTGGGACCATTTCTTGATAGGAGGTATATTTAGCAATGGGACACTCCACTTAATATCATCTTCCTCTACCCCCAGCAAATCTTTAGAGCTTAATGGCTCAAAGGTACAATTAAAATCCCCAGCGATCATAACATTTGAATCTGATGGGCCGTTGGATAACTCCTGTTCCAGTGACAAGACAATATTTGATGCTTTGCCCCCTGGTGTCCCCCTTATATAAACATTAAACAGCTCAAGGGTTTCACCTCCTCTACTTCCCTTGATCGAGTGCCACGTAATATCTGGGCTCGCACATTGGTGTTCAGTGATTTTACAGCCCATATCAATCTCGGCCCAAACAATAAGACCTCCAGAGGGCCGCCCCCTCCCCATGGGAACAGCAGAAGTAAAAAAAACAAGTATAACCAGACTTGTATAGTGTAACTAGGCTCCATGTTTCTTGGAATATACAGATGTGATGTTCCTCAATCAACTCATTCCAATCAGGTAACAACATTTTGCTATTGAGACCTGCCACATTCCAGGAATGGATTTTAAGCTGGGAAGTTGAAATACCATTACACGGAGGGATTTGTTGGGCCAAGGGGAGTAAAACAGAAGGTGGTACAGAGGTATTGGTGGATGCTGCAGCCCCCTGATCCCTCAAGCTGCAACCGGAATGGCCACTGTGACAGTTAAGTATTAACGAGGTCAGGAGTTTTTCAGAAATGGTACACGATTGGTTAATGCTAGGGGCGCTTTGGATGTTAATGGATGGGATAGATTCTGATTCCTGCCGGGGCTGAGAATCATGACATAGTCAATCAACAGCCTCGAGTGAGGACCTTCTTAATGTGGGCAGTGGTATCACATTATCATAAGCCCTTGCTGCAGCAATAGTTGGAAAGCGCCTAATCTGGATGGATGAAGAATCCGGGGGACAAGTCCTGTACTCTAATGCCAGAAGATTTTCCGCCAGGTCAGGACTGGCCAGGGTAAGTTCAATGCAGTCCATAGGTTTATTATTGGACATGCATCTCCGTGCCCTGATTATATCTTCCCTAATCAGCGAGCGGCAACCCCTAACATGACGTAACCAATGTATAGATTTATTTTTCAAGGATTCGTTATTCTCATAGCTGCCACTAGAAACAATTTTTGGGACGTTAACCATAAAAACTGTCTGTGCTTGTATAGGAGAGCAAATAGATTGCTTATTCTGTTGAACATGAGCTTTAATACCCAAAGATGGAACTGTTAAAACATTGGTAGGCCTTCTACAGTTTGCGGTAACTTGAGAATAGAGTTGCTTTTGCTGAGTACTACAGGGATGAGCTTCGGGAGGACCTGGCCCGTCGAGATGGAACTACAGGAGCATGCGACGGGCCACTACTTATAGAATCTCCTATTTTTGGTGCCTGTTGTAAATTAGGTGGTGGGGAGACTGCTGGTATATGCAATGTGTGGTTAACAACTAGCATTTTCACAGTGTCTACAAGCTCCTCCATCATCACCTTCACAGGGGCGTAACAAACACCCCCGCGGTGCGGGGGGCCCCCAGTCTTTGGTTAGGTGAAGGGGGCCCCCTCAGCTCTTCGGTAAAGAGCTGGGAGAGAAATGCTTGCTGTAAAAAGCAGGTGCAGTCTGCAGCCTGCTCAGAGCTCCTCGCGCTGACCCAGGGCAGGACTGAAGAGAAACAAAGTAACAAGTTACATTGTTTCTCTTCAGTCAGAGCCCGGCCGGAAAAGGGATGGGGGTGGGGGCCCCAAAGAGAGCATTCCCCACAAGGCACAGCCTCTGAGAAGGGACGAGGCAACAGAGTGTTGGAGGAGAAGGTTTGCAGCTCCAGGGACAGGACTCTGCTGGGACACATTGGAAGGTAAGCAAGCATTGGAAATGCAATTGGCTTCGCAGTCTCCCTGGATGGCACAGAGTGTTTCCTCTGTGGCCTGCAGTGTCCCCGATGCTGATAGTGAACATGGAAACGTTCCCAGATCTCCACAGAAGAGAGAAAAAAAAATGGCTCAGGAATGTTTGAAAATGGATGTACGTGTAGAAAATGACAGAGAATACTTTTTCAAATAGTTCAATATAGCGTAAGCTCGCCCCCAAGGTATTGGAGCGCTTTACACGAGCACCAGTTACATTACATGGATATTTCTTTTTCTATGCGGCGCAGGAAAAAATAAGTTTGTTTATTCCTATCACCTTTCCTGACCCCTGCAGCTGCTTATCACATCAGGCTGTGACACAAAGTTTGACTAATGGTGTAGGTAAGAGAATGTGTTACCATTTGTTTTTCTTTTTAAAATATGCACAGGCCCAGCAGGACACATACTTTGTGTGCGCTTCATTTAAACAGTTTTTATCATTATCATGGCTGATGCAGGACAACAATAAGACAATGCAAAATGCCCAGATAACGCTGGTGCTAAATGATCCTGCTGGAGAGAAATCATTTGTCTGTTAGTAGTTTTTAAATGCAGATGAGCTGTATTTTATGTGGAAGCTCAGTGGGTTACTGTCTTTGTCACAGAGATCCTTGTGCTACTTGCAGTTCAGTAGTTACAATCCTAACATAGGACAGTGACCAATGACCTGTCATCAAACAGCTGCAGACAAACATGAATGGTATAGTTAGAACTTCGCTTTCTTTTTTTGTGATATAGTTAGAACTTATCCAGTCTTTCATTATTCTAATGTTGCTAAAATGAGTAAGTGTGGGCAGATATACATTTTTATCAGTAAAGCTGACCCCATGGAATACTCTTTAAATCCTGAGCTTGTGTTTCCCCAGACCAAACCCTCTTAAAATATACTGCCCACCAGTATGGATGACATGTGATTCCTACACCTTGTAATCCTCATTGGATTATGTGACATTCCCTGTAGACTGATTTACATACTTGTATGATTCACTGTCTCTGTATAATGTGTGCGTGGTGTAAAGTACTGACACACACTACACTGATATGAGTAGCGCTACACAACAAATGAAATGCATATGAGAGAGGCGCTACGTAAAGATGAGGAGCACTGTTGGAGGGTTACACAAGGCCACACTTATTTTTTAAGCACGGGGTTATTAAGTGATTTGCCCAGAATCACAGGATGTTGAACCAACGCTGAGACTCGAGCATGATCCCCCAGTTCCAAAGCCAGCATCTCTGGCTCTTATGCCACATTCCATTTGTATCAGTGGTCTTCCCAGCTGCAAAGGAAGGGAGAACATGTCTGTGGTTGTTGCACATTTTTGAGCGACATTTGAGACCAAGTGCAGAACTATCTGGAGCCTTCAGCAAAATTCTATTTTTATGTTTTTTGCTCCCTCCTTAGAATTAATTGGTAATATTTGATGCTTTTGGTGTCAATTTGGCACTGTCTGGTGCTGGCACCCTCGGCACCTGCCTAGTATTATTAACTCGCTTTATCATCAGCCCTTTATTTACTTTGAGACTCTGGCCATGGGCGTACATACCAATGGTTCAGCATGTGCAGTGGCATCGGGTCCTAGGAATGGGAGGGGCACACTGACTATAGCTTTCTTTCACTACCCAACCAGGAGCCAGGGAGCAATTTTCACCTCCTTAAATGAGGGCGCGTGAGGCTCGTGCTACGCCACTGACTCCAGCTTAACTGAAAAACTCACATTTTAGGGGCCTCCAGAGTACTATAGAGTTGGGGAAAGTCATTCCCAGGTTCCACAGCACAGAACCTTCATTTTCTTTTTTTTAAATACATTTTAGGTATCCAGTTTCTGCCCATGCTGCGCACTTTTTATTTTATGTTTGTTTTGCTATGAATTCTATTTCTTGTTATTCACATTGGTAATATTTTTTATTGAAGAATCCAATAAAGAGCAGGTTATGAATTGGTACTTAAAGTCTAATGATGCATAGAATGAGCCCAGAACAGCCACGAAATGCTAAAAATAATAGAGATATATTCAGGGAAATGAATGGGACTGGAGTGTAGCAAACTATCACCAGAGTCATATGGGAGAGAGTAGGACACACATAAGAATGGAAGGACATTGTGGGTCGGAAGGGGAGAATCCATGTAAGATGTCATATCTAATAAGCGTTGGCAAAGCCAATATGTCTGACGTTGGTTGGAGGACTATTGGCTGTACCATTGTATGTTTCTTTTGCTGTAGTTTATTATGAATTTATTGTTCCAAGATGGCTAATGGATGCTGAGAGAAGAAAGACATGAAGGAATCATTGAAATACGAAAGGGTGTAAATACAGCGGGTGGACAGCGGTGTATGAGAGACAATGAAATACTTCAGGGTGTAAATACAGTGGGTGGACAGTGGTGTATGAGGGATGGTTGATATGCATTTGACTTGTAGAAGGGTACAGGGGACATATGGGTGTCCTTGTGTACTGTGGGAAGGGCTGTGACGAGAGGGGGTGGACTGTTAGAGACAAACAAGGAAGCCGTTCATATCTTTCTCTCTCTTTTCGATTGTGCCTGCGACATGCCTTTGTGTAGAAAAAACTATCACTAGGTAAAGAGGGGAGCTTGTCACAGCCACTAGTGAGATTCTACAGAGCTACCCCATTTTCAACACCAGCAATGTTCCATGATTGTGTACTTAATAAATAAAATAACATGACATAATGTTGGCCCTGCTATAATGGTGGCACATATCGGCCCAATGTGCTCACCCATGGTATAATGGAGCCCAAACCAGGTAAAATGCGGGCGCTGGCATAATAGTGGTAATTCCTGTCTGATTGCGTGGTGCACAGTCCTCAAACTTGCTTCGGCATAATGGCGGTAATTCTTGGCATAAGATTGGCGCATATGACATGCAACTATGACACATAGATATTCAAGATGGAATCCAAAACTGTCTGTACGCACCGCGGTGCCCGAGCAACTTTGGGTGATGCCCGGAGGAGCTGTCCTATGCAGCTATAGAGGAGTTTGGCTCTGGTTCACCCCTTGGCCGCCACCTACCCAGCCGGACATCGGACATTGTTTTCCTCGTCTCCACGTTGTGTTTCTTTTCCCTCCCCCACCTCCTACCTCCGTGATTCTTTGTCTGCCTTCCCTTTTCCAGCCTGACTCTCCTGTGTCACCTAAAGTACTTTCCCCCTTACCGTTTTTTTTCCTAATATTATGCTATGCTTTTGTAATTCATGTAACTTTTGTAACTCCAACAACTGATGTAACAATGTTCTGAAACAATGTCCTACTTCATGTAAAGCGCTCTGATACCTCCGGGTCTAGCCAGCGCTATATAAAACTTTTCAAACAAACAAACAAGGCGGAATCTATCATGTGTTTTAGTGGTTCATGACAATAATTGTTCACAAAAAAGATAACTACTTGATTTATGTAAATTTAAATTATTTTTCAAGAAGGCAAAGCTGGTATTTAATAGCAAAACGTGTCTGCTTTCATAAACTGACAAGCTGATATTTTGGAGACAAATGACTGAATTTATTTAAAGCTGATATTTGAGTGGTTAAAGGGCCCACTTGGGAAAGCCAACCCCGAACACACCTCTTTCACTTTGGTGTGCTTGCTGTACTCACTTCCTTCTTCAACTGATGTCATGATGATGAGATGCCATCAGTGATGTCATGAGTGATGTCAGTGACCATGTCATGAGTGATGTTATATGTGACGTCATCAGCAGTGGATTGCGGGTGCGCGAGGTATAGTTAGCTTAACTAACTATAACGGGGGAATTTCATTGGTTTTTTACGAGTGAAATGTCCAGCTAACTATAACGTGTGTGAAACCTATGGTTTTTTCACTGACTTTGCAAGGTTTTTTAAATGCTAATTCCTAACTATAACGTGTGTGAAACCCATGGTTTTTTCACTGAATTTGCAAGGTTTTTTAAATGCTAATTCCTAACTATAACGTGTGTGAAACCCATGTTTTTTTCAGTGAATTTGCAAGGTTTTTTAAATGCTAATTCCTAACTATAACATGTGTGAAACCCATGGTTTTTTCAGTGAATTTGTATGGTTTTTTAAATGCTAATTCCTACCTATAACGTGTGTGAAACCCATGGTTCTTTCAGTGAATTTGTATGGTTTTTTAAATGCTAATTCTTATATTTAACGTGTGTGATTTATTTTTATTTTTTTGCAAGGTTTTTTACATCTTTTTATTTTTACTTTATATTCTCTTTAAACACTATGCTTAAATTTTAAAAATTCTGCAATATGTAATTTTTTCTCATTTTTTTTTTACCAAACAGGTAAGATATATTAGTATAACATAATGATTCTTTTTTTCCAATTTTTTTTTTTTTTAACGTGCGCGTACGGTAAGCTTACGGTAAGCGCACGTTTTGCTTTATGTACGTAATATTTCTACTCTTTTTGCGTATGGTTACGCAATTTACGTAGACATGCGTACTGCGTACGCGGCACGTAAGCGCATACGTTACACGCGTACGTTACGCGGAAGTGTTGGGGCGTGCCTGTTATGCGCATGTGCGCGTGTCTTTTATACGCGCATGCGTACTTTTACCGTAAGCGCTCCGTAAGCGCTCCGTAAGCGTAACGTACGCGCACGGTGGGTCATGTGATCAAGAAACAACACTTTTGATTGGTTTAAAGTACTTTCAGTTCTAGAACTCTCCTACACCACACCCATTCCCCTCGTTTCTGCTTGTGATCCCTTAGGAGAAGGAGCTGAGTTATCTTTGGGATACGATGGCAGACCAGCAGTCCTCTTCTGAGAGTGAGGCTAGCAGCACCACCATCAGGCAGAGAAGGAGGAAACAAAAGAGCTCTTTTATATGGGAGTATTTTACGTTTCCTGAGGGCCAGAAAAAAGTAAATGCTGCTTTAGTGACTTGCAAGCTTTGCCAGCGTGTACTTTCTAGAGGTAATCCTAACAAGAAGTATTCCTTCGGGAATCACACTATGTTAAGACACCTTGAGGATGTACACCCTAGGACAAATGCTCGACATACTGGAGCAAACCCTTCAGTAAGTCGACCGAGCACATCCCCAGCAGCTCAGCCGAGTACATCTTCGGCAGCTCAGCTGAGCCCTTCATCTGTGGGGGGAGAATCACCTTTTTCTGGTCCTCTGGAAACTAACCATCGATTTGCGAGGGTTACAATGCGGTGCTCAAATTGCCATGGTCTAATTGTTCGTGGGGAGACCAGTGTTCCCCTAATTAACAACAGAATAGACCAGCACATTTGTCCTACCAGCTAATATTCCCATTATTTCTTTCTTCTGTCCCTGTATGAACACAACGGCTCTTTTAAGAGCCAACCTTACCTTTCAACTTTTTAAAAAAATTTCTGAAAATCTTTTTTTTTTTTTTTTTTACCGTATGCGTACGGTAAGCGTATTTTTTTTTTTTTTTTTTTTAAAACACTAAAAAACAATTACCACATTACAAGGTCCTTGAGGGATTAATAACGAAATACTGAAAATCTGTTTGAGGAGAAGTGGAAAAAAGGGACCATCAAATTTCTGACTTACCTGACCCACCCAAAAAATTAATTATCAATTTAAATTTTATTTAAATTGCTTGAAAAATGGTTTTATTTTTCGAAAATTTTCTTTCTCAATCTGAAAAAAAAGAAAAAAGTATTAATATTTAATAAAACATTTTATAATACAGTACACGTATTTACATATTTTCCAAAAACAATTTTTTGCCATTTTTTTGCTGTTTTCAGAATATATTGCAGTTCACTATAAATCGTGAAAGCAATTGCATTCATCACTTAACAGCGGGCAAAAAAAAAATAACAATCTCAAAGATTGTTTTAAAAAAGCCCAGAATCTCTTCTCACTTAAACATAACATTATAGAAATGCAAAATATTCAAAAAAAATCATCTAATAACAATAACTATTTCTAAAAAATACCGTCTCACAATTTTGTTACAGAAGCATAATCACAAAAATAATATATCTCAAATAACTCCACAATACATCTGGTTACCTTTCCTTTAGGCCAAATGGTAATTTAAAAATTCTTTTTTGATTAAATTTCCAATGGTAATCCAATAAAATTCCAAAATTTGATTTGTACAGATGTTACCGATTCTCTCTAAAATTTTGGTTTCCGAAAGATTAATTAGGAATTAAATAAGTCCACAATACAATTGGTTACCTTTCCTTTAGGCCAAATGGTAATTTTAAAAATCTTTTTATTAGAAAATTCCAATGGTAATCCAATAAAATGGTAAAATTGTTTTGTACAGATGTTGCCAATTCTCTCTAAAATGTAGGTTTCAGGAAGATTAGATAGGAATTTGCTAAATCAAAAGGCAAACGTTGCTTAAAAACCAATTGACAATCATTACACATTGTCCAGCCTTTTTTACATTTTAGATAAACTGTGTAATGACCAGAAGTTACAGTAGGTCCATCATGGAAAATTATTGCAACTGTTACAAAAGTTTTTCCTGAAATTGATAATTGCTGTCCTGTAAACTTCTTTATTAAAGTATCCAATTTTGAACCATCAGCTCTACATCGTTGCATCATTAAAATTACATACTGTCCGTATTCCTTTAAAATTAACGTTGAAAACATGTCAGATTTACACTCACCGCATTCCATGCTATGATTAGCATCTTTAACTAATTTAGCAAAAGTGACTGTTTTACTCTCTGGCAATGTTAAATAAATAAACCTTTCAGAATCAACATTAGAGCCACATGTATTGAAACAGTTTTCACAACTATGTTCCCATTTATAAGAGAGACCAAACATATTTTCTATTTGTACCCCTTCTTCTTCCAGTACCTGAAGAAAATACATCAAGAATTCCTGTGCATCTTGCTGTACATTTTGAGAAAACTGTGTACATCCTGAACATACATCTAAAAGTTTTCTAATTTCAGTAGCACTTTCTATTTTAGTTTTATCATTACTCAGCTTTTCAAAAAGGAGACTCAGCTCAGAACAGAATCTTTTTCTCTGATTTACTATTATCTGCTCTTGCAAACTTTCAAGATAAAATACAACATTCAGCACTACATTAGCGTAGCAGTTGACACCAGAGCTATTTTCAAAATGACAACCAACAACCTCTTCAACATTTTCCTTTTTCTTTTTGCTTGCAATTACATCACTCTTCTTTTTTTTCTCTTCTCTACATCCTCATTACAGATATTCTCAATTCTCCTTTTTCGAGAAACAACACGTTTTTCCAACACAGGATACTGACCTAAATGAGGAGCATAGGTTCTTCTTAATCTATTATACTCCTTTACACAATTTGCATCAGCACTAACTTTTGAATCATCAAAGTCTATCATAAATAAACCAGATAATGTTTTCACTCGTGACAAAGCAACATAAGCCATACCTTCTTTGAACACAGTTGAACCAATGTTCACAAAAGCACAATCTACAGTCAATCCTTGAGACTTGTGAATAGTTACAGCATATGCTAGAGAAAACGGAAACTGCTTTCTACGTACATATAAGTCTTTCACAACCATGAAACGAACTGAACAACGACAAATGTCTTTAACTTCTTCTATCTGATCAAATTTTATTTTTAAACATTCAATTCCATCTTTTTTCTGGTAATTAATAAAACCCACACAACTCCATTCACTAAACCTTTTTCAACATCCAAATTTCTCCTTAAAAATACTCTACAGTTCATGCAAACATATAGATTTTTTTCTAATCCAGCTGTTTTGGAAATGTTCTTCTCTAGTGAATCCAATTTATTTTTCAGTTTGCCTGTTAATGTAATAGTAATTCTTTCATGCTGAATTTTGTCCACTGCTTCCAATTTCCTAATCTCTTCCTTTTCCAATTTCAAAAGTTCCTCATTGAATATTGAGCATTCACGTAGAGTTGGCATTAAGCAGATTACACTTTTCTTTTCTGCAATGTTCTTGTATATTTTCTCTGCAACTATTTCTTCCTTTGGGAATAAATTATGTAGCAACCGACTCGGTAATGCTTTCATGCCAGCTTCAGTGAGTAGTCCAATTCTGATATCTTTCAGAATACTTCCATATTCTTCATCATTTGCTTGCCTCATATTAGTAGTAAGTTCCTTGTACTCAAAGAAGGACCAAATATTTGCATTACCAATGCTTCCCAATGACTTCTTTGTGTCTTCATGTGTCACAGTATTAAACACTGGTTGTCCTTTAACTGGAGTTAGCTGTAGAAGATCCCCAAAAACTATGACATGTTTTCCACCAA
This sequence comes from Triturus cristatus, assembly GCF_964204655.1. NCBI lineage: Eukaryota > Metazoa > Chordata > Amphibia > Caudata > Salamandridae > Triturus > Triturus cristatus. The sequence goes on along the minus strand of NC_140592.1, from coordinate 401,362,477 downwards.
ATAACACGTCATAGTCTGTCCTTAGAATTTGCTGCATTCTTAAATGCACAAAGGCAAGCATTACGTTTGATACCATGCTCACCTCATCAATAATGAGAACTTGCATCTTCTTCAACACTCTTGAAACTTCGAAACATGCTTCTCCTGTTAGCTTGTGGTATTCTATTTTGTTCTCATGCTCCACTGGTAACATTAGCAAACGATGTAAGGTGATTCCTTTTATGTTATATGCTGCTAACCCAGTTGGAGCAGTAACAACACAAGACAAAGTTGAATCCGTTTTTTGCTGTAGGTAGCTTCTGATGACTTTTATTAAGAAACTTTTTCCAGTTCCAGCTTGTCCGCTTACATACATCCTGATTGGTTGAAATGATGTGCATGAGCACTCTTTTTTTTCATGTAGTAATCCGTGATCAATTTTGTTTCTGATCTCTTCATAAATTTGTTGCTGCTCTTCATTCAGTTGTTCTTCCAAATTTGGTAAGTCTATTAATTCTTCTTGAGCTTGATTCATAGCCGTTTCCACTTCAGTCATAGCTATTGCAGCTTCATTTTCTACGATTGGTTGTCCTAGGGGATCTTGACTGAGCGTTCCAGAACTTTGGCTGTCTTGAGAACTGTCTCTAGTTTCTTCAGCTGCAATTGTAGTTTCCTGTTCAATTTCTTCATTTAACATTTGGACATAATTTGTGAAAGTACTGCATTCAATCGTATCTTTACATGCATTAAATGAGTCCTCATAGCTCTGGAATTCTCCAAGTAGTTCATCCGCTTTACGCCATGGTTTGAACAGCTGGAAAAGTGTCAAGTAGTAAAATTCCTTTTTGTCAGTAGTGTCGCAAGTCAGCTTCCGGTGATTTATCAAACTTCCTTTTGTTTGCTTCACCAAACATCCTTCCTCACCACTGACTTTATATTTTCCATTGTTGATGTCTTCTGTGGCATTCCATTTAAAAATGAAGTTCTGCAGCACTTCATAGAGACACATGTTTTCAAGGTGATGACTTCTTTTTGGGTAATATGTGTCCAACATGTTTGTTTTTAAAATAGCTGTACTTTCAGGTTCGAACTGTGCTAAATATTCAATTTCTCCCACAGATTTCAGTACCCGATTTCTCATTGCTGCAAGGCCTAAACTTGCCCAAATTATTCTTCTTGATTTCGAGTAGAGACTTGCAGAAGATAACCTATCTGAACATTCGTAGGATCCAATTTCTCGATGCGATAACATCTTTAAACTGAAACTGTATAGCTTCTTACTGACAGTCTTCTCGTGAGAAATCTCTTCCCACATTTCTTTCAATTCAGTTTTTTCTGATTTAGTAATGTAAGACGTTACATATCGAGCAACAGCAATGGAATTGTTAGCTACATACTGTATATCCATGTTAGCATTCCACATGGATAAAATGACTGGGTTGTAGTCATTTATATTTTTTGATTCTTCTTTTCTTTTTAGGTTGTAGGTATTCTTAGGTGATTTTCTTGTAATAGTATGTCTCACAGCTGACATAAAACTGTTTACTCTTCCTTTTGAAAGAACAGGTCTAGGAAATCCAAATCGACATTTAGTGTAGAATTTATCTTTGCTCTTGTATTTCCGTCGACAGTATTTTCCACACCGATGACTTTGGAAACGTAAAACTTGCTCCTTTAACTTTTTCTCTTCTGTGCTTTTAGGTATAGCACATGTTGCATATTCTTCAATGAAAGATAACACTGCTTCATCAGCATCTGTTCCAAATTTTGGAGCATCCTTGATCCACAACAGCATATGAATATGAGGAGCACCTCTGGCTTGGTACTCTTTTCTCCAAAAGAAATCCACAACTTCTCCAAGAGGTGGATTTTTTTTATTGCAGATGAAGGACATCATAGCCTCAAATCTATGATTGAAATATCTGCAAACATTAACCGGATCCAATCAGCACAGTTCTCCTGCTGTCTTGTATTCGATGTTTTTAATGTTTGAATTTGCCTCTCGTAGAAAATCCAGTAAATCATCCCAAGCGTACTCGGCACAGCTTAGGGTTAGGAACCATGTAGGAGTTCCTAAATTCCGTAACATGCATTTCAATTCACCATGGCGTCGGTACCAATATTCATTTGTCCCACGCTGACAAGCCATCAGATTGATCAGTTGTGTTTCCAAATGATCATCTCGGTGCTGCACTTTCTCCATAAAATCCTTAGCAGACACATTTTGTAAATGTACTCCACTTTTTAAAATGTGATTTACTGCATAAGATAATGCAGACAAGTCGCTTTCGAATAAAAGATGGAACAAATAAGGAATACTTTGTCGAAATCTTGGATCTTCTGCATATAGTCTTGTAGTCCGATACTCAGAAGCTGGAATCTGTTCTGGACGTTCATCGTATCGTCCTCCTTTTCCTGTAGGAAACAGCTGGGGAAAACATCGAGCTTCCAAGCTCTCCTCCCATACACTCACGGGAGTTCCTTTTGCTTTCTTCATCTGAAACAGATCAATAGTGTCTCCCATAACTTCTTTTGAATGAAGAGGATGTATGCTAAAATGTTCATAAATTTCTTCTTCCTTTGACTTGTCCACTTTTTCAATTTGTCCAGTTGGTGTTTCTGTGTCTTCTTGTAAATCTTCTTCTTCTTCATCTATATAAATTGATTCATACCATTTATTATTCCTTTTCAAATACAAATTTGCTCTTTGTACTTTCCGTACATCTACCAGCTCCTGCCAAATCTTCTTATTCTTTGTAGGTACACCATTAACCAGAATAACTAATGGTTCAGTTTCCAAAGTATCTGCATCAATAGTTTCCATATTTTTTTTCAAATCCAAGGGCAAATAGACCACTCTACCTTTTAAACCTCTCAGTAAATCTGAAGGAGGTAATTTACCAGTTTTGGGCTCCATACGTACTATGGTCTGGAACGGATGAACACATTGAATGAGTATAGACTCATATGTATTTAATTCAGAAAGTTCAGCAGGAATAGCATCCAATTCTAAATTATTATGTACAGCTCTGGTCGGCATTCTATTTTCTTCTAACTTATTATAACAGTATTTACAAATACGCTGATCTTCACCCAATTCAAAACAATTTTCAAGAAATATATATGTTGCAAAATCCTTCCACTTATAATTATCTTCATTTTCACTTTTTCTGTAGAGATCAACATTCCTGGTTTGATTTCTATAATGAGTTCTGCGGCAACAAATACAAGTAATATTTGGTCTTTCATTAGAGATTATTGCAAATTTTGTCATTTGATCATCAAATTTCTTACTTACAGAGGGTTCTACATTCTCTTCCACATTTTCTTCAATTACTGTGTCATTACCTGCACTCTCTTGTTCTGGACCAAAGTAACTAAACTGAATTTCATCAGTAACCTTCTCTACATCTGATACCGATCCACGGAACAGAGGCCTATTCAATTCATCTAACTTTATTGCTGGACTTTTAGCAAAATACAATCGTCTCACAAACTTTCTCATTTCAGTATGATGAACTGCCAGCATCCTAAAATGGTGAAAAACACTTTGACACACTTTCCGAGATAGACAAGCCAGAGAGTGTCCTTGCAAACCAGTATTCTCTCTCACTCTGCATGGATCTAGACTTTGAAGCACCTTAATCTTCTGTTTAACACTTTTTTTACTATATTCTCTTAGAAACTCACGAAATTTATCAATAGATTCCTGACGCACAGTGCAAATACTACTACAATTCCAAGTATACACTGGGGCTTTAGGACGTCTCCCCATAACCTCATCCGCCATCACTTGTTCCTCATCTCTTGGAACCATTTTCTCCTTCTCCATTATACAACCATTTTTCACTTCATAAGCACGACCTCTGGTGTCAACTGCATGCAGCAAACTATTACTTTGAAGATAACTCTCTTCATTAAAAAAAGGTTCACTACTTGAACTATGCATCCATTCTCCTAAAAACACTTTACAAAAGTGTGTTCTTTTCACTAGTCTTTTCCTTTTGCTTTGTGATTTCAGTACATTGACCATTTTATCTAATGTACGCATCCTGTTCAAAATTAAAATGAATTGTTTCCTTTTTAATTCTAAAGCCTTTGCTGCAATGGCTTCAATTTCTTGTTTTCTCTTATAAAATTTTGCTTTTTTCTTATATTTCTTCACATCCTTTATCAAATTGGACATAACTCTTCTCTGAAACATTTTTCTACGAATCTCTTTAAACGCTGTTTTTCTTTTTAAGTTAATTTTTATTGTTTCTGAAGGTATATTTGCATTAACTAAATGCTCAATTTTTTCCTGTTGTTTTCTATTTAAAACATTATTTCCAGTACAGACATTTTGTACATTTTTCCTTTTTTTGAAGATATTTTTAAAAAAATCTTTTGTCTGCTTACCAGAAGACTTTCTCTTTTTCCCAACATGAGCATCTCCAACTAACTTAGGTCCTCCAGTTGTCTTCAAATATAGATTTTTTTTCTGGTTTTTCCTTAGTCTGGATTTTGTAGGCATCTTAAATTTTGTTCACTGCTCTTCAGCAATACCTGAAAGAAACTAAAAAAAAATTCCTTTATTTTATTTAAATATATTACTATATTTTTTATGATCTTTTCAAATCTTAAAATACTATGTACCCCTTTCCTACAAGTGAAAATCACAATAAAACCATCACAAATTAAATATCTAGAAACAATTCCTGTGTGCACACAGAGTCATGGTGTGATATTAGGCAGAAAACGAAATTTCTTTGCCAATTTGAAAGCACACTTACTACTCTTTTTTTGGCAAGTGATAAGTACTTTTACAGTCTGACACATTTTCAATCCACTTTTCAGATTCTGAAAACAGCACATGTCCAAACAGCTTTTTGAGACCAGGAACATGTGTAACCTGGGTGAATAACTACACTCCAGCAAAGGCAACCAGCCTTAGTGATGTTGAATGTATTTGCATTACTCACTGCAACCTCAAACACCACTCGGTTGTGAATACTATGCATGATTCTACAGGATAAGCAGCTGGGTGTGTGCTAAGAGTCTGCTTCTGCAAAAAAATAGCTGCCCCTTTCCTACTAATGCAAATCTAAAATTACCAGAGTAATACGCAATAAATCTCTGTCAACAATTCCTCTTTGCACACAAAGTCATGGTTTGATATTAGGCAGAAAACGAAATTTCTTTGCCAATTTGAAACCACACTTACTACTCTTATTTTGGCAAGTGATAAGTACTTTTACAGTCTGACACATTTTCAATCCACTTTTCAGAATCTGAAAACAGCACATGTCCAAACAGCTTTTTGAGACCAGGAAAATGTGTAACCTGGGTGAATGACTACACTCCAGCAAAGGCAACCAGCCTTAGTGATGTTGAATGTATTTGCATTACTCACTGCAACCTCAAACACCACTCGGTTGTGAATACTATGCATGATTCTAAAGGATAAGCAGCTGGGTGTGTGCTAAGAGTCTGCTTCTGCAGAAAAATAGCTGCCTCTTTCCTACTAATGCAAATCTAAAATTACCAGAGTAATACGCAATAAATCTCTGTCAACAATTCCTCTTTGCACACAGAGTCATGGTTTGATATTAGGCAGAAAACTAAATTTCTTTGCCAATTTGAAAGCACACTTACTACTCTTTTTTTGGCAAGTGATAAGTACTTTTACAGTCTGACACATTTTCATTCCACTTTTCAGAATCTGAAAACAGCACATGTCCAAACAGCTTTTTGAGACCAGGAACATGTGTAACCTGGGTGAATGACTACACTCCAGCAAAGGCAACCAGCCTTAGTGATGTTGAATGTATTTGCATTACTCACAGCAACCTCAAACACCGTTCGGTTGTGAATACTATGCATGATTCTACAGGATACGCAGCTGGGTGTGTGCTAAGAGTCTGCTTCTGCAGAAAAATAGCTGCCCCTTTCCTACTAATGCAAATCTAAAATTACCAGAGTAATACGCAATAAATCTCTGTCAACAATTCCTCTTTAAACACAGAGTCATGGTTTGATATTAGGCAGAAAACGAAATTTCTTTGCCAATTTGAAAGCACACTTACTACTCTTTTTTTAGCAAGTGATAAGTACTTTTACAGTCTGACACATTTTCATTCCACTTTTCAGAATCTGAAAAAAACACATGTCCAAACAGCTTTTTGAGACCAGGAACATGTGTAACCTGGGTGAATGACTACACTCCAGCAAAGGCAACCAGCCTTAGTGATGTTGAATGTATTTGCATTACTCACTGCAACCTCAAACACCGTTCGGTTGTGAATACTATGCATGATTCTACAGGATAAGCAGCTGGGTGTGTGCTAAGAGTCTGCTTCTGCAGAAAAATAGCTGCCCCTTTCCTACTAATGCAAATCTAAAATTACCAGAGTAATACGCAATAAATCTCTGTCAACAATTCCTCTTTGCACACAGAGTCATGGTTTGATATTAGTCAGAAAACGAAATTTCTTTGCCAATTTGAAAGCACACTTACTACTCTTTTTTTGGCAAGTGATAAGTACTTTTACAGTCTGACACATTTTCATTCCACTTTTCAGAATCTGAAAACAGCACATGTCCAAACAGCTTTTTGAGACCAGGAACATGTGTAACCTGGGTGAATGACTACACTCCAGCAAAGGCAACCAGCCTTAGTGATGTTGAATGTATTTGCATTACTCACAGCAACCTCAAACACCACTCGGTTGTGAATACTATGCATGATTCTACAGGATAAGCAGCTGGGTGTGTGCTAAGAGTCTGCTTCTGCAGAAAAATAGCTGCCCCTTTCCTACTAATGCAAATCTAAAATTACCAGAGTAATACGCAATAAATCTCTGTCAACAATTCCTCTTTGCACACAGAGTCATCTTCTGATAGAAAACAGTATTCCTCATTTATACCAGTACACCTTAATTTATGGTGAAAACATAGTCCATAATATTTTACATGTTCCTTACATTTAAATTTCTCCCAAAACAAAAAATGAAAAACACAACTTCAACAAAAGGAATTCCAATTCTATTATTCATTTCTAAATTTACCACATACATCCCCTCTCAAACTCATAACTCACCTTTAAAATTAGTTGGTTGTGAAAGAAATGTGGCACTCAAACAGCAGATTATCAGAGCCAGGATCTCTGTTCTGTACACCTCTCTCCTCTCAGCAGAACCAGATAATGGCAATGTTTCCCTCTCTTTTTCCACACATATACATGTTAATTTCAAATCTCAGTGCTTCCCCCTTTTTTTCAAATGTAATCACACATTTCTATTGGTTGAAAACCAACCCTTTTCCAAAAGTACCCTTCCCCCAACATGACTTCTGCCTGCTACCATAGCAACAGCTCATGGAACACTGCTGTGTGGAGTCAGGTCAGAAGTTCACCACACAATGTTTCATTTCCAAAGAGCAAGAGTGCTTGACTTTTCTAACCTAACAGCAAATCCATAGTAATGTTCTTTGGTAACACATTTTTCTGTACCAATACAAAACATGCTTCTATAAATTTACACATACAGCCTAGTTTTTAGTGTAGAATGGTATGAAACAGCCAATGAGTTCTTTTTATTTTAAAAAAATATGTATGCCTCCATTTCCAAACTGTCTTTCATTTCTTTTTCCCATTCTACTGAAATACACCTCCTGAGTGCATCCAGATCTCCTTGGAAGATGTTCACAGTGTGGATTGTAGGGCACAGCTATGTCTTCTGGAGTGAAAAGTATGCAGAGAAAACAGGTATGGTGAGAGACCTTGCTTTGCCAAATGTAGACATTAAATGGATTGGTCAGAGAGGGTTAAAGTGGCACCAATTGATGCCATTGGTGAAATCCTTCATGCAAATCCAACACCCTGACCTCATAATTGTGCACTGTGGTGGCAATGACCTAGGCACTTTGACTGGGGTAGATCTGGAAATGCTTATGAAGGAGACCTTTGCACAACTGTTTTCACTTTTCCCTAAAACTGCCTTTGCGTATTCTAACATATGCCAAAGGCAAAAATGGAACTGGTCCAATCAATTTTGTCCACAGATTGACAAAGCAAGAAAGCACGTCAACAAATCTGATTCTGCTTTCCTTCGAGACTATGGTATGGGTTCCATTTACCACAACAACTTGCGTTACAACATGCAAGACATTTATAGAGGAGATGGTGTACACTTCACTGATGAAGGGAACAGAGTCTTCCTCTTGAACCTTAGACTCTGCATCGGTACTTACTTGTAGGTACCACTAAAAAATCACTTCATAAACACAACGGCTCTTTTTAGAGCCCCCTAATATCTAAACACTTAAATCTGAATTTTATTTCTTTTTTTATTTTTTTTTCTGCCGTACGCGTACGGTAAGCTTACCGTACGCGTACTCCGCGATTTTTTTTAAAAATTAATAAATGTATTTTTCGTACTTTTGTGTCCTTCTTTGACCCCCTTTCAAATGTTAGGGGGTCTGTAACTCTCTTCCTTGCCCCCTTTTCACGTTATCTCCCTTTTTTTTTCTGTGTGAAACACACGAAATGGCGGCCGACACTTCCTGATTTCGTCCGATTCGAATGTTTACAGTCATGTGACAACCAATCAGATTTGAGCTCGCGCACGGCACCGTACGCGTACGGTAAGCTTACCGTAAGCGCACGGAGCGCGCTTACAGATATATATATTGATTTAAATGCTATTTTCTCAGGAACTACTGAACAGATTTACACCAGACCTACAAAAGGCACATCCTTGACCTGCGGACTACATCTCTGCCAAATTACAAGTAATTCTGTTCAGCCGTTCGGGCTGTAGCTCGGACTAAAGGTCCTATGGAAAAATGCATGGGGAAAACGCGTTTTGGGACCCCCCCTTTTTCTCAGCCCCCGCTTGACGTATCACCCCGAGACTTTCAGGGTAGGAGCTGAACGGAGCGCCCCATTAGTTTTGAAAATTTCACGAGGATTCGTCAACCGGCGCCAAAGTTATTCAAAATAGAATTTTGAGATTTCCTATGGTCCTAACTATAACTATCTACTGGCGACCGCCAGTAGATAATATATATATATATATGTTTCTTATTATTTTCTGTAAACTTTATTGACAACTGGTTACGACAACACGTGTTCACACAGCTGTCAGTATTGGTTTTAGATGTTTTCGGCTGATGGGTTACCTTGCAATTTTCTGCACTTGCAGTTAGCGAGTATAACATATACTTTTGTTTACTGTGCAATCAAACCAACCTCATAGCACTGTTATATGATTATCTTGTTTTTATTGCAATGTTTAACATCACCAGTTTTCAAATGACCACATTATGTATGACTACGCAATACATGATGTACTAATGCCAAAACCAATTTATTGTCGTTCTATAGACCTGCAAACCTAAGAAACAGGGAAGCATTTCATTATATAAAAACTAGTACAAGATGGATGCCAAGTAATGTGGCGAAAATGTATACCTAACAGGAAGTGCCTTTTCTATGTTGTTTGTTAATATATACACGTCATGAATTCCTAATGAGATCGTGTGATCAAGACACTCTGTGTGTCGAAACGCGTAGCGATTGTTTGGAATAAATACCTGTGGATGTAATGGACTCCTGAGTGTGCATCGTTATGTGAAGGAACTTTTTGATATATATATATATATATATATATATATATATATATATATATATATATATATATATATATATTCACTGAAAAAACCATGGGTTTCACACACGTTATAGTTAGGAATTAGCATTTAAAAAACCTTAGAAATTCAGTGAAAAAACCATGGGTTTCACACATGTTATAGTTAGCTGGACATTTTACTCGTAAAAAACCAATGAAATTGCCCCGTTATAGTTAGTTCAGCTAACTATAACTCGCGCGCCCGCAATGCACTGCTGATGACGTCACATATTACATCACTCATGACATGGTCAGTGACATCACTCATGACATCACTGATGACATCTGAAATGACATCACTGATGACATCACTGATGACATCATCCTTGTGATAGAGTGGCAGACCTCCTCTTCCCCTAATATAACCTTTGACACACACATTCAAAAATAGAAACTACAATGTTCAAAACAATGGACATACCAATACCAGTTAAAACAACCTATTCAGTAATTCTAAGATCCACATACACATCCACTCATTCACCAACAGTCCAATTCAGTCACTCATACATGTACTCACTCATCATATGTACTCATACACCTATACATCCTGTTACACAATGCCACTCATCCATAGAGTTACTCACACACATAGTCACTCATGCTAACAAAGAATCAAACATACATTTACTTGCATATACAGTTATACACACACCACCACACTTACTTCTACGGAAACTTACACATACTTAGTCTTTTAAACAATCACTTATAGAAACACATACTTATTCATACAAGAACTCTTTCAATCTCTCACTCTCACATATACTCACATATATACACCAATAGTCACATATACTAGTTTACAACATATGTAGTTACTCATAAAGACACTATTGAGACAGTCATTCACTCACTAACACACCTATACACACACTCATCCACCCATACAGTCCTGCACACATGCTGTGTTCAACACATACAAACAGTGAGTCACTCATTCATGCACCTATGCACTACGTAATACCCCCCACCGAACCATGCAGACACTCAGACTGATACTCAAAAAACCAACTAATAACCTATATAGACACCCATGTAGCTACTCACCAACCCATGCAGCCACTTATACACAAAGTGAGAGACTGATACAGATATTTACATATTTAAACATTACTCACTAAGCCATGTATTCACTATGATACACTTAATCAGTCAGTTACACAATCAATTTTTCAAAAACAAATCATCCATTTAGACACTTATATACCCATTTATTCTTCCATCGACCTTGAGATATACATATATAAAACATATTTAATTTTCAGAAAAACACACATTCACTGGATGATGTCATCAGTGATGTCATCAGTGATGTCATTTGAGATGTCATCAGTGATGTCATGAGTGATGTCACTGACCATGTCATGAGTGATGTAATATGTGACGTCATCAGCAGTGCATTGCGGGCGCGCGAGTTATAGTTAGCTGAACTAACTATAACGGGGCAATTTCATTGGTTTTTTACGAGTAAAATGTCCAGCTAACTATAACATGTGTGAAACCTATGGTTTTTTCACTGAATTTCTAAGGTTTTTTAAATGCTAATTCCTAACTATAACGTGTGTGAAACCCATGGTTTTTTCAGTGAATTTGCAAGGTTTTTTAAATGCTAATTTTTTTTTTATTCTTCAATTTTTTCAAACATATTTTTAATTTAATTTTCTTACCTTTTATAAAGACTATGCTTAAATTTTTAAAATCCTTAAATATTTTTTTTTAATATATTTTTTAAAATAAACATGTAAAATTTATTTCCAGTTCTTTTTTTTTTTTTTTTTGTTTTTATAGTACGCGTACCGTAAGCTCACGGTAAGCGTACGGTTTACGCAACGTCCGTAATCTATCTACGCTGCTTGCGTATAGTTACGCACTTTGCGTAGCCGCGCGTACTGCGCGTGGGACGCGTGCGCGCTTACGCCACACGCGCACGTTACGCGGAAGTGCCGGGGAGTGACTGTTATGCGCATGCGCGCAAGCGCGTGTCTTTTTTACGCGCACGCGTACTTTTTGCCGTAAGCGTACCGTAAGCGTACCGTAAGCGTACGGTAGGTCATGTGATCTTGAAACACAACTTTTGATTGGTTGAAACTACTTTCAGTTCTAGAACTCTCCTACACCACACCCATTCCCCTCATTTCTGCTTGTGATCCCTTGGGAGAAGGAGCTGGTTTGTCTTTGGGATACGATGGCAGAACAGCAGAGCTCTTCTGAGAGTGAGGCTAGCACTAGCAGCACTGTCTTGAGGCAGAGATCGAGGAAACAAAAGCCTTCTTATGTTTGGGATTATTTTACTTTTCCAGAAGGCCAGCAAAAGGTGAATGCACCCTTAGTTACTTGCAGGCTGTGTAAGCGTGTACTTTCTAGAGGTAATCCTGACAGGAAGTATTCCTTTGGGAATCACACCATGAAGAGACACCTCCAGGATGTACACAGAAGGACACATGGTCATCTTTTTGGAGGTAACTCTTCAGAAAGACGAGCCAGTACATCCACAGCAGCTCAGCCTGGACCATCATCTGCAGGGCTTACTCCTTCTTCTGCAGGTCAGGTGAGCCCTTCATCTGTGGGGGGAGAATCTCCTTTTGCTGGCCCTCTGGAAATGAACCCTCGATTTCGGAAGGTTGATATTCATTGCACATTTTGTAAAGATCTAATTTGCCATAGGGAGACCAGTGTTTCCCTAGTGAACAACAAAATAGATCAGCACATTTGTCGCTTTGAATAATTTTCCCATGCTTCCTTTCCTCTGTCCCTGCATGAACACAACGGTTCTTTTAAGAGCCAACCTTATCTTTCATCTTTTTTTTTACATATGTTTTTAAAAACTTTTTTTTATTTTTTTTTACCGTACGCGTACGGTGCGCGTACTTTTTTTTTATTTTTTTAAAAAAACACTAAAAATCATTTATCACATTACATTGTCCTTGAGAGACTACAATTATTATTATTGACTTACCATACTCACTGAAAAAATATTTATTCATTTCTTTTTTTTAAAAATAGTTTTAAAAATGTTTGTAGTTTTCGAAAATTTTCCATATCTATCTGGAAAAAAAGAAAAAAGTATTAATATTTTTTAAACATTTTATAATACAGTACACATATTTATATTTTTTACCAAAAAATCTTTTTGCCTTATTTTTGCTGTTTTCAGAATATATTGCATTTCACTATAAATTGTGAAAGCAATTGCATTCATCATTTTACAGCGGGCAAAAAAAAATACCAATCACAAAGATTGTATTAAAAAAGCCCTGATTCTTTTTTTACTTAAACTTAACATTATAGAAATGCATAATATTTTAAAAAAATATCATCTAATACCAATACTTATTTCTTTAAAATACCGTCTGATATGTTTGTTTCAGAACTATAATCACAATATTATATCTCAAATAACTCCAAAATACATCTGATTTCATTTCCTTTAGGCCAAATAGTAATTTTAATTTTTTTTTGGGAATAAATTTCCAACGGAAATCCAATAAAATTCTAAAGTTTAATTTGTCCAGATCTCACCGATTCTCTGTAACATTTTGGTTCACGAAAATTTTTTGAATAATTTATTTAGTCCACAATAGAATTGGTTACTTTTCCACATGGCCAAATAGTAATTTTTTAAATCATTTTTGAAAAAATTTCCAATGGCAGTCCAATAACATTCCAAAATTTAAAATGTGCAGAAGTTACCGATAATCTCTAAATTATTGGTTTTTCAAAATTGCATTAAAAATTAAAAAAGTCCACATTACAATTGGTTATCTTTCCATTAGGCCAAATGATAATTTTAAAAATCTTTTTTTTACAAAATTGCAATGGTAATCCAGTAAAAAGGTAAAATTATTTTGTCCAGATCTTGCCAAGTCTCTCTAAAATTTAGGTTTCAGGAAGATTAGATAGGAATTTGCTAAATCAAAAGGCAAACGTTGTTTGAAAATCAATTGGGAATCATTACACAGTGTCCAGCCTTTTTCACATTTTAGATAAACTGTGTAATGTCCAGAAGTAACAGTAGGTCCATCATGGAAAATTATTGCAACAGTTACAAAAGTTTTTCCTGAAATTGATAATTGCTGTCCTGTAAACTTCTTTATTAAAGTATCCAATTTTGAACCATCAGCTCTACATCGTTGCATCATTAAAATTACATACTGTCCGTATTCCTTTAAAATTAATGTTGAAAACATGTCAGAATTACACTCACCACATTTCATGCTATGATTAGCATCTTTAACTAATTTTGCAAAAGTGACTGTTTTACTCTCTGGCAATGTCAAATAAATAAACCTTTCATTATCAACAATAGAGCCACTTATATTATAACAATTATCACAACTATGTTCCCATTTATAAGAGAGACCAAAAAAAATGTCAATGGGAACTCCTTCTTCTTCCACTACCTGAAGAAAATACATCAAAAATTCATGTGCATCTTGCTGTTCATTTTGAGAAAACTGTGTTCGTCCTGAACATACATCTAAAAGTTTTCTAATGTCAGTAGCACTTTCTATTTGAGTTTTATCTTTACTCAGCTTTTGAAAAAGGAGACTCAGCTCTGAACAGAATCTTTTTCCCTGATTTACTATTATCTGCTCTTGCAAACTTTCCAGATAAAATGCAACATTCAGCACTACATTTGCGTAGCAGTTGACACCAGAGCTATTTTCAAAATGACATCCTACAACCTGTTCTTCATTTTCCTTTTTCTTTTTGCTTGCAATTACATCACTCCTCTTTTTTTTCCTCTTCTCTACATCTTCACTACAGATATTCTCATTTTTTCTTTTACGAGAAACTACACGTTTCTCCAACACAGGATACTGACCTAAATGAGGAGCATAGCTTCTTCTTAATCTATTATACTCCTTTACACAATTTGTATCAGCACTAACTTTTGATTCTTCAAAGTCTATCATGAATAAACCTGATAATGTTTTGACTCGTGACAAAGCAACATATGCCATACCTTCTTTGAACACAGTTGAACCAATGTTCACAAATGCACAATCTACAGTCAATCCTTGAGACTTGTGAATAGTTACAGCATATGCTAGAGAAAACGGAAACTGCTTCCTACGTACATATAAGTCTTTCACAAGCATAAAACGAACTGTACAACGACAAATATCTTTAACTTCATCTATCTGATCAAATTTTATTTTTAAACATTCAATTCCTTCTTTTTTCTGATAATTAATAAAACCCACAACTCTTCCCATCGCTCCATTAACTAAACCTTTCTCAACATCCAAATTTCTCCTTAAAAACACTCTACAGTTCATGCAAACATATAGATTTTTTTCTAATCCAGCTGTTTTGGAGATGTTCTTCTCTAGTGAGTCCAATTTATTTTTCAGTTTGCCTGTTACTGTGACAGTAATTCTTCCATCCTCAATTTTGTCCACTGCTTCCAATTTCCTGATCTCTTCCTTTTCCAATTTCAAAAGCTCCTCATTGAATATTGAGCATTCACGTAGAGTTGGCATTAAGCAGATGACACTTTTGTTTTCTGCAATATTCTTGTATATTTTCTCTGCAACTATTTCTTCCTTTGGAAATAAATTATGTAGCAGCCGACTCTGTAATGCTTTTTTGCCAACTTCTGTGAGTAGTCCAATTCTGATATCTTTCAGAATACTTCCATATTCTTCATCGTTTGCTTGCCTCATATTAGTTGTAAGTTCCTTGTACTCAAAGAAGGACCAAATATTTGTATTTCCGATGCTTCCCAATGACTTCTTCGTGTCTTCATGTGTCACAGTATTAAACACTGGTTGTCCTTTAACTGGAGTAAGTTGCAAAAGATCTCCAAAAACTATGACGTGTTTTCCACCAAATAACACGTCATAGTCTGTCTTCAAAATTTGCTGCATTCTTAAATGCACAAAGGCAAGCATTAAGTTTGATACCATGCTCACCTCATCAATAATGAGAACTTGCATCTTCTTCAATACTCGTGAAACTTCCAAGGATGCTTCTCCAGTTAGCTTGTTGAATTGTATTTTGTTCTCATGCTCCACTGGTAACATTAGCAAACGATGTAAGGTGATTCCTTTTATGTTATATGCTCCTAACCCAGTTGGAGCAGTAACCACACAAGACAAAGTAGAATCCGTTTTTTGCTTTAGGTAGCTTCTGATGACTTTAATTAGGAAACTTTTTCCAGTGCCAGCTTGTCCGCTTACATACATCCTGATTGGATGAAATGATGTGCATGAGCACTCTTTTTTTACATGTAGAAATCCGTGATCAATTTTGTTTTTGATCTCTTCATAAATTTGTTGCTGCTCTTGATTCAGTTGTCTTTCCAAATTTTCTAAGTCTATAAATTCTTCTTGAGCTTGATTCATAGCTGTTTCCACTTCATTCATGGCTATTGATGCTTCATTTTCAACGATTGGTTGTCCTAGGGGATCTTGACTGTGTGTTCCTGAACTTTGGCTGTCCTGAGAACTGTCTCTAGCTATTTCTGCTGCAATTGTAGTTTCCTGTTCAATTTCTTCATTTAACATTTGCAGATAAGTTGTGAATGTATTGCATTGTATGCTGTCTTTGCAAGCATTAAATGAATCCTCATAGCTTTGAAATTCTCCCAGTAGTTCATCCTCTGTACGCCATGGTTTAAACAACTGTAAAAGAGCCAAGTAGTAAAATTCTTTCTTGTCGGTAGTGTCGCAACTCAGCTTCCGGTGATTTATCAAACTTCCTTTGGTTTGCTTCACCAAACATCCTTCTTCACCAACAACTTTATATTTTCCATTATTAATGTCTTCTGCAGCTTTCCGTGAATAAATGTAGTTCTGCAGCACTTCATAGAGACACATGTTCTCCAGATGATGACTTCTCTTGGGATAATATGTGTCCAACATGTTTGTTTTCAATATATCTGTACTTTCTGGGTCATTCTCGGCCAAATATTCAATTTCTCCAACAGATTTCAGTACCCGATTTCTCATTGCTGCAAGGCCTAAACTTGCCCAAATTATTCTTCTTGACTTCGAGTAGAGACTTGCAGAAGATAACCTATCTGAACATTCGTAGGATCCAATTTCTCGGTGCGATAACATCTTCAAACTGAAACTGTACAGCTTCTTACTGACAGTCTTCTCGTGAGAAATCTCTTCCCACATTTCCTTCAATTCTGTTTTTTCTGATTTCGTAATGTAAGACGTTACATATCGTGCAACAGCAATGGAATTGTCAGCTACATACTGTATATCCATGTTAGCGTTCCACATGGATAAAATGACTGGGTTGTAGTCATTTATATTTTTTGATTCTTCTTTTCTTTTAAGGTTGTAGGTATTCTTAGGTGATTTTCTTGTGATAGTATGTCTCACAGCTGACATAAAACTGTTTACTCTTCCATTTGAAAGAACAGGTCTAGGAAATCCAAATCGACATTTAGTGTAGTATTTTTCTTTGCTCTTGTATTTCCGTCGACAGTATTTTCCACACCGATGACTTTGGAAACGTAAAACTTGCTCCTTTAACTTGTTCTCTTCTGTGCTTTTTGGTATACCACATGTTGCATATTCTTCAATGTAAGATAACACTGCTTCATCAGTATCTGTTCCAAACTTTGGGGCATCCTTGATCCACAACAGCATATGAATATGAGGAGCACCTCTTGCCTGGTACTCTTTTCTCCAAAAGAAATCCACTACTTCTCCAAGGGGTGGATTTTTTTTATTGCAGATGAAGGACATCATAGCCTCAAATCTATGATTGAAATATCTGCAAACATTAACCGGATCCAATGAGCACAGTTCTCCTGCTGTCTTGTATTCGATGTTTTTAATGTTTGAATTGGCCTCTCGTAGAAAATCCAGTAAATCATCCCAAGCGTACTCGGCACAGCTTAGGGTAAGGAACCATGTTGGTGTTCCTAAATTGCGTAACATGCATTTTAGTTCACCATGGCGTCGGTACCAATATTCATTTGTCCCACGCTGACAAGCCATCAGATTGATCAGTTGTGTTTCCAAATGATCATCTCGGTGCTGCACTTTCTCCATAAAATCCTTAGCAGACACATTTTGTAAATGTACTCCACTTTTTAAAATGTGATTTACTGCATAAGACAGTGCAGACAAGTCGCTTTCAAATAAAAGATGGAACAAATAAGGAATACTTTGTCGAAATCTGGGATCTTCAGCATATAGTCTTGTAGTCCGATACTCTGAAGCTGGAATCTGTTCTGGACGTTCATCGTATCGTCCTCCTTTTCCCGTAGGAAACAGCTGGGGAAAACATCGAGCTTCCAAGCTCTCCTCCCATACACTCACGGGAGTTCCTTTTGCTTTCTTCATCTGAAAGAGATCAATATTGTCTCCCATAACTTCTTTCGAATGAAGAGGATGTATGCTAAAATGTTCATAAATTTCTTCTTCCTTTGTCTTGTCCACTTTTTCAATTTGTCCAGTTGGTGTTTCTGTGTCTTCTTGAAAATCTTCGTCTTCTTCTTCTTCTTCTATATAAATTGATTCATACCATTTGTTATTTTTTTTCAAATACAAATTTGCTCTTTGTACTTTCCGCACATCTACCAGCTCCTGCCAAATCTTCTTATTCTTTGTAGGTACACCATTAACCAGAATAATTAATGGTTCAGTTTCCAAAGTATCCTCATCAATAGTTTCCATATTTTTTTTCAAATCCAAGGGCAAATACACCACTCTACCTTTTAAACCTCTCAGTAAATCTGAAGGAGGTAATTTACCAGTTTTGGGCTCCATACGTACTATGGTCTGGAACGGATGAACACATTGAATGAGTATAGACTCATATGTATTTAATTCAGAAAGTTCAGCAGGAATAGCATCCAATTCTAAATTATTATGTACAGCTCTGGTCGGCATTCTATTTTCCTCTAACTTGTTGTAACAGTATTTACAAATACGCTGATCTTCACCCAATTCAAAACAATTTTCAAGAAATATATATGTGGCAAAATCCATCCACTTATAATTATCTTCATTTTCACTCTTTCTGTAGAGATCAACATTCCTAGTTTGTTTTCTATAATGAGTTCTGCGGCAACAAATACAAGTAACATTTGGTCTTTCATTAGAGACTATTGCAAATTTTGTTATGTGATCATTAAATGTCTTACTTACAGAAGGTTCTACATTCTCTTCCACTTCTTCCTCATTTACTGTGTCCTTCTCTGCACTGTTTTGTTCAGGACCAAAGTAACAAAACTGAATTTCATCAACAACCTTCTCTACATCTGATACCGTTCCTCGGAACAGAGCCCTATTCAATTCATTTAACTTTATTGCTGGACTTTTGGCAAAATACAATCGTCTCACAAACTTTCTCATTTCAGTATGATGAACAGCCAGCATCCTAAAATGATGGAAAACACTATTGCACACTTTTCTAGATAGACAAGCCAGAGAATGACCCTGCAAACCAGTATTCTCTCTCACTCTGCATGGATCCAGACTTTGAAGCACCTTAATCTTCTGTTTTACACTTTTTTTACTATATTCTCTTAGAAACTCTCGAAATCTGTCAATAGATTCCTGACGCACAGTGCAAATACTACTACAATTCCAAGTGTACACTGGGGCTTTAGGACGTCTCCCCATTGCCTCATCTGCCATCACTTGTACCTCATCTCTTGGAACCATTATCTCCTTCTCCATTATGCAACCATTTTTTACTTCGTATGAACGACCTCTGGTGTCAACTGCATGCAGCAAACTATTACTTTGAAAATAGCTCTCTTCATTAAAAAAAGGTTCACTACTTGAACTATGCATCCACTTTCCTAAAAACACTTTACAAAAGTTTGTTCTGTTCACTACTCTTTTGCTTTTGCTTTGTGATTTCAGTACATTAACCATTTTATCTAATGTACGCATCCTATTCAAAATTAATATGAATAGTTTCCTTTTTAATTCTAATGCTTTTGCTGCAATGGCTTCAATTTCTTTTTTTCTCTTGTAATATTTTGCCTTTTGCTTATATTTCTTCACATCCTTTATCAAATTGGACATAACTCTTCTCTGAAACATTTTTCTACGTATCTCTTTAAACGCTGTTTTTCTGTTTATGTAAAACTTTTCAGTTGCAGAAGGTATATTTGCATTAACTAAATTCTCAATTTTTTGCTGTTCTCTTCGTTTTGTTACATTCTTCCCAGGACAGACATTTTGTACATTTTTCTTTGTTTTGAATATTTTTTTAAGAAATTGTTTTTTCTGCTTACCAGAAGATTTTTTCTTTTTCCCAACATGAGCATCTTCTACTAACTTTGGTCCTCCAGTTGTCTTCAAATATAGTTTTTTTTTTAGCGTTTTTTGAACTCGAGATTTTGTAGGCATCTTAAATTTTGTTCACTGTTCTTCAGCAATACCTGAAAAAAACTAAAAAAAAATCCTTTATTGTATTTAAATATATTACTACATTTCTTTTCACAATAGTCACAAAACAAAATTTCTTTGCCAATTTGAATGCACACAAACTGCTCTTTTTTTTGGGCAAGTGAAAATCTCTTTTACAAACTGTCACATTATGAAACCACTTTTCAGATTTTTTAAAAAGCCCATGTCCAGAGTGCTACACTCCAGCAAGGGCAACCAGCCTTAGTGAAGCTCAATGTATTTGCATTACAGACTGAAACCTGAAAACCCCACTCGCTTCTAAATACTGTGCATGACTATACACGGCAAGCACATGGGTGTGTGCTAAGACTCTGCTTCTTCCCCCAAAAATTCACTCCCCCTTTCCATCTAATGCAACTGTGAAATCACCAGAGCAAGACGCAATAAATCTCTGCCTATAATTCCTCTATGCACACAGAGTCATGTTTTCACATTAGTCCCAAAACGAAATTTCTTTGCCATTTTTAAAGCACACTTACTGCTCTTTTTTTTTTCGGGGCAAGTGAAAATCACTTTTACAGACTGACACATTATGAAACCTTTTTTTTAAATTTATTTAATTGCACTTGTCCAAGCTGTTTTTTTCAGACCACCACCATGTGTATTCGCGGTGACTGCCTACACTCCAGCAAGGGCAACCAGCCTTAGTGATGCTGAATGTATTTGCATTACAGACTGAAACCTGAAAACCCCACTCGCTTCTAAATACTGTGCATGACTATACACGGCAAGCACATGGGTGTGTGCTAAGACTCTGCTTCTTCCCCCAAAAATTCACTCCCCCTTTCCATCTAATGCAACTGTGAAATCACCAGAGCAAGACGCAATAAATCTCTGCCTATAATTCCTCTATGCACACAGAGTCATGTTTTCACATTAGTCCCAAAACGAAATTTCTTTGCCATTTTGAAAGCACACTTACTGCTCTTTTTTTTTCGGGCCAAGTGAAAATCACTTTTTACAATTGGAAATCACTTTTACAGACTGACACATTATGAAACCACTTTTTTTGATTTATTTAAATGCACATGTCCAAGCTGTTTTTTCAGACCACCACCATGTGTATTCTCTGTGACTGCCTACACTCCAGCAAGGGCAACCAGCCTTAGTGATGCTGAATGTATTTGCATTACAGACTTAAACCTGAAAACCCCACTCGCTTGTAAATACTGTGCATGACTATACATGGCAAGCACATGGGTGTGTGCTAAGACTCTGCTTCTTCCCCCAAAAATTCGCCCCCCCTTTCCATCTAATGCAACTGTGAAATCACCAGAGCAAGACGCAATAAATCTCTGCCTATAATTCCTCTATGCACACAGAGTCATGTTTTCACATTAGTCCCAAAACGAAATTTCTTTGCCATTTTTAAAGCACACTTACTGCTCTTTTTTTTTCGGGGCAAGTGAAAATCACTTTTACAGACTGACACATTATGAAACCTTTTTTTTTAATTTATTTAATTGCACATGTCCAAGCTGTTTTTTCAGACCACCACCATGTGTATTCTCTGTGACTGCCTACACTCCAGCAAGGGCAACCAGCCTTAGTGATGCTGAATGTATTTGCATTACAGACTTAAACCTGAAAACCCCACTCGCTTCTAAATACTGTGCATGACTATACATGGCAAGCACATGGGTGTGTGCTAAGACTCTGCTTCTTCCCCCAAAAATTCGCCCCCCTTTCCATCTAATGCAACTGTGAAATCACCAGAGCAAGACGCAATAAATCTCTGCCTATAATTCCTCTATGCACACAGAGTCATGTTTTCACATTAGTCCCAAAACGAAATTTCTTTGCCATTTTGAAAGCACACTTACTGCTCTTTTTTTTTCGGGCCAAGTGAAAATCACTTTTTACAATTGGAAATCACTTTTACAGACTGACACATTATGAAACCACTTTTTTTGATTTATTTAAATGCACATGTCCAAGCTGTTTTTTCAGACCACCACCATGTGTATTCTCTGTGACTGCCTACACTCCAGCAAGGGCAACCAGCCTTAGTGATGCTGAATGTATTTGCATTACAGACTTAAACCTGAAAACCCCACTCGCTTGTAAATACTGTGCATGACTATACATGGCAAGCACATGGGTGTGTGCTAAGACTCTGCTTCTTCCCCCAAAAATTCGCCCCCCCTTTCCATCTAATGCAACTGTGAAATCACCAGAGCAAGACGCAATAAATCTCTGCCTATAATTCCTCTATGCACACAGAGTCATGTTTTCACATTAGTCCCAAAACGAAATTTCTTTGCCATTTTTAAAGCACACTTACTGCTCTTTTTTTTTCGGGGCAAGTGAAAATCACTTTTACAGACTGACACATTATGAAACCTTTTTTTTAAATTTATTTAATTGCACATGTCCAAGCTGTTTTTTCAGACCACCACCATGTGTATTCTCTGTGACTGCCTACACTCCAGCAAGGGCAACCAGCCTTAGTGATGCTGAATGTATTTGCATTACAGACTTAAACCTGAAAACCCCACTCGCTTCTAAATACTGTGCATGACTATACATGGCAAGCACATGGGTGTGTGCTAAGACTCTGCTTCTTCCCCCAAAAATTCGCCCCCCTTTCCATCTAATGCAACTGTGAAATCACCAGAGCAAGACGCAATAAATCTCTGCCTATAATTCCTCTATGCACACAGAGTCATGTTTTCACATTAGTCCCAAAACGAAATTTCTTTGCCATTTTTAAAGCACACTTACTGCTCTTTTTTTTTCGGGCCAAGTGAAAATCACTTTTTACAATTGGAAATCACTTTTACAGACTGACACATTATGAAACCACTTTTTTTGATTTATTTAAATGCACATGTCCAAGCTGTTTTTTCAGACCACCACCATGTGTATTCTCTGTGACTGCCTACACTCCAGCAAGGGCAACCAGCCTTAGTGATGCTGAATGTATTTGCATTACAGACTTAAACCTGAAAACCCCACTCGCTTCTAAATACTGTGCATGACTATACATGGCAAGCACATGGGTGTGTGCTAAGACTCTGCTTCTTCCCCCAAAAATTCGCTCCCCCTTTCCATCTAATACAACTGTGAAATCACCAGAGCAAGACGCAATAAATCTCTGCCTATAATTCCTCTATGCACACAGAGTCATGTTTTCACATTAGTCCCAAAACGAAATTTCTTTGCCATTTTTAAAGCACACTTACTGCTCTTTTTTTTTTCGGGGCAAGTGAAAATCACTTTTACAGACTGACACATTATGAAACCTTTTTTTTTAATTTATTTAATTGCACATGTCCAAGCTGTTTTTTCAGACCACCACCATGTGTATTCTCTGTGACTGCCTACACTCCAGCAAGGGCAACCAGCCTTAGTGATGCTGAATGTATTTGCATTACAGACTTAAACCTGAAAACCCCACTCGCTTCTAAATACTGTGCATGACTATACATAGCAAGCACATGGGTGTGTGCTAAGACTCTGCTTCTTCCCCCAAAAATTCGCCCCCCTTTCCATCTAATGCAACTGTGAAATCACCAGAGCAAGACGCAATAAATCTCTGCCTATAATTCCTCTATGCACACAGAGTCATGTTTTCACATTAGTCCCAAAACGAAATTTCTTTGCCATTTTGAAAGCACACTTACTGCTCTTTTTTTTTCGGGCCAAGTGAAAATCACTTTTTACAATTGGAAATCACTTTTACAGACTGACACATTATGAAACCACTTTTTTTGATTTATTTAAATGCACATGTCCAAGCTGTTTTTTTCAGACCACCACCATGTGTATTCTCTGTGACTGCCTACACTCCAGCAAGGGCAACCAGCCTTAGTGATGCTGAATGTATTTGCATTACAGACTTAAACCTGAAAACCCCACTCGCTTCTAAATACTGTGCATGACTATACATGGCAAGCACATGGGTGTGTGCTAAGACTCTGCTTCTTCCCCCAAAAATTTGCTCCCTCTTTCCATCTAATGCAACTGTGAAATCAACAGAGCAAGACGCAATAAATCTCTGCCTATAATTCTTCTATGCACACAGAGTCATGTTTTCACATTAGTCCCAAAACGAAATTTCTTTGCCAATTTGAAAGCACACTTACTGCTCTTTTTTTTTTCGGGGCAAGTGTAAATCACTTTTACAGACTGACACATTATGAAACCACCATGTGTAGCTACAACAAAAACAATTCCCATTTCTATTATTCATTTCTTAAGTTACCACATACATCCCCTCTCAAACTGTAAACTCACCTTTAAAATTAGTTAGTTGTGAAAGAAATGTGACACTCAAACAGCAGATTATCAGAGCCAGGATCTCTGTTGTGTTCACCTCTCTCCTCTCAGCAGAACCAGATAATGGCAAACTTTCCCTCTATTTTTCCACACATATACATGTAAGTTTCAAATCTCAGTGCTTCCCCCTTTTTTTCAAATGTAATCACACATTTCTATTGGTTGAAAACCAACCCTTTTCCAAAAGTACCCTTCCCCCAACTTGACTTCTGCCTAGTACCCTTCCCCCAACTTGACTTCTGCCTGCTACCATAGCAACAGCTCATGGAACACTGCTGTGTAGAGTTAGGTCAGAAGTTCGACACACAATGTTTCAATTCCACAGAGCAAGAGTGCTTGACTTTTCAAACCTAACAGCAAATCCATAGTACTGTTCTTTGGTTACACATTTTTTTGTACCAATACAAAACATGCTTCTATTAATTTACACATACAGCCTAGTTTTTATTCTAGAATGGTATGAAACAGCCAATCAGTTCTTTTTGTTTTGAAAAAAATATGTATGCCTCCATTTCCAAACTGTCTTTCTTTTCATATTGCCATTCTACTGAAAGACACCTCCTGAGTGCATCCAGTTCTCCTTTGAAGATGTTCACAGTGTGGATTGTAGGGCACAGCTATGTCTTCTGGAGTGAAAACTTTGCAGAGAAAACAGGTATGGTGAGAGACCTTGCTTTGCCAAATGTAGACATTAAATGGATTGGTCAGAGAGGGTTAAAGTGGCACCAATTGATGCCATTGGTGAAATCCTTCATTCAAATCCAACACCCTGACCTCATAATAGTGCACTGTGGTGGCAATGACCTAGGCACTTTGACTGGGGTAGGTCTGGAAATGCTTATGAAGGACACCTTTGCACAACTGTTTACACTTTTCCCTAAAACTGCCTTTGTGTTTTCCAACATATGCCAAAGGCAAAAATGGAACTGGTCCAATCATTTCTGTCCGCAGATTGACAAAGCAAGAAAGCACGTCAACAAATCTGTTTCTGCTTTCCTCCGTGACTATGGTATGGGTGCCATTTACCACAACAACTTGCGTTATGACATGCAAGACATTTATAGAGGAGATGGTGTGCACTTCAATGATGAAGGGAACAGAGTCTTCCTCTTGAACCTTAGACTCTGCATCGGTACTTACTTGTAGGTACCACTAAAAAAATGACTTCATAAACACAACAGCTCTTTTTAGAGCTCCCTAATTTCTAAACTCTTAAATCTGCTTTTCATTTATTTATTTTTATTTTTTTTTCCGTACGCTTACCGTAAGCTTACCGTACGCGTACCCCGTGATTTTTTTTAAAATCAATAAATGTTTTTTTTGTACTTTTCTGTCCTTCTTTGACCCCCTTACAAATGTTAGGGGGTCTGTAACTCTCCTCATTGCCCCCTTTCCTTGTTTTCTCTGTTTTTTTTCTGAGTGAAACACACAAAATGGCGGCCGCCGCTTCCTGGTTTCGGCCGATTCGAATGTTTACTAAGATCTATGGGCCAATCAGAATCTCCTTCGCGCACGCCATGTTTCTTCCGTACGCTTACCGTAAGCTTACCGTACGCGTACCCCGTGATTTTTTTTAAAAATCAATAAATGTTTGTTTTGTACTTTACAGTCCTTCTTTGACCCCCTCACAAATGTAAGGGGGTCTGTAACTCTCCTCATTGCCCCCTTTTCTTGTTTTCACTCTTTTTTTTTCAGAGTGAAACACAGAAAATGGCGGCCGCCGCTTCCTGGTTTCGGCCGATTCAAATGTTTACTAAGATCTAAGAGCCAATCAGAATCGCGCTCGCGCACGCCACCGTACGCTTACCGTAAGCGTACGGTAAGCATACCGTAAGCGGGCTCAGATATATATATTGATTTAAAGGCTATTTTCTCAGAATCTACTGAACAGATTTACACCAAACCTACAAAAGGCACTTCCTTGACCTAGGGACTACCTCTCTGCCAAATTTTGAGTAATTCTGTTCAGCCGTTCGGGCTGTAGCTCGTTCTAAAGGTCCTATGGAAAAATGCATGGGAAAAACGCGTTTTGGGACCCCCCTTTTATCTCAGCCCCCGCTTGACGGATCCCCCCGAGACTTTCAGGGTAGGAGCGGAGCGTAGCGCCCCACCTATTTTGAGAAATTCGCGAGGATTCGTCGACCGGCGCCAAAGTTATTCAAAGTAGAATGTTGAGGTTTTCCTATGGAAACGTGGTCCTAACTATAACTACCTACTGGCGACCGCCAGTAGGTAATATATATATATATCTACAGATATATATTATTTTTTTATTTTTTTCACTGAAAAAAACAAAGATTACAAGGACATTATACTTAGGGCTCCCGGTTTTATAGTATGTTTTTTTTTTTAGCATTTCCGTCTGTATTTATCCATATTTATTTTTTGCCCACTTTATCTGTATTTATCCATATTTATTTTGTGTTTTGTGGATAAATGAAGTTGTAAAACTGTACATTTCCATATTTATTTAACTGATGGACGTGCACTCATACTTTGATGTCTGTCTGTTGGTTTCAGCTATTTCAGCTACCAAATATTATAAAACAAAACATCCACTGGTAAATATTAGCATTATACCACAAATGTATATTGACACATGCTATTATTTAATGATATTGCATCCTGTTTTTTTTTATTTCCCATGCTGTCCATCTGCTCAGCTGTTGGCCTATTATTCATGAAAGACAGCACAGAGTCACTTAAAAGAAGCCCAATTTTCTTTATTTATCCACTTTTAAAACTAAATGCAGACAGAAAACCCATTGTTTTCTGTCTGTATGTATCTGTAAAAATCAGTAAAAACAGAAAACTGGGAGCCTTAACTATACTTAGGAACTGGAATTAAAAAAACTTGGAAATTCACTGAAAAAAACAAAGGTTACAGGGACGTTATAGTTAGGCTCAGGTTTCACTCATTCAAAACCAGTGAAATTCAGCAGTTATAGTTAGCTGAGCTAACTAAAACTCACACCCCGCAATGCACTGCTTATGACCTCACATATTATATCACTCATGATATGTTCAGTGACATCACTGATGGCATCTCAAATTACATCACTCATGACTTCACTGATGACATTATCCAGTGATTGTGAGTGTTTTAAAAACATTTATGAGTGTTAAATATATACCACGGTGTATTGGGTAAACACAGGGTGTACAACTCAGATCTATTATTAGACGGAATTGGCCCATTGTGCGTGATGACCTCATTATAGGCAATATGCTACCTATTAGCCCTTCAATAACATTCAGCAAAGTAAACAGTATGGGCAATGCGCTGGTTAGAAGCAGCCCAGATGATCAGGGAAGAACTACGTTGCTGACAGCTAGGAAGGGATTCTTTATGTGTACAGTATGCAAAGGCTGCCATCAGGGTGTTAATACCACCACATACCAAACTGCATTCAATGACAAAATACATACTATCACACAGCATCTTACTTGCAAAACTGAATGTGCAGTATATGTGTTGGAATGCAGCTGCAAGTTAAAATACATAGGAAGTACAAAGCTAGCAGTGCACAAAAGAATTCTGCAGCACATGAGGGCCATCACTAATAACGATGCCAGTCACCCAGTGGCAAGACATTTTAAAGAACATTATAATAGTGGCCTCAAACAGCTTAAATACTGTGTCATTGAGTCGGTACCGACCCACAAGAGAGGTGGGGATCGGGAAGGCAAATTAAGATGCCTAGAAACTAGATGCATTTTAGAATTTGACTCTATGCATCCAGGAGGTCTGAATTACACGGAAGATTTGCACACCTTTTTGTGAACTTGTCAGTTTATGAAACAGGGATCTTATATAACAAACTATATAGTATTTTAAGGAGTCATAATTTTTGTAGGTTTTTGTGTGAATAGTATTTATATGGATTTCTATGAATTTTGATGTAACTTTCTTATTATGTGTTGAGATTGACGCACCTGCACTTTACAGCATAGATGAATTAATAACATTTTCTATAGTGATCTGTGCTACAAATGAATATTAACTTGTCAAATACTCATGTATATATGTTTTAGACTAGATGAATTTCTATACTGATGACCAAGAGATCTGATTCTTCAGAAACATATTTATACATATTTATATAGAGTTACTTTTGATTATATTTACTGTGAATATTTAGATGAATAATTTTATTGGATTTTATTCATTTTAGCAGTAGGAAGTAGAATCAGTATCAAAAATCGTTATGTGTTAGTATCTGTATGAGTAAGTAAGTGGGTGTGTGTGTGTAGCTGTATGGATAATTAAGTGGCTGTGTGATTGACTGTATTGGTGAGTGAGTAGGTGTGTGAGTAGCTCTATGGGTGACTGACTCAGTGTGTGAGTGTCTGTATGGGTGTATGAATGGATATGTCAGTGGCTGTATTAGTGAGTGAGTGGGTGTATGAGTGGCTGTATGGGTGAGTGAGTTGACATGTGTGTGTGTAGATCTATGAATCAGTGAGTGGGTGTGTAAGTACTGGTATGGGTCTGTGAATGGGTTTGTGAATGGCTGTGTGGGAGTGGATGTATGAAAGGTTCTATGGTGCTTTGAGTTGGTGTGTTAGTGATTTTGTGGATGATGTCATCAGTGATGTAATTTGAAATATCACCAGTGATGTCATCAGTGATATCATCAGTAATGTCACTGACCATGTCATGAGGGATCTAATAGGTGAAGTCATAAGCACTACATTGCAGGGGGGCAAGTTATAGTTAGCTCAGCTAACTATGACTTCTGAATTTCACTGGTTTCACACAAGTGAAACCTGAGCCTACCTATAATGTCCCTGTAACCTTTGTTTTTTTCAGTGAATTTCTGGGGTATTTTTAAAAATCCATTTCCTAACTTCAACGTCCCGATAACCTTTGGCTTTTTCAGGGAATTTCGATGGTTTTTTAAGTAGTAATGGCATGTGCAGAATGGTTGGGAAAGGGCGCAGGGCTTTCGGTGACTACGCCCCCTTTCTCCACCACTCGGTGAACGCGCCTCCTGGCACACTACTGATCGGGGATGAAGTCCCCTTGCTTCTTGAGGGTCCTGGGGGACAACTACCCTTCTTGTTACCTCCAGTAAGACCCATACAGCAGGATTGCTGAGAGGTCATCCCACTCTGCAAACACGCCTCCTGGTGCACTATCGGTTGGGGGAAGACGTCCACTTTAGTCCTGCGGCTCTCAGGAGTAAAGTGGAATTCATTCCCCAACCAGTAGTGTGCGAGGAACTGTGTTTGCAAAGTGGTGGAGAAAGGAGCCGTGGCCTCCCAAGACTCACTCACTTACTGGTGGTAACAGGAAGGCTTATTGGTCCCCAAGCACCCTCTGGTTTTTCTTTTTTTTTCTTTTTAGGAAGGGGGGCTGTGTAGCCCCCTTTCCTTGGAAGAGTTCGGCCAGGAAGACCCCATCCCCAGGGGTCAGTACTTTATGAAATTTGGAGGGGGCCAATTTCAGCCCCTGGGACACCATCCCTTGGGGCCCAGCCTTTCTTTTTTCCTAATGTTTTTTTATTAAAAGGAGGGGGGGCCACACGGCCCCCTCCTGGGCCTATTTTGGACCCAAGGACCCCATCCACCGGGGCCGGCTGCTTTCTTTTTTTTTTTAAAACAAAGGTAGGGGGGCCATGCCTGACTCCATCCCCCGGGGCCAGGCCCCTACTGTGGGTGCCCTGATCCCTCCCAGAGCACCCAGCTTTTCACATTGGGGACTGCGGGGGGGGGAAAGCTTGAAGGACCCCGCAGTCCCTGACAGCTCCCTGCGTCCTGCGGGAGCCGGCATTGCTTTTAGACAGAGTAAGCTGCTGAACATGCAGCTCCCTCTGTCCAAAAGCAGTTCTGCTCCGCTTTGAGTAAGCCAGAGGATTTTGCATGCTCTTGCTTAATGGAAGCAAAGCAGTATTTGCTATGGCTTGTCGGGAGCAGTGCTACAGCCAAGCCATAGCAAACTGCAGTGGGCCCTGGGAGCTGGTGGTCCCCAGGGCCATTATTAGCTCCTGCAGAGAAACTCACCTCCAATTTGTATTTAGCCCTGGGAAGGTGGTGGGCCCCGGGGTTGTGGCGGGCTGTGCTCACGCCCATTTAAATTTAAATAAGGTGGTGTGGGTCCTGGGACCACGGAGGGCTCCTTGTAGCCCACCACAATTTTTAGAATTCAAGTCCCGGGGAGGTGGCAGCTCCCGGGGCTGTGGTGAGGTCCGCGTGCCCTCTGCATTTGATAAGCAAAGAGCCCCTGGGAGGTGATGGTCCACGGGGCAGCCAGGGCATCTATCCCTCTTTCCGTGAAAAACGCGGAAAAAGGGATATATGCCCAGATCATGTTCTGCAAGCTACGGGTCGACACTGACCGTACACCGTCTTAGAGAACACACCCTATAATATCAGCCCTACGCAGGACTCTAATATAAAAGACGCAGAGCCCTGAAGAAGTCCCTAAATAGGACCAAACGCGTTGGCTACCTGTGAAGAAAAAAGAATAAAAGCATAAAGAATAAAGAAATTTGCGAACCAATTTACTTGCTGGAACTGATTGGTTGCGATCAATGTGTGCAGATCAAATCATTTCTGTAAATTATTGATGTGAAGAGTATTTCACATATTAAGAAACTATGAGGTCTTGTTTCTTTTGATCCTTGCACCATATGTTAATAATTTCCCAAGGTACAAATAAGTGCGGTTTAAATCCAAGACCTCTTTTGTAAATCATTCTGGTTTTATCAGGAGGTGAGCCCATCTACATATATGAAGCAGACATATTAACTTTGTCAAAAAGTCACGAATATATATAATAAAATGTATATTTTATATAAACACATTGCAATATTTTACAATACTTGTCTCAATATATTTTAAATAAAGTCTTTTTTTTCAAACAACTATAAACATGTTTTTGAGTCTTTTGTAAATATTGTTCAGTCCACAAAATACAGCGGAACCAATCACAAGGGGTTCACTGAATTTGAGCCGACCATTATGTTTTTATACCGTGGGTGCCCTGGTACACACCCGGGCACCCAAACCTTTATCAACAGTTGGGGCCGCAGGGGGAAGGCCTGCAGGTGCCCCAGCCCCTGCTGACTCTCAGCCAGCACCACGCTGGGTGCCAGCCATTATTTTCTATACTGTGGGTGCCCTGGTGCCCACCCGGACCACCAACACCTTTTTCAAATATCGGTGGCCACACCAGAGCTGCAAAGACCCGCAGCCACCACTGGCTCCCCAGCCAGCACCCATCCTTGGTGTGGCAGACTCCAGGTATGTTGCGTTGCAACTGTAACTCACTGCCCCTACCATGTAGAGTGTTGTCATCAATGATGTCATTTCAGATGTTGCAGTGATGTTATCAATGATGTCATATAACATGTCATGAGTGATGTGATATGTGACATAATAAGCAGTGCATGGCTATGGCGTGAGTTACAGTTACTTTAGGGCATGAGTTATAGATACTTAAGATACTATAACTGCTGATTTTCAGTGGTTTGGTTAGTTTAAAATCATATATTTACACTGACATTTTCACCTAACTATACCGTCTCTTTGGCCTGTTTTTTCAGGAAATTGCTAAGGTTTTTTTTTTATGTAACGTAAGATGTTATTACAATTCATAACTTTAATGTCACTTTAACCTTTCTTTTGTTTTTTTCTGTGAATTTCTATGTTTTTACAAACAAAGTCAGAAGTCCATCACCGTGCACTCCCCTCACTTGTGCCTAACCCCCCCTTTGGCAGTGAGCAGTGTTGGGTCGGGCACAGAGCATGACTGGAGGCACCCAACACCCCACAAGATCCCACTTCCCTTGGCATGCGTGTGCAGCGGGGCCATGCACAAAGTTTTCACGAATGGTGCAATTTCAGATGTGACAGTGATGTTATAAATGATGTCATAGAACAAGTCATGAGTGATGTAATATCTTAGATCCTAGCCATATTCAAAGACTTTCATTAATATCAACAACACTAAAATGTTAAATAAAGCTTTTAACTTCAAAACAGTATTAAACTATCTCAGTAATTTTTCGCAGTTTGCAGGCCATATAATTCAGTCATACGACTAATCACAAAGGGTCACTGCATTCCTGAGCTAAAGAGCAAAATTTCTAGATTCAAGAAAGCCTGAAATTGGCTTAGGCTTTTTCTGTGGTAATGTTTTATAGACTTCAGGAAACATAGGATTAATTTGTATTAACTATATCTGGAGGACTGCTGCACTACCTGCAGCCCCCCAAAACACTTTATTAATTTGTTGGTGGTGCCTCCGCCCATATTGGGGCACCACAGAGCACAAAATGTATGAGCAAATTAGCCCAGGAGCAGTTAATTATAAATGAATGACTCCAGCTGCTCATTTATTTATTACTATTATTCACTTAATCTTCCTCATGCCACGTTGTCCCTTTTTATCTGTGGGGTGCTCTGCTCCCACCCTGGACATCCCAGCTTATTTTTCATTGGGGCCCATGCCGGCTGCCTGCACTCAGCTCCTCTCATTTGCGGTAATGTGGGAGCCAGTATCCTGATTCTGCTTCTGCAGAGTAGGAGCACCTTTTTTCTTATGAGTTCTGCCAGTGGGAGCAAAGCATTTGTCCCCTGCCCGCGCTGCCTGCGTTGAGGGTAGGTAAGAAGATGTGTGGCTGGAGGGACCCCTTGCCCCACACATGGGCAGAGGAAGCAGAAAACGTGCTGGCCATTACTGTTTATGTGTCCCAGGGGATGGGGTCCCCGGGAAACAAGTATGTAATCAGCTCCAGGGGGTGGAGTCACCAGGGCCATAAGTTGGAAGTGGGAGGAGAGCTTCACTCCCCTCTCCCTAGTAAATAATGAAATGCACGCTGAGCCCTGGCCCACCCTGGTGGTATTTAAATAAAATATAAGAGGGAGACATTTTTTTCTGTGGTCCAGCAGGAGAATCGCTAAACTTTTTTTGCATCCTCTCGAAACCTCCCACAATGGCTAGGCAGGCAGTCTATCCCTACCTTGCTCTCTTACATCCCTTTTGTAAAACTTTTTCAGGAGAGGACATCAAGGCCCTGAGTCCTTTAATGGCTACTACAACAATTCTATTCATGTTGCGGCCAGCCAATCAGAGCATTTGCTCTATAGAAGCCCTGTTAGTCAATCGGAAGATTTAATGTTTTGCCCAACGGTCAAGATATACTAACATTTTGATCCATCATATCTCAAAAACTACTGAACAGTGTTACAACAAATCACAAAAAGCATGCTTTTCTGGTAAAGATCTAGCTTTCTTCCAAATTTGGTGTACTTCTGTTCAGATGTTTTGGCTGTAGTGCTTTCTAAGAATCCCCATAAAATTGCATTGAGAAATTGTGTTTTGGTTTCCCCCTTTATCTCAGCCTCTGCTTGATGGATTGCCCCCCCCCCAAACTTTCTATGAAGTAGCTGAGATGGATGAACATTTTTGGAAAAGTTTCAAGAAGTTTCAACAAACAGAGACAAAGTTATGAGCAAACCAAAAAATGCTCTTCCTATGATAACTAGATCCTAACTATAAATACACAGTGGTGATATATATATGTATCTTTCTGAATCTTTTCGTTATGGCTGTGTGTAAAATGTCATATGCTATGCTGTCATGAAACGCGTAAATTATGTAGTATTAAAAGGTTTTCTCTGATCATGTGATCCTTGGATAGACCCCCCCTGGCCATTTCATATCTCAAAATGTCCCTAGAAGGGAAATCCTGGAGCGGTAAATTGTGCTATGGAAGGTTACGCACGCCCAGAAACTCTGATAGGTGATGGGTAAGGCAGCTGGCACATTCCAGGGCTGAGGTTATGGGTGGTGGGTGCTTTAAGTAGCGTGACAGTGTAGTATGAAGCTGGACCAGGATATTTTGTGAGTAGCGGGCTGGCAGACTCAGCTGGGATTCATTTGAGATGGTTGGAGGGTTCAGATGGGCAGCTCTGTGCAAGAGGGTCAGACAAGGGCACAGGGTGAATAGTTGTCCAGCAGCATCAGTGCCTTTTTTGCCTAAGCAGCCCCACAATTTCTTTCAAACTACAGAAACCTACACACTACCAAAAGTCTTTAAAAAACATTGGGGACGACTCACAAAGAGCCTCTGCAGTCATGGAGAAGGCTCTGAAGTCGTGGCGGAGCCTCCACACTTATGGCAGAATCTCCGTACTGCAATTTCTCATTGCGGGGACTCAACTGCGGAGGCTCTTTGTGAATCAAGTCCATAGTTCGAAGCTGCCAGGTTCACAACATAGCAGACGGGAGCCAATTAGACCTTCCTGCAATAATCAGTAATGCCTCTGTGATGTTTAAAAGATCAAATTGTGATTATGAATTTCATTAAATTGGTACATAAAGTGACATCAGTGACCACGAGCCGTGGCCAGTGCAGGTAAGAGCAGTGGGACCAGGTTGAAGTGGGGATTCGACAGACGACAACAAGGGAAAATTAAATAAATAACTAATTTCCCCTCGTGGTCGTCTGTCGAAATCCCCCCACCTGGCCCCACCGCTCCTGCCTGCACGGGTCCCAGAGGATGACCACTAAATTTGTACCTTAGCACTTAGATAAAAAAATGAAAATATGTTGTCGGTAATTCCTTGATCTTGGGCCGGTGGCAAGGGTATGCATTGAGCCAGCACGTACAGCCCCTGGCGGACAGCCTATGGCCCTACCCAAACCTGAATTTTATGTAGCAGAATTCATGTAAAAGTCAATCAAGTTCGCAAATATTGCAGACGATGTTCATGAAATTTATAAATTGAAGTTACTCTGTAAGCACTGCTGGGGTGGATAAGCGACTCGAGGGACCTCCTTTGCAATGTGGGTACCCAGGTTCAAATCCCGGTTTCAACCTTAACATCGTTTGATTCTTGGCTAATTACTTAAGCTCCCCGTGCCTACAAAAGTGACATGTAATGCTTGTAAAATGTATTTGTTTAGTCCCCACTTAATGTACATTCCTAGCCCCCTCATGTAATGTGCAGCACTCTGTTACTTCACACCTAGGTTTGCGCTATATAAAATACAAATACATATACATTTAAATAAATATATATATATGTACAATACAGTCTTAACTGAGCAGCAAACCATGAGAGGTGTAATAGGTTTTAAAACCCAATCTGTCCACTAACCTGCCTATGGAAGGGGGCTGTGTGTGTGATTTCATTTAGATTGTACTGATTATGATAAAATCCATACCAAAAATGTATATATGTTCAAATCACAAACTGTTCTTCCAAACAATCCTTGATTCAGGCCTTCCTCGTTGCCTTAAAGCAACCAGCCGAGGCAAAAGCAATTTCATCTGCTGTATATTTAAAATGGTTCATAGCTTTGTATGTCTAAAAACTTTTTTTCAAGGCAACAGTGTGCTTTCAAGAGTGACCTTCTAAATAGCAATTTAATGAACACATTTACGTTCAAAATGTTTGTACTAAACTGTCATATGAAACTTCTCAAACAAAGGAGGAAGGGAGCACACTGCCTCGCATCCCAGCACTCAGTTCGCTCAGATGCATTATGGTAAATTCAGTGATTGGTAACACTTCAGTGAAAGCCTTTAGTTTTTTACCAATGTTTGTGCAGCCAGTGCTGTGTAGCTCTAGACATGGATTTCAGGGTCTTTGTCCTTCGTCAGTAGAGAGTAGCAAGTTGTTTGTTTTAGAGGTGCTGGAAATGATGCTCACAGTATTCTGAGCTCTCTGTATCACTCACTGAGCGCAGGTGCAACAACCAGAGCACATCAGCTTATCAGCTCAAGGGAGTCTTATCAAACAAAGGCAGGAGAGCCCACTCCCTCACATAACAGCACTCAGGTGCATTATGGTATGTGCAGTGCATAGTAACACTTTTCGTTCAGTAGAAGTATCTTATTTTCTCCATTGTTGGTTTAGCCAGAGCTGTGAATCTCGACACGTGTTTCAAGATTGTTGTCCTACTTCCAGCACCTCTTCATATTTCCGACTGCTATGGTGTACAGGTACCAGAAGGCTGGACTTCAAAGGGTGCCAATTTCCGGCAAGTGGACCTGTGGGGGATGAGATACTAACCAGATGATGCCCTGGCATCGGGCACCAGGAGGTTCCCCATGCCACTGAGTATGGGGGACCCCTGGGAGACCCTCGATGAGGCAGAGCAGCTTATTTGCTCTTTTACAGCGGGGACTTGCGTGTCTTTGTGGGAATTTTTGCTATGTGGTACCCTCTTTTACAGCAGGTGTCCAGTTCCGCCAAGCCCTAAAGGAGCCTCAAGCTGTTTATGGCATAACAACTAAAAATAAAACCTTCAAATTCCCCAGCTGAGGTACATACCCTTTCGTCATCAACAATATCACAGATGACATCACTAATTTCCCAAAACTTGCAGTCTATGAAAAAGGTGCCCTGTGTCAGTGCTACAGAAAAACACCATCCAGTGGGAAATGTATAATCATGCGGTGCTTGTAAAGACTATAAGACTGAAAGAAGGCTGAGGTGTTCAGCATGTCTAGTATTTTACACCTTCGCAAACTGTCACCCCACGCAGCGCAGCAGCCAAAGATGTTGGACTACATTGCGTGGCAGGCAAGGGAGCAGGAGAGCGCCATTTCTATAGAGATATAACACTCTACCCCTCCTCTCTCCCTAAGAGAATGTTGCTGCTGCGCTCCACTCTCACACCTTTACGCCATAGAGCAGGGATGTGTGCATGAGTCTAGCATGGGTTTTGAACTGGAAGGTTTCCCTTCCAGTACAAAATACCATGCCTAGACAAGTGTTAAAATGTTCCCCCACTTTGTAAGTGTGCTGTACAGTGTAGCACACATGCAAAGTCGTGAAAAAAAGAAGAAATTAAAAGATTTCTCCCTTTAGCACCTGCCTTCCAAACCCTGTCTCCATTCTTTGGTAGATAGGCTTTGGAGTCAAAAAGCATGGGTGATGCCCCCTTGGCGCTAAGTGATGCAAAGCAGCGCTTTTCGCTACTTTGCATTACTTTTAGGCAATTTTCAGTGCAAAAGAAGTTTAACGCTGAAAGGTAAATAATTTAAAAAAACATTTTGTGCTGGTTTGCATCACTTTTGTGACACAAACACAGCGCAAAACGTTGGTAAATCTGCCCCCAAATGGCAATAGTCTAACATGCTTTATTACACTAGGGGGCATATGTATCAACCGAATTTTTAATCGCAAACGCTGCGATTCGCAAAAAACAGCGTTTGCGATGAAAAATTCGCAAGACGGGATGTATGAGGCAAATTCTCATCGCAAATTTAAGGAATCGCTAATTTAGCGATTTCTTAAGTTTGCGTAAGCATTTAAGAAATCGCAAATTGCGATTTCTTAAATGATATGTACCACGCACCAAAGCATTGCGAATTATCCATAAGAAGTCGCAAATTACCACCAACTTCTAGTTGGTGGTAATCTGCGATTTTTGTTAAAAATGACACCCTTGCACCTTTGAAATTATTCTCAAATTGCGATAAGCAAATTGCGAATCGCAATTTGAGAATTACTTCCCATTCATTCCTATGGGTCTCCTGGCCCATAGAAATGAATGGGAAGGCATTCCTTAAGTGCGATTTC
Organism: Triturus cristatus; assembly: GCF_964204655.1. Taxonomy (NCBI): domain Eukaryota; kingdom Metazoa; phylum Chordata; class Amphibia; order Caudata; family Salamandridae; genus Triturus; species Triturus cristatus. The sequence continues at coordinate 401,324,606 of NC_140592.1, read as the reverse complement.
GCAATTTGCTAATCGCAATTAAGGAATTTTAAGAAATCGCTAAAGTTTTGCGCTTTTTTAAATACATCCCGTTTTGCAATTCTCAAATAGCGATTCTTTAAAAATCGCTATTTGAGAATCGCAAATGGAGATGTTGATACATATGCCCCTAGGTACTTACATTGGTTAACGATCAATTGTGAAGTTACCTTTTCCCTAAATCTCTGATTTATTGAACTAAGACCCTCAGTCATTGAAACCCTCGAACAAGGAAGCAAACGCTCTCTTAGTAACATTTCATGGTGCAAATAGGAGTTAAAGCTGCATTAATGTTTTTTAGTTTACACTTTTCTTTTGATTTTGAAAACAAAAGCAAGACATCAAATTCAATAAGTAGAGTAACAGAATAAACATAGTTACAATTGCAATATTTAGAAAAAGACAGCAAAAATCATATTTTTAAAAAAAGTTTTACAGTAACTTTTTAGTAAGATTACTGTAAGAAAAACTATTACATTTAGTGCATATTTACCATAGAAACAAAAGCATAATCAATGTATACAGTTGAAATTATTGCTATTGCATAAGTATTTTAACAGTGGTATGTCAAGTCTTGTTAGGTTTCATGTCATGGACACTTGATCACTGCAAGCGCATTACCCGGCTGCTCCTGTTTAAACCCTATGTGTAGTTTTTTAGTGAATATGTGTACATGTACATAGAGAGATAAACATTGCAATGTGAAACCTCATCGAAGCCCAATGCATCTACATGCGGGGGGGGTGTCGCGGGATGACAAAATTAAACAATAAATAAATAAAAAGCGTACCTGCAGCTGGCCGCGCCGTGCTCTTCTGCTCCTCTCCTAGCAGGCACGGGCTCCCAGAATCCACTGCAGCCAATCCTGTCGCTGCTCTTATGTCATGAGAGCAGCGTCAGGATTGGCCTGAACGCTCTGAATTTTCACTCACAATGAGAATGGAAGTCTGTGTTTGCTGTCTACAACCCTGCAATTTAGCTTGGGTTGGAGACAGTTTCAGTGCGCATGACAGTTGTCTCGCTTGAAACGGCTGGTCAAACCATCATGCACACAGACAATGGTGCTCACCACTTCTCCTGCAGCCCCCATGGCACCGGCCCCAAAGACGGGCAGGAAAGGAAAAATAAAACGATATTAAAATGTGTTTATTATCATTTTATTTTTCCTTTCCTTCCATTCTGAGGCAGCTGGCAGGTGAGGCAACACTCCTCCGCCATAGCGGAGGAGCCGCTGGAAGTCTACACTGTTGTTACAGTCACAGTCCTCTCCAAATATGATATATTGAAATAACTGTCTGTAGACAAAAATGCTGATATCAAATGATACAGGAAGTAAAAAGAACAAATGATTCATGACAGTTTGTTTATAATTTTTTGGGCGCTGGGATAGAATTTGTCTTTGTAACTTTTTCTGTTGTTTAGGATTTAGGTCGTTGTTATAGAGGGCACGGCCCATTTTTTCTAGCACTACTTACCTACCAGCCCCGATCTTTAGCCATAATGCTAAGTCCCATGCTGACAGCATATTCTGGCAATTGTGGGCCAAATAGATAATGGAAAAAGCAAAAATGTAATTATTGTCAATTTCTATATATTGGCCTTTGCTACATCCAGCCTTTTCCCTGCATACACTGGTAACAGATTGTGATTAGCTGTGCAGTTTAAAAAGCATGTGTCTGGAAAAGTATTTTATGCAGTTTTCAAACAATTGCTTCTTTTAAACATCGCAGGAAATCTCCGTTCCAAATTGTGCCACTGACATACAAGGGAAAAAAGGAGGGGGGGGGGGGGGAGAACTTTTCAGAATGGTTTGAAATTGCATGGATGAGAATAAACTTCTGACTTTGTTTTTATCCATCTCTTGTTTTCTGAAAGGCACACAAGCATAATTGGAGATACATTGTTCCTTTAGATGTTGTCTCGCAGTAAAGATGTCAGTTGCACTGGCAGGTCTATCAGATGAGGTCTACTGAAATTACTCGCAGGGTAGAGGCACACAATGCACAAATAGTTTCATTGTGTTAAATGTTACAACCCCTTACACATAATCGTTCAAGGAACACTCTCTTTTGCTGTTTATTCCAGGACAGCTGCACATATTTCCTTACTCTACAATGCCTTGTTTTATTTGACGTTTAAAGTAAAATTAGGAAGCTACAATATTTACAACTTTATAGGCAAGTTAAAAACGTGTATTATTAAAATAATTTTAACTGAGTAGTCACTGGTGAATGATGCCACAATATGTAGATGATAAATACACTCACTTTTTTGTGTCTGCCTTTTCTGAGATAAATATGTGGGTTCTTCAGAGTTCCTCTGGATTTGCAGCTAGCAGTTCCATCCCAGAAATTTACCAATGCTAAAGGTTTTGGCATTTTGGCAGGGTGAAACAGCACCCTTCCCACGTGGTTTTACTGCATTACCCATACCAAGGCAGGGAGCCCGGAATCTTGCAATCTTTCCACAGCGCACATTTTGCTCAGTTTTACCTCCTGTAATTGAGTGGGAAAACCCATCTGGTCTATGTGGTCTATTCCCAAATCTTGTAATCCCCATGTGTGCTGGCATCTCTTTCTGCCCTATTCACGATTTCATAGGCCCACTTAATGAGTGCCATGATATGTTTAAAGATTGCAAGGTAGCTTTTTTAGGTCACAGTCTACCAAACAGCACAGATGACTGGTTAGCTAAAGACATCTTGGTGACTTTCAGAAAGTTGACCTAGAAATGCATTCCGCCCAATGATTACGATTAGCTTTACGGGTTGTAACTCACATTTTCTGGCTTTCTCTTTGCTGGCTTTATTTGTTTTAGGCTCTCCAGGTTCAGTTCGTCCCTCCCGTTGCCTAAAGCATGTTTACTATTTCCTTCCATTAAATTTACTTCTGTAAACAGGTCTTTAAATCTTGTTCTTATCTTGTCACATTTGCTGTACATTCAAAGACAAAGGTCAAATGTCTTGCACTGTCTTCCAAGGACACTTGTTTACTTTTCTTTCTCTGACTTTAAAGTGAGAGAATTTATGTGACAATCTTTCTGGATACTGGGGGTAATTTGTTTTCCTAGCTTACAAAAACATTTAAATTAACTGTGTAAATATTGCAAAATATGTCACAATTAGGAACAGAAAGGAAGCATATTGTTTGTCATTTCTGAAGTGTGTTGGAAATAAATACTTTAAAATGATCAAAACAAATCATTACACTAGGTGATGCAATTCCCACACATTTTCGTTTGTGCACTGTAAACTTTTATAAGTAAAACTGTATGCCTGTTCATATGTAATGGTCATTTCAATTGAAAATGTGTTTTATGTAATGGCAGTGCGCTACCATACCATGAATTCTCTGCTCTACACCACTTCACTCTACTCTGCACCACTCCACACCACTGTGCTCTACTCTCCACCACTCCACGTTACACCCCTTCACGCCACTGCACTCTGCACCAGTTCTCTCTACCCCACTGTATTCTATGGCACTTCATGCTACGTTTTTCTATTCTACACTGTTCTACTCTACTCTATACCAATGCACTCTTTGCCAATCTACTCTACATCACTGCACTCTTTGCCACTGTACTCTACACCACTCCAGTCTAGGCCAAACAAATCTACTCTGCACAACTCCACTCTACACGACTCTGCAGCACTGCATTCTACACCGTTCCATTCTATGCCAATACACTCTACTCTAATGCACTTTACTCTGTAACACTCAACTCTATGCCCCTGCACTCTATGCCAACCCACTGTATGCCACTCTAATCTACTCTGCACCACTGCACTCTACACCACTTTACTATATCTATATGTCATTACACTCTATGCCACTCAATGCAACTGCACTCTACCCTGCCACACACCACTCTACGCCACTTCACTTTAGTCTGAAGCAATCTACTCTACACCTCTGCAGTCTATGCCACTCTGCTCCACTCCCCTCTATGCCAATCTACTTTTAACTGCTGCACCCTTAGCCAATGGTCTCTACACATCTGCACATTGTCCCTGCACTCTATGCCACTGCACTCTATTTTGTATCACTGTGTTCTCCTCCACTGCTTTCCACGCTACTCTACTACACTCTACACCACTGCACTCTGACACTGTATTCTGCAACGCTGCACTCTCCGGCACTGAACTTGAACTCTATACCACTCTACTCTGCAGTACTCCAGTCTACGCTACTCCACTCTACGCCACTACACTCTATGGCACTATACTCTACTCTGCACCACTCTATGCCACTGCACTCTATGCCACTTGACTATATTCTCCACTCTATGCCACTGCACTCTATGCCACTCGACTCTCATCTGCGCCACTACCCTCTGCATCACTCCAATGTACACCACTCCACTTTGCACCACTCTACTCTATGCCACTCTATGTGACAGCACTTTATACCACTGCATTCTCCACTGCACTCAACGTCACTATACTCTGTGCCACTCTAGTTTGGGCCACTCTACTCCGCTCCAATCCACTACGCACCACTCTAATCTAGGCCACTACATTCTACGACGCTGCATTGTATGCTGTTGAATTCAATGCCACTGCACTCTATGCCATTATACTCTGCAATACTCTACACCAATGCAATCTACACCAGTCCACTCCACTCTATGCCACCCCAGTGTATGTCACTCTGCACGACTCCATACTGTGCCACTTCAATACACAACACTCTCTGCCACTCCACTCTACAACACTCTACTCCACTCTTCGCCATTCCACTCGACCCGCCACACGACTCTCCTCTATGCCACTAACTTTTAGCCATGCTGAATAGCGGCCATGCTAGTGAACAACATGGCTCGAACACGTTGGCAAAGCCAATAGCTCTTTCATAGGAGAGACCTATTGCTTTGCCAATATTTGTTTGTGGTGCCTAAACATAAGCAAACCCTCATCTGTTACTCGTCTTTCGTGAGCACCGACTGAGCTATCCAGGCAGTGTGTGCTTAATAAAAGGGATAAGAGAAAGTGACCTTTGGCGTGAGAAAATGTCCCCTGTCCTTTCTCCTTACTGGATTGATTAGGTTCACACATACCGTCTTAGCTCCTGCAGTTCACTGTTGTATCGAAGCGCGCACCAGGATCCGCGTTGACGGGTCCAGGCTGTTGGGATTGTGGGTATGCGTGCGTGAGACTGTCATGTTCTTTTCTGCTTTCATCTTAAATCCAGATTTGGACATATGGGGTTTTGCCTGCACATGCAGAAGGAGAGCTTACTGTCTGTGAAAGCGACATATGGTAAATTTATCGCTGATAACATTACTGTAAGGGGTTTAGCTTCCTCGGATCAACTTTCAGTCGGTTTGTGGCTGTAAACTGTTTGCGCTGGAAGGCTTCCTTGTCTGCCAGGCACTGTGAATGGCATCAACCTGTTAAGTTTCTCATTTCCTAGAAATTGTGTGGATAGAATGGACGATCCAGAGGCTTTTTGTAGGGCTCTCAGGTGGCTGTCTGCCAAGGTAGTGCATCTTTTGAGTTCATTCATTTGTTCGGTAAGAATGTGTCCTCTGAAAGTTGTGCCCTCTGATGCCTGCTTGTTTGCTTCTTTTTTTACTGTAAGAATGGTTCAAATGTATTTTTTTGCACTTTTAAACATAATTTCTATTTACACCTCTGGGAACGTTTTTCCAACAAAAATAAACATTGTTATGGTACTCATATTCCACATAAAGGTGATACTGTCATATTGAGAAAAGAGTGAAGAAACAAGGTGTTTCTCTTACTTTGTTGAAAGTAAATTCCACAAAATGGTCATTTCTTAAATTTTGCTCCCAGGACCAGCTTTAGCGCTGGTGGCGCCCGGTGCTACAATGTTTGTTGGTTCCCCTTCAATGACCACCTCCAGCATGGATTCCCTCATTACCACCCTTCAGTAGTGCCCCTCAAGTCTCCATAATGACTCTCTCTCAGATGTATTTAATTCGTTTTATAGCGCCACTCATACCAGTGTAGGGCATCAAAGCACTTTACATCACACACATATTACACAGAGACAATTAATCATACCTGTGTAAATCAGTGTATAGGAAACGTTACATCAGATAGACAGAGGACTACAACGTGTAGGAGTCACATGTCATCCATACTGGTAGGCAGTAAAGTTTAAGAGTTTCACCTTAAAATGTAAAAATTCATAACTCCGGTTCTACTTTGTTGGTTTGGTGTCATTTTAATTATTCAATTATATTCTATCTGTCTTTTGTTGTTTAGGACTTTTCTCGTGTTGTGTTTTCTATTTATTAATGTTTGAACACTGCATAAAAACTTTACACGTTGCCGCTAAGGTAAGCATGACAGCTTTTGTGCCAAGCTATCAGAGGGATAAGTACAGGTTTAGTTAGTGACTTTTGTGGTTCACCCTGACAAGAATTGTATTCATGACTTGAGTGAGACTTCCCTCTCTCAACTTATAACCCAATTTCTTACAGTGCATAAGCATAATAAAGGGAACTGAACCATAACAAAAAATATTAACTCTAATTCCAAACCCACCCCGCCCCACACCTCCTAAACTGGTGTCTGTTGCCACTCCTCAACTCTGAAACCATATGGAAAGAGAGAGTGACCCCATGAGGGTCACCTAAGCGTCCTGTCGAAAAATAAGTGTAGCTGATCCATCAATCAAGTATGTGCATTGCCAATGAATTTGAACTATGTTATAGGATTCAATTGTTCATTATTCTCAATACCTGTGGGTTTATGATACTTTGCAATGCACTACCACTTGGACAAAGCATAGATGTGAAGGTTATACATAATTTGTTATGTATTCACTCTAATGAAGCACGGCAACAACTTGTGCTTGTTATTTTGATGATTTTTTATTTAATGCGAAGAGTGCACATTGCACTGTTGAATTTATTTATTTTATAAAACCTAATGTGTAATGGCTTGGTACCAGTTGAAAGTGCAGAAAATAAATGTGCTAATCAAGACACTGGGCCTAATTGAAATCTTGGCGGACTGGATTACTCCATCACAAACGTGACGGAGATCCCGTCCGTCATATTACGATCCCATTATATTCTATAGAGATCATAATACAGCGGACGGAGTATCTGTCACGTTTGTGATGGAGTATTCCATCTGCAGAGATCTAAATGAGGCTCACTATTTATCTTGTTTTCTTGTGTGGCGGTTGGTGATTTTTTAAAGTGGTGAGACGTAATACTTGCCCTGAATTGTTGTAACCGAGCAAAGTGAGTAAGCCCAACCTCTTCTAAGTAGCATCTGGGGGTTCTCACCAGGAATCTAATTTAGAAAAAAGGAGTACAAATAGTGCATTATAGAGAACTATTTTTACAGAAAGTTGCTAAAAAAGAAAAGGGCACTCATTAAATATTAAAGTCCTTTCATGGCTTACCAAGGCAATGAGACATGATGCTCCCCAGGAGTGGACCCCATTTTTTTCAAAATGTGCTGTGGGTGTCTCCATATGTCAAAAATCACCACCGCACAGAATACAATTTTTACCATGATTAGGATGGGCTTCACAGCGCAGTCATCTGCAATAGCCACTAGTACCAATTCTTTAACATAAACATACAGTTGGTGTTGGCTCCACCCAGAAGAGTTTTCTTTCTCACTTCATGCTGTTGGCTGTTTGGTGTATGTATCATTCCACCCTCTTCGGGGTGCTTGCATTAAAAGGCATGAGGGACTATTTTACACCCTAAAATTACACTGAAACGTCACACATTAAATTATTTATTTCATAGGTGTGCGATATGCCGAAAGCAATAACTTATTTTTCATTTTTTCACGGCTGCAGTTTTTTAAAATCTTCAGTCTACCGTGAATATGCAAATCAGACCTATTGGCTTTTTCAGTATTTGTGGTTTTCACTTAGCTTCTAAAATGCTGTGGATAGTTCTTATCATGTTTAATAATAGTCCCACATGCCAAGGTGATGTATGAGTAAGGGCTTTTAAAAGGGATCCCAGTGTAAAAATTACCTATGTACAGGTGTCCTCACTTCATTGGAGTGTGCTTAAATTCACTCCATTGACAGTGGGTTTGTAGTGGCTGGCAAGGCTAAGGTGGTGAGTGTAATTACTAAAACCTGATGCACTCAATGTGTACCCATACACTTGCACAAAGCTTAATGTCACATGAGGATTCCTCATTCAGGCTGTGTTCTGGAATTTCTTTAGATGTTATTTCTCTTTACATCTGAGGTGTTATTGTGGGAAGTATGCATTAGGCAGATGTCATAGAGTTTAAAGGACAGGTATGCTTAAGAGAGTGCTTGCATTGTTGGTTTGATGTAAATGTAAACTAGATTCCAATATGAATTTCAGGCTTTTACGGACAAAAGAAATGGCCGCCACAAAGGGATTCCAGATCTTGAATGGCCAATGGCAGTTCACAAATGACTCAACACTATTATTACGTAAGCAAGGCCCAGCCACTGCAGGGTGGAAACGATTTTATTTTTCACTAGGCGCACCCATGCATGTGGAGGGGTGGCTCTTGCTTGACTCAACTAAAACAGTCCAACAGGTTGGAGATAAACAGCAATATTTCCAGCTGGACAGTTGTGGCTCCTCCGCATTATCGGAAGAGAGTCGCCCCACTGCCTGGCTCAGAGCCAGCAAATGTAAAATAAAATGATGTTCTTGCATTGTTTTATTTTGCATTTGCCGGCTCTTAGCCGGCGATGTTGGGAGGGGCGGGGCCAAAGCATGGGAAGGGGGGAGAGGAGTGCTACATGCACTCCACCCTCTAAGTGCTCATGTGTTTGGCCGGCCATCTCAGGCCGACTAAAACAGACATGCACACTTAGGTTTTCTCCAGCCCAGCTGCATTGAGCAGCCAGGCTGGAGAAACCCCCATAGACTCTCTGACCCGAGCAGGGTGCCTTTCCTGCCCACTCAGACCGATTGGATGGGAGTCTGTCCCAGGGGCTGTTGGGACCCAGGAAGAAGAGCGGCGGCGAACAACACTGGAGGCTGCAGGCGGCAAAAGGTATGTTTTTTAAATAAATTGTATTTCTAACCCTTCAACCCCCCTGAGATGCCTCCCGTGCGACTTCACCTGCCCCACCACCCTTTGTTTATGGCTGCCGCCACTGCAGTTAGAAGGTGCCTGTGCAAACTTTCCAGGTCGGGAGTTTGTTGTTGCCATTTGTGTGCCCTAGTGGTATTTTTCCACTCTCCCTTTTCATGCAGGCTTTTTCCATGTTTTTAAGAAAGGGCGAGGTTGTCCGTGATGAATTAGAAAGGTCATTGCTAGCTCTCCCCTGTATGTTTATTAATGCATGGTTACAAATAAGTTGTAAAAATGAGAGGAGTTGTAAAAACGTTTTTATCGAAATAGGTGTTACTTGTGATACACAGCTGTAGCCATTGTGGTTAAAAAGCAGCTAGTAAGCATGTTCTTCTGGTTTCAATTCTTGATTCATTTGAATAGTCCCTATGGGAACTTTTAAGGAAAGCCATGAGGATTACTGGTGGTGACGGACCGCCTAGCCAATGTGTTTGTACTTTAGGTGTTGCTGTACCAGCTTGTCACCAGATGGCACCAAGGGATATCTTTAGTGTGCAGCACCACCATCACTTAGTGTGGGATAAGGTACTAACGTTCAGGGGAGTGGTGGGTGACACAACATTTTGAGGCTGCAGAGTCAGAAGTACGAAGTGGGAATCTAATAAAAATTAATCTGGGCTTCAAATTACCCCATCTTCTCGGAAGGAGAGATTGACTGAGACCACCACTTTTGATTATCAATAATACTGACATAGCAGTTTGTGGCTTCATTCCACCCAATACTGCTGATTAATATTACAATTATTGGTGTCAATCGTTTTTTTAGTCAGAATCAGAATCAGAACGAGCTTTATTCGATGTTATGCATGTAAAATCACAAAAGCAGACACAACAAGTAAAAACACATCACCTTACAAAGAAGATTATTAGTAAACGTAGAACACAGACAAATAAATGGAAGAAAAATCACGATTAAATCAGTGCCCCACGGAAATAAGTTCAACACAGAATATCAAAATCACATTTTCATGTGACATTAAAACGAAATGGTCTTTCTGATTCTCAACGTACTCTTTAAAAAACAGGCAATTACATTGGTAAAACATTCATTGTCTACAAATTGCACAAATAAAAATGCCGGTCGGCATTGGGTCCGTCCCCCCTAGTCTTAAAATTGGCTGAATCCACCTCCTTCTTTCCTTTATGTAAAATTTGCAAAATAGTACTACGTGCATTGATGATTGCAAAGACTGATTATCACAAGGACAACAGCATAGTTCTTTTGACCAATTATTTATTTCGGGAAAATTTATCAAACGGTAAAAATTCCCAAATCTAAATCAGGCCAAAGCATATCTATCATAACCACTTAAATTATACCGTATATACGGCTAGATAGTGTGGGTAGTTAAAATCGATTGATGCTGTTGTACTGTCGATTTATTTGCTTCTAAAATAAATCTGTTTGCCTCCAGGTGAATCATGCAGATTCTTTTGAACTCCTTCCTGGAAACAGAGTTTATGGATTCAGGGGAATTGTAGTAATCAGGGTGCCCAAGATCATACATGAAGTTTTTTTATGTATTTTAACCAGGCGATCATAGTAGCCTGGTCCAGCTTCATGCTGTCTTTAATAATATCTTGGTTGAGACCAGTTCTGTTAGATGTCCAGATCCTGTGCCATAATAAAGCAGGCTGAGCTTTAATAATGTTCTCAGTGTAAGGAACGCCTAATTCATTATGACAATTGTAAACAGAAGTACTAGCTGGAACAGCCAGGAAGAACTTTAAAAACGCATTTTTGACTCTCTGGATAGGTAGGGAATCCTGGAACCCCCACACGCCCGCCTCATAGGTAGCAATACTAACACATTTAGCTTGATAAATCTGCAAGAGCAGGGCTGGTGGCCTTCTTCCCAATTTTTGTTTTTTTCCAAAGTTGCCCACAGATGCCGTTGATTTCATAAAGAGTAAACTCCTACTTTTAATAACCTGATGCCAGGACCCATTGGAGTCGAATCAAATACCTAAGTATGAAAATGTCTTGGTAGATTCTACCATGCTACCTCCTATGGACAAACTCCTACATTTAAGGCTTCCTTTCCCACACTTCATTAGGTAAACTTTAGTGGCGTTTAATTTCAAGCCAAGGTTATCCATATATGCAATATAGGTGGAAAGTGCCTTTTGTAGGCATATCTGTGTGCGGGCCATCAGCACCGCATCGTCCGCATACAAAAGGGTAGCTATAGGGCGTGTATTAACATATGGCGTGTCCTGCACCTTTTCCACCATGACTTTTCCCAAAGCATTAGTATATATTGTGAACAGGAACGGTGCAAGGACACAGCTCTGTCTAACCCCCCTTAAATGGTACAGTGCATTCTCCCTTGGTTCCATATCGAATCTTAGCTGTCGGGCCACTATACAGCTGCCTTAGAAACAGAACCAATGGGGTATACACCCCCATGTCAGTTAAAATGTCCCAAAGTTTACTATGTATGACACAGTGGAAAGCAGCTGTGAGGTCGACACATTCTAGGTAAAATCAACCTGTTTTAGCCTGTGTGTATTTCCCTGTTAAAATACGGAGATTAAGAGCTTGCTACATAGTGCCCCTGCCTAAAACCATATTGTACATCAGACAAAATATTTTTGTCTTCAGCCCAGTCTTGGAGCCTGTTGCAGACGATCCGCCCTGCTACCTTCACCAAAGAATCCAATAAAGATATTGGGCGATAGCAGGCTAGATTTTGCCGGTCGCCTTTCTTAAAAATGGGTACTATAATAGACTCGGACCAGGTCTTAATAAAACCCTCCGAGCAGCAAGCATGCACAACCTGTGTTAATAAGGGAGCCCAAAGACAAACGTTTGATTTATAAAGATCAATTAGCACACCATCTGGGCCAGGAGCCTTACCACCCTTGCTGTCGTTGATTGCACAATGACCTTGTCATAAGTGAAATACAAATCTAGTGGAGGTGTCTCATAAGAACTAGTTCCCAGTTGGCTACAATGGGAGGTTAAACTTACTTCAACCGGGTAAGAATTATAAACCTTACAAAAGAAATCCACCCATTGCTTTTCACCGATAGCGACCTCTATCGATGGTTTATTAGAGGTAGTGAAAAAAGGAGCATTCACCGCCTGCCAAAAGCAGCACTGTCTTTATTGCGCACAGCTTCATATAGAGTGGTCCAAGCGTTATCTTTTAACTCTTTTTTATGTATTTTTAAGGCTTGGTTATAATCCCTCCTGCACTCCGAATTTCCTCACTGTCCATTTCAGATCTATGGAGGGCTGCCTTTAGTTTGATGTATGCTTTTGTGCATTTGGTATCAAACCAACCCTGACTGCGTATGTGTGCACCTTTATGCTCCACCCTGAGAGTATTTTGTATTTCATATGTAAGGTGAGCAAGTGTTATCATGGGAACTTTTTTCCTCCAGACAGATTAGAATAGAGTTATAGCACTTAGTCACAATTTGCTTGGTAAACTCTATTGGTTCACAACTGGACCAGTGCAAAGAGTACCCATTAGTTCTCCCCAAGGATAGATTCTGAGCCCAAAGTACTTGACTGATATGTTGTTTCTGCCTACTGGTTGGGAGCGCTAAACTTACACTCAATATGAGGTGGTCACTTGTTGCGTTCTTGTGGATTTTATAACTTGTGAGGTGTGAAGCATATCGACTCGGTAAAATAATAAAGTTGATTGTTGCTTTAAAACCTCTACCAGTAAAAGTATGCTCCATTTCAACTGGGGGAGAACACATGCTGTTAGCAAAGCCCAAATCATGTGAGAATAAGATCTCATTTAGGGTGCGAAAAATGGGCATGAGGGTCATTTACTTCTTGTAATAAACCACAGTTGCTATCCCCGCTTAGGGGGCATATTCCAATATCAAAATCATCACCCCATAAAACAATCACCTCTTGATCACTATGTTTCTGTAATTTGATCAATTCACTATTTAATTTCTTCAGGACTTCCCTCATCTGATGTTTCGGGCTTTATTATAAAAATTAATCAAGGTCAATGTATGATATTTATCTGATTATATCAATATCATTTGATATTGAATTTCAGATATTACCAAAGTAATCTTAGATACCTTGATCAGATTAGAAACATAAGTACAGGTTCCCCCTTTGGCTCTCCCATGTGCTGATGGAACTGCGGCAGTGTGATATTTCTTCAAGCCATTCATGTGGATTTCGCCTGTTGCCCATGTTTCCTGAAATCAAAGAATTTTACATTTCCCAGTGCACTTGGTCCATACAGGGTTTGTCAGTTTAGTACGCAGACCTGCTATATTCCAGAAGAGTATGCTAAAAGTGTCATTTTGGGCAATGTTGCTTTCTGGCCTAGCTGGGGGTAATACAGTTGAGAGTGAGGATTCCTGTATTGAATTCAACCTGCTAACTTGGTTATTCCCCCAGATAGGTGTTAGTGGTCTTCTCTGTGTATTATTAATTCCTAATCCATGCCAACCACTAGCATTGGTAACCCACAGAACCCCCTCTAGGACATTGTTCTGTTTATCTGCAGGAAAAACTGGAGCAATATAGGTAGCCACTACCCCTCTGGACCTAGTGTTGTTTTTCTGAGTAATTAGTCAATCAATCTCCTCTAGTGTTTGGAGGGGGGAAAATCTGTTAGATACGTCTATATTGTAAGTACATTGTCCAGGACCTGGCGCAGCCAAACGATACCCTCTTTGCACCGTGCAATATGATGGCTGGTAAAAAAAAAAACAAAGGAAGGACATTAATACCGGCATATGATGTATTCTTGTCCACCGATCTGCAAAGAATTTCTTTCACTAATTGTATAGTTTTAAACTTGTGAATGATACAATCCCCCTGGAACGTTTTCCTATCATAACCCAGCCATCTGATTCCCTTGGCCATTTTAAATTCATCAAACAATACATTGGCCAGCCCCGTTTTATTCCCCAGCCAATGTAATGCCTTGTTGCGTAGGGAAACCCAGGTTTTGATTTCTCTCGGGCACCGGCTTGGTACATTGGCCAAAATGACTGTATACGGGGTGGCGGCTGGAGGTAAGTTTAGGCGATTTAAGCTATCTGGAGTCTCCAAATGAGGAGAAAGGGTGAGTGGGGCTCTATTGGATGACTCAGAAAAATGGCCCTCCACGATACTATCTTTATTCCTTTCATACGCTCACTTTCCTGTTGGTCCATGACTAGTTTGAAAAGGTCTTAAGGAGCTAGCTGTAGGTTTACTGTGTGCCCTATTCCCCTGAGCCCCTGAGCCATCGCTAAATGGTGTCAGAGGTTTAGGGGGATTATCAATTCCTGTGCTAGTGGCCCTAGATGGGACTCCTAATAATAGCTTGCTAGTATTCTGGACTCTAAGCGCTTTCTCCAATCTGTCCTTAATCTTGCTCAACCTGTCTGTCAGACTGCTTGGGGTATCTTTCAGCTAGGTCTCTAAATTTGTTACTAGTGTAGTTAAATTCCCAAGATTACTGGGGGGTACGGGGGCTTCTTCTTGGAACATAGGTTTTGGTTTCTACTGGATTGAGTCACAGTTTTCGCGCTTTTGGGTAGCTGTTTCCTGGTATTTGATTTTAAATTCCTTGATTTGTAGGGATTTATTTGTATTTCGCTTGTAACAGTCTTATAAAACATTACTAAACATCCTTTTGTGGCCTCTGAGGACTTGTGTGGTTGGTATAACCATCTCCACCTTCCGGTTTCTCTTTCCAAAATGGCATTGAGGTGTATTAATGATTCGGGCTGCTAAGCTACTCCAGCCAATGCTGCCATGAGTGCCCTCCTTAACATAAGATCTGTTCATAAAAAATTCCGTTGACATCCCAGTGGTGTCCTAAGCAGCGGCCTACAGGTATTGGCCACTACTGTGACATGGTCCAACAACTCTTTAGCACCTGTCACTGTCAATCACCTTTTGCATGACTACAATATTCTGGCCTAAAACAAAGAACTACGTAGAGAGGGATACTTAAATACCCACTTCTCAGCTCTGGTATTTGGTTAGTCCAGTCCTGTGCAAAAACTCAGATTTTCACTTTAATTTGTTCCTGCCCTAAGACTGACCATGCAGTCATCATTCCAGGTTTCTGGGGCTCCTGCACTTCAGGGTTTTGCCACCATTCTTGGTCCTAATCGGACAAGGGTATCAACCTGAACATTGCATACTCGTTGACTGGGTCGTTCGCCAGCAAGTTTACTATTTCCACATATCGCTGCTCACTATCCCCCTCCTAGTGCCAAAGTTCCCTGAGACCACGGGTAGATGCTATGTAGCGCTTTAAAAAACATAATACTGGCATGACTGTTTAGGGTTGTGCTCCTCCCAATCTGGTCAAATTATATCGAAGTGGTTGGTGTCACTCATCCTGTTTAATTTTATATTTTACTCCACAAATATTAAAATGTGCACGGACTTCTAACCCCATTTAGAACTTATGCCTTTAATGAGAAAGCATGTTATAAGTAATGTGACTTAATTAGTTTATACTATGTCAGCTCGTAGTGAGAGGGAGTTAGGCCCCTGGCACGGTAGGTCGCTACATCTCTTCACAATAAGCTCAACAGCACTTATGAAAAAAAGACTTCGATTTGGAAACAGCCCACCAGAATTACGTGTGGATTTCAGAGTAGAGGCAGTGGCTCCGAGCTGCCAGGTAGTCCCTTTTATGAGCTGGCACTGGTTGTCATCACAGTGGTAGATTCACTGTTCTAATAATGTCCCTAAGCCCAGTAGTGGCCGGTATGCTGAAGGAGAAGGGGCAAGCGGGAGAGGGTGCACCAGAAGTCGCAGGCGAAATAAAAACAATTAAGAAAATGTACCTTCAGCTGGCTGCATCTCTCGTCGCGCTCCTCTTCACCTCTTCAGGATGGCACAGGAACCCAGAATGCCTTGCTGCAAATCCCGAAGCTGCTCTCGTGCTTGAGAGCAGCTTCAGGATTGGCTGAGTGTCCTCTATTTGCTCTCCAGGACAGATTCTGTGCCTGCTCTGACCAACCCAGTAGCGTTGCTGGGTTGGAGCGAGATTTCACTGTGCATTATGGTTTGGCCGGCCTGAAACAGCCAGCCAAACCATCATGCGCAGTGATGGGAGTGCACCACCACTCCCCTCAGTGCCTGTCACTACCAGGCCCCACCCCCAAGACTCGGGAGGAAAGGAAAAAATACAAACAAGTGTTGTTTTATTTTTCCTTTCCTGACGTTTTTAGGGAGGCGACGCTCCTCCCCCATAGCAAAGGAGCTGCTGCTGCCAAAGCCGCTTTGTCATCTGACAGCTGACCAAAATGCATACATGCCAACATTTCAGAAGAGCAAAGTGGGAGATTTAAAAAAATAAATAAATAAAATCGGGAGAATGGGGCCTTCAATCGGGTTTCTGTCATGTATGGACTTTGGAAGTGTGCTGCTGCAGGATCGGACATTTGAAAGCAAATTCACGTGTTTTTTTTATCACCTTTCAGAAGCATGGAGCGCAATGGCAGGCAGAGAAAGAGGGGGATGCAAGAGTTGTGCACTGGCCTGGCAGGTTGCGGTCAGTGCATACACCCCCCCCCCCGTCAGCCCGGGCTGAAACTGCTTCCAGGCACACACACAGCCGCCCCCCCAGTACTTCACAGGTGTTTAAAAGACCATTCGGTTGTTAATGGGGCTTTGTTGGTTTTTCACCCCTTGTAGAGCCCCTGCATCGCCATTCTGACCTTTGCTGGAAGAATAGGCACGTTACACATTACCAAGCCCTGTCAACTGAAACCCCGAGGAATCGGGTTTTTGCTTACAGGAATCAGGAGGCGGGAGACTAGCCTTCAAATCGGTAGTATCACGCCTGAATCGGGAGTGTTGGCATGTATGAAAATGTGACATTCTAAAAATCTTCTGCAGCTGGAATTGTTCGACGATGAAAGCCTAGGTTTGGTTGAAGAAGCAATATTCATGGACTTGGAAAACGTTTTTGTTGTGCTCCTGCAGCTAACTTTAAGGTCTGTGTTTGCTAAAAATATGTGCGCTTGGAAGTTTTGTGCATGCCTGTTTGACAGAATGGTTTGCTTACATTTTGTTTGTGATGTTCATAGGGTTCTTTTGTGTGTGTGTGATTGCTGTGTTGGCATTTTCACGTGTGTGCGTATGAACGTATGTCCGCATAAGTGTGGTCCGTCTTTGAATGAAAAGACTGCTGTTTTTTTAAAAATGCATTTATTTGTTTATTTTATTTCCACAGTTCATGAATAATTCAACAGTAAAGTTGAAAACTCTCTATTAAAGAGAACAATTAACTGCTTCCATAATTCATTAGCAGGTTCACTCCACTACTTCCTTGTTTGTCAGTGCCTCCTGTTTCTAACTTTGATGCCTATTTGAGCCCTATTTCGTCTGCAGCTCTCTCTCTCTCTCTCTCTCTCTCTCTCTCAAACAATCACACACACACACATTCACAAAATAATACACTCATAGTCACGAGGGAAAATTAAATAAATATTCAAAAATAAATATTTAATTTTCCCTCATCGTCGTCTGTCGAAATCCCTCCTCCCCATCCAGCCCCAATGCCCCACCACTCTTACCTGTACGGGCCGCTGCCACGGTCTAAGGGCCCTCTATTTCAGGCATTCACAGCCTGAAGAAAAAAAACGACCTTCCTGCATGACACATGCTAGTGCTGCAATGTAATGTCTCTAGAAATCACTTTTGCGATTCAGGGTCTATGTGAGAGCTGGCGACTGTTGTTTACCATTATTTCATTCCAACCTAATAATTATTTGTAAGCTTACCTTGCCAAGTTCATTTATTGCTTTTGGTCCTTGATAAATGTGTATACATAAACTGTTAAATAAAATAGCCTGCTGATTTAGATAGTTTTTTGCCCAGTGGCACCCCATTTATGAATTTGTCAAACACAGGATGCTATAGGGAAGAGGTGTGGCGCCGCGGCCAGGGCGACTGACTCCGGAATGTGGGGATCACGGTTCGATCACGGTTCGATCCCCGGTGGCAGATTAGCCCAGCACCATGTGACTCTGGGCAATAGCTTGCTTAATCTTCCCGACGGCCCCCAGCGCCTAGAGACCACTACGGGTGATTGTTCGCTCTTTACAAATGTGGATTATTATTATTATTTCACATGTACTAATTCTATAGGCCACGCCTCTTGTACAGACTTCTCACGCCACACCCATTTTAGAGCCCCACCACCTTTTTCATCACACTATTCTATCTGTGTGTAGTTATCACCTTAACTAACTCACACACTCACTCATAGGCAGACAGTCTCACACAGTCACTCAGAAGCAGTTGGGAGAGTAATGAGCAAGAGTGTGATACGTGATATAGATGAATAAGCTGGGTTAGTGAGGTGACAGACACACCTGGAGTCTCACACACACAAACACACACGCACATGTCAACTCACACTCTTTCACACACAGGCACCTATCCCCACTATAACTAACTAGAGAGTAGAAGAGTGGAGTTCATGAGATTGTAAATGAGTATGGGCATATAGATGTAGTCATATTTAGTTGTGTGTAAAAATGCAAGTGCTCTGTCTGTGTCATGACATGACAGCGCCAGCGACGGCCCGTATAGGGTGTGTTACCGGGGTGGTGACGTGGGGCAGAGGAGGGGCAGGGCGGGGGGTTGCAAAATGCGGCATACGACCGATTGCAGGTAAGTTACGAAAACAAAAACCGAATTTCGTTGCGCGCACAGCATCGCCAAATGCGATGCAGCGTGCGCAACATAATTTGTTTTCTTTATTTTTTTCGTAACTTACCTGCAATCGGCCGTATGCCGCAACCCCCCACCCTGCCCCTCCTCTGCCCCACGTCACCGCCCCGGTAACACGCCCTATACGGGCCATCGCTGGACAGCGCACTTCGGACCAGTTGTACTGAACTAAACTACAGGTTTCAACCACAAAGAGCCCAAAAACAGGTTTACAAAGTGATGAGACTATGCAGCATCAGTCACGAGCAAAGGGTGTTTTTGGGTACTTCTCTCAAATTGAGCAGTAGGATCAAACTTGGGCATTATGAAGCTGCTTATATGGCTATTGTGAACATTATGCAAATGGAAGCATTATGAAACCTGTTGATGTGTTTGGGACATGATAGAAATTGGTCATGTTACTATGCAAGAGCATTATGAACATTTTCTCACGGGGAATAACAAGTTGTTATGGAAACTGGTAATGTGCACTTGCTGATAACATGTAAAACCTGTGCCCAACTACTTATGCATGCAAATCAATTCTAGCCCTGCATTTGAATGTTCAAAAGGCATAGCTGATTTTACAGCCAACAATCACTTGGATGCAAACTTCATCATTGAAAGCTGGTTAACACTCGTCCCCCATTTTTAGCAAGATTCATAAGAGGATTCCCAGGCATCATTTCACACACAATCTGACGGCCGTCAGTGAGTCCATAATCCATAAATCTACATGCTGATCACCGCTCTCACATCTACTTATCTTTTTAAAGATCTTCCAGCCTGCCTCACACTCTATCCCAGTGGCGGCTGGTGAAAAATTAAAACATTTGATAAACATTAGTGGGGCTGAATGGGGCAAAGTGTCTTCCTTTGAGGTTCTGGCATATGCATCAGAACCCACAATTATATCCAACGTGCTACTCTCAAACAGGCTTAAACAAGCAATAAGTGATCAAGAGTTTGAATTCTGCCTCCTCATGGATTGCATTGTCATTCCTCATTCGGGTTCCTGTAGAAGCTACCCACTACTGAACTCTAGTAAACTCCTAGTCCACAAATTGAAACAGAATAATTTCAATTTGTGCTCAACCAGAATGTTGAATTAATGTGAATTTGATTTGGTGTAGCTATCCTACTTTTATATTGAGAGAAAGCGAGTGTCCCATAGAGCGATTTATCAATTTATAAGCTTGCAATCTGCAATTCTTTGTTTATATCCGATTTCAGCTAACTAAAGGATGATCAACTCAGCAATTCAGACAAGGTAAGATTGTAATTCTGTAGTGTGATTGAGACATTTGCCACTACAGGCTAATTCCTAGACATTTCTAAAATCCACTCTAAACATAAATCATTTTAAAGAGTATTTGTTGGGGTGAACATTACTCCACATGGCTAGTGCAGGTCTGTGACTAAAATATTATAAGACTCAATTCTCATGGAATGCCTAGACCTGGGAAATATTTGGGTAAAGATAACAGAGAGGGAGGAATTGTGCCCTGCACACTATTTAGGGACCATCTCCATAGTGGAATACATTCAATCCCAAAAGATAGCACAGGTGGGATTTTTGCATTATAAACCTTTAGCAAATGAGTTAAATGCTGTTGATCTGGGTATTTATCTAGCTGAGCTTGAAATTCCCACAGATGGGTCTCGAGGTAATTGTTGACCACTGTGCATATTGGACATTAGATTATGTGTCAACTTCCATGCACCCTCTTCCTACAACAAAGACTTCCCAGTTTAATTTGTTAACTTTGCCACAACCTCATCAGCTCCAACAACATCTGTCCTGAAAACTTCATTCTTCCAGGGAATGGGACACCAAAACTCTGAAGAGAAGCTGTGGAGAACTTCGCATGTCCCTAGAATTCAACTCTCACATTACAACACCCACACATCCCAAATGTTCCATACAATGTGACCTCTCTGCAGGTCATAAGAGACACTGTTTCCAGTCCTGGACTCTTGTGTGATAGCCTATTTTATTCTATGTGTTGTGGTTTTTCTTTGCTTCCATTGAAAAAAGTAGAATTGCGCACCAGAAATAATTGATTTGTTGGCGAAAAGAATAGTAACAGAGACATTGTCAATAATGCCCCTTAGTGAGATGCCAATCAAATTAAATGCTAGACCTCATACTCTCCTCTACACCCTCGCACATGTGGCCAGATCCATCTCTCTCACACTCAAAAGCACCCTTTCCTACCCCTTTCACAATCACACACCATAAACAACTTCACACAGGCTATCCCTAAGGAGCAAAAACAATTCCTTCTAAAATGTATTCAGTGAATGAATTCAAGAAACAATTTTTACAGCCTCTCTCTGCCATTGACTGCCTCAGCAGCCCACACAGACACACTCAACAACACTGCAGGCTACACCACTGCCCCAGCATTTGAAACGTAAAACCAAATCAATCTGCTTCCTGTTACACAAAATAATGCAATCACAGCAAAATATAAAGAAACTAGAAAAACAATTGCACATTTATATCTGTCCACCCCCAACAAGAGACTACTCTCATAAGTGCTCATGCAAACCACAAACCACCCTGGACCTAATTCACAAAGGTAAACTTACACTTTATCATAAATTTACGATTGTTTGCTATTCACAAAGGTATTTTATAAGTAGTATCTTTATGACTGAGGAGTCGCTGCACATGAAAAGATAGAACAGTCCTATCAATTTATGTGTGGAGTTTCTACAGGCGTGGATACCAGAAAAATACATTTGTGTACAGCAAACAATTGTAAGCGTAGACAAAAGTGTAAGTTTACCATTATGAATAATGCCCAATATAGCCAAAGCCAAAACAGGTTTAGGTGTCTTGACATTGAACTGCTAGAGAAGAAATTAGGATCACTAGAGAAAGAACACTAGCAACACGGGTTTTAGAAAATTTACAAAATACAACTTTCGACCAAAGAACATCACCCATAGCCGTCAGCTCTTAAAAACCATTAATGCATCGAAAACAGAAATATACAACCATGGAAATAAAATAGTAACAATTGAGCCATGTGGGTTAAAAGCTTACCATTTAAAGTGTGTAAGAAAAAATACTTTGCAGACATGCTCACGGGTAATCATTATTTTTCGTGCTTTTATTAGATCAAGCATCGACAACAAGTGTTTCCTCTTTTCATGAAGACTTTTTCGAGTCTCGTGAATTCCTGTTGTAAATATCCAATGTGCAATTATGTGTCTCTGTCATTTCGTACAGTGAGTCAGAGAGCTATCAAGAGTACAACACGTTAACATCAAAAAGTTGTGTGCATGTCTTCACTAGAACATATATAATCAATGACTTCATAAAAGTGATTCTCGAAATCTCTTTTACCAAAAGCTGCGTGGAACAGAAGAGGACTTGGAGTGAGCATCAAGGGATCACAAACAAACTTAGAACTATTGTACACTACTCACCTAGTCCTGCTGGGAAACCTTTTGTATTTATTTAGAGTGATTGTTCTCTTACAGCTTAAACAATGAAAAACATAAAGATAATTTTCAAATTCTTCTAGGAAAGTGCTTTAATGCCTCGCCAGGCATAGTCAGCACTATGAAACAACACAGAACACAGCAATACTCTTGTGCATAATCCAACAAGGCAGTTATGCCTCTAACAAACACATTGCGAGTAAATATAGGAGAGGATGTAGCCTTACGGCTAGAGCGGTTGATCTTTAAGCTGGGGAACCAGGTTTGAGTCTCGGCAATGACGCTCAACATCCTGTGACTCTGGGCAAATCACGTAATCTTCCCGTGCCTAACAAAAAAATTAATGTTTCCATCTGTAACGAAACTGGTGCTCATTTAAAGTGCTCTGATACCTGATGTCTCAGGTCTAGTTCGCGATATATATAAAACTCTTTAAAAAATATATATATATAACAATCAATAGGTACAGACACAAATCTCAAATCTCTCCAACTCAATAAAATTGCCAACGTAAATGGATTCAGGGGACTTTTTCTCTATAACATTTGACCTTGGTCTACTTCAGCCACTCAAGGAACTATCCATCCATGGAAGGAAGAAGTGTGTGTATCTGACTCCTTTAATGAATCTGCTAGGGTATTAATACCCAAGCAAGACAAAGGCAGCTCAAAACGGCTGGAGACCATCATGCCTTATAGAACAGAAAAGATGACACTCAAAATTGCAATGAAAAGTGGGAAAGAGGTGCCAGATGAGACCTTTGATTTATGAAGATGCTCTAAAAGCATTCCTCAGGTCTGACTTGCTGTTTATGAGGAAGATTCTTCCTAGCAGTGTTTCCAAGATAGACTCTCATTTCTTTTTGGTTGACATCACAGCATGTCAGTGACCAAAGACCAGGATTGTTCTAAGATCCACCAGCTGTGCTGGGGAACGGGATGAAAGAACAAGCAAGCAGAGAAAAGGGATGTCAAAGTTCTACAGAGGGCCTTTACCCATAAAAAATGGTTTATTTTTTATGTATGTATTGTCAAAATGTTCATTTTACATTACAATTTTCCAGTTATCGTGATTATAAAAACATGACTACAGAGGTAAACAAGCCTTTTAAGGTCATTTAGACTCTGATGTAAATTGTGGTCAAAATAGTGTGGGTATTGGAGTATTGGGGATGTTAATGTGCTCTAGTTAGACTTGTGTGTAACATAATGGGGAGTTGTGTGGAGAGATTCATGTGGAAATAGTATTTGCATCCCTTTGGCAAGCATATGTACTACTGATAGTGCTGAAAAACAAAACCAGCAGCTATTCGCACTCTGGCACTATAGTCAGGAGTATAATTTATCCATAGCAGCAAACCACTCATAGGCCTGTATTGAAATGGTGTGCTGATCAATCGGGGCCTTAGAATCTGTATGCTCAATCAACTCTGAAATCAGCACACTGCCCCCTGTCCACTGGAAGATTTTCTGTGTTCTCTATGGATAGTACACATCTGGCAAGGATGGTTGCTGCCAGTATTTCTTCTGTGTTTTTTGTACCTCGATGGTTCAGGAACTGGGCGGAGGGACCACTTTAAGCTGAAAATTTTACCAATGTCATCAAGGGCACTGTTTCCAGTTCAGAACTTTTCATCTACAACTAATTGATATCAGGTGAGTTACTCGAGTTCAGTGGAAGCAAACCAAGACTAGACTATCCAGAATATATTAGCCTAAAAGAAAAAAGCCCAGAATTGGAAACTGTATCTGTAATGACATGGGGTGAGGTGGTCACCCTTCACCAAAGAGCATTTCATTGACAGGCATTGGTCCCAAGTGGGAAATGTGTGCGTCATGAGTGGTATTCCATGTGCCAAGCTCTAAGCACTGGGGAAAAGTTGAGGTAAACATCTAAAATGTCAGAAATTCCAACCGGTGTTCTGTATGTGATCTTTCACTTTGGAGGAAGTGTTTATGCCCATATAAGGACGGCGGCTGCACCTCTGTGTAGAGTCTGGAAAGGTCTGCTCCTTTAAAGGGAAACAGGTCAGGAGATCGCGTGCACATGACAGGCCAGTAAGCTCTTGTGATCTAACCGAATGACAGCCCTGGAGTCTGAAGTCTATTACTATTACCTAAATAAGATGTATATTTTACAATTCTAGTAGACTTGTGGGTTTTAACCTTTTGTGAGTTAGCGCAAGAATAATGTTCATACTGTCGTTTGAGCTGTTGCACAAATTGTTAGATAGTTTAATTTGGTTAAATATGTTCATCGTCTATTTGAGTATGTATCTAATGCATGCAGAGATATACCAGATGCTTATGGTTATAAGAACTTTGAAGTGCTTATTTATGAATCTTGTTATCTACCTATGTCTGTGCTTATGGATTTATAAAACATGAACGCCTACAATTCCAGTATGAAAATCCGTCTCGAATTCATATATCACTGTTGGGTTGTGAAGTCTGTAGTCGCCAGTAATAAGTAAATGATGTTGCTGCTCAACTGTAATACATTATTACAGTTAAGTTGTGAGGTCCCAATGACTGCTACCAAAGCCAGCAGCCAAGGTGAATGGCGGGTCACAGAGCAATACAAACAATGAAAAAGAGAACTGGCTTTTTGTTCTCATGATTTGTTTTTCAAAAGTCAACAGTAATCAGCGAATGATTTCTGAAACATGTTTATTCTTTGCACATAGTTCGTCCAATTTAAAAAATCTCTCTGAATGTTCTCATTCCGATCTACAGCCCTTTTTAGATCTATTTTTACATTGAACTGATTCTAACAAGCTTTGTGAAACAAATTACCAACACTTTTTACGGTGTTTACATTCGCACTACAGATTCTGCTTGCATTCTTCATGTCTGCAAAAATACTATCCTGATCACTTTTAGCAAAATAATCTCTTACAAGAAATTATATACACATAATTGCATGGAGGTTATCCTCCGACAAATCACAATTCATAAATATAACTTGTTGCTGATCACCTGTGAAAGTTACAAACCTTCCTCGTGTCAGTGTATTCTGACGTGTGTAAACCCCTGTTTGCGCACAAGTCTGAATTACGAGCTTGGAGGCATTTATAGCATCCAACACTTATTGGATATGTTAAGAATCTTAACCTTCAATACATTTTGGCAAGTAAACCCTGACAAAATTTGACAAGGGAAATGTGTATGGTATTTACCAGACGATGAGGATTTTGGTATTTTAGACACCAAAATCTCCATGATAAACTCCGAAAAATTGTAATAGATACTCTTTATCGCACCCAATAAATAACATACTCTGGGGTATCATTATTTATGAGGTGCAATAAATAGTGCCTTGTTTCTGAGCCATTCGTAATCAACCCCACTATCTATATCATATGAAAGAGCAATACACCAGGGATTTAAGCGGTTTGTGAGAAAAGTGATGGTAATATATATATTCATGCACTGTAAGAAATAAAATACTCTCTGCTGTATGTTAAAAGAATATTAAAAGTCACCATGGAGTTCTGTTACCTTATAAAGAACCTTGGCCTTTGGCCTTAGTGCTCTATATGAACATGCAACCCGTCAATGACTTTGCAATAGCCCTGTAATGTACAGCAGGTGGTCATTTTAGGAAGCTGGATCTCTATATAATGCACCAAAATGAGGTGCACTGTGCAGAGTCCAGGCAAACTCCAAAGTAATTACAGAGGCACAAATGGCACCCAGTGGTGGCTGGTGACCTTTAAAAGTGATGGGGAGATATTCTCTGCTTGAATTCCAAAGAGCCTTCTCTGGAAGGGTTCTCTCACACTTTCCTGAACTCATTTTACTGTCTCACTTTACTCACTTAGTCTCACTTGGTCTCACTAATTCACACAGTCTCACACATTCTACTCTGGCCCCCCCTGTGTCCCTCAGTCCCACTCATTCTCACTTATTCTGAATCACTCAGTCTTACTGCGACTAAGTCTCACACACAGAACACTCAGTTACATTCACTGTCATTCTCCCTCACTAGCTCACATTCATTCTCACACATACTGGTCCTTACTGTCACTCATTCCCACTCACTCTGACTCACTGTCTCTCTCTCACTTTAACTCAGACACATAGTCACACAGACATGCTCACAGTGCTGGAATGGCACAGGCACCTTTATGCACCTGTGTCAGCAATCAAACACTAGCTGCCTCAGTTTGTTGCTGGACTTGAAGCGAGTCTGCATTTTATTTTTATTATGTCAAGAATTAATAGTTATTCACTCTTGATACAATAAAAATTAACCACAAAATAAGGAGGGTGTAGTGTAGCTTTGGCGACCATAAAGGAGAGCTGCCACTCGCCCAGGGACACCTATCCTTCAAACCAATCCATCCACTCAATCATTTATCCTTTCACTTATCTATCTCCCTTTTATCCATCACTCCATCAGTACCCTCATACATCCACCCTTTTACTCCATCCAATCATTCACTCAATCCATCCATCATCCTCCCTTTAGCTCATCCATCGATCCACCCTTTCACTCAGCCATCCATCCTTACAACCATCCATCCAACCTCTGTCCCATCGATCCATCCATTTATACATCCCTCAATTTACCATTTTACTCAGCCATCATCCTGTCACTCACGCATCCATCTGTTCATCTAGTCATTCATCCATCAATTCACCCTTTCACTCATCAATCCATCCTTTCATCCAGCCATCCATCTACCCTGCCTTTCACTCATTATCCATTGTTTTACTCATCCACCTTCACATACATCTTTTCACTCATCCATCCTTTATATATCCTTTTAGTCATCCATCCTTTCACTCATCCATCCATACTTTCACTCCATCCATCCATCCACACATCGATCCTTTTACCCTTACATTCATCCATCCATCTTTTTACTCATTCTACCATCCATCCAACCTTTCTCTCATCATCCATCGACCCATCCTTTCCATCCATCCACCCTCTCTTTCACTCATACACCCTCCCTGACTTTCACGCTTCAATTTTTACATCCATCCTTTCACTTATTCATCCATGCATGTATCAATCCACCATTTCATGCACCCCTCCTTCCTTTCACTCACTCAGCCTCACAAGTTAATTATGAGCCTTTGAGTGCCGAGCTGCAGACAGAAGGGGCCCATCAAGAACCCCACCCCACTGTAGCTGCTAGACCAGGGGTGAGGCTTGATGACACCCCTGATGCAGGCAGAAGCTTAACTACACACTTACCTCTTAGTCCATAAGTGCAATTGTAGTGTGCAGCTAGTTACTTCATTCTCTTGGGCCTCTATGTTCAGGATAAGGAGCACTCTGTTGTACTCAGCCCCACAACGTTTTTTCCAAAGTAAAACCAAATGCAGTACTAAACACCTGTTACCTCCAGGAGAGCAGCCTCCTGCACTACCTCCTATAGCCTCCCCCTCTGTGATCACCAATAAATTGATGCCACCCACTCCCTCATCAGTGCCCCACCCCCAGCCATTGAAGTGGATGGAGTTTTGTAACTCCTCACAGGGTCACTGTTTATGCACCCAAAAAGCAACCTGATCACTTGCTTTCTAATTCAGCACTCCCTCTCCTGTGATGTCATTGCTAATATAGCTTGTGCCTGGCTGACACTTGCATAGTGGGACATCTGCAAAGTTCACTGGCGTTCACCCAAGAGTTTCATCACACTGTCTAAGAGCAGTAACTTATCTTCAGCTGCTCTGTCTTTATTTCCCTATTCTCTATTCAATCGCCCCTGATGACACCCCAAATGCTCTCCTTTGTGGTAGTGTGGGAGAGCAGTTAGGCATATCAGAGGTTAGTGCTAGGCAGTAAGTGAGACCACACTCAATAAAGATATCTTACACCAATTTATAAAAATGGACACTAATTGCAAGTTCTGGATCGGTATTGTAATCCAATGGAGGAAAAACGTATTGCATTTGGACACTTAGTAACAACCTACGGGACTCTTCTTCAGGGCTTAAGGTGAGAATGGGGCAAGGGCCAAGGCCACACCAAACAGGTCACCTCAGAAGGCTCTGGGTTGTCTGGGTGCAGAGGTGTGTCACGGCATTGGGTGTCCTATTCACTTCAATGGGAGAACGGTTAGGTCAGAAAGAAGCTGCAAGATGGGAATGGGAGCCATTCTGGGTAAACCCACAGGGGGGTTCGACTCCTGAGATCCTCGGGCACTTAGGGACATCATTCGTCCACTTCTTCTTGGGCTGTGGGGCTTGGGTGCAGTGGTGTCTTCTTCCTTACATGGATGAATAGTTCATTGAGTGGCTGAAGTAGACCAAGGTCAAATGTTATGGAAAATAGTCTCCTAAATCCATTTAGGCTGGTAATTTTATTGAGTTGCAAAGATTTGAGATTTTAGGACATTCTCTGTACCTATTGACTGTTATATTTACTCGCAATGTGTCTGTTAAAGGCATAACTACCTTGTTGGACTATGCGCAAGAGTCTTGCTGTGTGCTGTATTGTTTCATAGTACTGACTATGCCTGGCGAGGCATTAAAGCGCTTTCCTAGAAGAATTTAAAAATGATCTTTATGTTTTTCATTGTTTAAGCTGTATGAGAACAACCACTTAAATCAATACAAAAGGTTTCCCAGTAGTGTTAGGTGAGTAGTGTACAATAGTTGACTGTTCTAAGTTTGTTTGTGAGTCCTGATGCTCACTCCAAGTCCTCCTCTGTTCCACAAAGCTTTTGGTAAAAGAGATTTCTAGAATCACTTTTATGAAATCATTGATTATATATGTTTTAGTGAAGACATGCACACAACTTCTTGATGTTAACATGATGTACACTTGAATGCTGTCTGACTCGCTATACGAAATGCAACACATAATTCCACATTGGATATTTGCAACTGGAATTCACAAGAGGAAACACTTGTTGGTGATGCTTGAACTAATTAAAGTACAAAAAATAAGGATTCCCCGTGAGCATGTCTGCACAGTATTTTTTCACTCACACTTTGAAGGGTAAGCTTTTAACCCACATAGCACAATCTTTGCTATTTTATTTCCATTGTTTTATATTTCTGTCATGGATACATTAATGGTTCTTCAAAGCTGAACGCTATGGGTGAGTCACTCACGGTTGCAGGGGGCTTTCAGAAAGAGGCTGCAGGCAGTGACTGGAAGTTAAATCTGGGCAAACACAGTTCTTATGGGTGTGGGGACCCCGTTGGCACCGTCACCTCCCTTGGACATGGACTCTGGAGCACAGGTGCATCATAGGTGCTTTGAGGCATCGGGTGGTGGCGGTAACAGACTCACTCTTGGTCTTTGCTTCTGCTGCACAGGGGCAAACAGGACAGCTGGGCCACACTAGATGTGGGTCTCAATGTGCAGGTCAGTCTTCCTCAGCGTTGGTGTCCGGTCTGGGAACAACAAGCCTTGGCTGCTGCAAGAGGTGCAGAACTCCAGGGTTTGCAATTGTGCGGCTCTGGTCAGTCCTGGCGTCCCCACACTTGGAAGGAGGATGGATATGACCTGTTGGAGCACTGCTATCTCTTCCTGGGTGGCTACTGTGTCGGTAGCCCCCATAGGCAGCAGGTTGGTATACCGGGTCTTGCTTCTTGGGTGCCTGTGGCAGCAGGGGGGAAGCTCCTCTACTCCAAGGGAGTTCCTTTGACAATTTGCGAAGCACTGGCAGGCCGAGATTCTTGAGGTCTGTACAGTAGCAGGACAAATCGGTTGCTCTAAGAGGGTCAGGTGCAGCAGACAGTCTGGCAGGTTTGGCACCAAATCAGACATGCTCCTCGGTTCCCGGGTCAGCAGTTTTCTTCTTTGTCCACTTCTTCTTTTGGTCCATAGAAATCTGAAGATCTGGTATTAGGGGGTACCCTAAATACTCAATTTAGGAGCATTAAAAGGAGTGAGGGGTAGTAACTGTTAGAAATGGGATCTCTGGTTGGCTAGGGCTTGCGCCTAAGCCAGGCAAAAACCACCACTCTAGTCAGGGCAAGGGAGTTACACACTGATGATAACCCCGCTAACCCCCTTTGTAGCTTGGCACGAGCAGTCAGGCATATCCCAGAGGCAATGTGTAAAGCGTTTGTGCAACACACACACAGCAGCAACACACTAGGCACACCACAAAAGAAACTCCACACAAGGTTATATATAATATTCGCCTTTGTATTATCCAAAACACAGCAGAATAGTAATCACACAATCTACACTGTGCCAACTGGCACTAGGCATTATTTACAAGGGATTATATACACATGACAGGGCCAATTGGGCCACTGTCAGAACCATCACAAAGCACAAATAGTAAATGTAGAACACAACCAGTAATTACTAGCAAAACACTGTACTCAGCATTATATCCTGCAACATAAATCACATTATGCAATCAGCATCACATTAGGCATAAAACACCATATGCGCCAACCTCCTAAGCATAAACACATTAGGGAATAATATCCTCACCAGCACAAACACATTATGTAATAACCTCATTAGCATAAATCACATTAGAAGCATAAATCAGGGTACATAAATCACATTTATCATAGGCACCACATAAATCACATTAGTGCCCGGTGCCCTACCAACCTAACACTGACCCCCTGGCCAACTGGCCTTCTCAGAGGACTCAAATGCCCTATGTCCCAAATGTCAGGGCAGGCTGCCACTGCAGCAGAATCAAAAGTGCGCAATTGCGCTGGCACCACTGTGCCTCCTGGGTCCCCACTGGGACTCCTAAAATGTATCTGGCCTAAACGTTGCAGCTGCCGCTAATGGCGGTGCAGCTGTGAAAATAACTGCAGGCACTGGCACTCACTGTGCCCTCCAGACCCCCACTGGGGCTCTGCCAACAAATGTGCCCACCGTTGCAGCTGCCCGTGCTGGTGCGGTGCAGCTGTGCAGAAAATGGGCAGCGGCGCACTGGGGCCCCGCTCTGGGGCTCTCTAAACAAAATTGCCCCCAACGTTGGAGCAGCCTGCTCTCCTGCGGGCCCGCTCAGAAAATAGGCACTGACAATGTGCCAACATGAAGCATCACTCACAGGGCTCTCGCTGTACTCTTTCCGATCTGGGACCAGCACCGACAATGTGCCTCGTCGAGTCCCTGCTCCCGGGACTCTCTCTATGCTTCACCCGGTCCCCTTTGGTCTTGGAACAGGCACTGGGGAACTCGCGAGGCTCCGGATGGCTTCTAGGGCGCAAGTCTTCCGCCTGAGACTCAGCCTACAGCCAGGCACAGCTCCTGCCTGGCTTCCTGTCCCGGAGGGAAGCTCCGCCCACAGTCAGGCACAGGCACCTGGCTTCCGCTGCTCTTCGCCAATCTCGGCGGCTCCTCTCAACTGCGGGGTGGGCTCCCGCTTCTTAAGGATCCCAAATGCGGGGTGGGCTCCTGCTCAGAGCAGCATCAGTGCGGGGTGGGCTCCCGCCTTAAAAGTAGCGCAAAAGCGGGGTGGGCACCCGCCAACAACTCCAAGCGCCGGGTGGGCAACCACTAGGAACACCAAATGCGGGGTGGGCAGGATGGGCATTAAGCAGGATGGGCACCCGCCAAACCACCACGCAAGCGGGGTGGGCACCCGCCTTGGTCAGTAAAAATGCGGGGTGGGCTCCCGCTCCCCATGCTGTGCAGGGGAATCTCTAGGTCATAGCCCAGTGCTGCAACGCCAAACAGAAGCGCTCCACGAGGCGCTAGGTCCAAGACAAAGTTCAGGGGGCACAAGGCTGTTCCCAGGCAGGCCAGCACACGGGGCCCTCCAGCAGTGAGGAAGTCCCTCGTGGCGGTTCCTCCTGGAGCCCAGCAACAGCAGCCCCCAGCACAAGAAGGAGCACAACATTTCATGGGGTCACAGCCCCTATATTTATATTACCTCTAGGCTTTGTCTGCCCTGGCACAGGGCTTGGGGGAACCAGCAAAAACTGGTTCAGGGGGGAATTGGAGCACTTTATTTACCAGGCTCCTCTTCCCCTTTTTGAGGTGGGGGCTTATCATCAGACACACCGCAGGGGGGCGGAGCCAGCATTCATTAGGGTAGGCACAATCCTATTCAGGGTCAGGGGACTACTCCTCCCACTACTCCAAATGCAGATGTCATATTCAACCTAGTGCTGACTCACCGTGCCCCTCCTGGAGCCACTCACACCTCACCAGCCCCTGTCACTCAAAAGCCAGACATGCAATTCCCATCAGGCAGACAGACACATAGCACACAAAAAGGCCAACTTCTAAAAGTGGCATTTCTAAAATAGTTATATTAAATCTGCGCACACCATTGCGCAGCATTTATTATTATCATTCCAAATATACTAAACTTGACCACGCTGTTCCTCTCATATCAGGAATTACCACTGAAACACTTATCAGGGAATCCCCAATGCATTCCTATGGGAGAGCAGCCTCACAGTAGTGAGAAACCAAAATGGCTGTTTGTCACTACTAGGACATGTCACACACTTAAGGTACATGTCCTTCCTTTTACCTACAATGCACCCTGCCCATAATGCTAGCTATGGCCTACCTTAGGGGTGACTGACATGTAGTAAAAGGGGGGTCACAGACATGGCACACACTTTAGGTGCCACGTCACAGCGGCAGTAACACGCAATGGCAGAGGCCTGAGACAGGTTTGAAAGGCTACTTTGGTGGGTGGCGCAACCAGCGCTGCAAGCCCACCCGTAGCATTTAAGTTACCAGCCCTGGGTATATGAGATACCACTGACAGGTAAATTGAATAGGCCAAACAGGTGTAGACCAATCTTACCATAAGTAACACAGAGAACACACGCACTTTACACTGAACAGCAGTGCTAAAGTGCCCAGAGTCCTAGAACCATCAACACCATGTCATAAAAAAGGCTAGGATTAAGGCAAAAGGTTTAGGGATGACCCTGCAAAAAGGGCCAAGTCCAACAGTAACCTATAGGATACTTACCTCTGGGGTCACTACACCCCCTAGACATACATGCCAACACTCCCGATTCAGGCGGGAGACTACCGATTTGAAGGCTAGTCTCCCGCCTCCCGATTCCTGCAAGCAAAAACCCGATTCCTCGGGGTTTCAGCAGACAGGGCTTGGTATTGTGTAACGTGCTAATTCTTCCGGCAATAGTCAGAATGGCGATGTAGGGGATCTAGAAGGGGTGAAAAACCAACAAAGCCCCATTAACAACCGAATGGTCTTTTAAACACCTGTGAAGTACTGGGGAGGGGGGGGCGGCTGTGTGTGTGCCCGGAAGCTGTTTCAGCCTAGGCTGAGGGGGGGGGTGTATGCACTGACCGCAACCTGCCACGCCAGTGCACAACTCTTGCATCCCCCTCTTTCTCTGCCTGCCATTGTGCTCCATGCTTCTGAAAGGTGATAAAAAAAACACGTGAATTTGCTTTCAAATGTCCGATCCTGCAGTAGCACACTTCCAAAGTCCATACATGACAGAAACCCGCTTGAAGGCCCCATTCTCCCGATTTTTTTAATTTATTTTTTGTAAATCTCCCACTTTGCTCTTCTGAAATGTTGGCATGTATGCCTAGATGACCACTTCCTTTGAGGAGTAGGCATCACCCTGTCCCAGAATTCCTAATTCCACCACACACAATATGGTGGAATTTCTAAAGTTGTGGTCACTTCCAGCTGGCCACCATAGAGATCTGTCCAGGCTGGTGGTGCAACACGTGGTGAAACACGCCTCCTCCATAGCTAATTTACCCACATGTCCAGGTGCCAAAGGGCTCTGGATAAAGTAAGGTGACATCTCCCCTGTGAGGAAAGCCATATTCGCAAACCAAAGGCAGTGAGCTCTTTCAAGCTCCACTGCCTTGGAATGCAAATCTGCAGGTTATCCTGTGGGCGAGGTGGTACACACCCTCTGCCCGAGCAGGCTTTATTTCTGACCTCCTGAGAGCCATGGCCCTCACCCTTGGCGTAAGAAACTTGTCTCTGGTGGCAGGATGGTGAAAACCAGTCTGTCAGCACAACAGTAGCTGCTTACATTGTCAGGGTCACCTCTAAGGTGTGTATTAATACATCCACCACTAGAAAAAGTGTGGGTTTATTAATACTAGATGTTTGATACCAAACATCATATGTTTCAGTGAAGCCATTATATAGCTGGGGAACTCATTTTGACCATTGCCCAGTACATACCTTAAGATGGCTCCCCTGCTCACTTGCAATATCTAGTAATAGAACTAGACATCATAGGGGCATATCTGCTCAAGCAGATATGTCCGCACATCAAATTTAATGTGCCCTGCCTTAGGCTTCAAAGGCCTGCTGTAGGAGTGACTTACATATGAGATGCAGTGACTTAGGCATGACACACAGGAGTTTGTCATGTCATGTTTTCACTCATGGTTTGCACCATGTCACGCAGGTATGTATGTGCGCCACATGTGCACACATGCATATGTCAGGGGTGCAAAAGGGTGTCCTTTTGGCACCCTTGAAATTGCATGCGCAATTTGCGAGTACCTATTTGGTACTCGCAAATTGCGATTGCAATCTCTTTCATTCCTATGGGCCTTCAGGCCCCTAGGAATGAATGGGAAGGTATTCCTTATTAGCGAATTACAATTTGCGATTCGATATTAAGGAATATGTAGGATTCGCAATTTATTTTGCAAATCCTACATACATTGCATTTTGTGATTCTTAAATAACGAATCGGTAAAATTAGCTGTTTCCGAATCGCAAAAGCAATTCTTGATATACCTGGCCCTAAGCCAGTATTTGAGCCTTTAGGGTTAGAAGGTTGTCGTCTTCAGGAAAACAGTGTGTTTCAAGGAGCATTACTTTGTTAAAATGTTTTTTCAAGCTATAGTTGCTGTTCGGCATGCTTACCCTGCTTATTAGCAAGCTGTATGTGATGAAATAACCGCACATCCTGGAAAAAAGATTGACTCCCAAAAGAGCCCTTCCACCAATTCAACAAACCCCCAAGGACAGTAAACCAATGACTAGTAGAAGCTACTAAAACCTACCTCATCACTTAAACACATTATAAACTGATTGTATAATATATAGAACAAAGAAATGTCACACTCAAAATGTCTTTGTTGATTCCAAGAGGGGCCAATGTGATATCTGTGTCTCCTAGTCACTATGCAGCACCAAAGAGCGGGCATTGTACCTCCAATCCACAGATGCAAATGTTTGGTTGACGATGTGATTGGGATTTTCACTGTCATAGTTGTGGTAGTCGCTGTAACCACCACTAACCTTCCCTCAGCTGGCATAACTTTGAAGCACACACAAGCAATTCAATTTTGCAGTGAGTGCCATAAAAAACAAAAAACATCCAGCCAATAAAAATCACCACAAGCATCACTCTTTAAACTCCAAAGAAGAAACCTTAAATGGCAGTCGCATCAGGGTCAGAGGGACCACTGCCAGCTCTTAAAAAATATTTTCACTGCCAGTCACAAAGGGAGAGGGATAACCTGGGGACCCCTTCCTGTTTGCGGGTGGCTTACCACTCACTTGAAATGGGTGGTAAACTGTGAGTGTTTTGCGGTCTCAATTGCAGTCGCAAAACAATCTTACATTGAAGTGCGAGTCGCTATTAGGAAGACACGCCCTTGGCACGCCCCTTCCTAATAGCGAGTCGCAAACCCTATTTTGCAAGTCAGTAATAGGTTTCCGACCCGCAAAGTAGCGTTTGTAAATAGGGCAGACATAGTTTGCGGTTGCACATGGGACGAATTCTCATTTGTGACCGCAAAAAGCAGTCGTACATCTGGTTTTAGATGTTTATGTTGTTTATAAGTTCAATTATTTTCAATTTTCAGGCATTAAACATCCAGTAGTGCCTACAATGTTGATTGTAAGTTCTAGGAACTTGTTGAAAACCTGCCCACAGATGAGCTGATAAGAAGGTTTGCCCCCATTTTCTTCATAACGTTCTCTATTACATCCCACCTGTGTCATTTAATTAAAGTCATAGGACTTGGGAAAGTCCCATAGTAAGCAAGTCAGAATAATAAGAGTTGGGGAAAATACTGAGCGAGCAAACAAACTGAGCAAGAAAACCTTTTTCCTGCAACAAATACTTGAGAGTTTTCTCCTCCTAAGGGGTGTTTGAAAACAAGGCACAATCAAACATTTGAAATCACATTTTCACAAGTGTTATCAACTGACAGGCATTAGCTTTAACATGCATTTCTTAAGGATAGTTCATAAAAGAACCCAATGCTGCCTTGTCTGCCGCATTGAGAATGTCCATCACAAAATTGCGTTCTTTGCAGAAACACTAGATGTACAGCAGGAAAAATAGGAGAAAGTGCTTAGCAAACGCACGGCATCAGCAGAAAACATGGCCGCCATAAATCCTTGAGAAAGAGCACCCGTTGTAAACACGGCCAGGAGTTATAATGCCCAGCACAATTCCTGTGCCAGTGAACAGCACACAAAAACTAATGTGACAGCCGATACATCACCGGCGGAATTGCGGCTTTAATATGCTCTTGTCCTGCCAAAATATACAAGGTTGCTTTTCAAATGTTCCAGGGGTGCTCTGAGCAGTATGGGGGATGACACTCAATATTACAGGAATACTTCTCAATATTGAAAACTTTCAGATTTTTTTCATTTAATAACATGTCTACCAGTGTGCACAGTGGCGGAGTTGAGAAAGGGCTGCTGACGTGCAGAGTGCTGCATATTGTGAAAGGGTCCCTTTAAAGTGCATGGAAACTACAAGTGGTCTAAGGGGGTCGAGACAGCATATTGCTGTACCCTTCCTGCGTTACCAGGGTCCTGAGGGACTTTCATGCTGTGTCATGTATGTTGCCTGTATGTCACTTTGTGTGCCGCCATGAGGCCTCTTCGAAGCATTGCAGGGGAAAGGTGAGGGGTAGAAGGGATTGAGGAATTGAGGGAATCATATGGAAAGAGGGAACATGTAAAGTATGGAACAAAACTTCATGAGATTTTGTTTGTTTACTCTGCCTTGGGGATGCTTCAAAGCGCCGTACTTTACTAGAAGAGTGCAGAGGGCACAAGTAAGGAGGGTGAGAAGGAGGGTCAAAGGAAAGCGACAATTGGGAGGAGCCTCACGGAGCCATGGGAACACTCCTTTCCTTTTAAATAGGGGAATAAACAGCTAATTACTCTGTGCCCATCTTAAATTATGGTTTAAGCCATTCTGTTCTTCGGGTGCACTAGTAATAAACAAGGGCTTGTACGGCAGTTTTTAGGTCTCGCCTGACCCAGCGCATGCGTTGGTCTGGCAAGACCTATTGAGTGGGCTCCAAAAAGTGCTACCAGGCCAGCCTAGAGCTACAGTGCATGTGCGCGGGCGCGCGCCGCGCTTTACTGCGATTACTTTCACTCTCGCGGCCGCTTTGATGTTTGATCGTGATCGCGATCACTTTCACTTTCGCGGCCGCTTTGATGTTTGATCGTGATCGCGATCACTTTCACTTTCGCGGCCGCATGGCATAGCCAAGAGGTCTCGCTTTTGGGACCTTATAAGTATTTAGTTATGCAACTGTTGCATGGCTAAACACTTATAAGGTCCCAAAGGCGAGACCTATTGGCTATGCCAATGCATGTTTAAAGGGGGCCTCGAAACGGGTCTCTTTTTTGGCTCTGTTTTGTGCCTGCTGTCACTGCAGTCCGTTTTTTTCCGGACTGCAGTGACAGCAGGCACATCATGTGGGGGTGTTCACACTGCTCTCTTCTCACTAGTGGAGAAGTTACGTCATGACGTCATGCCAGGGGAGCGTTGATGGGGAAGACGAATCCTTTAAAGACAGTCATTTTCTCTCTGGATTTCCCTTCTCTTTTTGAAACTCGGGAGCAGCAACATTGTCACGGTGTCACCAGGGCTCTAAGTGGAAGCTTTTTCAATATTCTATACAACAAACCATAGTTGCTGCTTTTTTATCTAATGCAACTAACAACCATTGACAAAGCCAATAGTCCTGACTTGTTGTAGGTAGGATGTTACTTTTTGTGTTATATCTAGATGCAATGACAAACAGCAAAACACAAGTCGGGTGGCACAGATTTTTTAGTTTAAGTGTTGTTAAGCCACGCCCTTAATTACATTGTCCACGCCCCTTTGAGAGACCCTCAAGTTTTTTCATCCCACTTAAAGCCCTGGGCTTGTAGCCAGACAACAGCAGAGGGAAATAAAATCACGAAATGAAGTAAAATCTCATTAAATACCCTTGCAGGTTGTAAAGTGAAATCTGCAGTGCAGTAAGCAGTGATTTCTCAAGTTCGGTATCATGTACTCCGTGCTAGTTTAAGGATTTTGGGGGTTTGGCCAAAGCATACTTTAGAGGCCCCTGTTTGGAACAAGTTAGCATTTTATTACCCATTTTCAGCTAATTCAAGAACCATGCTGCCAAATACTATTAAAAAATATGTTAAAGGTTAAGATGGAAAGATAGATGTGAGACAGAGATAAAGTTCACTTTCCCAGAGGCCCCTTGGAAGGCGGGGGCCCTGAGCAATTGCTCTCTTTGCCCATGCCCTAAAATCTCTCGACTGCACTAGGATGCTTACATGGAACATGGTATTTGCACTGTAGCAATAAATGTGTGAATGTATATTTAAGAATACAGCTGCTCGAAATCATCTGTTTTATTGGGCTATGCTTACTTTGGCGAGGCACGAACGATTCATTTCGAGCTCAGTTTAGCAGCTGACTGTTCCAAGGGGTAGCTGTGTTCAGCTTCAGTTGACCATGTTTGTGCCACACACCACGCAACTTGTCTCTTAGCATTTGAATTTTAAGAGCAATTGTTTCCCAGCTCAATAGGACTAATTCTACCAGTCTAAAGGAGAGGCGTGGCACAGCGGCCAGAGTGGCTGACTCCAACGCACGGGGTCACGGTTCGATGACCGGCGGCAGCTCAGCGCAGCATCATGTGACTCTGGGCAATAGCTCACTTAATCTCCCTGACGCCCCCAGTGCCTGGGTACCCTGAGGGGTGATAAGTAGCGCTTTATAAATCTGGAATTATTATTATTATCATAGAAACGATGAAAGTCCTAGTCAGCAGAGTCGAGGGTGAAATGGGAGGGGAGTCAAAGCTGTGCGCCAACTCGCACACTGAAAGACAGAAAGAGAAGACAAAGGTCGTGGCATGCCTGACTTCATTGCCCTCTTTTTCTTCCCCAATCGATCATGTTTGCCCTAGATGACTGAAGTGAGGGTAGAAGCTGTCTTTACAAATGAGGGTCAAAGGCCAGAGAGGCAATCACCTCCATTGCCTGGCCATGTAATCTACAGCCTCGCAAGAGCCTATGGGTTTAGGGTGACCAGGTGTCCTAGATTTACTGGGGTGGTCCTGGTTTTTTATCATCTGCTCCGGTAAATTTAGTAAATGCCGCCATTTTCAGAGAAGATCAGCTGAACACAGAGGGAGTCACATTTTCTTGTTTTCCAATGCAGAATTACTTGGCAGACCTTATCAGAAACCAACATATTGAACACAGATGACTGTGTGCATGAAAAGTACCCTTAGTGCCTAATTTAATTCCCCTTTGTGCCTCATTGTCTGTTTCCTGTGTTGGTAAGCACTGTCAATGACCTCATACTGCACCCCTCAGTCAATGCAATATTGTAGTCCTACTTCTATGTTTGTGGAAAGTCCAAGTGTTTGTTGTTCAAGAGCTGATCAACCTATATGTGAGGTATCACAATGGATCCTCAATGTCAGCCTCCTAGCATTTAATTGGTACCCTTTGGACAATGGGCCAGATGTACAACAGTTTCATTTTGTAAGTCTCTCAAATCGCATTTTTCTGCGACTCACAATTAGAGACTCGCAAAACGAAATGTATTAATGTGTCTCAGATACATTAGTGATTCCCAATGGGGTCGCAACAGGCCTGGCTCATTAATATTCATGAGGCAAGTCGCAATTTGTGACCCACTGGGAATGAGCAATGACACAGGGATTGTTGCTTTCTGGGGACAGCAGACCACCATGGCTGTGTTTGCTTTTGAATAAACCATTTATATATGTTTCAAAACGAAAAATTAAGCGTTTCTGTTTCATTTTGTAACAGTAGGCTGTGGTCCGTGAGATCACTGCCTGCTCGCAAAAAAAGTTTTTGCTGCCAGTCACAAAGGGCAAGGGGTCCGACCCCTTCCCGTTTGTGACTGTCTTACCACCTACTTGAAGTAGGTGGTAAACTGCAATCATTTTGCGACCGCAATCCAGTTGCAAAACAATCCTACATCCCCTTGCGACTCGCTATTAGGAATGGACGCCCTTGGCATGCCCCTTCCTAATAGCGACTCACAAACCCTATTTTGGGAGTTGTTAATAGTATACCGACTCGCAAATTAAGGTTTGTACATTGCACAAGCTGTTTTAGCATCGCAAACGGCCCAATTCTCTGTTTGCGACTGCTAAAAACGGTCGCATATGTGCCCCAATATCCACAGTCAAGTCAAGTCAAGTCAACAATATTTGTATAGCGCAGACATATCACTCCAAAGAGTCTCATGGCGCTTGCAGCGGATGAAGCAAGAGAGAAATGGCGGAACCGAAATTACTGATCAAACAGCCAGGTCTTAAGTCTGTTACGAAAACATCCAAGAACGGGGATGGACCGCAAATCGGCCGGCAACTTGTTCCAGAAAAACGGAGCTAGATATGAGAAGGATCTACCACCCTGCTACAGAATTCCACAGAATTACAACTCAACTGCCCACCTCGCCAGTCCTTGTATACTAGCTCCCAGTCATTACCATGAGTTGTCTCCTGTCACAGGACTGCTGTTGGAAAAGCAGAGGAACTGTTAGAAATGTCTCTCTCCCTTCAGCCCTTAAAAGTATGTGACTGCTCATGTTGGTTAATGTGAATGTCAAATGAGGTCGGCCCTGCTAAAGGTCTCAGTGGTGTGTTATGTGTATGGATGGGGAGTACCCGAGAACTTTGCTGTATTTTGTTAGATTACATAATTGGCTATTTGCCACCTTATGCAAAGTAACAGAGCTGAGAGAACTTGACTTACAGAAATGCACACATAACCCTTTGCCCCACCACAGTCCTGCAAACGCTCCCACACACAAACGCAACCTGCACATTGTGTGCTATACAGGTGCTATCTTCATTAATATGATCATTAGCATAACAATCCACATGCCCCCCCCCCTTTTTTTTAAAGTTATCCATTCCTCTGGTGTCAGTGGGTCTCCTTGGCAACCAGCATCTCTGAATGATATTCAGAAGGCTGCATTCCATGGAGATAAGCGCAAAGTCAAGAATAAAATATGGCAAAAGCTATCAGAGGGCTGTGTCTTTGAAGGGAATGAGATCTGGTCTGTCCATTGGAGAGTTTTGAGATCATAATGAACAGAGAGAACGCCAGGAAAGGTGGCATAGAGTGTTCAATGCAGAAGTGTTAGGTGGGGTGACAAAGCGTTAATGACAGGTTTTGGATGGGAGCAGGGTAGCTGTACATTTCAGAGGCAGGCAAGAGGGGGCTGCAGTCTACCCTTGCTTCTGGATTGGGGTGCCTATGTGTCATGCTGGGATCTGTCTGTGCTGCGTTGTAGTCAATGAGGGCTATGCTTGAATAGTAGAGTCTGTAGGCCTGTTGTGGGTTATGTGAGGTCTCCTGTAGGCTAAATGCAGGTATACATCGAGCGGTGTGTGAGCATTTAAAAAAATGTTTTTCAGTTTTTATATATCTAGCACAATCTTGGGCCAAGTGTATTAGAACGCTTTACATGAGCATCACAGTACATTACGCAAGGTTAGCTTCTGTTTTTTTTTTGGTGGGGGTGAGGGTGCTGGTGGCATTAAGGGATTTGCCCAGAATCACAGAATATTGAGCCTAAATGGGATTCGAACCTCTTTCCCCTGTTCCAAACTGGGCAACTAGGCCACATCGCCTCCCGTTCTCTTGGAAGCTGGTAATATGTTGGGTTCTATATCTAAACCTCTCTGTAACCCCAGTGGTCTCTTGTGAGCTATGTGGTGGGGTGAGGGGAGGGGGGAAAGAGAGATTGGAGATAGGGAGAACAGAAAAAACAAACAAACAAGGGGGTGAAGAGGGGAACTCTCTGTTCCATCATGCTCACTGCATGTAAGGCAATTGCACTGCCTCAAGGCTGCTTGAAAAGCCTATACGGTGTCTCTCTGCTGGCAATAGAGAGATAAAATACACTCTTCTCCCTTAAATCTCTCTCACTGCTTCAACATCTAGGTGTCATGGCCGCGTCAAGAGCAGCAGTTCCCTTCACGTGGGACCAAGTGCTGCAGACGGATGCACACGGGAGGGCGGGATTTCATAAGGACTACAGCTGGTACTAATGTCCAAAAGCCCCTATGTCCAAGCTCTCATGAAATAGAAGACACAGATGATGTCTCATTTGGAAGCCTGGCATCTGGTGACAATTATGACCCCCGTTTAAGAATTACATAAACTTTGCCCTGACGCAAAAAAAAAGTGATACATCCATTTGCACCATTTTTGCTGTCTGTACAGTAGTATCTACCCATAGGCAAACTTTGCTTAAATGATTTCACATATTACCATGTTTACGTAATAAAATATAGGTAAAATACATGTTCCACTTTTCAAAAATTAAAGAAGATGGGACTATGCATAAGGCAAAATCCATATATTCAATTTTTATTATATGAGTAACAAAAACATTAATAATTCTGTTTCTCATTTTAAAAAAAAAAGAGGATTTATGATGGATAATGCTCTCTTTAAAACTCTGTGACACTGATAAATTTATTTATAAGAAAAAAGTGCGATATACATTCAGCAATAGTTTCAGACAACTTTTAAATTTTTTATAATTTTGAGTTTTATATAGCACTGGCTAGACCCAAAGTATCAGAGAACTTGACATGTTATGAGATAACGTTTACAAGAGGTACATGAGGGTATTCAAATGAGTCATAGTTGAACAATACATCAGTAAGTGGTTATAAAATCACACAA
This sequence comes from Triturus cristatus, assembly GCF_964204655.1. Classification (NCBI taxonomy): domain Eukaryota; kingdom Metazoa; phylum Chordata; class Amphibia; order Caudata; family Salamandridae; genus Triturus; species Triturus cristatus. Next base: position 401,281,526 of record NC_140592.1, on the reverse strand, counting down.
GTATGAGACAAGGACGCATTGAGGAATGGAATTAGGGGCAAAACAGGGAACTGAAAGAGTCATGTGTCCGTCTTGAAGGAGCTAGTCAAAGAGGGAAACGTAGAACAGCTTGTGTGTGTGTTGAACTAGTTGTATGCTTCAAAATCAAAGACGATGCTAGCAGTGGCGGCTGGTGACATTTGAAAGAGGTGTGGCGTAAAAGTGCCGGGCAGTGCAGTGTGGCGAGCGAGCGTAGCAAGTGAGCTCTACCCTATGAAGAATTTTTAAAAAAGAAAAGACAAATGGTGCATTTTCAAGCACATTTCAGAAAGCAAGAATGTTAATAAACCATTCTATATATTCGCACGTTTCATCTTCTCCATTATCTTTCATTCTTTCCGTCATCACTCTTACTCCTACCCTTAAGCCTGCACTTAATCCTACTTACGCTTAATCATATTTCACATCTCTATTTACTCTTAGTCCTACAGAAACTACTTACTCATACTTACACAAATTTGCACCTACTCAGTCCTATTTACACCAAATCATACTTCTAATTAGTCCTACACTTCTTACTCCTTTTCTTGCTTATTCCTCTTCTTAGTACTATGCTGATGCTTCACCGCAAATACATAATGTAATAGCAGTGAAGGCTCGCAAATTATACCAAATGTAAACTGTCCAACTAGATAGGTACCAACTGGATGTAACCGGACTGAGGCAGAAGCCAACCTTCATGCGCGAGGAAGGCACTGCGCATCATAATACTAGAAAAACAATTTTGTTGAACATAATAAAACTGTTTTAAAAGAAGCACGCCACTCTTGCTTCCAAAACGGAATGTAAATTAAGTACAATCCGTTTGGGAAGCAAGAGTGATTGTGCTTCTTTTATACAGTTTATTATGTTCACCAAATTTGTTTTTCTAATAATATGATGCGCAGTGGCAGTGCCAAATTTGGTGAACAACATAAACTGTTTTAAAAGAAGTACAATCCTGTTTTGGTAGCAAGAGTGATTCTGCTTCTATTAAAACAGTTTATCAATCAAGGCTAGGCCCAAGGGGGGTTGAGTGCTTCTGGAAAGGGCCTGGTGCATCCTGAGCAAGCATGAGGGGTATTCTAAACAAGGAGTAATTTTATATGTGACTGTTCTGCCTCTGTTTTTTGTCATATTCAATTTGGCATTCACGGTATTTGCTGCTAGAAATCCGAGCTGTAATGTGAAGGGCATGCTAAAATATGACCTAGTGAGGAGGAGAATGGGAAATTCTGAATGCGGACCATGTGTACAGAGTGTTAACTGAGCCCACACTTCACTGCATAAGGATTTCAGTACGTTTCCACCGTTTTTTTTTTAACATTTAGCGAAATGTTCTAGCATGCGGCGACAAAAAATCAAAACTTGTTTCAACACCGTCAAAAACTCTGCGCAAAGCCTAGCTTTGAAGTGCGCTCTGCTGTTGAATTAACCTGCCATTTTTTTACCTTAAAAAGATTGTGTGTTTCGATCTAAAGCAGTTTGCATCGGTATCTAAATTCCCTTCACGCCTCTCCTTTCTAGGTGTTCGCCTTCTGCACTGGCTTCATTTTGCAAAAAGTGACTTTACTTTAACTTTAGGACGTGAATTTAAGAAGCTAGTGCATCCCATCCACACAAGAGTCTCGTCAGAGTTGACCCAGGGCCACTCTCAGGATACTCATCCGAATAAATGCATACCCTTACGATCAAGAACGGATTATCGAGACCTTTGTTACCTTCATATGAAAGTTCTAAAAACAAACGGAATTACCTATTTCAAACGGTCGAGCCAGGACAAACGTATAGTCAATGCCAGCAACATCACTTAGCATTTAAATGAGGTGATGCAGAGAAAACGATTCCATGCCAGAAGCCACAATGGTCACATGGTTTAAACGAAAGGCCACGCATACAACACACACACACACACACACACACACACTTGTCTTCACGAAATTGAAATTACCTTTACCTCCGCTCCAAAAACAGATAAAGAGCAGTTGGAGAATATAAGCCTTAGCGAGTGCTCAGTCATTACTCTCGAAGGTTTTTATTGAAAATCGTCTTTTTTCATTTTTATGAGTATTATAACTAACTCACCTATGGAACGTTCTCGCGCCCAGGCTCCTCGTGTCTGCAGACAGCGTGGCAAAGGTGGAAGCCGTAACTGGAAAGTGCTGGATTTTGACTCCTCCCCCAGCCCACCAATCATTTAAAAAATAAGCAACGGGAAGGAAGAGACAGAAGTGACTGACACTCCCCCACGCCTACACTGTTTTAACCGGACTGCCCTGCCCCCAGCTATTGAAATGAATGGAGGGTTTCTGACTCCTCCCTGGGCCGTGTGAATAACGCCCAAAATCAAACCCTATTCTGGCAGTGCAAAATAGACTGCGCCCACCTGTGTGCCGTCACTGTTCTGCTTTCTGAATGAAGGTCGAAGAAATCTTCGCCCAGCCGGAAAAGCATGCACAGCAGATCCAAGGGCCATCCTCCCCAGCCCCCTCATAGAAAATACCCAGATTTACACGTTTATTCACCGAGCAGCCAGCACAATTTATTGTTAGCTGCTCGGTGTTCCAAATTGCATTTTTTAATCCCCCGGGTGGCAGGGCGACGCCCATCTCGCCCCTTAGCACCAGCCACCGCGCAGCGAGAATGAGGCGGTGGAAAAGCACCCGATGCGTCGATTCCTTACTGGCAGAGAAGGTGGAGCGTCGTTTCATAACTGCTACAGAGGCTGTTATGTGTTGATTCCTTACTGCTAGGCAGGGGAGGTGATGCGGCGATGCCTTACTGTCGCTGGAGAGATGTTGCATTAATTCCTTACTGGCAGGGTAGGTGATTTATGCTTTGGTGTAAAATTCTTTTTGATATATGAACTGGGGCAATTTTGTTTTTACGCAACTCTGTATTATGGAAGTAGAAAAATTGTGAAAATAGATTTTGCACTGGTATTTGCAGACGTGCAAAAATACTGTAATATGCTTTCTGATGACACGTACATGAAGGCTCTGCTAGTGCCTACATGCTGTTCTACAGAAATACTGCATTTCTAACAAGCTCAGATCTATAGGCATTGTAAGTGAGCTTTGCATCAATATATGAGGCACTAAAAATGAAATGTTTTACTGTTTGAAGTTGAAATAGCTAATGGTAGTTAAAAGATACTCATCACTTCCCCACGTTTAGTAACAATTCGTTTTAAGCGAAGATTTAATTAAAACACAATAAACCACATCCAAAATGCACTTCGTGGCCAGTAGGTACCACATCCAAAGGCTTGTTTAAAATCTCATACAATTGTTTCATATTCCACAATGCGCCTGGGGCCATATGCATCAAGCATTTTTTGCATTCGCAAACGCAAAAAAATGCCTTGCTGATGCATCGAACCCTATTTTGCGATTCAATCGTAAAATGGGTTTGCGATTTGCTATAGGGAAGGGGCGTGTTTAGGGCGTCCCTTCCTAATACCGAATCATGAATGTTTAGCGAGTAAAATGCGGTCGCAAAACATTCACATTTTACGGACATGATGGTCTGCTGACCCCAGCAGGCCACCATCCCCATGATTTTTGCGATTCCAAGGGGGTCGCAAATTGTGACCTACCTCATTAATATTCATGAGGTAGTTCATTTGAGATCCCCTATGGATCGCAGAAAGTGTTAAACACACTTTCATGTATACCATTTAGAGATTTTCTAATTGCGAATCACAAGAATTTGCAATTAGGAAATCGCAAAATGGATTGTTGATGCCTCTAGTGATTAACCTATCCGGAGATCATAGAAAATGGCCATTTTCTTTCTATCTTTCCACAAATGAGTCCTTCCAGTTTCCTTGCGTTTTACAGCTTCTTGCAAGTCCTCATTGCTGTGGGTGTGTCTTCTCCTCCTAGCTGTATCAAGGACACACTATAATTTATGTTTAATCTTACCAACGAGGTTACTGTTAATTTGCTTCCTTTGGTGTCCAGATGCAACAATCAATACACTATTGACAAGCTGTATCTTCTCATTGCATTCTGTTCATTTTGTGCGCATACTTCTACATCATTAATAAACGATACTCTGTTGATTGTACTCAAGTGTCAAGTTAATACTGTCTTTGAGAAATGCACAATACTTCTGTATTAATTCCCCAAAGTAATACTGAACAAGAATGTTATCATCAATATACCTGACCCACATAAATAAGCTCTGGCCAGTTTCAAAAAGTGTCTTTTACCCAGCATGCTTCATCTCATACCGATCCATGAAGAGGTTGGCCTAAGATGGAGCAAGGCTAGAAATATTGAATACCACACTTTTGATGGACAAGCATCTCTTTATATAAGAGAAATATGAGAAAACACTTAGGACCTTAGTTGAGTTCGGGCAGTCTGTAGTCTGTTCAGCCAGGGCAGCGTAGGGATGTACTCCACTGCCCGTGAGGATTACAGCCCACCATACTTAGATATTTCCACTTGCCTGCTGGAGATCTCTATCCCGTCAGAGTAGGCACTACCACAGTTGCTCCGCTGAAGGCACTGAAGCTTTGCTGGGCTGGTGCGATGTTCAATTCGATGAGGAACACAGTTTTTATTTTTTCACCAATACAAACTCCCAAAGTGTTTTGTAAAACAAATGTACCTTACACAATGGGAGTTTTCTCTAAGCCTTTGGGGGTAGTTTCAGATTTTTCTGATTCAGGACACCGTGCATTCCTATGTGGTCCCCAAGGGGAAACAAGCATTGGCATAGCCAATAGGTCTCGCCTTTGGGACCTATTAAGTGTTTAGCCATGCAACAGTTACATAACTAAATACTGATAAGGTCCCAAAAGCGAGACCTATTGGCTATGCCAAGCGGCCGTGCGGCCGCGAAAGTGATCGCGATCAAACATCAAAGCGGCCCTGCGGCCGCGAAAGTGAAAGTAATCGGGGTCAAGCGAAGCCCGCCCACATGCACTGTAGCTCTAGGCTGGCCTGGTAGCACTTTTTGGAGCCCTCTCAATAAGTCTCGCCAGACCAGCGCATGTGCTGGGTCAGGCGAGACCTAAAAAGTAAGTCAGAACATCCTCTCTGAGTAATGGTGGATGAGTACTGGTACTGAGACCGACAATTCAATGTCCGCAAGGTTTCCACTGGCAGAAACAGTGGGGAATCCGCTGGTGAAAACATGACTGTTCACCCAACTCTACATAGAGCTGACAAACCGGGACTTTGGGGACATGGTGCACCAGCACTTTTGTGACGTAGTACGCTGTCCGCCAAACCTCCTGTCAGACTCAAACTAGGGCCCAAAGTCTGTAAGTTCCAATAGCATTATTGAATGGTTGAGGTAACTGGCTGATCTATAACATAATGGTTCCTTTGTCTTCAAACCCATCTAATGCTCAATGATTACTTACAAACATAGTATATCTATGGCTTTTAGTATAAAATAGCTGTCCCAGGCAAGGTCATGTACTTTATTTTCCAAGTCATTTGTGTCGTCAGCGTATGGCGGTAGTGATGACACTGGAGAAAAAGGTATATGGTGGCAATCATTCCATATAATGAGGAGTCGCAACAGAATCTAGGAGGAACTTTATCATCTTTCATATTCACTTTTTCATAGTTGTGCTAATTCATATCATGTTGCCCATACACTTTATTACTTGATACTGGTGCATTGTGTAGCCTATATAGGACATTTTCAATGAATCAATGTATGTAAACCGTCCGCAGTCTGTTTTGGGATTCCAGCATCGAGGTGTGTGAGAGGACTTGTCTTCTTTTGTCGTTGATGCCACTTCATACATTTACGGTCTTCATTTTTACCTTGGGTTTTACGGCCTTGATAAAGTGGCATGTGTAAGCCCATCAACAGGTTGGCTGTGGTCTTTGTGTATTTAACTGACTCATGAAATCTGAGGGGCTTATTTAAATAACTATTGCGCCGCCGGTTTGTCATTTTTATTGATGCACAGGCAGCGCAATGGGCTTCCCCATATTTACAAGGCCATATAAAGTCGCCCTGCGTGACTTTTCATGGCTTTGTAAATATGTTTCCCTTTCACGCATTACTCTGTGTGAAAGGGGGCATTTCATGGGTGTTGCTGTGGGTGTTCCCACGCAACATCCATGGAACTTAATGCATTCCCAGATTTACAACATTTTGTAGACCTGGAAATGCATTATAATCTTACGCCTCCTCAAGGAAGGCGTAAGGAGGCGCAACGAGGAGAAATACTTTTATTTCTCCTATTTTTTCCTCTTTCTATGTGTGCTGCATTCTGCAACATGCATTGAAAGAGGAAAATGCCTTTAATGGTTGTTTTTGTGCAAGAAGGAGTCCCTTCCTGCACAAAAACAATCATCCCCTCAGCGCAGGCACCCTTGAAAAATGACAAAAAGGGTATCTGCGCTGGTGCAAGGCTGCTGTTTATGCACAGGCGCAGGGGAGAAGGACAGGAATATGCTGTATCTTGTAGATACAGCGGATCACTGACATAATATCGACTACAAAAATATAGACTTACAAAAATATCGATGCCAAAATATAGAATGCCAAAATATCGAAGTCCTATCTCCAAACAGGAAATTACAAAAATATCGAATCCAAAATATCGTTGTAAATAATATAGTTAGTCAAAATATCGAATTTTTTAAATGTTTTAAAAGTAATGTTAAATAAATGAAATAATACATATAATTAACTGACACATACTTAAAAATACTTAAATAACAGTAAACTTAATGAATAATTAAAGTAAGTAAAAAAAAAAAAATTAATACATATATCTTAACGTGATATTAATTAAAAATATTCAATATTTTCTGTGTAGGATAGCGGGCGCGTAAAATTTACTATTACCACTCCAGTAAGTGCAATAGTAGGGAAAGCGTTGGATAGAGGGGGGGTAAAAATTACTATTCCCACTCCAGAGAATGCAACAGTAGGGAAAGCGTTGGATAGCGGGAGGGTAAAAATGACTATTCCCACTCCAGAGAGTGCAATAATAGGGAAAACATTGGATAGTGTAGGGGTAAAAATTACTATTCCCACTCCAGAGAGTGCAACAGTAGGGAAAGCATTGGATAGCGGGAGGGTAACATTTACTATTCCCACTCCAGTGAGTGCAACAGTAGGGAAAGCGTTGGATAGCGTAGGGGTAAAAATTACTATTCCCACTCCAGAGAGTGCAACAGTAGGGAAAGCGTTGGATAGCGGGAGGGTAACATTTACTATTCCCACTCCAGTGAGTGCAACAGTAGGGAAAGCGTTGGATAGCGTAGGGGTAAAAATGACTATTCCCACTCCAGAGAGTGCAACAGTAGGGAAAGCGTTGGATAGCGGGAGGGTAAAAATTACTATTCCCACTCCAGAGAGTGCAATAATAGGGAAAACATTGGATAGCGTAGGGGTAAAAATTACTATTCCCACTCCAGAGAGTGCAACAGTAGGGAAAGCATTGGATAGCGGGAGGGTAACATTTACTATTCCCACTCCAGTGAGTGCAACAGTAGGGAAAGCGTTGGATAGCGTAGGGGTAAAAATTACTATTCCCACTCCAGAGAGTGCAACAGTAGGGAAAGCGTTGGATAGCGGGAGGGTAACATTTACTATTCCCACTCCAGTGAGTGCAACAGTAGGGAAAGCGTTGGATAGCGTAGGGGTAAAAATGACTATTCCCACTCCAGAGAGTGCAACAGTACGGAAAGCGTTGGATAGCGGGAGGGTAAAAATTACTATTCCCACTCCAGAGAGTGCAATAATAGGGAAAACATTGGATAGCGTAGGGGTAAAAATTACTATTCCCACTCCAGAGAGTGCAACAGTAGGGAAAGCGTTGGATAGCGGGAGGGTAACATTTACTATTCCCACTCCAGTGAGTGCAACAGTAGGGAAAGCGTTGGATAGCGTAGGGGTAAAAATTACTATTCACACTCCAGAGAGTGCAACAGTAGGGAAAACGTTGGGTAGCGGGAGGGTAACATTTACTATTCCCACTCCAGTGAGTGCAACAGTAGGGAAAGCGTTGGATAGCGTAGGGGTAAAAATTACTATTCCCACTCCAGAGAGTGCAACAGTAGGGAAAGCGTTGGATAGCGGGAGGGTAAAAATTACTATTCCCACTCCAGTGAGTGCAACAGTAGGGAAAGCGTTGGATAGCGGGAGGGTAAAAATTACTATTCCCACTCCAGTGAGTGCAACAGTAGGGAAAGCGTTGGATAGCGGGAGGGTAAAAATTACTATTCACACTCCAGAGAGTGCAATAATAGGGAAAGCATTGGATAGCGTAGGGGTAAAAATTACTATTCCCACTCAAGTAAGTGCAATAGTAGAGAAAATAATAAATGTATTTTTATTTTTAAATTAATTAATTTTTAATACAAAAACAAGTATTACCATTAATTACCAATCACACAAGAATTGATTATTTTTAAATACCAATACATTTTTGTTTAATTAATTAACAATTAATAATTAATTAACAAACAATTGTTTTTCAATAACAAACATTAATAAATGCAAATAATACCAATTAATAATTAATTTATAATATATTAATTAAGGATATACACAAATTATTTAAATAATTTTTTTTTTCCAATTATATTACTTCCCACCATATTCCCGTATAAACACAATACCCGCTACAAATATTAATTGAATACAATTAACATAATTATCAATTTACCTATTAATACTAATTAATTACCAATTAATACTAATTATTTACAAATTAATAATTAATCGACAACCAATTAATTTGCAATACCAATTAATAATTAACTAATAACAATTAAATTACTTCCCACCCTATTCCCCTATAAACCCACAACCCGCTACAGAAGTAAAATGCAAAATTAAATTAAAGATATATTAATTAACAATATACACAAATAAATTACATAATTATTTATTTACAATTATATTACTTGCCACCATATTCCCCTATAAACACACTGCCCGCTACAAATATTAAATGAATACAATTAACATAATTATCAATTAAACAATTAATACAAATTAATTACCAATTAATACTAATTATTTACCAATTAATAATTAATCAACAACCAATTAATTTGCAATACCAATTAATAATTAACTAATACCAATTAAATTACTTCCCACCCTATTCCCCTATAAACCCACAACCCGTTACAGAAATAAAACGCAAAATTAAATTAAAAATAATTAATAATTCCTATAAATTATTATTTAATAATATATAATTAAATTACTTCCCACCCTATTCCCCTATAAACCCACAACCCGCTACAGAAGTAAAACGCAAAATTAAATTAAAAATAATTAATAATTCCTATAAATTATTATTTAATGTATTATAATTAAATTACTTCCCACCCTACTCCCCTATAAACCCACAACCCGCTACGGAATTAAATTACAAAAAAATAAAAAAACATAAAATTCAATAATTTAAAAATATTCTAACATACATTCCAATATTAATACATACTTTTAACACATATACTAACACTTAAAACACTATAAAAAAATCGATATTTTTAACAACTATATTATTGCAATCGATATTTCTTACCTGTTTTTCGATATTCTTCACCACTATATTTTTGCAAGTCGATATTCTGTCCATTCGATATTAAAAACTCGATATTCTTGCTACTCGATATTTTTTTTTCGATATTATGTCTAGTTACCAGATACAGCGCATTCCTGCCCTTTTATTTTGACCCACGGCAGTGCAGCAGGAATGCTCGCTGCACTACCATGCGTCAAAATATTGTAAATGAGTCCCAGAGTCAATATCACTCCTTTGTTGCTCAAACTTTAATCCATCAGTTGGAATTTTCAGTGCCCTATAAATTGATTTAAGGTTCTAGCACAAAGCTCCAGTAAGGCTTGGGACAACTTTAAAGTAGTGACAGGGGTGTGCATTTTTAGGTCTCGCCTGACCCAGCGCATGCGCTGGTCTGGCGAGACATTTTGTGAGGGCTCCAAAAAGTGCTACCAGGCCAGCCTAGAGCTACAGTGCATGTGCGCGGGCACGCGCACCGCGTTTGACCGAGGTTACTTTAGCTTTCGTGGCCGCACGGCCACTTTGATGTTTGATCGCGATCACTTTCGCGGCCGCACATCCGCTTGGCATAGCCAATAGGTCTCGCTTTTGGGACCTTATAAGTATTTAGTTATGCAACTGTTGCATGGCTAAACACTTATAAGGTCCCAAAGGCGAGACCTATTGGCTATGCCAATGCTTGTTTCTCTTGTTGCCCTAACAGTGTTGACCATTTTGATGAATACACTTTTATTTAGTCGTACAAAGCTGAAAATGTCAAGTTGCATACGCCCACATTGTTGGCAAAAACTGTGTCCCGCTAGTGCTACACCTCAGCCAGTTGCTTTAGGAGATCATTCAGCCTACCATCTTGATTTGCTTGTGTTCAGTGCTTAATTTGAGCCAGTGGTTGCTGGTGGTGGGCTTGGGTACTTATTTTTGTGGAACTGGGACATTTTTCATCGTCACACTTTGACTCAAAGCAAGAGAGTGTAAAGCAAAAAAATGGGAAAACGACGGAGGAAGAGAGAGACAGGTAAACAGTGTCAGAGAGAGCAAAAGCAGGAATAAAAAAAGGCAACAGTAGGATAAGGAGGGAGGAATTGTAGGGTGGTGGAAGAAGGAGGCATTAGGTAGAATCAAGACTACACAGATTTGGTGTCCAGCAACCTGGCATTCACAAGTACCGTTGGTGGAGTGTTAAGAAAAAGTTTGGGTCCTTTTGCTTATTATTTCACAAATTAACCACTGGTGCCTAATCTCCCCACACAGAGTAAGTGTAGATTTTTGTTTCTAATCTCTTTCGTTTAAGGAGATATATCGTCAATGGAGGCAGAGATGAGCCACAACTCCTCCCCCTCCTCATACGAACCCATGTTCAATTGCAACCCATAGCGTGGGTGCAGAGGGGCGGGACAGTAGTAGCTGCTTGACCAATCTGCACACTTCCCTGTGTACCATGTACCTCATCAGCCACTGTTCTCCTGCACTCTCCCCTCTGCCCGCCTCTCTCGTTTTCCATGACCCATGCTTGTATGATTCTACCCAAACAAGTAAATCATTAAACAGTTTACAAAATAATCCAAACATAAAGCGGAGTCCAAAATCGGTTTAATGAGGTGCTTTCACTGCCCCAAAAAAATCCTGCTGCTTTTCAGTTAGGTTCCCGTTATACAAATATTAAGGAGCAGGTTTATCAATCTTTCATGCAGCGCAACGCAGCAAGCAACATTCCTCTGATGTGCTGCGTGAAAGGACAGGAATGCGTTGTATTTAACATTATACAGCGCATTTTGGTCCTTTCTTTGTGCTGACACACTTTTGGCTGCCTAGCGCCAATGCAGGCACCCTTGCGCCATGTTTCAAGGGTGCCTACGTTGTAGGCAGGATTGTTTTTGTACAGGAAGGGACACCTACCTACACAAAAACAATCCTGAGAGGCATTTTCCTCTTTTCTAAGTGTGCTTAGAAAAGATAATATCCTCGCTATGGCTCACCTGGGAAGGCATAGCATTTTGACGCATTACCAAGTCTACCACTAATGGTAAATTTGGGAATGTGCCAAAATTCATGGGTGGATGCTTGAGAACACCCTCACTCCACCCATGGAACGCCTCCCTGCGGCAAAGTAAGGCAATGCAGTGATTTGTGCTGACTTGTGTTACTCCAAATTTATTAAACTATGCAGGGGCACGCTAGGTGGCCTTGCGTGGGTTGATAAATCTCACTTTGGATTTGCGTCACTCTTGCACACCGCCTGCATGGTGCAAGGGCAACGCAAAACCTTGATAAATATGGGCATATGAACATCTGCATACATTCGTACAACTATATGACGACACAACAATAAAAAGCTGGAGAAGAATGAGAGAGGCTAAATAAATGGAAAAATGCGCTGGTGGACTAACAACAAACCAAAGGACAGCAACAGCAGAAATAAGATGATCTGGCAATTAAAATACAAACACTTAACTACATCCAATCGGTTTGGCTCTTGTTCAGTACTTGCAAGCCGAGGCACAAACCATATGGGCACACACACAGAATGCACCCACAAACACGCATGCACACAGACACCTGCGCGTAGACACCGCAATCACTTACGTCACATTTTTATTTACTTGAAAGTTTTCGAGAGCAAGGACTAGTCCCTATGGGAGTGTGTAAGAGCTTAATAATTTAGAGTGTCGAAATGAGGAGTAAAATACACATATCCACAGCATTGTTATTCATGCAGAGGAAGTCAACTTATTTATGCATACAATTTATAAATTCAGTGTCTTCATAAAGAGCAGTAGTTATAGCGGGAAATGGATTGACGGAGGAATTGACGCTTCCCCTGTGATTTACAGGCAGTGATGTATGCATGTATGTATGAGATTCATAAAGCGCATATCTACCTATAAAGCAATGGTGTCTTGTACATGGGTGGGATAATAGGCTGGGGGGCGGGGCAACCAATTTGAGAGTGCAGGGTGGAATGGTAAGGGATGAGTAGAGGCAGCGTAGTATGGGAGGAGGGCGCAGGCCAACCATTGATAAGCATGTGGATACCCAAAGGGATTTCACAGTAAGCAGAGGTGAAGTACAAAACTAGGGTTCGGTGCAATGGAAGCGGCGGTGAACAATGGGTGCTTGCATTGGTGGGAAGGGTAGAAGGTACCACTGCGTTTATTCTGCAAGAAGATGCTGCATGAAGAAGAAGAGCTTTAGCTTAGATACAGCAGAGGAAGGATGTGGCTTGTGGGATCTGAAGGGGGCTACCTTGTGGGATCTGAATGGCCCGAAGGCCCGTTGCAAAACAGGAAAGGCCTTGACGTCTTGTTCTCTCCATCTGGCACTTGAATTGAAGCCATGATGCGATTCTATTGCGGCGTGCCTTATGTGATCCTAAATTGTTTTCAGTTCTCTGCCTATGAGTGGGATTGGGCGAGAAAGGCATCAAAAAAGTGAATTGGCTGAAGTTTGCAATTTTTATTGTTTGATTGTCTGTGTACTGACTCTGGTCTGACTACAAAACCAATGAAAATCTGCTCCACAGTGGAACTAGAGATACAGGTAGCCAAAATGACCCACAATCCTGAATTCCTAACAGACCCAGAGTGCCTCATACCGCTAATTTCTCAGTGGTATGTGGACTACTAGGAACTACTGTCTAAAATGTGGCATTTTTTGGCCTTTAGAGAAGAAGTATGGTACCAGAATATCATTGTCAGAGTATCATCTTTCATAAATAATGTGTCCTAAATCTCGTTAACAAAAATATTGCCCTATTGGAGTTAATAATAGAAAATCTTCACCAAATAGGATGATATTTTTGGGAATAATATTTTAGTCATGATATTTATGTCAAACAATGTTTCTGACAATGATATTCTGGCATGCAACCGTATAAGAGGATCCAGCAAACGTTTTGGATGCGTCCAGTGAGTCCCATCTGCCTACCACAGCTAAAAAGGTAAATATTCGCTCATCCGACCTATGAGAAGCCAAATCTGTAGCAGGTGAAGCATACTAAGCAATACATACAAGAACTAAATAAAGGAAAAGAATGAGGGTCGGTACTGCAAGAGGTGAGTGTGGAACCACCAGAGGTTACAAGTCCACGGCTGCAACTGAAGGCTGGATTTAGGTGATATAAGAGTGTAGACTGTAAGGGCCTTCATCAGGATAGACTCTTAGCAAATCAATGCAGATGGCACTTGAGCAGTGATCAGTCACATAAAGTGATATACAGACACCCAAGCACATAGACCAGAACACATAGCAGGCTCCAATGAAAATAGACCAATAATCATAGATAAGTCAGTGCCATAGAAGACACAGGGTGTTGTGTGACAGGGTAAGATATGAAGAAGCGCATCAAGGAATACAGGCCAATGCTCAGAGGCTGGTAAAGAGTGATGGACAGCAGAACACCACATATTGTTGTGCAGCAGGGGATGAATAAAGATGTGTTACTGAGGAGCATCAGTTGATATTCTGCAGAGGAGCATTTGGTGATGTGCATCACAGAAGCATAGGGTGATGTGCACCAAGAAGAAAGAGTGGTGCACATTGCTAGACTGGAAACGATAAGCCGGGGCAAAAATGTGCACACCAGACCGGCTCCCTTTGTCTCCTCGTGCAGTCTCTTTCTTTGCGCCCATTCTCTCTCTCTCCTTCTCTCCTCTCTCTCTCATCGCTTTCTCTATAACTTTACCCTTCCTCACTCTCTTTATCTCTCTCAAAACATTCCTGTTTCTGCTCCTGTAAACCTCCAACTATGCACACTGGGCTCAGGCCTATATTTTCCGAGCAATTAACATCGGTTAATGCCGAATGTAAAGGGCATTGACATTTTTTTTTTTATAGATATTTTTTATCAGGATCCAAAATTTGTGTTACAAATACATAAGTTCAAAAACAATATTGTTCATGCGCCAACAATGATAATAATACATATTTCATAACCTTACATATCCAGGGTAACTTAAAGAGATAGTGATGACACTCCTCAACATATAGCTACCAGCAAAAGAGAATCAATCAATCAATCCGGCATCTACCCAGACGACTGACGAATAGAAGTATAAATACAATAAACACCGCTGCCTTTAGAGATGAGCAAATAAGAGTTCATAAAGTTCTTTAAGAGCTTAGTGTGCAAAAGATAGCAAAGCGACATGATCCAATCAATTAATCTGACCCCAGCTTTTCAAACGAAAGACCATCCCCACAGTTTTTCAAATTACTTCACCCCCCATTTCTTATTGCGCTTAATTGCTCATTGTTTTAACTTGCCCCATTTTTCGCAACCAGTCCCTCATTGTGAGGACAAGCTGGGTTTACCATTTTTGGAGAAGAGACCGGGGCACAGCTGTCGCTATCTATGAAAGCTTTATCCATTTTTTAGTTAGACCTAGAACAGTATCATACCTCGGAACTTTCAATCAGATGCATGGGGCTAAGCTGACCTGCCATTCAGTCTCCAGATACTAGAATATTTCATTCCAGAATCCCTGAATAAACGAACAGTGACCGATTATATGCACCCAATTGGCAACTGACCAATCAGAGCATCGAAAACAGTAGCCCGGGAGACAGGGTTTGATTTGTGCTACATAATGCGGGGTTCTATATAGTAACCATTTGCTAAAAAGTAGCATTCTATGCCAATTAGCACCTCTCAACAGACTAAAATTCACTGTATTAACTTCCTCCCACATCTTATTTGTCAATTCCAAACCTTCACATTTTCCCCATTTTTAATTGCTTTGTGGGCGAAAGTCCAAACCTTTAACAGAAGCAAACAGTCTTTACCATTCCCCTGGCCTTACATATACCCTGACCTTGACTAATGCGGAGACCACCTTTCTGCTGCCATTAACCTGGCCAAGATCTAAGTTACTAAAGATTTATTCAGCATTCTATACGAGCCCAGGAGCAGAAAGTCGCCTTGTACTAGCTCACGGATTTCCACTGTACTTAGCCATCTCTCTACCAGAAGAAAATCTGATAGTTTTCTAAACCCCACTTTCGCCCATTTTTGTACAATTTCTGGTGCAAAATTGATTCCAGATTCTGTGACTAATTGAGACAGGGGTGTCACCGCATTGATATAGGGAATGGAATATCTCCTATATAGGTCCCCACGGTTCCGAAGAAACCACTTCAGATTCTTATATCTTACTTTTTTAGGTGATTTTATGGACTTTAACACATTCCATATATAATACTCTTTAAACATCAGCTGCATAAAATGATTCATAAAAATACCCTTGTGGAGCTGTGTATTAAACCTGGACATATACTGTGCAAAATAGTAACCTGTGAGATTAGGAAGCGCCAACCCTCCGTTTTCCTGCCGTTCATATAAAGTGCTTAATGCTATTCAGGCTATCGTTTTTGCCTGATAAACTATGTAAACATAGGCTCTACTGTTTTAAAAAAGGAGGCAGTAAAAACATATGGAATAGCCGAGAACAAAAATTTGAACAATGGAAGAATCAACATTTTGATTAGGGAAGCTCTCCTTAAAATAGTGAGGGGGAGAAAATTCCACAGCGGAAATAAATCCTGCACTTTTAAAAGAAGAGGGGAAAAGTTGAGATCATATAGATCCTCAATCCGTGATGAAAACCCGATACCCAAATATCGTTTAGGCTACGCGTTTACGCACGAGGCAATATCAGGGTGCAAAACCCCTGAATTACTGAAAGGCATTGAAAACTGCCAGCACTGGGACATAATGTTTCATAGATAGGCGTTTGCTTCAGTAGTTTGACCAGTAAAATTTACTACGTCTTATTTTTTGGTTCTTTACTTCTCTCATACCCCTTAACTACCCTAGGGCACTTCGAAAGATTGTGTGGTTGCCAGTAATGGTCATCATATTAATGATAAAAACTTTCAGTGTGCAAACATCTCTGCAAATGATATTCATTCTGACAGTTTTTTTATTTATATTCAGTAATCCAATTTCTGGCACCTAACTTGTTAAGAAAAGCGCACAGTTTCTACTTTTTCATCACTTTTCAGGAATAAATATTCTTTAAAATGCAGGACACGCAATCGCATGAAAAGATTTGTATAGGGCAAGAGGCACCAGGGTCTGGTTATTTTTGAAGGCCCCAGATAAATAACCATTCAGAAAAGGCATTTTCAGCAACAGGGCTAATAACAGCAGCAGTTCAATACTAAGACTGAGAAAGAGATAATGGATGGGTCCAGCCAGGCTCCATTATCTGCTCTCGCCCACACTGTCCACAATCTATCTACACACCATTCAGACGTTGCTTTCATATCTTCCGTTGTGGTTTTTTTAAACATTCTCTTAGCCTGGATTTTGGAGGTCAGGCAGCAAATGGCTGCCATTCCCCAAGTGAGAACGTTTTTCCTCAATCTCTAGCGCACAGCTAATTATTCAAATTAGGTCGTTTGTAATTAAAAATTCAGCAAGACACAGAAGAAGGCCTTGTTATCAAGTCTTAGTGCTTTGCCGTGGTCTCTCGGGGCCTAATCTGCTAGTACAAGACACTCATTGGTCATTATTACGACAGGAGTGGTATCCCAGGGTAAGGAATACTGCACCAATCCTACTTCATCTTTGCAGGTTTCTCTGTGCCCGGAATCACCAAGTCCACAAACTCCAACCCAATAATTTATTTTGTGGTGAAACTGGCCCGGAGACATGGGACCTTGACCGTAGGTCGGTGCTGTGGGGGCTGCACCTGGCCCTACTTGCACTTGAAAGGGAGAGTAGCAAATTCTCTACCCTCATCTGCACATTCCCCCACACACCACTGGTGGCCCACCCCTGAAAACTGCTCTCTGAAAATGTAATCTAACCTTACAGCCCATTGCCAGGGCTATACAGGTTGTTAAATGCCCTGAACATGAGTTGTAGACCCGAGCCACAGGCAAGGGCCTATAACGAAAGAGAGGGCCTTTAACAACTGGTGTAGCCCAAGGCAGAAGGACTATAAGGCTATTAGAACATTTAACCCACTAAGGGTAGAATGTTCTAAATTAAAAAGGGAGAAACACGAAGACAAGCATTGGAATTTTGGAGCAGAAGGCTTATACCCACCATTATAAGTTTGGAGCAACTTCATTGTCTTCTATGGAGCCCTCAACATTCCAATGTTGTAATATAGTCTTAGAACCCGACATAGTGGGCTCTACCGGTCATTAAAGGCCTGCTTTAGCTCTGGCCTTTAACAAGGGAGTGGGCCTTTAATGGCCGGAAGAGCCCACTACAGAGGGCTTTAAGGCTATTAGAACATTATGCCACAAGAGGGCAGATTGTTCTAATTTGTGAAAACAAAGGCCTCACGGAGCACGAGGGGATTGAAATCCCCTCGGGCTCTGTGAGGCCTTTTGTTCACAGCAACAGCTGTGAACAAACATTAGAATGTTGATGCTCAGGGCTTCTACCAGCCATTAGAAGCCCAGAGCACTCCATTCTCTTCAATGGAGCTCCCAACATTCCAATGTTGTAATACCTGCTATAAGCAGGTGATAAATGTTTTTCGGATGTAGGCCCATTATTTCCCCGGGCAAGGGAGAAGACATGCAGATTTGGGCCCGGTATTCTTGGGTTTGTGTGTTATTCCCCATTCTGGAGGAAATACATTTTAATCTCTGTGCCTACTTCCAGGAACTTGCAATGAGGCCCATACCAAGCAATAACGAAGCCTAAATTATTCTATCAATTCCCAAGGTGTAATGTTCAGCCCTGCATTTGCACTTTTGATTGCAGCTAGCTTCCCTTTAACCACTCTTATCCTCTCTTTTTTCAGTTCCTCCATCACTTATGTTTCTGATACACCTTCGCTCTCTCTGTGTTTATATTAATGAATGCTGCAAGCGGCAATCATTCATGCCAAATCCAGAGTACTATAGAAGGATAAATAATTCTGGTGTGTTTAGTGGAATTATATGCTTTGAAACTGGAGCAAAAATAGAGATATGCAGATTGACGAGCCAAGCAACTGGGTCAATTCCAAAGGCTTTTTGGCCGCGTTTCTAAATTTTCTTTTGCAAGGGCCTGTTTTGTGATAGAGTTTTAAAGGTTTAAAATGGAGTCATGTGTGGCTAAAGGCTGTTGGCAAGATGCCTTGATGGATATAATTAATGGCATTAGTACCAAAATACAATCGATTTAAACAATATTCAGCACATTTTGCTTACTCAGTGAAAACGGCAATCTTTAAGCAGGACACCCAGGGGTAGTTTATTTGAAAATGTTAATGTGAGCCATTTCTAAGCGAAATTGTCTTTAAACCATTTGTTAGAAAAACTTTCTATGCTTTTTCCAATCGTATACCTTTCAAGCTGCATAAATGGCAAATTTAAGAGATGGGAACGGGACGGATAACGACAAGTTCCTTTCATTACATTTTAAAGGAACAAAAGGAGAGCTTAACTAAGAATGGGATTCGGGTTTTTTCTCCAATAAGAAGTTTTAGCTGTTTACAAGCAAAGCCTAAAAATATAACCCAGCTGTTTTATAAGAAAAGGTGAGTGCAGGTTGAGTTCATGCAGTGCTTAATTTGAGCCGGTGGTTTCATTGCTCGGCACCGGTACTTAATTGTCAACACCAGCGATTGTGACAGAGCGCCACTGTCTGGCTAATTTAGAGATGACCACAACAATAGTTAATTATTCATTCAATATACATTAAAATGACTATTCTCGTAGCTTAGGGGGCCTGAAATAGTCCGCATTGCCACACTTGTAGGATGGTAATGGTTAGTAGTTGTGTTGTTACTATCATTGGCAGCATGGCAGGGGCAAGGTGTGCTGCAAGCTGCAGTGGCCTCCTGACGAGAGCCCTAGTACTTATTAATATACAAATTAAGCACTGGAAGGCAACCTCCTTTTTTGGGAGCAAATTACCTGGGAGAGTGGAGATGCTCTTTGAAGCTATAATCGATCATGAAAAGTACTTCTTCTTCTTAAACCCACATTACAGTCCGTCATTTTAGGTACTTATTAACCACTGGAGAGGAGTGAGCCTAATTTGAGCCTAAGGTCCCCGCCATCGGAGTCTCACCTACATTTTGTTCAGGCGGCGGCATAGCTGATGACTCTGATTTCATGATTCATCGTTATTTGAAGGCTTTAAACTAAACCTATTCAAGAGGCACATTCTGCCTAATGGTGATAGAAGAGGCCTTTCCTGCATTATTAATCTACTATGTCCACAATAACAAACAAGATCTCAGATAAGTCAGAATTTCGAGCAAGTAGAATATTATCATTAAATACTAATTCATGTATCAACCAATAAGCAAATCCCCCAAACAGATATGTGTTATACATTTTGGGATCATGTCTGCAATGGAAATCTCAGAACCATTTAGAAAGTCTTCTCCTGACCACCACATCTGTTGGAATGCTTCACTGGTGGGGGGTGGTGCTTAATATAGGTACCACAAAACAATAGTATTAAGCAAGGGTCCAGATAGGCAAAATCGTAGCCTCGCACCAATCCACTGAGTGAGCATCAGTCACATTTTGTGTGTGTTCTCTTGATAAGCTGGACTTCTTGTGATACTGCTAGATGAACAGAACATCCCCTGCAAAGAGCATTCTTTTACTTTCTGATGTCCTAAGGTTTTTTACTTTGGCATTCTTCTTCCTGCAGTTACAATGAGTCCTGAAGGGATTGCTAATAATAATGGGGCAGGGAATGAATCAACATTCAGGCCCTTATTTATGAGGGCTTGCGCTGCCGTTGCGTCACTATTTTGTGACGCTGCAGCAGCGTAAACAATGCGCCACACTGCGTTCTATTTACAAAGTGACACATCTAGGCAGATGTTTCACTATGTAAAGCTCTATGCCACAATATACCTGCGTCAGGTATAATGTATGCAGGGCGGGCGTTCCCACGTAAAAAAAACCTCGCAGAAGTGGTGCAGTGAAATCGATGGGATTTCACTGCTCCTCTACTACGACTTGACTGCGTCACAATCCTTACACCTCCTTCAAGCAGGCGTAAGGATTAACGCAGGGCCTTTTAGACAGGACTTGCCCCATGTGTAATGACACATTGCTGGAGTTGCGTCAGGTTACCGGCACACTACAGAAATGAGTCATTACTGCACCATCAAGTAGGTCAGGATTCCTGATGTATCTGTGCAATCCTTGCGACATGGAGCGCCGTAGTGTAAATACAGCGCATCCAATGTGTCGCAATGAAAAGAGTTGCATCACTGTTTTCCCCCAGCGATGCAACACTTTTCATAACTGAGGCCCTCAAGGTTTATGAGAGAATATCATGTTTGACTAACAATGCAATTTGTGTGAACATAGCACTCCTATAAGGACAGTACTTTCTATGAATCCAAATGAAGTACCGGTTGTAACCATTGAAGTTGACTCCACCATGACAAATGCTTTTGATAATGATCCACCATAGAGCCATAATAGAACTAATAATTGGCCATATTACCTTTGAACTTGGTTCGCCCTATACAAAAACAAAACAATTACAGAGCTAACCACTTACAGTGATTGCTTTGGCAGGAAGTCCTTGGGGGAAAGGAGCCATATTTCCCGGACGAATTCGCTGACAAAGTTACAGTGTCAGCCTTATTGCAATGTGCTGCCCTTTATTGATCCCCAACCTGATTTGCGCAACACTATTGGGACAATAATGCATTGCCTTTTATCAATTGTTCCAAATGGGCAGCATTCCACATTTATATAGAGAAAGATTACTACAGGGTTATTCCCTCTCTGATGGGAGAGGCATGTCCAGTGAAGCTTTAGCTATGCATTGTGCTATTTCTAATACATAATTTATAACGGGGTTCAAAATACGAGTAAGCAATTTCAATCAAAAAACATGGCGGAAATGGTTACCTGCCCCTTTCGGTCAACTTGAGAGCTCTTATTTCTTTTGGCTGGGATTTCACACAGGGTCAGACTGGGACAAAAAGTAAACCCGCACAGTGCTGTCTCAACACATGGGCACGCTGGGCAGTTGCCAGGGGGCCCCATGAGCATAAGGGCAACATGCACACCAGAATTTAACACAAATGTTCTGTTTAACATTTTTATTTCTGTGAGTGATTTTGTAGGCAGGCCCCAGTGCACTGCTTTGCCCCAGGGCCTATAATGCCATTAAGAAGGCCCTGGACCCGAACACCAAAATATAATTGGCTGCCATCTGTGCAACAAAAGTGGCCCAAGTTTGCAAATTGGTCAGTTTTGAACTTGTAAAGACATGCTGTATACGTGTTTTGCAAGGTATGGAAAACTGCATGGATTTCAGCTTGCTGCAGGCAATGTTTGTTTTAATATCAGGCAAGTCAAGAGTAAAAAGTAAAAACCTGTACCAGCAGACCATAAAAGAGCCCACACAGACTAAAAAAACTGCCTACACACTGACATTGTAGACAAGCATATCAGTCACTGCCCTATAGGTCAGCCCGACCCTGGTTTCACATCTAAATCTAAATAAAGCTCTGTCCTGATTGTTAGACCTGCACTCACATTGGTAAACGATTCAGCAGGAAGCTTTCGGGCAGGGGAGTTCTCGCCTGCCTGCCGGCAGTGCTTAATTTGAGCTGGAGGGAGCCACCGCCACTTATTTTTGGGGACCGGACTTATTTTTCTGTATCAAATATTTACCAAGCACAAGAGAGGGAAAACCACAAAGATCAGAAAGATGGAGGTAGAGAAAGACAGCAAAACTGCCACAAAGGCAGAAAGCAGGAACCTACAGTAGTGAGATAAAGGGACAGGAAGTTTCTGGTAGAGGATTAAAGAGGCATGAAGTTGATTTAAGACTACCAGCCTTGGTATTCGGTGTGCCAATGTTTAATTGCACCGGCTGCAACCTCATGTGGCAAGGTTCAGCCAGGGCCGGACTGGCTACCGGGCGTTTTTGCATACTGCTGAGCTGGGGGCTGATGTCACTGCGGTGGGGGCTAATTTCGTTGATAGAGAATTGCGTGTGCTTCGAAATAAACAAAGCGAAACGAATTTCGTTCAGCACACGCAGGTCCCCATCAACGAAATCAGCCCCCAGCTCTGCAGCATGCCAAAACGCCCGGTAGCCAGTCCGGCCCTGGGTTCAGCCACTGACACTCATTCTTTTCCAAATTAAGCACTGCCCGCCTGGCTTCACTCTTTCTAGTGAGTGACTCCCTTTGTGTGAGGTTGTGGTTGCAGGGCCTAGGTCTTTCATAACACTTGTGATACTGCCATTTTTCATTCATTGCTCAGTATGTGTGTCAGGCACAATGAGCAATATTGTTGCAGAAGCAGCAGGTTTTTTCAGACAAAATGACATTCTGACCATTGCTAATTCTGTCATGAACTTCAAATCCTCCTGCTTAAAATCAACTCTGGTGCTAAGCAGCCCTAAGTAAATGTACAGAATTGTGAAACAATAAATTATATTAAGAACAAGAGATCTAGATCCAGCAATGTAGCAGGGCCAAAAAAAGGTGTGTTATATATTACGTAGTTTTCATGTTGTAGTGTGTTGCATTGTTTTTTTCTCACTTTCTGTAGAACCAGAACATTGAAAATATTAAAGTGACACAATTTAAACCCAAATTTACTGTGACATATATCACTAATCCATACAAAAAAGCAGATGTAGTTTAAAGAAAAATGAATGAACTTTTAGGTCCAAGCTTACACGGAGGATATGAAATAGGAGGACTGTTAGAGAAATAGATCCTCAATGTCAGTTTTACCCCTTGGAAGGGTGAGAGATGGAATTGAGAATGGAAGTGTGATGGAAGGAAACACTAACCAATTCTTTGCAATCCATCTGAGCACTAGAATGAAATATTAACCTCACCCAAAGAGAAAGTGCAGTAGGCACATTTTCACAGTTATATAATAGATAAAAGGCTTTCAAATTTTAATCAGCTTAAACATCTACAGATTCTTCCAGATCAGATCAAAAGCATCTCTTTATCCCTTTAATCTCTATTAAAGAAGATAATTCTCTCCAATGTGGCTAACTGTATTACGTCCGCTTTACAGTTTTCAATTTTCTCAGTCTGGGATTATTTTCAGCATCTTAATAACTGCAACTTTTCCTTTGAGTATATTGCACCAGCTTTACATTACCGTGGTTAATGTCAACTCACATCAAGTGAAATCTTCACTCACTGTCGCCTCAGAAACATATTTTTTAAGACTGAGAGACTATTTCCATAGAGCCACGTGTTTTAACATATGTTTTACTGTTCCATTTTCAACATAGGTTATAGGTAGAAAGAATTACTCTATTGTACTCATTGTCACTTTGGCAGGCTGCCCACTGTTAAGCTGGAATGGTGGAGGAACACTCTTCACCACCCCAGCCGTGGCTAGCATTCCAAATCTAGGGCCAGATGTATCAAGCCTTTTTGCGTTCGCAAATGGGCAGATTCGCAGAATCTGCCCATTTGCGAATGCAAAAATTGCTTTTCTGATGTAGCAAACCCAATTTTGTGATTACCGAATCGCAAAATGGGTTTGCGATTCTGTATTAGAAAGGGGCGTGTTTTGGGCGTCCCTTCCTAATACCGAATCGCATTGGTATGTATGAATGTTTTGTGACCACAATTGCGGTCGCAAAACATTTGCATTTTACCACCTCCTTCCGGGACCACCAAGATTTACAAGGTGGTTCCTATTCCGAAAAACAATAGCAGCAATCCCAATTTAAAGGGCTGCCCTAAGAAAAACAGCGGTTCCAACACTATTTCCTCTGAATTTGGAAAAGAAAGTGTTCCACCAATCTCTAAATGAGCTTGGTAAACCAAGATGTGGGTAGACATAACAGCTGTCAATTTTTGGCAGATGTTACATTACCAATCACCTCTAAATGAGGCTCTACGGATTTTCTTAGGGGCACAATAAGATCTCCAACTGTTTCTGTGTTAAATATATTGAATCACCTCCTGCGCCGACTCCCTGGCCCCCTCAAACACAGCAATACTACAAGATCCTGACCCCAGGCCAGTTGGTACACGGCAGAAGTCAGATCGATGAATTGCCACTGCAAATAACTGGAGCACAAATGGAGGATGAGTCAGGACAATGCAGAGAGGAGCATGTTCAAATTCGCCCTAAGAGACTACCACCAAATGATCTGGACCACCAAACAAACCACTCTGGCACACTCCATTGATGCAGCACCAACAGGAGCAAAGCAATCTCCATTGTGAAAGATTTCACCTCATCATCGGCCACCTCCAACTTGATTATCCCCTTGCAGGACCTCTGCAACTATCTCTCTCAAGTTTTCAGCAACAAAATACTGCCATTTACAGCAACTTCAGTCTACAACCAGACTCAACAGAAATCGCCAAATGCCTCCTAATCTTATTCAAATAAGTAATGCTAACCACATGGTCTGTCATCTCCCTAGAAGAAACTTCTGCCACCCTTAAGTTCATCTACTTAGGTGCTCATTGGACCCCAGCAACCTCACCCCTACTACAGAGGACTGCAAACCATCAGTGCCATGCTCACCACTCACCCCCCTCCTGAATGCCTCCACCTATCCCGTGACTTTCCAGATGCTTGGAAACACACAACTGTCCTCCCAGAGCCCCGATATCCCTACAGGTGGCAATGTTGCACTTTTCAAATGCTGTTTGATTTGATTTGATTGCTGATGAAACCCTTCACAGACTTTACAACCCACGCCAATCACAGACCAATCTCCCTGCTATAATTTCCAGCCAAGATCTTAGATAACATCATCAACAGACACCTCATTAAATACCTCCATGACCACTCACACCTTAACAACACTCTGTCTGGTTTCAGACCCAACTACAGCATGGAAACTGGCCTAATCGTGTCATAGATGACATCCACATGACTCTGGACAGAGAAGACACAGCACCCCTCATCCTCCTAGATTGCCCTGAAGCATTTGACACAGTCTCCCACCCCATTTCATCCAAAGCCTAGACGACACTGGAATCCAAGCACACTCACTCCGATGGAACTACTCCTTACTGACTGGAAGAGCCCAGTCAGTCAGCCTGGGACTGTACGCCTCAGACTCCTGCACCCTCTTCTGTGGAGTTCTGGAAGGATCCTCCCTGAGTCCGACCCTCTTCAACACACATATGGTCCCTCTAGCCAGCATCATCATCTCTCACAATATCAATGTCCTCTCCTACGTCGATGATGAGCAACTCATTCTCTCCCTCACTGACAAGACACCCAGAACCTGGATCAAATTGAATGTCTGCATGACTGAAATTGTCCACTGGATGAAGACCAACTGTCTAAAGCTGAACACCGACAAGCTAGAAATTGTGATCTTCGGGAAGAGCACATCACTGTAGGACTACTTCTGGTGGCCAACAGAGCTAGGTCGCACACCCACCCACACCAAGATCCTCACTATCATCGACAGCAAACTCAACATAACCACCCACATAAATGTTGTTACCTCCTCATGCTTCCATACCCTGAAAATGCTGATGAAGACCTTTAAATGGCTCCCAATCAGCAGCCAGAAAACAAACGATCATGCACACTCTGGTCACAAGCAAGCTGGACAATAGGTACACTCTCTAAGGCAGGATCAACAAAAAACTCACCAGAAGGCTCCAGACCATTCAGAACTTGGCGGTCAGAATCACTCTCAACTTCACCCGCTGCCCTCTCATCACACCACACCTGAAGGACCTCCACTGGCTCCCCATTCACAAATGAGCGCTATTCAAACTCCTCCCCTACACTTTCAAGCCATTGCATAAAACTGGATCTGCAAATCTCAACATATGTATCTGCTTTCACCAACCTTATAGACACCTTTGCTCGTCTGGACTTCTACTTGCACAAATCCCACACATATGAAAAACTAGATCCAGCGTTCAAGCCTTCACCTACATCACACCTAAAGCATGGAACAACCTGCAGCAGAAAAAGAGCCTCCTCCTCACTTCTTGAATTCTACGAGATGCTGAAATCCTGGCTTTTTGAGTCGTCCCTGTAGGTCCTAGGTGTTCCTAGACTCACACCTGCTCACAGGCAGGATACCCTCCCGGGTGATAGTGTACTCTACAAATCTGCATTACATAATATGTTATATATACATTAGTTAAAGCTTTGGGTGTAACTTGAATGCCTGCAATTTAATTATTCTAAATTGTAATTCTGTTACCTGGCCATCATAGTCTTTCTCTTCTTTGCACTCTTTAAGAATCTTTCTAGTTCCGGAAGGTTTACCTGTTATGCTAATTTATATATTTTCACTTCTTTGATGATGCTGTCCATGGAGTCATTAAAATTACTTTGAGCTAGCGGCATTTTTATAGTTTCTAGTGGATATTGTTTTCATGCTCTTCATCTTCATCACAAAGGTTTCTAACAAGAATAATGTGGACTTAACATCCTCTTAGTAAATAAATATAGCACACTCTCAGCACAAGAATTGAAGCTAGTTGTTCAATTAAAATAGCAAGTGAATTTATTCCAATCAACCAACTGCAAGACAATTATAATCTTGAGATTTTATTAAAGCTAATGCTTTCACAAACGGGTTAGGGTAAATTACAACAGCAAATGAAATAGATCTGACAAATTGAATATGAAATGCAGGTGCGGGCTTATTATTTCAAGTGCTACCTTGCTACAGGCAGATCAAACTGTACAGCAAATTAGCTTACTTAAGAAACACATCTTTGCATTAGAAATGGAATGCATAGATTGAAAGAAAGACTGCAGTTATAAATTGGCTTGCTTCATGAGCTAACCAACTGCAGTGGAGTCATAAGTCTAAATGGGTTAACTCCAAATTAGAAATAACAAGCTGCTTTTGAATTACCATAGCAATGAGGCGATCTCTGATATTATGACTAACGCCTTCGAGAGGTAAAGAACACAAATGATCTTATTACAAGTGGTCCAGTTAATTTGAATATATGTGCAGTAACTGCTGTTTCAGCACGTTTCTCAATTATGAGGTTTGTAATAAATACTAACTGGTTAAGCCTGCCAATATATACTAAGGGAAAACGCCCAGTATTTACCAGAACATCCAGATTTTGATGTGGTCAGTACCAACATACA
Organism: Triturus cristatus; assembly: GCF_964204655.1. Lineage (NCBI taxonomy): Eukaryota > Metazoa > Chordata > Amphibia > Caudata > Salamandridae > Triturus > Triturus cristatus. The sequence goes on along the minus strand of NC_140592.1, from coordinate 401,253,964 downwards.
TGTTATTCCTCAAAAACTCATAATTGGGTGGTATTTATCACATCAATAAATTTCGACTCTGCGGAGTATGATTTTATCAGGTGCAATTACATCACACCAATTACTGGACCACTAGTAATGAGGACCTACATATGAAGTTAGCTTCGGAAATGTGGTCATTCTATGATGCACTGTTGTGCTGCAGAAAGTTTTGTGTTTTGGAAATACCCCTTCATTGCATACATACTTGTGGCAAACTTGCTTTAAGAGGATACCAATAGCAAATTGGTTAACTGCTCTATTATAAAGAAATCAGCTACCCTTTGTGTGCCATAGAATGTATTTTATCACCCAAGTGAGAGATAGCCTGTTCCCACTGAATAACAGTACCAGCTGTCTAGTTTAAGTCAGGCAAGCTGGCAAACAGTGTTTAGCTTTCTGGCATGGAAAGACTTAGCAAAACTTAGAATGTGGTTTGGGTCAGCCCCTTGCTCATGATCGTTTCTTGTCTACTTCATTTACTTTCTTGTTATTTGATGTCTTCCCGTTTATTCCTTTTGCTGTATTAGTTCTCCCCATAGAGCATAGCTTCTTTGCAATCCTATTAAATAACCATCCACTGCTTAGATTCAGGAAACTACTATTTAGGCCTGGCTTGACAGCACAGATTTCGCTAGATCTTATATGTTCCACCTAAAAGGAGTACCACAGAAAGGGGCTTTGGATCTGCCCACATGTTTGTGGACAGGGCTGCGTGTTTTGATTGGGCAGAAGTTATGTGCTTCCACAGAAAAAGTGCTTCTCCTCCATGCAGCTGTGATTATTTTGTTTGTTTATCCAGATGCCTGAGCCAGGAACAGTATGGCTGTCTAGAGAAGGCTTTCTAGCACATATAAAGAATGAAATGTAAATGGTATAGAACTTGACCCCCTTTTGGAGGACATGCATGGCACTATAATGCTGCCAATGTGTGTTAGATAAGTAGATCATTTACATAGTTTATTTTACTCTGGCAGCAGCACAGATGAGAAGAGAGCAGTAATGAGGAATGTGCAGTTATGTGTTTAAGAGCAGTAGGGGATGCCAAGGACTACACTAATCTTTATGCATTTTTATATCTAGCTTAATAGTGCAGTTTTCATGAAATCCTATGTCATCTACAAAAAAAGAGCTTTCAGAACACTAGGAGGGGCTTAGGCTCCACCCACATCTAGGTTCCGCAGAGTATAGGATTTAATAGGGCCAAAGTTGTTTGCTTCCACAGAAAGAAAATGCTTGCTTTGCACTTTTAGGCTTGTGACAAAGCTTACTCTCAATGCAAAAGGACTGAGTTGAATATGGTGGCAAGTTAATGATCATGGATAAAGGCTCATCGTTGATTATGAAATATAATGATAAAGGCAGAAGGCCTGCCATTTTTTTAGTGGAAAGTACATGTTAACATCAATCCATTGGAGGGTGGATTGTTTTTACTTTGTATGAAACCCTGCAGAGTGGGATTTTGTTACATGGAATCTCACTGATTACTATACTAAGCAAGGGCTTTGGTGTTGTGTATATAGCAGATTTGCTCCGTGAGAATCCTTGTTAGGCCCTCTTAAAAGAAATAGTATTTTGCTTTGCCAACTCTAATTTTGGATACCTTTGTAATTTTATGATTGTGCACCCCGTGGTTGCCATGTGGCAAAGTTTACGCTAAAAAGAGGAGGCCTGAGTTGGTTATTGTGATAAACAATATACCTGATTGGTGCACCAGCTAAATTTATGTCAGATGCCTTACATCTGATCTATTTATTATGAAACGTTATGAGAAAGTCAGTAGGCTAAGCTACGTTAATGTGAAAAATAACTGTTAAATCCAACAGGTTTTTAACAGTGTCTAGTTATCACATTGTGTTACAGTCTATACAAAGGGCATTTTATTACATGTCATTTCACAGAACACCATTGTAGGCAATAGTTTTGGTTCTGGCCACCCACTCGTACAAACCCAATCCGTTTTCTCTGTGAAGATTCTTGTTCGGCACTATTGAGAGGAGTTGTATATTGTTTTGTAGACTGTGTATTTCTATATTTATAGTTTTATTGATGTATGTATGAGAGTTGCCAGTTTTTGTGCAATTGAATAGGACTGTGTGGGCTATGGCTTTACAGCAACAATAAAGGCTAAAGGCCCTATCGGTTCACTGGGAAACGTTATATCAGATTTCTTAGGTGTGATCTGTTTACAATGAAAAGTTATGACAAAGGAAGTAGACATGACTTACTTATTGTGAAAAGTATGTGTCAAAAGGCAATAGGATTGTAAGAGTAGTTTGTCACCACATTGTGCTAAAGCCTATAGATGGTTTGTTACATGGAATCTCAGAGGTTATCATAGTAGACAAGGGTTTTGGGGTTGGTGACCCACTGGAACACACCATTGGGATAGAAGATTTGCACTACAGTAATCCTTATTAGGTTCCATTAGCTGGGATTTTATATTGTTTTGACAGTGCTGACTTTATACATTTTTGTAATTTTATCAATGTGCACCTGATAATTGCCTTGTGCGATTATGCCTAACACAGTTGATCTGAGTTGGTTAAGGTGATAAACCAATGATAAAGGTTCTTGGTCGGATTGTGTATTATGAAAAGTTACAATAAAGGCAACAGGCATGACATATTGATTGTAAAAAGTGAACGTGAAAGTTAATAGGCATTGCTATTACTCTCTATTAAAGTTTCCAGATAGTATTTTTGTTAGATGGACTCTCACAGATTACCAGGGTAGGCAATGGTTTTGCTGTTCGTTACCCCCTCTGACAAACCATTGGTATAGAAGATTTGCATTGTGAGGATCCCTGTTAGATCCTCTCAGGAGAGATAGCAATTTGCTTTACCAATGGTAAACCCTGTATAATTTTGTAATTGTATGACTATCTGCCTGATGGTTGCCTTATGGGTGAATTTAGGCTCAATACAGCAGCCATGAGTTGGTTATGGTGACAAGCTCTGATAACAGCTATAGGCTTGCTTGGTCCACTTAGAAATGGTATTTAAAATACCATAGATCGGATCTGTTTATCATGAATAGTAACAACAAAGGCAATAGGCCTTATTTATTAACTGTGTTACACATACATTAATACCAATAGGCCTTCAAGGTTGGGTTGTTTTAGCACTATGTTAAAGCCTGCAATCATGTATTTTGTTACTTGCATTCTCACAGTTTACCTTTGTAGAGAAGAATTTTGGTGTTGGTTACTCACTTGGGGCAGAAGATTTGTACTGTAATAATTCTTGCTACAGCCTGTCAGGATGCTGTAAAAACAATTAAATAATACATACATTCATATATTTAAATATATATCCATATTGAAACTTAGAGGGCCTTGAAAGCAGCCCACTTCTGCCATTGGTCTATCTGAATGTACTTTATCCTCTGCTTCCAACCATGACAGTGTACTGCATGGGGTAATGGTGAAAACAAACAGAACGGTTCAGTGGGACTCTTATTAATTCAGTGAATATAACTCTCTTGACATGAAAAAAACTCAATGTATTCTCCAAAATAGATATAGTAAGTCATGTATAAACAAAATTAATGCAGATGGCACAGTGCTCAAAGGTGCAGTGATGTGCAATATTTACAATGGTACATATATACAAGCAGGATGTCTCAATGTTCAATTCAATACAACAGTTTGATATGTATTCACTGGTTACTGTCTTCAACTGATTGAATAACAGACAATACCTATTAAAAATGTAGATGTCTCAACCCTACACACAAATTTCGCGGGTCTATTCAGTACCCAAACGTGCCGTCTGGCACAACACCTATTTGGGTAGAATGTAAAGAGAGGCTATTTTACTACATGCATCAGCTATATCTGTCCTAATGAAACATTATTTAAGAAGCAGAGACCTACCTCCAAACAGTGTACATAATTTGTGTGCTGTGGTGGTCAATGTTAGTTGGCCACAGGATCCCAACTAAAGAGAATAAATACGTCCGATTAAAGATTTAGAAGCATAGGTACTTCTGCTTTCATCCCATACCAATGTCACCAACCCATGGTTAAGACTAATGAGCAACACCATAAACTCATTTCCCCTTAAGAATGTAATAAAACCTCACAAGCTGTGCAATGTTATAGCTACTGCCCGTAAACAATCGCCCTGTCACTTAATCCTGTATATTGTAATTGCGAGCAATCATATGTGCCAACAGTCTCCTCGAGTCATGTAAACAAAGGTAGTGAATACAATATTGGGGTAATGGTTCAGTCCACATCAGTCATTGGCTCTCTTGCACTGTGAATGACAGTGTTTTCTGATGATGTGCACATTCACCTAAAAAGGAGCGTGCTTCAGTGTCAACGCTGATTGGCCAGTCCTTTAGTTTTTAATTTCTTTATTTTATAGTTCCCTATCCCTTCCATTTCTCTGCTTCTCCTCTTTTTATTTCAAGTTTTATTAAGAGTATACTACGGCTCCCCAAGCAGTGATAACATGTCACTTGTTTGCCGCTCACTTCATCTGCAGTGCGTCACATCTCGCAGGGCCAGTTCCTTTAAACCAGATAACCAATATGTAATGCTGCTGTCCATAGTGTATCATTGTTTTACCATTTCATGATGGCCAACATGTTGGTGGCATTGCAGGAACTTTAAAGCAATAGACTATGTTCAGTACCACAGGAAGACGGACACCTGCTTCTAAATTTAGTTTAATTACTGCAAGAATAGCCCTGCTGTGTTTAAACCAGATCATGTTTTATTTTTTTTTACTTGTTTTGGGTCTGTTTATTATGGTTGTGTCAGATGGTGAATGAAAGAATGAGTCAGTGGATGAATAGATGCAGGACTGAAAAGATGAGTTGGACTATTTTTATGAAGGATATTTAGGGCACATTATTTTTGTGAGAGCTTTTTTCTGTATACTCATAATTGCAAGGCCACCCATTGTCACTAATACTGGAAAGAGATTACTTATTTCTGTATCTTAGCAGTAGCTACTCCAATGCCTAATTTGAGCCGGTGGTTTCCGGTGCTTAGCACCCGCACTTTATCATCAACACCGGCGCTTTTCATGAGCGCCAGTTAAGGACATATTCATGGAGAGATTAAGTGATTTGCTAAGAATCACAGGATGTTGTGCCGAGACTCAAACCTGGTTCCCGTTCTCTGAAGTTGCCAGCTCTGGCCATTGTGCCACATCCTCTACTCACTTTCATGGTTAGTTGGTTCTGTTTTAGCGCCGCGCTAACAGGAGAACTGGTCTTGTGCGAACTGCCTACAGATGAGAGCCCCGTCACTTATGTTTTTTACAAACTACCCACTAACTCATCTGTAATATTGCATACAACTTCCCGCTAATGTTACTGTTGTATTACTACTTATTCTTCTAATTAGCAGCAGTATTTCTGTTTATGATATTCTGACATACAACTTTTGGCATTATAGAAGCAATTAGCTGAACCAGGACTGTAGTGACCTTCTGTCAATCAGCCATATCTCTTTACACCCAGCTTTCCCACCCTCTCTCTTATCCTGATCACCTCTTGTATCCAGGGAACTGGTAAAAGGAGTATTTCCTAGCAACCACGTTACTTTCCGATCCGCGCGGATCTGTGTTACCGTTAGGAGTGACGAGGGAAGAGAAATTGCTGCTGCAGTTTCCCTTAATCACATTTAAGTCAAGCTAATTGCTACTGAGGGAAGAACAGGGGTACTCTGGAGAGTCATGCCTGGGACAAATATCCGCGCGGCACTCTCCCGTTTGACAGCTATGCCCAGGGGCTACTCGAGCTAATGTGTCAGCTGGAAGAGCTCATTTGCACACTACAGTGCTGCTCCAGTTTTTTGCAAAAGATTGTAGGAATGCTCCTGAGCTTAAACAGGTGTACGAATAATTATGGTTTCTAAATATGTATGTGCATAAATGCACGACAGAACAATGTAGTCAGAAAGAAAATATAGCCATTGTTCTAGTCATGAAATGCTAATGAGAACTGCTGCCACCTAGTGCTCACAAGAACTTCTGCCACCTAGTGCTCACAAGAACTGCTGCCACCTAGTGCTGAAAAGAACTGCTTCCACCAAATTCTGACATGAACTGTTGCCACCTAATGGTGACCAGGATCACCTCCACCTAATGCTGAGAACAGCTGCCACCGAAACATGACAGAAGAGGTAAGTAACTATGGACAAGTAGTTCATTGTTGGGTTGGATGTTCATCTATTACAGTGATTTTCTATATTAGCATTTCAATTTCTTTCCAGAACTCAATGTGCAAAAATACCATAGGATGTTTGCACTGGTGCAACGAATATACCACGCCAGTGGCGTAGCAAGGGGATGGGGGACGGTCCACCCCGGGTGACACGAGTTTTGGGGGCGGCAGCCTTATGCAAGAATCACCAGCACAAACCACCCCCCACACACACACCCCACACCCCCGCTCTTACATACGGCCGCCGTGGCAAACACAGGGACCACCATGGGCGGCAAAAGGCCTAGCTAAGCCCCTGAACCACGCCAAATCCAACTGCTTGTGTAATAGACTTGGAGCAAAGGGAATTTGCACCATAGGAAATATGCAAAAGAAACATTCACACAATTTTTCGGTATTTAATGGGAAATGAAGAAAATAATATTTTTCCACTTTTCTAACATGAATAATTTGATTTCTCTTTGATACAAAATGTGTTTATTCAGTGTCTAATAAATAAGGAACAAAAATACTGTAAAGCTGGTTTGCTCTGTTGAGAAAATATAGGTTAATGCAGCAGTATTTTTTTTGTGCAAAAATCTCTATTACACACATTAGTTTATAGGCATAACGTATATGTTTCATATGTTTGACAGTGGTTCCACAATTTGTTTTCTCTAGTTTCGCTTATGGACTGGGATAAAATGTTTTTACTGCATCCAATCCATTTTACGAAAGTAACAAATTACATTTGCTCTGTTTTTTCACCATTGGAGGAATACAGAGATCTCTTTCTCTCACACACAGATGCTCTTTTTGTCTTGCTCTCTTCCAGTCTCTCTCCTGTACTCTCTCACTGTGTCTCTCACACAGTTGCGGCTTCCTCTGAACGGGGTGGTGGGGCGGGGGTGGGTTATTGAAAAAAAAACCAAAAAACGTACTTGCTTTGTGGCCTCATCCACCACACGCCTCTTCTCCGTCTTCTTGTCTTCTTCCCAACTGCCGCCTGTAGCCTGCACAGGAAGCACCCAAGCTTCCGACTTTGCAAAGCCAATCACGACGCTGCAGAAGCAGCGTTGTGATTGGTCTAAGCGGCCTGTTTGACCGCCCAGGCAGTGCCTGAGGGAGGCTGGGCATGTTCTCCACGGGGCTGTGCAACACAGCCCAATGCAGAACATGCCAACCATGCATGACTGTTTGGCCGGAACTAGAGGGCTGGTCAAAGCGTCATACACTTGTGGGGAGGGAGTGCAAACCACTCCTGCTCCCTCTGTGGTGAGCCACCCCCGCCCAAAGTCACAAAGTAAAAAAAAATTATAATAACTTCTTGTTATTTTCAATGTATTGTTATTTTCCACTCCTCAACAAGCAGTGGGGTCATGCTCCTCCGCCTTACTGGAGGAGCCGCCACTGCTCTAATATACGCAAACTCTGTTTCTCAGTTTCTCTCTTTCTTTCTTGCAGTCTAACCCTATATCTCTTACCAGGTATTCACAGGATCTGAGTTTACCCTGAGTTTATTCCCCCTCACAAGGCAGAGAACCGGGCAATAATTCCCTTTATCACTCGAGTACAAGGATGTTGTCAGTGCACAATCTTTTTAAGAGGATTCCTTGGAATATTCCTGCTGTAAGAAATTGGGTTATTTGTTGTGCAGGATGTGAGGCAAAATTGTCTCCTAACTGGGAATCAAGCACCCCATTGTAGAACTTAGCCCTCTCATGGTTGCGAAGCAGAGCAGTCTAAGGTCTACTCAGGGGAGTAAGTGTGGGCTAGTAATTGCAGGCAAGCAATAAAAACATGTAAATAACCAAGAGGGAGTGAGAAGCTAAATGGGGGCAACCCTTCGCCTCACTCAATATGTTCAATAAATAATCAAGAGATGGTTAACCTATCTAGTAGAGAACTCTTAACGTCTAAGAGGTCAGTTGACTGGTCTCAAAATATCTCACAATGGTAGAGGATCTGCACCCTGGTAAATTGGTACGTCTCTGGCATCTCATGGATCATATTAGTAGGATCCTCACCCACAGGTACCACAGGTGGCATGCTTCATCATCGGATCCTCACCCATTACACCTAGTGTGAGTGAGTAGGCTCAGCACTGTTCGGAAGCAGAGCTCTGTTAAAGAGATAACAGTTGCAAATTAAAATTGCCGTCAAGATCTTAAGTCCTGTTTACTAGCAAGGTCCTTGGGCACGAATAAAAACATTGGGATGTTCAGTGGGTATGAAGACCCCTAACATTGATGGGTCAATAGGTCAACATGTTTCAGCCTGTATCTAGTGCCACCAAGAGACAGCAGGCTTTCTTCAGGACCGACTGTGTAAGTAGAATGTCTACAAAATAGTTAGTAGTAGTTTACACAAACATTAATATCATGAAGGATGCAAACATACAGACCATATTTGACTTTTTTCTTTAATGGTGTCTGAAGCAAAAAACACACAATTGCATTTTTGTTAGAGGGTAATTGTGGCCCTCATATATGGTATTGTCTCATGCTTATGCACACATAGAGTGATGTGTGCGACAGGGCATTTACACATGTGAGCTTCCCCCTCCAAGACATCAGACATGATATATATCTACATATAAAAACATTTAAAGGCACACACAGAAAGGCAAATAAAACTAAAATTTATTTGCAGATATTGTCCAGCATGCATACACAAGTGTTTATCAAAGTAGAGTTTCCCTAACACCTATATATGTTCTATATAATAGGCTTCATGAGGTAGTGGGGGTGGGCGACACTCTAGGAGAATAAAAGAGAAAATTTGATTTTTTCACTGGGAATCAAGGACAGATGGTCTCCGGTTTCCGATTAAAAAGAAGAAACCCCCCTCACCTACTTCATCAAGGGACTTTGCCCTCTCTATCACCTACTTGGCTCACCACACTCTCCTGATGTTGGCTGCGTCTTCTGGGTGGGCCGTTTTTATGTTGAAATCAGGAGGAAAATGCTGGTTGTCATGTGACAAGTTTTAGGTGATAGGAAAGCAAAATGCATTGGTTGAAATGCGTTTCATAGCCATAGAATCTTATTTGTGGATGGCGGGACGATTTGGTCCAGAATAGTAGTCCCGCTGTCCCTTAGTATAAAGATAGTTTAAATTATACTGATCACCATAATGGCTATTCTGAGGCAGTGCAAGGAGCAGGGAGGATGGGAAATGTAGTCCTGCTTCAGGCATCAGAAGGCCTCCGATATCTCCTATTGGTTGCAGGAGAATCATGTGCGCTAGGAAGGTTGGGAAATGTGAATCCTACTGACCTATCTATGAATGCCCACTAATAGTATAAGGCCTACTACAGGTCAGCCCCTACCCGGGCAGGGTCCCTTCTGTGCCAGGCTACCTGTGCACAATTACCGGCCTACGCACCACTGTAGTCTAATGCGTGCAGCCTACACACATGTGCACACATGTTTAGCGCAACCAGCTCAGCACCCTTTACACCTGCTGCACTGTAGTGGCCTCTTCGTAAAAGTCAGACACTGGTCGTAAACACTCACAGTCCAATTACCGGGAAAGGTTTAAAAAATGAGTGATCAAAAACACAAAATCTGGGTCAAGTAAATGGGTGAAACCCATTTTGATACACTTGCATTGACATATATTAATTGCCTTTGCACAAAAAACAATCAGCTACCCCAACATCACGTATTGGCTTCTCCTAGGGTTGCATAACTGACCTTTTCTACCTAACTAGTCCTGTTGCTTAATGTTAGACCTGGCATCATTGGCATGAGTCTCTCCTCCATTTTTTTTCTGTTTGCCTCCTCTGTTTACGATGTTTTTGCTGGTTTATTGCTTTGGGCACTGTGGCACTGCTGATCAGTGCCACGGTGCAAGTGCTCCCTATGTTAAATTGTTACATTGATTGGTGTTACCATGATTGGCTTGGTTGACTTACTGTTCAGACCCTAGTCTAGTGTACTGCGTGTGCCAAGGGCGTGTAAGTTAACTGCTGCTGGTGGGCTTGCAGCACTGGTTGTGCCACCCACAGAAGCAGCATGTAAAATGTGTCTCAGGCCTGCCACCGCAGCGCCTGCGTGCAGTCCCTGACTGCCGTGTCGACTTGGCAAGGAAACCTACTTGCCAGTCCCTAAACCTTCACTTTGCCACATTTCAGACACCTCTATGGTAGGCCCTAGGGCAGGGTGCATTGTTGGTAAAAGGTAGGTCATGCCCTGATGTGTGTGGCATGACCTAATAGTGAATTACAGCCATTTTCGTTTTTCACTATTGAAGGGCTACCTGCCTCCCATAGGCCAGAATGGGCAGACGGATTATTAACTCCATTATAATCTATCTGACTCAGGGAGCATGGTAGCAGGTCGAGTTTAGTATCCCTGAACTCAGAATTTAATAACACACCCTTTAGGATGGATGGTTTTTAAATTCTATGTTTGAAAATAACCCTTTTAGAAAGTGGCTATTTTCTTGTCCAACTATCCACCGCTCTCTGCTGGTTTGGTGTGTGTCAGGGGCTGGGTGGCTCTAGAGGTCTGAATGAGTCAGTGTGGGGTGAATGAGGCATTTACACATCGAGTGAGGGAAGAGTAGCCTGCCCTGCCTGACACAATGCTGGCTCCACCTCCTGCTGGGCGACTGATAGCCCTGCTCCTGCCAGTGACAATACTGGCTCCGCCTCCTGCTGGGCGGCTGAGGACCCTGCCCTGCTCAGTGAATAGGCCAGGTGCCTCTGCCTGGCAACACCCACAACAAACCTGAGATGGTGGGAATTTCCCTGCTAGGACAAAGGGAACAAAGGAGAAATGGGGTATAAGAGAAGGACCCCTGAACCAAGAACTCAGATCACTTCTGACAAGGAAACCTGTACCAAGGACAAGAAGCCTGCTGATCTAAGGACTTGCCTCCCCTTTCTGCCAGAGTGCTGTTTTGCTGTGGAGGAACCTGAAAGCTGCTTCTTTATTTTTGCCAAGGAACAAGGAGAGAGGAACTTGGTGTGTACTCTCTGAACACTTGCTAGGAAATCTCCAAGGGCTGGAAGAGTGCCAGTCTCCTGTTGAAGTCACAGGGCCAAAGGACTTCACCATCTGCTGAATTGCTGAATTGCTGGAAAGTGTTGTTTCCAGTACACAAGGGAAAATCTGCAGTCTCGACGCCGCCGACGCCGCCGAATCCAGCTCGACATCGTGAGTAACGGCTCCAGTGTCCCGAGCCTTCGACGCCGGCTGCCGGGCCCGATCGACGCCAGCAGCAAAGCCAGTGAGCAGTGGGTATCGGCCCCGGCTCCAAGTGACCCCGTCTCGACGCCGGTATCGACGCCAGTGAGGAGTGAGTATCGGCTCCACCTCCAAGCGACCCCGTCCCGACGCCACTGCTGATCGCATCGACTCGACGCCCTTCTCGACGCCGTGAGCGCTGCTCCGGCCCGACATCCCTCGACGCCGCTGCAGATCGACCCGACTCCGAGGCACGATCGACGCCGACCTCGACGCCGACATCTCGACGCCGTGGATCATCGTTTTCTTCATTTCTCAAGGTACTGTACTTGTGGGGTCTGTTGCAACTCCAGGCTCGACGTAGCGCTCCTCGCGGTCGACGCCGAACCTTGGGAATCCTGTAGACTCGACGTCGTGTGACTCCTGTGGGGGTCACATTGTTGCCAAAGAACTGTGTTTCAGAAGAATACTCAATTTTGTTGCTAAACAACTATTTGCCAAGAAGAAACCTTACTTGAACTATCATTTTTTCCTTCCAAAGAGTATTTATTAAGACTGTGGTATATTTTTGTCGTTATTTGGTCTTGTGCTAAGCCTTATATAAAAATACTATTTTTATAATAACTTCTGTGTCGTGTCCATCTGTAGTGTATTCACTTTATTACTGTATGTGGTCATAAATGCTTAACACACTGCCTCTGAGATAAGCCTGTCTGCTCTGCCAAGCTACCAAGGGGGTAGCAGGGGTTATCTGAGTGTGTAATCCCCTTTCCCTGACTAGAGTTGGTTGGTCCCTATTTGTCAGAAGTGTATACCTCTGCCAACTAGAGACCGCCGGTTCTAACATTGGTGGTCAGCGGTGAGGATTGAACTTTGCATTGATTAGTGTACGCTACATAGTGAAAGCAGACCATAACACAGCCACAGTCTGTTTTGGTAGGATATCCTATTTTTGTTCTCCGCTTTCCTGGAACTTATTTTTTAAACACTGCCAGTTTTGACCATGGAGAATGCCGGAGCTGCTACACCTGTGGAGAATGTTGTGGGGGAATTTGATAAGGAGAAGATAGATTCCTACACGCTAAAAGATCTAAAAGGATTTTGCAAGCAGTTTAAAGTTCCTACCACAGGTGTCACAAAGAAAGACGGCTTCCTCAAAGCGCTGATAGCCTGGTTAGAGGCCAGAAATCCCTCTGATCCGGTGGTGGTACCGAAAGAGGAAGAAGAAGAGGAAGAGCCCACAGGTGGGCCAGTGTCATCTCCAGGCAGTAGTGCATCCTCTAGGAGCCTTTCCCCTGAAGAATTAGAAGACCGGGAGAGGGAGAGGGGGTACAAGTTAGAAATGGTAAAACTTAAATTAGGAGGGCAGTTGGAATTGGAAAAAGCCAAGAGCCTGAGAGAAGCTGAAATGGAGAGCAAAAGATTAGATTTTGAAAGGGAGAAGTTAGCATTTGAACGTGAGAAGATGTTGAGGGAGATGGAACTTAAAGAAAAGAGTTTAGAGTTGAATCCCTCTGGTGGCAGCGCTCCATCTATGCCTGCAGAAAGTAGGTTTTATTTTCCTAAAGATGTGATCAAAGATTACAGTAAGAATGAAGATATTAGCCAATGGTTTAAAGCGTATGAGTTAGCATTGTTGGCCCACCGGGTCCCTGAGAAAGATTGGGGAACGGGGTTGTGGAGCCGCTTTACAAATGAAGGGAGAGATATCTTGTTGAGCATGCCTGAAGAGGAAAGGGCGTCTTATACTCATATGAAAAATGCTTTAATGCTGAGATATGGCTTAACTCCAGAAAAGTACAGACAAACCTTTAGAGAATGTAAGAAGTTGCCTGGTACTACGTGGGTTGAATATGTGTCTATTTTTTGCAGAGCCATGGATGGTTGGATAAAGGGTAGCAAGGTTGATAGTTATGATGCTCTTTATGATTTGTTTGCTCGGGAGCACTTGTCTAATAACTGTTTTCCAGAGCTACGCCAGCACCTTGTTGATAGCAAGATATCTAACCCTAGAAAACTTGCTGAGGAGGCGGACCGCTGGGTCAGTACCAGGGTCCACAAGGGTCCAGTGGGAGACTCAGCCAAAGGTGGGCAGGGTCCCCAGCAGAAGAGTGGGGGGGACAGGGGTAAACAGAGGGAGTTCTAGAAAGGGCCCCAAAGTAATCCCCAAGGGAACCAAGGGAAGGGTTCCCAGCCTCCCCCTGGAAAGAAGCCAGAGGCCCCGACAGGTAAACCTGTTCCAAGGGGCCCCATGACCTGCTACGCTTGTAAGCAGGTGGGACACCGTTATTATGATCCCCAGTGTCCCATGAAGGATTCCAATGCACCACCACGTGCACCCCCACGTCAGGTGACGAATGTAGCCCTGGGAGGAAATGAGATGGGTGCCCCCGGTGGGTGGGGTCCCGCAGAAATGTCCCTGGTCTCTTTAGGAGACGTGGAAATGGTCCCTCCAACCCCTCTACCTAGTAACACTAAGAAATATAGGCAGTGGGTGACCATTAATGGCCATAGGGTGGAAGCTCTCAGAGACACCGGAGCAAGTGTGACAGCTGTCAAGTGTCACTTGGTGTCCAGAGACCAGGTGGTCCCTCATGCATTCTACCCCGTTGTAGCTGCTGACAACTCACAGAGTCAGTGTGAGGTAGCTCAAGTTCCTTTTGAGTGGGGGGGGGGGGGTCTCAGGTACTCTTCAGGTTGCTGTGAGGCCCGCCATGCCTGTTGATTGTCTCCTGGACAATGATTTGGAGGACTCCCCTTGGGCTAAGGTGGAGAGAAAATCGCATCTGGAAATGTTGGGTCTGCCTGAGTGGGTGTGTGTGACCACCCGGTCCATGTCAGCTAGTAAGGGTGTTGATGGGGGCCCGGAGCCTGAAAGTATGGCCCAGGTCTCAACCGTGAAGAGAAGAGGCAGGGGGCGCGGGAAACCGTCCCCCATCGTTCCCGCGGTCCACGAGGGAGCAGACCCTGAGGGGGATGCCCTGGAACCAACAGGAGAACAAGTGGCTGAACTGGGAGACCTGCCCGAGCTGACCCATTGGCAGCAGGATGGTGGTCCCTCCAGGGAGGAATTTTGTGCTGAACAGAAAGTGTGCCCTTCTCTTGTGGGTATGAGGCAGCAGGCCTCAGCCCAAACGACAGGTGATTAGTCAGGATCACATTGGGTCTACTGGGAGAACGACCTCCTGTATAGCGAGCCTAAGGCTGCTGAGCCTGGGTCAGCCCGTGTGCTGGTGGTACCCCAGCGCTTCAGAGCCTTCCTACTGGGGTTGGCTCATGACGTTCAGTTAGCTGGACATCTGGGGCAGGACAAGACCTATGACAGGCTTGTCACCCATTTTTATTGGCCCCAGATGAGAAGGGATTCAGATATCCATTGTAGGACCTGTCAAACTTGCCAGGCAAGTGGGAAAAGCGGGCGGAAGCAGAAGGCTCCCCTCCAACCTTTTCCCGTCGTCAGTACCCCCTTTGAGCGAGTGGGGATTGACATTGTGGGGCCACTGGACCCCAAGACAGCCATGGGCAACAGGTTTATCCTGGTCTTGGTGGACCATGCCACCCGGTACCCGGAAGCCATCCCTCTCCGAACAGTGACGGCCCCAGTGGTGAGACGGGCACTGATGGGTGTTTTCTGCCGCATGGGGTTCCCCAGAGAGGTGGTGTCAGACCGGGGCACCAACTTCATTTCGAATTATATGAAGTCTCTGTGGAAGGAGTGTGGGGTAACCTACAAGTTTACCACGCCTTACCACCCTCAAGGTAATGGGCTGGTTGAGAGATTCAACCGGACCCTAAAAGGCATGATCATGGGTCTTGAAGAACCAATGAGGCATAAATGGGACGTCCTCTTGCCATGCCTGCTGTTTGCTTACTGTGAGGTGCCACAGAAGTCTCTAGGGTTCAGCCCATTTGAGCTTTTGTATGGTCACCCGGTAAGAGGACCTTTGAGTCTGGTTAAAGAAGGCTGGGAGCAATCTCCCAGGAAACCTCCCCAGGATGTATATAGTTACATGCTGGCCTTTAGGAACCAGACTCGGCGCTTCAGAGATCTTGCTCAGGCAAATCTGGAGGCCAGCCAGGAAGAGATGAAGCGGTGGTACGATCAGAATGCCACTCTGGTTGAGCTTCAACCTGGTCAGAAAGTTTGGGTCATGGCCCCTGTGGAACCTTGTGCGCTCAAGGACAGGTGGACTGGACCATTTGAGGTTGTGGAGAAAAAGAGCGATGTCACCTACTTGGTGGACTTGAAGTCTCCCAGGAACCCCTTAAGGGTCCTGCATGTCAACCGGTTAAAGCCCCACTTAGAAAGGTCCGAAGTGGGCATGCTCCTAGCCACAGATGCTGGAATGGAGGAGGAAAGTGAGCCTCTTCCTGACCTCCTGTGTGCAAAAGAGCAAGATGGGTCAGTGGATGGTGTTGTCCTCTCTGACACACTGACCCCTGAGCAGCAGCAAGATTGTCGCCATCTGTTGGTACAATTCCCTGATCTGTTCTCCTTAATCCCTGGTGTCACTCAGTGGTGTGTCCATGATGTGGACACTGGGGACAGCACTCCTGTGAGGCACAAGGCCTACAGGGTGACTGAAAAGGTCAGAGCATATATCAAGGAGGAGGTCTCCAAGATGTTTGCCTTAGGGGTGGTTGAGTCCTCTAGCAGTCCTTGGGCCAGCCCAGTGGTCTTGGTCCCAAAGGCTGCAGCGCCTGGTGCTTCACCAGAACTTCGGTTCTGTGTGGATTACCGAGGACTCAATTCGGTCACCAAGACTGACGCGCACCCCATCCCCAGAGCTGATGAGCTCATCGATCGGTTGGGGGCTGCCCGGTACCTTAGTACGTTTGATCTAACGTCTGGGTACTGGCAGATCGCCTTGAATGATGCGGCAAAAGAGAGGTCTGCATTCTCCACACCAGATGGGCACTACCAGTTCCGTGTGATGCCCTTTGGGATGAAGAATGCCCCTGCCACATTCCAGAGGTTGGTTAACCAGGTATTGGCCGGGCTGGAAGATTTCAGCGCCGCCTACCTGGACGATATAGCAGTGTTCAGCGCCAGCTGGGAGGAACACTTGCGCCACCTCCAGGAAGTGTTGTTGGCCCTGCGCAGAGCAGGCCTCACAATCAAGGCCAGTAAGTGCCAGATTGGGCAGGGTTCAGTGGTGTACTTGGGGCACCAAGTAGGGAGCGGCAAGGTGGCCCCCCTGCAACCCAAGATAGATACCATCCTGGCTTGGGAACCGCCCAAAACCCAGACTCAGGTGAGAGCCTTCTTGGGTCTCACGGGTTACTACAGGAGGTTTGTCAAGGGGTATGGCAACATTGTGCACCCCTTGACCTCGCTGACTTCCAGGAAGCAGCCGAGACTTGTGATCTGGACTGACGCCTGTCAGAACGCCTTTGACACCCTGAAAACTGCAATGTGTACAGCACCGGTCCTCCAGGCACCCGACTTTTCAAAAGAGTTCATTGTCCAGACAGACGCTTCAGAGCATGGTGTGGGGGCTGTTCTAGCACAGATGAATGAGGAGGGCCGAGACTTACCTGTAGCCTTCATCAGCCAGAGGTTACTTCCCAGGGAACAAAGGTGGAGTGCGATAGAGCGTGAGGCATATGCTGTGGTCTGGGCGCTGAAGAAGCTAAGACCCTACCTGTTTGGGACTCACTTCCGGGTTCAGACAGACCACAGGCCCCTCAGATGGTTAATGCAGATGAGGGGTGAGAACCCAAAGCTGTTGAGGTGGTCCATTTCCCTACAGGGGATGGACTTTACGGTGGAACACCGCCCTGGTACAGATCACGCCAATGCTGATGGTCTGTCCAGATTTTTCCGCCTTAGTGATGAGGACTCCCTGGGTGAAGGGTAGTTCTCCCCACATTTCAGCTGGAGGGGACACGTGTTAGACCTGGCATCATTGGCATGAGTCTCTCCTCCATTTTTTTTCTGTTTGCCTCCTCTGTTTACGATGTTTTTGCTGGTTTATTGCTTTGGGCACTGTGCCACTGCTGATCAGTGCCACGGTGCAAGTGCTCCCTATGTTAAATTGTTACATTGATTGGTGTTACCATGATTGGCTTGGTTGACTTACTGTTCAGACCCTAGTCTAGTGCACTGCGTGTGCCAAGGGCGTGTGAGTTAACTGCTGCTGGTGGGCTTGCAGCACTGGTTGTGCCACCCACAGAAGCAGCGTGTAAAATGTGTCTCAGGCCTGCCACCGCAGCGCCTGCGTGCAGTCCCTGACTGCCTTGTCGACTTGGCAAGGAAACCTACTTGCCAGTCCCTAACCTTCACTTTGCCACATTTCAGACACCTCTATGGTAGGCCCTAGGGCAGGGTGCATTGTTGGTAAAAGGTAGGTCATGCCCTGATGTGTGTGGCATGACCTAATAGTGAATTACAGCCATTGGTGTGTACTCTCTGAACACTTGCTAGGAAATCTCCAAGGGCTGGAAGAGTGCCAGTCTCCTGTTGAAGTCACAGGGCCAAAGGACTTCACCATCTGCTGAATTTCTGAATTGCTGGAAAGTGTTGTTTCCAGTACACAAGGGAAAAAACCGCAGTCTCGACGCCGCCGACGCCGCTGAATCCAGCTCGACATCGTGAGTAACGGCTCCAGTGTCCCGAGCCTTCGACGCCGGCTGCCGGGCCCGATCGACGCCAGCAGCAAAGCCAGTGAGCAGTGGGTATCGGCCCCGGCTCCAAGTGACCCCGTCTCGACGCCGGTATCGACGCCAGTGAGGAGTGAGTATCGGCTCCACCTCCAAGCGACCCCGTCCCGACGCCACTGCTGATCGCATCGACTCGACGCCCTTCTCGACGCCGTGAGCGCTGCTCCGGCCCGACATCCCTCGACGCCGCTGCAGATCGACCCGACTCCGAGGCACGATCGACGCCGACCTCGACGCCGACATCTCGACGCCGTGGATCATCGTTTTCTTCATTTCTCAAGGTACTGTACTTGTGGGGTCTGTTGCAACTCCAGGCTCGACGTAGCGCTCCTCGCGGTCGACGCCGAACCTTGGGAATCCTGTAGACTCGACGTCGTGTGACTCCTGTGGGGGTCACATTGTTGCCAAAGAACTGTGTTTCAGAAGAATACTCAATTTTGTTGCTAAACAACTATTTGCCAAGAAGAAACCTTACTTGAACTATCATTTTTTCCTTCCAAAGAGTATTTATTAAGACTGTGGTATATTTTTGTCGTTATTTGGTCTTGTGCTAAGCCTTATATAAAAATACTATTTTTATAATAACTTCTGTGTCGTGTCCATCTGTAGTGTATTCACTTTATTACTGTATGTGGTCATAAATGCTTAACACACTGCCTCTGAGATAAGCCTGTCTGCTCTGCCAAGCTATCAAGGGGGTAGCAGGGGTTATCTGAGTGTGTAATCCCCTTTCCCTGACTAGAGTTGGTTGGTCCCTATTTGTCAGAAGTGTATACCTCTGCCAACTAGAGACCGCCGGTTCTAACACTTAAAAACACATTGCAACTCTTAGGTGCAACACAACACCAAGACTAGATAGACTAGGTAGACCAATATCTACTGGCATGTACTAAACTTCACTGTTTGCTCAATTACATACACCATATAAATGCCATAAGGACAGACTGGCCCAAAAAGGCCAGCGTAGACTGGTTAAAAAATGCATGAATTGACAGTTGGTGTACCGTAGGGCTCAGCTCTAAACCCTACTCTGTTCAACGTTTATCTTACACCATTAGCGGTAGGGAAAGAGTCTTTGGGAGCTAAAGTAATTTCACATGCAGATGACACCCAGCTTCTCTTTTCCTGTGGGAAGGGAGATGAGTTTGCTGGGGAGCCTATTAAAACTGCCTCTCTAAGATCTTCCAGTGGTTGGCAATTAATCAGCTAAAATGTAATTCGGATAAGACCGAGATTATAATCTTTGGTTCATCTTCACCAGATTTATAGAGATCCTTTTTTGGCCGAAGGATGCTCCTCCTCCATGCCCTCAACAGGGCTCAATAAAGAATTTAGGCATCAACTTTGATAGTGCCCTTTCCTTTTAACCACGGATCCAGGTCATGATAGGTTCTTGCTTTGAGATGATTCAGATGGTGAAAAAAGTCCTGCCCTTTTATCTAAGTGTTCCTAGAGAATGGTAATCCAAGAGCGAATAACTTCTATATTGGATTATGGAAATACTCTACCTAGGTCTTCCAGAGTACCTCCTAGGCAGAACTCAGCAGCCCGGCTCCTTCTTAATCTCCTTCCAAGAATACATATGTCCTCCCATCTGGAGGCCCATCACTGGCTTCCCATAAAAAAAGGATAGTGTTTAAATCCATGGTCCTGGTACATGAAGCTCTGCATGGCTCTGGGGCCGGCTATCTGAGGGAGAGGATCCGTGACTACGTTCCATCCAGAACTTTACGTTCTTCTTCTGAACATTTGGCTAGAGTTCCGAAAACCTGCAGGCTTAGAATAGGTCGCAGATCCTTTTCCATCTGGGTCCGGTCTCATGGAATAAACTCCCTTTGGAGCTACACACTACATGTGATCTCCTTATCTTTAAGGAAACACTAAAGACTTGGGGGCATATTATCAAGGACGGTGTTAATATTATTGCCGCTTTAGCGGCAGAAAACTGTCGCTAAAGCGGCGATAATGGACTTGATAATATGCCCTTGAGAATTCCAATAGAAGCCCATGTTGACACCAGAACATGGGCTTCTATTGGAATTCTCACAGGCATATTATCAAGCCCATTATCGCCGCTTTAGCTGCAGTTTTCTGCCGCTAAAGCGGCGATAATTTTATCGCCATTTCTTGATACTATGCCCCTTGGTTCTCCCGACAATTTGCATAGGTCTTTTCTGCTGGTGCCCTTATGTTTTGTATGTTTTGCGCTGGGACACTCTTTGGAGTAGCTGTGCGCTGTTTAAATCTCAATAACATAATATAACAACATAACATATGCATATGTGCTGTCTCCTTAAGATTTATAGCTAAACGGAAGCCATTGACATATCGTAATGAAGCATACATTGATAAATAATAGTCAACAACAGAACCTCAAATGGCATGTTCCTCTGGCACCGAGCTTTTTCAATTGTTGCGCTTTCTCTCAGCATATTTCTCCAGTCTTCTATAGAGTGTGGTGTGTTGGTAATTTCCAATTTTCTATGATCAGATATCTGCTAACATTTTACCTTTGTACAACATTTATTTTACAGTCACGTAGATTGTTGTGTTTGATGGTCCCATTGATGCCCTTAGGGTGTCGCGGCCGATGGCACTCATATTCATAGAAGTGTTGAACAAAGATTCTGCTCCTGCTCTCAGTTTCTTGGCATATGATATGCTATGTGACGTGGTTTTTCGTTAACACAGATTATACATATTATTATCGATTGCCACATCTCTAGCAGGTTTTAGAATCACGCGATCTTCATTTAGCTGTTTGTACTACTGTCCAGAGCAATGTATGAAGTATTTCACACTCAGTCCCTTTGACATAATCCCGTTGCAGAATGTGTGTCCTTTCTTTGTGTTTTTATGACGTTGCATAGGGTTTAGATGCAACAGGATCATCCTTCTCTTGACAGTCACCGAAAGATACCCCTGCCATTATGATTCACCTGCTTCATGAGGGTATAAAAGTTCTGGGTGGAAAATGTTGAGGTAATTTCTTTGAGTAGATCTCATTTCATCATTTGTTGCTCTTCAAAACAGGGAAAATAACATGCAAATCACGCTAATCTACAACATTGGTGATAGCCCACGTCCGAATTGCTATGCCATGTCCCCTCTAAAAACAAACAACCTCAAATAAATTGCAGCAGTGTTGGGGATCACCGATAAAGGGCATTTTTGCTTGAACGTCTGTTGTGCAGCCAGCTGCAGGGCTCATACATCCCATGCTATTTAGGAAAAGCCCCCTAGGGAAAAAACATAATGGATGCAAATGAATGAATTAATCTTAATCCTAAATACATACACTGAGTGCATCCCATTCCATCATTGTTTGCTTAATGTGCCATTACTGGTATGGAATACAGGTGTGTAAATTATTTATTATTGATTTTCTCATCTGTAGCCTGAATTAAAAACAGTCTGCACACTTCAAAGTTAGAGGTAATGAGCCCTATTAAAAACAAGCATTTGCAATGCTATAGGTCCCGCATTTACGCGGGCAGGGGTAATTGGCACGAACAGCGGGAGGAGGGCAGGGGGAGAAGGCACAGACAGTGGGAGTGAGGGCAGGCGGGGGGGGGAAAGGCACGAACAACGGGAGGGAGGGGGGATTAAAGAAGGCACCAAAGCATGTTGTGCCTGCAGTAGGAGAACTCCATTAAGAAAATAGTGCTCCCAGTCTAAATAACATGTACCGTGTAACAACAGAAGAAAAGGGGCCAGTCGCCATGAGAGGTGACAAATGAAGTTGAGGCGGTACTAAGGAGGGACTAAGAAGCCTAGTGACGAATCAGAAGCTAGCATTTAGGACAGACAATGACACAAGCCAATGGCAAATATGGGCGGAGAGTGAGCGGGGCTTCTATTCCCTACTCCTCTGCAATAAGTCTCGCAGCGCAGCGCATGTGCGCTGGCTCTAGGCTCGACCTAAAAAGTACATTAGGCCCGTAAACAAAAGTTAATGATTTCATTTGCATTTTTATGCCTGGAAAGAATTCACAAAGAGATCCATGGCATAAATTCCTTTTGAAGGTCATATGGGGAATGGATCACCCTCAGATTTGGTGGGGTTGTAGGTGAAGGGGTTTCTCCATGGGGAAGAATTATTAGCCAAGAAAAAATGTGCATTTGTACAGGGGATCCTAGTCCCACTGTGCAGAGTTCTCCACTATGAAGAGCATTGCACTGCGAGAATAGGATCCTGATGGGAATGTGACGTCATTTTCTCTGGTGCATGGATGGAAAGCTGCACCTCATGCAGCTTTCCATGCCTATTCCATGGAATGTTTATGAATTACAGAAAATAGTGAATCTACACTCGGACACAGGTGTTGCTCTGAAAGTGCAGATGTACTACGTTCTTTGTAAATTAGGCCCATTCATGGCAGCTATGTTCAAATACCACCACAGTTTGTAATTCTTGCTTTTTTGAATTCATATACATTTTTGTGAAGGCTTGGCATGATGATTGAGTCATGCTAGTTGTGTGTAGGCCTGGGCGGAGCTAACGGAGTTTCACTCTGTGGAAATCCGCGTAGTTGCTGAAAAATCCGCCAAAATCCGTGGAGTTCCATGAGTGGGCGAAGCAATGCTCGGCCACCCCTAATGAAGTCCTCTCAGCTGATCAGTGTCGTTGGGGGCCAAGAGGCCCTATTGTTGCCACAAGTAAGTCCCCCACAGTGGGATTGCTAAGATGTTGTCGGAGGCCTGCCCCCTTTCTCAACCACTCTGCAAAGGGGCCTCCTGGCGCACTACTGGTTGGGGATGAAGTCCCTTGGCTGCTGAGGGTCATTGGGGGCCAATAACCCCTATTGTTGCCACAAGTAAGTTCCCCACAGGGGGATTAATGAGATTAGGGTTGAGCGCGTTGGTAAACTCCCCTCCACCGGTGGGTTGGTGGAGTTTTTGCTGAACTCCATACTCCAAGTGGAGAGTGGAGCATGGACTGGCAAAACTCCACAAAGTTCGCCCGCAGAGTGGAGTTTACCGCCCACCCTTAGTTGTGTTAGGGTTGGCAATCATGGACAGAAGCAGTTTAATTGTGTGGTAGAATTCCTTTTTATCACAATTGTCTTCCCACCTGTTACATGTAGTTCAGATCAGCAATTCAAGTTCAGTTTTATATCTGTTACATGATCCATGTTTCATTTTGTCATTTTTGCATTTTTGTTCAATTCAAATACCCTGATATATTAAAAATCCAGGGCACTATTGTGATGTAGATAACTGCACTTGCCGGAGAGCGCCAAAGTATCTCATATAAGTCCAAGTGTATGTTTTCCTTGGCAATGTGCAATAATTTCACATCACTATTCATTGACATTATCAATCAGTCAAACAGTGCTCCTTTTATTGAATTCCAGGGAAATTAAAGACTGAGTCACACCTATCTGGTTTTGAACCTGTTTTCGGCATTTTAAACATAGATGCTATGAAAACAAAACTCAAGGTCCTCGTATCGTCAGAGTTTAATGCAAAATAATGGGATACCCTGCAGAATGTGAGAGGGGCCCTTAAGTCTCCCTTATCCCACGGATATTGATAGACCCTGGGCTGAGTGTGTACAGAGAAGGAAGGGGGCCCACTGAATGGTTTATGTACCCTCCTCTCTGCACCACAGGGGCTAGAAGGCCTACTTTACGCCCCTTCATAACATCCACTTTCGGAAGGTGAGAGGCTGAGCCGCTCCGGCCCTGATTCCCCTATGTGATCTGCAGATTATTCACCGTTTATAATTAACCTATTCATTTAATCTGATTTAGAGAGGTGGAACGCCATGTCACCTCTGCCTTTAATTGAACATATTACCTACAGGTTAATAGGTTTGCTCAGGGCCGGACTGGCCGTAGCGGGCACTGGGCGTTTCCCCAGTGGGCCGCTGGGGGTGGGGGGCGTTTTTGTTACCGGGGGCTGGTTTTGCATCGTAGCTGCAATATCAGCCCCCGAGAACAAAGGCGGCACAAAGCTTTCTACTACACACCCCACACCCCCAAGGCTGGCCAAGCTCTTTGCCACACCCGGTTTTGGTTCCTACTCCAGCCCTGGATGTCCTCACCAAAGTAAATGGTACTTGTTTATCCACTTAAGAAGGGTGGGGGGTTGAGCTGGCCATGCCAGGACACAAACCACACAAACCATTAACCCCTTCACAGCAAAACAAAAACTGTATTTACTTTCGAAAAGTAAAAAACAACTTATTTAACATGCATTACCAATACAAATGCCTCCCTAATGTAACAGGCATTAGTACTAATGAAAATGGTTCTTTTTAAATCCACTTTGAAAGGACACCAGGTTGAGTTACCCATGACAGGATTCAAGCCATTGAACCAGAGGATAATAAAAGAATATGTTACTATATCCAGGGCCGAACTGGCTGTAGTGGGCATCGAGCATTTCTTCTGGAAGCTGGAAGGGTGTAGGATGGTTTAGCAGCTGTGGAGGTAGGTTTTGTCACTGGGGGACAGTTTTGCAGTGGTACTGCAATATCGGTCCCCAGTAAAAGCAGCAGTGCCTCACACTTGCACCCTCTCTGCCCCCCCACCCACCTCCCTGTGGCTGCTCCGACAAAATTGCCAGAGCTGCTTTGGGTTCCCAGTCCGGCCCTGAGTATATTACTTTACTTAAAAATACCAAGTGTAGCTACTTCAGAAGGATTAAAGAGTAGGTCTACCCCACCGACGTACAAACTTTCGATCTACATAATTTGTACAGATCTATGTGTGTTAAACCTCCCTTCTAATAAACAGATTTGGTTTCTAAAATAAATAAACAGCATAATGAATCTGTATTACCAGTACCTACCACTCCCAGGTAGTTTTATAAACAAAGTTTGGGTTGGTTAGTAAACAGTTATTGATAAAGGTAAACTTACACATGAGTAAATCTATACTTCTAAGTTTACTCTTACACTTTTTAGTTACTTTACTACTTTTGGCTATTCACAATTTATGAGTGTAAAGTTACACAGAAGTGTGGACTTACAAGTTCTCACTACCTAATATCAATAAGAGTCAGTAAAATCATCATATACAACCTCAAAGTTACTCCTAGTAGTGACTTTACAACCATATTTAAAGTTCTACACACATTGTGGATACCTCCACAATCAGGGCAGACATTTCCCAATGGTAAAGTATAATTAAATTTAGAAAAGTTAAATAAAGTTTTGAAAAAATATTTCTAAGTTAAATGTGAATGTAACTTAATTTTGGATATCAATTTTAAATGAGGAATATTGTTTACAATACTACAGCACAGTTAAATAAACATTAAATTAAGAATTTCATTAATTTAAGTATATTATATTAAATTAAAAATATTTGTTTTTATATTTATTCAGAAAATAGCATCCACCTAGAGTAAAATATTCATATTAATTAATTAGGTATTAAAAGTTAGTAAAAAATATGTATAGAATTAATATACATTAAATTCATTATTTTTTTAACACACATTTTTTTATTGAAATTATTTGAATAAAATGTGTAGTAAAATAATATTTCGAAGTGAAATTGTATTGTTATTTAACAATAAATTAAAAGAATATATATTTAAAAAATGTAAATACATTAATTTATTTTAACTGTTTCCTATGGAGTTTCATTTTAAGTCTCTGCCTTCATTATTTTCTATGTGAGTGTGTTGCAGTAACAGTGGTTGGCTATGTATGGTGCTGAGCTAGCTCCAGCTCTGAGCTTGTGTACATTTGCAATTGTTATGTGTCCTTTTTGGCTGTAGTAACTATAGCTGTGCAGTTTTTGCATATCGATAGGCTTACTCTTTTGTGGGTGGGTGCATGTCCCCCTCTAATCCCTTCTGTATCCCTCCCTTAAACCCTCATTGTTCCTCCCTATACCCCTCCCCTTTAGTAGTAATTTCCTTATTTTCCAGCTGCTCCTCCCTGTCCTTTCCTCATTTACTACTAAAACGTAGGTGTACATGTGCGGAGAACTCCACAGTCAGGGTGGAGATCTCCTCTCATAAAACATAGGCGAGGCAGAGACCTCTGCTTGTAGGTTTGTAAATAGTATTCTGTACTATGTGAGTAGCACTATTGTAGTATTATTAAATGTACTACAAAAGGCAGTTTTGTGAATGCACCCCAGTGTTTATAGCTTTTTACCAACCAATCATATTAATCTAAATCCTTTAACAATACACAGGGTACTGCAACAGATTATCAAATAATCTTCTACCCTGTGGAGAAGCTAGATATGCTTTAACGATAATTACTGAGGACTCTTTTTAGGTCCCACCTACCAGACAGTGCAAGCTGACTGTTGGCGAAAAGACCTATTGTCAGCTTACAGTGGGCTTAAATCCCTCCCAATGCTTGCTATTGGTTGGCTCTTTAGTGCCATTTTTGATATGCTTAATTTTCATTTGTCAGCTAGCGTGGGCCCTACTCCTTCTTCATGTGTTTGTCCCCCCCCCCGGAGCATGGATGCAATACTTGTGTCTTTCCTCTGCTCACTTTTAAAGCACTATTCTCTTTTTTGTCTAAGCACTTCACCAGAGTGCATGTTTTCCACTTGTCTCTCTCAGGTACTGCTCTTCCCCCTTCCGCTGTGCTACATGTATTGCTCTCTCTTGTCCATGTGCTTCTCCCCCCGCCTCCTCCGTGTTGTGCTCACACACGTGTGCTTCTCCCCAATTGCTCCCTCATCCCTGTGCTTCCTCCAACAGCTCCACATTCCTCTTTCTCACCCGTGTTGCTACCCTGCCTTCGTATTTCTTCCCCTTGCCCAGAGTGTTGTTTCTGCCCCCATTCCGTCACCCCTTTCCTTCCTCACTCACACTCTTCATGTTGCTGCTCCCAACTGCACGCTATATGTTCCTTCTCCACACCCACTCCGCCAAAAAAAAAAAAAAATGTTTTCTTGCTACCTTCTTTTATTTTGTATTTACTAATCCAACTTGGATCGGTGAATACAAATAAAAATAAATGCCCCTGCATCATTTTCTGGGTTTGTACATGCGTGTTGTGTGCGCCTAAAAAATGAGGCAGGTAGGCGCTTCATATCACTTTTTTTTGTATTCTCTTTAGCCATGGTCCACAGCATCGGGATCCTGTACATCATCACAAAAAACTATTGGCAAAGCCAATAGGTCCTAAAGGTGAAATCAGTTGGCTTTGCCAATAGTTGTTCTCAACTCCCTCAAAGCCACTTTTTATGAAGATGATGTCTTACCCTTGTCCTTCATCAAAGCTCTCCCTAGGGATGTTCTCTCAACTTTGGTCCCTATTGGCAATACCTCCCTCACTTGGGCATCTTTCCAAGAGCACTCAAGACAGGCTAGGTCCTCCCTCTTCTAAAGAAACTTACACTAGGCCCTAACAACCTCAACAACTACTGGCCCATCACTCACTTACTATTCATTGGCAAGATTATTGAATAAACAAGCTATGTTCAACTCCAAGATCACCTCAATTAAACCATCTCCTGAATGACTTCCAGTCTGGTTTCAGAACATGCAGCGGCACGGAAACTGCTCCCTTACACATTGTAGGTAATGCGCTCCTAACCACAGATGAAGATGACTCATGGTTCTTGTTATTACTGGACCTCTCAGCTGCCGTTGATGTAGCTAACCATCCCACCCTCATATGCACCCTGGAGCCTCAAATTGAATTACCCAGCAACATCCTTTACTGGTTCTTCTCTTCCCTTTCTAACCAACCCCATTTTGTTTGCATGGGAATGTCCAGGTCCCAAACCTGCGGTGTCCCCCAGGGTCACAAACTGTCTCTTGTAATTTTCAACCTCTACATTGATCAGCTTGGTGCTCTGCTCACAGATAACAGCATTAAGATTCACCAATATGCCAATGATGCACAACTCTATTTGAATGATTCACTGTTTCTGACATCCAATGCCTCAAACACTACCTGCACATCATCCTGACCTGGATGTCCAATGGCTACCTGAAGCTTAACCCTTTCATGACAGAATTCCTGTTATTTGTCAAGAACAACCAACAAGAATCACTACAAATCTGTCTCAATGACATTAACCTTGACGGCTTCCAACACCTACTTTCCCTGAATGCCAAGTCACTTTGCCAAAAAAAAACACAAAGACGGCCTGGTACCAGCTCCCTCTTCTAAAGCAAGTGAAACAATTTCTTCCAGAAATCAACTTCAGAACAGCTGTTCAAGCCCTCATCTTGTTGCATCCAGGTGGTGGCAATGGCATGCTTCAATGCCTTACAGACGCCACAGTAGCACTCCTTAAGGACATCCTACACAGCACAGCAAGTCTCATCCAGGGCGTGAAGAAATATGATCACATCACCTCCATCCTAATGGAACTCGATTGGCTCCCCTTGCCAGCCTGCACCATCTTCAATACCAGTTGCATCATTTACAAAGACATCACAACCAGCACTCCTGCTAATCTTGCAGACAATCTCACCATCTCTGGTGGTTCTCTGCCCTCCCGGTGCCAAGGAACCATCAGACTGCAGACTAATAAGTGTAAAAAAGAAACAAGGCAGCGGGACTTTTCCATCGATGCACCCAGGATCTGGAACAGCATCCCAGTATCCATCTTGATTGAGCCAACGCATCTCCAATTTATGAAAGAGATGAAGACTCACCTCTTTAAAGAACAATACTACATTTGTCATCTATGCCTATATATTGTTTGACATCATCCCTGAAACCAGAAAATAACTAAATTGGAGCAGTCCCATCTTTCCCTTCCATTTACACAATGTAATCACAGCTTGTCTTATTTAGAATTAAAACATGGTTTGAGAACAGAGTTGTTTGAATATTATCAGAGGTTCTGTTGAATATGACCTATTCTTGAGTTGTAATTTTCTTTCGGTAACAATGAATAGATATATTTTTCCACATAACAAACATGGCTGTCGACTGTGTTATTACCCAGTGACGTTTTAAGGCATGGGCAAAGTGGGCTCCGGCACATGGCCGCAGCCTTTCAGGGAGGCCCCTGATAGAGCCAGTTCTGTTCTGCAGAGTCTTGCCCTGATTACCTTAAATTAATTCTTAAACCGAGTATTTTACACTTTGTTTTCCTTTAATTTACTTTTAATGTGGGAGATGTGTCAGAGTCTTACAGACATTTTGCAGTGAAATGTTGTGTTTATGTTTCATGCAACATCCATAAAAAGGTTCTTTTAGATCAAACTAGGACCTCACATATGAGAAATGGGAGGGTGTCATCTAGATTATTTGCAAAATGAGTGGGTTGCTGTTGTGTTTCAATATTGAAAACAAACATACATCACTATCCCTGAATATTAGATGCCAACGCATATAGAATTTGGATGAGTGTGCCTGTGCACCGTCAGTGACAGGACTAAAGAGGGCATGAAAGAACAGAAACTGGATCATAAATTCAAGGCCGCCCTTAATACGCTTGGACCCGGGCCCCCAAAATCCTTAAAATGTCCCTGCTGTAACCTGCACTTTATTTCTAAAGTAAAAAAGATATATAAGTGCTGTCCCTTTGACTATTTTCTGGCATTAAGCTGTCAGCGCCTGCTTCATTGATTAACATCATTCGCGATTTCTAGGTGACATCTATAGGAGAGTAATGCAGCAGTAGTCAATGCCGTAGAGAATCTTGGCCAGGAGCGATGCGCTGCTTTCTCTGATACGCGCCTCTTGTGTCGGCCTCCACTCCATCACATCCCTTTTTCGCTGATGTAATCCTTTCACTGATTGGTTTGCAATCTGCCTAGATCAAGCTAACTTTATTGCATTGTAAATCAGATGGGCACTCTGACTTGGAATTTCAACGTTTATTGTTAATGCACTGCCAAGTTTTATGAATTAGTTCATAGTGGGACATTACTGTATCCATCTTCCATTCCCCAACATGGAATTAAGTATCTGAGATTTCTTTGAAGTACTTGTGCTTGGTTGTGTTGCTTAATATTTTTATATTACTTGAACCCATAAACCTTGACAAATTCAATGCTATTATTTGACTTTTCAAGTTAGTCTCTGCAAGTCCTCCATGCACAGCATGTACAGAGGCATTCTTTGCAACCATAAGCTAGAATTTCTTTGTCTATTCCAGGCTGCCATTTTTTAGGAGGATAGTCTATGATGTATAGTGCCAGAAATATTGCCAAAGTTCCTCACTGCAAAGGTCTTTTCCATAAAAAACATATTGCAAATGCATTCACGGCAACAGTTACTTATGTAGTCACTCTATGACTGAATGTCCAACTGGTGACAAACATTTTGATATTGTTTAACTTTCATCTAAAAATTAAAATTTTGAGCTTTATGAATTAGGACAAAATATGCAAAGTACAACTTCCGAGAGTGGGTTTATAGGGATGCATATAACATATTAAATGTCCATCGAGGTGTTTCTGTATCATATTTATTATAATATTTATCAATATTTATTAATTGAAATCACACACTCATATTTCTAAGGCCCTGAAAGTACAAAAAAATCAAAAGAAATATACTTAGCTGAAAGAAGTGAAACATATATGTGATGGAGAAGTGTGTCAGTGCGGCTGGAATTGATCAAAACAAAAGACGTGAGTCCCTAAGTGTGGACGGAAGGCTGACAGCGAGAGGCTGTCCCTTAAATCTACCAGCTGAAAGCTCCAAAAGGAAGTGGCTGCATCAGAAACTGATTGGTGCTGACCTGGACCATCTTAAATCGCGGGCCTTCTACAAGATGCTTCTATATCTTCTTTGTCCACCAGATGCACTGAAGGGGTTTGGTGAAGTGCAGAGTGGATAATGTGCAGAGCTTTGAAGGTTAGCTAACCCAGATTGATCTCTATTCTAGATTAGAAGCTAATGCTAATTTCTGAAGATGTGGTAAGGTAGAACATTTTCCTTGTGAATGAAAAGAGTGTGGCTATAGAATGGGAGGGGGGTGGCTTCAAGAGGGTTCAGTGAGAAATGAGAAAACTCCACAGGAACAGAGCTGCCAAGGTCTAATGGCAGTAAGATCAAAGTATGGATTGGATTGTAGTTTTTAGGTGGATGGGAGACAGCAGTAGCTCATCTTTTTTGAAGCCCAATAAACATAAGTTGAAAGATGTGGTGACTTTGTTAATATTTGGGATCACTGAAAGAAATGAGTCAGTAATGAAGCCAGGTAAGGTCACCATAGATGAGAGAGATGGTGAGAACTCAGAAACTTTCTAATTGCTGATAAGAGCTGTTTAAAAGTTTGTGGACATTAGTATAAACTCTTTTTTAGGACTGAGTTTAAGAACCTTTTCTCTCATCTAAGCAATTATGATAAATGAATGAAAATACTAAATCTACATCCTTGACCATTCGAACCGGATGAATACTAAATGTGAATGTAGGATGCAGTTAACCTCACTCCTCTTCTCACTCAAGTCAACAAAGGACAGCACAAAGATGACATGGGGGCAATTACTCATGCCCTATCATGTCCGCCAAACATGACATGTTTCAGCCAAGTACAAGAAATGTAAAATGTTTTTCACACTTAATATGATCTATTTCCTGAGAATATGCTTTGATGTAAAAAGAGTAGTGGTTGGACCTATAAAAATTCAAATTACATAAAATAAAGCTTAGTATAACGTAATGTAATGGGGCTGATGGTAAAACCGTATGCCACAAATAGCTGTATATATTCGGCTTGTGCTCAAGAATGTACCTTAAACTTCTGCACTCTCCTCTTTGCTCCCACACACATTACAGCAGATGGTTTGTTCTTAGATGTTCAAAAATGGAAACTTCTGAATTATTCGCAACTCTTTCAAAGCACTTTGGGGTACATGGTGGGTACATAATGAAGCAGAATTAGTTTCTGGAAGGCAATACTGAATGCTTGTCCATTTATTTTGTCTCTCTGTTCAACACATTTGAAAGAAAAAGCACTTCCACAAATGTCCAAGGATTTAGTTTTATCTTAATGCACACATTTTCAAATGTGCTTTAACACAATCCCGAATTCATTTCAGTTAACATTTGTCTCCTTTTATGATCGAGCAGCATAATCGCTGCCTTTAAAGTTCTAAGGCATTCAATGAAATCCCCATTTCTTTTCCCTGAGGATTTAACTTGGTATAAACATATTTCTTTTAATGTAGTCCTATGTACTGAATCGTCATCTTGTCAATCTCACAGGATTTACAATCTCTCTCATTAATATTTCCAGCATTCAGCAACAATCATCATAGTCTCTCATTTCTTACCCTTTCTGTATATTCTTTCAGAATCGCATGGACTTTATTTCCTCTTTGTTTTCTTCATTGCAATATTTCTGCAGGATCTTTCAGTCCTGCTTACAGTACAATAATGTTCATTTAATTCAATATTTTCACCGTCCATTGCAGAGTCAGACCTTCTTCTGCACTACCTTCATTGCGCTCCATTATAGATTTCTTTCTTAAGCCATTCAAGGATGAAGCAGTATTGAGTTACATTAAATCCAGTGATTAATTTCTGCAGATGGTTGAGGGTGGAGAGGAAGTGCACTCAATTATAGGGACCAGGCAGGGGCGGCTCCTCCGCTAAGGTGGAGGAGCTTCTCCCCACTGCTCTGCAACCAGTAGTTAAAGGGAAAGTAAAATGATAATAACCAGCGTTATTTTCATGATAGTTTTCCGTTTCCTAGTGTGGGCAGGGCTGAACTGTCAGGGCAGGGGCCATAGGAGGAGTGGTTGCCCACTCTAAAGTTCACATAACTGTTTGGCCGCCCTCTCGGGTTGACCATAACAGTCATGCACACTTTGCATATTCTGCACCTAGGCTGCATTACAGCCTGGGTGCAGAACATGCCCAGGCCCAATTCCCCGCCTGAGCACCGAACCACGGCGCTGAGACCAATCAAAACGCTGCTTTGCACAGTTGTGATTGGCTAGGGGATTTAGGAGCCTAGGTGCGTCCTGGTTCCTGATTCCCAGGACCAAAAGGCGGAGGCGGCGAGCGGATCGAGAGGCGCCGGCTGGCTGGGTGGCCAGCCTGAAGGTGTTTTATTTTTTATTATATTAATTTACACCCCCTCCTCTCCCCCCCTATTACCCGCACGCCGCACCACCCCCAGTAAATACTGTCCGCCAATGGGACTAGGACTTATTTTTCATCGTAAGACTTCACCCTACAAGAGAGAAAGGAGGAAAGGGGAGAAAGAAGAGGGAATAGAAAGAAAGGAAAACTGTGACCAAGGCTTAAAAGAGGACTAAAAAACAGAATTACACCACATTTGGCAGAAGATTTGGTCCGGAAAGAGTACTTTTGTTATTTGGTGTAATTACATTCAGTAGTTTCAGAGAAATGAAGGTTAAAAAAATCTAGACATTTCATGCCCCATTTAACCCGCAGAGTCAACAGATCTCAAGATGAGATCTGATTGATTGCCACCACATCAACAAAGATGTGATGACAGCCATTTTAAGAATCAGGGACTCAGTCCCAGGCCCTAGAATGAAGTTAAAAAAAAATAGTGGGTATGGGTTTCCAGCTCTAAGGCAAAGACTGACCCTGGTGTGGCCACTTCTGGCCTGGGGGTTCTTCATGTACTGTCAGATGAATAGGAGGCTGGAGGCCTGCGCCATGCAGACTCTCACACAGCACATGAGGAATGCGTTTCGTTGGGTGGGTAGGGTTACTCCCACGGAAGTCCTGGCTTGCCAGGCACAGGTCCAGCCTAGGTGTACAGAACCTGGGCTGGAGGGCTAGGTTCAGGGTGTCTTCCCTGACTTGGAGGGAGGGGCGACTGCTTGCAGTAACCCTACCGTTTTGTCTTCTGATGGTACCATTCTAGGTTTGAGGGTGTGGAGCCCCAGGACAGGGGCAGGGTCAGGGAAGCCTCGCCCCTGACTCCCGTCCAGCCTAAGGGTACAGACCTTTCGCTGGGAAACCAGTTGCAGAATAGCCCCCTTGAACTGGTGGGAGAATTGTGCAGGACACTTGCCACAGGTGCCCTGACAGTTCTGGAGTCTGGGGGTACCTCTCCACAGTGGAGGGTACGGGATCCCAGAAGGGAGAAGAGGGTGTTGGAGAGCCCACCGCAGTCTCCTGTTCAGCCTCAGGGTACAGACCCTTGGCTGGAGGGCCAGTCTCAGGAAACCAACCCTGAACTCAGAGGGAGAGTGGACAAAGGGTGCCAAGCACCGGGGCTACCCTCCCACCACCTCTCAGAAGCCACAGAGGTTAAAGAGGTCTGAGACCTGGTTCTCGGCAGTGATGATTGTCAGTTGCCACTGTGGCTGGCTGTCCCAGTGGACAGAGTTGCCCATGGGAGGGGGGGGGGGGCAGGAGTCACACCCCGGGGGTGGAATCGGCATCATCCCTGTGTTGGCCATGGTGGTACTGTTTGCCCACTAGGATACATCTGTGAGCAAGGTAAGGCTAGGTGCTGCACAGATGGTATCCATAGGTGAGGAGAGGGGTTCCCCATGGGTTAGCTTACTGGGCCCTTAGAGTATGGACAGGGGGATCCAACTGGGTTCAGAAAGGCGTGGCACTGGAACATGCCCCTGCTGTTGTGGGCAAGGATCCATGTTCTATCGTCCCAATCAGGCAAGTCCATCAAGGTATTGATTGCTCTCCCCTGGCTTTAGGCTGGTGGGGGGTTGTGTTGGACCTGGCTCTTTTGGCAGGTTTATTGCCAGCCTATCGCCTCCTATTTTTCTGAACCTCTTTTTGTTGGCTTTAGGACTCTGGGCACTTTACCACTGCTAGTCAGTGCTAAAGCGCATATTCTCTCTGCATGAATTGTATTATGATTGGTTATCCATGAATTTCATATTTGATTTACTGGTAAGTCCCAAGTAAAGTGCACTGTGTGTGCCCAGAGCCTTTAAATCAAATGTTATTAGTGGGCCTGCAGCACTGTTGGTGCCACCCACACGAGTAGCCCTGCAAATATGCCGCTGACCTGCCACTGCAGTGTCTGTCAATGCAGTTTTAAATTGCCATGCCCAACTGGCATGTGCACCCACTTACCAGGCCCAAACCTTTCCTTTTACTACATGTAAAGGTACCCCTAGGGAAGGCCCAAGGTAGCCCCATGGCAGGGTGCAGTGTGTGAAAGGTAGACCATTTACTGGTATGTCGTACATTTCCTGATAGTGAAACACTGCTAATTTTGTTTTTCACTATTGCAAGGACTATCCCCCACATTGGTCATCATTGGAGATGCCTTGTCACTTCTTACAAGTGTTTTGATTGGGAAGAAATAGAGATTTGGAGTTCGGGCCCCCTGAACTCAGAATTAAAAACATATCTTTCTGTGAAGTTGGTTTTTAAATTATGTATTTGAAAATGCCACTTTTAGAAAGTGATCATTTTCTTGTTTTGCCATCATGTGCCTCTGACTGCCTGTGGAATCCACGCCTGGTTTAGACTGACAGTTGGGTTGTTTGTGCATTCACTCTAGACAGTCACACAAAGGGAGCTGAGGTGTGCCCTGCATATCCTGATTGCCCATCACCAGGCTGATGGGCCTTCCTGAGCTAGAGTGGTGGGAGAAGTTGTCAGTGACTCCTGAATAGGGCTGTGCCTGGCCTCTCACAATGTAGTGTGTCTGGGGCCAGGTCAGGGCAAGGCAGGATCTGTGCACTTCAAAGGCTATCCTTTGAAGTATGCCTACTTTTAGAACACTTCTGGATCAAGAGGCGACTCTGCCAATAGGAAGAGCTGGAAAGCTGTCATGAGAAGTGCTGGCCCTTTGCTGTCTTTGCTTTGCTGGGTTGGCCTGTAGTTGCTGCTTCTGTCTTGGAGAGACTAAGGACTGGACTTTTCTTTGGCATACTGCTTGAGGAGATTCTCCAAGGGCGTGTGTGTACTTACTTCCTGTTAAAAAGTCTTAGGGCCATCAAATACCTCACCCACAGCCCCTTAACTTCTCTGTTAGGAGTTCTTGCCTGCCAAGTGGTGCCAGTTACAGTTCTGGGTCCTTGGAGGTGGCTTCTGCTGCAGGTAGAGATGAAAATCCATGCTTTGCCTTCAGTGACGTTTTTCCAAACGCAAGCTTGTCCTGTGGTTGAAAAACCAACGCATCTCCACAGTGCAGCAGAAAAGATCGAAGCTGCGCCCGTCAGCGGATGAAAGAACCACTGCAGCCTGAGTTCAGCACACCGTGTCTCCAATGTCTGAGACCCCCGCTCTGACACGGGCCC
This sequence comes from Triturus cristatus, assembly GCF_964204655.1. Lineage (NCBI taxonomy): Eukaryota > Metazoa > Chordata > Amphibia > Caudata > Salamandridae > Triturus > Triturus cristatus. Next base: position 401,217,818 of record NC_140592.1, on the reverse strand, counting down.
TGCTGTGCGACTGAAGGAATCCATACATCACCTGCTCACGGCTAGGAGAATCGACACAGCGCCTGTTTGGTGTCATGCCCCACGGTTAGGAGCGGCAGGCGGTCCAGTATATAAGGACTCTGAGATTTCACGAACGCGCTTAGCGTTCTAGCCTGGAATCTAATTCCGTCCTAGTTAGTGTAGCCTGTCTTCCGGTTATTGATTTCCTGTTTCCGGGAGTCCTTCTTTACTGTTCGTTGTTTCTCGCGGCTCGTTCCGCGTCCTTGGCGTTCTGGAAGCGCCACTCTCTGTTGTTTCGTCGGATGCATCAAGTTGGTGGTTAGTGCTCTATTCTTGCATCACAGTAGTCTCTGGGACTCCGCAAGATTTGTGAGTGCGCTGGTTCCCCCGTTTGTGTTTACTATTTCAATCACTCCCTGTTGGTGGCGTCTAGTGTGTGCTCTGGCTCTGTGTTTTCGTTCCAATCCTAAGTTACATTTATATTCCCTTGTTAAGTGCTTTGTTCCTTGCACCTTTGTCAGTCGGTCCCCACATACCCGCACCCTCTAAACAGCTGAAATATCCCGGGTTTGGTATACCCTGGAGTGAGAGGTGCCGCTCATCCCCGCGCACCTCCCAGTAATTAAGTCTCGAGTGTAAAGCTCGTGGTTCCTCAGCGTTTTGCTCGCCAGCTGGTCCTCTTCCCTTCCGAACCCCCTTTCTATTCCCATTCTGTGAGGACCCTCCATGGCTAAGAACTGAAGGAAGGAGGTGGAGCACTTGCGTGGACCACGGTATGGTTTGACCAGTATACATCAGAAACACGGTAATAGCGCTGTGCGCTACCTTTCTTTATATACACGGTTTACCCTAGAGCGGGCGTGAGGTAACGATTGTTGTTCTATTCCCCTGTAGTCTTCAGCCCTTTATCAACATCAACTTGGTTAACCTGTTGCAGAATTGGGGCTTTTGGGTGTTCACAAAGGGTGAGTGATACTTAAGGCAGATCTGAGGCTATTGGGCGTGGGACAGGCTCTCAATCAGTGTTTTATGTCACATAGGATACTAGACTGTACTTTCCACGGTTCATACCTCCTGACTGGGAACAAGATCCTCCATAGGAAAGGGCATATCGAGAGGTAGGACTGTACAATTGGCAAGGTGTTAATTGTAGGTACTTATATGTGGATGGTCTATAATCTACCTTTCATTACAGCACAGAAGAGTCTCACCCTGGGATCCGCCTCTGCCACTATCTTGACGTCTTACCCTCCTTCCCTTGTTTTGTTTCCCTGTTTTCCCCTGGCGTGTCCTCCGGTTCTCTAGTGTTTGATAGAGACGGGGAACCGCAGGGGAAGACTGAGAATTGTCTTCACGGACCTGACGCTCCTGCGGATCAACCCACGTATCCTTACAGAACGCTAAGCCTAATAGAGAGTGTTCTGCCCGAGCGTCATGGACGTAGTGCCGGTCACGTTGGCGGATGTAGCCAACATGATAGGAAATCTACAAGCTGAGACTCAGGCCTTGGCAGCCCGAGTGGACGCCCTGCAAGGTCAACATAGAGATACATCCTCGGGAGAAAGAAGTGTAGTTCAACAACCCGTTATACAAGTTACTACACCCCAGTCTATCCCCTTGGCTCCTCCGGAGCGTTTTTCGGGGGATGCGACTAGATGTGCTGCGTTTCTCAGTCAGTGCCAGTTGCACTTTGTATGTAAAGCGCACTGTTTCCCCTCTGACCAATCTCGGGTGGCGTTTACCATATCCTATCTCAGTGGGACCGCAGCCGACTGGGCCATTCCCTTGGTGGATAGGGACGACCCTTTATTATACAATTATGCAGCCTTTAACAGGGAATTCCGTAAACTCTTTGACCGACATACGTATACTCATGCTGCGGACACTGAATTATTGGCCCTGAAGCAAGGCAGTCATGAGCTGGTGCAGTATATAACCTCCTTTCGGCGATTAGTAGTAGAAGCGAATTGGCCAGAGGAAAAACGTTGCACTCTCTTTTACAGGGGGCTACGGGACGAATTGAAAGACGCATTGTCACAAATTGTAGACCTACCTCGTAACTGTTCAGATTTCATTGACTTGGTGGTACAGATCGACCATAGGTTACGTGAGCGGAAACACGAAAGGGGGAAAGGAGAACCCCGCTATGTGCTTTCCAAAGAAAGAAAAGGTGACTTACCTAGGTCAATGGATGAACCGGAACCCATGCAGATAGGGGTGGTCCGGGGCCCTTTGACGCCCGAAGAACGTCAACGTAGACGAACCGAAAATCTTTGTATGTATTGCGGTAAGACCGGTCATTACCTGAGAGCATGTCCGGTAAAGCCAAAGTCAGGGAACCGACAGGGAAACTAGAGTGTCCGGGGTCTTCCGAGACCAGGCTCCCGGGCAGTCCTGAATATACGGTCTCCTCTGTAGAGCACGAATCATCGCCCGCGTCCCATTTGTATGTCACCGCTTATCTTTCATTAGCGCGCTACGGTCTTCATGTGCGGATTATGATAGACTCCGGGGCATCGGGGAATTACATGGATGTGGAGTGGGCTAAAGCTAACCTAATTCCCTGTCAAGAGAAGACGTACTCCAATAAGGTCACTACTATTGATGGCAGTCCTCTTGTCTCGGGGCCCGTAACCCATCAAACAGTGAGGCTTCACTTGAGTATAGAGCCCCAACATCAAGAGGACCTGTCTTTTGATTTGATTAGGTCTCCACATATTCCGGTGTTGTTGGGTATTCCGTGGTTGAAGCTCCACAACCCCATAATTGACTGGGAAAAGTCCACGCTGGAGTTTCGAGCCACTAAAAGACAGGAGATCGTGATAGCTAGTTCTCAGGGAACCAATGTTTCGGAAACCAGTGGAAAGGAACCTGATCTGCCCACCTGCTACAACGATTTGAAGGCAGTATTCGATCCCCAAGAAGCTGATACCTTACCACCACATAGAGTATATGACTGCCGTATCGATTTGGAGGCGGGAGCCAGAATACCTTGCAGTCGGGTTTACTCCCTTACAGAGAAAGAAAATACGTACCTAAGGGAATATTTGGATGATATGTTGGAAAAGGGGTTCATCCGACCCTCTCGCTCTCCTGCCTCCTCTTCCCTGTTTTTCATACCCAAGCGGGAAGGGGGATTAAGATGCTGCATAGACTACAGAAGGCTGAATCTAGTGACCATAAAAAACCGGTATCCATTACCCCTCATCTCCTCCCTCCTTGACAAGGTTCGGGGCGCACAATACTTCACGAAATTAGATCTACGTGGAGCTTACCACCTGGTGCGAGTCAAGGAAGGAGATGAGTGGAAAACAGCCTTCTGTACCAAATACGGGCTATATGAATATCTTGTGATGCCCTTTGGGCTTTGCAATGCCCCGGCGGCATTTCAGTTTTTTATTAATGAAGTGCTGAGGGACATGCTCGAAGACTATGTGATAGCCTACATCGATGACCTACTGATTTACTCTGGTTCCCTGTCTGATCACTTGTGTCATGTACGGAGGGTATTAGAACGCCTCCAGGAGAACAAATTGTACTGCAAGTTGGAGAAGTGTACATTTCACACCCAAGAGGTGCCCTTTTTGGGTTTCGTGGTGTCACCGTGGGGGTTGGCGATGGACCCCGGTAAAGTTAAGGCTGTCCTGTCTTGGCCGGCGCCCACCACCGTCAAGGAATTGCAGAGTTTCCTGGGCTTTGCCAACTTCTACCGGCGGTTCATCAAAAACTTTTCCAACTTGACGACTCCCCTCACGGCCCTCCTCAAGAAGGGTGTCCTATATTCATGGTCCAAAGAAGCGGAGAACGCATTTCAACAGCTGCGTCTCGCTTTCACTCGTGCCCCTGTTTTACACCACCCAGACCCCTCCTTGCCTTATGTTGTAGAGGTAGATGCATCTCACGTAGCTGTGGGGGGGGTTCTCAGTCAAACAGATCCTGTCAGTGGCCTTATTCATCCAGTGGCTTATTTTTCCCACAAGTTTTCCCCGGCAGAATACAATTACGCAGTTGGGGAGAAAGAACTCCTTGCAATTAAAAAGGCTTTCGAGGAGTGGCGGCAGTATCTATTAGGCGCCCGACACCGGACAACTGTCATTACCGATCATCGTAACCTCCAGTATTTAACGTCAGCCAAGGCATTGTCCATGCGCCAGATCCGCTGGTCACAATTTTTTTGTGAGTACGATTTTCATATCCACTTCAGACCGGGTAGAAGGAATGGGAAGGCCGATACCTTGTCCCGCTTGGGTTTTGCTCTTCCTGAGAGGCCTGTGGAATCCCCGACTATTGTCCCCAGGGGAGCCTTTATAGGTGGGGTGGTCACGGAAGAACAATTCCTCGCCCAGGTCAGACAGAGCCAGGTGTCATCCGTAATGGGGGGAGTAGTGGGTTCCCGTGCCACTACCGTCCAAGATGGGTATGTGTGTGTATTGGGGGGAGTGGTATTGCCCACCAAAGAACTGCAGACTCAAGTATTGCACTGGTACCATTCCCATGCCCTGGCGGGCCATCCCGGGATAAAAAAGACAACCAGAGTGATCAGAGAACGGTTCTGGTGGCCAGGCATGACTAAGGATATTGAAGCTTATGTTAAGACCTGTCACGTCTGTGCTCAGACAAAGGTGTCCCGCCAAAATCCAGTAGGGTTGCTCTTACCTCTCCCTGCTCCACCTGGTCCATGGCATACGGTGTCCCTTGATTTTATTGTTGACCTACCTGTAACCTCCCACAAGCACAACACCTTGCTGGTGGTGGTGGATCTGTTTTCTAAAGTCGCCCACTTTGTCCCATTGGGCGGCTTGCCCACGGCAGTTGAGCTGGCGTCAGTGTTTGTGCGGGAGATAGTCCGTTTGCATGGCTTTCCATCAGTTTTGGTGTCGGATAGGGGGGCCCAATTTGTCTCCCGGTTTTGGAAGGGGGTGTGTTCCTTGCTGGGGATAGAGGTCAGGTTATCCTCGAGTCATCATCCACAGACAGACGGGCAGACAGAGAGGGTCAACCAATGTTTCGAGCAATACATTAGAACTCAGGTCTTGCTGAAGCCCACGGAGTGGGATGAGTGGGTGTGGGTAGCAGAGATTGCTTATAACAACAGCCCACACTCCTCCACTAACCACTCGCCTTTCTATTGTTCTAGTGGGTTTCATCCCAAGTTGTTGCCTACAGGGGTTTCCCCGGGAGGTCCTACACCAGCAGCCAACGACTTCATAAGGTTATTGCAAGATATCCATAGGACCACCCTAGTACATTTGGAAGCCGCCAAAACAAGATACAAGGAGGGAGCAGACCTACACCGTAGATTGGAACCCATTTATGAACCAGGGGATAGGGTGTGGCTTTCCACCAAACATCTGGCTCTTCGAGGTCCACGCAAGTTCAACCCTACCTACATTGGCCCCTATAAGGTGCTAAAGGTGATAAACCCAGTAGCCCTGAAACTGGATTTGCCTGTATCTTTCAAAATACACCCTGTATTTCACACCTCTTTGATCAAGCCTGTCGTACCTGGTACCCACATCCCTAGAAGACCAACTCCAATCCCTCTTCGGGAGGCCGAAGAATATGAAGTTGAAGCGATTGTGGACTCCCGCATAGTGCGTAACGCTCTTCAGTACCTGTTGCACTGGAAGGGGTATGGAGTGGAAGAGCGTACTTGGGAGCCTGCTGATAATGTGCATGCTCCTCGTCTCCTTCGTCTGTTCCACCTCAAATATCCAGATAAGCCCAAAGGGGTGGGGGACCGTTGTGGGGGGAGTGTGCTGTCATGCCCCACGGTTAGGAGCGGCAGGCGGTCCAGTATATAAGGACTCTGAGATTTCACGAACGCGCTTAGCGTTCTAGCCTGGAATCTAATTCCGTCCTAGTTAGTGTAGCCTGTCTTCCGGTTATTGATTTCCTGTTTCCGGGAGTCCTTCTTTACTGTTCGTTGTTTCTCGCGGCTCGTTCCGCGTCCTTGGCGTTCTGGAAGCGCCACTCTCTGTTGTTTCGTCGGATGCATCAAGTTGGTGGTTAGTGCTCTATTCTTGCATCACAGTAGTCTCTGGGACTCCGCAAGATTTGTGAGTGCGCTGGTTCCCCCGTTTGTGTTTACTATTTCAATCACTCCCTGTTGGTGGCGTCTAGTGTGTGCTCTGGCTCTGTGTTTTCGTTCCAATCCTAAGTTACATTTATATTCCCTTGTTAAGTGCTTTGTTCCTTGCACCTTTGTCAGTCGGTCCCCACATACCCGCACCCTCTAAACAGCTGAAATATCCCGGGTTTGGTATACCCTGGAGTGAGAGGTGCCGCTCATCCCCGCGCACCTCCCAGTAATTAAGTCTCGAGTGTAAAGCTCGTGGTTCCTCAGCGTTTTGCTCGCCAGCTGGTCCTCTTCCCTTCCGAACCCCCTTTCTATTCCCATTCTGTGAGGACCCTCCATGGCTAAGAACTGAAGGAAGGAGGTGGAGCACTTGCGTGGACCACGGTATGGTTTGACCAGTATACATCAGAAACACGGTAATAGCGCTGTGCGCTACCTTTCTTTATATACACGGTTTACCCTAGAGCGGGCGTGAGGTAACGATTGTTGTTCTATTCCCCTGTAGTCTTCAGCCCTTTATCAACATCAACTTGGTTAACCTGTTGCAGAATTGGGGCTTTTGGGTGTTCACAAAGGGTGAGTGATACTTAAGGCAGATCTGAGGCTATTGGGCGTGGGACAGGCTCTCAATCAGTGTTTTATGTCACATAGGATACTAGACTGTACTTTCCACGGTTCATACCTCCTGACTGGGAACAAGATCCTCCATAGGAAAGGGCATATCGAGAGGTAGGACTGTACAATTGGCAAGGTGTTAATTGTAGGTACTTATATGTGGATGGTCTATAATCTACCTTTCATTACAGCACAGAAGAGTCTCACCCTGGGATCCGCCTCTGCCACTATCTTGACGTCTTACCCTCCTTCCCTTGTTTTGTTTCCCTGTTTTCCCCTGGCGTGTCCTCCGGTTCTCTAGTGTTTGATAGAGACGGGGAACCGCAGGGGAAGACTGAGAATTGTCTTCACGGACCTGACGCTCCTGCGGATCAACCCACGTATCCTTACATTTGGCTGCTGCCGCATCGGCCACAGCACATCTGCACTTTCAACGAATTGCACCTGTGCGCCAAGTCTTCATCGATGCTGGGCTTCAGTAAAGAACCGAGGCTGCGTGTCCGGAGAAACGACACATCACCTCCCCATGCAGTAAGAAACCGACAAATCACCTCCTCTCACTGTAAGAAAAAGATGCATCACCTCATCTCATAGTAAGGAACCAACGCATCACCTCCCCTGTGTAGTAGTAAGGAACCAACACATCACCTCCCTTGGGAGCAAGGAACCGACGCATCGCCTTCCTTGCGTATAAGGAACCAACATATTGCTTTGATTTCGGGCATCTCCCCTCCCCTGCGCCTTTTTCCGTTTTGTTATTTTTACGCATCCCAGGTACTTTCTACAAAACATGATGCATCCATATTTTTTTATGGACTGAACTGTTTTGAACCTTTAAAAGTGATATTTTTGATTTATGTATGTTGGATTTTTGTCGTTTAGTCTTTTTTGGTTTAGATAAAGATCAGTAATTTTTCTAAAGTGGTGTGGTGTCTTTTTGTAGTGCTTTCACTGTGTTACTGTGTGTTTATGTACAAATGCTTTACACATTGCCTCTGACATAGGCTTGACTGCTCGTGCCAAGCAACCCAGGGGGTGAGCATGGGTTATCTTAAGTGTGTAACTCCCTCACCTTGACTAGAAGGAATGGTCCCTCCTTGGACAAGGTGCCAACCACAGTCAACTAGAGACACCCATTTCTAACAGATGTCATTTAGGGGTCGCCAGAGGTTGCAGCTGCGACACTTTGACTACAGCTTGCGACCCCTGTTAGGTTGCCTGTGACCCCTGTCAGGAGTAAAAGTTGTGTTTGACCTTGTTTGTGTCTCAGTTTACATGGTATATGTATGTTGAACTGTGACCTTGTAATAGTGTTTCTTCATGTGTGCTTTGATGCATGTTTCAGGAATGTTGGTTGTACCAAAGTTCGAATGTATTTGGGTGTGTATATGCATTTTAGGAATGTGTACCAGGTAAGGTGTGTTAAGAATATGGGTATAGCTGTGACGATGTTAGAAAATCATATCCGCCAATGTCTGTACAGAATAGGCGTAAATTGTAAGTGGGGCAGAGTGCTCAAAATTGTGAGGAATCTAGATCCAAACAGGTGAAAGTATGAACATATATAAGTGATAGAGCATTCTGTGCTCAAAAGTTATCGAGGGATTACAGGACACAGGTTAGAGGAGGTGTTGTACCCATCCATTAATGGGCGCTAGGTGCATAAATATGACCGGGCTGTGTTTCTACACGTGAAAGGGGGTTAGGTGTACCTAATCGGGCCTTGTATAAAAACAGATAAAGGGGTACATGCTGGAGAGGTAGGTGTGAATGGGTTAGAGAGAGATTGGTGCATACAGGTTATAGGGCTATACACACAGGTAAGAATAGTTAAAAGCCCACATATGAGAAGAGGTTAGGTGCATAGAGATGATTCCAGAAATCTCAAGCTATTCAGTGTAAGTCTGAGTAGTGAAGGCGGTTCTGTGTGAGAGGCAAGGTGCACACAGCTGGAAGCGATTTAGGCGCACAACAATAAGAGGTTCCTGACTGCACACTGATGATGTGCTATGTCCGGTGTAGTATAAATGAATGTTTGCATACAGTTAAACATAGCAAGGTGCACTAAGATGTGGTTGGGTGCTCACAGTTGAGTGAGTCTTGTGCCCACACACAGAGGAGATGTAGTCAGAACATGCACACAGGTAGGCTGTGACTTAATATGGAAATTTCTAGAGCACTAGCTGCACACCAGCGAGACATTTCTACATGCACACATGATGGTGCACACAAGCAAGTAGTGACAAGGTGTACACATGGTGGTGCACACAAGCAAGGAGTGGCGAGGTGCACACAGCTTTAAATGTAAATGTGTTCTGTTAGGTAACACCGATTCATAAAGTTCCAAGAGACAGTTCTATTCAAAGCATGCACTGCAAATATGGCTAGCATAGTTCATGTATGTCATGGGTACCCAAGGCAGGTCCAGAAAGGCCCGCTCCATACTGGATGTTTAATATACACATGAAATAAAGTGATTATCTTAAATATCAATTTATTTTTACAAAAATACATTTTCAGAATTCAAAGGTAGGTATATACTACACAAAGAAGTGATTAAGCTAAAATGCACTTCCCAGAATAGGCACACAGATTTCCTGTGCACAGTCAGGTTTGATTGGATTAAAACCAAAGGACTGGAAATTATGTGCGAGGAGAGGGACTGCATTTTTTGGAGGCCGTTTTGGCTCTTGGGATTCAGCAATGCATCGCTAGGGAGATTGTCTCCTATAAGGAGAGCTTTCACACACTGTACCAACCAGGTACAATATTTGATCAATGGTTATGCTATTATCAGTCAGCACAGGTATACTGGGTTATGCTTGGGCATCTGCTGGTTTTGCCTTGACGCTTGGAGATTCTGCCTGGGCATGTGAGGCTGTATTTTGGTCTTTGCGACAATGTCTAGGCTTGTTATGGTTGTGCCTAGGCAAATTAAGTTTGGCATACAATGGCTGACCCCAGAATATGAATCTGTGCATGGACATTTGAAGCTATGTTTATGAGAATGATGGCTATAGCTGGTCTATGAGGGCTGTTCTCCTAGTCTACGCTGATGGCTTTTTTGTGGCCGAGCCCTTGGAATATCATCACAACAACGTAGTGCATATGTGGCTGATATCTAAAATATACTTTGTATACTTTTGTTGTTTTTCAGTATTACTTATTATAGGTTTTATTTTTGTTAATTTCAATGATTTTATTTTTGTTAACCGTGCCAGGGTCGATGGTCGTCTAACATCAATGTCTGAGAAATCATCAAGATCAGGGGTCAAATTATGTAACTTCCAGAGGTGTCACTAGGGTTGGTGTCACCCAGTGTGGTAACTCATGGTGTCACCCGTGCGGTCCGCACCCCCCTAGTGACGCCACTGCACTGGCCGACGAAACGCAAGTCCCCAGATATCGTCGACAGCCCAGCATTGTGCACTCCTTCCACGAAGCTATGATTTTGTCTTGTGGGCAGTGAAGGCCCATTTTAAAAGTTGCGTCTTAAGTTTCTGATAAGTGTAAAGATGTATTCCTACACATCTTCTTCTCCTTAGCGCCTCATGCATCGAGGTGATTTGGTCACGGCTGTCACGATACCTGTGCGGGATGTAACCTTTGAATTTCCCTGGTCCTTGCTTCCCCTTCCCTCCCTCCGTGTATTCCTTCTGCTCCCAGGCTGGGCATGTGAGCGACCTGCGTGTGTCTTCGGTCTCCGTCTTTTTAAAAAAAAAAAATATTGTTTCCTGCCCATGGCCATTCAGTATTTATTATTCTGCATACATGCATTTAATTTATCGTTCTGAGATTTGTTCCTGAGGCTGTTTGACATTAGATCGCATGATGCTGCAGTGGGTGCTGTGTTGTCTGGCGACCGCCATGGGCTCTGACCTCGTTGGACAGAAATCGGAGCTGCCAGGTCAGTGCCGCCATACTGCCCACACAGCCGTCACTTCTTGTTGTTACATCGAGCACACACACCAACCGCTCACACATTTCCCCACAAGTCAGACGCCTTAATTTAATGATTATCCAGGCACTCCTCTCCTTGCTCCAAGGGAGTTGTCAATTTCACCATGCAAACTCGCTAACCTCCACTTTTATTTTAAATCTCCTTTCCGACTGCTTTGTCCTTATGCGCTCCGCTAGCACCACAGCGCTACTAAAGGTCAAGAGTTTATTTGTGTTCAGGTTTTCATCACTCGAACTCCTACTCTCCTAAGCGCTCCACCCCAAAACGCCGTACTTTTTAGGTGGTCTCCTGGTCACACCCACTCATTTAGCAGGTGGCAGCCAGTCCCCAGATGGTGTCACCCCATGTGAAGGTGTCACCCGGTGCGGCCCGCACCCCCCTAGTGACGCTACTAGTAACTTCCTCTGATGTCACTGGGGGTCAAAGGTCATGTGACGTCACTTCCGTTACCCATGGTATTTTGGCGAATGGACATACATACTGTTCTTGCTGGTTATCTTGGTTTCTCTCTGCAATATCTGAGGGTGTCTTGATTCCCTCTGTGATTTGAGCATTAGTGTACCTCATTCTCCATGGACTATGTTATTCATTTTCAAGTCGCCGATTATACTCCTTTCCTTCACAATATGTAAGGTGTAGACCGTCATTTTTTAGAGTTGTTTTTCACTCCAGAGATCAACTGACCAGCTTACTCAATTCTGTAACTTCAAGATGCAGATTATACATGTGGATTTTGTATTCAGTACAGTAATTTGCATTTACAATACCATGATTCGTAGTTCACCTACGTATGGTGAGACGAGATTAAATGCAGTGGGCCTGGTTCAAAACCATGTGAAATCATAACATAGTTTTACATTCTCTAAACGACTTGATACATGACTTCTAGGAATTCAAAAGGAGTGATTTAGCAGTCAGTAAATTCGCTTATAATGCATGTTCACCCTTGAAAGCTTGTGACAGAATGCCACAAAACCCCTTTATATGTGGCCTTTCACAGACATCTTTCCTACACTTACCTCCCTCATTATAAAGGGGCCTGATTCATTGGGATATGTGCGGTAACTGCTTTTACTGCATAATATCGTAATTATGAGGTTTGTGATAAATATCATCAGGTCAATGTAGTGAGAACTAAAGTCCCCTGAAAATTCTTAATTGGGTGGAATTTATCGCAATGGATAAATTGCAAGTCTGCAGAATCCGATTTTTTGTCATGTGTGCTAAATAACACACCAATTACTGGGCCACCTGTAATGAGGACCTAGGCTCATGTGCGTCACCCAAGGGGGTGCAAGGGCGAAGCAAAACTTGTGGGATTTGCCAAGCCATGCAAGACCACCTTGTGTGGCCCTGCGTTACTTGATAAATCTACAGTAACCGACGGTAGTGCAAATTATTGCCTAGGCATTACTCTGCCCCAGGGAGGCGTTCCATTGGCTGAGCGTGGGTGTTCCCACACATCCACCCATTCTCAGATTTACCATCAGTGGTAGACCTGGGAATGCGTCAAGATGCTACACCTCCCCAGGTGAGACGTAACGAGTAGAAATATCTTTATTTCTCCTTGTTTTTTCCTCTTTCTATGTGTGCTACATTCTGCAGCACAGGTAGAAAGAGAAAAAATGGCTCTCAGGATTGTTTTTGCATATGAAGATGTACCTTCCTAAACAAAAGCAATCCTTCCTACAACGCGGGCACATTTTCAACATGACACAAGGGTCCCTGCATTGGCACTAGGCAGCCAAAGGTGCGCCAGCGCTAGGAAAGGACAGGCATGCGCTGTATAATGTTAACTATGGTGCATTCCCGCCCTTTCTCTTTCCCGCAGTGGAGCGCAGCAAGATAACGAGCTGCGTGAAAGATTGAAAAATATGCCCCCTAATATTTAACCTTCGATGGAACAATAAAAGGAAAAAACATACTGTTGCACTGCATAAGGGGAACGAAAATGCAAATGAAGACGCAACAAACAGAAAAATCACAACATTTGCTCAGGTGTAAGCATGAAATATGGTGCAACTTTCAGGCGTCCTTCTGGAAATGTTAGTGAATTGAAAAATACATAAATGGTCACCCAGAAGAAAACAGAACAGCGAATCCAGTTTTATGATTATTTTCAGGAATGCACATTCCTGTTTCCTGAGTCCCCGTTTTCGAAACTGTTGATGAATGTCTGGCCTTCAATGTATTATTCCCATTCCATCCTTCAGCTAGTTCACTGCCCAGGTTTGCACCGCAAGGCTGTTTGAGTTCTTAAAGGTTTTCTTCCTTGAAGTGGGTAAAAAGCCTCATTCCAAGCCCCAGGTGACTCCTACTTTGAGTGCAAATGAGAACTTGTGTCTGAATTGGGATTACAAACTGTGTGAAAGTTACCACTTGCCTCTTGTGTGTCAAGGCCATTGATGGGAAGTAAATACATACATTTACTTACCAACAATGTAATCATTTTTGCAATGCATGGACTCCTGATGTAAATATTCTATAAATCACTCCTGATTTACTTAGCTGTGATGCAGTGGACGCAATATGTCTGTCCTTGCACCCTAAAATGGAATTAACTGATGAAAGTATAAGGTGTTACAGAGAGCAGTTTAAATAATGATACACAACAGAGACCTGGGTGACAAGAGTATGCCTCCATCTGTCAGGCCTAGCACATGCCATAATTAGCATACAGGACAGAAGTTGTGTTTACAGAATTTTTGGGCCATTTGTGGGATGAAGATGCTGGGAAAATATAGTTAACACCTGCATAAGACACGAGCCCCGTTCTCTGCATATCACTAAGCATTGATTGCTGGGCATCCATAAAACAAAATACTCACCAATCAGTCAAACCAAGGTAGGATGTAGCCAGATCTGGTGGTGGGCTAAGGATCACTGATCCAACTATGAACATACGGGGATTCAGTCTGTGCCAGAAAGAAAATATCCCAGCATGCCCTTGGTCGAACAAATATATTCTCAACTAGCTAGCACAGTGAATGATCCAAGTAGAAGCGACCCCAAACACAATGAAGCAATTCCTTTATAAATCATGGTTTTCAGGTGTCCTAGTGCAGCCAAATAATGGAAATGAAGCAAGACCACAACTCCCAGAATGCCTAGGGTTGTTAAATGAAACTTCAAAATTGTAGCAGTGCATCCCTGGTGACGTGGGGTCACCTGGTAAACGTATTGACTTTCCAACCTCTCTCTACCAATAGGATCGCTGCTCCTCGCATGATGCTTTCTCAACCTTGCAAACCCAGTCACAAATGGCATTATAGATTTGAGGTTTGTTCAGTACACATTTGCATGAACAGATACATACACAACATGACACATATAGCATATATTTACATCAGTGTGCACCACAAAGGGGAGCTTAGTATGCTTTTCCTCCTTACTCACCAAAAATAGGGTAGGAACCATAACCATCATTCATGACTCAGCTTCTCAAGTGAGGGATGCTTTTACAACCCTCAAGTAAGAATAGAAGCCAAGGGAGTTATTTACCAAGTTGTAGAGCGGCGCATACGTCATTTTTTTTTTTTACTATTTTAAAGTGCATGGTCACCGCACAAAATTGCGCAGATCCACGCGAGCGTTCTCGCAACCCTTAGTAAATTTAAGGCCATACCTTACTCCATACCATCATGTATATTATTTACACCTCTGGAAAAGCTGTGCAAGGAATGCTCATACTTCACATCTCGCACTTGTAGTAACGTTCTGAAGCAGCATCTGGCCAGTCTCATTTTTTCACTTTCTCTAATGCAAATCTCGCTGTAGCTTTCCACCTCTGAGGCAGCTTCCAGCCGCACGTTCATGCTACATTCTAACGCTTTACACAAATGTTGTAGGCAATGTTGTATCTCTTTATAGAAATACTGCTACTGATTTTATTTTGTGGCACTATTATTACATCTACTTTTACTGCAGATAGAAACATAAACTTTGTTGCTAAAAATAAAGTATTTTACAACGTGATGTACGATTCCAGCGGTTCTCTCATTATTTATGACCCATACCCACCTTGGCATCTGAGCAATTACACACAATAAGCAGCTTTTCTTTCTTTCTTAATTGCTATGTATATATTGTGGCCATTACAATGTGTGTTCAACCCACTTGTACCATTGAGGTTGGTTAGAATATGTGTATCTATACGCATGGGCTCAGTTTGTCTAATTTCCAAACATTGCTTATAGTAGAATCTTTCAACAAAATACACTTTTTTGCAAAGAGTTTGTTTAGCAACAATTTTATGCAAGAGAGCTCTCCCACTACAGCGAGTATTTTGAAAAACAAATGTTTCTCCCACTGTTAGAACTGGGGGTCTCTAGTTGGCTGAGGCAGTTACCTTAGTCCAAATGGGGACCCTTGCTTCTAGTCAGGGAAAGGAGGGACACCCTCTTTGATAACCCCTGCTCACCCCTTGGTAGCTGGGCACGAGCAGCCAGGCTTATCTTCAAGGCAATGTGTAAAGTATTTTCAACCACACTCCCAGTGACACAGTGATAACACCACAAATGAACACCACACTGATGTATAAAAATAGAGGTATCTTTGTCAAGAAGAAATAAAATACGGATAAGACCATACGATAAAAATCCAAAATATGCGTATTCGTAACATTCC
Source organism: Triturus cristatus (assembly GCF_964204655.1). Classification (NCBI taxonomy): domain Eukaryota; kingdom Metazoa; phylum Chordata; class Amphibia; order Caudata; family Salamandridae; genus Triturus; species Triturus cristatus. The sequence goes on along the minus strand of NC_140592.1, from coordinate 401,202,537 downwards.
CCTTTGTCCGGTTATTAGGCCAACAAACACTTGTAGGTTCTTGCGGTATTAATGAGCAGTTCACGATGTTCAAATGCAGTCCTAATGCAATGCTATGCACTTCGTAATGCAGTTCGTATTATCAGATTAATGCAGTTCGTAATGCAAGAATAATGCAATCCTCAATGCACGTAATCAGGCAGTTTGTAATGCAAGAATAATGCACTCCTCAATGCACGTAATCAGTCAGTTCTTAATGCAAGTATAACGCACTCCTTAATGCAAGTAATAAGGCAGTTCATAATGCGAGAATAATTCAATCCTCAATGCACATAATCAAGCAGTTCGTAATGTAGGAATAACACAATCCTCAATGCACCTAATCAGGCAGTTCGTAATGTACGTATAACGCACTCCTTAATGCAAGTAATAAGGCAGTTCGTAATGCGAGAATAATTCAATCCTCAATGCACGTAATCAGGCAGTTCGTAATGCAGAAATAATACAATCCCTAATGCAAGTAATAAGGCAGCTCGTAATGCAGGAATAATTCCAGGCCAATCGGCGTGATTAGCACTGGCGCCACTAGGCCCCAACCACAGACAACAGTCCTGAACTTCCGAGGGCAGCCCCGGTCCTGGCCGCTCGAGGACTCAGCGCGTCTAACGCGATGCAGCGGGAGAGAGACAGGAGCACTCCTGTACTCCTCTTGCATGCCTCCCCAGGCCACACACACTTGCGGTTCCCGACCAGAGTCCAAGCCTTACCTGGGGGATGCGCTGCCTCGCTCTCTCTCTCTCTCCCCGCTCGTCGGACGTCCTGCTGGGCGCTCACAATGCAGCTGCGATGCAAGGCGACGCTGTAGCCGGACAGGTTACGGCACTGCCTTCTCCGTTGCTGACGATCTTGGGCAGATTCCTCTTGCGAACAATGATCATGATTACCTCATGACTTCCTTAGCTTTACGAAATCCTTCAGCACGTTGCAGCTCTGGCCGGCTGTGGCAATCTTGATCCGCAGCCTCAGTTACAATGACGGCTCGGGCCACAAACAGCTACACAGCAGCGCGGATGATGGTTCACGCTGCGGGGGCACTGCAGTCATGGGGCACTTTCCAACCTGCACCACGGACCCCACGGCAGTCTCAGGCTGCACACGCACAAAGCGTTGCTGAGACTCGGTTGGGTTTCGGGCCACACAGTCCCGGGGCAATGCTTACAAAGGTCTCAGGCTGCAAAATGCACACGCACACAACGTCGCTGAAACACACTTGGAAACTTTGATGTTCCTGAGTTTCCACAACAGGGAGCCAGCTCTCCTCGGGCCCTTGGAGACAAGTTACTTCGGGACACAGCACACAGCAAAGTCCTTTCAAGCAGGGGGACACAGCACACACCAAAGGCCTTTAGCCCCTTCTTAGTTAAATCAGCAAACTGCAGGCCAGCCCCAGAACACACAGCAAGGGTCAGTCCTTCTCTTCAGTCTTTTCAGCTGTTCTTCCTTGGCAGAGGTTCCTCTTGACCGCAAAGTAGTTTTAATCCTTTTCAGTCTTGATCAGTCCAACATTCAGGGGTTTCAGCTCTCATAGTTATACCCCTAAATGTCTTTGAAGTCTTTGTGTTCAGGGGGTACTGACCCCTTTCCAAACCTATTCTGGGTGTCTCCCTGCCAGTGACACCTTCTTCCTTTGATAGTGGGGGTCTGGTTTCTCAATCACTCAGCAGGAGGTGGAGCCATTCTTTCATGGCAGCAGCCCACGCCTCTTCACATCCAGGGGGCTACTCCTCCCCCCTACACTCCAGATGCAGGTCAGCATGTTGCTGTCTCACCTACTCCTCCCCTGGGTCAAGACATTTCCCAGATCCTATCACATTCAAATCCAGACAGTCAATCCACAGCCAGGCAGAGACACACAGAATTGTTAGAACAAAAAAAAACAGCCATTTCTAAAAGCGTGGTTTCTAAACAAACAATTCAAAAACCACCTTCACAAAAAGATGTGTTATTAAATTGTGAGTTCAGGCACACTAAACTTCATCTCTTCATCTTAAGCCTATGGGAAGATAGGCTGGAAACATATTACAAAGCCTTCCCCATTCTGTCCTATGGGCAAGATGGCCTTACAACAGTGAAAAACGAAATGGAGAGTATTTCACTGTTAGGACATGGTACACACATCAGTACATGTCCTACCTTTCACAGACACTGCACCCTGCCCAGGGGAGTGCCTAGAGCCTACTATAGGGGTGTCTGATGTGCATGGAAAGGGAAGGGTAAGGCCTGGCAAGTGGGTGCACTTGTTAGGACAACATGGCAGTTAGCAAACTGCGCGCAGGCACAGCAGTGGCAGGCCTGAGTTCTCTCTTTAGGGATACTTGTGTGGGTGGCACAATTGGTGCTGCAGGCACACTAGTAGCATTTGCATTACCAGCCCTGGCACACTTAGTGCACTTTACTAGGGACATTACTAGTAAGGCAAACATAACAATTATGGACAACCAATTACCATAACACTTTATACAGGGAGCACTTGCATTTTGATACTGATCAGCAGTGGCAAAGTGCCCAAAGCATCTAAACCAGTAAAACGCAATCCATCACAGCATCAAAAATAGAGGAGGTAGAGGCAAAAAGGCAGGGGTAACCACACCAAGAAATGCCAGGTCTAACACCCACATACCTAATTTAAATGCAAATTGAATCCGTATTTTTTTATAATTCGTTCCTAAATTTGTGAAATTCACAAAGATTGTGAAGTTCCTAAAGTACTTCACCAATATGCGATGGGAAATCCTTTGCCACTTTGACATACCCGTAGTATGCTAGGTCAGTGCAGTGTAGATAAATAACACTGTCCAAAAAACACATTAATGAGGTACATAGACTAGAAAACGTTTTTTACACACTATTATGATCACACAACCCGTTTCTTCAGGCTTTATTGAAGAAACTAAAAAAAAAATAGAAATACCCTTCGCTGGGAAGTGTCCCTCTGGGCTGCTGCGCAGTTTGTTGTGTAAATAATTGTTGACATGTTATTCAGCATAATGACTGGTAAAAAAGTTGATGTATGTTAATGCCTTACCTTAGGGCCTCATTGATAGTAGTCTGGGCAGCCCGCCAGCCTGCCAGGCCAGCGGATACTCCAGTTTCTGCTTCCCGGACGGAGTCTACCCACCATATCCTATAGATCCACCGCTGACTGTTAGAGGTCTCTCTGTCGACACTGCAACCACAGCCGCAGCTGATACGCTGCAGAGAACTCTGAAACCAAAGTGGGTGCCAGGCTTTATTCACCCTCTCAGAACACTTTTTTGTTGTATGCAAACTCTCAAAGTTTGTTTGTGTAAAATAAAAAAACAAATTGTTCGGGCTATATAAAACTCTAAATGAATAAATAAATATCCTTAAAGCACACAAATTGTTCACTCTATATTAAACTCTATAAATAAAATAAATAAATACCCTGATGCACATGCGGTGTTCTCCTTTCAGCTGAGGGCATTGTAAGTTCTCCAAGGCATGGAGAATCGGGGCCCGGAAATCCACCGACAGGTGCGCTCCCTAAACAGATTGGATTGAACCCCATTGTGACCCTGTGGTGCCGTGGCGGACAGGCTATCAGGTCAAGGGTTCCCTACTGCTCAGCCAGCTCTGGCTCTGCCATCCAAAATACTTTGATTCTCATGACTTTAAATTTATGGATAATCCCATCCCTCTGAGCTCTAGATGAGCATGTTAGTCTGTTGACGTGTTCTAGATGATAATACAGATGCGTAATCCAGGTTCTCCCCTCTAGAAAAATATTTCTCAGCATCTATCTCGCCTGTTTCTTAGTACTGTGTATAACAAGGTTGATTTACATGTCTAGCTCTCATCTTGTTTCCACATGGTTTTCAGATATGTGAATCGATACGCGTCATTGCCAGAGGCAAAACTTAATAATTTGTAATGTCGCTCAGAGGGGAAATTGAGTGGGTCAGATGTGTGTGGGCATACACACTGGTTAACATTTTATCTTTCAACATGGCATAGTTCCATATTCAATGGCATGAACGATTCATTTTCCACAGATCTTAATTCCTGTGAAATGGTACGGTTGTCATGGAAAGACAATTTTGCTGTCTATTGTCTGCCGGACAATTGGGAGTAATTTCCTGGCGTTCTTGCATAGGACTTTCAACTGTGGCTTTTGATTTCTTTTGTTGTAATTTCCATAGGGACGCCGCTTGGAATACTGTGCACCGAGAACTCATTGTCCATAATTCTATGTTCCTATCAATGGTGTTTGAAATGAGATCTCAAATCCTTTAAGTATTCATTCTGGTATATTGAATATTAGCATTTCTAGTTGTATGCTGTGGCAATGCTGTAGATGGTGGCACACTTTATGTGCGCTGGATGAAGTCTGCCAATCTTCTTGTCTTTGCTTTTTTGATGTATGTAGTCTGTCCAGGAAGCTTACACTGATCTAAGATTAAATTTGTGGGTTTAAATTTGGGTAGTGAGTGGAATTTATTAAAGTTTCTGGGGGACCATCTGAGGTCCTTTTCATCAGTAGTTAAAATTAGTAGGGTGGCAATGTACTGCAGTTCTGTGAACGATTTTCAACAACATATTAGTTCAGTTCTGTTTGACACTCTGTTCTGAAGGTTTTCCATCTATAAAAGTAACATACATATAACAATTAACATTTCATCCGGTTAAAATCATAAATAAATATTAAAAGGTTTAACAAAACATCTGTCAAATAGTGAACCATGTTCTCAAACTCTGTTCTTCATTGATTCCTGTCTTCGACATCTTGAATCCCCCCTGACTTCTACTTCATCCCATCCCTGCTACCATTGTACCTCCTGCTTACCGTTTCGATGTCCAACATTAATTTTTCAAAGTACCTATTTAATCCTTTAGTTGAGATCCTGCTATTTTGAGGAAGACCACAAGCTTCCTCGCCTAATCTTCTACCATGTTAATACCCTCTTTCCTGGTCCTCCTTTTTCATCTCTTGCCATACAAATGAACAATATAGTGTCATTGTGGAATGCTTAGTGTAATGTAACTACATGGTTTGAGAGTTGTGTTGTCCTCCTGGATAAGTCAGCATTTTGGACCGAAAAGCCGACATGTGTTTTGCAACTACTGTGTCCAAATTGATTGAAGTTGAGACTGTGAGAAAGCACTAAGGATGAGGTTTGCGGCTATGCCATAAAAAGATCTACTTACAGCTTTGACTTCTATATTCTTTCTACAGTGCCCATCATTTGTAAGAATAGGTCATGCCATGAGTGACGTTGCTGTTGATAAATATACATTTTTACACTTGTTGGTGAGTGGTTATTGCACTTCTAGGCTTTCTCAATCCTCTCCAAGGTGGAGGATTTTTGAGTAGAGCGATGAGTTGGTGAGATGCTTTAGTACTTTATCCAAAAAGCACTTCTCCTCAATTTATTGCCATGAGTTAACTGTACAGGTGATAAAACAAACCCAGGGCTAGGGGTGGCCTCGACCCAGAAAAGTAGTAAACCGTATCTATAGGAGATGTTCTCAAATACACTGGGAATTCGTGAGATGATTGGTTGCTCCAGAATTCTAATGACCACTGTGGAGTATTACAAAGTGCACCCTCTGAGTTACCAAGTTTCAAGTTCATCTTATTTTCCTTGGTTGCATTCAGATGTGTTTGTATAATTCTCTTTGATTGGGTCTTCAGGCAGTTATGTGCCCTTCCTTAAATCATTAACTGAGTGCATTCTTCTTTGGTGTGTTTGCTGGTATTCAGTCTGTCCACAATAGTGGAGCAGCTAGGCATATGGCCGCCCGTGGTGGTCCCCGTGTTTGTCGCCCCGCCGTGGGTGCATCGAAGAGCGGGGGCGACGATTGCCACCCGAGACTTCAGATAAGAGTAGGGGAGGCCACCGCCCACAAAACTCGTGCCACCCAGGGTAGACCGCCCCCCCACAACTCCACTTTCCCCTTACTACGCCACAGGTCCACAAATTCTACAATTCCATCTTGTCAAAGATTTGAGCAGAATGTGTACTCCGTTTTTAAGCTTTTGCATGTGCTGGTGTGCACTGCATTGGAATTTTGTCTGCGGGGTACAATGAAGCCCATATTATTCTTTTATTTAGCTTTAAGGTAATATTACAACACAGATCTAGGACGGGGTAGCAGAGAACTATATGGTTCACAGGCATGGAGGCAAGAGACTCTTCAAATGGTAGAGTAGGTTCTATCACTATGGACTGCAATGGTTGGACAACAAAATCTATAATGAAGTCAGTAATTTTTGTGATGGTTGCAAAGCAAAGGGTATACTATTAGTGATATATGTGTATATTTTAGGGACATATCATCAAGGCGGCGCTATAAAATTGTCGCCGCTTTTGCATCCATTTTCAGTCAAAAAGCGGCGATAATTTAATCGCTTTATCAGCAAGGTCACGCTATCGAGTGAATCCTTGCCTTAGCGCCCTTCCCCTTAATGCCCAGCTGTGCATCTTTAATGATATGCAAAGTGGGTGTTCCTTCCCAAAAGAACGTGAGAAATGTCGCTAACCGACATTTCTCCTATTACCTAGCCTCACGCTAACCTGCAGAGCGATAAGAAAAGTAGCACTAACCGCGGTTATCACTACTTTCCTTACGCCTGCTTTTCATCTGACTTAGCCATGATATCCAATGGAAGGTGGATATCATGGCTGAGTCTGCCCTGCCCTATCAACAAGCTATCGCCAAACGTTGTGCGATTATCGCTGGATTTCCAGCGATTATCGCACATTTGGCAGCTGGCGCCTGGAATTTTATCGCTGTTGAGATAAGCGTTGCTGTTAGCACACTGTCTCAGCAATAAAATTCAGCGTTAGCCGGCGAAAATAATCCTCACGCTAAGCGCGCCGAGCAATAATTATCGCCGGCCCTTGTTGATATGCCCCGAAGTTCCTTCAAGTTAGGAGAGAATTAGGTACCCCTGTAAAGAGACAAGAAGGTTGAGGCCTACCAAGTTCCCAACCTAAACACAGGGCTTTTGGGTCTAAAAGTCAGTTGCCTATATGCCTGGGCCTTTTAATACCCTCTTCGCTGCTACATCACCTGCCAGGACCAGAGCCATTCCCTCTCCAGGAATAATTAGAAGAGGGCTCAAGCAACCCCAAGGGATCCACTCCCAGCAATCAGGATGGGCCTATCCTGATATTACCTGCCAGTGAGACCTTCGTCTGGGCCAGTCTCACTCTAAGAGGCATCGCAAACCACAAACAGCACCTTCAGAAGGGTACACCCGCAGAGTGCTGAGCATTAGCCTCCTTGAAAGTGTCCTCTTCCTCTAAAGCTCATCCTATACTCTCTATACTCTTGCAAATTCTCAGAGCATTGTGGCTCAAGCATGAATCAAGCTCTTCCTAACACCAGCCTGGCCAATCCCTCACTCGCACAAGGTCCATTGACAGCCAGGCCCTATGCATGAAGACAATCAGACCACCCTTCAATTACTTCTCTGCTAGGTCATGGGTCAAACAGCATGCACCCAGCTCACATTCATCCTCCTCATACCAACACTCCTACAATGTAGGAAGGATTGTGTTCACTCATCTCTAGAAAGGGATTGCCCTCCCCACATTTTGCACCATATGAAATTAAGGATTAACTAGACAGGTTTGAATGGTACAGGCGGTCCCCATGGAGACAAATGTAATGTTTGCCGACCCTTGTGTTATAAAGTGCACAGAACAATTTCCATCATGGAATAACTATTACCTCACACGTTTTTGGTGTAGATCCGATTTTTAATTTGAAGACATGCTAGTAAAGTGCTCCATGGCAAATCCTTGCGGCCTTGCATCTTGTGCCCTAAACATTAATAATATGTGATAATTTTCAAGAATAGGCAGATAACGACATTGGTATATTTGCCTGTTGTTTAACCCACAAAGAGTAAGGATGGTGTCCTGCATGATGGCCATGGAAAAAGTCCTAACAGAAAATCAGGGGGCTACCTGTCACACCACCCTACAACCTACTACATGGCCATATAAACACATACATACTTATGCAGTCAAAATTACAGTATTTCCTTAAATCAGAGGGAAATTCAATTGGGCTAAAGTGCCTGATTACAAGATCCTTTAAAAAACTGTCCAGGGGCCGTATCATACATGCAGCGCATTTTCCTTGTTTGCTCCGGGCACACCTTTTAAAAGGTACGCCCGGCGCATACAAGGAAGATGTGCAGTATTAGAATTAATACGCTGACCCCAGGGCAGCCATGAACTCGGTGGCGGCTCCTCCGCTAAGACGGAAGAGCATCACCCTACTGATTTTTTGCAGTGACACAAAGGGAAAATAAAATGATAATAACTTGCGTTATTATCATTTTATTTTCTCCTACTTCTGCCCGCTTTATGTTGGGCGCGGGGGCAGGGGAGGAGTTGTAGCACCCTCCTAAAGTGCGTAGTGACTGCTTGGCAGGGCCTCCCGGACCGGCCAGAACAGTCTTCCGCACTTCGCATGTTCTCCATTGAGGCTGCATCTCAGCCTAAGTGGAGAACATGCCCAGGCCTGCAGTCAGCGTCTGAGAGCCGGATCTCAGACCAATCACAACGCTGCTAAGACTGCATTGTGATTGGCTGACTGGTCACCTGGGTGTGCTTCCGGTAAGGTCGCGCGAGGGAGGACCATGGATGAAAGGAAGCGGCGAGAAGGTACATTTTATTTTGATTTTTTTATTCCTGCCTCCTCCTGAGTCCTCCTGCCCCTGCCCCCCTTGCTTCCGCATCCTCCCCACCCCCACCCCCCTACCTACAATCAGTGCCGGCTGCCTCTGCATGAACTCGCCCTGCCCTGGGGGTACCACATTCATGTGAAAAACAGAGAAGCTGCTTTGGAGTCTCTTTGTGTTTCACAGAGTAGGCGGCAATCCGCCTGCACTTTCAGGGGGGATTAGAGATCCCTTGCAGGTGGGTTCAGTGAGTGACTGCACCCGCCTGCAAGAGGATGTCTGGGGGGTCCACGGGGCCCCTCTCCCCTCCAGAGGGCTGCCTTCACCTTTTAGGAGGCACACTGTCAGTGCATCTCTTGCCAGCTTCTTTGCCTCTGCGCCCGTGTCTGTAATACGGTGTGGGAGCAGGGGCAAAGGAATTCACTCAATTGCCCCAATGCGAATGAGGGAAGGCCCTCTAATGATAGCGCTGGCACTTTATGTGCACCAGCGTTGTCGGTATTACAGAAGGAGATGCACAAGCATTTCCGACCCCTTCTGTAATGCCGAAGTGCCCAGAGGCGCGCAAAACAGGCGCAAGTACTTGTTGTGCCCCCGGGCACTTCTGTAATACGGCCCCAGGACTGTAAGAATGAGTGTCCAATATCATGGAACCAAACAATTGCAGAAATAACCCGGTCTCAGTCTGTTTCTCCGAGGCCAGGAGAGGGTTGGTACAACTCTTTCTCCCCCATCACCTTTCCTGGTATTGTCAAAGGAAAATTAAAAGACTTATCATACAAACAGTTTGAACTTCTCTCTACCTCCACTCCTAAAGCACATTTGATGTCAGCTGACAGGCTACTCTGCTTTTGAGAGATCGGTCCCAGTAATGTAAAATACAACACCCCTCAAAGGAATGGTAAAAAATAACTAATAAATTCCATTTATGAGGTTAGATACAATGGAATTTACTGGGTGCATGCCCCAAATATTTCCTCATTATAGGCAAGGTTGCAGTAAAGAAGTCAACAGCAGGAACATATCACCCGTGGGTCAGCACGTCTGCCTGCTCGTTTATTGTTAATGGGAAATGATTCAGTTCTTTTTATGATAGTGATTACGCCAACTTGTATTCCCTGTTTTCTCCGCTAAAGTTGTGACTGGTGGTCTTTTATTTGCTTGCTAAAGTGGTGGAAGGGGAGTAAAACAATTCAAGGTTATACTGTCAATTTAGTCATACTCTAAAGGACAACAGACTCCGAATTTCAATTTTGTGGGTTTATTACAAGGCCAAAAATAACTGAATATAAACACACCTCAATATCAGTGTATATAGATACATGAAAATCAATACAGAGCCGAGTCTTGCGAATATAATTCATTCTGCATAAAAGGCATAAAGTGATGAACTCCAAAATCATAATACAGCATAGAATAGAAGCTCAGTACAATTCTCTTTTCATCTGGGAGGAAAACAAATACAAAATCTTTCCCTACACTGCTCTAAATGAGGGTCCTACCAATCTCTCTTGTCATAGCCCAAAGGTATCAGCACGTGTGGCATTCCTAAAAAGTACTCACGTCAAATGGGTCTGATAGTCTAAAGCTATGGAGCTCGCTCTAAGAGGCTCCTTCTCCTCCGAAAACAAGCAGAAGACTCCCGAATCAGTCCCTGCACATCATACAAAAGGACAATGTTCAGCCCCTAACACGTCATGTGATAAAACTTTCCATTGCAATGTTTTCGGTAGCTTTCCACTGGCCTTGGGTTTTCGGGCACAAAAGGAGTCCTCCCTTCTCGCCTTCCAGACTTCTTCAAAGACATTCTGGGTCTCTCCTTAAATCTAAGAATAACAATGCCCGAATTCCTGCATTAGGATGTCTTCGAGCACAAAAAGGATTCATTTAAGGCGAGTACCTGGCATATCTTGGGGGCTGCTGTGACTGCATTCTGCCACCCCCTTCGAACCACTGGCACCGCAGCTTCTTTCCCGCCGCAGCCGCCGTTTCAGCAGCAGTCTCGACCAGCAACGCGGACGCTGATCGGAGAGGACTACAAGTCCCGTGAGTCTCGGCGGCCGGAAGCCGCTCCACACTGGTTTCGCGCCAGGAGGCGCTTAAAGGGAAGGAGAGCCCCCGCATCGCGGGACCGCGCGCGGGCGTGCGCCGGGCTAAGCCCGGGCAAAGGGCGGGCCGTCTGTGGCCGTCCGGGGCTGGACAGGGCTGAGCTGGGCCACCCCCCTTATCCCGCACGAACGTTACACGGTGATTTGGGGCTGCCATATACAGTCTACTGCAAGGCTCTGCCTGTGATGGTTTGGCTTGTTGTGTGAAATGTGGTTATAAGCTTCTTGCGTTATTTGTGTAGTACAAGTCATGGCTAAAAATTTCAATAAGGCCCAAATAGTGGGAGGATCTGGGACTTTAGATGCCTTTTTGAAAAAAGCCGAACATGCTGTCTCTAAGGAAATCGAGATTGTGGAAAAAAGGTTGTCACTAGAGCCCCTCTCTCAACCCTTGTTGGCTGCCCCCTCTATGGTTTCTCACTCTATTTCCTCTGGGCCTACATTAGAGTCCTGTCACCCCAGCGTTCAATCTCTGTTGAACGTGTCCAGTCCTTCTCCTTCTCTTTCTCCCCCAGTCTTACGCACTAGGCAACCAAAAACTTCCTCTGTTGCTCATGTTAAAGTTTCCAAAGGTAAGAGGAAAGCCATCCATGCTCCTAATGGATCTCGCCATTATGCTAAGCAATTCAGAAATAATGATCCTGTTGAGGGGTCGACTCACCCGGTAGACAGCCCAGTGGTCGAGGCTACCCCTCATTCAGGTAGTGGCGTTATGGAGCCTTTCGCTCAGGGGGGGGCTGTTATTCTGAGAGACATGTTAGCTGATGTAATCAAGCAGCTGGACGAACGATTGAGTAGGTGCATATCCCCAGTCTTGGATAGACTCAGTGAGATTGATAATAGACTTATTCTTATTGAGCGCCACATTGCTGTTCAAAGTGCCCCTGTGCTAAGGTCTAATCCTTCTGATTTACTACCCCTCGGTGAAGTCACTACTAGAGTGTCTGATATGGTTGCTACCATGGCAACTACTGTTGCAAGTCCCGCAATCCCCTTACCACCTGTCCTGAGAATTAACGGTGCTAGCTCAGGACCGAGGGATATTATCGAAAGCCGAAGAGTACAGGGACATTTGGCATATGAGGAACGTTCATTAAGCCTGCCCCCAGAAGCCTGCCCTTATACTGTTATCTTGGCCAATGTTCCAAAAACTAGTGATGGTAAAGAAGAGCATTGGTCCTCTCTGAAAAATAAAACCCTTCATTTTCTGGCAGGGAAGACAGTCCTGGGGAGTCACCTCTATGATTGTTTTAAAATGGTGAGAAGGGTCCCGTGGGTGGGGAAATCTAATAAGTCCCTGAGGGGCGACTGTGTTGTGGTGAACTTCAGTACCCCTGATATAGTTGATCACATTTTTAGACAAGCAGGGTCCATTAGAATTCATCAGGATCACATTAATATTCTTCCACTGGGCTTCTTTTACCCACCATTTCCCGCAGGTCCGGTCAGACAGAGAGAGCGTCCCCTTCAGCACGCCCCTACCAGCAACCCTTTGTTATTAACAAACAGATTTGAAGCCCTTAGCACTCTAGACACTAACGATTGACTCAGTGATAATGGAGCTTATATAAATAATGATGTTTTTAGTATAGACGTTTCTAATTCTTCTGAGCCTTTATCTGCTAGGTCTCCTGTTGTGGCTAACAAGGCCCCTCCCACTGCGTCAGTTAATAACTTGTCATTACAATCTGAGGATGCAGTTGAGAAAGGAACTGCGCCCATTTTTAACGGGGAAAACATGGGCATGGATTTACCTTCGAATGGAGTAGAGGTTGCTCTATTACCTTGTTTACCTAATCTGGTTAACACCCTAACTAATGATCAAGGGCATGTAATGGGCACTCCAGCAGCAGATTTAATTTCTGCATTATCTTGGAACATAGCTGGTCTACGCTCCAAACGAGGTAATCAAAATTGGTTGGCTTTTCTCTCCACACATCATGTAATTGCCTTACAAGAAACATGGGAGGCCAAAGATCCTTTTTTTATGGATGGTTACCAATCCTTTATTAAATATGCAACGCCCTCGGATATGGGGAGACCACGAGGGGGCCTCCTGTTATTATTCAGCCTAAAGCTTCGTTACAATATTGAGTTATTATCAACTAACTCTCCTCACATTTTAGCAGTGAAAATGGAATGTGTTAATCTGCCATCATTTTTGGTGGTGAATTTTTACAATTCATTTACTAGGACGGAAGAATTAGAACATCTCAAAGCACTACTCAGTTTCTTGGACGAGTTTGATGCATTGAATGATAAACCTTATCTTCTTTTACTTTTTGGCGATTTTAATATACACTTATGTTATCTTAATTGTTTCTTAAATAACCATTCAGATTTTTGCCCAAAAGAAGTGACCCATTTTGAGCACTCTAAAGGCGGGATCTTTTTAGAGAATATAGTATCGTCTTATTATCTCTACATGCCGGTTCAAGATTTGTTGGACCCGGTTCACACTTTTACTGGCCAAGGTCACTGTAGTACAATTGATTATATTTTTGTACCACGTAACATGTTGAATCTATTGGGCACGTTTCATGTTACGCAAAATGCCCTAAGTGACCATAATCCACTAACTTTGGAAATCAAAGTTAAGGCGTTGAGGAAAGATGTTCCGCAGCCTTTGATTTCTAATTTAAATCTTGAGCCTACAAGTCAGGGTAGACGACTTAGATGGGATGTCATTACCCCGGCTGACTTCCTCGTCAATCTATATGAAAGCAAAACAGAGGATTTTAGCTTGTGACTTTCTTTAGGGGCTGAACCGAAAGTTATTCTGGACGCTTTCGACAGAATCACTAAACACGTTGAGGGGAGTTTTACCTCCCATGGGAAACCAAAACCTAGGAAGTTTAAAAACTGGTTTGACCATGCCTGTTCTAGTGCTCACTCTGCTCTCTTACTGGCACTTAAAGAATCTGGGAGCACCCCCAGTAAGATAACTGAGGCAAGAAAACGTTATAAAAAAGTAATAAAGGATAGGAAAAGCGAGCTAAAGATTAAGGCATGGGACGATTTGACAGATGCAAGCATACAGAAAAATAGCAGCCAGTTTTGGAAGGTGATAAATAGTCCCCTCTTTAATGAGACGGAGAATACCATCAAAGAATGTCTTATCCCGCCAGACAAATGGGTGGCACATTTTAGTGGTCTCTATTCGGAGATACAAGAAGCTAATCCCACAAATTATGCGGATTACACTCTAGCTTCAAGAATCCTTTTCAAGGAGGAGGAAGTCCGGGAGGCTATTGAGGCCACGGCGTCTGGTAAAGCCCCTGGTCCGGACGGTGTCCCAGCGGACCTTTATAGGGCAGACCCAAGGCTTTGGGCGAAACTTTTAACTTGTGTTTTTAACGCAGCTTCTGAGGTCGGTGCCCCTAGATCGTGGGCAAAAGCCGTTATCGTCCCTCTTTTTAAAAAAGGTTCAAGAGAAGACCCGGCTTGCTACCGGCCTATTTCTCTCCTTGACTCTGCCATGAAAGTTATGGGGAAAGTTGTCCTTGCTCGTTTAACTGTGTGGTTGGAGGAGCAATCCATAATCTCCGATCTACAATATGGGTTCAGACAGGGAAGGGGCACAGTGGGCCAATGCCTCAATTTACATCTTATTATAGGAAAATACACAGTCGTTAAGCAGGGGGACCTCCATTTAGCTTTTATGGACTTGTCCACCGCTTTCGACCTTGTAAATCGGCAAAAACTATGGGCCTTATTAGCCGTTTTGGGGCTTGACCCAGTTTTGATCTCTTTCCTGGCTGTAATCCATGAGGACACTACCGCAGTCGTTCGTTATAGGGATGACGGAAGCCAGACTGATGCCTGGCAGGTAAAGCGGGGAGTAAGACAGGGGTGTATTCTTGCACCCCTACTCTTCTCGCTTTACATCAATAATTTGGGACCGGTCCTGAACATGATTAGTAAAGACACCCCGAAAGCCGGTTCCAAGATGATTCCTGCTTTACTATACGCGGACGATACAGTTCTGTTGGCTAGAACCGCGAGAGGATTACAAGCTCTCTTAAATGGATTTTATGATTTTATGGTCTCTTTAGACTTATTAATTAATTTTAAAAAATCACATTCTATGTCGATCGGCTCGGGGAGAGCAAAAAGGGTGAAATTTTTTTGCAATGGGCAGGAATTAACGAAAGTCCAGACGTTCCCATATCTAGGGGTAGCATTTGACGACAGATCATCTTGGGTCACACAACGTGCTCAAAAAAAGAATAACCTAGCTAGAGCTACAGGCGCTCTGTTGGGCTTTGCAAAGCGCTTAGGCTGTAAACCACTCCCCGCTTTATTAAAAATATACAGTGCGAAGTGTTTGCCCATGGCACTTTACGGAAGCGAGGTCTGGGGTTACAAGCCTTCCCCTAATATCCAAGTAGTAGAAAATAATTTTTTTCGGAAACTGCTGTCCCTTCCCCCCTCTGTTCCCACTTTTAATATTCATGAGGACTTAGGGATGGGTTATGTTAGCGACCAAATAGCAGTGGCCCCGCTACTAGGCTGGTTGAGGGTTTGGGCACAACAGCCACCAAACCTAAACCAACAAATTATTCAGGACTGCTTGTCCTTGGAAAAAGCCTTGTCTATCCCTTGGTTAAGTTACATTAAAAATAATTTGATCTCAATAGGGTGTTCGGAACTGTTCTCTAGTCCTTGTGTGATTAGTAAAGAGCAAATTAAAGCCATTAAGACCCAATTTTTGTCAAGAGTAATGTTGTCAAGGGAAAGTGATGAGCTGGGGAAACCGACAGTGAGGAGGTTTGTGATGTTGAGTTCAGGGAACGAGATTCAGCCCTACTTAACCTACATTAACAAACCTTTCCATATGTTTTTGCTAATAAGATTCAAGCATGGCTTGCTTCCCTGGCTCTTGGCATACCCAAAAGGATTTTTTAAAGAGGGAACCCTGGGGCCCTGTCCCTGTGATAATATTTCTGAACAAAATTTGTTGCACATGTTATTTTTCTGTAAATTTTACTCTTTGCAGCGGAAAAAATATATCTTGCCGATTTTAAAGAATTGTCAATTTAAGCAAGTTAGGCCTGCCTTGGCTTATTTACAAATGTTGGAATCTCCATTGATTTGTTTTGGGGTTGCCTGCTTTATAGTGGGCGCCCTGAGAGTCAGAAATAGGGCCCAGTTGACATAGTTACTTGATAATGATCATTGTGCCCACTACGTTGTCGTAGATGAAATGTTTTTTAGGACATAATGAAATTTTACTATGTTTTTAGCCATATGAATGAATTAACTCTAAGTGTCATTTTATTGTACATTGCGCCAAATCGTATTGTATTTATTATTTGTGTTAATAATTTTTCTGTAATGCATTTTCCTCTTTTTTGTTTGCTGTTTTGTGCTTTGATGGTTTTAAGTTTTAACCGAATAAAGCAAACTTTGACTTTGACTTTGACTTTGATTCATTTAATTATTTCTTGAGCAACTAAGGAGAAAACTAAACTCATAACAACTTACAGTTGGGCCTACAATTCAGGCAACTTAAACTAAACACAGTTACATTACATGAGTATAATTTCATCCTGCACATTACACATACAGGAATTATAAGTGTCTCTAATACATGGAAAATCCTACTTGAATGGGCACACTACAATTTCAGTGCTAATAGAATGTGAATAAATGCATCTTAATAATTATAAAGCACTGCAAATGACAAAATTCATGTGAGTGTGTTTCAACCATAAGTATAGTTCACACATACAATTGAGAGCACTGTAAGCGTTCTATCAATAGTAAATAGACAACTTAATGTGAAATGGGCATACATAAACGCTCTGCATTTCTAGGTAAAAATATAGACAGAAAACCATCTATTTCTCCGTCTATATTTAGTTATAAAAATAACAAAATGGAAAACAGACTTTCCTTTAGTGAATTTCAATGCCATCAAAGCTGACTGCGAAGCAGTGCAGTGTAGCAGACAGGCTAGTCGATACATTACGACAGGGTTATTAACTATGATGTTTATTTTTGTTGTACTACAATACCATTGTTTTCATAAAAAAGTCTTGCCTCCCCGATGCAAGGTAACGAAAGGCAGTGCTATATAGATTACTTTTATTTTTAATTTTTTACAAAGCCCCATAGATGGTGCTTGGTATGGCTTTGCAAATCCCAAAACAGATTTTGCATCAGGCTTGAGGCAAGAACATGACACAACTCTTACCCAAAATATTAGTAAATCCGAGCTGTGGTCTCTAGTTCCCTCCTAAACTGTGGATGTGATTGTTGAAGAAGTACCCAAAATAAAATGTGTTACAGACATAGAGCCTGTTCAACAGAAGAAATTGAGTCTGAAGAGCTGCTTGCAGTGGCGGCCGCTAGCATGAAAAAGTGATGGGCAGCGCGGAGGACAAAAAAATAAAAGAACTTGCTGCCCACCGCCTCACCACCTCACTGTGCTCTTTAGTTCCCGATGCACAGGAGCTGCACACACAGGCTCCCAGACTCTCCTGCACCAATCCAGACGCTGCTCTCATGCTGGTACTGCCAAGCATGAGAGAAGCGCCGTGATTGTGTGGAGCAGGCTGGTTTCACTCTCCAGCAGGGAATGGGAGCCCGTGCTGCAGAGCTCTGCTGATATCTCCAAGCAATAGCCTGGAAATTTCCAAGTGAGCATGTTGGTTTGGCCGTCCTAAGACAGCCGAGCAAACTGACATGTGCACTTGGTGCCTTGTGCCCACCACTCCTCCTGCTGCTTATGGCCCAGCCCTCAAGACTCGGCTGCGGCTCCCTCCTATATGTAAAATGAAATGATAATAAAGCAGTTTTCTTAATTGCTTTATTATTATTGTATTTTACATGTTTTCATGCTGGTTCCAGCAGTGGGCCGACGCTCCTCTGCCTTAACGGAGGAGCCGCCCCAGGCTTGTTGTCACCCAGACTGTACCGTTTTGTGAATGGTAAGTTTGGGGTATTTAAGATTATACTGCACTGTCTATTCTGGTAGGTCCTTTTTGTGATGGTAGACTGGTACTGACGGCTTTTCAATTCCTGTTTTATTCTGTTGTTTGTATTTGGTGGGCACTCACTGAAACAGTTTCAATGAAATACTGCGTGAAATTATACACTTCTTGCGTTTGTCATTGTTGTTGTTTGGGAACATATGCTAGGGTATTTCTTACACTACCAACTTTTTTCTAGCCATTTACCAGCAGCACTTAAATCCCATCAGCATCTGCAGTTTCTGTCCTTGCTTCAGTAGGTGTTATTTACATTGGGCCAATTTGTTTGAAACCAATACAAACGGCTCTGAATAATTCCAGGGAACCGAGAAAGCTAGCACAATGCAGGCCTTGCTACATAATCCCTATTATTTTAGAGAATCCACAAAAGCGAATATAACAATGGTACAAAAACATCACTTAGCGGCCAAATGTATGCCAAATGAATGCCTTAGATGTTCTCCTTTGAAACCAAAAGAAAACTCCTATATTTTAATTGTACAGCTCATTATCAGACAGGAGACACCCAGTGTGGACATAGAGTACTAAAGAGTGAAGATCCAGGATTCACATAATAAATACTTATACCAGTGCTTAATTTGAGCCGGTGGTTTCCGGTGCTCGGTACTGGTACTTAATTGTCAGCACCGGTGCTGATGAAAGTCTGCCACATAGTGGCGCTGTCTCCCTAATTTAGGTATGAGCACAATAGTTGTTTAATAATTACATATACCTTAACAATGACTAATACCTGCCACCTAAGCCATTGTTATGGCTTTGAGGGCTTGGAATAGTATGAACTGTCACACTTGTTAGAGTGTGATGGGTAGTAGTTGTGTTGGTACTGTCATTGGTGGCGCTGACAGGGGCAATGGGTGGTGCAAGCTGCTGTGTCCGCCTGATGAAGGCCCTGGCACTTATTTTTGTTTTACAAATTAAGCGTTGACTTATACCTCAAATTCCTTCACTGTTGATCTGCTGAGAGCGTGCTGCTGTTGCAGCAGAGGGAGAATGAGGACAGGAGATACCGTGCATGACCTGTGGGTCGGCAGAAGCCCATGGGGGCTACATTAGAAGCCCATTCTCCTCGACCTGCAGAACAAGCTCTTGCTGCCCAGGCTCCTGGGAGACTAAGCCCATCTGTTTCACAAAGAGGAACATGTACTAGATAAATACTTAAAGAGCATGGAGGCAAAACAGCATCAGGCTTGATGGCCCCAGGCTGAGGAAGACAATACAAGCATAGCACATGGTGTTGCTGAGGTCTACGTTCCAGGAGCGCGGCACAGGTTGGTGACCTCATGAACTGCTACACTCAGCAAGAGATTCCTCTGTTGCTGACTGTCCGAATTTCCGCAGTCAATAGGAAACACGCCTCTTACCATATCTATATATATCTCAATGACCAAATAAAAGGGATTTGTCCTAGAGTTTGTGTATTTGTGCAATGCTTGAATTATGCCCTTTTTAGATTTTGTTTAAAGCTAAAAATAGCCATGAAACTTCCGAAGAGAGGAGTAAGGTACATAACTGATTGCGGCATGCTCAAAAGATCACTTCAAGTGCAGAGCTACCAAAATATTCTTAAACAGGCCCACATCCTTTGCTTCTATTAAAAATCTCCCTGAGCGCCTCCCTCAACACCGTGTGTCAACTTCTTACAACCACATATCCCACCATTTGACTTCTATTTATAGTGTCATGGAAACCATTCACTGCAAAATTGTAACCATGGAAGCTATTAGCCTTCCAAAAAGGAAGTGGGGGTTTCCATCAGATCACAATTTTCCTATGACCATTAGTAAATGCTTCTATGGTCCATAAGTTATACTTCACTAACTGCAGAGTATTTAGTTCCCCAGTAACTGAGATGTATAAGCAACCTGTGTATATGGCTGCTACCTTGCTCTGTCATTTACCCTTGTGAAACCTCACTCAACATCACACACTGCTGGCTTTAGAGAAAAGCTTTCTTTCTTTATGATGGCAGTTCTCCCTGTCTGTATCTAACCACATTCCTTCCCATACAATACAACACAGCCAGGCCCTACCACACTCATCCCACTCACCTCTTAACCTTCTTCAGACATCCAATAGTACTCGCAACACAGCACTTAGACAACACATTGTGTTCCAATCACACCTACTACAAATGGTCATATTCAGACAGTACCCGCTAGACAGACTCCTTTCACCGCCTCGCGCACAACACAGTTGCATTCTCATATAGTTGGAAAACTAACAGCACTGTCACATGCCACATCAACATTCACATTTGAATTTTCACATTAAACTAGTTAAACATGTCAAATCCTCATTGCACACAACATTCGCTTCATAAGGCACCTACCTAGATTGTGAGGCATATATATGAGAGTTTGCACAGGCTCAAAAATGGGCATGTAGTCACACAATCTAAAGAAAAAATGGAAAAACCATTCAGTACACCCATCAAGACACCACAACAATCTTTCCCAGTTTATCAATTTTTGCTTTCTCCCTAACTCACACAAAACATTTCTAAACTAAACACTGAACACACTCACTATTAACTTCACCTAATAAAACAGCAACAAACAACATTGAAACTGCTATAGTGCCAAAGAAATGGAATGGTTGTGCTGCAAAAAAACAACAAAGTGATGGATGGAACACTTGATCTCTCTGGCTGTGTTTCAGTCCATTGTATTTTACCCACTGTACCACTCTAGATAGAGAACAGCCATATCCAAATTAGTCTCGTCCTGTTGCAATAGGAAATGTCCAGCCTTAACATCTAATTCCCCTCCAGAAGGTCGTTGGCCACCCCATGGTGAGTTGGGCACAGGGTCTGGTGACAGGCCAGGCACTGCCCCCAAACTCTGCTGCACAAGGCCAATGTATGGACATGGTTCAGCAGGTTGGGCACAGTGCCTGGTTGCCAGCCAGGCCCCTCAATACATGCCTGGGGGGCCAGGAGCAGGGCATACAGCCAGCCCCCGATGGGCACGGCTAAAGGTCAGGTGCAGTTAGGGTTTGCTGTTATGTGGTGGTTGGGAGTAGGGCTTGGCTGCAGTCCAGGCCCTGCACTCAACCCCTAATGTCCATAGCCTTGGAGAGGGTGGACCATCTAGCATAACTACCTCTGGATGCAGACCCATAGTAACTTACTTTGACAGTAAGAGATAGACATGACAAACAACAACAACAAAAATTCTCAATTTTTTGATGAATAAAGGTAGCTCTAGAAAGAACCGATGTTGTATTTTTAAACATTTTTTATATGTTGTCATTTTTTTATTTTTAGGGGTTCAACGAAAAATAAATCAACTCAGGGCATCAAAACGTGGATCCAGAAAATGTTTGAAAAAAATGTTTACAGTCTGTTAGATGTGCAGGCACCTACTTATCTCAAGCTGCAGCACTCTGATTCCCGACACATTATTTTGCAAACGCTTCCTGCAAAACAATCCAGTGTGAGCATATTAAGGTTTAAAGTCTTGTTGGTGAGTGGCAAGGACTTCTGGTGAGGGAGGAACACGAGATTGCACACTATGGAACACCTTCAAAGACGTAGATATTCGCTCATTACTTTCTTGTCCAACCTTTGAAGCATTCCAGTGCCAGTAATGACAAGCATTTAAGTGTTTCATCTTGCCAGAAGTTCCAAAGGAGTACTCATTTTCAATTGTCCTGTGGAATTCTTTCTGGAACAATTTACAGGTGACCAGTGGGCGCAGCTCCTCCGTTGGAGCGGAGGAGCATTGTCCCACTTAAATTTCCCCCAAAGCACCAAGATGAAAAATAAAATGGTAATTTATTACAATTTTATTTTTCATCCCCGTCCCAAACAGAGCGTTAGGGTGGGGGCGCTGCTGAGTGACGGCAGAAAGGAGGAGGGTGGCCTGGAAATGCACTGTTTAAAGTGTGCATGTCTTTTTGGCAGGCTGTCTTGAGACAGCCAGCCACACATGCATACTATAAACATCGCCAACCCAGCTGTCCTCAGACAGCTGTGTTAATGCAAGTGCAGGGATCCAGAGCACTGTAGAGCGCTGAGTGAGGCTGCTCCCTCAAATCAGGGTGCTGCTCTCATGCTGTGAGAGCAGCGTCCTGATTGGAGGCTCCGGAGCTGTGGATGTCATTGGTAAGTCTTCTTTGTAATGTAATTTTGATTTTGCAAGTCTGCGCGCCTGCCCGCCTCCCCCTTCCCGGTAGATGCCAGCCGCCACTGGTGACCAGATTTGCTAACACCTTCATCTCTCCAGGTGGTATTGAAATGATCAGTCATGCAATTGATACAGTCCTTTGCTGCTCATCCTGAGTCTCTTCATACTCTCTCTGGTCTCCTCCAGATGTCATGTTTTCTTGACTTCTGAGTTGAATACCCCCCAAAAACAGAGAAAACTCTCAGAAAAAAAGGTAGTAGATCACACAGGATGTGGATACACTCAAGTGCAAATCTCTAAAATGCATCAATGCAGTCAACTAATCAGAAGTAGCTTTATTGTGAGACATAGTAGTTGGTACCATTTTTTGGTACCACTGCTCCTAAAAACTCTGAAATTGTAATAAAAACTGTCAAATTTCTTAGTTATTTAGAACTGCCAGGAAACCCTTAATCTCAAAATTGAATAAAAAATCCCTTCATAGTACACTAAACTTTTTTAAAAAGGAAGTGAAAGGTCTCACTAGACTGATGCAGCGCTCTATCATTGGCTCTATGGGCCCTGCCGGAGTACCATGGTACTAAGAGGATACCAAAAATTTACCACTCAGTGAACACTACTCAATAAATAAGTCCACAGCCTTTAGAGAAAAGCTCAAATGAATTCTTGAGCAGATTGGTGTTGTACAGAGGCAGATTGCTTCACTGACAATCAAACTGCATCACTTCTTGTGAGAAAATTCCACTGCAGCAGCCACCGACCACACCATCCACTGGTTCTTCCAGACCAGCTCATCAAAGGATGGTGACCCCATTATGCTGCCATCAACCATCTAGGCCCGAAAATGAATCAATGGTGTGGAAAATGATTCCCTTTTCCAGATAGCCAAAAGAAAAATAAATGCTCATGAAGTTACATACCCCATGTGTAAACAGGTAATCCATAGGGGAAAGCCTGGCCAGTATTCCATGGGTATGGGGGAGTTGTGGACACACCTGCGGGCTATGCATCCCAACAACAAAGCTCAGGCAGAGTGTGAACGAAAAGACAGGGAACAGAAGGAAATTAAACTACACCACTTGAATTAGAGTGCCGACAGCAAAAAGAGAATGCCGACAATATGCAGCATTTTACTGTGTGCTATAAAAACTGTGAGAAAATCATTTTCTCAAACACCAAGGAGGATCATCTAAAAAAAAAATACTGACTTGCACAAAAAATATAAGAAATAAAAAAATAGATACAAAATAATAAAAAAAATGTACTAAGTTAAAAACATACAATAGTGAAATACTGTTAAAAAATGTTTAAGAAAAGTTACAAACAAAAAAAGGTGACCAATATTTTGAAATAACCTTTAAAAAACAATGTAAAAAACAGTGTCCAGAGGTAAATCCCTGCATTCCATCTACTCTGCACACAGGGTGCCACAAGGTGTTACACATGCTACATTCAGAATATGATTTAAAAAAAAAACAGAAATACACTGAAAAAACAAAGGTTAAGTTAAGTTATAGTTAGATATGGGAATAGGATTTTACCTTATGTAAAAAAACATTTTTTTTTTTGGTAGGCACGAGGAGATTAAGTGATTTGCCCAGAATCACAGGATGTGGAGTCGAACCCGAGGCTTGAACCTTGGTTTTCCAGCTCCAAAGTCTACAGTCTAGCTGTGAGACCACACCCTCTCCTTATTACCTAACTTGGGCGCAGGGCGGGCAAGGATGGATGAGGTATGGAAATACCTCCTTGCAACCCCCCCACCCCACCCTTGCCTTCCCTGAAGGCGAGTGAGCAATTTAACAACAAACCCACACACCTTTCCTATGACCAATGGTACTTCAGAAAATAATAGAAGGGTGTTGGCTGCAAGAATGCACTTATACACTTATGTCTAGGCTTGGTAAGTGCAGGAAAGAGAGCACAGAAGTATGTTAGCTGGCACCCTTTTCCCATTTGGGTAACAGAGTGCAGGAGTGGGCAGTGGCGTAGCAAGGTCAGATGATACTAGGTGCGGAACATTTCTTGTCACCCCGGCTTGACAAAATGACAAAAATATGGGTGTAAAACACATATTTTTGCCATTTTGTCACCCCTCTCTGTGATGACACTTGTCACCCCCAGCTTGACAAAATGGCCAAAACGTGTTTAAAACTAATTTTTTTGCCATTTTGTCACCCCCTCAGTGATGACACCCTGGGCGGCCCGCACCCACCGCACCCCCCTTCCTACGCCACTGGGAGTGGGTGCCAGCTAAACCCCTCCACCATGGCCCGCGCAAAGATGCCATTGGCAACATGGTGCAGTAGTGGGTAGCAGCTCACCACCACTTCTGTGTTTTTTAGCTCCCCTCCCCGTTGGGCATGTTCGGGACGTATTGGGGCACAGTCTAGCCCTGCTATTAGGATAGGGGGTGGTAGTTAAGTTTTAAAAACCGCACCCGTGTGCGCGGCAGTGGGGATGGACCCATGGAAAACGCTTGAATACGAATCATCAAAGAACTTGTAATGAACCTCCTTCTATGAGGATTACCTTAAACCTCTCGGGCACCGTTTTATCTCTTTTTAAATCTCTCCCAGTGTTCAGGAACTGCAGAGATATTTTAATAACAATGAGTCCAGGGTGTGGGGAAGGGGGTTAAACAACCAATCCACTGGTCCCTGGGCTCAGTTTTGTTTACAAAATCTCTCAAAATGTTTGCGAACCTCAGGAGTGATTTAAAAAAAAAAAGAGGCATTGGCAA
This sequence comes from Triturus cristatus, assembly GCF_964204655.1. Classification (NCBI taxonomy): domain Eukaryota; kingdom Metazoa; phylum Chordata; class Amphibia; order Caudata; family Salamandridae; genus Triturus; species Triturus cristatus. The sequence goes on along the minus strand of NC_140592.1, from coordinate 401,177,863 downwards.
AAAAACAAGAGGTCAGACTTACATTTTGACTTCCAAGCCAGGCCTGTCAGCTTTGCCTGTGTAGCATTCTGGGGTCACACAGAGGGCAACGTGGTACAGGGGGCTGCGTCGGTACTGGGGCGCATAAAGGGGATGCAGGGGGTACACTCAGAGATTGCAGAGGGCAAGGACACATAAAGGAGTTATGAGGAAAGACAGGGCTGCAAACAGAGTGGCTGAGTGGCCTGGATGATATTGAGGAAATGCAGGGGTACTGAGCACCATCATACAGTAAATGTGCCCACCATAATATGTTGATACAAGCGATAGCATAAGCTAACACATGATCATACGTCAACTCAACCAACACATACATCTAAACAAACCATCATACTGCAATACAGCCACTATCTGAGGCCAACACTCACATCAGACGTAGACTCAGCTAACATCATACACCAACACACTGACCATCGTACTTCCACATAGCCAACACCACACTCCAAGGCATCCACCACCATACAAAAGAATCACCATGGGTCAAAACAACCAATATCTACAAACACACCATTATTCATTTCACCAATGAACCTCCACACAACCAACATCATACCCCAACCCATCATATAACCATCACATCAAAACATCTCATTTGAAGTTTTCTCAAGTAACTACAGGGGTGGGAGTTTAGGATGGCGTAGTATGGCAAGGCTGTGAGACAAGGTGAACATAGCACCTATACTTTTGAGTTTTATGTTTCTTTGACTCATTATTTTCTAGTTTATGCATGGCGAAGCCACTGTTAAAATATTCGTCGACCTTTAACTTTCTTTCAGCTTTAGTTGTATACATTATTAAATTGTGTGGTTATGTTTCGACTGTGCGTGTTCAATTGGGAGTCATATTTTGTGTATTGCCTTTAATGAACGAAGCCACTTTAGCGTGTGATCTTCCCAGGGGCATAGCTTGGTCTGTAAGATTGGGGGAATTTCTAATTTTCCAACAATCAGGCTGGCCTATAGGGCCTCATTTATGGCTTTCTTGCTGTAGGGCTGCGCAGCAGGCCTTGCTGCTGTGCTGCCCTACGGCAAAAGAAAACGGCAGGAATGCGCAGTATCTATTAGATTTGGCGCAATCCTGTCGCGCCCAAGGGGTTGCAATGCGCCAATGCAGGCACCTTTGCACCACGATGCAAGGGTACCTGCGTTGCAGGGATGATTATTTTTGTGGAGAAAGACAAACATTCCTGCACAAAAATAGTCACAAGAGGCTTTTTCCTCTTTCTATGTCTGCTGCAAAATGCAGCAGACATAGAAAGAGGAAAAGTGAAGAGAAATAAAGATATTTCTCCTCGTTGTGCTTCCCTTACACCTCCCCTGGGGAGGCGTATGTTTTTGGTGCTGCCTCAGACTTACGATTTTTCGTAAATCTGGGGCAGTGTCAAAAAGCCATGGATGTTTCTCGGAACGCCCCCAGCAACAACCATGGAACGCCCCTTTCACTCCGTTTTCTGCGTGAAAGGGGCACATATTTATAAGACCATGAAAATTCACATAACCTGGCTTTACGTGGCGTTACAAATATGCCAGTGCCACATTGCTCCACCGGAACGTCATAAAAGTGACATTCCGGTGGTGCAAGAAGGTTGCATGAGAGGGGCCTAAGGGGCATTGGAAAGGAAGATGAAGGTATTTTGTTAGGAGTATTAAGAGAAAAAACACAATATATTGGGGGAAAAAAACCATTTCGAGGACTTTTAAAAAAGAGGGTGTGAAAGCGTGTTTGCGTTTTTGTCTGTGTGTTTGTAAAAATTCCTGCTGAAATACGACTGCCATCTCGCAATACTCGATTGAAAGCACCGTCACCCAACTATTTATCAGAAAATACATTTATTAGGGGGGTGTAACACTCCATGCACCCGCCTGCTCCCCCTCCCCAGAAGATATGCCCTGGTTCTTCCTCGAATGAGGTAGTGTAAGTTTAATAACGCAGCCCATTTTTGTGAAATGCTGGACAGGTGGTAGAACCCTATGCCGAGGCAGATGAGTCGGAAAGCACAACTGTGAGCTCCCCACTCCCTGCCCGCATTGCCAAGGCACATCATGTCCAGTAAGCGTTCACACCGTGCAGAACACAGGATGGTACCAGTCAGAGAGCGGGCTCACCCCGGGGCACCACCACATGCTCGCGTGCGCGGATACAGATCAGCTGCTGAATATTCCATCACGGTCGGAGAGAGTGGGGATGCGTCACTGGGACATAATTTACTGAGCACGGTTTGCTGCAGTCAATTAGGGAAATATTAAAACAGGCTGTATGGTAGGTGATGATGCGGGTCCAGACAACATCGTCAAACTTTTATTCTGTGTGATCTTGGGCAAATCATTAACTTCTTGGTCAGAACCTTCTCCCTACCTCCGAGCATTATTTGGCAGTTGATGGGATTTGAGTGGCGCAGACCATGCGGGGATCTGTGCATGCACACTTTGCCTAACACTTTCTTCTGTTTTTCAAACGAAAACGTATAAGGTCGGTGCCTCGTCAACCAAACACGTTGTTCAAAATCTCATTTGACCACTGTATCACACCACTCCCAAATACACTTTATAGAGATTTGGGAAATTGTAAGTGCACTGTAGAATACATTTGGAGGGGAGGGGCCTACCAGCGCATTCTGGGCCTCCATCTTGCAAAGCCATAAGGGTTAACACTTCTTGCTTACAGCCTGCATTAAATAGCTATACCTGCCTGCCCTTAAAATACATAGAAAACCCTGAGGCTGGGATTATAAGGGCCCTAGCCGGCCTTTATCTTCAATTCCTTCAAAGGGTGAAAATGGTGTTTGCCACCTATTTACTGAACTCAGTTGTTTTGAGAAAATGTATTTAATATTAGCCTTCAGCCCACCCCACCCCCTTCTGGGATCAGGTTCTTAGCCTCTAACTAAGGGCGAAGCATTGACTGTTGCCCCCTACCTAATTGTTTGTTCTACCTGATGGTTTCTGGCACCGCCACATCTGCGCTGCACGATTACTTCCCTGATTGGCTGGGAGGTTGGACTGGGTAGACTTCCTCCACTTAGCAAAGAGAAGGATTTCCCAATCCCTAAACGCCTTCCAAAACGCAAGACTGTTATCTCTAAGACACACACCTCTCTAGATTCACAAGCCGTTCATAGGAACCTCCTTAGGGCTGTTGTAAAAAACACAATTTGCAAGTAAAATTAAAAATGCAAAATTGTATTCACTCCATCTGTTCTTCTTTGATCTAGGCATACCCAGCGGTGCTGCCCTTGTCAATAAAGTCAGCTCACAAGGCACAAACCTTCCGCAGACCCAAAAACTCGTAGGGACATTGAGATAAATCTCCTAGGTGCCCTTAATAGCACCCGGAGACGTAGTGTCATCCCGGATTGTTTCTTTGCTCAATCACCTGAAGCCTTACACGGCCATCCACAACCAGAAGGACTCTGGGTTGCCAAGGTTTTGTGAGTACACCTGGAGAAAAATGAATGCTGAATCTCCATAATACAAACCGACCACAGGCCACACCTGGGCATCCAGCAGGCACTACCTTCTTTCGCTCAAGTCTCTCTCATGCATTGGCCGGATTCTTGAGTCCTTACTCAAATTACATTTGGCTGCAAACAGAGCTTTTATGCCAGCACCCACATTTTCACAGCCTTGTCTTAGGTCCCCTCTTTCGCTGCAGCTCCTGAAGCTCCTGTGATCCTAAACAATGTGTGTTCCTAAGTGGCAAGACCCTAAAACCACAAGAGTGCAGGGAATTCTTTATTATGCACTGTACGTGACACAATCGCAAAAAGGATTCATCCTCTGGCACCAACAGATCAGTACGGCGATGGGTACTTGTGGCCTGGTCATGGAGATTCACAATATCAAAGTTTTAATATCAATATGGAACAATATCTAGTTCACAATATTGACCACTACTACAAAGCAAAAGTAAGTAGATGTGGAATTAAAATAGTAAATCTATGTTTCCAACTACTTAACTTGACAATAAACAGGTAGTTAAAATAGTGGAGTCAATATTAAAGCGAGTCCATATTTTTGTAGTTGATTTAGAGATATTCAGCCTGGCTTGATATTCCATGGTTTTCAGCATTGAGGATCACCCATCCCTTATATTTATATAGCGATTCATCTTGAACTTCAGAATCCTGAAGACCTTGCTTTCCTCTTTCACCCTGTAGCTCCCAAGCTGCAATGCCAGGTTGTCATCAGCGTTTCTGCTGGTTACTTCTAATGCACGGACTCTCAGAGCCTTAAAGTAAGCAAGTATGTTAGTTCATGGCAAAAACATTCCTCAAAGAGCAAAGTGTGACCCTTTTTAAGGATCCCACCATCACTTCAAGCTCCCGTATCTGGATGTCCCACCTCCTATCAGATGGAGCTCTTTTGGTACATCCTTTGGTACATCCTCAGCTCTTCAGCATCCTTTTCAGCAGGACTCACAACACACCTTTCCTTTCTTCATGACTGTAGTAACAAGCATTTGCAATGCAATAGGTCTCACATTTACGTGAGTTTGAGCTATTGGAATTGTAAATGACAATGTCTTTTATTTATGCTTTGGGTTTTAAAATATAAATAAAAGGCATTGTCATTTACAATACTGATAGCTTGCATGTACTTCATAGCACTTTCAAACGCATCTGAAAACTCTTGCACACCATTGTGGCACTGAATAGGCGCATGTTACACAACTCAACCATACGGATTGTATTGACATTTATACTTTACGGACACTTTATTCACTATTAACCTTTTAAAAAGGTTTCTAGTTTTTTTTTTTTTAAATAGAGAAATGAATCTCAGGGTAAGTAAGATGTTTAGTTTCACTCCATTCTTTTCACGTGGTTTGAGTATTTGAGTGTTGTGAGGCTTGGAGCACTTCTGACCAACTGCTCCCCCATCACCCCCACCCACACCCAGGATTACTGGAGCACCCCATGAAACACCAACACTTTGAAGACCGGTAGATACGCTTTCCAATAAATACATACTCTCTGAAATTATTTTTTGTTAATTGTCGCGTGCAAGAGTTTTATACTTCCACAGCATTTTGAAGAAAATATGACTTATTATAAGTGCCTGTTCTCGACCCATTACGGTAGATTTTTTTCACGTCCCATTCCCGACAGAATCAAGCAGTTTAATGTGGAGTATCCCCTCCCCCAGAACTGACACTTCATGGCCATGAACACAAACAGCCCAACCAACTAAACGTCGCATATTATGATAAAAAAGGTTGTTAGATGCAGAAAGGGACTTTTTTTAAGCCCCAAAGGAACACATCACTTCCTTCCATGTAAATTCCACAAGTCTCTAGGAAAAAAACGTACATTCAAGTTTGTATTTTAAAACCCCCAAAAAGTTGCCCACAAAAATAAAACCGTTTGCATTAGTGTAAAACAGAGTAACAAACAGCAAGGCTGTTACAATCTTAAAGTAAAGTTCGGTTTCCAAAACTATCTATTTAACAAGCAACAACAACCAAACAATATAAAAAACGTGGGGAAATCAGATGTTAATAAACTTGATCGTAAGCTACAAAGAGAATTCAAACTGCAATACATTCTATCGCAAGTTAAAAAAAGAAAAAAAACAATGCTTACATTTGAGGCAACCACAATGTTAAACCAGCTGTCCCATTGTAAATAATTTTTTTAAAAGTGCTTACCCAGTAATTTAATAAGACCGTCTAACGCCTCAAGTAAACGACTAGTGTTCACAGCATGTGCCTATTTTGTAGTCTATGGGGAGCCTTGATCTTGACTTCTTCAGAGAGGGTATCCCAGAGGCTACGAGTGAACTTTCTGTCTGCACCCTTCCATCGAGGGCTCTGTGCTGTCCTTACCATGACAGGGTCTTCCTACCCTCTGGCCAAAACTGCCCGGTGCCAGGCAGGGCATGCACCCAGCCACTGTGTGCAGGCTCAGGGAGTCCTACGTTTCTATAGTCACTGGGCTCAGACCACAGGGTGACTCGTGGAGTGACCCCTGTGCCTTCCGGGTGGGGAAGGCAGATGGGATGTGTGTGAAAGAATGTTCATCTGATGGGGAGGGGCGGGCACACTCCCTCATACAAATTTATAATGGCTATAAAGCGAAGAGCCGCGGCGAAAGTGAAAGCGGGCATTCTTTGTGTAAGCAATGAGCTGCATAGCATGTGAGGGTTTACTTTGCATAAATGGTCATGCAGGCTTTTTGTTTGTGACATTGTACAATGTGTGATTATCAGCGTTACCTATAGCAGTTGGCATCACAAAACTGCAGACATAATAGCAAGATGGCATAAAATGTCACACGTTACGTTCTCGTGTTGATTAATAGCACTGCAAATGTTGTCTTCGGGGTGTTTTCAGTGCTGAGGATGTCGCATAGGTGCCCCCCTAACCCACCTTCCCCATCCTCCCCAATTGTGTACAGATGCACGAACGCCTCTCTGTATACTGTCGTGTCTTCAAGCGCTTTGAAGCTTCGCTCAACCACATGGAGTGCTATACCACAATTTGAACTAAAAATTACAATACACGTGTGGATTCCTTGATGTTCTGGTGTCCGATGGCCCCTTCACTCCTCTAGTGAGTTAATTATCATGGGTACCACCAGCCTGGCCCGTCACAGAATCTTCACACCTGTATTGGGGGTGAAAACACAGTGTGCTTACAAATGTTTCACACTTTATTAGCTATAGAACAGAGAGCCGTGGCGAAAGTGAAAGCGCACATTCTTTGTGTAATGTTTCACACTATAATGGCTATAAAGCGGAGAGCCTCAGCGAAAGTGAAAGCGGGCATTCTTTGTGTAATGTTTCACACTATAATGGCTATAAAGCGGAGAGCCTCAGCGAAAGTGAAAGCGGGCATTCTTTGTGTAATGTTTCACACTATAATGGCTATAAAGCGGAGAGCCGCAGCGAAAGTGAAAGCGGCATTCTTTGTGTAATGTTTCACACTATAATGGCTATAGAACGGAGAGCCGTGGCGAAAGTGAAAGGGCGCATTCTTTGTGTAATGTTTCACACTATAATGAATATAAAGCGGAGAGCCTCAGCGAAAGTGAAAGCGGGCATTCTTTGTGTAATGTTTCACACTATAATGGCTATAAAGCAGAGAGCCGCGGCGAAAGTGAAAGCGGGCATTCTTTGTGTAATGTTTCACACTATAATGGCTATAGAGAGGAGAGCCGCGGCCACAGTGAAAGTGGCATTCTTTGTAAGTGAAAGCGGGCATTCTATGTGTAATGTTTCACATTTGTCAACATGTGTTTACCATCCCGCCGCTCCCGTCAACACAATGTTGCAACAAGCTTGACTTGTACAGTACAGTGTAAGTTAGTGACAAGTGAGCATATGTTCGCCGAGCAGCTTTGTGCTTTTAAAGTTTTCTCGCGCACGGACACCATGAAAAACAAGCTCGACCCAGGCTCACAATGACAAAGAAAGAGTGCATCCCAGCTAATGAAGGAGACCGTGTAACACCGCAAGTGAGAGATCCAATCCCGGTGGGCGGGGCCAAAAGTGGACAGGGCGGTAACAAGGAGGGATTAATAAGCCTCCTTTTTAATCCTGAGCCAGCGTTTAGCATGGAGGATGATGCCAGCGAATTAAAAAGATGGGCGGGGTTTCAAGTCCGCCTCTGAAAGCTTCGGAATCCGTATTGATTCCAAGAAGCCCTCACATGGCGAGACAGCGCATGCGCGCTGCTAACGCCAGGCGAGACCTAAAAATGTCAAAGCAGCAAATCTCAGCATTGCCTTCAGCTCTGATTTGTCCCAATATAATGTCTTATTACAACTTCCCAATAACTTGCTCTGTAAGCCTGTGTTGCTCACTTCCTACTTTTGTTTGAGGTATTAAGGAAGGTCCACTATTTAAATCCGGGAGTCAAAATCTCAGAAGGATTCACATGAAGCGAGAGTCCTTTTGCTATCTGCCTCTAGATCGGGCTTTCAAGACAGAGCAACAGCAACCTAATTCTTACAATCATGAACACATTAAGCAGTGAAGCTGTACTCAATTGCAAGCATAAACAAAATGTATTTTTGTGCATAATGAGCTGCCTTCCAACCAGTTAAGCCCCTACATAGTTCTCCATCTCTTCCCCAATCATCACTCCTAATCCAGTGGCGGCCCGTGCAGGTAAGCGTGATGAGTGGTGACACACGACGGACACCCCGCCCCACTGCGCTTACCTTCACGGACCCCCAATGTCCAAATCTATGCTCCATTCTACATCAGTGTTCAGCAGTCTTTAATTCACGTCTGGGCCTTCCCTTCTCAATCGACAATGAAACTTCTTTCAAATGTCTCAGAAACTACTCCACAATTCCAGTTCTTTCTTCTAACCCTTGTAAAAGTGAGTGAAATCCAAACTATGCATCGATAAATTGTGACTACGACAAAATGTCTAGACAATTGTATCCATTGCAATATTGACCTTATTGCAAAATTACTATGCCTGATGAGGGACAGTAACTACATCCAGGTAACCTTCTTTAGATATTATGCAATATTTCACTGTGTCCAGAATGCCATCACTTTGCCAGTTAGTTACTGTAACTTTTGTTTAACGTTATCGATCTCCAAAACGAGAATGACACTTTACAACGCAAGCATTTCAACACGTGTCATTACAGCGCATAATCCATTACAACTGAATTACTATTCTATCTCCGCCGGGACGTTACTTTGGGGAATGCGTTATAATGGATTGTGTGATGTAATGACATGCGTTGTAATGGATTTCGCATTGTAAAACATTCATTGTTATGATACACGTTGTAACGTGTGCGATGTAAACGATGTTTCCGCTCCAAAACAGCCAACAGGGTCTATAGTTCTTCACAATTGTTTGGTGTATGTATGTCACATTCTGGTAGGAGCCTGCTAACTGACTATATTCATTCATATCTTTCTTTCATCCATGCTAATACTACAACCTCACTGACCCGCACACCTACGCAAGTTGGCCCAGAGCTCAGAGGAGAACATTTCATCCAATTTCGCGGAAAGGACCTATAACACAATTTTTCCTCATGCTGCATTATTGTAGTCCTCCCTAGTATAGTCTGTGCATTCTGCCATATTAATGTATTTGTCTGTGGTTATGTGGCCTAACAGCAAGGGCGGTCGACCTCAGAGCTGGAGAACCGGGCTCGACTCTCGGCAGGGACGGGCAACATTCTGTGATTCTGAGCAAATCACCTAATCTCCCGAGCAAAACAAAAAAAAAATGAATGTGTCCTTCTGTAATGTAACTGGTGCACATGTAATGCCCTCTGATACCTCCGGGCCTGGTGCGCGCTATAAAAGACTCCCCAAAAATAAAAAAAAGATTATCAAGCTTCATGAGGAAGCTTTGTGTGATCACGTGTGTCTGGGGCAATACCAGTTTGAGACTCTTCTTTAATGTGTTCAGGTTATGAGCAGTGATTTATTTCATGCACGGTGTGCATCTAATGTGTGAGAAATCAAGAAACTGCCTTTATTGTGCATGTCATTTGCCTCAGGGGCGTGTCTGCTCGAAGTCTCAACACTTTCCTACATGTTTCCATGAGGTCTAGTCTTTGAGTCCTCCTTCATGGTCCCACAATAGGTCATTAGAGGTGGATGACTCCGGACTAATGCGAGTGTTGAACCGCAGCCTTGGCCCAATATGGCTTGGCTGCCATGGCTCCTGTATGACTTTGTTATCCAACACAACGGGCGCTTGCTCTGACTTCACCATAAAGAGGGGATCGCAGGTCCAGCTGCATGGAAAGATGGTTATTTAATCCTCTGGTCAATGAGAATGGCTCTTGTGTGTGGGGCCCACCTAAATGGTGATCGGGAATATTGAGAATTGTAAATTGCATACTAGGTGCACCCTTTTACCAGTATTAGAGAGTGTGTAAGTAAAATGGTGGGGGGGGGGGCTTGCACAAGAGGAGTTTGTATTCCACAATCATGTGATGACCAAATGCTTATTAGTCCATCCTATTATCAGAATTGAAACATAGGAGAACATAACTTCACTTTTTGTGTTTTATATTTCCAAAAATTGATGATAGTTGAACCTCATTGTTTTATTGCATCTTAGCTTCAACTTTCCAAGGTGGAATGTCAACAGCTTCATTTTATAGTATGATTGAATACATTTGTTTCACCACCTCTGACTAGTTTGCCTGAGGCTTTCTCAGGGCTCGGCTACAATGAAAACTGTATAGAAATTCCTGGGGTAAGTAGTATTGTAGTAAAGGTCTTTAGTTAGAAGGAGGACTGCTCTATTTTTAGGGATAACGTTCAGTATTATTCCAGAGACAGCAGAGGTCACATCCCTATAAGTTGTGTTGATAAGCATCCCATGTGGTCTGGATCATGTGTGAAGTCCATATTGTCAAGCAGGTTATTCAATCCGAGTGCCCTGAAGTTTCTTAGGTAGCAAATGTTGCTTTATAAACGCTGAGGCCTCCACACTCACCCTTACCTCTGAGTGTTCACACTTAAGCCAGGACTTCGAGCAGGAACTCAGAAGGATATGGTCAAAAGGAGTGTCTCTATATTTGGGACTCTTCAAAAGGCATGTAGAGGGTTATAAGTGGAGATTTAGAAGTGAAAAAAGTCTCTCAGGAGAGAACAAAAGGTGAGATATAAATATTGTGTCACAGAATGTTAAATATTGCTGTTCCTATTGTGAAGCGCTCTGACACCTTCGGGTAAAGTCCGCGCTATATAAAAACGCATAAATAAATAAATAAATAAATAATAAATAGAGGTAGAGATACCCAAGGAAATTCATAGATTGGTGGGCTGCCCTGGTGCTAGTATGTGTAAATGTGTGGGGTTGAGTGGAAGAGTGTGTGAAAAAGCCTGAGAGAGAGAATCAGTGCAGGGACCGATAAAGCTAGTGGAGTTGGAGCAAATAGGTTTTAGTATGGAACTGCGGGAATCTGGATGGAGGTCTATAAACTGGTGGCTGAAACACACAGGAGTGGGGAAAGTAATTGTGTGAGTGCAGATAGATACGTGTTTCACTTGCTGTTACAGAAAAGGGTGCGTGTATATGCATGTTTGCATGTCTGTGTGTACGTGTGCTCACATGTCTGTAAGCGTGTATTTTGCAGACACATTCTTCTCTCTGCCTATTTGTGCAGGTTTGTGCATGCCTGGGAATGAGTATGTTTAGTGTGGTGTTCCTCTCTACAAACAATCTTTGGTGTTTGGGACCACCCGAAGCATTTAAGGGCCCCTGTCATGCACATGACATGTTCTGCACCATAGTTGCCATTCCTGGCATAATGGTGGCTAATGATAGTTACTTTTGATATATCATGAGCATCCTTGGCCTAATTATGGCCTCCTATGGCATAACAGTGTTCATCCCTGGAGCAATGATGGCCATCCTTGACATATTGTGTTCCCTGGCTATGGTTTCCAAGATCGAATAATGCTGACAATTCTATTTCCTATTGTGGCCATCCTTGGCCTAACTTTGACCAATCAAGGCATAATACTAGGCATCTTTGGAAAATTGTGTAAATACTTTGGCCCATTAGTGATCATCAGTGGCAAAAAGGTGGCCACCTCTGGTACCATAATGGTCATCCCAACCAAGGCACAATTTTTGAATTTTGTCAAGTACAACAAACAAGAAGGAGTACACACCCGGCTCAGTTACATGAATCTTGAAGGTTTCGAACCTCAACTTTAACTGAATGCCAAATTATGTGAATTCACCCTGGACACCAACCTCACCCTCAAGGAGCACCTTGCAAAAAACAAAAAACAAAACAAAGGCAGCCGGCTACTAGCTCCCTCCTCTAAAAAAAGTGAATCCATTTCTTCCAGAAAGCGACCAACTGCTGTTCGAGTACTCCTACTGTTTGATCTGGATGTGCCTGTAATATTAGGCCCTCATTTACTGTATTTGAAACAACGGCAGTGTGGCAAACCTTCCTGCTGTACTGCGGTGCGTCAAAATAAAAGGGCAGGAATGTGCTGTATCACGGGATCATTCCTGTCCTTCTCCCCTGCAGCCAACGCAGATACCCTTGTGTCATGTTGCAAAGGTGCCTGCATTGCGGAGATAATAGTTTTTGTGCAGGAAGGGACACCTTCCTGCAGAAAAGCAATCATTGATGTAATTTTCGTCTTTCAATGCGTGTTGCATAATCCAGCACGCTCAGAAAGAGGAAAAAACGAGGAGAAATAAGAGTATTTTTCATCATTGCGCCACTAGGAGGTGTAGGATTCTGACACATTTCCAGCTTTCCAAAACATTGTACATCTGGGAATGTGTCAGGTTCCATGGATGCTGTGTGGAAACAGACACAGCAACACCCATGGTACGCCCCTTTCATGCAGAGTAATGCTGGAAAGGGGCCCATCTTTACACGCCCATGAAACGTCACACATGCTGACTTTACATGGCCTTGCAAATATGGGAAAGCCTATTGCACTGCCAGTGCATCAAAAAAAGTGACGCACTGACGGCAAAATGGGCTTGTAAATGACGCTCTTTGTTTTTATCTTGTCACATTTGCTGTGCGATCAAAGACAGAGGTCAAATGTCAGGTCTATGTCTCTAACAAATTGCTTCTTATTCTTTTAACTTGGAAATTGGTGTTTTCGTTCTCTAGCTGCAATGTGAGAGGCCTTTGTAAAGTGAATTATGTGGCAATGTTGCTGGTAAGATAAGAAAGGCTGCAGGGTGTCATTTGTTTCTAACACACAACCAGCCTCGGCCTGTGCAGGTAAGAGCGGTGGGGCGGAGAGGCCGGCTGGGGGGGATTTCGACAGACGATGACGCAGGAAAATGAAAGAAATACTTAACTTTCCCTCTTCACAGTTCGTCGAAATCCCCCTACCCGGCCCCACCGCTCTTACCTGCATGGGCCATGGATGCACAAAACAAAATTTTATTTCCACACATTATAGTTTGTGAGCTGTGTAGTTTTAGAATTAAAACTACAACAGTGCCAAATTAATAGACATTTCAATTAAAAATATGCTGTCTCTAAAGGACAGTGTGCTACCACACCATTCTTTAGTATTGTATTTGCGACATTGTGCTACAAGATTCACCAGCAGCTACATACTACACCCTTATCATTATCTTGCTAAATGGGTGTGTCTCATTTGCTACAATAGCGCTTTGTGTGCGGCATTGATATTTCAGAGTCCCTAAGAATATAATGATGTCATATTGATGGCATCACTTCCACTCTGAAAATTGTTCCATCACCACTGTCTTGAGCTCATTAATTTAGCTGTCCAGCAGGCATGTTCTGTACGCGAAGAAACAACATTAGGTTGCAGTGAACAAACCAACAAATGTAAATTTGGATGCAGCTTGTCCTCCAGCCAGGGGACTCTTTCAATCATTAATTTACCTTGCAGTGAGTTTTCATAATATTAATGCTAACCTCTAATTTGTAAACATTATGATCATATTAATTTATGATGTGTAATAAATGTAACCCAGAAGTTTTGGTTATATCCCTTCCATGTCTGTGTGCGGCTGGGAAAGTGAAAGCCTCCCAGGTCAATGATGAACAACCTTTACTCCACTTACTATATGTCCATTCTCCCTTGTCCACAACTCGCGCTCTCGTCAGTGGCCCAGGGTGCTTTGCATTTGGGACTGGCAACATCTGGGCATTGTAAATAAGGCTCTCAGTTTTCCGTTTTTACTGATTTTTACAGATAAATACAGACAGAAAACAATGTGTTTCCCCACTGTATTTATTTTTAAAAGCGGAAAAATACAGAAAATTGTGCTTCTTGTGAATGACTCTCGATGCTGTCCATCATGAATTCAAGACCAACAGCTGAGCAGATAGACATCATGGAGAGTTAAAAAACACAACATCAAATTTCCTTAACAGAAGGCATACGTTAATAAATGTTTGTATGTAATGCTAATATTTACCTGTGAGTGTAGTGTTTTGTTATATTTGGCTGCTTAATTTACTAAAACATGGCAGGCATCAAAGTATGAGTGCATGTTTTTCAGTTAAATAAGTGTGGAAATATATCATTTTATGTCTCCTTCTCAAACACAAAATAAATATGGAAAAATAACAATAGGGTGACCAAAAAATAAATATGGATAAATCCAAACGGACATGTTAAAAAAATAAATACCATAAAACCGGGAGCCCTAATTATAAAACTGAGTCATATTATAAGCAAAACATCTTCAGGATGCCTACCATGATGATGCTGGAGTCCCAGAATGCACTGAGATTACCCACTAGGATTTCAGTGCAGCACACAAACAAAGGGGTACATTTACAATGAGAGTGACGGAGCGCGGCGTTAGCTTCTTTGGAAACACATGGCTGCATCGTATTTACAATACGAGAGTGCAGCCCTGCGTCTGCCCCTGCTCTGGCGCTAATTACAGTTGCATAGCGCCAACACAGGCATCCTTGCACCATAGTGCAAGGGTGCCTGCATTGTGGGAATGATTGTTTATGTGCAGGAAGGTGTTCCTTCCTACACATAAACAATCTTCAATGGTGATTTGTAACTTCTATGTGTGCTGCTTTGTGCAGCACACATAGAAGTTGCCGCACGTCACCTTCATGCGCATAAACAATCATGCATGGCGTTTTGCTGTTTCTATGTGTGCTGCAGAGAGCAGCACACATAGAAACAGCAAAAACAAGAAGAAATAAAGCATTTCTCCTTGCTTCGCAATGTTAAGACCAGGTTTTTTTGGGTGGTAATTTTGGTGCTGCCCATATTCACACCACCCTTGTAAATATGGGCAGCTTCAAAATCAATGGGTGTTGCGGCCGAACACCCACCGCAACACCCATTGCCCTCCCCTTTCACGCTAAATATAGCGTGAAAGAGTGCCTTATTGACAAGTCAGCATTAGGCCATGTTAAGTGACTTAACACTGCCTTGTAAATAAGACGAAGCCCATATTGCCGCAGGAACATCAAAAAAAGTGACATTCCTGTGGCGATAGGGGCTCATAAATATGCCCCAAAGCATTATTCATATGTGTAATTTTTTGTCATAGATGTCTTGTTCTTCCATAGGGTTGGTTGGGTTTTCTAAGTAGCAACCTCATTTCACATTCCTTGCAGTCTAGATTTGCCCTTGGTTTGCTAAAGTGTGCTTCACCTCATGCTTTCCCATTGTCCCTGCAAAAGCCTCATTATCTTGTGCCTCCATGAAAAGTACATGTCACTCTGTCTGCAGCTTTCAGCACTATGTATTGTTCTCTTTACTGGCTGCCCATGTCTATCAATCTGATACGAATGACTGTCAATCAGAGTCTAGGCCTATTCGCTGCTCTTCCACTGTGTGCTTGCATCCCCTAGCCAGAACACTTCATCTAGTGCTTTCCTCTTCTGTTCTTCCTCTCTCTAGCCACTGTCCCCTTATCCAGGCCACCTATCCCCTTAAACAGTTCTCCTCTTCTGTGCTTTCATCTCTTCTCCAGACCACTTTATCTGCTTCCACTTCTGTGCTTCCACTGCCTCCCAAACATTCTTCACCTGCTCCCCCTGTGTGCTTCCACCTTAACCCCTTTACCTCTTCCCCCTTATGTACTTGCATTCTCTTCACCCGGTCCACAGAGTCTCTCCTCGATCTGCTTCAGCTGTCACCCTCCCCTCTGCCATCGCCTACGCATCTTTTTTAGGTTTTGCCTGAACAGCAGGCATGCACTGTCAGGGAAATGTTTTGTCAACAAAACAAAAAAGTAAAAAGACAGGCTTAGAGTCCGCCCATTAGTTACCATTGGTTGGCTTCCTTCTCACTCTCAGTTCCTTGCTTTTGATTGGTCAGCACCTCCTGCTGCTTCCTCCAGGCACTTTCTGTGTTGGTCCCTACCTTGTTTTGTGTTTTTTGTTGTTTATGTAGCTGTAACTTGACCCAAAGGTATTGGAGTGCTTTACACGAGCACCAGTTACATTACACATGGACACAGGAGATTAAGTGAGCTTCCACTTCCTCCCATTTTTGCTGCAACTGGACTGCTGTGCAGCATGGCTTAAAGTAACGAAAAAAAGAGCTATGATGCATCCAGCGTTGACCGTGTCATACCATTTTTTTTCTTTACTTGAAGACATGGTGCATAGCAACTTGTGCTGCTGTGCATCAGGTCTAAAAAACCATTGACAAAGCCAATAGATCTCACATAGGTGAAACCTATTGACTTTGCAAATGCTTGTTTCACCTGCTATTCTCTTCATTACATCTTGCTTTCTTCCCTCACCTGTTTTCTTGCTCTCCATATTTTAACTCATGTCCTCCCTTCTTCCTGTCTCATCAGGTTCTCAAGGTGGCCTGAAGTGGCTTGAAAGTAACATGTTGGCACAATACAACACACGTAAATACAACACATCAAAAATAAATAGTAGAAAATAAACATCATTTACATGGGAATTGGATCTGCTCTCTCCACTGTATATAACTTGTCCAGCCCTTTAGGAGGCATCGCAAAAATTGTGTTTTCAAAATATATTATGCCCCAAAAATATTGACGATAAAAGGTAACAAAAGCTAAATAAATTGAAAGTGTACCAAATACTTTTGTAACTACTGTATAATTCTATATCCTCCTGACACATATGTTCTTTTTGTCTGTGGCAGGATCCTGCTGACAGTGGTGGTGATCTTCCGAATACTCATTGTGGCCATCGTGGGCGAGACTGTATACGAGGACGAACAGACTATGTTCATGTGCAATACGCTACAGCCGGGCTGCAACCAGGCCTGCTATGATAAAGCCTTTCCTATCTCTCACATTCGCTACTGGGTTTTCCAGATCATCCTGGTTTGCACACCCAGCCTGTGCTTCATCACGTACTCTGTCCACCAGTCAGCCAAGCAGCGAGATCGCCGATACTCCTTCCTGTATCCGTTGCTGGAGAAAGATTGCACCCGCGAGGGCAGAAAGATAAAGAACGTCAATGGCATCCTTGTCCAAAACCCAGATGCCTCTTCCAAGGAGGAGCCAGACTGCCTGGAGGTAAAGGAGATTCCCAGCACTCCAGTAAGAACCATGAAGAGCGCCAAGGTAAAGCGTCAGGAGGGCATCTCTCGCTTCTACATCATACAGGTGGTCTTTAGGAACGCTTTGGAAATTGGCTTCCTGGCTGGACAGTACTTCCTTTATGGCTTCAATGTCCCTGCCATCTTTGAATGTGACCGCTACCCTTGTGTCAAGGAGGTGGAGTGCTATGTGTCCCGACCGACTGAAAAGACAGTCTTCCTTGTCTTTATGTTTGCTGTCAGTGGGGTTTGCGTGCTTCTCAACCTGGCGGAGCTCAACCACCTGGGCTGGCGTAAAATCAGGACAGCAATGAGGGGTGTGCAGGCCAGGCGCAAGTCCACCAGCGATGGTCGAAAGAAGGACATGACCCCTCTGACTCAAGTGCCTGCCTTGGGAAGGACGCAGTCCAGTGAGTCAGCTTATGTCTGACATCTATTTATTCCTTCTCCCTCGTGTGTGATGACTTGAAACCATAACTTTTAGAGCTTCAGCTCCAGGTTGGCAGATCATTGCTAGGTCTAAGCTCAAAGATCAGAATTGCAGGGCAAATCTTATGGATCTCTCCAAACACAGTGAGTCTGTCCATTGTCATTGGTGGGTCAGCGCCAGAGGTAGGGCTAAGCCAAGGGGCCATCAACACCAAACTTACTTTTACCCACAACGGGTCAAGCCAAAGTTAAGCATCCAATGAACCCCCCAGCTTTGATCAATCGGTGAAACTGCCATGTTGCTGCAGTCTTCCCGAGTCTCAAAAGCCCTCTTTAGGTCCCTTCTATGGGACATGGTTCCACAAGAAAAAGGCCTTTGACATTTTCCCAACAGGCCAACTCTTTGTCCTCCTCCCTCCTGCACAGATGAAAAGCAAGCTTGGATGGTTGACGTAGGATTGTGCCACCAACCTTCATTGAGAATATTGGCCCCTGTTGGAGCAGACAGTGAGTAGAGCTGCCTCTACCAGTCCTTTGCATGACCCATCAGTGGCAAGACGATTCAGCCATTGAGACACCCTTGGCCCAAGGTGTCAAGAGTTCAGCCACATGTTACAATTCAGGGTCTTCCTCCATATGTAACTCTTAAACCCGGTCCTCAGGACAATCTATCGGGCTATGGTGCTTTTCCCTCTCGCTCACAGGCACTCTTATGCATAACCCTGGGGCAGAGAGGGGACTTAATCAAGTTTGAATGAAGTAACATGCACTGACATCTTGTCTTCCATCCCCTCTAACATAGCCTCCACAAAAGCCTCCATCACAAACCTAATCTCTAATATCTCCTTTGTTGAGGGCCACTGCTGCGCACTGCACCAGCCCCATGTTGCCCAAGATAGTCCATTCCTCAGGAGAAGTGACGTCTATGCAAATATTCACCATTTTAGATACAGTGTATGCAGATTACGTACAATCCAACTTTCCAATCAGCAGACAGGAGTCTCTGATTATTTGTATTCAGAGAGCGGGGTTTAAGTTTTAAGAGGAGGCTGGGGGAACAACTGTTCCTTAGACCAATCTGTTGCTAATTTGCCTTTGGCTTGGATCCCCTCTGGAAATTTTGGCAACACCTATTTTGATGCCAGTATGAATTAAAAAAACTGATTAAAAAGACTATTATTCCTGCTTTAAAAAACTCCTCCAAGGGGAAATATGGAATTCTATGTGGTAGCCATCTAATGAAATCACCAGGCAATTTTAAGCACAAAGGGCTGAAACTCTATCTTTAACTGGCTCTTCAGTGGGTTTATAACAGGAACTCTAAGAAATTCAAAATGGGTATTTCTTCCTTAGGTGTGCAAGACAAATCTTAAAGAAGAAAGAGTGCATGTGAAAATTATTGACTTATTGTTTGGAGGGGGTGGTCTTTGGTGAAAATGTGGAATGCAACTGTGGGCTCATTTGTACTTTATAATATCATTTTCTGCAGTTCTTATGTGTCTTTATTTACATGTTTTATTTACAATGTCTTATGTAGTTTTTGTGAAGCATAGCTTTGTTTTTCGTTTTAAACCCATTTAGTTTCACCACAGATGCTTTTCTGTCAGAATATCAAATGCAAAAATATCATCACACACAAATATCATATCCAATGTATTGGCAAATAAAATATCATGGTAGTAGTATATATCAGCAACTATAGAGCTACTGTTCTGAAGTTCACATCTATGTACCTTGAACATATATATAGTCAAGGTACATAAATATGGAGTTAAGCATAGTAAACCAATATTTTTACTTATATACACTAGCCTTCACAATATTCTCCTAGTCAATATTCTGGTCACAATAGTTTTGTATATTAACATTTAAAACTTTATATTCTGGTACCTTACCCCACGTCAGTCAATCAGAGAGTTCTGACTACCTCAAAAATTAACTAAGAAGCCATTTTGGAGATTATCCCAGCTTCACTCACTCAAATCTCTACTTGCATCCCTTGATCAAGAGATGTTATCCAGTATTGAAGCAAAAGCTACAGGTGTGTCTATGAAGGCTAACTGAAGAATATGTGGCAGACCCATAACAGAGCTGTCAACTGACTCTGGGCCATGAGTAGGGGTGTGCAAAGTTACAAAGATTTTTGATTGGGTGTTGTTCAAGGAAACGTCTAGTATTCCATGAACAATGTGATGGACAATAATCAGGAACTATGGAAACTTCGCTTCCATATTAAATATTTTGCCCCGACTCATTATAGTGACTTTTTGACAGCGGATATATTTATAGTTTCTATTGGACCTAGGGCTATGGGCTTGGGTTCCGACCTAGGGCTTAGGGCTGGGGTTCTGGTTAGGTGATAGTGCTAAGGTTCTGATTGGCTCCCAGGATTAGGGCTTCTATTGTCCCAGGGCTTAGGGTTTGAGTTCTGATTGGGTGATAGGGATATGGTTCTGATTGCTCCCAGGGCTAGGGTTTTGGTTGAATCCAGGGTTTAGGACTTGGGTTTTGAATGGTTGATAGTGCTAAGGCTCTGATTGGTTCCTGGGGCCAGGGCTCCCATTGGATCTAGAGTCTAGGGCTAGGGCTCATACTGGTTAGGGTTAGGGCTAGGATTTCCATTGGCCTAAGGTCACCTGATCACTTGGGCTATTTAATCTTAGTGCTCAGGGCGTCCAGCCTAGGCAGCAGATTAAGAGTGTTGCCTTTTACGGGCCTCAAAAGAACACCCCATGGGCTAATGACAGCATCAAAAGAATGAGCGCATAATTCAACATACAATAACGCAAGTGGAGAAAATCAGGAGATGACACAGACAAAAGCACACTGCAGCACTATCAAGGAGCCTACAAAAAAGCCATCAGAACAACAAAAAGACACCACTTCTCCACACGGAAAACTAAAGCAGACTGCCATTCTAAAGAACTCCTTGAAATTCGAACAGGACACAGAAACACCATGATCACAAGACTTCTGTAACAAAACTTCCAATGAATTGATCCAAATAATGACAAAGATTGAAATTTACCTGAAGGAGGATGTGGACTACCCAACAACACATAACCCAACCACCACAGAGAGAGACACCAATAACCATCCATCAATGCATACCTTCAATACCCTGTCACAAAAAGATTCCCTCAGTATTAACATTGCAGTCAGATCATCAGGATCAACATCAGACCTAGCATTGCCAAATATCTTTAAAGATGGCCTTTGTTCACCCTGTGCAGGGGAGGTGGCCAGATGTCTCCTCAACAAATCTCTGGCTCTAGGTTCATATTCCAACCTGAGCTCAAAATCTCCTACATCAGACCTCTCCTCATAAAGAAAGACTGACTCATCTAGGCCAGCAAATGACATGCCCATATCAAATGGACCATTCTTAGGAATTGTTTTGAGAAAGCAGTGTTTACTTTACGTTCTCACTTTAGGGACATTATGGCTTATTATCAGCCCAATAGTCCAGTTTCAGACCAAGCAGAGCCACAGAGTCTGCCATCAAATCCATCTGGGATAATCTAAAGGTCACATTGGGGAAAAAAGCAGGCGCTGCCTTCTAACTTCTGGATTTATCAGCTGCATTTGACACTTTCCACCACCATACGCTACTGCAAAGACTTCACAATTTCAGAATCTCTAAAAAGAAATGATTGCTACTTATCTTACAGCCAATGTGTAGTCTATCTACTCCCTTTCACAACGCCTTCTCACACACAACACAGTTGTGTTCTTAAGGGGTTCATCATATCCTCTCTATTACTCAATATCTACAAAGCCCCCTTACCAATCTAGTTACATTTTATAGCCTCGTCAGTTACAACTATGGAGATGACACCCAAATTATTTTAAATATGGATAACCCTGAAAACCTACCTCTTCTATTCACAACTCAATGACTGCCTTCACTCCATATATACACGGGTGATGAATAACCATCTAAAAGCTCAATACTGCAAAGATTGAGATTATGACTTGCAGTCAATGGCAAAACTACCAGCCCACCACCATATGGCCTAAGGAACTTAGGGGCATTCTTACAATGGAAGTGACAGAGCACAGTGTTAGTTTTCTTGACCTAATGCCGCACTCCGCCACTTCTGAAACACAGGGTTGCACCATATTTACAACAATATGGTGCATCCCTGTGTTTCCTACATAATGTAAACACTAGATTGTATCTTCCAACACCTTGCACATCAATATAAACTGCAAGCTGTCTTCATACTTATAAACTCTAAGCTTGAATATGCCTGTACCTTGGCACACCCGCTTTCATTAAACACAAAATTCAATCATCCAAAATGCTGCTGTAGGGCTTCTTCTCCGCCTTTACTCAAAAGAACGCATGACTCCAATAAAGCAATCACTGCATTGCTACCTTTAGTTAGAAAGGCACTGCTCAAGGCATTGTCCAGAGAGCCTCCCAATGAAAAGGACCACTATAACTACAAGTTAAATTCAAGCAATACAAACTAAACAGAACACTGTGCTCTAAATTTGTACAACTTATCATCATAACAGTTTAGCATAAAACATCCAATAGGAGGCACTGCTTTCTCAAATGGAATGCTCTAGAGCTGACTAACAACCAGCACTGGAATCACCCCAGAGCATATACACTTCCAAATACCATTACAAACATGGCTATTTCCTTCATAACTGCACCACCTGTATCCTGGCAACAGAGCCCAGAAAACAATTGGACCCTCAAACACAATCCTCAGTTTGTAACCCACAAAATGCAAACAACTCAACCAGCACACTGTTTTTAATATGCAGGTAAGCTAATACTGGTTGACCGATGATTCACTGTGAAATTATATAGTTATGTACTTCTATATATAACAGTTAAGGCCCACAATAATAATAAAACCACAATGTGAAGCAGTCGGCAACAAATTGGAACTTATACCTCTTAAATTCACATAAGACTTATGTGTCATAAGGGATGTCTATCACAAGCATTGTACTGCCAAAGAAGACAGGCATCACCAAAATGAAGACAAATAAAATAACTTATGAGATCTATCACACATTACTGGACAATTTAAAGGACTCTAATATAGTCCACCACTGCAGTTCCCAAATAGCTAAACAATCTGACCACTTATTTACATCTCACAAAGACACTCAGATATAGGATGATAATAAAAATGCCAATCCCAATATAATTCTTCTCCCTCCAACCATGCCAGCTAAGGATACACAAAATCTCACATTGGACAGACCTGTGCAGTAACCAGCTAGGCAGACTATATGAAATACCATAAAGTGACCTGCAGAGCTTTTCAAAGTTACCAGCATACTGAAAACCATAAAACTGCGCATCTCTCTCTCACACTTTATCATTGAATACACTGCTACACGCTGCTTCCCGAAACACGATTATCACACCTCTGTGGTCACCATATATGACATGGAAACAATTTGTACATAGGATCAAAACAGATCACTGACAGAATATCGAGGAGCAAAATATCGACCTGCCAAAATATCGATGACAAAAAATACAGAATGATATAATATCAACTTCCTATCTACAAACAGGTACAAAAATATCGAATCCAAAATATTGTTGTAAATAATATAGTTTGTTAAAATATCGAATTTTTTAAGTGTCTTAAAAGTAATGTAAAATAATGAAATAATAGATACAATTAAGTAAAACATACTTAAAAATACTTAAATAACCTTAAAATTAATAAATAATTAATGTATATTAAAAAAAATAAACATGCATTTTTATTTTTTAATACATATATATATGTTAGCTGAATATTATCAAAAAATATTCAGTATTTTTAGTGTTGGATAGCAGGAGGGTAAAATTTACTATTCCCACTCCAGTGAATGCAACAGTAGGGAAAGCGTTGGATAGCGGGAGGGTAAAAATTACTATTCCCACTCCAGTGAGTGCAACAGTAGGGAAAGCGTTGGATAGCGTAGGGGTAAAAATGACTATTCCCACTCCAGTGAGTGCAACAGTAGGGAAAGCATTGGATAGCGTAGGGGTAAAAATTACTATTTCAACTCCAGAGAGTGCAACAGTAGGGAAAGCGTTGGATAGAGTAGGGGTAGAAATTACTATACCCACTCCAGTGAGTGCAACGGTAGGGAAAGTGTTGGATAGCGTAGGGGTAAAACAGTAGGGAAAGTAATGATTTAATAATTAAATATATATAAATTAATTATCAATACCAATAAAAATCCATTAAAAATTAATTACCAATGGCAAATTATTTAATAATATGCCCCTTGAAATTTTGGCAATTCGATATTAAAAATTCGATATTTTGACTGTTCACCGATCAAAACAAAGACAACATCATTGCAACCAAACACCTTACAGAATAGCATGCTACTCATGTAAGCAAGCGCTTCAGCGCCCCAATTAGAGGTGATAAGCACTATATAAATGCTGCAACACAATACAATACAATGGAACCACTTGAGAGCTATTTCAGAATCTCTGCTAAGGATCAACAGCGACCTGTTGTCGATCCCCTTCTCAAACTCACCAACACCAGTTGTAAATGTGAGAGTTCAGATAAGTTTACACAAGCTAAATAGGTTCTGGGAGAACCCTACTCCCTACTGCCCATCTCTGGCAAAGAATGTCTGAAAAAGGGGAGTTTTATGAAGATTAAAAAAATTTACCAGTTATGTAAATGCCCATTCAAATAAACCGCTTTTACATGACACATTGATCTACTCTCTTTAGAGGTGGGTGGATGTGGCTCCAGGCTCAAAGACCAATGACCAAATACCTCAACTTGCTTTTTTCCATATGGATCTTTATGGAAATGAATATAGGGGAGCTGGTGGAGATGTTCTAACCCCTGGCTTGCCCTTTGATCACCCTTGCACTCCCGTTGCTACGATCCTCTTATGGATCATATAAGTGGCTACAGGAAAAGAAAGTAAACCTGGTTCTCAAAAGTTGTTTACTTTCTCTAGTTTTCATTCCTTGTTTTAACCGCTCAGCAACAAATAGGAGACTGCTGTGCAGATAACAAGTGGAACAATTGATCAATTCCATGATGATCTCATGTTCCCCTAGCACTGCCTTTGCAGGGGCATGAAAGCAACCGCGGATAATTTCCATACCATTTCCCTCCATGTGAAGTCACAGGAGTGTGGGGGGGGGGCAACGGGTGCTTGATGGGGCTTTCTCTACCTCTGGAGTTTTGGGAAATTGATGTGGTAAGAGAGCATGTGATATCAGTTCCCCATCCCTCTCATTTTGATGAATCGACATTCATGGGGTCTTTGTGATTTACTCAAGTAATTTGTTTGCAGAGTGGGCTTGGAAAGACTCGAAGGGTCAGATAGAAGGGTCAATGGAAAAGCACAACGCATGAATAAATGAGGTTGGGAAAGAGAAAACAGAGAAAATGTTGTGGGAGGGCCAAATAGAGCAAAAGAAGATATGGAGAATAAAATGGCGAGAAAGGAGAAAGAGAAAAAGAGGAGGTGAGGGAACCAAAGAAGAAAGAGAGAAACAGAGAAAGGGAGATGGGGAAGAAAGAAACTAAGTCAGAGATAAATGATCATCTAAAAAGAAGGAAGTAAAATAACATGGTATAGTGTGCTTCAAATGCACTGTATGCCATATCACGTGCCTCAAATGCCAAAAGTAGTGCTCACCAGTTTTGGGCAAATAACATTTGCCAAAGAAGTCAGAAGCTCTCTCCTTGAAAGTGGGTGGGCTCAAAAGCTGTTAAGAACAGAAACGGAAACCAATGCTTCTTACATAAACTAAAATAAGACATTGTAAAATGCAACAAAAAAGTAACTTCCAAACCAGTACATTTCAAACTTTAAAATTAGCCTAGGTACTGAACAATAGTGAAACTACTTTTCATATAAGCTAAACTGGCTTCTCCCATGCATGCATCAAATTTATGTAGAATAACTGAAATATTTACATAAATATGACAAATCAAAATGTTCAAGAATGTGCAATTAATAGAAAGAGCTTTGGAGAAAAGTGTGCACAGATGTAATAGAAACCAAAGTATTGTTCATTCACCTATAATGGATTCCGTATGGCAAATCTAAAGCTGTGATAATGTCTATAGTAATTTTAAGAAAGACAAGGAGCAGGTTACAGTGAGAAGAACTATCAAAGTCATAGATAAAAGATGGCAGGAGTAATGCTGACAACGGAAGCAGCCGAGGTAATGCATAGAAAGACAAGAGCCACAGTTATAGTAAGACAGACAACGACTGAGTAACAGAGAGAGGGAGAGAAAGTAGGCGGAGAGATGCTCAGAAAGTCAACCACTGGACTTATATTCAGAAAGACTAGCCAGGATGGTTAATTTTGTTTTTGAGGAATGACCGAAAGCAGATTTCTGGAGAAGACGCGGTTGCACATCAGTTACACATTACTCAAAGAAGTCAATCCTGCACTCCAAATTACCTAACACTTAGGGCCCCATTACGATGGCGGGCGGACACCGTAACGGTAAGTTAGACCGACTGCCAGTGGTACGACGGTCCCGCTCGGCCCATTAGGATGCGACCGCCACCCTGTGCAGCCCACCACCCCCCCAAACCCCTCGGGGGCCCGTAGCGTGCCCCCAAACCGTTTTCTGCCGGCCTTTCTATGGCAGCTTTGCCGCCATGGAAAGGCCTTTCAAACTGCACATGATATTATGGCACCACCACCATATTGTCTGCCTTTTCTGCCTGGCCGGCAATCCGACCGGCAGAAAATCCACCGTGGTGCCCCTCGCCATACTAATATGGCGGGGGGTGACACAGGTGCATTTGGTGGGCGGATCGCCACCGCCGGCCCGTGGGCGGCGATCCACCCGGTATCCTAATAGGCCCCTTAGTGTTCAAAATGGGATGAATTATCAGTCATCATTTTGGTGTAGGCTGGAAATATTGAATCCTGAATAAATATTTTGTCCCTCGATATTGCTGTAACAATATTCAGGCCTGTCGATATTCAGGATTTGATGCAATCATAATTTTGATTTATATATCCAAATAGTCTCTGAATAGTACATTTTTGAAAAGTTAATCAGCTGAAACTTAGGAACCCAAAACAAGAGGCTGATTTAAAGTTCGGCAAGTGGCCTGTTGGCATGCCAGGTCTGTGGAGATGATGGCCTCCACACCTCTGGCAGAAATCATCTTGGCATATATGGAGGTCCTTGGCAAGCAGGTGAGGATAACTGCTCCCTCACCGGAGATGCCATGGCTCCACTGAAGACACTGAAAATATTTAATGCACCAGCACAGCAAAGGTTTTTGGTTTTAAAAAAAAAACACCCAGGGGCATATTTACTAGAAATTGACGCAGCGCAGCTCTGCAAACTCTCTTGCTGCACCAAGCTGCATCATTAGTAACGTAAAGGGTGTTTATAACAATACGATAAATCCCTGTGCTTTCCTCTGCACTGGTGCACAATTGGCTGTGCTCGCACCAACACAGGCCCACTTGCACCATAGTCCAAGGGTGCTTGCATTGCAGGCATGATTATTTTTGTGCAGGATCCTTTAAATATGCTCCCAAGCGATTTCTCCTGTTTCCTGTTCAGGAGCACCAGCCTTTACCTGGTGGTCTGAAAAGGAAAAATGTCATTCAGAACCACCACCCTAATACGGGAGAATGTTTTAACATACAATGACTGACCACCCTTTGGAGGACAGGCTGTCACAGGACGTCACTCAAAAGTTTCCTCTGAAAGATCTGCTGATGTTCTGCTATATGAAACCTTACACCCCCCAACACTAAATAGAGTGGGGCAACCACAAATATTTAAGACTTGCGCCCACCACCTTCTCAGATACCTGAAACAGCCAAACTCTAAATCTGTTACTTTTTCCTTAAAACATTTTCAAATATCCTACTCTCACAATTTTCCAAAGAATAACACTCTTTCCCAACTGAAAGTGATCAGAAATTAAGTCTTGTTGCATGAAAAATGTTTTTATAATAGGCTTTCCGTGTTTTATACCCATGCAAGTTTCAAAGGATTGTCTAGTCCACATGTTTTTCATACATTCTATGTGATTGTTGGAGGGGACATATCAATTTCTATAACAGTGTCTCTGCTCCATCACTCATAAAAAACCTCCGTAATAATGCTGTCTGACCTGTTTTGGATCTAGACATACTACAACAGGTCTGTATCTTTTTCCCTGGAGCTTACAATGAAAACAATTGTTCCTTGCAGAAGTTACACTGGATTGTAGCTAAAACAAAAACTCGTTTTGATCAGAGATTTCCTTTCACCATGTCAAATTCTCCCTACGAGTATGCTTTGCACTAGACAGATATATTAAGGCCAAGAATGTGGTAGCAGATAAGAAAAACAGGAAGAGAACATAAGGACATGTATGGCTCATGGTGTTGAACATTTCCGCAGAGAGAAAGTGAAGAAAACATCAAATAATGGTGGAAATGTATGTGTCACTCTTCAAAAAAGAGAAAGTCTATTTTCACAAACTATAGAGTCATCTGGGCTATTAACATTCAGCTTGCCAGATACAACTTCATCAAAGACTATAGTAGTTTTGGCCTGACACTGCTGCAGAGCATATGTTATTGCCTACTCAAAACATGAACTAATTGCATTAAGGCAGAAGGCATGCTCCACATCAACTGACACCGGCAAACAGGTTCAGCCAGGTGCCAGGGCAAAGTAGTCTCTCGAATACCAAAAGGGTGGGTAGAGTTTTGTGGGCCTAGCACCAGAGGCCAGATTAGTGAACCCGAGGCCACTTTTGAATTGAACCACACGCCAGCCATAGTGCTATACATAAACATTACACTTTTAAAGCTGAAACAAACAGGCTGGAGGAAATGTCTGAAGACTTGTTGAGAATGCCACTGCTTCATGACATTTGTAGACCTGAAAAAGCCAGGATTCATTGATCCCCTCAGGAAGGTCATAGGGATTTCTGAAAGGTCAAAGAGGTGGCAGAGAAGGTGCCAACTGAGAATGTATGGCTGCAGCGTAAGGGATCTCAGGTACCCTCACTGCATGATCTTGCCTCTGTAACTTGACATTAATGAAAAACAAGGAGCCACCTTGAAGCTTATTCCCATTGTCTCCAGCTCTTTTTTTACGAGCGCCCAGGGCTGTACAGAGAGGAGCACCTTGGTGTGTACCAATCAGGTCTTCTATGGGACAACCACTGCACTTACACCTGGACAGGGCAAAGACTGACACTCATTTTTGCTACCATGTATCAGACCACCATGTAGGCGTTGACGTTAGTTAATGGGCGAATCACTCATTTATAGGGCAGATGCCTATGCTAAGAACAATGTCAGCTTTGCACGAAATGGCTTCCTTCAAAAACATTTTTCGTTGAGTGGCCTTGTTAAAAACAACAGGGACAAAGACTGCAATCCTGCCAGTGGAAGACTAGACTGTAGAAAACCTTTTTTATTTCCACAGTGGCTGGTAGGTCTGAGGCACTGTCAGGCGTCAGGTTCTGGCAATCTCGTTGTAGGCCCTTCAGCCTCTGCTCCTGCCCCCGCTATCGGAGTGTAAATTCCTTTCAGCTCAGTTTTGGCAGAGAGAGTGGTGAATGTGAACAGGGAGGTCTGGTGAATGTTTACAATGCAGCGGCCCATGTAACATTTGTTATGTAACTGTGGACTAGGTTTATCAAGGGTTTGCGTTGCCCTTGTGCATGCATGGTGACACAAAGGTAACATAAACAAATCTGGAGTAACTCAAGGCAGCACAAGTCGCTATGTTGCATTACTCTCCCCTGGGAAGACATTTCACGGATGTTTCCATGCATCTACCTATGGTTTTTGGCGCATTCCCAGATTTACTAACACAAGTAAACGGGGAAATGGTTCAAAATGCTATACCTTCCCTAGGGACGGCTAACGAGGAGAAATATTTTTATTTCTCCTCGTTGTTTCCTCTTTCTAAAGCCTCAGAAAATATTTTTTGTGCAGGAAGATGTGGCTTTCTGCACAAAAACAATCCTGTCTGCAATGGAGGCAGCCTTGCACCATAGTGCAGGGGTGCCTGTGTTGGTGTCAGGCTGCACTCAGTGCGCCAGCACAGATAAAGGGCAGGAATGCACCATAACTTAGTAGTTATGGCGCATTCCTGTTCTCTCCATTTAACGCAGCGCAGCAAGTTGTCTTGCTGCATTGCTCTGTGTCTTATGTTAGTAAATCTGCTAAATGTTTAGATTTGGCTGCCTGAGCTAAAATTCTGCATTGTATTCACAAGGTAAAAAATGTTCTAAAAATTATTATGAAATTTTAAAAATGGCATCTCTCTGCTTGTAAAACAAACCACTGCCAAAGCAGTTGAATATTATGCACTAATTATATTCCAACACATCTCACCTGTCGAAAGATAATTTATTGTATTTTATATGAAACTGGCTGGTATACTGTTGTAGATATGAACGTCTTAATGACTCTAAAATATCGAATCTGTAAATAAAAGTGTTTTTTTTAAAGTTGTCTGGCAAATGTCTTCTTGGCTGATGAGGGTTCTCTTTAATGTCACACAACACATAGTAACCACATTCAAACTTAACTTGGACTTGTGTTAAAACTGTGCACCTGACTGTTAAGTCATCACCTTCAATATTGCACCTATTCGCAGGTAAGCGAGGAGACGTGAGGTCAATTGTACAATCGCACATAGGTCTCTATCCCAGGGTGGCACCATAATAAATCAGATAAAGTGTTGATGGATGCTGAGATTAGCTGAGCCAATCAGAATGCTTATGTGTGGGCATTCACTACTATCATTGGTCTACGTTCAAGATTAATTGAAAATGTGAGGTACTGGCCTGAAAAAAGTGGGTGTGTGTCTGTGTTTGGTGAAATTAAAAGGATGAATGCTATTAACTTTACTGTTCGGTTGAGTGTTAACATCTGCTAATTGCCCTTTTTCTTCTGTGTGCACCCAGCTTTACCTTTGGTTCCTTCCATAAGTGTGGGATGAGCAATCAATAATTCAGTGATTATGCCCTCAGCAGGGATGACGCACTTAGAAAAATTGTGGAATGCTGAGAACAGTCCAGCCAATCAGAATGCCAACAATGGTGACACAAGTTACAGTCATTTACTGGAATTCTAGTTTCACCGACAATCACATGAGGCAGCTCAAGAGTCAGCGGCGGCTCCTCAGCTAGGGCAGAGGAGCATCGCCCCACTGCTCTCAGAGCAGTGGAAAAGGGAAAAATAAAAAAAATAACACAACGTTAATATAATTACATTTTTCGCACAGATCCAGGGCCAGGTTAGGGCAGGCGGGGCTGGGATCACAGGGAGGAGGAGTGGTTGGTGACCATGAATGCACTTGACAGTTTGGCCAGACGTCTTGGGCCGGCAAACAATCATGCTGACTTAGCATTTCTCCACCTGACTGTGCTCCATAGGAGAACAGTTCCAAAGCTCCCAGGCACTGTTTGATTGTCAAACCAGCCGCTCAGACCAATTACGAGCCTGCTGTCATGCTGGTGACAGCAGCGTCAGGATTGGCCTAGGGGAGCCGGTGTGCTGCCAGGAACCAGGAAGAGAAGAAGATGGAGGAGAAGCTAAGGCCGCAATCAGGTAAGTGAATTTTACATTTTTTTTCTTCTCCCCCCACCCAGTGATTAAGTGGGTGCTGGCAGATAAATTGCCATTATGCTACTTAGCTGACTAAGAAAGTGGACATGTGTCTGCGTATTTTGGGTGAGTCTGGGGGACACCTGTTAATTACCCTTTCTTCTGATTGTGTGCCCTCTCTATTGGTTTGGCACCATCATTTTGGGGTGAGCATTTAACAGCAGTTCACACCCTTAGTGTAGGATGTTAACTGTTGTTAACATATCTTGGGCAGAGAGCAGAGGTGCCCCCTCCATCAGGGCGGAGGAGCATCGCCACCCCTGCTGCTAGTACAGCAAAAGTGAAAAATAAAATGGTAATGAAATAAATTACCTTTTTATTTTTCACCTCCCCCAGCTTGAGCAGTGTTTGGGGGTGGGGCATTGCTGCTGACTGGCAGCAGGGGAATGGTGCTCGCTCCACCAGTTTGCACTGCGCATGTCACTTTGGCCGGCTAGCTTGCGATGGCCAGCCTTACATGTGCAGTGTAAAACTCTCCTCCTAGCTGTTTTAGACAGCTGGGTGATAGAGCGTCGAGGCAGCCTGCTCCAGCCAATCCCGGAGCTGCTCTCATGCTGCTCATCTGCAGCATGAGGGCAGCATCGGCATTTGGAGAGGGTTGGCTGATGCTCCAGGCAGATTCGAGCTGACTGCCGAGGAAGCATGGGTAAGTATGTTTTTCTTTATATTTTATTGTGTTGGCCCACTGACAGGCACTGTGATAAAATCTGTTAGCGAGCTATGATTGAGAGCTTTGAAATGTGGCCTTAAGGCATTGTGATTTATTACAGTACCTGCCACTGGCTTTTGCATTCCGCTGGATAACCCTCCACTGTTGAGAGTCACCGCCCACAACTGGCAGAGAGCAATAGCATACAATTGCCACAGGAAGTGATTGTGAGTACTGGAGGTATGGTCAGGTCACCATAGATGTCACCCTTATTCTCCTCCTGTGTTCATTTCTGAAGCTAAAAAGGTAGTCCCGAGATGAGCCACTAAAACGGCGAATGGCTCAAAGCACACATTCCTTAAGTATAGTCTGTTGAGAATGTATGCATCTGTAGACTGCATGAAAGGAGCACCAGGGATATGCTGGTGACATTATTATTCCTTGAAGGCATGAAAACAGAAAAGGACTGGGGGGGGGGGGTCCCAATATGTAAGCAATGGAACTGGAAATGAGGCAAGCAGTCTCTGGGAAGACAAAAGGGAAGAGATCTCCAGAAAATGTTCTTTGTGCATATCAGGACCTACCAGATGGAGTGTGGAAAAAGGAAGTTCTAAATTCAAAAGGGGCATGTTATCGACAGAGAAGAAAATATAAGGATAATTGGAACATGGAACACACTGCAATAAAGGTATGAATTTTTAATATCACGTGTGCATTCACCTTCTCTTCTGACTGTACTACCTACCAGGGAAGAGCGACAAAACTAACTGCTCAAAGAGAGGCTGCAGATCTCTCCAAGGGGTGGACTTGAAAAGAGTGCAAGAAAGAGGAAATACTGTGATTGTCAAGCCTGTGGAAGAGATAAGTGTTTCTGAAAAGAAGTAATGTAATTGTTATGATAATCTAAAGTCTACGTAGCCGCTGAGGCCCTATAAGCGGTGTGTGTATGATTCTGCTATCTTGATTCTTTTATGTATATGCACAGGGCATGAGACACGGAGAAAGCAAATTACACAAACGGGGCATATTATCAAGGACGGCGTTAAAATAATCACCGGTTTAGCGGCAGAAAACTGCTGCTAAAGCGGTGATAATGGGCTTGATAATATGCCCTGGAGAATTCCAGTAGAAGCCCATGTTCACACGAGAACATGGACTTCTATTCGGACTCTCAAGGGCATATTATCAAGCCCATTATCGCCGAACTGCCGCTAAGCCGACGATAATTTTTAACGCTGTCCTTGATAATATGCCCCCACATTCCCTGTCGCCCTGAAAAGAATTCCCATTACTGGGTCTGCATCCATCTGTCCCCCCTCTGGCCCCCAGTGGATACAATGAGCTCCATCTACCAAGGTACCACATCATTTTCCTAAACTTTGAATCAGTAGTGCTTACAAACAAGGTAATTGTATTGTATTGTATACAGTATTCATAGAGCGCGGCAAACACCCTACGGGTACCTTGGCGCTAAAGATACGTGAACACAGACCAACACAAAGCAGGAGGGAAAAAAGTATAGTAGAGCCTAGGAGGAGCTATACTCAGAAGTGGCAGGATAAATTTCTAGGAAACAGCCATGTTTTGATCCTTTTCCTGAACTGCGACAAAGTACTGCATTGTCTGATTGCGGGTGAAAGCTTATTCCAGAGTTTTGCGGCAATATAGCTAACAGATATTCCTCCTAGTCTGGCCCTGTTAAATCTAGGTACTTTTGCCAGGCATGCGGAAGAAGAACGGAGACTACGGACTGGAGTGTACCAGACCAGTTTCTTCTGCAGTGGCTTGGGGCCCAGTCCATGTAGCGCCCTAAACCCAATGCAAAGGGATTTAAAATAAATCCTCTGCTACACTGGGAGCCAGTGTAACTCGGACAGGCACGTCGAAGCAGAAGAGCTACGTAGTCTGGACAGAACTAATTTTGCTGCTGTATTCTGAACACGTTGTAGTCTCTGGATTAAATATTTAGGAGATTCCAACAGTAAGGTGTTGCAATAGTCAAGTCTACTTAAGATGGTGCCTTGAACAATCAATGCTCTGGCCGAGCCTGGAAGCAATGGGAGGATCTTCCTTAAGGCTCTCATAAGGCCAAAGCATCACCCTACCATCTTGTTCACATGCGTCTCCAATGACAGATTGGTATTAAACATAACTCCCAAATTTCGTACTGTCATGGATGGTGCTAGGGGAGCGGAAGTACCAAGAGGCCATAAATTGCCAGGAAGGGGCAGAGGGACCTTCCCAAATGTGCAGTGCAAAATTCCGGTCTTATCCGAATTAAATTGTAGAAAGTTATTTTGTAGCCACTGCGCAGTATCATGCATACATGCATGGAACTCCTCCAGGGCATTAGATTGAGTTACATCAAGAGACAGAATGATCTAAGTGTCATCCGCATAGTTTATCAGTTTTACATTATGAGCTTGAATGATATTAATCAATGGGCTTAAATAGATGTTGAATAAGAACGGGCTGATAGCGGATCCTTGTGGAACCCTATGACAGATGTTGGTGAAAGCTGACTGGAACGGTGGAAGAGCCACAGCTTGGCATCTGCCCGATAGATATGATTGAAACCATTCTAGGGCAGTACCCACTACTCCCACCTCCTCTAAACGGGTTAGCAAAATATAATGGTTGACCGTGTCGAAAGCGGCAGACAGGTCAAGCAAAATAAGTATTGCTGATTGTCCCCTGTCTGCCAGATGACGAAGATCATCCATCACGGTCACCAGAGCTGACTCAGTTCCGTGTTCTGGAAATAGTCTCTATTGGGAGCTATAATGTAGGATGTAATCTGTATCGTTCACCCCAACCTCAATAAACGTTGAGGTATCAGAGAGAGAGTTTCTGCAAGAAAGCGCATTTAGTCTACCTGAGGCATACAGTCGCCATTTTTGTTTGAAATTCTCTGTAGGTCTGAATAATCATTAAATTCAATTAGGAGGCTGGTGGAACTTATATCAAATACTAACTAAAGCTTACAAAGTAAACAGGGCAAATTGCCTTACTTGGGAGTGAGCTGGAAGAAACTTGGATAACCCTATGGCTGCAATTTCAATAAATCTTTACGCTTTTAGTTTTGTATCTCAGCAAATCAATAAAAGCTAATTAAACGATGAGGGACGGGTGTCAAACCTGTTTGACTTAGGGACACCTAATAATGATTTTGACCACTCATTCATGAGAAGAGAATTATTAAGATTTAGAATAGGGATCAACAGTGGTTGAGGAATTAAGGGTTTTCTTCGACAAGTTAAAGAGAACATTGTCAGATGCTGTTGTGAAATTACAGTTCTGTATAATATCCTACATCTCCTGTGCACTTGTCTGTTAGTGCTGGGACGTAGGAAGGGGTTGCAGCATTTATTTATCTTGCATTCGAAGGTGAAGATGGAAAATGCATTGGATTTTTACTGAATATGGAAACAAATTAAATTGCAGTAGGTTTTTTTATTAAGGGTTCGCAGATGTATCAACTGGATTTTAACAATTGTGGTTTTAGTTATGGAATTCGTATACATCAATTTGAATAGCTTAATGCTTTGTATTTTATTCTGTTTTACATTTGTATTCGCTTACTCGTGAATTACAGATACAAATCTTACAAAATAGGGGGTATAATGCAGGATTTACTAGAGGATACTTATTAATTTGTGAACCAGACTAAGTAAATAATCAACTATGAGGAAAAAGACAAAACATCTAAATGTCTTAATCTGTAATCGGAATGAAAGTCTTGTTTCCATCGAGGTATAGGGTGACTAGGGGACGTCATTCAATTTTTAAAATTCGATCAAGTTTAATATATTTCTAATGTTAGAAATTCATAGAAGGCTATATTCATTTTAGTATAAACTTC
The DNA here is from genome assembly GCF_964204655.1 of Triturus cristatus. Classification (NCBI taxonomy): domain Eukaryota; kingdom Metazoa; phylum Chordata; class Amphibia; order Caudata; family Salamandridae; genus Triturus; species Triturus cristatus. The sequence continues at coordinate 401,142,299 of NC_140592.1, read as the reverse complement.
TCCAAATGCACTGCAAAGATAAGATTTTTTTCACTATTTTCAACCAATGTCTTAAAGTTTGATCACATTAGCACAGTCTAAGGGATGCTTGCCTTCTTAAGGAGTCAAAGAAATGACTGCTATTTTTATGATCTTGCAGTGTAAGAATAGACTCTTGTTAAACTCAGCACGTGGGATGACTTAAAGGTTATAGATTTAGTTTATTGAGGCCACTAAGACAAACAAAGATGCATTGCAAATATTTTTCGACTCCCAAGCAAAATTACAGTTTGCCAAATTAGTGCTTGCCCTCCCCCAGCATATTTATTGCAATCTGGCACTCTCTTGTGGTGGCTACCACTATTGTATTAAAGGTACTTGCCATAAATCTAACCCTAATGTAATCTGTGCCATCCATAAATGGGTCCAGTCTTGGTATGGACGGTGTGATAGAGGGCATGGCTGTCATCAAGTTGAATGTTGCTTTGAAGGCGGCCAGGTGTGTTTCGAGGTCTTAGACAGGAAGGCAAAACATACAGGACAAACTAGAGAACATCTTCAAAGGAACAATCTAGTGCATTCATTTTATCATTATTATTTTTTTATTTTATGATGTAATGCAGACCTAGCTCCAAGGTGCACCAGAACAATATACAGAGAACATTTATATCACAGCAGGAGTTTCCCAGACTTGAAGCACTCCCCATGTGCAACTGGGAGGGAAATTGGCAGACTCAAAGTTTACCAAACAGAATATTCAGGAAAGTTGCAAGTACAATCAACTCTCCAGGCAAAAAAAGCTTATGATCCAGGAGCGCTCCCCATCTACTATGGAAAGGCCTGGTTTTTGGGCCTTTGCTCATCAGCTCGTACCAACTACTCAAACATAATGCCTCATTTAAATTTAGTTCAATTTGGCAGTCAATCAGGTCGTCACTGGGCTCCAATCGTATAGCTACTTGCGCACATAAGTACAACTTAGGTGTACAAACAAGCCTTGTACAAGGGTAAAATACCATTCCTAATCAGAATGACAGCTTGCCAGATTAACTGGAATGTGCTCACAAGAAACGTCAGGCAATATGATGACATTTTCTCGCAGGGAAGGTTTGTGAGCAGAACCGGATGGGTCCACCCACAGAGGTTAGCGTACAACCACAAAGTTGCAGTTTTTTGACTATTCACAAAATCACACCAGGTACCTTTCCACCCAAGTGGAAACTGTTCATTTACTCCAGTCAAGGGCAAAAGAAATGGGTTTTAGAGAGTAATTGGGGAGGGGACCTCTCCAGAATGATGGAAAGAGCTTCAGAAATGGTTCCTCCAAGGAGAAACATCTCTGTTGAATCTGGAAACTTCTTTCAAAAAATTGAAAGCGGAAATTGTTTGAGAATGCCTAGAATTTCAAAAGTGAGTGTGAAGGTTCATATTTTATTCAGTTCCCATGGACATCCACTTCCAACCCATGAGTGAACTCTTTTAGGTTCTTAAGTGCCACATTTCAAGATTAAGTAAAAGAAGCATGATTCTCGGCCATCTGCTGGGTGAACTCATTGATAGCAACGCTGATTGGCTGGCTGCACTTGATGACATCAGAGCTTCTCTATCGACACAATCACATTCAACGCACAAAGAGGGAAATTGCAAATTAAGTATAGATCCACACAGGGGTTAGACGTGTAACAATGCACAAAGGAGAGTAAGGAAACCCGATTATTGCGGTATCCTAGCATAGTGCAAGAGAACAAAACCAGAAACAGCCGAGATTTCGTGCTACAAATTCTATGTAAATGAGGACATTACTACAAAATGTCCGAAAATGGCCTCTTTCAAAATATGGGGAGCACTCCAGCAGGCAAAATGCTACTTTAGGTGGAGCGTCCAAAATGCTCCTGGCAATCTTGCATGTCAGGTGCTGCAATGACGTATGCACCAATGGATGGGAACCATGAAACGTAGTGAAGCTGAAATGCCAAAGCACAGGCTCACCTACGGCTTGTCATGACCATTACATTCAAACTCAAACACCAGAAATGTACATTGAATATACCAGGAGCTAGTGTCGTTTTTGAGGCAGTGGAATCTTCAATCCATCCACCCTAAGTGAGCGGCGCACAATTGTGTTCTATGTACAAAGACGATTTGCTACTGTGTAGAAGAAGTGTTCATTATTACTGCGTGACCCTGAAGCACTAGAAATGTCATGAATTTTTCTTCAGAAGTCGCTGTAGAACCTATGGCTTTTTAGCCAACATTTTTGAAAGTGTAGTTGTAAAATAGGCCGCTTGGCCGTATCTAAAAAATAAATAAATAAAATGGCGTTGAGAGAACTCCTGACCTCCCCAAACTTTGCTGTGGAGGGTTGGGCTTGCCTCCTGTTTAAGGTGCCATAGGTATAGGATGACCACATGACTCCATGTCACTGGGACAGCACTTTTCAATTTTTGGTCTTTTACATATCATTGTTATCACATGTGTTGGTCCAATTGCCGCAATTGAAATGAACCAAAACTACAACACCCATAATGCAGTCATAAAAGAACAGTCCAGAATTGGAATAATGATGGAGCCAGCTGGCCACCCTCCGCACAGTACTATTATTGAAATATTCTCCAGGGCTTGCTTTAGTTCTCAGTCAACACCTGCCCACTTGTATCCAAAATCAACTTACTTATCCCTCCTGGGCGTTTGTGAAGTCTCCACAGAAACTATTTCCATCAGAAAAGACCCATTTGTTATTCGCTTTCGTTAAGCTTGTATTGACTGTTTGAGAATACCCACCAAGAGGCACCTCAAACATAATGAAAGTGATGATATTTGTTTTTAGACAGGCATGAGAGGGGTATCACAGTCAAAGTAAAACTTTCAGGCCCACAGGTAGGGTGACCACCTGACTCTAGGACGTTACAGACACAGCTTCCTGTCCTGAACATTTCACTTACAAATCATTGATCAGTTGTGCTAGTATTATCTTTTCGATGTAAGCAAAACAGGACCACACCACCCAGAATGCATTAGTGTGAGAAATTAGGTTAATGGTTGAGGGGTGAAACCCTGCTCAAGCAGGAACTATAATACTTGTCAGGGTGAAGGTACAAGCAATCCCTAAATTAACCTGTGATATGCAATGTTAAAGATTTCAGTGTAAATAGCACCAAAAAGCACAAAGCTCCATATGTTGATATCCGGTCATGCCAGACCAGGACAAAGTCACATGTTGAGGCCAAATGTGATTGAGTGCTGACCGGCTAAAGGTGTCCCACTTAGGCCCACTGAACAGAGTTCCTTAATTTCTGGTTGCGGAGCGCTGCAAGGTCCCGTGCCAATGATGTGATGAGCAGCCAAGGCGATATATCAGTTCCAAGAAGCTGTGAAGCTATAAATGCGAGGTCCTGCATCGTCATCAAGGAACCCGTCGACGAGGGCTTGCGATGCAAAATCCAGCATTGGGGATCCATTACGCAGTCGAGGTGATGCATCTGTTCCGAGGAGCTGAGGCTGCGATGTGAAAACCTGTATCATCATTGAGGCTGAAGTTTACAAGAGATTTACGATGTGAGGGCCTGCGTTGGGAAAACTTTGCACAGGTGACAGTTCTGATGTGGCTGCAATGCGTCATGTTGCTCGGGATTGTACCGCACAGCAGAGGAGATGCGTCGATTCTCCTGGGTCCACCAATGGGGTTGCAGAGCACCTTCAGGCCCACTTGCAAGGGTCCAGAACTGGGGTGGCACCACTTGGCAAGGTATGACTCACAGATGACAGAGTCTAGGTGCTGTGTTCAAGGTTCTTGGAGCTTTCTGTCCCAGAGGCTCCTGTTAGGAGGCCAGCAAACTAGCCTTCGGAGCCACTCTGGGGTCCTGGGTTCAATAATTGCAGGTCCAGGCCTTCTCACCCAGGCAAGCGGGCAGCAAGTCAGAACAGCAAGGCAGAAGTCCTTCAGGTCAGCAGTCAAGCAGAATTGCAGGCTTTTCAGCAGCACAACAGTTATTCTTCCTTGCAGAGTATCCACAGGTCCAAAAGTGTGCTGATTGGTTGGTGTTTGAGGTCCAGTATTTATACATGGGCCTTCCTTTCATGTGGTAGATGCTTTCAGAGGTTTCCCTCTGAGGTCTACAGGTTTACTGCCTTAACTGCCCTGGCTCCAGACTAGCTAAAGTGTAAGTAGGACTGTGCTCAGCACCACCCTCCCATCCTGCACGTGGTAGCACATCCAGGCACACATAAGCTCTCTATTGCGTGTAGCTCTTTAGGAGGAATACACAAAGCACAACTTCCAGCTACACCCAGTCATGTCTCCCAGAAACAGGCTACAGGCACTAAATGGCTACGGGTGATAAATGCCAACTTTCTAAAAGTGGTACAAAAGGGGGTGGTGATGGATCAAACCCAGATCTCTTGATTGGGTGTGAGTGTTTGATTGGTTCTGATGCTCCGTCCATCACCACCCCCTTTTGTACAACTTTCTAAAAGTAGCATTTTCAAAATTGGAATTGAAAATCTGACTTTACCATAAGAGAGGATTCTTCATTACAATTCCAAAGACACCAAACATGAACTAGTTACCTGTTCCCATTTGGAAGTTACAGATTAATAAATGTAATAATGTAACTCCAATGTTGTCCTATTGGATAGGTAGGTCATGCAGTAGTGAAAACCGAATTTAAGACATTTTCACTACCAGTACTTGTATACCTTATAAATGCATGCCCAACTTCTCAAGCACACTGCATCCTAACTGCTTGGATGTACAAAGGCTATGCTAGGGGTGACTTATATTATTCAAAAGGAAGGTTTGGGCTTGCCAAAAGGTTTACTTAAATGGTCAAAATGGCAGTATAAAACTGCACACGCAGTCTGCAATGTTCTGACCTGAGACATGTTTAAAGGGCTTCGTAAGAAGACCCACTAGTAGCATAAAATATACAGGCCCTGGGTACATGTAGTACCACTTTACTAGGGACTTATAAGTAAATTAGATATACCCTTTGGGGATAAGCCAATGTTACCATGTTTTTAGGAGTAAGCACATGTACCTTAACATTGGCCAGCAAAAAAGAGATCTGCAAAAACAATGGAAGAGGAAGGCAAAAGGTTTAGAGGCAGATCTCCATAAGGTTGACAGGTCTAACATTTAGGTAGCACAGTAAAGTTCAGGGCTGGAAATAATGGTTATAATGACCTGGAGGGAGAGGATACCCTACCACAACCTGTTTCTGGTGTCCAAATCACCTGCAGATTAAAAAATTACATGCAGATCAATGTTTTTCTTAGTCCCACCATGCATGGGTTGGATAATGCCGCTTTCTCATATCCTACACTAAAATATGTTGTGAGCCATATTTTCCAACACAGTAGGTCAAAAGAATCAGATCCATGCCAGTTTTTCAGATGATACAGAAACGATCTACACCATGAGTGTAGCGCCCTTTCTTTGATTAATCCAAAATCAATCTCTTACTGTTGTATCTGTTAATTGCATTCTTCACACACATCTCTGTTACGTGCAGCAAATCTATTCCTTCATCCAGTCAGGTATCATCCTCCTCGCATTCATGTATCGTTTCATCAAAACACCCAACACCCATCGCTCACTCAAACATCCTTTAATCAAAACATTCAACCACAATCTGTATCTCGTACATCCAACATTCATCTCTAACTCTTGAAAACAATGGAGAGGAAGCCAGTTTTGTTTAAGTGATGGAATAGAAATGTGAAAGCTGTTTTCCTCTTGTGGAAATTCAATTCGTAGAGTGCCAGTCCCGCGCCTCGCTCCACTGATTTGGCTCCTGCCTTTTGAATAATGTAATTTGTAGTAGCTATTTTTAGATCTGCTTGTCAAATCCCGATTTTCATGTCTCCAGTTCTTTAAAAAGAAGCAATCTAATTATCCATCTTAATAATTTTTCTTTTATCAAAGGCAAAGCAGTCCGTGTGATGTCCTCCTCATGATGTGGCAAGATCTAAGGCGAAAACTGTCTTCCTGCTACCCTTCTGAGCAGTTCCAGTTTGCCCAGAGTGAACCTAATCCGCACAAACTGAGCCTTGTATTTTATTTTAGCATTTGTATTACTAACCCTACGTGAGGTGGTGAAGCATCTAGCCACACGGATAGCTTGCTACGCAATTTGGGTGTGTGGTAGGAAGACTGTTGTCTTTGCTTTGAACCTATGTGGGAAGTATTTCCATCTCATGCACGATGACCACCGGGGTGCGGTTATCGTGTTATTGGACACAGTCCTTGGGGATCTGATGTATGCGGAAATATGAGTGACAGGCATGCATTTTCACAACGTGACCAGAAAATATTTCACCCTTTCAAATGTAGGGTTTCAAGTTAGACATGCATTTCAGTATCAAACAGTCACTGTTCGAAATGTGACAGGTTGAGAGTGACGCAGTGGGAAAATACCATATCACTGGACAGTAGGAGGGTGTAGTCCAATGCCTTTGATCGTATGTTGTCCTTGGGTGCGAGATGTGATGCTGAGAAAAAAAGGGGCTAGTTAAGCAAAGCCTTTGAAGGGTCTGCAAAGCTAGGTAGGAAAATCTCCAATAGATTTGTGCCGTTAGTCGATAGATCACGACAATGTGAATTTGTCGCAAAAGGTTCAAAAGAAGAAAGCACCAATTAGGGCAAAAAAATATCATAACAGTTTCACCAAAATTATAGGGGTAGCCTGTGCTTTATTTGTGCTGGTGTTTGCTGGTGCTCGGCACTACATGACTATTTTTTAAAAACCTACTTCATCTGAAAATGTAACAATTCAATATGCATGAAAAAGCTATTACTACTAGCATGTCCGGGTATTTCTTACAGGTTTGGGTAACTTTGAAGAGTCCAAATTATCTATCATTCCTATAGGAGTGTGATCATTAGCAGCCAGCATCAGCAGTGGCATTTGGCAGAACTGGCTCGGACAGTGGATGGTACAAGGTGCAGTGGCCTTCTAAGAAATATCTTGGCCCAGTCACTTCTATATAATATTTTTTTTTACAAATTAAGCAGTGGGAGTAGCACAAGTGGCGTCACGTGCCCTTGAAGTCTTATCAGAAACTTTGATCCAGATAATAGGAGTACGGCACTTTATAACAAGCATTGGCATAGCCAATAGGTCTCGCCTTTGGGACCTTATAAGTGTTTAGCCATGCAACAGTTGCATAACTAAATACTTATTAGGTCCCAAAAGTGAGACCTATTGGGTATGCCAAGCAGCCGTGCTTTTTGGAGTCCTCTCAATAAGTCTCGCCAGATCAGCGCATGCGCTGGGGCAGGCGAGACCTAAAAACGAATGGTTATGGCAAAGTTGATGCTGCAAATTGTAATGAACAATGGTGGATAGCATGCACAATCAGATGCTAACACAACACAAGCCAAAACGAAAGTATTTACTTTTTAAAATGTCATTATTCCGATTGCCTGAATCATAGAAGCTCACAAGTAGTCCGGGACGTTTTAATGCATGGGCAAAGTGGGCTCTGGCCCAGGGCCCCAGCCTTTCAGGGGGCCCCCTGACAGAGTCAGCTTGGTTCTCCAGAGTTTTGCCCTAATGACCTTCAATATTTCTTAAACAGATTGTTTTAAATACTGTTTTCCTTTAATTTATTTTTTATGTACCTGATGTGTGAGAGTCTAGTACAGCCATTTTGCAGACAAATGTTGTTTTTATGTTTCATGCAATATACATAAAAAAAAGTTTCTTTTCTTTTAGATCAAAACATGGCCCAACATATCAGAAATGGGAGGTCCTCGCAGAGATTATTTGCAGTAATATTGGTGAGCTGCTGCTGTGTTACAATATTGAAAACACACAACTATCCCTGAATATTAGATGTAAACACATTTAGGGCCTTATTTATGAGAAGTGATGCATCGCTGTGTGAAAACAGGGATGCGTCACTTCTTAGTGCGCCCTCCTTGCAACATGAGGGATGCGTCATATTTACTGTATGACGCATCATGTCGCAAGACGTTACAGATACGACAGTATTTCTGACGTATCTGTAGGTGCAAAATTGATGCATTGCTGGGGTGTGTCTGAAAATAGACGCAACTCCAGCAATGTGTTCTTTCACATGGGGCAAGCCCCATGTGAAAGGCCTGCATCAGTCTTTCGCCTGCTGTGAGGCAGGAGTAAGATATTTACGCATTGGCATCCTAGAAGTGGCGCACTGAGTTCTCATAGATTTCAATGTGCCACTTCTACGAGGCTTTTTGCGGAGTAACACCCACCCTGCATGCATTATACCTGGCTCAGGTATAATGTGGTGCAGGGGTTTACAAAGTTACACATCTGCATAGATGCACCACTTTGTAAATAGGGCGCAACATGGCACATTTTTTACGCTGCCGGTGCGTCACAAAAAGTGACACACCGGCGGCATAAAAGTGAAGCAAGGCCTCATAAATAAGGCCCTTAGAATTTGGACGAGTGTTCCCTTGCACTGTCAGGGACCTAATGAAATGAAATGAAATAGTGTATTTAATAAAGCACGCAGCTACTCCGACTAGAGTGTCCTGGCGCGTGACAGAGGGAGGAAAACGTGAGTAAAAGACCCATCAGTCATTAAAAAGCCAGGTTTTTAAGTTCTTCCTGAAAGAGAGTAGGTCTGTGGTTAGTCTCAGAGACTCAGGCAGTCTATGCGACAATTTTGCGCCTAGAAAGCCGAGGGATCTGCCTCCAGTGTGGGCACGGCATATTTTAGGCACGATGGCCAGGTTGGCATTGGAAGATCTTAGAGGTCTAGATGTTGTGTAGCGATTAACGTGCTTATTTAGGTAGCTGGCTCCTAAGCTGTGGAAAGCTTTAAGGAAGATGGTCATCGCTTTGAAGTCGATCCGTTCTTTTATGCGGAGCCAGTGTAGAGTCTTAAGAATAGGGGTCATACTGGATCTGGGTTTAGGTCTCAGGATGACTCTGGCCGCCGCATTTTGTACCACTTATAGGCGCTGGATAAGGGATTTGGGAAGACCGAGGTACAAGCTGTTGACACAGTCAAGCTTTGATGTCACCAGAGCCTGCACCACAATCTTTCTGGTCTCAAGAGGTAACAGTGGCAGGGATTTTCTTTGCATCTGGAGTATGCCAAAGCAAGCACCAGTTAGATTTTGGATTTGAAAGTGCATGGAGAGTGTCTTGTCTATGACAATTTCTACGTTTTTTACTTTCTCCTTTTCCGTGGGAGGGGGCGGCAGATCTTTTGGCCATTAAGAGCTCCAGTAAGGCGTTTCTGGATTACCAAAGAAAACAACTTCTGTTTTGTCAGGATTGCCCATCAGCTGATTGATCTTTAGCCAGTTAAAAACCTTTGTGAGGCAAGACCTAATCATTGCCCCATCAAAGTCGGTTCCTTTTTCACATGTAAAAATCTGCATAGGAAATACTTTTGTCACCCTCTTCCTCTACCAGAAATGCACGGGGGATAGATATATATTAAAAAGGGTAGGACTGAGAAAGGTGCCCTGAGGGACACCTGCATTTATGGCCGGAACCGGGAATGAGAAAGGGGGGGGGGCAGATGTCCTGAGATCTATTTGCCAAGAAGGATGACATCCATGTTAAGGCGGTCCCCCCAGGCCAATGTTAGCAAGTCTCTTCAGGAGCCTCTCATGTGGGACCGTATCGAAGGCCGCCGTCAGATCGAGCAGTATCAGAACAGCCTTGCCTCCCTGATCCAGCTTACCCTTGAGAAATTCAGTCACTTCCAGCAGAACGGACTCCGTACTGTAGTTAGCCCTAAAACAGGATTGGGACTCATGAAGGAGCTTCCCATTTTCAATGTGTTTTAGGAGGGCCTTGTTTACATGCTTCTCTAATACTTTGGAGAGGTCCGGAAGAAGGGAGATTGGCCTGTAGTTGGCCGGGTCAGTCGGTTTGGTGTTAGTCTTTTTTATCAGTGGAAGAATCTTAGCATTCTTCCATAATTTCAGCATGTTGCTTGGGGAGAGGGAAGCATTAAAGGGCTGGTTTACCGTGGGGTTTATGGTGGGAGCTAACAGGTTCAGGATATTCGCTGGACATGGGTCGGTAGGAGTGCCAGACTTATTGCTTTGGAGAAGGGTCAGTGACTCTTCAAGCTGAAACTCAGGTGAAAGTTGCTATTAGAACTAAGGTAGAAAGTCAGTTCTTCCTCTGAGATGTTAGTGAAGGCTTGTTGGATCATGGAGATCTTTTTGTGGAAGAATTGAGCTATTTTCTTAGACAATTCTTCTGTGAATGGCCCTTCCTTTGTTGGCTTTCGGTGCGGTAAAGGATTTAACTATGCTAAAGATTTCCTTACTCTTATTTTGGCCATTTTCTATCTTGGATTGAAAGAAATTTTTCTTGGCTGACTTCACGAGAATGTAATGAGGTTTTAAGGTGTCTTTATACACCTTCCTGTCCTCAGGTAGATAGGATTCACACCATTTCCATTAAATTTTTCTACAATTTCTTTTGCTAGATCTGAGGGAATAATTAAACCATGGAGATGGTGGGGCTGACCTCTTTGAGGAGCGGGAAACAACTGGTACCAGTGCACCAATGTTGGTTCGGAGCCATGAATCTATTGAGAGGGCGTCCGAGTCGGGTCAGCCAGGCAGCTCCAGTGAGGAACAACCGAGGTCATCTGCTAAAATCGGGATGGATATTTTATTGAACATCCTGTAATTAGGGACTCTCTGCCCTGCGTTAGCCCGGGGGGCTGTAGCAGATTTGGGAATGACGAATTTTAATAGGAGGTGGTCAGACCAGGTAATGGGAAGAGGTAGGCTTACTGATATGTCAAAGTTGTGAAAGATTTGGTCCTTCTCATGGGTGGCAGAAGAAATAGATGGAAACATGTTGCAGGCCTGCAGCGTCTCCAACAAGGAAATTGTTTGAGGGTCTTTTTCATTTTCCATATGCATATTGAAATCTCCCAGAATAAGGCAGTTGTTGTATTTCAAGTCCAGGGAGGTGGTGTCTGTTTAAGCATAGTAATACAATTTCCAATTGCACCGGGAGGTCTGTAAATCAGAAAACCGGCTATGCTATGATTGGGGATAAAGTACAGCGGAAGCCTAAGGACTGTGCGCCCTCGATGTTTTCAATCGGGATGGGAGAGCAGTCTTGTTTTTGATTGTAAATTATGGTGACACCGCCCCCCTTCCCACTTGGTCGATCCCTCTGTTGTATTCCGCTTTAGGTATCCATATGTAGGTTTCCCTGATACATGTCCTTATATAGGCACAATTCGCATTGCCCTTATATAGGCATAAGATCCCAGTGTTCTGACTCCCTACGCGGGGTGTTAGAGTTCGAGACCCGGAAAGAGATTCCCACCTCTCTCATTCTCAAGGTATGGAGCTGACTAGAACCTAGAGGGACTCTTGGCATATCAGACTTAGCATACCATACTATGGCATATCAGACTTAGCATACGATACTATGGCATACCAGACTATAGCATACAGCACCTACTTCTTACTTTGTACTACACTTAGGTTAGGTGCACTGGGGTAGAACTAGTTAGAGTAGCATCTCATGAGTACTCGCATTTTTAGCTTATATTATTTATGTATATGAATATATGTGTCATAGCTAAAAGATAATGCTAGCGCAGTATTATTTCTTCCTACTGCTTACGCTGTACATAATATATCTTGCATACTCTCTTGTGATTGTAAAAGCTCATATCTCTTACACGAGAAACATGACAGTTCAATAAATCCTTTTATTGAAACGCCCGCCTATTCTTTCTGTGTAACTCTGAAGAAACTAAGCATGCACGATTAGCTGAATACAACTGTTATTTGTTGTTTCCACGATTCTGAGAGTGTTCCGATTCTAAAGGGAAACAAAGTTGTCATGTTTATGCGGTTGCCAGAAACTAATCCCTTCTTGCTTACAAGGAGTTTCTAGTGGCCTCTGAGTTAGCTGGTACAAATTAATTAAGTTTAATATACTTGATAGGGGCATACTGACCTCAGTCCTATGCCAAATCTATAGGGTATATTATTCTAATGCGCAGAGCCTATTAGGGAAATAGGAACTACACTACACCTCCTAAGGATTTTAAAACCCGTAGGGATGGCCAAGGTGATAGTAGGGATGGAGGCTTCAGCCAGCCAGGTCTCAGTGAGAAATAAATGATCAGGCTGTTCGTCTAAAGGTAGATCATAAATGTTTGGTTCATGCTTTTGCATAGAGCAACAATTTAAAAGGGTGGCCTTTAAAAGTCTTCTGTTTTCTTATTGTTTTTACACTTCTTGTTGCATGGGATGATCTTGGGTGCGAGTTTCCTGGGCTGGAGGAGAGACAAGTTGCACTTATTGCATCGAAAGTCTACCTCCAAGCTCGGATCTGCCACTGTACACTGACATAACGGTAGCCGCCTACGGCTAAGCAGTTTTTCCCTATTGTAATATAGGGGAACAAACTCACCAGAGGGGAACTGGGCAGCATGGCCAGCACCGGACGTCTCCGGGATGCTGACGGGCAGAAGTGAGGAGCCGGATAGTAGCCCCAGCCCTCCACACAATCGGCGTATCAGACGCGGCGTACCAGGATTGGAGGAAAAGCGAAATGCGAATCGGAGAAACTAAGGAGGTGTAGACAAGCAGATTCAAGTAAGGTGCAAGTGCGCGTAGGTAGAAGAAATTGTTAAAAAGCACAGAGTAATTCAGCCACACATATACAATTTAAAAAGTATTAAAAACCTAGTAGCAGGGCAGGAAACACTAAATCCTACCGCTGTCAGCTGTGCGCGTCTGTCAGGAATATATAGACTAATGCCTATGATGTAAACTGGATCACTAACGCAACTGAGGAAGCGGAAACGGTGTGGGAAACAGGGGCTTAAATTGGATCATAAATTCAAAGCTGTTCTGAACAGGGGCCCCCAAAATATTTTTGGCCCATGGCCCCCAAAATCCTTAAGGTATCCCTGTTCGCTGTCACTCCTGCCAGCAAACAATTGAATCAGTTGTTACCTCTCACTACACCTAAATGAGAACCAAATAAACATGCCTGAATTGCAGCACTCGAAAATAGAGATTTCTTAACAAAAAAGGTATTATGACAAATGCAACGTGAAGAAATGTGAAAATGAAAAATATTTTGCGAGGTAATGATGAAGAAAAACTAAAGCACAATGAAAAAATATAAATGAGCAATAATTGTTTTTTAAAAAATTGCAATGTTTAATAAAAAATGCAATGCAAGGTTAATACATAGGACTGGGCTCAAGGCTAGAGGTGGTTTTAGGCTAATGGTACTTTGGGGAAATAGCGCATGGATGGGTTTCTGATGGAAACTTGAAATGCGTTTGACTTTACAGATATCCCAAAAATTGTCCATGGCAAAAGCTGTAGTAACACCGGAGAACTAACACATGGCTAAACAATCAAACGTCCACAGAAGAGTCAGATGGGAGGAGTTGGGGCTTAACTGCTAGCTGCAGCAGAGCAGGAAAACATTTTTGCTACGACTACAGAATCACTAGTACAAAAGGAGCTTAAAAATGTCAGAATAAAAGTCAGGACTCACAAAATTCTGATTAAGGAAGGAAATGAAAGCCAATTAATCAAAGTATAGTTCATGAGAAAGGAGTCTGTCGCTCAGTTCAGGCCTCTGGGCCCAGCACCCAGCAAACTTGTCCAGCTGACGTTGGAAAGGAAAACCACTAGAGAGCTAAACCTCAATGTATTCCTTGCAAAACATGTTGGTCAAGCTTCTAGTCACTACAAGCAGGAGTGCCATTTCGCTATCATGTTTGAAAGCCTTGCACTATTCTGTTTGTAAAATGTTGTCATTGCCCAGGAAACGATACCAAATGTTCCTTGAAAGACATACCAAATCCCACGAGCAGGTCCTCGACCGACTTGTTCACATATTTGATGGCAGAACAGTGTCCACCTGAAGTATGATGTAGCACCTGGTACTACCTTTGTCCTGGCTCCTTACAGCAAAATCTCAGGCAAGAGCTCCAAGTAAGCAGAGGAGTTGAAGGCTGATTAGGGAAGCTAGATTATTGGGTGGGGCTGTTCTTGGACACTTACTAGCCTGATGCCCTGACTACAAAGTGATCTGTTCACTTTTTTGCTAAATTGGACACTGCTGCAGAAGCTACGTGTGCAGGTTCACAAACTATAAGAAAAAGAAAATATGTTAAAAATGAATAAAAAATATTAAAAAGAAAAAGAAAAGAAAAAGAAACTCTACTCATGTCTCAACTGGAATCCTCATAGGTGTCTTGAACCACAGACAACCTCAAAGACAAGCAGTAAAACTTGATTGTAGCAGCCCTAAAAACTGTACAAAGGAGCTGACAAAGCATAGGAAGCATTATTATTGTTGTTGTAATAATAAAATAATATCTACATGTACAGCTTATGCACGACTATGAATTTACAATGGGAAACTGCCCTATTGTGCAAAATGTCAGTCTGGGTTGACAACAAGGACTTACAGCTAATCACCAATGATTCTACTGTGGACATTCACCCTAGGTGTGTTTCGAAATTCTGTCCCTGGTTCCCAGGCTTTTGGTAGGACATTAGAGTTGCTGGTGTTTTTGCTGTTTGTTTACATGTTGATGCCCTTTTATTTGTCCCTGGAACTGCTATGCTCTATCATTTTTGAGAAAAGCTTGTCATTGTTCAGCAATGAGGGATTGATAGGGCAGGTACAATTAGGGTGCATGTTAGATGGGATGTATGCCCATGCCAGGAACTAATCAAAGATTTTATAGCAAATGTCAACAAGAATTTTCAGTTCTATTAAGGGTATGGAGGCAAGGGTTATGCAATTTATTTTCTGCTTTTATTTTTGCAGAAGCCTTGTTATAGTAAATACATAACACTTTGTAGTTTCAAGGCCTACAACACCATAACACGTTTAAGAAAAACATCCCATGAAGCCCAGCAGTTCATTAGCCAATCTCTACTTCGATGATCATACAAACATCAATGACAAATATAAGACCCGCCTCTCTCTCTCTTTGCTGGGAGAAACTGATGCCCTCCTGCATAGCAACGTTAAGGCTCATTCTTGTTTTTGACCTGAGACAGAAAAAACACTGTACTAAATGGATAATTCATAAAATTAGCTGCAAAACTATCAGCAAATATCAGTCGGTGATATGAAATATGAACATACATTTAACTTTGTAATGTACCGTACACTTCACAAGTGGCAGAAAAAAAGTTGGGATATTCGTCACTCTGTATCTTAAATAGAATTAAAAATTCTTGTCCCCGTTTGCTATAAAAAAACAAATAATCTACGACCAGACCGGAGCCATCAAATTCAAAGCTGTTCAAACACATGGGAAAGGGATTACTTGCTATATTTGAATTGAATTTTTGAATCATAGAATCTGATGCCCAATCTACCATGCAAATAATATCCTCAAGGAGGTGCTCCCACATTGAAAGATTTGGAGGCTACTGCACCTCTGACTGAGTGAGCTCCAAAAAAGTGTCGATGCCTGCTTCAGACAAAATCCATCGAGCCATGGTAGGTCAGCAAAACAGAGCCCCAGGGTCGAAAAAAAGAAATGAGCGATTGGCCAGAAGGTGACGGTCTGAGTTCAGAAGTGACACTTGCATAGACCTGTAAACAGTTTACCACACCTAGAGGCATATTTACAAGGGGATATCGCCACCAGAACGTCACTACTTCTAGCAATGTTCTGGTGACGCTATGCCCTTCTCCATATTTACAAAGCGGCATTCAGCCACTTTTTGTGGCTTAAAGCCTCCTTGTAAATAAGGCTCCTTTACATGCATCCCTTAGCGTGAAAGGGGTGTGCAATAGGTGTTCCTGTGGTCGGTCCACCACAAAACCCATTAATTTTGACGCTGCCCCAGATTTATAAGGAGGTGTAAATCTGAGGCAGCGCCAAAAACTAACGTTATGCAAGAGAAGGTGTTAGAATAGTGAAACCAGGGGAATACTTTTGTTTCTCCTTGTTTTTGCCTTTTCTATGTGGGCTGCATTCTGCAGCATGCATAGAAAGAGCAAAATGCCATTAATGATTGTTTTGGGCAAGAAGGTGTCCCTTCCTGTACATAAACAATCATTAAATAATTAAGATTTGCTACTGCTATGTGTGCTGCAGAATGCAGCACACATAGAAGTAACAAGTCGAAATTAGTGTTTGTTTATGTGCAGAAAGGGACACCTTCCTGCACACAAACAATCATTCTTTGCAAAGCAGACACCCTTGGACAATGGTGGAAGGGTGCCTGCGTTGGCGCTAGGCAGCTAAATTTAGCACCCACCAGCGCTAGGGAAAACACAGGGCGAGCCGTATTCTTATGACTACAGCGCATCCGTGCGTTTTGAAATTTTCAGAATGCGGCTCCGCCAAATTTGGCACAGCTCTGACATTTTCTCGTAAATATGCCCTCCGGTGTACAGTCCACTGGAAAAGTTGGAAAAGAAACCTGTATAGATGCAGATTTTGCTAACCTAAATATCGGAAAGAAGATATCAGAAAGGAAAAAGGTAACTCCTTCTTAGGCAAGGCCCAATCCACAAACATTTGAAACTTACTAGAGTATGTCAAAGAAATATATACCCAACTATGCTGAAAGTTATCCTGGATGAATACTCAGGCCAAGAACAGAGAAATTTCAGGACCACAGAGACATCCCATAAAACAGAATCTCTTGATCGAATACCCCACAACAATTTGGAAACTAAATGATGTTGACCAATGGGGTGACCTGCAATAAGTATATGACCAGCTGAAATTGCTGAGTGATAGGTAGTCACTGTTCTATAAGAAAGACCCTCAGCTACTAGAGATGCCAAGAAATTTAATACAAAGGTTACATCTGCTGCCAAAGGAGCCAAATTCCGTAACATGTTCCAAAGTATTCATATGCACCAGGCTAATTGGTTTCTCAAGTAAGTCAAGTCAGGCCAAGCCTCATCGATGAGGCTAAGAGCTTGATTCAGAAATCCTGCTACTTTCCATTGTCTCCAGAAAGTCTGCGGGCCCCAAGCTGCAGTTCATAATGCATGATCAATTAATGGGGATGTCCTGCTGAGTCCAGGAGTTGAATCATAAAGATTTGAATAATCCAAGATTGTTGGCAAGGAAGATTGGAAACCAATTCTGAGGAGACACTAACATAGTTTTTGCTCTTTACTTCCTGATCTGGACAGCTACTCTCAAAAGCATGGAGAAGGGAGGGATGGCATAGTTCAAACCCTTCCAGTCCTACAAAAATACATCCGTTGCCACCGCCAATGGATCCGGTCTCCAACTGTAAAACAGTGGCAGACAGAAGATCAGGTGAGATGGAAAAAGGTCAGTTGGAGATGGCCTTCATTTCTCGATTATCCTGTAAAACAAAGATGAATAAAATTGCCACTTGTTGGAGTCTTTGAGTGTATTAAAGTGGAATATTATGTGGTATGGCTGGGAAGCCTTACCATGTATTATTGTCACAATACCCCAAAATGGTCTTTGGATTTACACTAATAAATCCTTAGCTCACTCCTGGTAGAGTGGCAAAACACAATCAGGCTTTACTAGAGGAACATTTGTTAAGCATTTCAAAGTACCAACATGAACGATAAGTGATTGACACGATTCGAGAGAAAACCAACACCAGTTTATAAAAAGAGAGTGTATTTTTATCTTAATTTGGACACCAAAACAAATGGGATATCAGACATATAACCAGAGTTATAGATTTTTGAATGAAGCACATTAAATCAGTACAGTAAAATACATAGACAAAATAACATTGAGGTCAATGGCAAAATCCACAAGTGACTATTGATCACTTTCAGGTCGAGTTACTAGGAACCCTCATAGGGATAAGGTCATGCGGGCTGCAGAAACAGGCAACAACAGTCAGACCAATTTTACCTAGCCCCTGGGTTCCGGGTGCAGAGTTTTTATGGCTGTCCTTGGTGTTGAACGGAGCCGCTGGTGGTGCCGGTTTTACCACTTACACAGTGCTGCAAAAAAACAAACGCAAAAACACAACAGGTACACCACTGTTGACATTGCATGATGGTTGCACGATGATATCTGTAGCTGCAGCACCGAGTGTGGGGGTCGATTAGTGGACTGGTGACCAACAAGCCTTGGCAGCGGTAAGCACAACTGAAAGCTTTGGGAACTTCACTGGGTCTGGGGGATCAACGTAGTGGCCTGACACTTCGGGACAGGTGAGACGAAAACTCCCACAATGCACTGAACCATCTGTTTTTGGATGATCCCTCAGAGGGCCTGATGACCAGAGATTCTTTAGATCTGGTGAGCGTTTTTATCTGCAGTTTGCAGGGTGACTAGTGCCACTGGTCCAGGGGAGACTGAGGGCACTTCTGGCTTCCACAAGGTTCCCTCTCTTCAGGAGTGTTGAATTTTGGCCAAGGATGAGGGTCATTAACTCAGATCCAAGTCTGTTGCCTCAGGGACAAAGGTTCCCTCCTTTGCTTTCTGCTGGTGGGCAAAGTCCTGTGGTCGTTGACACAGGTCTGCTCTTGGTCCTTCCTTGAAGTACGTTGTTTAGATCTTAGGTTCTGGTGTCAGTGGAATCCCTTAAATTCTAGATTTAGGGGAGTTAGGGGTGTGGGAGCTACTAGCCAATGGGCAGCTAGTCTGCCCTTGAGGTGGCCACATTTGGTGATGTAGGACACCTTTTCTACCCAGAACCCACTATTTATTCCTTCTTAAAGATGGTAGATTTACATTTTAGGTTTACAGACCAGGCTGCCCACACTAGAGGTGTGGCCAGCCTACTTGGGGGTGCACACCTCCTGCATAGCTAATTTCA
Source organism: Triturus cristatus (assembly GCF_964204655.1). Taxonomy (NCBI): domain Eukaryota; kingdom Metazoa; phylum Chordata; class Amphibia; order Caudata; family Salamandridae; genus Triturus; species Triturus cristatus. The sequence goes on along the minus strand of NC_140592.1, from coordinate 401,123,554 downwards.
CGCCTTGCCTGGGTGCAAGCGCATTTGGGGCAAGAGGAGGGCTGTTTCCTCCACAGGGGGACTGCCCAGGAGCCTTTTAAGCTCACCGCTCTGATGTGTCAATTCACTACAATTGAGGAGGAGGGAGGTGTGACCTCCTTCCGGCCCAGCCTTTGTCTCTGACTACTGGGAGTGATCACACTGCCTGACAAGAGGTCAGAATCTTGTCTTGCAGCAGCAGGGATAGGAAAGCGTGGGTTGGTCAGCCAGAATGCAGTAAAGCTTGGGTCAACCAGGGGGCAACCACTAAGGTGCCCTGTTGGTGCATTCATGTCACTCAGGGCATGAGAATCGTGTCAGGAGTGAGAAGGCACGTTGTTTGAAAACTTCATCACCAGCAGACTGGACCACGGGAACATACTCTAATAGGAATCACCGCACACCTCCAGAAAAGACTACAGACCGTACAGAACGCAGCTGCAAGACTCATCTTTGACATCCCCAAACGGACCCACATCACACCACACCTCAAGAAACTTCACTGGCTCCCAATTCTGAAGAGATGCTACTTCAAGATGCAGACCCACGCATACAAGGCCCTGCACGACAAAGGATCAGCATACATCAACAAACGCATGATCTTCCATCAACTGACCAGACACCTGTGATCCGCCACTCTTTTCATTGCTAACACCCCCTAGATCCACCATAGCAACAGCAGAGGATGCTCCTTTTGCACCTGGTGGCCAAAGCCTGGAATAGCCTTCCCTTGCACCTCATGGCCACTTCATCGCGCCAGGAGTTGAGGAAGGGACTCAAGACCTGGCTGTATGAATGAACAGTATAACAACAAGCAACCTACTCTCCAGTGCCTTGAAACCCTCAGGGGTGATTTGCCACACTCTACAAATCCTTGATTGATTGAGAGAGTGGAGTAGAGTGGAGTGCCATGTTGTAGTGAGGTGTGGTGTTTCCTAGAGTGGAGTGGCATGTCAGAGTGAAGTGGAGCATCAGAGAGTGTCTTAGAGTGGAAGGGCATGGAGTGGAGTGGGGAAGAGTGGACTCGCATGTCATAGAGTGGAGTGGCATGTCAAAGAGTGGTGGGGCATGTCATAGAGTACAGTGTTGTATCATACATTGGAGTGGTGTGTCATACAGTGGCATGGAATGTCTTAGAGTGAAGTGGAGTGTTATAGAGTGAAGTGGATTGTCGTAGAGTGGACTGGCATATCGTAGAGTGGAGTGGCATGTTGTAAAGTGTCTTTTCTCATATATAATTTTTTTTTAGATTTTAATTGGTATCGCAGAGTGGAGTGGCATGTCATATCATAGAGTGGAGTGGAGTGTCGTACAGTGGAGTAGCATGTGTTACAGTGGAGTGACATCTCATAGAGTGGAGGGGCACAGTGTGGACTGGCATGTCATGGGGTGGAGTGGCATGTCATGGAGTGGAATGTCATGTTTTAGAGTGGAGTGGTGTGTCGTACATGATGTGGAGTGTTGTACAGTGAAATGGACTGTTGTAGAGTGGAGTCACGTGTCATAGAGTGAAGTGGCGTGTCATAGAGTGAGGTGGAGTGGCGCGTCATAGAATGTTGATGAGTGGAGCAGAGTGGCACAGAGTGGGGGGCATAGAGAAGAGTAGAGTGCTGCAGAGTGGAGTTGGGTAGAGTGAAGTGGCATGCCGTGGAGTAGAGTGGAATGGCGTGTCTCAGAGTGGTATGCCATAGAGTGTGTTAAAATGTGGAGGTGTAGAGTGGAGTTGCATAGAGGGAACTGCCATAGAGTGGACTGGCGTAGAGTGGAGTGGTACATCATAGAGTGCCATAGATATGAGGAGAGTGGCACAGAGTGGAGTGGCACAGAGTGGTGTAGAGTGTTGTCGAGTGGAGTGGCGTAGAGTGGAGTGGAATGTCACCCAGTGGAGTGTCATAGAGTGCTTTAGAGTGGAGGGGCATTGAGTTGAGTGGTGTGCAGTGGAGAGGCATGTCATAGAGTGGAGTGGTGTGTCAGAGTGGCATCTCAGAGTGGAGTGGTATGTCATAGAGTGGAGTGGCATGGAGTGTCAGAGTGGAGTGGAATGTTGTAGAGTGGAGTTTTGTGTTGTAGAGTGGAGTGGAGTGTCATAAACTGGAGTAGAGTGTTGTAGAGTGTTGTGGCATGTCATACAGTGGCATGTCATAAAGTGTCTTACAGTGGAAGTGCGCAAAGTGGAATGGCATTGAGTGACCTGGCATGTCATAGAGTGGAGTCGCTGGTCATAGAGTGGAGTGGTGTGTCATAGATTGTCATAGAAAGAAGTGGAGTGTTGTAGAGTGGAGTGGTGTGGCATGTCATACAGTGACATGGCATGCTGTAGAGTGGAGTGGCATTTCGTAGAGTGGGGGGAGTGGCATGTTGTAGATTGTCTTTTGTGATATATAAATTATTTTTTTAGATTTCAATGGGTACTGCAAAATGGAGTGCCATGTTGTACTGTGGAGTGGAGTGGTGAGGAGTGGCATAGAGTAGAGTGGCATGTCATAGGGTGGAGTGGAATGTTGTACAGTGGAGTGGTGTAGAGTGTCGTAGAGTGGAACGGCATGGAGTAACGTACAGTAGAGTGGAGTGTCATAGAGTAGAGTGGAGTGTCGTTGAGTGGAGTGGAGTGGCATGTCATAGAGGGAAGTGGCATATTGGAGAATACAGTGGCGTGTGATACGGTGGAGTATAGTGGCGTGGCGTACAGTGACTTTTGTCGTATATTAATATATTCATATTTCAATAGGTACCGCAATACTTCCGAGATAATTTTGAGGATGTACTGCAGGAGTCCATAAACGTTTTAAAACCCATGTAAAAAATGAATACTTCCTACATATAACAATTTTGCTAATGTGCCTCATTTCGTCCCTATGGATCCCCAAACCAGTCATAAAAACAAAATGGCTGCCTTTTTACTTTGTGAGGCCTTTTAATAACCAAAAATACCGTGCTTGTCATTGCCACCTACCGCGGTATACCACAAAATTAATGCAGCATACCACAGCTTAATATATGACTACGGTCTTGTCCAATAACAATTAAAAACTACTGAACCAATTTCATTGTGGCACTCTAAGCCTGAAAGGGTTTTTATTTACTCATACTGGGTGTTCCCTTGTGTCTGGACAAAACTAAGCTTCTCTGAAGAGCTGTAATTACAATGAAACACGTGTCAGGGGTTTGTTTTTCTTCATTCCAGGTTAGCATAGATGGTATTTTACCAATCCAAAGCTGTAATACTGTTCCTGGAGTGGTAGAAGGCTTTTGTCATTTTACAGCTCAGCATGGATGGCACTGTGCTACTCCTATGCTTAAAGGCTTTGCTGTAGAAATAGCAAAAGACGTTGTTCCTTTCTAGCTCAGCATGGATGACACTGTGCTAATCCTATGCTTAAAAAGTTTGGCAGAAAAACAGATATTTGAGGTGAGCAGATTCACAGTGTCGCTGGTGTTGAAGAGTGCTCTATATGGGAGCTGTTCTCCACCTAAACTTGGCAACTACCCAGAGTTCACCACTTAATTTTTGCATCATTTATGCAGCACACTTAGCCTAAAATGGTATTGTTTTGATATATATATTACCTACTGGCGGTCGTCAATAGGTAGCTATAGTTAGGACCATGTTTTCATAGGAAAAAGCGTTTTTGACTTGCCTATCTCTGGTGCCGTTTGACGAATCTTCACAAAATTGTCCAAAAAAAGTGCACCCGAGATTCTGGTTGTGCATGCAAAGTTTTGGGGTGATTTTCAAGCAGGGGCTGAGAAAATGGGGGTGTCAACAAAAGTGTGTTTCCCGTGTTAATTCCTATAGGGATTTTGAACACGACTATAGCCCAAAACGCTGGATGGAATTACACCAAATTTAGCAAAAAGTTAGCTCTTGGTCTACCAAAAGTGCTTTTTGCTATTTGGTGTAAATCTGTTCAGTAGTTTTTGGGATATTAAAAGAAAACCACATTTGGATATCTAGAGGCGCAGACCCTTCGCAAAGCCTCCCCCCATCTTGTGCTGAGATCTGATTGGCCACCAACACTTCAACCAGGAAGTGTTGGCAGCTATCTTGGGACTTGGCTTCAACCAAGTCCAAGGAAAAAAAAAAAAAGAAATGGGGGCAGGGTAGGAGTACATTGACACTTATCTCTGCTCATGGTGACCCACAGGGACCCTGACAGGGCCTAAAAGAACATAAAAAAATGTTGCTGTGAAAACGCAATGGAGCCACAAATCTGCAAAACAAAGTGTGGGCTCCCATGCTTATTTTGAATACAGCCCCAGGGTGGGCCAGGTCCTGGGGACCACCACCTCTCCGGGGCCAAATATTTGTTTAAAGAAATGGAAGGGGGCCAACAGCCCCCCTCCCTTGCCATATAGGGCCACGGTAACCACCACCTTCCCGGGGCCGTCCCTTAAAAGTAAATGAGTGGGGCTCCTCAGTCCCCTTGCTGTGTCCATACATGGCAATGGGGACCGCAACCCCCTCAGGGCCGGATCCTGCTACGTGTCGTGTGGTGCCCACCCCAGGACATAGCTGTGTCCTTTAGCTTGGAAGGAGCAGTGACGGCTCTCGTCAAAGCAAATACTCATCTCTTTCCGTAGGGTTGTGGACAGGGAAAGAGATTAAACGATTGCTCCTGCATGGAAGGAGCTGCCTTTCTTGCAGCTCCCTCCGTGTAGGAGCAATGCCGGCTCCCGCAAGAAGCGGGGAGCCGGCTAGGACCGTGGGGTCCTTGAGGCTCCCACGTAGTTCCAGTGGACAAGAAGAAAAATAAAGGACAAACACGAGCAGCAAGAAGCAAAATAAAGGTGAGAATGTAGCCGAAAGAGGTAAAATAAAGGTGAGAAATGAGCAGAAAGAGGCAAAATAAAGGTCAGCAATGAGCAGAAAGAGGCAGAATAAAGGTCAGAAATGAGCAGAAAGAAGTAGTATAAGGGTTAGAAACGAGCAGAAAGAGGCAGAATAAAGGTCAAAAACAAGCAGAAAGAGACAGAATAGAGGTCAGAAATTAGCAGAAAGAAAAAGAATACAGGTCAGACATGAGCAACATGAGGCAGAATAACAAGCAGAATGAAGAGAGCTGCTGAGAGTCTCTCACACACACACTCACAGATACGTACCCACCCACAGAATCATGCACCCACTCAGTGACCCAATCAGAGACTCACAGACCCACAGTCACTCATGCACCCACTCACAGTTAAATTGATACTTGTATAGCGCACTACTCACCCGCAAGGGTCTCAAGGAGCTTGTACGAATACCGCTGTGGAACCCATCCTGGCTTTCCCTGTGAGGCGTCCACTCCTGGGCACCCCCAAGGTAGAGGCCAGGCATCCTTAGCGTTGTGGAGATTAAGCAAGCTATTGCCCAGAGTTGCAAAGTGGGACTCCATGATTGGAATGGCACCGAGGCGAGAATTATCAGGTCCGTGGAATTTTTTAGCCCAAGACCCGCTGAGGCGGGGAATTGAACCCTGGTCCCGGGCTAGACCTCTGCATCAGGGTCTGCCACTCTAACCATTGAGCCACACTTCTCCACTTAGAGACTCACGTACCAACTCCCAAACATACACAGACACTTACGGACCCATTCACTGACCCACTCTGAGACTCACACAGCCACTACCTACCTACACAGCCAGTTACACACCTCCTCTCAAAAGTTACAGGTTACAGTTAGTAAATAAAAAAAATTAAAAAGTTGAAATTCTCCGAAAAAACTAAAGGTTACAAGGATGTTGTAGTTAGGAAATAGAATTTAAAAAACAGTAAAAATTCATTGAAGAAACAAAGGTTACAGGGACATTATAGTTAAGAAATAAAATTTAAAAACCTTGATAATTCACTGAAAACAAAGGTTGCAGAGAAGTTATAATTAGTCTCACATTTCACTTGTACAAAACCAGAGAAATTCAGCAGTTATAGTTGCGTGGGCTAACTATAAATTATGCCCCCGCAATGCACTGCATATAACCTCACATATTACATCACTAATGTCATGGTCAGGGACATTACTGATGACATTACTGATTACATTATCCACACAACCACTCATATGCCCCTTCACACCGCCATACAACCTCTCATACACGTACACCCACACCACTCACATACCCATTCAGAGACCCATACAAGTACGCACACAACCACTCACTCAACCATAGAGCCGCTGACAAACCCACTCTCTTACCTATGCAGACACTCACACACACCTCACTCACTCAAACAGCTACTCACACGGCCATTCACTGAACCATAAAGATACTTATACACCTAGTCACTCATCTATACAGCCTCTCACACAGCCACACACTCACCCATACAACTACTCACACACCCACGTATTCACATATACAGCCACTCACTCACCCATACAGCCTCTCAACACAGCCACTCACTCACCCATACAAGCACTCAGAAACCCTCACTCACACACCCACACAAGTACTTACATACCCATTCATGCATACATAAAATCACTCCCACATCCACTCACTAACAGATACAGCCATTCACACAGAGAAACACTCTCCAATACAGCCAGTCACGCAACAATTCACTTAACCAAACACCTTCTCAAACAGCCACTCACTCACCACACAGCCACTTAGATACCCACTCACTCATACAGCCATTCAGACACCCACTCACTCACCCATAAGTCACCCACGCACACACTCATCTACCCCAATACCCACTCACACAGCCACTCACTCACCCATACATCCAATGACAAACCCACTAACTCACTAATACAGCAACTCACTCACCCACACAGCTACTTACACACGCACTTATAAACACACAAAGCCACTCATACACCTATACAGCCACTGTCACACACAGGTTCACACAGTCACATAGACACTCATATAATATATGTTAGAAATAGTATCACTCATTAGGTGTACACCTAGAATACTAATTTAACTTTTGTAGTAGCTTATTATGTATGTTTAACAATCATAAATTCTTAGAAAAAACGTATTCACTGGATGATGTCATCAGTGATATCATTTGAGATGTCATCATTGATGTCACTGACAATGTCATGAGTATTATAATATGTGTGGTCATAGGCAGTGCATTGCTGGTGTACGTTATAGTTAACTCAGGTAACTACAACTGCAGAATTTCTCTGGTTTTGTACAAGCAAAATGTAAGCCTAACTATAACATCCCTGTAACCTTTGTTTTTTTTCAGTGAATAGATAGATAGCGAGATGGATGGATGGATGGATGGATGGATGGATGGATGGATGGATGGATGGATGGATGGATGGATGGATGGATGGATGGATGGATGGATGGATGGATGGATGGATGGATGGATGGATGGATGGATGGATGGATAGATAGATAGATAGATAGATAGATAGATAGATAGATAGATAGATAGATAGATAGATAGATAGATAGATAGATAGATAGATAGATAGATAGATAGATAGATAGATAGATAGATAGATAGATAGATAGATAGATAGATATTTTACCCAGTGCCTGTCGCCTGGGTAGTAATTGTTAGGAAAATGTTTACACTGGAAATTAATTTTTGGGTTATCTGATAATGTTGACAAAACTTCCCAAACAAAAGTCTCATCCACCTCAGCTTCTTCCTAGAAAGTTTTGAGGTGATCTGTCAAGCAGGGGATAAAAAAGGGGAGTCCCAAAACGCATTTTTCCCATGCAATTTTACATAGGCAATTTAGGTACTGCTACAGACAAAGTGGCTGAACAGATTACGCAATTTGGCAGAAAGTTAGATCTTGATCCAGAAACAGTGCTGTTTGTGATTTGGTGTAAAGCCAGTCAGTATTTTTCGAAAAATAAAGGTTCAAAATGTGTGTATATTTTACGTCGTGGAGGATCCACAGACCCAACAGAACAAAAAGTATGATCTGATTGGCTGCCACAACATCAACAAAGATGTTGCTGCCACTATCTTAGGACTCAATGACTCAGTCCCCTGTTCTGAGAAAATATGAAAGAAACATATATGGGGCAGGGCAGCGATACCCTCACCCCCTAGGACTGGTGGGAGGCGTCAGGGGGGACACCCTCCTGGGTCAAAAAACATATCTTTTTTAAGCAGTACTACAGATCCACAGAGGATCCCTGCCTTCAAAAGCATGGGCAGGGAGAAACATTTGTGCTCCCACTCAACTCCAATCACTTGGAGTGGTAATTAACCATCATAAGAGCAGACTTCCATTTGCAACTATGCTGTTTCCCTCGGTACATGAGATTTACCACTTGCTGCACATTGAACAAAGTGGCATATTTATCAAGGTTTTGCATTGCACTTGCACCACTCACAGAGGTGTAAGGGCAATGCAAAAACTAAGTGAGATTTATCAAGTTACGCAAGGCCACCTTGAGTAGCCATGCATGGCTTGCTGAATCTAAAGTAATGTAAGGCAGCGCAAACTGCAGATTTAGCAATGCATTTTAGTCTTGACTTTTTCAGGTATTTCTTGATGGACGAAAATATAAAAGTCAGGACAAGAGTGTGCTTATACATTATCACCATTATATTCTGTGCCAGGATGTAAAAAGACAGCAACATTTTTCAGTATCCTAAGATGATAAGAACAGATTTAGAGACAACTAATAATAGAGGAATCAGGGAGACATTTGCATCATTTAAGATGCTGATTTCTTACTATGTCTGAAGGTGCAGGGAAATGACCCATAGAGGTAGGCCAAAGGCCAAGATTCCACCAAAGGCTGAAACACATATTGAGGAAAATGTCAGATTTAGTGGAAGTCACTTTCGGGCGGATGGCATTTATCCACCACCACACTGTGTACAATGCTCCCATGAGTGAAGTTAATGGAAAGTTGTTAGAAATGGGGGTCTCTAGTTGGCAAGGGTTTGCACCTTTGTCCAAGTAGGGACCCTTCCTTTTAGTCAGGATAAGGAAGTTACACTTCTCAACCCCTTGGTAGCTCGGAACGAGCAGTCAGACTTCTCTTAGAGGCAGTGTGTAAAGCATTTGCATATAACCAACAGTAACACAGGGAAAGCACTACAAAAGGACACCACACCAGCTTAGCAATATATCCAATATTTTTATATACTCAAAACAAGATCGAAAATGATAAAGAATCAACAATACAGTACTTGAAAAATAGATACTTTGCAAGACGTCGTCTAAACTGCAGAATTACCTCAAAAACATAGTTTGTACAAGTCGGTGGCTCTGTCTGGGGCTACCGCGATGCTGAAAACAACAGAGTTTAACAGTTCCAGGCGACTGCGTCAATACGAGCCAGCCAAAGCGTGAACAGACTCTGTAACACTACCTTTCTCTTACACGGAGGTGATAGTCGTTCGTGGCAACCGTTGCGGTTGCGTTGCAAAAAGGAAGCGGTGCAGGGCGAGGTGTCCTCTCATTGCGGTGCAGGCAGTGGCTCGGTGACGATCGTCCAGACGGCGTCGGTGAGACCAAGGCTTAAGGTGCAGACCGAGATGGTGCTCGATGTGGTGCTGGCAGGTTGCGGTGCAGGCGACAGAGCCGGTTTGCGGAAGCTGGCATCGGTCGGCCCAGACAGCTCTGTGGGATGAGGTGCTGCGTTGTGAAGCGTTACGAGCGGTGCCCCCAACCATGATGTGGTCACGGGTGTCGAGTCAGCAGCAGCAACAGCGTCGGTGAGACTAGGATGGCGAAGTGAAGTGGTGCGCACAGCGGTGCTCACAGGTCAAGGTGCAAGAAAAGGCTCGGTGGCGGCGGCGGCGGTCGTCGTTGTCAGTGAGACCAGAGTTGCAGTGCAAAATGCAGACGGTGCGGTCTGCTGTGCCGTCAGGACACAGAGACAGAGTCGTTCATGGAGTCGATTGCGGTTCCCTTCTCTTGGCAACTGAAACAGCGGTTCCAGAAGTGGTACCCAGAGGTTGGAGAAGTCTTTGCAGTCCCTGAGACTTCAGAACAGATGGCCAGCTTGATTTCAGGCCCTTGGAGATACTCAGCACAAGTAAAGAAAGTTCAGTCCAGTATTTTCACTGCCTAAGGCAGAAGCAGCAACTGCAGGCCAACCCAACAAAGCAATAACACAGCAAAGGGGCAGTACTCTTCTTGGCAGGTTCCTTGATTCCAGCAAATTCTAAAATTCTGGGGTCTGGGCCTCAATATTTATACCACTAAATCCTTTGTTCTCTGAAGACAGAGAGTGTCTATACCCAGCCCAAACCAGTTCTGTCCTCACTGGTGCAGCTTCCGGGTAGGGGTGGAGACGCCATTGTGCAAGGCAGACCAGGCCCATTCAGGTGGAAGGAAATCTCCTCCCATTACTCTAAATGCAGCCCAGGTCTATTCAGCCCAGCCCTGACACATCAGGCTCTCTGTAGCCACTGCCCCTCTCCAGCCCCTGTCATCCCAAAGCCAGACAGTCAATCCACAACCCCAGCAGAGGAACACAGGATGGCTAAGCAAGAAAATACCTACTTTGTAAAAGTGGTATTTTCAAACACAGGATGTAAAAATCATCTTCACTAAAAGATGCATTTTAACATTCTGAATCCAGACATACTAAACTCTATTTTTCTACCTTGTTCCCAGGGGTAGTTATGTTTATAAGATGGTAAACAAACTCCCCATTCTGACCTATGGAAACAGTCAGCCTTGCAATGGTGAAAAACGAAATACACTGTAATTCACCACCAGGACATGTCACACACATCAGTACATGTCCTACCTTTAACATACACAGCACCCTGGCCACAGTGGTACCTTGGGCCAACCTTAAGGGTGACTGACATGTAGAAAAAGGGAAAGGTGGGGCCTGGCAAGTGGGTGCACTTGCCAAGTCGACATGGCAGTAGCAGGCGGCACACGGGCTCTGCAATGTCAGGCCAGAGTTACATTTACAGACTTCCTGTGTGGGTGGCACAATCTGTGCTGCAAGCCCACTAGCAGCATTTGATGTACAGGCCCTGGGCACACAGGGTACACTGTACTAGGGACTGACTAGTAAATCAAATCAACCAATCATGGAAACACCAATCCATAATAATAATTTACAACAAGAGCACTTGCACTTTAACACTGAACAGCAGTGAGAAAGTGTGCCACTAAACCAGCAAAAACAGAGTAAATACCGGGAGGTCAGAAAGCAAAAAGTCAGGGGAAACACACCAAAAGATGCCAAGTCTAACAGAAATCCTCTTCATTATTGAGATCTAGATGTCACCTGCAAACATGCAGAAAGGCTGTCCTGATCTAAAAAGTAGATTTGACAGTTTTATTAGCCACAACTTGAGCAGCAAAGGAGACAAAGTGGAATCCTGTTGGACACACCATGGGACTGGCTTAGCCATACAAGTGAATGAGTCCAATTTCACTGCATGGTGGCTATTAGACAATCAAGCATTGGCAAAGCCAATCGGTCCCATTTTTATAATGCGAGTGCTAAGCTATTGGCTTTGCCAATACTTGTTTGCAAAGCATTGCATGCAAAGTAAAAGCAAAAAGAATTCAAAGTACTGTAGTAAAAGCAAACACATATTTTAAGGAATCTCGTAACTGAGCATTCACTGAATTCAATATGTTCAATAATTAGAAACGGTATGGTTTATTTTTCAAAGAATTTAAATAGCTCATTGAATGTGGCACAATTTATAAAAATCCCAGAGGACTAGTTGCAAGAATGTGATAGCTATCTGAGAAAGTTCCAGACTTTAAAGGAAAATACTTGCAATTCCCTTTCCATATGACTCGGAACTGTAATAAATGCTCCAGGCACTTGGCACTCTGAAACAGTGCAGGGAGCAAATGTGTGTGCCTCTGGGAGAAGAGACATCTTTCCATTGGCTTTAGTACACCATCTTCCTCGAATGCAAGCTGAAGCAGTGCAGCAGCCTGTCCCTCCCTCAGTGTCTTACATTCTACCTATGTTTGACAAGGCCTGGACTTTTATGCAAGATAAAAGAAAGACAAATTAATTCTGCTCTTTAGTCAAACCTGGTAAAAATATACCTGTTGCTGTGCTTTTACGGATGAGCTGGGAGTAACCTCTGAGATTCTCTGCGGGGGAACCTGAATGCTCAAATATGTCCCCCTCTGTTCCTCTCTTTTCTCTCACTGCCTATGATGCAATCTACATGTGGACTTAGTCAAAAGGTTACCCTACTCTGGGCAACCACCCCCTCAAGGTGAGCGTGACCATGGGCACTGTGTAGGTATGCTCCATGCTATGGGCATTCCTGATTTTACAGACCAGATATTTGAAGTACTGGTCTAGGGGCATGGACTGTTCCACCACCGAGGTCTAGCAGTCACAGCGACCTCATTCACTGAAGCCAACTAAAAGTTATTTTCATGACTCTAGGATATCACCGGTGTTCCTTCAGGGTCCAACTCCAAATTAAGGGCAGCAGGTCATACTCCACCAACCCCTGAGAATGTTCCTTCCTGGTGTCTGAGGGGTACCCTTTCATGTCTGCACTATCGGTAGTTAAGATAGAGGCCTTTTAACCATGAGGCATTAAATGACCTTTTCACCTCTGGGTATCAACTCTCCTTCTTATCTGGTGACTCCTCTCATATAGTCAGTGTTTTTGGACCCTTGAGGAAAGCTGCATTTAATTTTCCGATACTCCCAGAATTTGTCTTCAAGTGGCCTGATTCTGTGTCAGTGGCAAAATCTTCACTGCATATTCATGCCAGGTCTGGTGGCTCGGTGGACCAATGTGTCCATGACAGGTGTCTGTGTTCGATCTCATGGCCACAGGTTCAAATCATGGTGGGTCCACTCAGTCTTTCATCCATCTGAGGTCGATAAAAGTAGTACCATTGAGTTGAGTAATAATAAACATCTGTTATTCAGTGCCGAGATACCTACGGGTAAACTAGCTCTTTACAAATACACGTTATGTCATATTCATAAATTTTCCTTCTGTACCCAAGTTGACTGCTTAACCTCAATGCAACAATGGCCCTCGGAATGTTTCTTCATAAACTTGCAAAGAATGCACCTGCCCTGAGGAGGAAGTGACAGAGCAATCCAGGTCATCATGAATTTGGTAAGGGATATCAAGACCTTTTCATGTTAAACTCTGCCTCAACCACCCCTGGAAGGAAGATGGTCTTAAGACTCTTGTGATGCGAGCAAGGCTTCAGAATTTGGGATCTGGGAGGGTCATGAAGAAGAATGGGAACGCCATAAAGATCAGTGAGGTTGTCCGGAGTCTACCAGGTGTCAAGGCATGCCGGATGGTCTAGTACGGATGTGAGCTGCATACCATACCTACTGCTGGGTTCTGTCTACTAGTTTTAACTGTTTATTTCTAGAGACTTGAACCTATGGGCTTGATCTCTTCTGTTCTCTCCATCTCACCCTCCTTTCTGTCGCACCCTCCTCTCTCCCAAACTCACCCTCCTTTTTCTCCACTTTAACCTCAGGCGCAGCTGGTCCATTTGGGCGGAAGGGTCACGCCCCTTCACCTTTTTCCCCGCAGGAACAGAGTCTGTTAGGCTGAACAAAATTCAGCCTGACAGACACTCAATTTAAGCAGCCAGGAGCCAGACTCCTGGCTGCCTGAACTGAACTTTGCTGGACTGAGAAAGTCAGAGCTCCAGTGGGCGTCACATTCTCAGCTCAACAAACGTTGCTGAGGCCCTCCCCTCAGTGACGAGGGGTAGCGTCACTGACTGCCTCGCACCTGGGCGCTTCAGTTTTAAACCCTGAAGCGCCCAGGGTCGAGTGTCAATCAGTGACACTTCATCACAGAGTGGGGTGGGGTCAGTAGTCTCACTGACCCCATCCCACTCTGTGATGACGTTGAGACTGCTGCCTTCCCTCATTGGCTGACCTTAGGTCAGCCATTGAGGGAAGGCAGCAGTCCCAAGTCTTCTGAACCACCGAGGCAGCGCAGAGCTGGCTGAAGGTAAGTGTGATTTATTTTCTTTTTAAATTGTTTGGTGCATGCGTGCGTGCATGTATGAATGTTTGGGAAAGAATGCTGTGAATTAATGTGTTTGTGTGTGTGTGTGTGCACGCGTCTGAGTGCCTGGTTGTGAGTGTTATGTGCGTGTGTGTGTGTCCTGTCCGCCCCCTCCCTCCAAAACTTACCGGACGCCACTGTTCAACCTGCTGTCCCGCTCACTTCACCCTCTACTTCCCCCTATCTCACTCTCCTCACCTAACTTCAATTCATCCCACTCTCTCTCCTCTGTAACCTCCTGTTTCCCTGAGTGCCCTTCTCTTTCTCCCCTTCACTATCATATTTCTCTCACCTCACCGTCTCCTCTATCCATCTTATCCTACTTAACTCTCTCCTGACCTCGCCATCCTCTCATCGTGTGCCAACCTACTCTCACTCCACTTCACTCTTTTATTTTTACCTCACCATTCTCTTTCCAACTCACACTTCTCTCTTCCTCAGCCTTTTCTCTTTTCCTCGCCCTCCTCTCACTCTTGTTCACTCTCCTCTGTCTTTCCAACTCGCCCTCCTTCTCTCCCCTTCACCGTTCTCCTTTTTTCACTATCCTACCTCCTGCCTCAATCTCCTCCCTACTAATCTCCTGTCTATCTGCTTCGCCTACCTCTCTCTCATCCTCACCCTTATCTCTCTCTTCCTCACCCTCTTCTGTCAGCCTCATCTTTACTGCTGCTGCCTATGGGGTAATTATTTTGTGTATGTAAAGGAATGACGGGTGTGCATGTGCTTGTGTGGTTGCATGGGGGTGGGTAATCGGGCCTGTCACTTCTCTGTCTCTGTTCCTGTTCCTCAATGGTAGCTCTACACATTCTAAACAATGGAATCACCAAGGCTCGGATCACATAGCACATATGAATGAACACACATGAGTTCCTCAAAGACCTGGTGTTATGTCTATTGTAACTAAGTAAGCGAACATCCTGTGATTCGGGGCAAATCACTTAATCTCCCCATGCCTAACAAAAAATGAATGTGTCCTCATGTAACGTAACTGGTGCTATGTAAAGCGCTCTGATACCTGATTGGATTCGGGTCAAGTTCGCGCTTTATGAAGCTCTGGAAAAAAAAAAGTAACAATTGGAAGAACAATCAAAGGTGACAACAAAACAAAACCAGACATCAAATGTGGGGCTGTTTCTACCCCTATCTGCCCCCTGTGCCAAGAGTACCTCTCCTAGGTTAACGACTGAACTTATAATTTGATGGCTAGTTTCTCAACCACTCTTTCGTTGTTAGTCTTTTGAGCAGAATGCATCTTAAGGAGAACAAAGAGGAAACATGCAGCTCATATGCGTGCCACAAAATTGAACTGTCTCCCTAAATAGGGGGTGGTGTGCTTCCTCTTCTTTCCCATTCTACAGTCTCTCACCAGTCTCTTCCACTACCATCACCTCCTCTTTACCCATCACATTGCCTGTCGATCAGTCTCTCCTCCTTGTTCTACCCACATGCTTCAGTCTCTGGCCCCTCCCGCACCACTTATCATTTGCTCATGCCTGGTATGTGACCACCTTCCTCTCCCATCATCCCCATCCTTCATAAGCATCATCCTCTGCCTTCACTCTTCTGTATCCTCTCCACTTGCTAACCTCTTATCACCACCAGACTCAGTACATGCTTGCCCATTCCCCTTCTTGCATCACCCATTTTGCTCGTCAGTAACCTGCTCCGTCCATTCCATTTCCTCAGACTCGTTTTTCATCCTGCGCCAACCACCTCTTACACCATCTTCTTTGCCTTGCCTTCCACTGTGCAGGAATGTGTCACTGTGTTTTTAGTGACTTTTGGTCCATTTAAGGTGGCTTTTTGTTAAAATATACAAATTATGCAGCAGGTGATAGATTATGTGGCAAAAGTGACAAATCCATAATTACACATAAAACACTGTAGCCTCAGAAGTGCATAATTCCAGTGGCCTTGACTATAATCCACTCCCCATATTCATGTGATAAAATGAGATCATTTGTTAGGCTAGAATAAACGCACAGTCACCAGTGCCCCAGCGTGGGGTGTCTGTTCTTTAAGTTCCATTTAATTTTATTAGTGAGCTCTGCTTTCTGCAAGCACCTTGGGAGATTGAGACAGCAGGACAGCATGAACACGGCGCCAGTGCTGCCATGGAATAGTTGCCATTGCTTTTCTTTGTATAATAGGCACTTGCACTGCTCCTTCCCATTCTGTATCTGTGTTGTATTACTGAAACTTGACAAGTCTTTTCACTAAAGAAGAGTAAAAAAATGTGCCATTATCAGTGTCTTTTTGCTTAATGCAGTACTATAGAAGGGTCCACTGGAATTATACGATTCTGCGGCTGTAGTGTATTCTGTGTAGTTATGGATTTGCCACATTTGTCACATAATCCATGACCTGTTGCATGATTTTCAGATTTTAGCAAAAACAAATATTGTTTCAAGCTCAAATGGATTGAAACTAACTAAAATCACAGCAACATGTATTGCTGCTTGTGGAAGGCCCTTCGTCAAGGTGGACTGGTCACCTTTCAGTTGCCTATTGCTGTATTTAAGAGTTA
Source organism: Triturus cristatus (assembly GCF_964204655.1). Taxonomy (NCBI): domain Eukaryota; kingdom Metazoa; phylum Chordata; class Amphibia; order Caudata; family Salamandridae; genus Triturus; species Triturus cristatus. The sequence goes on along the minus strand of NC_140592.1, from coordinate 401,107,083 downwards.
AAGAATAATGTTATGGATGAAAGTTGCACACTGAGAACAGAGGATGGTTTCTGCTTGTGAAAAGGCCTTGGGTGGGCCACGGGACTATCTTGGGAGGGTCTGGCCCATCTCTAGTACCGGGTCTGCTGTGACGGTGTGCTTAACAACTGGCTTTGAACCATGGGTATTCTTTAAACCTTTAAAAGTGACAGATTCGGGGGCGGAGCCAAGATGGCGGAGTGAGCAGATGTCCTGCTCGAGAGCTCCCGCTACGGATCTCTGCAGCACCGGCCTGTAGGCCGTCAACAGCGCCGACGATGACCCCTAGGGCAGCCTGCTGAGCCCCGGAACCAGGGGGGGGTCATTGCGGTGGTAAGAGCGGCGGCCGAAGCCTCCAGCCAACGAGACGGGGAGGCGATCGGTGAGGTGCAGCGATCAGGCCTAGCCGGAGCGGCCCGAGACCAGTGCAGTGCTGTCGACCTGCCGAGTGGGGGACAGATACTGGAGACCCGGAGGCTGAGACGGCGGTGAGTGGCGACCCTCGGGCTGCGACCAAGACGGAGCTGCCGAGAGCGGAGGGTGGAGCCCCGAGCGGAGCGGCGGCCGGGCCGGGCGCACCAGAAGGTGTAGCGATCTGCGCTGAGGTTGGCCCGGCGGGGCCTAGGGGCCAGCAGCGAGACCTGAGGATCGGCCCAGAGCCTGGAGAGCCAGCTGCGGCGAGGGCCAAGGTGAAGGGCGGAGGCGGCTCACGACACAGAGCGGCCCGTTGTGCTGGCGGAGCAGCGCTGGACGCGAGGTGTGCGTTCCTTCCCCCCCCCGGGCCTGGGCTGCCATGTGGAGATCGGCCGGTGTCTAGTCTGGCGGCATGGTGGCTGGGCGGACGGTGGGGACGCGTTTCGAGGCCTGGAGCTGAGCGAGCTGCAGTGAGCGGCCAGTGGTGGTGAGCAAGCAGACAAGGGGCAGTGTCGGAGTCAGAGGAGCACTGCCATCTCTGGGGCCAGGACGGCAGTTGAGAGGGCCGGCGGGGTGCGTTTCCCTCCCCGCCTGCCGCCGTGGGACTGTGCGTGCCGGTGGAAGGCTTCTGTGGTTTGGGGCCCGGGCACTGGCAGCGAGATTAAGCAGCAAGCAGGCCGCCGGGAGCGGAACACCGTGATCGTGATTTGGCCCGGCTGCGGTGAGGGGGTGTATTCTGGTGGGCCGGAGGACAGAGGTGGTGACGGCGGTTGGCGTGCTCACCGTCAGTAGGCCATGGACAACGGCCTACCGGACCAGAAGAGCTCCACAACCCTGATCGGCCGAACTGACACAAGGGGAGCAGGCAGCTCTGCCCGACAGAAGCCGGGCGGTCAGCCCGAGTTGGGCAGCACGAAGGCGCATCACCGGAGGTAACAGATATCTGGGTGTGAGTAGCCCGTTGGGCGGGGCCTGCTGGGCTGTTGTCGATACGAGGTTTCGTGCCTCCTACAGCTTGATCCCATAGAGCCCTGCCCTTCGGCTGCGAGTTGGTGGAGAGGGGACGGGTCTTGTGCACGGACCTCGTCGGACCCGGGGGGAGGCGCCATGTCCAATACCAGGAAGCGGCAGGATAAGACACTCAAGGACCTGTTCTCTAAGCCGGCAACTGGACGGACGGTTTCAAGTATGGAGGAGGATGCCACGGGTCGGGGCTCGTCGGAGACCGGGGGTGCGGAACCTATCACCAAGGCATTCCTGGAGTCAATGTTTTCTGCGCTGCGGGACGATATCCACACGCTGGAGCGCGAGTTCGCGTCCGAACTTAAAGAGGTCCGCCGCGACATGGATGGCATAGGGGAACGAGTTGCGGATTTGGAGGGTAAGAGCGATGGGAGAGATGAAGAGGTAGCGACTCTCCAGCAAGAGATTATCAGACTTCATGATCAGCAGGTGGACCTCCAGACCCACATGGAAGACCTGGAAAATCGCTCACGTCGCCACAACATCCGGATCAGGGGGGTTCCAATGGCTGACACCTCAAAAGATCTTTTTATCTATGCGAGAGAACTCTTTAATCACATCCTGGGGCGCCCCTTGGACACAGCTCTGTGTATCGACCGGGCGCATAGAGTGGGCCCTCCCAGAGCGGCGGCGGCTCCCCCATCGGACATCCTAGTATGCGTGCAGGACTATCGCACCAAGGAACTCATATTACAAAAAGCCCTTCAGTCGCACCCCCTTCAGTTTCAGGACCACAGGCAGGTGCTGTATCAGGACCTGTCTGCTCTCACGCTGCAGAAAAGGCGCCTCTTCAAACCAATTACTTCCCGTTTGCAGCAACTCAACATACCTTACAGCTGGGGCCACCCCTTTCGCTTGGTGTTCCGTAAGGATGACAAACTCTACCAGTTACGCTCTCTGTCGGAGGCCAGCAAGTTGTTGGGAGTGGAACTCCCGGAGGGGGAAGAGGATACTAAGACTGGTCCAGACGAAGCAGGGCCTCGCTGGAGGCAGCAGGGTTGCAAACGCTGTCTCAAAAAACCACCGGCAGCAGAGATCACGAGGGGCCAACAATCGGCGCTGGAGGCAGTCTCAGCGGAACTCTCTGGTCCAACCCTTGGCTGAACTTAAACGCTATGCTGTGTTGAGGGGTTCCGTCTCTAAAGCTCAGATCCTTGGTGGGAGGAGGGCTTCCCTTCACTACTGGTGGATTACCCGATGACTTTTCACCGATCACCGGCGAGTGATGGACTACGTGTTCTCGACTATGGTGGTCGACAGTTCTTTTGTTGGGGGGGGGTTTGGGGGAGGGGTGGGGAGGGATTTTAGTGCTTCACGTCCGCCTCCCCTTTGAGATTCGCAGGACCTTCTGTGGCAGTGCTTTCTCGGTCCGTTTGTGCACCAAGCAACCTGGGGTTACGCTGGTTGTCATCCCTCTACTGCAGGATTCCTTGTCCACTGCACGTCATGCCTCCCACCACACTTAGAATTTTGACCCTCAACGTGCGGGGTCTTAACAACCCAGTAAAACGCAGGGCGGTCCTATCATGCCTGGAGAACTCACAAGCCGATCTCTGTCTTCTACAGGAGACACACCTCCTACCGCGCGACTGTCACCGACTGAGATCCCGGAAGTTCCCCACCCAGTTCTTTTCTTCAGGGCCCACGAAGACAGCGGGGGTGGCGATCCTGGTGGCTCAGAGGTTTCGGGGCGAGGTCTTACATAAGGTGGCCGAGATCAAGGGGCGGCTACTGACGTATCGCATTGCACTGGGGGGAACGACGTTCACCATTAGCTCCCTGTATGCCCCAAATGAAGGACCGGAGAGATTCTTACATTCCGCTATCACCGAAGCTACCGCTACACCGGACCGCAATATCATCATAGGCGGCGACCTCAACCTAGTCTTTGATAATGCTCAAGACAGATCCGCTCAGCGCACTCACCAGGTGGGAGCACTTTCGGCGGAGGGGCGGGGGCGACTGCAGGACCTGGGTTTATGCGATCTCTGGCGCTGTCTGCCCCCTAGGGACAGGGAATACTCCTTCTATTCCAATGCACACAAGACTTATGCTAGATTGGATAATTTTTTAGTGACAAACCCGATCCGCACGCTCACGACCTCGGTCGACATTGGAGTGGCTTCCCTGTTGGACCATGCCCCGGTTCTGGTGACCCTCACCCTCCCACCCATGTCACGACCGGTCAGAGTGTGGCGCCTTAGGGACACCCTTCTGCATCGCGAGGCGGTGGTTAAACGCATTCAACACTCCATTCACGACTATCTTAACCACAACGCAAACCAGGACACCACGCTCGCTACACAGTGGGCGGCAATGAAAGCGGTTCTCAGGGGGGAATTCATCTCAATTGCGGCAGCAGACAATAGGGAGCGAGAGGGCAAAAGGGAGGAACTCACGCAGCAGGTCCGCGAGTTAGAATGGGTGCACCAACGGATGGGAGCTCCGCGAGTGTGGCGGCAACTTAAAACCGCTCGGCAACAGTTAGCGGCGCTTGATCAGGACCGGGCAGAATATGCGGCTCTGAGGCTGCGACATGCCTATTACGCGGGGGAGACAGGTGTGGACGACTCCTAGCGCATAAACTGAGAGAGGTCCGCCAGCGTCAGGGTGTTAAGGCGATCCAGCGGGAGGATGGCACGTCCGTTACGGATGATGGGGCCCTTTCGGGAGTTTTACGCCACGCTGTATAAGGGAGCTTCTCTAGAGCACTCTGAAGGGGCGGCGTTCCTAGACTCAGTCACTTTGCCGGTACTAACAGCGGCACAAGCCGAGCACCTCGACAGAGCCATTCACGTGGAGGAGGTCATAACTGCCATATCTCGTCTCCAGCTGAGGAAAGCTCCCGGCCCCGAAGGCTTTTCCGCTGTCTTCTATAAAAAATTCTGCTCCGTGCTTGCCCCGATTCTTACTCGATTGTTCAACTCCTTTGCTGTCCCGGGAGCGATCCCGAGTAATCTCCTGGAAGCCTCCATAGCGGTCATTCCCAAATCTGGGAAGGACGGCTCCCGCTGTGGTGCTTATCGCCCAATAGCTCTCCTCAACATAGATTTTAAATTATACACAGGAATATTGGCGGCTCGTCTAGGCCCCCATATGCCCTGCCTCATTGATCCTGACCAGGCGGGCTTCATCCCAAAACGTCAAACTTCGGATAATACGAAACAGATATTGCATCTTATTGAGAAGGCTACGCGGGTTCCGGGGGAATTTATGATGCTGGCCATAGACGCCGAAAAGGCGTTTGACCGTGTCCACTGGCCATGCCTGGAGCAGGTGGTAGAGAGGGCGGGGTTGGGCGATCGCTTCCGCACGCTCATCCTCAATTGTTATCGGTTCCCCACAGCTACGGTTCGGGTGAATGGCCACACCTCTGAATAGCCACACCTCTTCTCGCTTCCATATTGAGCGGGGCACGAGGCAGGGGTGTCCGCTGTCCCCCCTCCTCTTTGCCCTTTATATGGAGCCTCTAGCTCAACAGATACGACAGGACCCGGGGGTCCAGGGCATAAAGTTTGGGGGCTTTGTCCATACGATTAGCCTATACGCAGATGATGTGTTAATTTCGTTAGCGGATCCGGCGTCTACACTCCCGGTCTGCTGGTCGGACCTGGATGCCTTCGCGCGGGCGGCCGGGTTTAAGGTAAATGCAGAGAAATCCCTGGCCCTGGACCTGTCATTGTCAAGTTCCACTCGGGAGTCGCTGCAGACTCTGCTCCCCATTCGCTGGGCGACGGACACTATTCCGTATCTTGGGATTCAGTTAGCACCCTCCCTTCCTCAAGTGGTTCACGCTAATTTTTCTTTGCTTCGTGGCAGAGTCAGACGGGAACTCGATAGGTGGCGGCACTACCCCCTCTCCTGGCTGGGCAGGGTTGCAGCGGTCAAAATGACCATTCTCCCGCAAATTCTTTATATTTTTCGCACCATACCTCTCAGACGACCTGTCCGGTGGATCCCGAAATTGCAGGCCGACCTGGCCAGGTTTGTCTGGAACGGCCGGAGGCCACAAATGCGCCGAGCATTGGTGTCTTTGGCACCGGGGTCCGGGGGCCTCGGGGTTCCCGATCTCAAGCTTTATTTTCAGGCAACCCAGCTGCGCTATTTAGTGGAATGGAGCAGATGGGAATCCAAGAAGCACTGGCTGTTTCAGGATCAGGCGGTGGCGGCGATGCCCCTGCAGGAGATTCCCTTCCTGCACCAGTCTCATAGGCCTCCCAATTTGTACGCCTCCTATATTACATGTGTTCCCCTAGAAGTGTGGGACGCCACTAACCTCACTCATGAACTCACGACTTTCCCGACCCCACTCTCGCCGCTGACTGGCAACCCTGACTTTACTCCTGGTTTGGATGACGCCGCCTTCGCGGGCTGGAGGACGGCGGGTTGACGGTTTTTGTATCACATCTATGTAGCAGAGGGGGTGAACTCGTTCACTCAGATGAGGGAGGACTTCGGGCTGCCAGAGACGGAGAGGCTACGGTATTTGCAGGTGAGGCACTGGGCGCTCCAACCGCAAGTCTGCGCAGGGGCCAATAGACGCTTCTCCACGTACGAGCGATGGCTCATCACACACACATCAGACAAAAATCTCATCTCCAATCTCTACAAACAGCTGCAGCTCAAACACAAGCACGTACACAATCCCAGCAGGGAACGGTGGGAACGGGAATTGGGTAGAACCTTGAGTTATAAGGACTGGGAGGGCATTTACTATAGGGCCAGACACTCTGCATATCATATGGGGCTTACAGAGACACTTACGAAGATTGTAACATACTGGTACTATACCCCGGAGCGCCTGCATGCGATAGACCGCTCTCGCGAGATGACATGTTGGAGGGAGTGCGGACAAGTGGGAACCTTGATCCATATTCTCTGGGACTGTACACACATCCAAGCCTACTGGACCCAGGTACTTGACGAAGTGGATAAGCACTTCAAGACCGAAATACCACGCTTCCCGGCCTATGTACTGTTGGGTCTTCCCAACCCTCTGACTTACCGCTGTGATCTCGTAGGGGCAGACAGATGGCCATTGCTCTGGGGTCAGCGACACAAAACATTCTGGCGCATTGGCGCACCCCCCGGACCCCCACCTTCACCAGCTGGTTGCATCGTTTGTGGTATGTCCTGGGCATGGAGAAACTGGCACTGACTCTGGCTGGGGAGGGAGACCGCTATAGTGAACTGTGGCAGCCCTTTCTATCACTTCTGGCCACTGAGTTTACGGAAATCACGTGCCCCCGGTATCTTCGGCTGCTCCGCATCACGGGGGTCCGGGAGGAGGGTGGTTGATAGGGGCGCAGAGGGTTCGGGATGGCTTGGGGAAGGACGTGGAGCACGGGGAGGGGGTGTGATGGGGGGCAGGGGCGGGGTATTTGTGTTCTTATGGTTTTGGGAGGGATTCTTCCCCTTTTTTTTGTTGTTTGGTATACATGCACACGTAGCTCGGATGGCACTTTTAGAGGATTTCTGTTAGGGTATATTGTTGCTGTGTTTGGTGAGCATCTACGAATGTAATTTTACTTGTTGCAGGTGAATTATTAATAAAAACATTTAAACCATAAAAGTGACAGATTCACTGATGGCAATGATCTCCTGATAGAAAAGGTCCAGAACAGTGCATCATAGCTCGCAGGCAAGGAAGTGACCTGAGGTGGACACTGTGCCAAAAGAAACCTGACAGACACCAAACAAGGGAGTAAAATCCTATATCACTGAAGAGTAACACAGGTCTGAGATATTCATACGGAATGACATGTCGACCCGGTACCGGAACTTAAGGGAAAGATGGTACATCATGGGGCATATTTACTAGAAAATGCCAGAGCACGGAGCAGTGCCAAATTTTCAAAACGCATGGATGAACCATATTTACTACAATATGGCACACCCCTGTGTTTTCCTTTGAACTGGCACTAAACATAACTGCCTAGCCCCAACGCAGGTACCCTTGCACCATAATGCAAGGGTGCCTTGGTTGCATGGAGTGATTGTTTATGTGCAGGAAGGTGTCCCTTCCTGCACATAAATAATCCATAATGGCTACTTGTTACTTCTACGTGAGCCTCATTCTGTAGAACACATAGAAGTACCAAATTGTTATTATTAATGATTGTTTATGTGCAGGAAGGAACACCTTCCTGCACATAAACAATCATTAATGGCTTTTGCTCTTTCTATGTGTGCTGCAGCATGCAGCACACATAGAAAAAGCTAAAACAGGGACAAATAAAAGCATTTCTCCGCGTGTGCCATTCTAAACGTCTGCTCTTGCATGGCGTCAGTTTTTGGCGTTGCCACAGATTTACACCTCCTTCTTAATCTGGGGTAGCGTCAAAAAGCAATGGGTGTTGCGGTGGAATGCCCACAGCAACACCCATTGTACTCCCCTTTCATGCATATACCAGCATGAAAGGGTAGCATATTTACAAAGAAGCGTTGAGCCACAAAGAGTGGCTTAACACTACTTTGTAAATATGGTGCAGGTCATGCCGCCTCAGGAGCATCACAGAAAAACAAGACAAGCTTTTGCAATGCAAGAGGACTCGCATTTACGCAGGACCTATTGATTTGCAAACGGGAGTGTGGGAGTGTGGGAGTGTGGGAGTGTGGGTGGGCGGGCGTTAATAAGGCACAAACAATGGAAGTGGTGGGAGAGAAGGCTCAGACAGCGGGAGGGGTGGCATGGGAACAAAGTAGTGCTCAGGAAACACGCAGTAAAGGGGCCAAAAGCCGTGGAAGGAGACATGGCCGTCATAAGGCGGGACTAGCAGCCTCTAAACCAATCAGAAGGCAGCATTTAGAAAGGAAAAAGCCACAAGCCAATGAAAAAGTGGGCGGGGGAGTGGGTGGGGCTTCCCTCACCTATAGTGTATGCTGCATGCCTCGCAAAGCGCGCAGTGCATGCGCTGCACCGCTAGGCAGGACCTAAAAGGTGATGCTCTGGTGGCACTAGGGGCTTGTACATATGCCCTCATGTTTTCCAGGCCTCTCACTGCCAGATGAGGGACATAACTTCGCCATGCTCACTTCTGATATTACGATTGTAACTACTTGTCCAGGTACCCTTGAATATTTTCATTTTCTCTTCTGCTTTCCTTTTTTTTTTTTAAGAGCCACCAGGAAATCACTTTTGTCCAGGTGCGTAGGTATCAACGGTGCAGAAGGTGCAGTGGCATCTGGGCCCAATATCCCGTGGGGCCCAGTGAACCCGAAGTAATATTTATTATTCATTTTAGTATTCAACTAGGTCTCAGGGGCAATTAACCTGCCCTTCACTAGAACCCATAGCACTCTTGCTTCTGCACCGATTCGCTCTCCCAGCTCACCTACAATGCCCAGCAAAATGAACCAATGTGAGAACAAGTACCATTTATATTTGGGTCGAGGGCGATCGTGCAAACCTGGGCTCTACCATCATGGCTTGTTATTACTCAGCTCTTCTGCAAATCCTTGCAATTCAGCGTAATGACTCACAATAATGCTGTTACTGCTGCAGGACATCGCCCCTGTATTTAACATATTGTTCTGAAAATAAGGGTAGCGTTCAACATGATGTTGTATTTCACAGATTACTGGTGGTCATTCAGTAGGCACATTTCCAGAGTTTTTTAATTGGAGGGAAATGTAATATTTTTTTCTTCTTTCACATATACTACCTTTATATTGTCAATATATACGCATCACTCTAAACGGACAAGAGAATCCGCAAGAAGCAATGCTTTCCCACGATAAAAAGTCCATAGGACTAAAGCATTACACTCTACATGTCGGCTCTTGTCATGTCATGGCGACTTATGTAGGGTGAATTGTCGCCCGGAGGGAGGAAAGAAAACTGATATAAACGGGCAAGGACAAAAGGCAGCAGCGGAGAGGTGATGGAACAGAAACAAATGACAGACTAAGCGAAGGCATTGCTACACATGTCTGGGGCAGTTCTGGAATGCTGCCGAAAAGCAGACGATACTCCCAGGCCCAAATTTACTCATATTTAATCAATCAATCAATAAATCATGGCATTTGTAAAGTACACTACATACCCGCGAGGGTCTCAAGGTGCTGGGGGGGAAGGGTGGAAGCTGCTACTGTTCGAAGTGCCAGGTCTTGAGAAGTCTTCTGAAGGTCAGAAGGTCTTCGGTCTGCCGCAGGCAGATGGGGAGGGTGTTTCATGTCTTGGTGTCGAGGTGGGAGAATGATCTGCCGCCGGCAGTCACTCTTCGGATGCGGGGGGCGGTGGCGAGGGAGCGGTCTGCGGAGCGGAGCTGGCGGGTGGGGGTGTAGAGGCTGAGTCGGCTGTTGAGGTACGTTGGTCTGGTTTTGTGGAGTGCCTTGTGTGTGTGGGTGAGGAGTTTGAAGGTTATCCTCTTGTTGACAGGGAGCCAGTGTAGGTCTCTCAGGTGGGGTGTGATGTGGCTGCGGCGAGGGATGTCGAGGATCCGGCGTGCGGAGGCGTTCTGGATGCGTTGGAGCCGTTTCAGGAGCTTGGCCGGGGCTCCTGCGTAGAGTGCGTCTCCGTAGTCCAGTCTACTGCTGACGAGGGCCTGGGTTACCGTCCTTCTTGTTTCAGTGGGGATCCACTTGAAGACCCTGCGAAGCATGCGGAGGGTGTTGAAGCAGGAGGAGGAGACGTGTTGACCTACTTCGCCATGGAGAGGGTTGAGTCGAGGGTGACCCCTAGGTTGCTTGCGTGGTCGGTGGGTGTTGGGGGTGTTCCTTGTGCATTCGACCACCAGGAGTCATCCCAGGCCGAGGGGGTGGATCCGAGAATGAGGACCACCGTCTTGTTCGAGCTTGCCTGGGTTTTAACAAAAAGAAGGATGGCAAACAAATTTAATGTGCTACTAAGATATGGCAAATGTTTGACTGCCATGCGCCAAGGGGGTGTGCTTTCTTCAAAGCATAGGTTTTGTACTGAAAGGTGACCTTTTGAACACAAATGATATCCTTTAATACTTTTCCCATTTTGTACGTGTGCTGTACAATGCAGCACACATACAAAGTTGGAACAATAAGGAGAAATTAAAACATTTCTACTTGTTACATCTGCCCTATGGAGGTGTAAGGTTTAGGTAGATATCTCGGTCTACGAATAATAGTAGATAGGGATTTGCGTCAAAACCCATGGGTGGTTGATTAGGAGCCCCCATGTACCTCCCATGGTGCATCCCCTTGATGCCAAGTAGCTCAAAGTAGCGCATAGCACAACATTGAATTACTTTTGGGATACTTTCCAACACAAATCCCGCTTTGCGTTGAATAGAAAACACAATCCCAACACTTTGCAGAGGCAAAGACGTTTTCAGACATGAGCAAAAGTGGGCAATTGCCCAGGGCCCCCACATTCCATACGGCCCCTTAGGAAAGATAACTTTCTATCTATTTGACCATTGTATATCTTGTATCTTTTTCTAAACCTCTCTCCTTCTTTGCCCACTGGATCTCTGACTCTGTGACTCTACCCTGTTTTTTTTTAAATGATTTTTAGAATTCCGAGCAAGACATATATCATCTGGTTTTGGATGATCCTTAGCTTAAATTATCAGGAAATGGGCAATAAAATTCAAATTTGATCCATACATGGGCCCCAAAATATGTCTTGCCTGGGGCCCCCAAAAGCCTTTAGATGACACTGTGCAGCAGGTTTGCAACACGACGCCAAGCATAAGTAAATGTTATCGTTATCCATTAAGTGTTGGTGGTACATAATAGGGCTGTGAAATTATTTGCCCTCTTTAACCTGCACTCTTTTTCTAGATATGAAACACAAAGGGCGAGGAACTAGAAGGGGAAGCTGGGCACTTGGTAGTAAATGATGTCATCAAACTTTCCTAAGTCGGCTGAATTAGTTTCTTTAAACCAAAAGGTTTTTGAGAATTGAATGAACTCAGTGGTGCTGAGAGAGGGCCCTTGGTTTGCTGGGCTCAGTCCTGAAGATCACTTTTTTTTACCATAGGCACCAAGCCTATGAGAGCTTCTAAACGTACCCTTGTAGGCTTCCTGCCCAGCTTGAACCTGGAGCCGTAGACTTATGAGGGCTCACTCCGTGGGCCCCTGACACTCTTGGGGAGTGTTTGTTTGTGACCAAGATGTTTCAGAGGGAATAATCTTAAGAACTGTCCACTTGTTGGTAAGTTCTGAAATGAACTGTTTTAAAATGAATATTTTGGAGAAAGGACACAGCATTCTAAAAAGCAAATGACTCCCACAGAGCAGAGATAGCTGGGAACAACCAAGATAAAGTATAAGGTTAAAACTGGACCCCCAGGGACTGCAATTGTAGGGACACTCTGGAGACCAAGCAACAGTGGTGTTCTTTTCTTACCAATATTTTATATGATTCTTCACACACCAGGAATGATCCTAATGTAGAACTGAACACATGTATAAGAGTGATAGCTTGCTGTGCACCCTTTGTCACAAGAGTTTTTCTCTATCTGATCAGCGTAATTTTATTTTTAGAAATGTCTTTTGTATTTTTGTATTGCTTTAGCTTTAAATTGGTTTTGCGTTTGCTCAACTGGGGAGTTGTGTGCTTGGGCGTCTCACAATAAGGTGAGCCTTTGCTAATTTGCTGCCACTAATGCTCATCCGGCCACATGCTGTCTACAGTCCTGTTAAAAGTTTAGCTACTGTTTCTCTATTTCTTTCAGTTCAAGAGAGTGAAATGATTCTGAATCAGGTCAAAATGGCAGGTTAACACTTTCAAGGTGTAAACCAAGTGCAAGCAGTGGTTAGCTTGTAAAAGAAGAAAAAATTGCTGGTGCCCAGAGATTTGCTCAGAAGCTGGTGCAATTGAATATCAACGCGCGAATACCAAGGCTGCATAGTCCTAAATGCACTCCATTCCCCCTTAATCCACTTTTAGACACTCCCTGGTCGTTTATCTCACCTTTGCAGGTTCCGGAATTCTCTCTTTCCATCTTTCTCTACCTTCGTCTTTCCGTTTTTATTGTTGTCCCCTATGTTGTTCTCATTAATGTCTGATGGAGAAAAATATGTGCAGGTCCCCAAAAATAAGTACCGGGTGCCCCCACTGGCAACCAACGGCTCAAATTATGCACTGATGCAGACTATCACCTCTTGCATCAAGGCTTCGTATTTGGGACAAGACCACTGTGGCGCAGGGGGACCCTAGTCCTTTAGGGGACCATCATTGTGCCCAAAGCCCATGCATATATGTGAGATGCTGCAATCCCACGCCCCCTCATCATTTCGTGCTACGTCACTGGTTATAGGACCAAGGAGATCTGTTGTGCAAATTTAAGGAAAGTTCGAGCCCCAAGACACAGCAGCACTCTGTGAAATGAAGTTAACAAATTCAACTTGCATTTCTACCACACCCAGAATAGGGTGGAGATAACTTTATGTTGGCGGGAATTAATGTCGTTGCCAGGTCCCAGAGCAGGCTCGCGCTGTTCTCCTCACCACTGCCCTTCAATCTATATCAGTGATGGGAACCGGGTACGTTTGAACATTTATTAAATTGGGAGCTGCCTGGATGTTAAGGCTAACTGCTACCCTCGAGGCGCCGGCTCAAGACCTTGGCTGTGCACAGCGTGCTGACGGCACGAGCGGAGATGACGCGTGCTCCTGGGTGACTGCAGGGAGCGCAGCGCCTGCGTTTATTTCGGCAAGCAAACTGTGAGAGTTCATTTGCACCTTAGAAAGGTGCCACCTCATTCATATGCATGCGTCTATTTTTAGCTCTCTGCGGCCCCTGCTTACCCTCGCCCCCTCCTTTGTGTTTAACAGCTGCCAAGCCGCCCTGTCGCGAGAGATTTACTGGCACGCTCGATGCTCGATTCCAGAGGCCATGTCCTGCCTGTCCGTGCTCAGGGGGCACCCACAGCGCTCACAACAGAAGGCGTCTCGTTAAATGCCCATTCCGGTGCTATGGGTATCCTTTGCAACTTCACCACGGGCACTAAAGCGGTTGGATTTCCACAGATCCCATAACTAGGCTGCTTGCGTGCGAATTGCACTTCTGTTCACTAAGCTGTCTGCACACAACACATTTCGTTCTCTTTGGCAACAAGATAGCGTTTGCCTGCTGTTAGCGTGCGGGCTAGTAGCAAAAGGGTGCGCACATTGTACATGAGCAAGCAGCGCATGTGCAATTGATGCGTCAGGTGCCACCCCACTTGGAATCCCGTTTCGGCCACAAGTCTTGCCAAGGAAACTGTAGTTTGGATCAAACTAGAGCGTTATTCCTCTATTCATATAAAGTTGACATTTTGCAAATCATAAATCAATGATATTCTTTGGCCTGTATATCATACTGTGTGTACTGTTTGTTTTAACATGGATATATTCCCTTTCCGTTGATTGCGTTCCTCCCCATATAAATAATGCTGTAGTAGTTTCCGTACAGTTTCTTCACTTGAGCTCAGTGGGTGATGATGAATGCGATAGTGGTGGTACACCAAGCGGGCAGCCACCCGGATCCCTGTAATTAAGACGACAGCTGCTTGCTTGGTAGACTGAAGGGCATCGTTTGTTGGAGAGTCTTCAATTCTTCACTATGTGCTCTACATTCAAAGTACTGCAACTATTATGAACCTCAAAACAACTTCTGAGGACACATTTTGGGAGACAACAAAATGTGTATGAGACCTTTCTTTTCGTCGACTTAATCCATCAAATTTATTTATATCAAAATTAGTTCATACACCTTCCATATTACAAAATTCAAAAAAGGTTACACTTCACATCAATGAGACATTTTTTGGACAATATATTACACACCATTCAAAAACTCATTCCAAACATCCGAGACACCTCACCATTCTTAACTCCAAACACACTGGTACCACTAGTCATTCATACAACTCAATCAAACTCTCAAAAAAGAAAGAGGACATAGATTACTAAATATACTTTTCAAAGACCACAGAAAGAAATTTGTTTTGGTAAGTTAAATCTCTCAAAATTGTTTCTTTTCTCTAATTCAGATTCTTGTGGTCACACAAAAAGGTCTACGTGTTTCGAAACCCCTTCGTTTCAGGGTCTCTCATCAGGACCTCTGTCAAGTGAAGAGAAGGAGATCAGCCGAACTTATTCAAAGGACTATGTATTATCCTAGGTGTAGCGCGTCTGTGCTATCTGGATGTGGTGTTCACAATGTAATCACTCGTAACTCGTAGACATGCGGAGGACATACGAAGATGTCCTACTGTAGCTCCATGTTGACCTAGTCCGGAAGTGCCAGGATTCAAATTTTCAGGAAGTGAAGAATTACACCGTTTTATGGTCACGTTTCTATCCGTGGAATCGAGAAATCGCTGACAAGAAACAGCGTCCACAAGCGGTTACAGACTTTCACGTAACTCGACCAGGCAAAAAGATTTCTCGATTCCACGGATAGAAACGTGACCATAAAAAGGTGTAATTCTTCACTTCCTGAAAATTTGAATCCTGGCACTTACCGGACTAGTTCAACATGGAGCTACAGTAGGACATCTTCATCTGGGGTGGTGTGTCGAGCAAAAAAAACTATGGATTTAGCCCCAGATCTCTGTACTGGGGGTGAGTTTATGATATTGATCAGCATTCTGTTGATCAATTCTTCTTTTTGCATGCTTTATTGACTCCTAGGGACCTTTTTGCTCAAATTGCTCCAGGGACAGAATGCAGAACAATGTCATACATTCACCCCAGTACAGAGATCTGGGCCTAAATCCATTGTTTTTTTGCTCACCATGCCATTCCAGTTTGGACCCAGCCATATGCAAATCAGTCTTGACCCTGTGCCCAATGGGAACAGTCCAGCCCGAACTGCCAGGCCAGGTCCTCCCGTTTTCTTTCTCGCCCTAAGTGCGCCAGGTATGCCCAGACGTGGGTCCTGGGCTCACTGTGCCACTGGAATCAAGCTATCCTGGCTGAAGAGGGGTGAAACCCAGAAACCGGTCCTAGGATGCTTGTTTCCGTGCCAGGGAGGACCTGGCTTGGCAGTTCGGGTTGGACTGTTCCCTTGAGGCACAGGCTCAAGACTGATTTGCATACGGCCAGGTATAAACTTGGGTGGCATGGTGAGCAAAAGAATGATGGCTTTAACCCAGATCTCTTGACTGGGGGTGAATGTTTTGATTTGTTCTGCATTCCGTCCATCAAATGTGTGTCTTTTCTTTCTCGCCCTAAGTGCGCCAGGTATGCCCAGACGTGGGGCCTGGGCTCACTGTGCCACTGGAATCAAGCTATCCTGGTTGAAGAGGGGTGAAACCCCGGAACCGGTCCTAGGATGCTTGTTTCTGGTCCAGGGAGGACCTCGCTTGGCAGTTCGGGCTGGACTGTTCCCATGGCGTGCAGGGTCAAGACTGATTTGCATATGGCCAGGTCTAAACTGGGGTGGCATGGTGAGCAAAAGAATGATGGATTTAACCCAGATCTCTTGACTGGGGGTGAATGTTTTGATTTGTTCTGCATTCCCGTCCATCAAATTTGTGTCTTTTGCTTTCTCGCCCTAAGTACGCCAGGTATGCCAAGACGTGGGTCCTGGGCCCACTGTGCCACTGCAATCAAGCTATCCTGGCTGAAGAGGGATGAAACCCCAAAACCGGTCCTAGGATGTATGTTTCCGGTCCAGGGAGGACCTGGCTTGGCAGTTCAGGCTTGACTGTTCCCATGAGGCACAGGGTCAAGACTGATTTGCATATGGCCATGTCTAAACTGGGGTGGCATGGTGAGCAAAAGAATGATGGATTTAACCCAGATCTCTTGACTGGGGGTGAATGTTTTGATTGTTCTGCATTCCGTCCATCAAATGTGTGTCTTTTGCTTTCACGCCCTAAGTGCGCCAGGTATACCCAGACGTGGGTCCTAGGCTCACTGTGCCACTGGAATCAAGATATTCTGGCTGAAGAGGGGTGAAACGCCGAAACCGGTCCTAGGATGCTTGTTTCCGGTCCAGGGAGGACCTGGATAGGCAGTTCAGGCTGGACTGTTCCCATGAGGCACAGGGTCAAGACTGATTTGCATATGGCCAGGTCTAAACTGGGGTGGCATGGTGAGCAAAAGAATGATGTAAGATTTAACCCAGATCTCTTGACTGGGGGTGAATGTATTGATTTGTTCTGCATTCCGTCCATCAAATGTGTGTCTTTTGCTTTCTCGCTCTAAGTGCGCCAGGTATGTCCAGGCATGGGTCCTGGGCACACTGTGCCACTGGAATCAAGCTATCCTGGCTGAAGAGGGGTGAAACCCCGAAACCGGTCCTAGGATGCTTGTTTCCGGTCCAGGGAGGACCTGGCTTGGCAGTTCGGGCTGGACTGTTCCCATGAGGCACAGGGTCAAGACTAATTTGCATATGGCCAGCTCTAAACTGGGGTGGCATGGTGAGCAAAAGAATGATGGATTTAAACCCAGATCTCTTGACTGGGGGTGAATGTTTTGATTTGTTCTGCATTCCGTCCATCAAATGTGTGTCTTTTGCATCTAATGGAGAGGGCAGGAATGTCCCATAGCTGTCTAGATGTCGGTGCATTCCTACTCTCTCATTGCACTGGCGCACTTGTGGCTGCCTAGAATTAACAGAGGCACCTTTACATCATGATGCAAGGGAGCCTATATTTTCAGGCAGAATAGCTTTTCTGTAGCAACGGACTCCTTCCTCCACAAAGCAATCCTTAGAGGCGTTTGCTTCTTTCTAAGTGGGCTGCAGAATGCAGCACATTTAGAAAGAGGAAACAACGAGGAGAAATAACGATATTTGTCTTTGTAGCGCCTCTATCGGGAAGGCATAGAGTTTTGATTCATTCCCAGGTTTACCAGTCTTGGGACATCTGGTAATGGGCCAAAATCCATGGTGCTAGTTCAAAAGTGAGTTTACTGAGATTAAGGAAAATACCAGCACAGAAAGTATAAGGACAATAAAAAAGAAAAATTACATATAATAAAGCAATTCAGTTTTGATATACACAAAGGATAAAAATGTAAGTCAAGTAAACATGCCATCTGTAGGAAAAATAACAATATCATATAAAGAATCGGTGAACAAATGAGTATTACATTCTATGTTAATATGCGCACTACAAAGTGAAACATAGTTAAACCATAAAATATCAATATGAAGGAAGTCACAGAGGTTTAGTCACTTCTTGCTGGGAGGGAGTGAGAGACAGAGAGCGTTGAGCACTAGCATCAATAAACAATGTAACAGCAAAATCCATGGTGGATGTGTGGGAACACCCACTCTTCACCCTTGTAATGCTTTCCTGGCATGAGTTCTGCCTTGCGTTACTCCAGATTGACCAAACCACGCAGGGCCACCCAAGGTGACCTGTGTGGCTTCGTAAACCTGACTTAAGGATTCTGTTGCCCTTGCGTGACTCAAGGGCAAAGCAATACTTTGATAAATCTGGCCTATAACGTAGGGTACACAATGTACTCATGGGTAAATAACGCACATGCTAGGAATGCATTGGCAAGTAATGCGTACATTGGAATACCTTTTGGGCACTAATAAAGCTGCACACTTAACAGAATTAGACCTGAGGTTGTAATGCGGACTAGAAGAAAGCATTACCCTCTTATCAGTAAATTTGGTAATTTGCAAATCAAAAATCAATGCTGTTCTCTTTGCTCCGGGTATATAATGTTGCCATTGGTTGTAACGTAGGGTGACCAGGTGTCCTGGATTTGCCGGGGCAGTCCCGGTTTTCTAACAGCTGTCCCGGCAGATTTCGGCATATTTGGTTCATGTCCCAGTTTTTAGAGAAGGTCAACTGAAAACAGTGAGAGGCACTTTTTTAGGTTTTCCAAAGCACGACTGGTGAGCATCTGTTATAAGCCATTTATTAACAGGTAAGATGCCGGTTTTAATTTTTTTTATTTTATTTATTTGCTTAGTGCTTCTTCTGTGTTTCTATGTTGAAGAGGGCTGTTATTCATTGACACTTCATTAATGTAAGATTGTATATCTTTCCTCTATTTTTGCGAAATGTCTCGGTTTTTGGGTCACAAGATCTGGTCACCCTATTGTAACGTGGTCATTTTTATTGTTGTTATCCGATTTCTAAACACACTACATGATGGAAGGAATGTTGCACATTGGCAAAACATTCACCCCCAGTCACAGATCTGGGTTTAATCCATCGTTGTTTTGCTCACCACACCACCCCAGTTCAGACATGGCCATATGCAAATCAGTCTTGACCCTGTGCCTCATGGGAACAGTCCAGCCCGAACTGCCAAGCCATGTCTTCCCTGCACCGGAATCAAGCATCCTAGGACCGGTTTCGGCGTTTCACCCCTCTTCAGCCAGGATAGCTTGACTCCAGTGGCGTAGTGAGCACGGGACCCACGTCTGGGCATACCCTTCCCACATAGGTCCAACAGCAAAACACACAAGATGATGGACGGAATGTTGCACATTGGCAAAACATTCACCCCTAGTCACAGATCTGGGTTTAATCCATCGTTATTTTGCTCACCACGCCACCGCAGTTCAGACATGGCCATATGCAAATCAGTCCTGACCCTGTGCCTCATGGGAACAGTCCAGCCCGAACTGCCAAGCCATGTCTTCCCTGGACCGCAATCAAGCATCCTAGGACCAGTTTTGGGGTATCACCCCTCTTCAGCCAGGATAGCCATGTCTTCCATGGACCGGAATCAAGCATCCTAGGACCAGTTTTGGGGTTTCACCCCTCTTCAGCCAGGATAGCTTGACTCCAGTGGCGTAGTGAGCACGGGACCCACGTCTGGGCATACCCTTCCAACATAGGGCGAACAGCAAAAAACATAAGATTTATTTATTTATTTATTTATTTGGCGATTTTTAGAGCACGCAAATACCCAAGGGTGTCTCGGCGCTGTGGATGCGGAACTCTCAGGAGGAAGGGAGGATTAGGCAGGGAACAACCATGTCTTTAGATTTTTTCTAAAGTTGAGAAGGGTCGGAGCACACTTGATATAAAGAGGAAGTGTATTCCATAGTATGGCTGTAGCCACGGAGAAGCGTTTGTCACCCCAATTGGCCCTTTTTATACGGGGGACCATGAGTAGATGCGCAGAGGATGAGCGCAAGGCTCTTGTGTGTTTGAGCGGTCGAAAGGCTCTTCTTAGGAATAGCGGTCCATGATCGTGAATAGCCTTATATGCTATGCATAAAGCTTTGAATTTGATACGGCTCCTCACCGGTAGCCAATGTAGCTGTCGGATGTAGGGTGAGACGGATGCAAATTTAGGGATGGATAGAAGAGTTCTAGCTGCTGCATTCTGCACTGTTTGCAGTTTATTGAGGACCTTCTGTTGTGCATTGAGTAACAGTGCATTACAGTAGTCAGTTTTGGAAAATACTAATGTACTGACCAGGGTTTTGCCTGCATGTGGAGGAAGGTATGGAATTAATTTTTTAATCCTTTTTAGTATGTGAAAGGAGGAGGAAACCACTGAGTTAGCATGTTGCTGGAATGACAGCTTGTTATCAAAGATAACTCCCAGGTTACGTACCTTCGTTACAGGTTCTGGGGGTTGTCCCATCTGGTGGGGCCACCATTGTGGGGACCAGGTGGGTTGAAGCCTCCCGAATGTCATCACTTCTGTCTTATCAGAATTGAGTTTAAGACAGTTGGATGACATCCAGGCGCTTATTGCCTTCATTCCCGTTTGGAAATTGGCTGCCACTGAGATTCCATCATTGTATATCGACAGCACCAGTTGGGTGTCGTCGGCGTAGGTAGTGAGGGAGATTCCGCAGGATTTTATGACCCTCGCCAGGTCCGACACATAGATGTTGAATAGTGTCGGACTTAGCGCTTGAGATCCTTCTGACTGAGGAGCAGGTGGGTTAGATAGGTATGTTACTACTTGGAATAGTTTCCCTGAGGAGTTTTTAGCCTGATTAATTTGGTTTGTGTAATACGTGGTTTTCTCTGTTTTTATGAGTTTTTTATAATTGGAGAGAGCGCCTTTGTAAATGATTTTGTCAGGCGTATTGAAGTTACGGCGCCACTGTCGTTCAAGGTTTCTGCAGTACTGGCGCTGAAGTCTAAGCGACTCGGAGAACCAGGGGGCTGAAGGGAGTTTTCTACTACGATGGACGGTTTTGGACGGTGCTAATTTGTTGCAAGCTTCGATCAGATTCTCCGTGAAGGTATCTGAGGCTGCTATGGGATCATGTGCGTTAAGTAATAGACTGTCCTGTATCATCTGAGTGAGATGTTCAAGATTTAAGTTTTTCCAGTCTCTGGATTTGGTGGGGGGGGGAAGAGACGAGCGAGGGGAAGTGGGTTTGGTTGGAATAGAGAAACATATTGCAGAATGATCTGTCCAGATTAAAGGAATAATATCAATGATGGAAATTTCCGAGTTGTTGGTGAATAATCCATCCAACGTATGTCCTGCTTTGTGCGTGGGTTTTTTAACAATTTGTATAAGACCGGCTGTCTCTAAATCTCCCAGTAGCGTTATGGTGTCTGGGTCTTCTAAAACTTCGAGGTGAAAATTGAAATCACCTAAGATGGTAAACTGTGGTGATCCAATTGATGTCTCGATTATTTGATCCAAGCGTGCTAGAAATTTGGCTCTGGATCCTGGGGGGCGGAAGATCAACATACCTTTGAATGTTGCTTTGCTGGATAGGCCTATCGAGAATAGGAGGGCCTCGCATTCTGGGTAGGTTGTGTCTGCTGTAATTACCTTGAGGTGGTTTTTGTAAATAATCGCTACTCCTCCACCCTTCCTTACCGGTCTGTCCAACTTACTCACACAGTAATTGTTAGGTGTGGCATCTCTGAAGTCCGGGCCAGAGGTCTCGTCTCCCCATGTCTCGGTGATAAATAAAATATCTATCTGTTGTGAGTCTATGAGATCGGCGATTTCAAATTTGTGTTTCGGCAGGGATCTTACATTTATAAGTGCTGTTCTCACTAGTGGGGGAGGTGTAGGGAGAGGAGTAGATGGAGTAACGATACAGGTGGGGCACTTGCGAGGTCCGATCCTAGGATTGTTATAGTTGAAGTTGGGTAAGGAGTGCGGAGACCTTATTGTTTGGTTAATGATGAGGAGTTGTTCCGAGGTGTAGGTTATTGGTACGGAGCTGGAGGCGGGATGGGGGGGTGGTGGATCAGAGGGGGTGGCCCTTTGCCCGGTCTCGGCGCGGACGAGCGCAGACGAGCTTGCCTTATGCGCGCCTTCGGCGCGCAACCGGCGCGCCCGCTGCGCTCGTCCGCTGCGCTTCCGATATTGGCACATGGTTTATAGTGGCGACTGATGACGTGGGAGGGGGCGTGGCCAGCAATGGGAGGGCGTGGCAGAAGTCTCCCTCGGCGTGCCAATGGCGCCCCGAAAGCAGCGTTATGGGAGGACAGGCAGTGTCAGCTAGTAATCAGCTGCACGGCGCGATCCGGTGAGTGCCAGAGAGAATAATGTGCAAATCAGCAGTATTTAAAAACACATACACCAATTTTAAAATATTTTAGCTTAGCTACAGACTCCCGGCTTCCGCCTCAGGAGTAACGCAAGATGATGGACGGAATGTTGCACATTGGCAAAACATTCACCCCCAGTCACAGATCTGGGTTTAATCCATCCTTATTTTGCTCACCACGCCACCCCAGTTCAGACATGGCCATATGTAAATCAGTCTTGACCCTGTGCCCAATGGGAAAAGTCGAGCCCGAACTGCCAGGCCAGGTCCTCCCTGGACTGAAAACAAGCATTCTAGGACCGTTTTCGGGGTTTCACCCCTCTTCAGCCAGGATAGCTTGACTCCAGTGGCGTTGTGAGCACGGGACCCACGTCTGAGCATACCCTTCTCACATAGGGCGAACAGCAAAACACACAAGATGATGGATGGAATGTTGCACATTGGCAAAACATTCACCCCCAGTCACAGATCTGGGTTTAATCCATCGTTATTTTGCTCACCATACCACCCCAGTATAGACATGGCCATATGCAAATCAGTCTTGACCCTGTGCCTCATGGGAACAGTCCAGCCCGAACAGCTAAGCCATGTCTTCCCTGGACCGGAATCGAGCATCCTAGGACCGGTTTCGGGGTTTCACCCCTCTTCAGCCAAGATAGCTTGACTCCAGTGGCGTAGTTTATTGAGTTCCTAGGCAGAAAGTTAATGATGCAGCTGTTTTGATAGTTACTGAATCCAAAAGCGTTCGAACTCAATATGTGAAGATGGGTACAAATTACCGTGGAGCAGTGCTTATTTTGAGCCGATGCTTGCCAGTGAGGGGCACTGGTACTTATTTCGCCACATCAGACATTTCCAGAGGCCAACAGAGGGAAAAACAAACAAAAAGAAACCCAGAAAATCCGCAATCACGGGAGAAACCAGCCACCTTAAAGAGTGAGCTAATGTGGAGTGACTGGCAGTGAATCAAAGAGGCCTGAGATGGATTCGGGACTATGCACCCTTGCTATTTGCACTCTGACGTTTTATAGCGCCAGCCATGTGTTTCTGAGCACCGGCACCTATCATTTTACAAATAAAGCACTGCCTTCGAGAGGGGTGTTGAAGTACTGTTCGGGAAACCTACCGGGAGCTGTTGCTCACCACAGAAAAAGGTGGAGTCTGAGCAGGAAGCAGACGCCGATCTATGGGGCTTGACAATTATTGGTCTCTTTTTAAGACTTCGGTTCCTCCATCTGTAGTCTTTCTGCTTTGTCACTGATCAAATGACATCTTCTTCACCAGCTGCGCTCGCCATCATTTCGAAGACACATCAAACGCTCTCTGTGCTGCTTCTCTCACGCAATGTGCCCCGCCTCACACACACATTGAGCCCACAGCAACATCCAAAGGGCCTCTTCCCTCTCGCGAGAGAGGATCTGCTCAGGGAATCCCTCTGGGGTTGCTAGCGGATCCTGCGCGGCCAACTGAGGCCCGCGGCGAGTTCGTCTTTCTTCCAACCTAATTAAAATCCATTTTAAAACCAACGCTCTAACAATCGTATCACATACGCGGTTTTAGCCTCTCAGCCAGTAGGCAGACATGTTAACATAAAGGAATCAGTGATTCTGGGTTGCGGAATTACCACAGAATTACAAGTGATCCCATATCGACCCCTATAAAGAAGAAAATAACAAGTAAAAATTGGTACTACAATTTTCCGAAATGGATTTCCGAATTTCTTGCATTTTTTCCAGGGGCAAGCTTTGCAAGATTTGACCTGGTTCATTTTGTCCTGGTATTGTTTGCAGTAATAATACTGTATGTAGTAATGCTGCATGATCTATTGAGATATGGTTCATAATTCAATTTGTGCAAAAACTCAAATTTCCACCCAAATCAGTGCTACAGACATAATTGTATCTTGGGCCACAGAGGTGAGGCAAAAAACATCCACAACATATCATAACCAGAACAAAGTATGCCTGTTGCTGTTTTTGTTGCTGTAAGACCTTATTGCTGGCCTCATTTTCAGGTGATTTCGGACCCCATTTTTGTAGCGAAATTTTATCGCACTTCATGGATTTAACCCCAGAGGTTTTACGAGATATGACCATACAGCAGGACTGCAAGTAGAATCAATAAGCTGTGATATGACCAATACTTTGTGCCAGCGTACAGTTATACAAAATGGCACAAAGTCTGGAAGGATACTTAGGGCCTTATTTATGAGTCCTTGCGTCACTTTTATGCCGCCGGTGCGTCACTTTTTGTGGCGCACCAGCAGTGTAAAAAATGCGCAATGTTGAGTCATATTTACAAAGTGACGCATCTGGGTAGATGCGTCACTTTGTAAACCTCTGTGCCACATTATACCTGCGCCAGGTATAATGTATGCGGGGCAGGGGGGTACGTTCCGACGCAAGAAAGGGTCGTAGAAGTGACGCAGTAAAATCTATAAGATATCTTTCGCAAGCATCATAGCAGGACTTGCGCATGTGAAATGACCCATTCCTGGAGTTGCGTCACTTTTGTGACACACTCCAGCAATGCATAATTTTTGCTCCTACAGATACGTCAGAAATACTGACATATCTGTAATTCCTTGCGACATGATGCGTCATACTGTAAATATGATGCATCATTGGTGTCGCAAGGAGGGCGCAATGAAAAGTGACACATCGCTGTTTTCTCGCAGTGATGCGTCACTTTTCATAAATGAGGCCCTTAGTTTCCAACTCAAAGGGTATTTTACACAATAAAAGATGCAATTCTTTTGGCCGAAATTGCACTTGGTGCTTATTTGTGCCACTTTGAGTCATGGGTGCATTACATGGGTGGTACTTGGGTGGAACAGAGCAAGCACCCATAGATTTTGAAGCAGAGCCCAATCTACTAAAATAGACTGGGATTAGCATAAAAAAATATAAAGCCTCCTTAAAGTAGCTGCTGAGTTGGAGAAATGTTTGAATTTCTCCAAACATTCCACACATTGCAGGTGTGCCGCACTGTACAGCACAGATCCAATGAATATAATGTTATAGAAATTATTTATGTATAGGGTTTCTGTACTGGAAGTGTATTCTTCGGGGAACAACCTTTACAACGCAACTTTTACAACGCACTACCATTACAACGAAACTGTTACAACGCGAGTGCATTGACAACGCAGGACATTACAGCGCAAGTCTTTACATCGACTTGCACTAGATGGCGTGCTAACATTAAAAATAGTGTAGTTTACTATCCCAACACCTTCCCTACTGTTACGTGGACTGGAGTTGGAATAGTAAATTACACTTTTTTAATGTTAGCACGCCATCTAGTGCAAGTCGATGTAAAGACTTGCGTTGTAATGTCCTGCGTTGTCAATGCACTCGCGTTGTAAAACTTTCGTTGTAACAGCATGCGTTGTAACTGCATGCGTTGTAACGTCATACATCCGTATTCTTCCAGTCAAAAACGTATGCTCAGTACTGCGCACAAACCTTTGCATTAAGAGGCAAATATTGTGTCAGGTGCTGTTCAACCTGTTTGTGCACTAGTGCAAAGGATGACAGCAACAGCAGGCCATTTTTTAAAATGGAAAATATGGATATTAATCGTGTAGTGATCAAGGACACTACAAATATATGAAGGTGAAATCATAGGTTTATTGTCTTAGACAGGGACTGCGCATTGTTTTCTTCTAGTTACGCGATGCAGTAACTTTGGTTGCTGCACTGAATTGCACTAAAATATAACAAATCTGCCATTTCGTGTCTAATTTATCTCCCTGTCCAACCTAGTTTGGTAAACTAGAACTACTTTTCTGTTTCTTGTGATCGCATTTCTGGAGCCTCGCGGGGAAAAATTCTGTCACGCAGAGATTGGTGGGATGTGTTCGGATCTCTGCATTACAAGAGTAAAACGGAGTCGACAAATTCCGTGGGTGGAATGAATCATTTCTCCACCCCTAATCAAAAGAATACAAAGGCATAGGTAGCACAATTAAAATGTCAAAAAGTAGAGACATCCAGGCTGTCCCAGGATCTACCTGCTTTGCTGCTCATCTGTGTGCGTTAACAGCAGACACATCAAGCGATCTCACAGTTATTTAGGTCAAATGTCCACTCCAAATGTTGATCCGCATGCACAAGGTTAGCCTTGTTACCTTACTTCCATCTGTCCAGTCACTGATCCTTCGAGAACTCTTTTGTACACCAAGCATAAATGTCACAGTATCATGTGAGATTCCATTTGCCTTCTACATAGATTTAAAATCCTGTAAGTAGGCATGTGGGTCCACACAAGTATCTGTAGGAAGGTGGAGTATTATGCACTGATGTTGGTTAGCCTTCACCATGCAATACTCACACAAACCCCAAATATGGTCCTTGGATTCACAATTATAAATCTTTAGCTCAGTCCTTGTATGGTGGCAAAGAGCAGTCAGGCTTTACTAGAGGAACATGTTAAGCATTTCAGAGTACCAACATGGACGATAAGTAATTGGCACAACTCCAAATAAATCCAACACCAATATATAAAGGTAAAGCAGATTTTTATATATATTTAGACACCGAAAAAAAGTCAATCTGATAAGTACAGCCAAAGTTATAGACTTTAGAAGCAAAAATAAATCAGTGGAATATAGTACTGCTAAACATTGTCATTGCAGTTAATGGGAAAAAGCACTAGTAATATTCTGCCACTTGCAGTTCGAGTTGCGTGGAACACAGGGAGGGTAAAGGTGATGTGGGTCACATAACCAAGCCACGACAGTCAGTTTGATTTTACCTGGCTCGAAAAGCCCAGGTGCAGTGTTGTCCTGACTGTCTTTGGTGCTGAAGTGGGAGCCACTGAAAAGTTGGTTTTACCATTTACAAGGTGCTGGTGGGTAACAAGGTGCAAAAAGTCGACAACAAAGCCACTGCTGACGTCGGATGGAAGTTTTGCAGAATTCCCTTGAGGTGCAGCGTCGAGTAAAGGTGGTGGTTGCCAGACTGGCAACCACTAAGCTTTGGCAGCAGTTAGCAAAGCAGAAAGTTATTTTGACTTTCAGATGTCTGGGGGAAGTTGGTAGCTGCCTGAAACTTTCTGGAGCTCAGGACTACATTTCCACAATGCACTGCACCATCTACTTCTGGGGGATCCCTTGGAGGGCCCGAAGGCCAGCGATTCTTTGGTTCCAATACATGGTTTTTACCTGCGGTTGCAGGGGACTAGTGCCACTAGCCCAGGGGAGCCTGGCGATGCCTTTGGCTCTCAAAGGGGTCCCTCTGGTTGGGGGAATCAAACTTTGGTCCAGGACGAATCACAGTTGTGCTGATTCAGGAAGGTTGCCACTGGTGCAGAGTTTCATGTCTTTGGTTTGTGCAGCTCCCGTTGTTGCAGACTCGGGTCTCTTCTTGTGTCCTTTGTTCAGTTCAGTCAGAACTGAGGTTCTGATGTCAGGGTCGACCCTTACTGCCCGGAGGTCACCACATCCAGGGGAATGAGCCACCTTTTCTACCCATAACTCTCTATTCTGTCACTTTTAAAAATGGCAGAACCTTTCTTTCGTTGTACAGATCAGGCAGCTCACTCTAGGGGTGTGGCTTGCCTTCTGGGGGTGTACACTTGCTGACTGGGAATATGCCAAAATCCATGGGTGGATGTGTGGGAACACCCACACCACATCCATGGAACACCTCCCTTGGGCAGAATAACTCAAGGTTGCAACTTGTGCTGTCTTGCATTACTCTACATTCACCAAGCCACGCAGGGCCACAAAAGGTGGCCTTGCATGACGTGCTGGTTAATGTCATTCTCGGATTTGTGTCGGCCTTGCGCCCCCTTGAAGGGGAGGTGCAAAACCATGTTAAATAGGCACCTCAGTTTCACAAGCACAACAGCTTGAATGGTATAGTTTAGCATAAACTTCTTAGCAGGGAAGCAAAAAGGACCACCGGTCATTCAGTGGGGTTGTAGTCCTGAATATCGAGTAGGGACTATCAGGTTACCACAATATTGTAACTAAAATATAGAAGACCAAGATACCAAGGAGGTAAATGCCTCTATGTAGGTATAGATTTACTGTTGTATACTCCATATCTATGTACCTTGAAGTTAGATATATCGCCAAGGTACATACAAGTCGAGTTATGTAGAGTAACCCTATACATACACGTCTGTTGATATTTGGCCCTCAATATTCTGGCTACGGTATCGTAGTGACTGGACAGTTCCTATTCAATATTTCGAGCCTCCACTAATCAGTGGGAACTGGGATGGCCTCCACTGCCTTCAACACTTACTTCCTCCACCTTAAATGGTGTGTGCCCTCTTCATTAGCCCTCTCCTATTGTTTCTTCTCTCTGTTACATCTTTTATTCCTAATAAAATTCCCTGTCCATGTCATAACATCTGACCTTTTTGTCCAAGCATCTCAAGTTTGAACTTCTTCATTTCGACCAGGTCAAAGGTAGAGCTAGTGAGAAGTTTCCGGGAGGGGTGCTACAGAAACAGAACGATCCCAGAGGGGAGTGACTGTCATGGGGTCTGGGACAGATGGCTTGATTTTCAATCTGTCAAGCCTCAAGTACAGCTCAGAGCGCATCTTTCTGTAAACGTGCATATGTAATGTTTGCGGTCAGGTAGTCATGGCTTCCAACCCAACTCCTCTCAAGATTGAATGCCTACCTTCTTTTTAACTGGCTTACTCAGTTTGAAAGAACTTGCCTTTCTTAAGTAGTACCAGAGACTCCTGAAGTCTGAAACATCATCCATCACTTTTGCCCATCATCTCGACACCTTTTTTTCCAGGTACTGTGGCAGTCAAATATTAATGGATAATTTCCATGGTGGGTACTGTCATTTAGAACTAGTCTACAAGGGCACTTGGTACTAATGGACTGTAATTGGACTAACATTGTACCGCATTTGTACTGCTGAATTTCTGAATGTAGCTTGAACAATATCTCAAGGTTTATTCAAAAAGGGGTTGAAATCCAATATAATGTAACATTTAAACACATGGAATAGAGGTTAATGTTCTCTCGGAGGTAAGTGTCCTTAAAATCTTCGGTCTTGGCATACGTAAGAATAATGCCGGGCAGTTAAATGATGAACAATATAGAAAACAAAAAGGCAAGCATCTGACAACAAATAGACTAAAGTGCTTTCATTGTATGCTTGCTAATAGGCCATGTCAGGCACTGCTTTCAAAGTTTCATTATTTCCTGTCTTCGAGGGATTAGGAAGACTCTGGAGCATATTTACAATCTCCTAACGGCACCGGAGAATCACTTTTTCTGACGCTCCGGTGACGTTGCTCTCTACCCCATATTTACAAGGTGGAGTTAAGCCGGATGTATGACGTTACAACGCACACTTTTACAACGCATGCACTTACAACGCATTTTTTACAACGCATAATCCATTACAACGCATGACATTACAACGCATGACACTACAACGCATTTTTAAAAAATACCTTTACAACGCATTACCATTACAACGCATACTACCTTTACAACGCATACCATTACAACGCATAATATTAAATTACATTTAAGGTAAGTATTAGATAGTATAGGGGTAAAAATTACTATTCTAACTCCAGGGGGTGCAACAGTAGGGTAAGTGTTGGATGGTGTAGGGGTAAAAATTACTATTCTAACTCCAGGGGGTGCAACAGTAGGGTAAGTGTTGGATAGTGTAGGGGTAAAAATTACTATTCTAACTCCAGGGGGTGCAACAGTAGGGTAAGTGTTGGATAGTATAGGGGTAAAAATTACTATTCTAACTCCAGGGGGTGCAACAGTAGGGTAAGTGTTGGATAGTATAGGGGTAAAAATTACTATTCTAACTCCAGGGGGTGCATCAGTAGGGTAAGTGTTGGATAGTATAGGGGTAAAAATTACTATTCTAACTCCAGGGGGTGCATCAGTAGGGTAAGTGTTGGATAGTATAGGGGTAAAAATTACTATTCTAACTCCAGGGGGTGCATCAGTAGGGTAAGTGTTGGATAGTATAGGGGTAAAAATTACTATTCTAACTCCAGGGGGGGCATCAGTAGGGTAAGTGTTGGATAGTATAGGGGTAAAAAATTACTATTCTAACTCCAGGGGGTGCATCAGTAGGGTAAGTGTTGGATAGTATAGGGGTAAAAATTACTATTCTAACTCCAGGGGGTGCATCAGTAGGGTAAGTGTTGGATAGTATAGGGGTAAAAATTACTATTCTAACTCCAGGGGGTGCATCAGTAGGGTAAGTGTTGGATAGTATAGGGGTAAAAATTACTATTCTAACTCCAGGGGGTGCATCAGTAGGGTAAGTGTTGGATAGTATAGGGGTAAAAATTACTATTCTAACTCCAGGGGGTGCATCAGTAGGGTAAGTGTTGGATAGTATAGGGGTAAAAATTACTATTCTAACTTCAGGGGGTGCATCAGTAGGGTAAGTGTTGGATAGTATAGGGGTAAAAATTACTATTCTAACTCCAGGGGGTGCATCAGTAGGGTAAGTGTTGGATAGTATAGGGGTAAAAAATTACTATTCTAACTCCAGGGGGTGCATCAGTAGGGTAAGTGTTGGATAGTATAGGGGTAAAAATTACTATTCTAACTCCAGGGGGTGCATCAGTAGGGTAAGTGTTGGATAGTATAGGGGTAAAAATTACTATTCTAACTCCAGGGGGTGCATCAGTAGGGTAAGTGTTGGATAGTATAGGGGTAAAAATTACTATTCTAACTCCAGGGGGTGCATCAGTAGGGTAAGTGTTGGATAGTATAGGGGTAAAAAATTACTATTCTAACTCCAGGGGGTGCATCAGTAGGGTAAGTGTTGGATAGTATAGGGGTAAAAATTACTATTCTAACTCCAGGGGGTGCATCAGTAGGGTAAGTGTTGGATAGTATAGGGGTAAAAATTACTATTCTAACTCCAGGGGGTGCATCAGTAGGGTAAGTGTTGGATAGTATAGGGGTAAAAATTACTATTCTAACTCCAGGGGGTGCATCAGTAGGGTAAGTGTTGGATAGTATAGTGTAATATTATGCGTTGTAATGGTATGCGTTGTAATGGTAGTATGCGTTGTAATGGAATGCGTTGTAAAGGTAGTTTTTAAAAATGCGTTGTAGTGTCATGCGTTGTAATGTCATGCGTTGTAATGGATTATGCGTTGTAAAAAATGCGTTGTAATGGTAGTGCGTTGTAAAAGTTGCGTTGTAAAGGTTGTTCCCCAGTTAAGCCACATAGTGTGGCTTAACGCCATCTTGTAAATATGCCCCTTGTCGCAGCAGTCCGCTGCTGCAAAGGAACGGGCAATGTGTGTTGCTGTGGGCGTTCCACCACAACACCCATTGCTTTTTGACGCTGCCCAATATTTACAAGGATGGGGCAACGCCAAAAACTAAGACCAGATACGAGGAGACATTTGTTTGCTCGTTCTTTGTGTGCTGCATTCTGCAGCACATGTAGAAACAGCAAATCACCTTTAAAGATTGTTTATGTGCAGAAAGGCGTCCCTTCCTGTACATAAACAATCACCCCAGCAGCGCAGGCGCCAGTGCAACATGGCGCAAGGGTGCCTGCACTGGCGCTAGGCTGCTTTTTTAGCGCCACCGCTAGGGGAAATACTCCGCATCCCAGCATTAAAAAAAAAGTGCGGCGTTACCAATTTTGGAGTAACACCGCACTGCAACATTTTATTGTAAATATCCCCCTCTGTCATCTAAGGATCTATAGTAGTTGTATTACGAATTCACTTTTAGAGGTCTCAGCCAGTGAACTCAAAAAACACTCCTTAGCAGACGTATATCAATTTTTTAGGAGTACCACAGGTACGTAACGTGTTTAGTAAGTACACACATAAATAATAGGCAAGAAATGTTTCTTCTTTCTTCTTTGTCATTCAATTTAATATGTGCATATCTTCACAAATTGTTCTCTTACAGCCAACACGTGTTTCGTCGCAACCGGGAGGTCGACCCGCAACTTTCTCAAGGCTATTTCTTGTGTAAATGCTGTTTTTTTATGTGATGATATTTCCAACCCACATAGGGTTTCCGGTGTGGTGGCGTCAGTGTTCAATATATTTAGCGGTGGCGTCGCGGAGGAGATTTTCTACATTGGTGCGAGCTCTGAGAAGAGTTTTGATTCGAAGGATTAGATACCAGCTAAATATATTGAACACTGACGCCACCACACCGGAAACCCTATGTGGTTTGGAAATATCGCCACATAAAAAAACAGCATTTAAACAAGAAATAGCCTTCAGAAAGTCGCAGGACGACCTCCCGGTTGGGACGAAACACGTGTTGGCTGTAAGAGAACAATTTGTGAAGATTTGCACATATTAAATTGAACGACAAAGAAGAAAGAAGAAAACTGTTGTGCCTATTATTTATGTGTGTACTTAATAAACACGTTACGTACCTGTGGTACTCCTAAAAAATTTACATACGTGTGCTAGGGAGTGTTTTTGGTTCTTGAGGGCTGAGGCTTGTCCTGGGGAGTTTTGTGGTTCTCCACACCTTTTAGCACCATTTAGTAATTGGTTCTTTGACGATATTGTGTGCGATAATTCTAAGTGGCGCCGTTATACCTAAACTCAATACCACTGTCTGGATTTATTTGATCAGCCAGTGAACTCCATGTGTCAGGCAGGTAGCTTCACTTTATGTATCTGTGAAAATTGTACTAAACTGATAGAAATCTTTAAAAAAAAATAATAACAAGATCTACAAGGAACAACAAATAAAGCCCACCCACAAACGTCACCCTGACTGTAGAGCACAAAGTGTGGGGGTGAATAGTGTAGTAAAAGTAGAACAAGGCATGCATGTCATGAAGATAAGTAGTAATCATAATGTGAGTAAAAATACAAAGGAGCAGATTTACAAGCCCCCTGCGCCACCAGAACGTCGCTTTTTGTGACGTCCTGGTGACGCATGTTACTGCTCCATTTTTCCAAGGACAGGAAAAGCCACCCTGCGTGGCTTTTCCTGTACTTGTAAATATGGCCCACATTACACGCAGCACTTTGCATGAAAGGGGCGTTCCATGGGTGTGGCTGTGAGTGTTTCCACGCAACACCCATGGAACGAGACACAGTTCCAGATTTACGAGGAATCGTAAATCTGGAAATGCGTCTGAAAGCTACGCCACCATAGGGGTGGTATAGAGAAGCGCAACGAGGAGAAATGTTTTCATTTCTCCTTGTTTTTTTCCTCTTTCAATGCGGCTGCATTCTACAGCATGCATTGAAAGAGGAAAATGCCTGCAGTGATTGTTTTTGTGCAGGAAGGTGCCCCTTCCTGCACAAAAACAATCTCCCCATGACGCAGGCATCCTTGCACCATGGTGCAAGGGTGCCTGCGCCGGCGCATGGCAGCAGTTTATGCGCCAGAGCAGGGGAGAGCAGAGGAATGGTACATATTATTGTAAATATGTTGCATTCCTGTGCTTTGGAAGTGCCGCAGTGTGGCGCAGCCAAAGGGCTTGCGTTAACGCGCTGCGGCACTTCCTTGTAAATCTGACCCACAGTAAGCAAAATGCCACAATAAAGTAAGTGAAGTGCAGATACACTTCCTCACCTAAGAACAGAATGAATGAGGAAAATACTCATCTAGAAACGTGGGAGGGTAGGTACCCCGCTGAGACCTCCTTTACAAATCATTCAGAGCAAAATTACTGCATGCGGTCAGGCGTCCATTTCGCTCAGCCCGATGACACGTTTTTCCCACATACCATTTTTTCGCATGCAGAGTTTGCGGCTCGTTAATTGTGTGTAGATTTATCGCGCACAAAACCTGGGTACAACTCTGCGTGTGGAAAATATATTTCACAGATATTACAAGACGCATGAAAACAAAAGGCCATGAATAAACATGAGCAGATGATTCCTCCTGCTCAGAGCCTTCTATAACGATGGTAAATCACAAATACAAACAAGTCACACCTCACACCTACCGCTGTCACGCACCTTATGTAAATAAATCATTAAACAGTGCAAAAAATATGGCATTTTGCAGCTTAATACAATGCCTATATAAAATGTGATACACAGAAGATGTATGTGATGCATTATCAGATACAATTGTGTTCAAATGCAACCGTGACATCCATATAAAACTTGTCCTGGCCATCACTGAAACACCTAGAAGCCAGAGATTAAAATATATACATTTTTGTTTCACCTGTGGGCACCCATTGCTTTGAAATGGAACATTACTATATCTGATAGGAAAAAGCACATCTTAAACAACACAGGGTATCATTGTCAGTACCTGCAGACCAAATGCAAACTGTATTAGTATTGCGAAAATATAAGAAGTCTGAACAATAAAAGAAGGCTATATACATTTCATAACTTAAAGAGCTTTATTTTTGTAAAACCAGCCATCACATTTACATTTCAGCCAGACTCCCCCCCAAAAAAAATCTATAGTCCTCAAAAATGAAATTGTGCACTAGTCTGCTGGCCCAAACTCACCCCCTACCTCTTGCAAATTATCAATCATCCATGAAACCGGCATCCTGCCCTCCTACAGTACTAATATCTGGATTATACCAATCAGTTCTTCTACTGATTATTGGCAATAACAATATCGTGGTACAAGAAAATAGAGGAAGGATTATCAAGGGACAAAATATTGAAAGGTAAGTGCACATAGGGAAGTAAAGATTTACTATTCCGAACCCCCATCTACGTACCATGAAGGTATATACCGCATAGGTACATATATGTGGAGTTAGGTATAGAAAATCTAGACTTACTTACCTGGTGATATTTGTTTCCCTAAATTTTGTCCTCGGTCTGTCCCACCATTTTTGTGTGTTTGATATTCGGGGTGTGCCATATCAGTCCTAAAATACTTCTATCACCACATCACAAAATAAAATTAGAAATCGACATGCAAGGGGTTGTTGTCCATTCTTCTTCTCAGGGGCTTTGTCTGCCCCAGCGGTGTTGGTAGACCCCCCTCTGAGGACTGATGGGGGAGGTCTGCTGCGAGGATGGGGTTGAACTGGAAATCCTTTAGTGTAGGGCACTTGTATGTGCTTCTGCTGCTGCTAACTATGCGACTTGTTCTTGAGCAACCTTGCAGGCGAAGAAGGCACAGATTGTGTTTGTTGTGCGGTCTATGGTACTATGATTAGCTCTTGCCCTGGACAAGCCTATATTACATTGGAACTGGGCCAGTCTCTGGTCTCCGCGCGTCTCATTGCAGACCTACATTAGTTGTGTTGGAGACGGACTGAGTTGGTTAAGTTGTCAACGATGGTGGTGAGACGTTCACTATCAACCACAACAGCAGCTGTGGATCCTTTGGAGATTTCTATCAAAGATCTATGCCCTGCATAGCTGATAGTTGTTGGGCTATCTGCTCATATGCCAGTATTATTTCCCTGTTGACTTGAGATGTAGGAACCGCAGCAGTTTGTGTGCGTGGTTCAGCAGCTGACCGTGCTCCTGGTTCAGCAGATGACCAAGCTTCCTCATGGCTGCTTCAGCCATGTTAATGTTGTTGTTGAATCAGTGCTTAATTTGTAAAAAAATAAGTGCCAGGGCTCTCGTCAGGAGGCCACTGCAGTTTCCACCACTCATTGCCCCAGCCATGCTGTCAATGATAGTAACAACACAACTACTGACCATCACACTCCTACAAGTGTGACATTTCAGACTATTTCAGGCCCCCAAAGCTATAAGAATGGCTT
Source organism: Triturus cristatus (assembly GCF_964204655.1). NCBI lineage: Eukaryota > Metazoa > Chordata > Amphibia > Caudata > Salamandridae > Triturus > Triturus cristatus. The sequence goes on along the minus strand of NC_140592.1, from coordinate 401,071,592 downwards.
GGGTGGTAGGTAATTGTCATTTTTAATGACTATAGCATTAATAACTAACTGTTGTTGTAGTCGTTTCTAAATTACCAAGACAGTGCCACCTTGTGGCAGGCTGTCCCATGCCCCAGTGCTGACAATTAAATGCCGGTGCTGAGCAACGGAAACCACCGCCTCAAATTAAGCACTGTGTTGAATTTCATAAAATATGCCAGTCTGGAGGCCATTGTGTTTTACAACATTAAATCAACATTTACCAACAATCTCTGCATTATGATGCAGCATACAAGCAAAGCGTTTTGTGCCACGCATATCTCCATTGTAAAAAAATGTGAAATTTTTTATGAGACCCCATCTATTCAAATACATAGCAAAATATCAAAGTAAATTTCACTTACCTGTTTCCTCAGCACCCCCGGCTTCTGATCAGCCTTCAAACCCCACAATAATGGTTAGATGGATGATACTTTTTGCAGCCCCATACCATGGTGAAAGTTCAAGTACCAGAGCTGATCCTGCTCCAGTGGTCATACCTATTATTTGAAAGGTCAAACAGATCGTTTGAAGTCCTGAGAATGTTTCTTACAGTCATCAACTGCGCATGGATGGGACGATAAAGCATGCACGTTCTGAATGATATTGCTCTAAGTCTGTGGATACCTTTGACTGTTTTTAGGTTGTAGCCTACCAGACAGCACAGCTATCTGGTTTGCTAATGACATCTTGGGGACATTTGGAAAGCTTCCCTGGGAATGTATTCCGCCTGTTGTTTACCAGTGGCTTTGTGGTTTGTAACTTACATTTCCTTGCTTTCTATTTGCTGGCTTTATTTGTTTTAGGCTGTCCAGCTCGAGTTCGTCCTTTCCCTTACCCAACCCCTATTTACTGTATTCATCTGATTTCTGTGAACTGGCCTTTAAATCTTGTTCTTATCTTCTCACATTTGCTGCCCATTCTAAGTTTGAGGTATAATGTCATGCTATGTCTTCCAGGGAGCTCGTTGTTTACTTTTCTTTTTCTGACTTCAAAGTGAGAGGATTTATGTGACAATCATGCTGGCTCTGGGGGAGTGCTGGAGGAAGGCTGTAGGATGTTATTTTTTTTAGCACACAACTAAACGTAAATGTCTGTAAATTAACTGTACTGATATTTCAGAATTAGAATAGCCCAAATGAAGCACATTATTCGGTTATTCTGAAGTGTGGTGGAAACAAATATTTGAAAACAATCTTAATAAATCAATACAGTAGGTGATGATATTTTCATACATTATTGCTTGTGCGCTGTATACTTTTATCCGTAAAACTGTATGACTGTATAAATGCAATGGGAATTTCAATTGACGATGTGTTGTCTGTAATGGAATTGTACTACCACACAAAGCATAATCCACTCTACGCAACTCCATTCGGCACCTCTCCACACTATGCCACGCCACACTGCATCACTGCACTTTACTCTGCACCACACCAACTCTACACCACTTCACTAAAAGCCTCTGCACACCACTCTACTCTATGCCAATGCACTCTGCCTCACACTACTCTACTATGCACCACTGTACTCTTCATCACTGCACTCTGCGCCACTCCACTCTATGCCACTCTACACTACAACACTGCATCCAAAGCCACTACACTGTACACCAATTCACTCTACTCTGTACCACTCCACTCCACTCTGCTCTACTCCACTCTGCTCCACTGCACTCTACTCTGCATCACTGCACTCTACATCAATGCGCTGTACACCACTTTACTCAAAGCCAATGCACTCTACGCCACTGCACTCTAAGCCAACTACTCTGCACCACTGCACTCTGTGCCACTATACTCTACCCTGAAACACTCTACACCACTATACTCTACTCTGCAACACCTTATGCCACTGCACTATATGCCACTGCACTCAAGGCCATTGTACTTTAAGCCACTCTATTCTACTCTGAGCCACTGTACTTTATGCTACTGCTCTCTACCCCTCTCACACCAAATCACTCTAGGCCACTCTACTATACACCACTGCAATTTATGACAGTCTACTCTGCAATACTGCACTTGCCACTGTCCTGTACTCTGCACAATGGTATGACAATGCAGGCTATGCCACTACACTCTATGCTGCTTCACTCAACCCTGCACCACTCCACTCTACTCAGCACCACACTACGCCACTCTACTCTGCAAGATTACACTCTCGGCCACTGAACCCTATGCCACTCTTATATGCACCACTACATTCTATGCCACTACAATGTATTCTGCACCACTCTACACCACTCTACACCACTCTACTGCACTCTGCACCAATTCACTGCATGCCACTACACTCTCGCCCACTCTACTCTGCACCACTGCACTCTACATCACTGCACTCTACTATTAAAGAATCTAGTCTACGCCACTGCACTCTATACTATATACCACTCTATTCCATTCTGTGCTATTCCACTCTACGGCACTGAAATCTACCCTGTGCCACTCAACTCCACTCTATTCTACGCCACTGCTCTCTACTCCACTGCACTCCACGCCAATACACTCTACACCCCTTAACTCAAAACTAATACACTCTATGCCACTGCACTCTACGCTAATCTACTCTACACCATTGCACTCCATGTCACTTTATTCTTCCCCACTCTACTCCACTGCACTCTACACCAAGGCACTCTATGCCACTCTAGCCTACACCACTGCACTCTACAATGCTCTACTCTGCAACACTGCACACTCCGCCACTGAATTCTCTGCCACTGAATGTTTTGCCACTCTACTCTGCACCACTGCACCCCTGTACTCTGTGCCATTCCATGCCAATGCCCTCTACACCACTCCACTCTACACCACTTCACTCTAATACACTCTAATCTAATGTGCCCCACTTTACTCCACTCTATTATGGACCGCTGCACTCTTTGTCACTGCACTGTACACCACTCCAGTCTAGTCAACTCCACTCTACTTCTCCAATCCATTCTACGCCACTCTACTCTGCGACAATGAACTCTATACCAATGGACTTTATGCCACTACTCAATGCCACTTCTCTCAACTTTGCACCACTCCCCCCTGAACCACTTCACTCAACTCTGAAATAGTCTACTCTACACCACTGCACTCTATGCCACTATACCCTGCTGTGCAACACCCTATGTGACTGCAATTTACACTTCACCACTCTTCTCTAAGTCACTGCACTCTAGGCCATTCTACTCTATGTCACTGAAGTCTACACCAATGCATTCTACACCACTTTGCTCAAAACCAATGAACTCTAAGCCACCACACTCTGCGCCAAACTATTCTGCACCACTGTACTTTATGCCACTTCACTCTAGATCACTCTACTCCACTCTATGACACTCCCGTTTTATGGCACTAAACTCTAGGATATGGCACTCTATGCCACTCTACTCCATTAAACTCCACTCCACTCTACTCCACTCTACTCCACTCTACTCCACTCCACTCTACAACACTCTGCTCCACTCAATACCAAGGTACAACACTGCTCCACTCTAAGACACTCCATGCAGCTTCCTCTATGCCACTCCATGCCACTTTACTCCACTCTATTTTATGACACACTACTCCACTCTTTACCATTCCACGCTATGCCACTCCACTCTCTGCCACTCCACTCTTTGCCACTCCGCTCTGCTCTACGCCACTCAACTCTACAACACTCTATGCCACTCAACTCTCCTACACTTCTCCACTCTACAATCATCTACTCCGCTCAATGCCACTGTACTCTAGAACACTATACTCCACTCAAAGCAACACCCTCTACACCACTCCCCGACACTCTTTGCCACTCCACTCTGCGACTCTCTACTCCACCCTGACACTCTACTACACTCTATGCTCTGACACTTTACTCCTTGCACAACACTCTACACAACTCAATGCCACTCCAGTTCACTCCACTTCATGCTACTAAACTCTATGCCACTTCACGCTACTCCATAACACTCCACTCTACTCTAGTCCACTTTACGACACTCCACTCTACTCCTCTCTTCTTTACCCCACTAACCTTTAGCAATTCTGAACAGCAGCCACGCTGGTGTACAACATGGATAAAACATATTAGCAAAGCCAATACCTCTTGCATGGGTGAGACCTATTGGCTTTGCCAATGCTTGTTTGACACAAGAAGGCCCCACGAGCCTGGGTTCTTTCTTCCCTGCCTCCTCAGTTAAAGCCTGTAGTTCATTATCACCAAATTTGAATTTTCTCGGTAGCTATACTGTGCAGTTAAAATATTTTGATAATTAGATCCCTTTATGTTGCAAGAGTGGAACTAAATACGGTTTTCAAAACTGGCAGCCACTGGCAAACACGGTGTCTAAAAATTACTCAAGAGGTGGTGAAGGTTCAGGATTTCCTAGATAGGCAGTTCAGATATTTATGGCCAAGTGTCCTCACAAAAATCTGGCACTGTTTTTAATAATGACTAACACCCTAAGTATATAAATGCAATATGCTGTTTACACATGTATTTCGTGCACGTGCTATATTCCTGGACCCGGTAATATTACACCCTTTATTTCCAGATTTGTGCCTTTTCCAGGTACGGAAATCCCACGCATACACAAAATACGCACGTGAACAGGAAATGCATCACATGAAGTGTCCTTTATCCCAGCTTTCTTCAGGTCTTGATACTTCCTGATAACACTTACACATGTGCCCTGCTGTTACAGATTAACAAGCCATTTCAACAAGCAGTACTCCATGTTGGTGGTAGAAAATCCAGTGCCATCTTGCAATCATAAGAGCCATTCAAACACGTAAATACAGCAGAAAGAAACCAGGCATCAGAAACATTCACTTAAAGGGAACTTCAGGCCCTTGATGATGCTGTTATGTATGGCTCAGTCTCCACACTTGATGGCCACCTAATGGACAACACAAGTGGCAAGATATTTGGCCAGATGTGGAAGTCAGCCATAAACCAACTTAATAAAGTTGGAAGGTGCACCAGTAAGAAGTCCAGGTCCAAACAATATCTTTGAAATATTCTTTTAATTTTCTTGTAAAAAAGACTCGCAGCCAACGCGTTTCGTTCCACACTGGAACTTCTTCAAGGCAAAAGCAGGCTTCCGTTAGACAAACAACGTAGTTAAGGATGCAACGTAATGGTGTCCCGCACGTGTGAAGAGTATATATTCACAAACAGTAATCAGATGGTAAGTATATCAATAGTAAGGATATAATATGGCTTCGTCTTATACTAAAGTTCAGAACAGGAAGAGTCACCACAACAGCATATGTAGCTTTAGAATGCAGGTGACCAAAGTAACGGCTCCGTAATACGAGCACACAAGTATCAAGGATTCCAATATTCAAAAGCAGGCTTCCGTTAGACAAACAACGTAGTTAAGGATGCAACGTAATGGTGTCCCGCACGTGTGAAGAGTATATATTCACAAACAGTAATCAGATGGTAAGTATATCAATAGTAAGGATATAATATGGTTATACGTTCTGAGGACGGGTTGGGGACTTTGGAGTTCAAGAATATTGGAATCCTTGATACTTGTGTGCTCGTATTACGGAGCCGTTACTTTGGTCACCTGCATTCTAAAGCTACATATGCTGTCGTGGTGACTCTTCCGGTTCTGAACTTTAATATAAGACGAAGCCATATTATATCCTTACTATTGATATACTTACCATCTGATTACTGTTTGTGAATATATACTCTTCACACGTGGGGAACACCATTACGTTGCATCCTTAACTACGTTGTTTGTCTAACGGAAGCCTGCTTTTGAATATTGGAATCCTTGATACTTGTGTGCTCGTATTACGGAGCCGTTACTTTGGTCACCTGCATTCTAAAGCTACATATGCTGTCGTGGTGACTCTTCCTGTTCTGAACTTTAATATAAGACGAAGCCATATTATATCCTTACTATTGATATACTTACCATCTGGTTACTGTTTGTGAATATATACTCTTCACACGTGCGGGACACCATTACGTTGCATCCTTAACTACGTTGTTTGTCTAACGGAAGCCTGCTTTTGCCTTGAAGAAGTTCCAGTGTGGAACGAAACGCGTTGGCTGCGAGTCTTTTTTACAAGAAAATTAAAAGAATATTTCAAAGATATTGTTTGGACCTGGACTTCTTACTGGTGCACCTTCCTCTTTTGCCTTTCTTTCATATAACTGGTCTACAGCGGAGTCGATCTACGGCGTGCTCCAGGAAGATTTGTGCACAGGAACTGAACTTTTAACTAAAAATTTGGGATTTGAAGTGCTTAACTTATGGTCAGCCGTAGCTTGTTTTTTTTGCATAAAACTTAATAAAGTTGCAGTATACACAAGAACTGTGATTGATTTGTAAAAAAAAGAAAGATTCAGCTAGGTGAAACAAGGACCTCATGTCGAAGCACCAGGAAGAAAGTCGTGTCACAGATGACAATGTAACTCTTGTGTTGAAGATGAAGCCTGTAAGAAGAGACTGAACGTCATCAGACTTCTGAGCAGCAGAAATGAGAAACTTGAGCTGATGAAGCAGAAGTGGAAATTTGAAGAGGGTAAGCAAATGACATCTTATACCACTACCTACATAATTAATTTAATATTCAACTGTACACACTCCAATAAAATGCTAATGTTCATTGTCGGTGTGTTTTACACATTTGAAATCACAAATGTCACTAGAGCCAACCATGTTGTCTTCCCTCATGGTTATGGTAAGAAAAAATTGATTTACATTCATTGATTGTACGTAGCATAATATAATAAGGGCCGGTCTAATGAAAGATCCGTGTAAATAAATGTAGACAAACATTACCAACTTGGTTACTACTGAAATATAAATAGTGTTAACTTGCAACATGTACAGATTATGGGCCTTTATTATGAGATGCCATATGCCTCAATAAGTAGTGGTTTTTCTGAGAATTTTGTGATCATTTGAGAACTGCCAACTGTTAATGTGAAACACCAAGAGAAACAAGCACTGGCAAAACTAATAGCTCTGGCCTTGGCTACAGAGCTGTTGGCTTTGCCAAAGGCTTGTTTCCTTTGCTGTAGTGCCATATAATTTTAACAGTCCAAGATGGACAACACAATTGGCAGCCATGTGTCAGCTATCTTGAGAGGGTAAAGAATGGAAAAAGCATTCTGAATTGGACATATGAGTGCGGACGTGCTGGCAGTCACTTAATGCAATAACATTCAAAGTTGGCCACCAGTGCATTTGCTCCTAACCACACTAATAGGTAGCCATCCCAGAATTTCTTTTGTCAAAGTCAGTCTCAGCGTTCTATTCAGTATTCATACTTTTGAGATCAATAAATGAGTTGGATAGCAATATATAGTCATTATTCTGCTGTTAGATGCCCCAAGAATTGAACATTCACTTTACAAATAAACCTGATTTCCTAAAACGCAGATACTTTGGGGCTCATTACGATGTTGGTCGGAAAGCCTCAGATCGACACCGGCTCGGACTTAGGACCGACCGACAAGCGGTCTACGGTTCCAACTGCTCGATTAAGATGCAACCGAACACTGTTCGGTCAGATTCCCATTGTTCCCTATGGGCGTGTGTGTGTAAAACTCTGCAACCTATGGTGTCTGCCACACAGTGCAGGGTTTTACAGGAGACTACCTTAGGTACCCCCTCAGCCAGCAACCGTAGGCCCTGGGGGCAAGGGGACCCTGCCTGGGGCCCCCAAAGTCACTATTCGACAGCCTTTCCATGTTGGAAAGCCCAGCACGGAGAGGCTGTCCGAATCCAACCTCGTAATACCAATGGTGGAAATGCCATCCATAGGGGGGTTACGTGCGGTTCCAACTGACATGAATACTCCGAGAGCCGGTCGGAACCAAGCCGGAATGACCGGCCAGTGTACACTATGACCGCCAACATCGTAATCAGGTGGTCGGACCTTAACCGACCGATTCAGTCGGGAGTGCTCCGACAGGTTGGGGAAGCTTCCGACTGTCGGTCGGAGGTTTTCCGACTGACATCTTAATGAGCTCCAATGTGTGTAGTGTAGCTTTGCCATTACCTTCTTATGGATTGTGAAATACCGCTAGAAAAGCAAATGTCTCTGCCTTTAAGATGCTAATGGGTGCAAACAGCATTGTGCATTCTGATATTAACATGCTTTAGCACATTAAAGCCAGATCTACTGACTTTGATATCTGTACTTCACACACCATAGAAAAGACACAAAGGAAGCTACACTACATTATATAGCAGAAATAGAATTTACAGCAATACAATGTATCTCTGTGCTTCTCTCTGCACTGGCACACAATTGGCTGCCTAGCGCCAACGCAGGCACCCTGATGCAAGGTTGCCTGCATTGCAGGGATGATTGTTTTTGTGCAGGAAGGGACACCTTCCTGCCCGCAAAACAAGAATTTACGGTGTTTTTCTCCTATGTGTGCCTCAAAATGCAGCACATATAGAAAGAGCAAAAAACATGGAGAAATAAAGGTATGTCTCCTCCTTGTGCCACTTCAACGCCTCCCCTGGGGAGGCACTAGAATCTGACGCATTCACAGTTTTACGAAACCTTATAAATCTGGGAATGCGTCAGATTCCATGGGTGTTGCACGGGAACAGTAGCAAAACACTAATTAGCGAAAACAATAAAATGAGAAATGCAAAAGCCCTATTTCAGCTGATTAAAATGTTCGACCGAGCTATCCCTTCAAACGCTTTAGGAGCAATGACAGCAGGAAAAGGAGAAACAAATAAACACAAAAAATAAATGTATGTGCACTCTAAAGATATTTCACCTTATGTCGAAATCGAAATGAAATTTACTACCCGTCTTTGCTTTTTTGTGAGATGGCATTATAAATTGCTGAGAGAAAAACATGCATTTACTGATTACAGTGCTGACATTTAACATCATTACAATCACATCCATACTTAATATAAATATTTTTAATACAACATGATTTGTTGAAGATTATTGGTAATAGGCTGTATGATATTATAAAGGTATATAATGTTTGTTTTACTTAATGACTAATTGAAAATAAATGTAACGCCTCTTAGTGGTGTCACTTTGTAAATAACAGCTTCTTTTGCTTTATATAAAAAGAAAGGCTAGTACTATGAATGAGAGAAGAGAAGACGAAGGCCATGGTTGTGGTAAAGGTCCCTGTCAATTTAATGTAAGCAAGCATCGAGTGCCAACAAAGTGTGAACTATTGGAGCCTTCACAGGGCAGGTTTCCAAATAGAATAGTCATTGGTGTTGTCTTTGAAGTACTTGACCGTACATTTAAGCATTGGCAGGTCGTGAACAGGAAGGAATTCTAGATAAAGAGTCTGTGTGGATCCAAAAGCTACAGTGTGTTCCTTTTCCATTCACAGTTTGGGTCAATGCTGCCAGAAGTGCAGTGCACTAGCCTCAACAGTTAATATGCTGTGACCAAAGGTAAGGGAAGTGATGCAATGCCACCATGTTTGCATATACCGTGTAAATGCATGCGTCATGAAATAGCAGTAGCACTCACCTTTCAATAAACTTTATTTACTTCAGCTATAGCTTTATATAAATGAAATATAATAAACACAAGTGAATACATTAAATGAATAAATGTTAGAAACCTATGTTAGTGTTTACATGGACAAAGCGCAAAACCATAGCTTTAGGAGAATCATTATTTATACTCCTTTATGGCATCTTGTCCAGAGACTCCATTGACTGTATGGATATATGTAAGCATAAGGCATTTCTGTAGTTCAAGTCTAGCCAAAAGGCTGAGAAGCACTGTACTTTGTCAAAGACAAGCATACAGTCAACGAGTAATAGGAGGGGAAGTTGGGTTGTGGACTATCAATGCATTGTGATGTAGTGCTCTTTTAAGAGGTGACTGTTCAACTCTTTCCTAAATTGGAGCCACGTTGGGGCATTCCTGATGGATATGGGTAAGTTGTTCCAGATCCAGACACTTCTTAGTCTACTGTCTGATGGTGTCCTGGCTGCGGGTGTGCCAGGAACCACCAGAGATGGTGAGCTTGTCTGCGACATATGTGGGGGTTGCTGGTCATGATGGCTTTTTAAATGATGCAACTGGTTTTGTAGATGGCATGAGTCAGCAAAGGGAGCCAATGGAGTCCAATCAGGATTGGGGTGACGTGATCATATTTCATCAGGCCATGGATGAGAAGATCTGCAGTCAAGCGTCTCCAACAAGTAGCTACTGATAGCTCTCGAGCTATCTGTAAGTAGCTCTCTTATGTGCAGCCCACCCTACTAAATGAAAGGCTATTGCTTGGAATAATTAACATATGTCTACCAACAGTGTGTATTCAAGATGAAATAGTGTGTGCTTTCAGAGCTCGCATGATGATTTTTCGAGAAAAATGGTTGAATTTCCAAAATATATCTTAAACCCCAAGTTGATAAAAAACAGCTCTTGCTTTACTACTGGCCACCCAGCTTGATACATTGAGGTAGTCATCGCTCGCCATCTTGCATGGGGTGGCCACTAATATAATGTTGCCTATACAACAATACAACACTACTAATATTGGTAGCTCAGCATGATTTTTACTTAACATTAGTAGCTCTTATTACAGAAAAGGATGGAGATCCCTGCCCCTAAGTAGTGCCAGTGTGGAGTATGGGAGATTGTGCAGTAGGGTATTAACACCATCCAATTGCAAGAGTACAAGGGCTTGAACAGCAATTCTGAAGCCAATTTCTGAAAGAAACAGGTTGACTTTCTTCAGGAAAAAAAGATGGCTCCAGCTGTCTTTGTGTTTTTTGGAAATGTATTAAATTGAATTTTATTACATTTGCATAGTTACTTAAAACCATTGCAATGCAAATTTCAGATAATACAATAAAATCATGATGAGATAATAATTACAGACGTGCAAAATTCATGTATCCTTAAAAGCTTAAAACAGTTAAAATACTATCAAATACAAATTTCTTTGTTCTCCATACACATAGCTCTCAATGTAACTTATGCGTTCTGCCCGGCTTCATTACTCTGTCTGGGCAGTGCTATTATCCAAAAGGGGACGTTATTGAGAGTCCAGTCCAAGTGCTTATATGGAGGTTTCCCAAGTCAACCATATCGTGGTAGTCTCATGTCATAGTTAAAAGAGTGCACACAGTAGTTGCGGCTTCCCCTTAGCCTAGGTGGAATTTAGGCTTTCAATGGCGTTTTTTTCTCGGCTGCATCTAGGAATCCCACTAGTCTACAGTTTAATTGAGGTGTTACTGGGTCAAAGCATGCCAAAACTGATTTTCTCCTTGAGCAAATATTCCTTTGGTTTAGGGGGACTCTTAGCAGCTGTCTCCTTTCCTGTATCAGCTCCTTACAGGAGCATGATAAATGGGTAATGTCGCCCTGGCCATTTTTGTACAGACTAAAAGATGTTCGAGATGGCTCCCTCTTCAATGGTGGAAGGTTCTGAGTGCACGGGATCAAGCCATGGCGAAGTTTTAAGAATTTTAATTTCTGTGATTTCGGATAGCCCAGATTAAAATATATTTTTGAGGGGCCAAGACTTTGTAATTGTTTACAGTCATCCAGGCATGCGATCTTGCTCAAAAAGCTGCTTTGTCCTCCACCAACGCCAATTTTTTCAAGGATTTCCACACTAATTTCTTGAAAGCTGAATGCTGGATCTGCGTGTTCCAAAGGGCCAAGAGTCCAGTGCATGCTAGAGCCTCCTGAAGATAGCTTCTTGCAGGAGAATCCTCCCTCTGCTGAAGATCTTGCCATAGAAGCTGATTTAGAGTTTTGGGGGCCGATAGTCTAATTTTGTTCCAGCAGTTGATATATGCATCGTATCTGGCCCATGATTGCTTCAGTAGGCCGAATTCCAGCCTAATTTGCACCGGAGAAGTGTAGTTTGGAAGGTTAAACGTGGTTCTGTATGCTTTTACGAAGGTTGTGTCCAACAGTTTTGCATCTCTCCCTCTTAAGGCTTCACTACCATAAGTAATTGTGGGTAGAATTTCGGCCTGTGCTACTTTTAGTAGGGGACTTAATGTTGCGCCCAGTAGTTTAGATGTTATGCTTTTCGTGGTTAATGCTAGCACCAACCCCTTTCTTTTAATCTCCTCTAGGTGTCGGGCAAATATTCCTTCTTTGTCAATGTAAACACCTAGGTACTTATAGACTCCTGCTGAGTCTATTCGTGGGCCGCCCAGCTGCCAGCTTTGATTTGCCTTCCTTTTGGTGTTAATTGACATAGTTATAGTTTTCTTTAAGTTGATTGACAGTTTGTTTGCTTCAGCGTAGTCCTGCATGCTGTTGAGAAGATGTTGCAAGCCTACTACTGTGTGGTTGAGCAAGATTACGTTGTCCTCGTAAAGGAGATTGGACAGACTTGTGCCCCCCCATCCTGGGTGTGTGAGAGTTGCTGGTGTTGAGTATTTGCGGAAGGTCTGCCATGAATAAGTTGAATAACATGGGTGACAGCACATAGCCTTGTTTGAGGCCCATCGTTATTTTTACTTTCCTTGTCAAATGTGTCCCTGTGCCAAGTTTGACCTGTACCCAGGTATCGGTATGGAGGAGCATTATAATTTTTAAGAGAGCAATTGGGATCCCCCAGGTTGCCAGCTTCGCCCATAGTCTTGATCTGTCCACATTGTCGAAGGCGGCCATAAATTGATAAAACAAAGGTGCAGCTGCATTTTCTTCGAAATTGTGGCGTCTATGAGCAGGGATAATGTCAAAATGATCGTTGTTGTGCCAGTTTTCTTACGAAAGCCTGTCTGATGTAGTGGAATTATTTAATTTGTGTCCGCACAGGCTGTAAGCTCTTCCAACAACGTGCCCGCAAAATATTTAGCCTCATTATCAATTAGTGCCACCAGCCGATAATTGCCGGGCGAAGCCTTGTTGCCACTTTTGTGGATAGGAACGATCGTGGAGCCTTTCCATGAATCAGGGATGACGCCCCGTTGTCTCACTTCCAGGAATATTGGATGAAGTATTCTTGCTCACTCTGTCGCCCTCTGTTTAAACAGAGCGGGCGGGATTCCATTCGGGCCTGGTGCCCCTTCCTTTCTTCCCTTTGAGATCTGCTGCTTAATTAACAGATGTGCAGCTTCGTCTGATGTTTCCTCCAGAAGTTGATTTGCGTTTGAGGATATATTTGAGACTCTGTCGTTTATTAGATTAGCCGCATCGCGGTCAGTTGGAGCTGCCCTGCTTTGGTCCTGGTGAAGGGAGCCTGCTGTAAAGTCGTTGAAGTGGGTGTGCAGATAATTGGCCCAGGTTTCCTCTAATATGTGAGATTGAATTCCCCCAAGTTGTAGGTTAATGATTGTATTCACCATTTTCCAGAAACGGGCGCTGTCATTTTGTTTTATGTTTTGAAGAAGTTTGGCCCAGGTGTCATCTTCATGGTTTTTGTTGATGCCCCATTTCAACTTCTTTAGATTAATTCTTTGTTGATGCAAAGAGAAGAGTAGCAAGAGGTTCCCAGGATCATGGCTCAAGGATCTTATTTAGCTGTTTATAGTTCTTTTGGGGCTTTTAATTTGCACGCCTTGTGCTGCAGTTAACCTTTTCGCGTGCACGAATGGCAGAGCGTGCTTCATTTTTATTTGCGACGTGTGTAGTTCACTGAGCGTCTTGGTGAAGCGTTCCCATATTTGAATGTAGTCATATTGGTTGGATATGAGAGTATGAGATTCAATGCCGATTCTGACAGGGATTCGATGTTATTTACCGTGAATTTAATTCTCTTGTAGTCTGACGTATAGATGGTGCCCAAGACTGAGGCAAACTGAATACCAGAGGGAACAGTTGTGGCTAAAGTTATTTCTTGTGGGCGATGATCACTATCTCCCTTGTCCCCCATTCTGAAATTGATGATAAATGAAAATGTGTTCTTTGAAGGTGCAATTGTATCCAGGGAGAATCCAAGCGACTTTGCTTTCTATGAAAGTTGTAGTTCGAAGCAGTCAGGGGTCATTGAGTCGGGTTTGCACTGCATCTTGTTGTTCTTGGCAAATGACAGGAATTTGGATTTGGTTGGGCTGCTGGTAGGCTCTGAGCAACTAGGTCTGGCAGATGCACAAGCAGTATTGAGGTGTTGAATGACTGAAGCAGAGGAGGCTTTCAAGTAGAGTTATGTATCATCATCAGACTGGTGACTCTTGATGCTGTTATCTGTGAGTAGAGCGCAAAGCAGCTCTATGGAAAGGTTGATGGTAACAGTAGACTGCTGTCACTATCAGCTGTGGAGTCCCTAGGGGGAAGTGGGCTGACCCCTTGCCCTCTGCTGTAAAGGGCAAAATGTGAATGACACCATAATAGAACAATGGATGAAGAGGGCTGAATGAAAGACCCTCAATGTATGAATGTATGTATGTATGTATGTATGTATGTATGTATGTATGTATGTATGTATGTATGTATGTATGTATGTATGTATGTATGTATGTATGTATGTATGTATGCATATATATGTGAGAAAGTGGCTCTGTATATACTGTTCCTAAATAGGTACAGGGTGTACAGAGTCCACAGTCCCCAGAGGTTTGACAGAGGCTAAAGTTAGATATTACCTTACTCTCTAAAGTGGTAGCTTGGTCGAGCAGTCAGGCAGTATCAGAGGACAGTGTAAAGCATTTGTTGCACACACTTAGCCAGTAAATGGTCTCACACACCCAACAACTGAACTCTAGGCCAATGGTTTATCTATAAAAAATATATGCTTGTTTTATTTTAGAACTAACAATAGGCATTAAAATATACTTTCTCAGAATGAGATGCTTTATATAAATACTTTTGCAATATGCAATTGACTTTTGTAGACAGTTACAAGTGGTTGCAATAGGCAACACAATTCTAAACACAATAATGCATTGAGTTCAATGGAAGTTTCAAGTTATTTGCCACAGATTACTTTTAGGATTACTTTTGGAATTCCAGGACTGGATCCTAGATTCAGTCCTGGGTCAGTACTTGGAATCAAGTGATAAAAGTCGACTTAATTACTGTGATGATTTGTAGACAATATTTAGCTATTTTAAAAATTGACAAAATATTTCATAGAAAACAGTCAATGATTCCCTATGGCAGAAAATTCAAGTTGCAGGTATAGTAGGTACTCGTTACTTTTGTAATCCAGTACTGGATGCCTAGACTCAGTACTGGGACCTTTATCCAAAACAGGTAAGTAATTACGTTTTCAGATATTATACGATTTTTAAAGAATATTTGAAGATTGCAGAAATTGACAGTAGAAATTTCACAAAAAAACAGTCATTGATTTCCTATGGAAGAAAATTGGGCTACTGGTAAGTACAGTTGTAAGTATTTTTCAGAGTCAGTGCTGGGCACCAAGATCTAGCACTGGGAGCTCACCTAAGAGCAGGTGAGTATTTTCATTTTCGTTACTCGGCTGATGTTTGGTGAATATTTTAAGTTTTGAAAAGTCCACACAAATTTCAGGAAAAGCCAGTCAATGTTACGCTATGGAGAAAATTGAGTTATCGGTTTAAAGGTAAGTACTCGACTGGCAGAGTTAAGGTTCTGGGCACAGACTCAGGGGTCTCCCAGGGTCAGGTAGGTACAGTTGGTTCACCCTCAGCAGCACAAGGGCGGCCGGGTGCAGAGAGAGTTAGGCCCAATGTTATCCTATGAGAGGTAGGGGGGCTTTGGTTGGTGGCTGCTGACTAGCAGGCCAGGCGGCTGTGGGAGCTGGGCTCCTGGTCACTTACTCAGGGCAAGTGGGGAAGTAGATAGGTGTAGAGGTTGCACTGCCAGGGCCACTCGGGCGGCTGGGTGCAGGGTGCTTGTGAGCCTTCGGGCGCTCAATTGATTTCAATGGGAAATCTCCGGTTTAGAAAAAGACTGCAAGCTCGGGGACGAAGATTCTTCAGGTGCCACCACCACTTCGAGAGGTAAGTTGGGTAGTTGGAGGATAGGAAGGTACCCCGGGATTGGGCACAGGGGGCCGCGGGGCGCCGGGGGCATGGGTGCCTTTTGGTGTCGGGAAATCTTACCCTCTGGTGATCGCAGTTGGCGGGGGCACCTTGATCTGAGGCTGCAGGCTTCTTCAGGAGTGTCGAGGGAGGTCCTTGGGTGCCGGACTCGGGGTCACAGTCGCTGTGGGGTCGTCCTCGTGGTCTTTCTTCACTTCGGCACAGGCCAGGCTTGGCTGGTGCACAGTGTGCTGGGTTCGCGGTTCCGGGCTGCTGCCAGGGATTAGAAGTAGATTTTGAGTAGAGCCTCTACTCATGGGAGTCCCAGGGGTTTAGATTCAAAAGGTAGCCAGGTCCTCCGGGGTTTGTGAGCTTGCTGGCCACAAGAGATGCCGGGTTGGAGCAGGAGCAGGTTCGAGGGTCGACAGGCTGGTAGGTCTGGGGCCAAAGCAGTTGGTGTCTTCCTCTTTTTAGCAGCTGCAGGGCAGGTCTTCTTTCTTCTAGCTCTTCTTCGGATTTTGGAATCTGGAATCTGGGGAAGGAAGGTTCAGGGTGCCCCTAAATACTAGATTTAGGGGCGTTACAGGTAGGTGAAGGGCAGGGACCAATGGGTCCCTGTCCTGGGGTGGGTACACCCCCTATCCTGCCTCTCTCCTGTGGGAGGGGGGCAGGAGCCTAATCCTTATTGGGCAGGGCTTCCCATCTTCAAGATGGCGAGAGCCCGGGGATGTGCTTCACCTCGCCTCCCTCACCTGTGGGGTGGGGTTGGCAGGTTGGCACATCCCCTGTCCTTATTTGGGGTTTTTGGCTAAGCTTCCCGCCAGAGTGGGGGGTTGCAGTGGCCTGGGGAAGCTCACAGAGGCGGCATGCCTTTGAAGCTTCCCCCTGCCCATCCTGGGGGAGGAGATTTAGCACATCGCCCAGGATGTGAATTGTTTCAGACCCAGGAGAGCAGGGGCTCTCCTACCCAGGGGCCCAGCAACATGTCTGCTGTGTGGCAGCGTAGGCAGCCTCAGAACAGACGTGGATTGTAGGTTAGGTTTCAGGGGGCCTCTCTAAGATGCCCTCTGTGGTGCTTGGTACATTAAATCCCACACTGGCATCAGTGTGGATTTAATGTGCTGAGCAGTTTGATACCAAACTTCTCAGTCTTCAGTGATGCCTTTATGGTGCTGTGGAGTTCGTGTTTGACAAGCTCTCAGCACCATGTACTCTAAATGGCAGCACTGCACTTACAGGGCCCAGGAATGGACCTGGGTACTGTAGGGGCACAGGGCTCCTGTCTCTGTGCCCACACCACTGGCATAGGGCACCCAGCTAGAGGGGTGGCTGATGTATGCCAGGGCAGTGTAGGTTGTGGGCATGGCACACAGGGATGTGTGCCATGTCGTCTCTCTGTTTTGTCTTGTACCCAGTCACTCAGCCTGCCAGGGCAGTGTGTGTGTGTTAGGGTACAGGGCCTCTAAGGGTAGCACAATGAGTGCTGCAGCCCTTAGAAGCCTTCCCTGGTCACAAGGCCCTGGGTACCTAGGGTACCACTTACCAGGGGCTGACATGTGGCCAGGGTTTGCCAATTTGGTTTTGTGGTTTTTGTTTAGGGAAGGAACATAAGCCCTGGGCACCTGATTGGCAGGAGTCCAGGACACACTCCGTCAAAGTACATTCAGCAATTCAGCAAAAAGTGGGGGCATACCATGCAAGAAAGATGGCACTTTCTCACAATATATATGTAAGAATTCTTGTGAAAGCAAAAGGTCTTGGCTAATGCCAGATCTAAAACAAGGAAAAAGCAGTATTGCTCTACCTGTTAAGATCAAAAACACTAAAACTCAATGTTATTCCACGTTGCACCAATAAACAGATTTTTGCAGAACAATTGTGGTGCAGGCCTAAACATCAAATACAGTGAGATGATGAGATACACTTATCAACATCGCTTTGTGAGGAGCATGAAGTTTGGCTTAGAGTGTATGACACAGCTATTACTCATCACAATGAGATAAGTAATGTTATCTGTCAATAAATTTACCTTTGTTAAAAAGACCATATTCATCATATGGAAGGCATGTTGAGTCTGTAATTGCGCTGATAAGTAATAAACCTATATACAATATTGCAGTGACATCATTGAGGAGGGTCAGCAAGAGGTGCAGGCCTTCACCAGTCACAGTGAACCATGCACAAAACGTGAGAGGAGGAAGCTTATGAGATCAAATACCACGGCTTCCATTTACCTGACAAACTCACCTGCTACTACCCCCACAATGGAAATATAGCATACTGAACTCTTGGCACAATCTTGGCTATTCTAGTTGTCATCATTTTTATTTGACATAGGAATTCAGGCGCATATGTTAGTGTAGCTTAGAGTGATAGATTAGTGTTTGTTGTGATTATGATGAAATTACAGGTTTTGATTTAAGGGGTATATTTTAGTATAGGTTATTTGCATATTTTTGGGTTCCTTATATTTAAGGCTTAAGTTAGTGAATACTCTCTTTATTGACAGATAGAACATGGTAGTTGATCGATAAATACAACTTAGAAACTCAACGTACACAAATTTATCATACACACTGCAATACATTACTAGAAGAATCATCAGTTATAGACAACTTTTAAAACAATAAAACATCTGGATAAAAGTCACTAACAAATTCCTCATAGATATTCGTCAGGTGCAACTAAAAAATAAAAGTGGACATATAATGACCTGCATCAGCTACTCAACAACCATGGACTTCAAACCAAGACTGGTAAAAAGGAGGAATAAAATAAGCACAAGTGCAAACATTTAATCAACTTAATCATACAAAGGGCGGCACTTATTTTTGGCTAATCAGCCATGCAGAATATAAGAATTTAGAGACTGCAATCATGATCAGCCTAGTAGAGTCACATTTAAAAATTCTGAAAGCGTTTGCATGATTCATCAAACTCTAAAGACGGCACATAGGTACCATCCACCTAGCTCTTGGTTTAGAATATTTTGTACACAAAAATAATAAGTGCTCTTCAATCTAATCGGCACTTTCACATGTAGGACACAAGGTGGACTGTTTCTGCGATGATGACCATGTTGAAGTAAGTACAGCAAATGGCAGGATGCCATACATAAATTGCAGGAAGAGCGAACATGCACGCACAGGGCGGATGAAATCCAAATAATCCTCTGCCTTGGGCACGTTGATGGACAAAATGAAAGACTTAATGCAGCTACCCATGTGGCTAGATAGTTCAATGCCAGAGAGAATTTGATTCAAGAACCTGACTTAACAACAGGAGCCACCAAGGTTGGAAAGGAGGAAAGCTCTTTTCAATAATTACCCAACCCCAAGTCATATAGAACTTTTTTAACATACACCGACCACTGAATCTTCTTGGTAATATGCAAGCTCAAGATGTCAGTAAGGCCATCTCTGTATGATTTCAGTTTCTTCAGTAAACCATATATTAGGATAGGCCTAAATCTACCCTGCTCTGAAAAGGCTGGAGATTGGAATCTAGCACAAGGGGTCTTTTGGGGGTACCTCACCCCATACATACAAAAGCTCTTATAAAGTTGTTCTCGTCGACTCCCAGGAAACCTGAGGAACAGTGGCCCCAAAACTCCGCACCATACAAGGCTGCACTCCTAATTTGGGCCTTGTATAACTCTACTGCTGGGAGGATAGGATGCCAGGAGGCCTTCTTGGCAAATATGAGGATAGCTGGAGCCAGATGTTTTATCAAAAGTGAGCTCTTAGAGATCGGGGGGGGGGCACGATCCAGAGTCTAATAAGCACATTCCCAGGTACTCAAATTCCTTAACCCTCTTCAAGAATTCCTTCCAAAAGTTGACACTATCTCTAATCCATTTCCCTTTACAATAGGTCATCTGCTTTGTTTCAAGGGTTTCGATTTCCAGTCTGTATATGTCTTAGAGAGAAGAAAGGTATCATCTGCAAAAAAAATGGGCCAGAACCCTCTAACCAACTTAGATCAGGGAGTCGTTTGCACAGTATGTCAAGAACTCAACACAATTGTTGATGCATGGGAGAAAAAGATTTGGGGCTAGAACAAGCAAATTTCTTCAGAAACCTACTAGATCAAGCCAGTAACGGACCCCAAAAACTGTTTAATCTCATAAAAGCACAATTGATTTGCGCAGCAAATCAATCACTGGCTGGATCCAGTTTGCTACCAAATTGTGAGGAATTCACCTCCTTGTTTCTGCAGAAGGCAGAAACCATGAGAAATGACCTGCAGGCAGCCTTGGAACAACATCATCTACCCCCTCAACCCATCCCCTCTGCCTCCAGGGCTACTATTCCAGTGTTTTCTCCCAGCATTTCCCCAAAAACGATGCCTCATGGAACTCTGTCAGAACCTTCGATGAAGAAACCATGCATAAAATCTTAACAGGGCTGAAACCTTCAAGCCATTTCAATGACCCTTGTCCCTCTAAATTCTTCAAAGGAATCATACCCACAATACTCCCAATCTGACCAAGATTATTAATGCCTCCTTCAAGGCTCCATCCCTAACTGCATAAAGTCCGGTCAAATTTCCCCCATCCTGAAAAAAACTAAAGCGGACTACACTGACCTTAACAACGTCCGACCCATTTCTAACTTTCCTTTCCTAGTGAAGCTCCTGGAAAAATGTGTTCACATACAACTCTGTAACCACATCGATCAATTCCAACTATTAGAACAATTCCAATATGGCTTCCATGCAGGGCACAGTACCAAATCAGCTATCATATACATAGTAGACGATGCACTAAAAATGCTGGATCAGAACAAAGCTAGTATCTTAGTCCTCCTTGATCTATCATCAGCATTCAATAGTTAAGCATGAAAACATCCTAGACCTTTTGGAACACCAAATGGGCCTAACAGGATCAGTCCTTAACTGGTTCTCCTCCTATTTCCAAAACAGGTCTCAAAGAGTCAAGTTTAATCTCTCTATCGCAGACCACGCCAATCACATTAGGAGTCCCACAGGGCTCATCTCTTTCACCCACTCTCGTCATCCTATTCATGGAGCTGCTAACAGAAATTCTGAGCTCATCCAATATCCACTTTCACATGCACGCCGATGATACCCAACTAAACCTAAAGGTCTCTACCCCAGAAGACATCAGTTCCCTCAACACAACACTAAAGATAACTCAAAACTAGCTAGTAACCAATCACCTTAAACAAAATACTCAAAAAACTGAACTAATCCTAATCACCATGCCCAACCAGTCGCTGGTCATCGAAGAATGGTTGAACAGCAAACAGCCCTCAACTGCACTCCACAAATGAGTGACTCTGCAAAATCACTGGGCATAACTCTTGACAAGAATCTCAACATGCAGAAGCAGATCTGCGCCTCCACCAAAGCAGCAAATCACCAAATGCATATTTTAAGAAAATTAAAACCTTTCTTCCCCCCCAATGAATTCAAGCATGTAGTACACGCCCTAGTGATTTCCAGGTTGGACTATGGCAGTAGAACCCTATCTGGACTACACAGGTCCAAACTGGCACCTCTAAGGGCCTCATTCAACTCTACTGCCAAACTCATCACTGGCTCAAAAAGCTACAACTACATCACCCCTGATCTCAAATCCCTCAACTGGCTCCCTTACAAAGCAAGAATCCAGCTATAAAGTGCCTGCATGACGCATAAAGCCCTCCACTACAATAACCCTAGATATCTTGTCTAGAAGCTCAAACTCTCTGGTGGCTCCAGGTCATTCAGAAGCTCCAACAACTTTCTTCTGAAACCTCAGAGATTTCACAAGAAGAAAACGTACAACCGACCTTTCTCTGGGCTTGCCCCAAGAATCTGGAAAACATTACCTGCTGAAGTCAGAACGAATCCCTGGTTCATATCCTTCAAGAAATAAGTAAAAGAACTCCTTATGAACAAATTTCTTCCTTAGATCCCAAGATTCTATTTCCCTCAGTCGCTCGCATGACTATTTATCACTGGCCCCCTTAGTGCTTTCATCCTATCAGTACCGACATTACCTCCCTGCTTCTCAACACTGCCTGGTACTTGCAGTTGTCTGAACAATGATATTATGTTGTTATTAGTGCTGTAACTATGATATTCAGTTGTTATTAGTTCATCTCCCCTGATCTCTGAACATGGTAAAGTGTACCCTCACTTCTTTTTTTTAATTTATTTTTTATTGTGTGTACCACCTTCTCCTGCTCTATGGAGTGAATGAGATATTACTCTTTCTACTAGTCTGCTCTCTGTAAATTTGTAAAGTGATCTAATACCCGCAAGGGTCATGTTCGTGCTATAAAAAACTATTAAAATTTAAATTTAAAAAAATTGAATTCTCCCTTACTAATTGTAATTTCATCAGTTAGTTCACCAGTGGGGCCTCAACGAGCCCCACACTACAGGGAATTCCCAACACGGAAAGTATCTCCCACAGTTTCCTTCTTGGGCCCAAATGAAAGGCAACTTGAAGGTCTATAAATGCAACAAAGAATGCACCCCCCACCAATGTCCACAGTCTTCCACTTAGCCAAGAAAGATCGAAAGACTCGATCTACTGTGCCCGTCTTTGGTCTGAATCTAGCCTGCAGCTTGGTACGGATCTGTCCACTCCAGTAACTTTCCCAAGACTTAATTGAAAATAATCTTGAAGGTTGTCTACTAGAGTTATGGGGCGATAATTGGTTGGGAAGTTGGGAATTCCTTTTTTAAAGACTGAAGCAATCTCAGCACCCTTCCACGTAGTAGGCATCACAGAGTCAGAGGCATCAAGTATTGATGTAAGGCAACCATGTATGTAAAAATGATTTCAAAAGGTCAGATGTGATCTTATCCATTCCAGGGAGCTGGCCCTGCTTATAAGAAGAGACCCCAACTGCTATCTCTGCAAGGGTAAAGACAAGGGGTGGTGGCTTTAAAGTTAGAACCGCTCCTACTTTGTTGCTATTGAAAGCTGGGTCGGGATGCAGCGACTGAGAATAAAGGTTCCCAAAATGAACTACTCACTCACTTGACTGAATAGACATCGCTATGGGTTTAGCTAGATTCCTGCCATCCGGCTCACTACCCGCCACACTGACTTGAGGTCTAAGTTAGTGGAGGCTCATCCTAGTTTTTGAATTCCCAGTTAACCATAGAAGTTCTTGTCAGAGCTCTAGATTGAGTGCTAAACTTCCTGAGCTCATGTCTAACTCCTTTTATATAGCTTTAGTAAGATTGTTCACCCTTCACTTCAGTGTAAACCACTCATTTGATCTATGATTCCTAGGAGCCTGCTTAAAATTCTTCACAAAGAGGTATTTGAGCTCAGCAAACAAACAGGTGAGCTCACCAATAATCGCATCACAATCCCCCCAGTTTCCAAGTATCACAGCCATGTGGGTACCCACATTGGTGTGGATGTCTGAAACCACCCTGGAAGAAGAGCAGACAGCTTCCCACTTCAAAATTCTTCGATTATTGATCACCTTGAGCACAAACCCGCTAGGCTGGGTAGGCATCAGCATATTTAGTGGTAATAATCCTGCATTACTGGATAGTGGTCACTCTCTACCTTACCTGCTACTATCATGTCCTGCATAAATATAATCAAATTGGCTGGTGTAGCACCTTCTCCGAAAAGTACGGTCAGGAGATTTGTCAGAGGGTGAGTGGTGATTGCATGCTCAGGGGCCATGTGTGAGGGAAAGAGTCACTATTTCAAGGACGGCCCCAGAACAATGGCTCCTCGACGTAGATGTTAACTTGGGGATGACACACAATGGATCTTCTTCATAGGGAAAATCCTAAGTGATGCCATTAGGTTTGTAAATTAGATTTCAGTCACCTGCAATAATGACGTGGTGAGTTCTACTATATAAAGCCAGGATCACATCCAAAAGGCAGTGGCCAACGGTAATTTTAGCAGGGAGGAGGCGGAGGCCACACACGCACATATAGGGCTACATTTACAAGGGGTTATCTTCACCAGAACGTCACCTTTTTGACGTTCTGGTGGTGATAGCCCCTTCTCCTTATTTACAAGGTGGCAATAAGCCACTTAACGTGGCTTAACACCACCTTGTAAATAATGCCCCTATTCACACAGCACTTAAAGTGAAAGGGACGGTCAATGGGTGTTGCAGTGGGGGTTCCGCTACAACCACCATCACTTTTTGACGTTGCCCCATATTTACAAGATATGGGGCAGTGTTAGACCTGGCACCATTGACGTGGGTCTCCCTTCCATTTTTTTTGCTGTTGCCTCCTGTGTTTTTGCTATGTTTTTGCTGGTCTAGATGCTTTGGGCACTGTGCCACTGCTATTCAGTGCCAAAGTGCAAGTGCTCCCTATTGTAAAGTGTTGTATTGGATTAGTGACTCCATGATTGGCTTATTTGATTTACTTGTCAGACCCTAGTACAGTGCACCATGTCTGCCCAGGGCCTGTAAATCAAATGCTGCTTGTGGGCTTGCAGCACTGATTGTGCCACCCACAGAAGCATCTTGTAAAGTATGGCTCAGGCCTGCCATGCAGAGCCTGTGTGCAGTCTGGGACTACCATGTTGACTTGGCAAGTGCACCCACTTGTCAGTCCCTAAACCTTCCCTTTTCTACATATTAGTCATCCCTAAGGTAGGCCCAAGGGCAGGGTGCATTGTATGTAAAAGGTAGGACATGCCCTGGTGTGTGTGGCATGTCCTGATAATGAATTACAGCCAATTTTGTTTTTCACTGTTGCAAGGCTACCTGTTACCATTGGCCAGAATGGGCAGTTTGAATATAACATCTTATAATCCTAACTGACTCAGGGAACTAGGTAGAAATTCGAGTTTAGTATGCCTGAACTCAGAATGTTAACATACATCTTTTAGTGAGAGTGATTTTTACATTCTGTGTTTGAACATACCACTTTTAGAAAGTAGGTATTTTCTTGTCTAACCATCCAGCATGCCTCTGCTAAGTTTGTGTATTCCATGTCTGGTTTGTGAGTGACAGGGGGCTGGAGAGGGCTTTGGCTCCAGCAGTCTGATGGGTAAGGGCTGGGCTGAATAGGACACCTGCATTGAATAGAGAGTAGCGGGAGGAGATTTCCTTTCAGCTACCTGGGCCGGGTCTGCTTTCAACAATGCTGTCTCCACCTTCTGCCAGGAAGCTGCAAAGAACTGGTTTTGGCTGGGCACAGGCACCCTCTGCCTTCAGAGTGCAAAGGATTTACTGGTATAAATATTGGGGGTCAGACCCCAGAATTTTAGATCAATTCTGGGAATCAAGACACACCTTTGCCAAGGAGAAGAACCAAGAACGCTGAAGGAGGAGACTGCCCCTGTGCTGTGCTATTTCTGGGGTTGGCTTGCAGTGGTTACTTTATTTGCCAAGGAAAGAGGAAGAGGACTTTTGTGAACTTTTCATCATCTTGAAGAAGAATCTCCAAGGGCTTGAAGTGTGCTTGCCT
Organism: Triturus cristatus; assembly: GCF_964204655.1. Lineage (NCBI taxonomy): Eukaryota > Metazoa > Chordata > Amphibia > Caudata > Salamandridae > Triturus > Triturus cristatus. The sequence goes on along the minus strand of NC_140592.1, from coordinate 401,046,286 downwards.
CCTGCCTGAAGTATCAGGGATACAAGACTTCACCACAGGCTCCCCTGAATTCCCTTGCTGGTAATTCTACCTGCAGAGAGGTGCCTACTGTTGTTTGGGCCCTCTGAGAAGACTGCGTGTCGCTGGGAGCTGGAAGCGCGACACAACGAGGAGAAGCGTGTCGCAGCCACAGCAGTTGCCGTCGCATCGCCGAAGAAGCGTGCCGCCGCCACAGATGTTCACCGTCGCATCACCGACGAAGCGTGTCGCATCACCGGAGAAGTGTATCACCGCCGCAGAGGTTGCCGTCGTATCACCGGAGAAGCATGTTGCAGGGCCTGTCGCAGCTCAGAAGTTACCAACTTCGCTGCACGGCCGTCAGGCGTGCACGCATCACATCCCCGTTGTCACATCGCATAAAAGATGCCATTTTGTCGCATCGCACCGGATCGTCACTTCGCATCGAGGCGCCATCTTGTCGCATCGTCACCAGGCCGCAGTAAGAAACGGCGCATCAACTCCCCACACAGTAAGGAAGCGACGCATCACCTCCCCTGCGCTGCAGTAAGGAACCGACACATCCACTCCCCTGAGTGTAAGGAACGGCGCATCAACTTCCCTGCAACCCTTTTGTTTATATTGTGTGATGCATCCCACTTACTTTGAGAGAAAAAGTGTCGCATTTACCATCTACATTGAACTAAGCTATTTTTTACCATTTCAAAGACTTATTTTTGATTACAGTATTGTGGATTTTTGTTGTTTGGTCTTGTGTTAAGTCTAGTAAAGATTACTTGTGTGGTGTCCAATTGTAGTGTTTTCACTGTATTACTGTATGTGTTCACAAATGTTTTACACACCGCCTCTGAGATAAGCCTGTCTGCTCGTGCCAAGCTACCAAGGGGGTGAGCAGGGGTTATCTAGGAGTGTATCCCCCTTATCCTGACTAGACGCAAGGGTCCCTATTTGCTAACTAGAGACCCCCATTTCTAACAGGCAGCACCAAAAATAAGACTAGGGAAAACATGGTCTTAAACTGGCACAACAAGGAGGAATTATTCATTTCTCCTAGTTTTTGCTGTTACTATTTGCATTGTGCAGCACACATAAAAGTTACAAATCACCATAAGTGATTATGTGCAGGAAGGAACACCTTCCTGCAAATGAACAGTTATTCCCTGCAACACAGGCACCCTTGCACTATGGTGCAAGAGGGCCTGCGTTGGCGTTAGGCAGCTAAATTTAGTACCAGCGCTAGTGGAAATGCAGGAGTGCGCCGTATAATTGTAAATACGGTGCATCACTGCATTTTCAGAATGTCGGAACACACCATTACCAATTTGGACATAACTCTGCCATCACGTTCTAAACATGTCCAACACACACTCACTCACTCACACCAATGCATTCACACATCCAGCACATTTCACACGATGAATTTATGGACCTGGTCAAAGCAAGCAGGCCTTACAACCTCTGCTGCCACACCAGTAAGAAGAATCATCAACAATTCCTTAACTACCAGAATATTTCAAGAAGAACTCAAAAAGTCATACATATGCCCATTACTGAAGAAAACAAACTTGGACCTGCTGAACCCTGACAGCTACAGACCAATTACAAATGGACTTTTCCTGGGCAAACTGATAGAAAGAGCAGCATTTGCCTAGATCTCACAACTAATTGAAGATAATGCCATATTTTCAGACTTCCAAACCGGATTCCATCCGGAAAGAGACACAGTACCTGCCCTCATTGCTATCTGGGATGACCTGAAGAACACAGTTGACCGCAACAGGGTTGCTGCACTACTTCTCTTGGACGTCTCAGCTTTCTTTGACACAGTTGACCATGGCACTCTGATACAAAGACTCTACTAAACTGGCATAGAGGGGACAGTTCTAGACTGGATCACATCCTACCTTCACAACAGAACTAATGTTATCCAGAACACCCCTAATCGTCCACACTGTACTTCACAAAAGCAGGGGTCACCCAAGGCTCTATCATCTCGCCCATGCTTTCCAACATCTACATGAAGTCATTACCGGCACTGAACAATCAATTTCACTTCATGTGTTATAACTATGCAGATGACACGCAAATACTCCATCAACTGGAATGCCACGAAGACATTGGAAACTCACCAATTTTCAGTTGCCTCAGAGCCATGGATCAATGGATGACGTGGAGCCATCTCAAATTGAATGCTTCCAAAATGGAAATACTCACGTGTGGTGATTGGAAACATTATGACCCACTCGTCCCCTGGCCTGATGATCTGGAAATACCGGCCAAAGTATCAAAGGAAGTAAGAAACCTCGGAATGACCATGGACTCCAAGCTATCAATGAATGCTCAAGTGGACAAACTAGCAAGAGCAAGCGTTGTTACTATAAAAACTCTGCGACAAATCTTCCCCTATCTGGGATTTCCACACAAGGTCTAGGGTAACATCTCTCTTTGTTCTATGCTAACTCAATTACATCAATAGCCACTACCATGGATCACCGTTAACAACTATGAAAAGACTACAATGGATTCATAACTCGGCTGCCAACCTACTTTTACATATAAAGCCGGAAGATCAGATCTACCCTGCATTGAAAGCCCTGCATTGGTAACCGGTTGTCAGAAGATCCACGTTCAAGCTGCTTTGTATCACCCACAAAGCAATACATGGAACATCAGGAATAAAATCACCAAACACATTCAGCATCAGCAAAGGAACCTCCGCCCTAGAGGTGGCATATCGTCTCAAAATACCAACGTACAAGAAAACAACATGAGTGGCACACCCTTCTCTGTTCAAGCAGCCAAACTATGGAACTCTTTACCCTCCAATATATGATCCACAGATAACCACCTTATCTTCAGAAAACTACTCAAGAATTGTCTGTTCCCCACATAACCACCATACGCAAACAGAAATATACAGTATATCCCTCTGTATTTAAGCGTTTTTTTGGACTATAGATCTGTACCTATATATGTGTATTGGTTTATATAAACGTGCATATTATGTTTTTTAAAATATAGATATTCGTTAGTTCTACGTAACAAATGTTCATATTACTGATAGTTAAATTATTCTATGTTTTTAACATGTAAATGACTGCACAAATAAGTACATTTTTTATCATAACTATTTATCTACAATTGCTTCACTATTGAATTACAAAAAATAAAAAATAAAAATTTAAAGTACAACAACACTTGAAAGCCGAAGTTTAGTAAATGCATCTTTAATATACATATACTACCTTCTTTATGCATATATATGTCTTCCATGTACTTATGTATCTATATATCTATTACTTTTCTTCTAATTCAGCATATCCAATGCGCTACCCTATTTCTCACCCTATACCGCTCTCAATATATCCTCTACCTAGCTCTCGGACTCATCTCAAACCTCATTCTACTTCTCTTTCCAAAGCACTTCACTATTTCATACTCTATACCTTTGTCAATATATCCACTACCTCCACTCTCTCATTTATCCCAAACCCCACACCACTACTATGATTCCCAAAATAACTCTTTCTAGACTCTCCCCTATGCTACACCTCTTTGCTTCATCTCATGCCTCATTTACTAATCAGATCTCCCAAACAAGCCTTTCTAAATCATTCCCGCTGACTCTTCCCCTCCGCCTCCCTTTTACTCGACCCAAACCTCCTCCTACTGCTATGAGCTCCAAATAAAAAAAGAATTCTAAATTCTTGCCTCTTCTATCCCACCACAATCCTTATGGATCCAAATAACTGACTAACATATCCACCACTCAAATTACTTTCCTATTTCACTATACTAATTCACCACTAATGCTTTATGGGTTCCAGAGTATCGTGCTACTCGCCGAAAAAGTGTTTTGATGCCTCGTCAGGGGTAGGAAGCGGGATATAAAGGCAATTACAATACAATACAATTTCATGTGTACACACACACATTCACAACTCTCATTCACTCAAATTGACATACATTCATTCATACATGCATTCATGCAACAAACATTAAAAAAAACTTACCGTCACTTCAGTTCTCCGAGGGGGAAGCCTCGGAGGTCCCAGGAGATTTGGAACTGTTGCCTTCTCTCAATGGCTGGGCTACCCAATGAGGGAAGCCAGCAGCCCCTTACTCGTCACGCAGTTGAATAGGGTCAATGAGACTGCTAACCCCACCCCACTCTGGGATGAGGTGCCACTGATTGATACTCTGCCATGGCCACTTCAATGCTTGAAAATGAGACAACCAAGTCCAAGGTGATCAGTGACGCTCCCCCTCAACACGAGGGGGAGGGCCTCAAGGCACTTTTGCCAGGATGAGAAGTTCACGCCCACAGGGCTGTGAAATCCTCAGCCTAGCAAAAGTCAGCTCAGACGGCCAGCAGCTTGCGCATTTAGCACATGTCTAGCTCCTGGCTGCCTAACCAGTACAAGAAGAGTGCCGGTCAAGCTGACATTTGTTCAGTCTAACAGACACTCTGCTTTTCTGGAAAAAGGAGGCAGCGTGGCCCCTCTCTCCATACGGACGGGCCACGGCTACCAAACAGTGAATTGATGGAGATTCCTTCTTGTTTCCAGAGTTCCTATTGTAGATATTAATTAACAAAAGGGTAAATCCCTGAAGTGAAGAAATGATCAGACCCGGGGTATCAGGTGATGCAAAAGAAAGCTCCTCTACAGCGCAAGACAATGCAATACTCAGCCAAAGAATCAAACCACCCAATGATCGTCCTACTGGTGATCATACGGCAGGAACACAATAACACTTAAATCCACTTCTATATACATTTTTGCTATCACATTTCTTCTGAAATAGACATCCCTCGGCCATCGATAAATTGGCCCCACTCCATGTTCTTCGGGTTCGAACTAATATCAGCAATATTCCAGCTAAGGATAGCTGTAACATTAGATTGCATTCCTAATGATGACTTCAACTACTGTCCCTACATGAGGTAATGGAGACATCAACCAGACAGATGGAGGTCTTTTGCAAATTATCTACAGATGCCCTTGTGGGAGGTACAGGAGAAGGTCAGGGCATTGGCATTGGTGATCCTAAAACGGGGACAACAATAGATTTTCTATTAGCTGACTTTGACAATCCAATCTCCAATTTACAATAGTAAGAGATAGAAAGGATAGAGGGAGTTGCGACTGTTTGATCAGAAGCGAGTCCATCGGTCTTGGAAAGATTGTTGAGCACTGTAAACGTACTAGCAGTAGCATTATGGGAAACGAATGCCTTGATGTGACAAATTGGATCTACAACCACCAACGGCAGGTGACGATAAAAACAAACCAATGGGAGGGGGTTGATAAAGGTCTGAGTTCTACATTCAACTAACTCCCACATAGAGGCCAAAGTAGATAATCAACTGCTCTTAGGGTTTACAGATGGCTGTTGCCTCTTCCTTTTTACTGGCGTACCCTAAGCGGGAAAGCAAGGTAGATTAAACGGAGATGCTGATTGCGTAGAAGGAGAGAGACAAAGGAACTCAGACAGATAACAGCGAGTCCCGCAGGCGACCCCAGTGTGAAGCAAGTGGTTTGTGCAGGGCAATCGGGATACAGTGATAAACGTTCTTCAGGAAGTTTCATTTCTTTGTGAATTACTCCTACAGCACACTGGAGGAACCAGTCGAGGGAAGAGCTCATTGGCAGTTTAGCAAGGTTAGCAGCAATTTTATGCTTCCCCATCCTAACTGTAGAAGTCAATAATCACAAGTAATCACAGCACACTGTAAGGAATGAGCAAAGAGCTAACTCTGGGAAATACCTCAGTCATGGAGAAGAGCGTAAGAGGGGAATGTTGGAGCTGAGAAAGGTGGCCCAATGGTGCTAGTCACAGACTCTGCCCCTAACGCAGAAGGGATTCTGGGACTTGTAGTAGGGCCACCAGAAGCATTCCCTGTGGAGCGAGTCCTGTGCCACTGTAGCTGAGGCAGTTTATGCATCAGACGACTCTATCTGCAGACTTTACCCCAAAGGACTAACAGATTCTGGGGCGTGCAGTTTGGCCCTCAGCAACAGTCTGTGTGAGGCACGTCCTGCGGTAGCTAAGGCAGAGTTTATGCCCCGATGGTCCTAGCTGCGGACTTAGCCCCCCCAAACACAAGGGCCCTTCGTTCAGTTTGGCATCCTTACAAACAGACATTTGAAAAAGCTGCTGAGTGAGCAGTAAACTATATAGGATTTTATGACAAAAGAACAAGTACTCACCTTGGGTAATGCCTTATCTGGTAGAGACTCCATATAGCCGCAGATTCCTTACCTTACAATTTTACCAAGGTGTCGGACTGGATCTGAAAACTTGTTGTGAGCAGTACACCTGCAGGCCTGTAGGTGGCGTTGTTAAGCTCGGGTGGCATCGTGAGTGTCATCCGTGCTGGAAGTGACATGCAATGTGCCTATGTAGGCTCCACCCCAGCGCATGACCATCAGATTATTTTTGTGACTTTCCACACCAGAAGCATGGAGCCACAAAGAACACTGACCACTGGCATGTGAAAACTAGGGCCCTTGAAGGGAAAACTGCGCTAAGTCTATAATCCGTTCGCAGAGCAGGGGGGGTGGATAGGTCGGTAAGGAATCTGCAGCTAGACAGAAAAGGCTTTACCGAAGGTAAGTAACTTGTTCATCTGATAGAGACTTCTAGCTGCAGATTCTTTGCATTAGAATAGATACCCAAGCAATACGTTCTTGGATTTGGGTCTGCAGAACAAATTCACACTAGAAAGTCCTGCAGGACCAAACAAGCAAAGTTCTCATCCCTACAGACCTGGTTGCCCAGGCAGTAGTGCTTAGTAAACATGTGCAGTGACGCCCACATTGCTGCCTGGCAGATATCGAGGACAGGGACTCCGTGAGTTAACACAGTGGTTGCACCCTTGGCTGTGGTGGAGTGAGTATTCAAGCCCTCAGGGTGTTGCTGCTTGGTCAATGCATTGCAGATTTTGATGCAGAGCACGATCCATCAGGAGATGGTCTGTTTCTGTACCGCCTTCCTTTTTTTCGCTCCAACATACCCCACAAAGAGTTAGTCGTCCTCCTGGAATTCTTTAGTGCAGTCAAGATAGAATGAACACTTTCTTTTTGGGTCCAGTCAGTGAAGTCACTCCTCTTCCTTAGAGGGATGAGGCAGAGAGCAAAAGATAGGCAGGACGATGGACTGGCCTACATGAGAGGGATGGACCACCTTTGGTAGAAATGAAGCTCTAATGCTAAGGACCAGCTTGTCTGAGAAGATGTTGAGGTACAGAGGCTTGGATGACAAAGCCTGGAGCTCACTGACCATCTGGGCAGATGCTATTTCCACTAGAAAGGCCATCTTGATAGTAAGGAGCATGATAGGGAGGTTATGGAGTGGCTCAAAGGGAGCACACATCAGAAAAGTCAATACTAAGTTACGTTCCCACTAAGGCATGATGAAGGAAGAAGGTGGGAACAAGTATTGGAGACCTTTCAGAAACCTATGTACAATAGGGGACTGGAAAAGGGATGGGTGATCTGGCAGCTGCACAAATTCTGAGATGGCAGAAATATAATCTCGTAGGGTGCCCAAAGCAGAGCTGTCAACTGTCGCTGCTCGATCTCTACGATTGAAGGTGGAGCATTGACAGGTTGAGTGTAGAACCCTCCTCCAGGAGGCCTGAGCTCCACTCGAGACAAAAAGCGACTCCGAGCAAGAGCCGCCTTGGAAACTCCATTGCACAGAACTGCTGACATTGCGCATTCTCTGTGGAAGCGAACAGATCTAACCACGACTATCCCCACTGCTGAAAGATACCTTGCACCCCTTCCAGATGGATACGCCATTCGTGACCCACGAGGCATCTTCAGCTGACTTTGTCTGCTATGGCATTCAGAGAGACTGCCAGGTGTTGAACCACCAGACAAATGCCCTGGAACTCTAGCCATGTCCAGAGGCGCAGGGTCTCTTGACAAAGTGTCCATGACCCCGCCTGCCTTGTTTATTGCAGTACCACATGGCGGTCGTGTTTTCCATGAACACCTTCGCTAGCCTTCCCTTGTTGAAGGGTAGAAAGGGTTTCAATACCAGTCGATCGCACATAGCTCCTACAGGTTGATGTGGAGTCTGGATTCCACTGGGTATCATAGTCCTCTCCCAGATGATCACCCCATCCCAGGAGTGACGCATCTGTCACTACAGTCAGCTCTGGTTGGGGAAGGGAGAGGGGTCTGCCACTGACCCTATTGTTGTTCGTTAACCTCCACTGTAATTATTTGCAGTGCCCTCCAAGATCTGGACCATTTCAGAAAGATTCCCCTGATGCTGTGCCTACTGGAACTTCAGTTCCCATTGCATAGTCTGCTTATGTCAGCAGGCATGTGTCACAAGCAGGTTGCAGGAGGCCATGAGGTCCAGCAGCCTCAGAGTCAGTCTCACCGAAATCCAGAACTGAGGCTGAAACATCAGTATCATAGCCTTAATACCCTGGACGCGAAATTCAGGAGGATTAGCCCAAAACTATACTGTGTCCAGAACAGCTTTGATGAAAGGGAGAGTCTGAGAAGGGGTTAGGTGTGACTTTAGCACATCGATAGTGAATGTCAAAGAGTGCAGGAGGTCTGTCATAGTCTGGAGGTGGGGTACGACTGCCTGGGAGGAGCCTGCCTTCAACAGCCAGTGGTCAAGATAGGGGAAGACTGACACTCCTGATCTCCGCAAATGAGCTTCAACTACCGCTATCACCTTGAACACTCAAGGAGCACTGGTACGACCAAAGGGGAGCACAGTGAATGGAAAGTGCATGTGACCTACTGTAAACTGCAAATAACATATGTGGGCAGGCAGGACTGGAATGTGAGCATTTTGAATATCTTCTCTTTTAGGATGAAATTGAGAGAGCGCTGCCATCACTACCACGCCCGCTGGGCGCGCATGATTGATATTTCACGCTTCGACCGAGGAGGGAAGACAGGTGTGAAGGGAGACTGCAAAGAAGGCACTGCGCCACGAGGGTGCGGCCCGTACAGTGTAAGGGAGCACAGAAGTGTGACCCCTCCCTGTGCTGCAAGTGATTGCAGCTGGCATTGAGCCCCCCCTCTCTTTTGATGGGCAGCATGCACGGCTTAAGAAGGCACCAGGTGAACACAGCAAGTGCTTGGAGGACCCCATACCGGCGCAGCCAAGCAGAGCCTGAGCTGAAGGCCCCACATCAGTGCTGCCTGAGTGATGAAAACAGATTGTGAGCACCACCCCCAGTGATCAGCGACACCCCCTTGCAGTGAGTGGGGGCTGTGCAGCAGGATGGCAGACAACGCCCGTGCTGCAGGGATCCAAGATGCAGGCCCTGGACCACACATAGCTGCCGTGAGGACTGGAGGGAGCGGATACTCAGCCGTGAGGGCACTGACACCATTCAGCAAACTGGCAGGCCCGGCCACCACTGTTTCCAGGTGGAAGACTTGGGTGGACTACTAGGAAAACAGTTTCAAGGCCACCAGGGAGCATGGCACTGATGTGAAGAGGTCTCTATTACATTTCATTGGGGATGAAATTTACAAACCTCCCGAACACAGGAGATATAGATGACTATAATGCTGCGATCATGGCCATCAATGTGCACTTTGACAATTTCTACACTTGGCTGAGATCGTTGGGGAGCTTGTGCACTGGCAATGACCAACAGAAGGATGCCAGGGCACAGCTCATTGAGGGGTGCAGGTTGGCCACCCTTAGGAGACTAATCCTCAGACAACATGGGATCAAACTAGAGGATATGTTGGTGATGGCGTACACATTTGAGCTGTCCAGTGTGAGAGCAGATGAGCTAGAAGTGGCCCTCAACCGTGGGGCAAGACCATCCTCCTGAAGCAGTTGGAAGCCCATCAAGGTGCAGTCAGTGGATGCATCCGAACCCCACCATAAGGGTTCGGTTCAAGTCAGACGCGGCCGTGTCGTTTGGGAACTGTGGGCAGAAAGCTTACCTGCACACATGTGTTCGACAGCTGCATACACATGCTCGGCGTGCATTAAGCCGAACTACCTTTCAAGAGTGTGCCGAAGCAGCGACAGGGGACATTGTGCACTTGGCAGGCGGCTGTCCACGAGGGTCATGCGACAGCTGTCTCTGGATGAGAACTCTCAGTCTGTCGTCCAGAGTCAGGAGTGGTGGAGGGACAACCAATATGACAACGAGGATCCTGAAGAGGTGGAAGCGTTCCTCCTCTTCCTTGTGGTGCCAGGGCACCGAGGGAGGCGTCCCCAACATGTTTGTGATGTCACCATCATGGGCACGGTGGTGCTTGCTCCAATTAAAACAGGAGTGTTGGCCAACCTGATGAGCCAGCAACAATACCTATAACTATGACTCAGACAGCCACTGCGGCCATCCCACATGAGAATCTATGTATATGGGGGCACAGAGCCCATCCTGCTGGCACAAGCCATGGATACCATATTACAGCATGGAGACCGCGAAGTCATGACCATGTTCCATGTAACCAAAGAAGGGGATGGCATATTGCTGGGATGCAGAACGACAGAAGACTTGGGACTAGTGTTCTTGACAAAGGAGTTTCGCGACTTGCAAGTGGGCCACATTTTGGACCGATTTCCAGGTCTTTTCAAGGGACTAGGGTATGCATCAAAAGCGCGCTATACGCAAATTTACAGAGAGGCGCTAGGCTTGCCATCACTTCCATCTGTACATCTATGGCAGAAGGTATAAGGTGGTCACAGATCATGACCACCTTGAACCCTCTGCCATAGATGTAAGCCTGATTGGTGGCACCGTGCCCCACCCATCCCCGCGGATTAAGCTATGGGCAGTTCAACTGCTGCCGTACATGTTCAGTGTGACATACAGGCCTGGACCTGGGAACCCGGCGGGTCTGTCTATCCCATCACTCCCCCGAAAAGGCCAATGGTTGGACACTGGAGAGTAAAGGGGTGGGGGAATTTACCCGCATGGTGGCTACAGCAGCCTGCCCAAAGACACTGACAATAGATGACATCCGGAGAGCCACCAAAATGGATGATGTCTTGAAAAGCGGGGTGGAGGCCATTGAAAAGAATGGTGAAAACTGTTTCTACAGATTGCCAACCAGTGGGACCCAGAGGAGAAAACCCGACTATCGCAACTGTGGAAGGTTCGAAATGGACAAAGCTCCATGACAGGAGGGATAATCATGCGGGGCCACTGCATTGTCGTGTCTAGAGCTCAGGAAGACCGTGCAGTGGTGCTGGCTCACGTGGTGCACCAAGGGGTCAAGAAAAAGAATTCCTGAATGAGAGAGAAAGTCTGGTTCCCTGGAATGGACTAATAAATATGTTTTTCCTTTGGCAGACCACCGACATTTTCAACATTATAAAACTCAGACTTACTTCACTCCCATATATCTATCATTCATACATCACTACGCTCATCAATAAGCAAAAGGGAGTATATCAATGTGCATTCTCTTTTATATATGTGTGTCACTATGCAGGTATATATATATATTTTTAAGTACTTTAAAGTACTTTTAAGTACTTTATTATTATAAAATATATATTTTACTTTTTGTAATTTGTACTTCAATACATATAAAAAAAATTAGATATTCAGACAAAGGCTCAATAAGAGTGTGGTACAATTTGGTAACCATGGAATGAAAACTATGAATATTAACTATAACAAAGATAATAGACCATACTATTAAGATAGGCATTTTGAAAAGAAATCATGAAATCTCAGTGGCTCATTTGTGACTTTGGAATCTCTACAAAGGAGTCTTTAAATGTATAAGAGACCCTAAATAAATAATACCAAGGATTATCAGTTATACCCGACGGGATAGCCCGGAAGTTATACGATATTGGAAGCAGTCGGGAGGTGGATGACATAGAATTGCCTGAAGCTCAACTCGGGCAAAACTGAGGTCATCCTGTTCGAAAATAATGCCAACTTTTGGACCCCAAATTGGGGTCCGGAAAAGCGGGGTACTCTTCCTACACCCACCAGGAAAGTAAAAATGTGGGAGTCATAGTTGATGACAAGCTTAGCTTTGGTGATCAGGTTAATGCCGTGGCGTCAGCCACCTCTTACTCTCTCAGAATGATAAAAAAATATTGCCCTTTCTGCGGACTGACAGTCAGCGGACAGTTGTTACAGCACTTATCTTATCAAAGCTGGACTATTGTAACGGTTTTTACCTAAACATACAAGATCATTTTTTGAATACACTTCAACTGTTGCAAAACACGGCAGCTAGACTGCTTACCTGCACATCTAAATTTGCTTCAATCTCCAAAGAAATCAAAAGGCTTCACTGGCTACCAATCAGAAAATGGGTGTGTTTTAAATCCTTATACACCGTTTTTAAGGCCCTAAAAGGAACAGGACCAGACTATCTGAAGTGGCAGTTTCAGTGGTATATGCCTAAAAGAACCCTTTGCTCCTTGGTGACAGTAACCTGCACTAAAAAACCCATGTGGGGAGGGAAAAGCTTTATAGTTTGTGCTGCAAAGGCCTGGAATGACCTTCCCTTTCATCTGAGAAATGCCACCAACCTCTTGGCATTCAGGAAAGGACTAAAAACCTGGCTTTTTTACGTGTAACATTTCCACAACGTTCAGTGTTCAGAGGATGGTAGCTAGCGCCAGGACACCCTTGGGTAACCGCTGCACTTTAGAAATGCATATAACATAACATAACATAACATATTATTTATCATATACAAAGAGCGAGAGTTATTGTGATAGTTTTGACAAAGATGGTGTAAACCAGAACAATACCATCGAAACGCATCAACACTTATGGTTCGTAATCGGAGAAGGGGGTTGGCACAACAGATGAAGTATGGTTAATACATTGTGTTCTAGCCTCAAATAGACATTATCACGGATCGGTTGTCTTTATGACAAATTGTATTGTCTTGAGGACACTCTCTACTTTTTCTTTTTCTTCTCCTTTCTATTCTGATATTCGATGTAACTTTTTGTACTTTTTGTATTTTAAATATACTAATTATGTGGTGAAATTATTGATGATGGTGTTTTAACTAATAATACAAATTGGGGATTTTTTTTATATCTATTGAAGTACAAGATACAAAAAGTAAATATATATTTTATAATAATAAAGTATTTTAAAATATATATATATATATATAGATAGATATATAGATATATATAGATATATATATATAGATATATACAGATACATACCTGCGTAGTGGCACACTATATATAAAACTGTATACATATTGATATACTCCCCATTGCTTATTGATGAGCCTAGTGATGTATGAATAATACATATATTGGAGAGAAGTAAGTCTGAGTTTTATCATAGTGGAAGGGTAAGTGTTCTGCCAAAGGAAAAGCATATTTTCTTAGTTGAATACCGAACCCTATCCATTTGGTGCATAAAGGGTCCCTCTCATTATTTTCTTCTCCCTGGAATGGATGCCAGAGTGCAGGACGCCATGCAGCAATGCTTGACCTGCCAGATCATGGTAAGCCCAATGGCACCCACTCCCATTGCCATGGAGGACATGCCCACAACACAGTGAACAAGAGTTAACCTAGATTTTGAAAGTTTTCCGGAAGCCCAACTCACGACGGTCATGGTCGATGACCAGTGCAAGGCCCCAGTGGTAGAATTGGTGGCCACAACAGTTTTCTGTCATGTACAACCCCTGCTGGAGAAAACGCTAGCAGCCTATAGTCTGCCAGAAACCATCATGACGAATAATGGACCTCCTTTAGAGTTTGCAGTTTCAGGAGTACCTGGAAGTGCTCAGAATTCAGCACCAAAAGATAACACTGCTTTGACCACAGGAGAAACAGCACTATGGAAAGGTTCATGAGGACATTGAACAAAGCCCTCAGAATAGCAGTTGACCAGCAGGAGGATTTGGAGGGGAGTTCTCACCGATTCCTGAGAGTATATTGGAACACCCCCAACATTACGACTCAGTGCACGCCCATGAACTTAATGTTCCAACAACACATAAAAAATAGCATCCTCACAGGTCCGGGTTGGAGCTCAGCCACGCAGGATGTAGAAGACACCCTAGAAAGATGACTGAGAACAAATGAGAGAGCCAGTCGGGCCAGATGGGCCACAAACCAGCTGTTGGTCTTGGGGGACCACGTGCAGGTGAAAAACTGTCACCCAGGGTAGATGCTCGGCACCCCTTTAGAAAGAGACGCCTGGGTGGTCCCAAGAGTTCAAGGGACCATGATCACAGTGCAGAGAGGGGTGAAACCACGCAAAACATTTTATGGTTCTGGCGGATAGAGGCACAAGAGCAATGAGGGGAAGAGGAAACACCTCAGATGGGGGACTTGCTACTGGAAGGGATCGACCCCTAGGTCGAGAGCTTCAGCCAGATACAGAAGAAGACACTGAGACCTCGAGGGTTAGCCAAGGGACATCGATTCCTGGTCCAGAGGCCCCAAGGGTGTCCAGGTGGAAAGAAACTGTTCACATGGATTGAGACAGATTCAGGCACCCAGTTGGAGACTAAAGGACTTTGTGTGTGCGTGAATGAAGTGGGTTCAGTCATCTGATGTCGAATGGGATGCACTGAGCCACCCGGGCTGTGCAAGGATGAACCTGATGTCATCACACACCGCCTCAGTCGGGCGCTGCCTTGGCATTAAATAATGGTGGGGCAGACCACTTGTCAGTCCCGGCACACAGTAGCTAGCGTGTGTGTGTTGCTCTTCCACAGGAGCAGCTGGGGCCTAAACAGCATTCAGTGAGCCTCAGGCCCTGATCCACAGCCGCATTCCCATGCAGCACACCCACCCTATGTATGAGTTTATTGGCTGGTAATGTTAGGTGTAGTATTCTTGAGCTAAAAATCCAGATGTGACTTTTCCAGATGCGGATTAACATACAATCAACCTGAAACCGCGGGACTCCAAAGAAACTTACAAATCTGGTGCTGGTACTCAAATTTAGTGACCATAAGCCACAGCTCGCACAGGTAAATGCTGTGGAGCGGTAAAGTGGGGCAGTGAGGCAGGGCGGGGGCAGGGCGGAGTGTGGGTAGTGGAATCCGACATACGACAACAATGTGAAAACTAAATAAATAATAGCACTTAACTTGCACTTGCCGCATCGCAGACATTGCCTCCCCACCATGAGCCATATCAGGCCCTAGGGATGCCATCCCATTGCCATATTTTCATTAAAGGGCCACGTGGACCCCTCCCTGTGCCTCATTGGGCCCTGAGGGCCCCAGCCCCATGGCCGTGTTTACTTTAAAAGGAGAAAGGGGGAACCACTAGATGCAAAGTTTTTCCAAAGAGTAGCACCTTCATACCTTGGTTATTTTAAGTGAATCGTCAAAGATCATACTAGCCTCCAGCCTTCATACGGTGGTGAAAACTTTACAGATAACCCATCATCTGAAGCACATGTACATTTATTAATATCTGGTGCACACAGTCTTCAATGCTATGTATAAATTGTCATGCTGTGAAAATTCTGTCTAATAGCTCAAGGCTGCTTCCAATACTTAATATTTTGTACGTAGACGCTTTGCTCTGTTGGAAACCTTTACTGCAGAGCCAAAAACCCTGTGTGGAACATGCTGAACACAAGATGTCAACTGTCACCTGTGCACAGAGTTACTCTTCAACAGAAAGATGTATAACTTGTTCAATACCTCTACACACGTATGATGCATTAGGAGCACATGTGGTTTGTAAACTCTTACACCCAATTGCTGGGCACAGGCTGTATATTATTAGGTCAAAAAAAGTAATATGGTAATTACCTGCCACCATGCATACTATGTAAAACAAACTAACACACTGTTTGGATGATATCATCAAGGTTGGCAATAGAGATGTCAACAGTGATGTCATAAATAATGTAATAAAACGTAATACGTGATGTAATTTGTGAGGTCATAAGCAGTGCATGGCGGAGGCGCACGTTATAGTTAGCTCTGCTAACTATAACTGATGAATTTCTATTGTTTTTTTAGTGCAAAACGTTAATGTTGTCACTGACATGTTCACCTAACTATAATGTTACTTTAACCTTTGTTTATTTCAATGAAAATAACTATATATATATATTTGTTTTCACTGAAAAAACACAGTTAAGGTCAGGGCCACTGGAATTATGTGGCAAGGAAGAACCAAATTATGCAGCGAGCAAATCCAAATTATGAGGCGTAATGCGGTACATTTGTGGCAGTAATACTTACATATTTTGTATTCTTTACACAGGTTAACACAGTCTAGGCAAAGGTTATGTTATGTTAAAGAATTTGTAGAGCGCAACATATACCCGAGGGTGTCTTGGCGCTAGTCAAAGTAATGAGCAAATGCGAGAGGAGAAGCTACTGGTTAAAGAGCCAGGTTTTTAGGGACTTTCTGAATTTTAGAAGGGTGGGAGCTGATCTAATGTGAAAAGAAAGGGGATTCCACTGTTTGGTTACTCCTGCCAGAAAACTGCTTCCTCTGCATTTGTATTTTTTGCATCTAAAGGTGTTTATTTGAAAAGATCCCATTGATCTAAGATTTCTGGTGGGAACGTACCAGGAAAAAGCTTTCCTAAGAAAAACTGGTCCTGAATCGTGGACAGCCTTGTAAGTAAGGCAAAAAGATCTGAATTTGATCCTATTTTTTACATTCAGCCAATGAAAATCTTTTATGGCAAGAGAGACAGACTGATGCTTAGGCAGTCCTAGCAGTAGCCTTGCAGCTGAGTTCTATAGAACTTGAAGTTTGTTAATTAATATATTGAGCCTGCAGGCTGATGTATAGGCCATTACAATAATCTAACTTAGAAAGTATTAATGTGGAAATTACTGTCTTTCTGGAACTGATGGGAAGAAAATGTAATATTTTCTTTAGGATTCTAAGGGTGTTATAGGAGGATGAAATGACTGCATTAATTTGCTTACCAAGATTCAATTTATCATCCAGGATAACCCCAAGAATCTTAGCTTTAGTTGTGGGTGAGGGGAGCAAGCCCATTTATGCCAGCCAGCAGGGTGCAGACCAGAAGTTGGGATTGTTTCCAAACAAAATCACCTCAGACATTTCTGAGTTCAACTTAACGCAGTGCTTGCTCAACTATATGCTGATTTGTCTCATGCAGTTCTGGATTCGATGACTAGTGTCATTGGAATTCTTAGCGGACTGCACAATCTTTGTGTCATCCACGTAGGATGGGGGCGAGAAGCCAAATGATTGAATAAGAGGGGCAAGTTCTGTTACATATAAATTGAAAAGAGTAGGGCTGAACGATGATCCCTGTGGAACTCCACAGGGCAGAGAGAAGGAATTGGATGAGAAAGTATCTAATTTGGCTCATGTTCTCCCTATCAGTAAGAAAAGATTTAAGTAATTTTAAGGATAAATTTTTTATGTCAATGGCTTCCAAACGGTGGACCAAGGTGGAATGGTTCACAGTATCGAACGCCGCTGACAGATCTAGCAAGATCAGTGTGGCCATTCTGCCCTCATCAAGAATGAGCTTTAGTTCGTCGGTGGCCTTAATAAGGGTTGTCTCAGTACTGTGTTCTGATCTGAACCCAAATTGAGTTGGGTTGAGTTGGTTATTCTCTTTGATTAAATGATTCAATTGAGTGTTCATGATAGTTTCTATTAGTTTGGGGGAAAGGGGAGTCTGGAGATGGTTCAGTAGTTAGAAGGGTCTTCCGGATCAAGGTTGGGTGTTTTTTTTAGAGCGGAAGAATAGAACCCCTTTTCCTGGTGGTAGGAAAAATACCTGTGGTAAACATGGAATTAAAAATGGCTGTCAGTTTCAAAGCTATGAGGTTTGAGATGGACGTAAGCACTGAATGAGGGCATTGATCATCTGGTGATCCAGATTTAGTAGTCTGAATAAGATCCTCAATTTGAGCTATTGTGACTGAGGAAAAAGTTTTTAAGGAAGCCAATGGGATATCATTAATCCGTGAGCCGTCCTTCCTGCTATTAGTCGCTGGTGGCTTAGTATTGCTGGGGTGATTGAACAGGTTAAAATTTTGATTGACTTTACTTCTGAAGTGTTGAGCAATAGTGTCACAGAATGATTGACTGAACAACCCTCCTTTGATCTCTGGTTGTTTAGTTAATTTGTTTATTACCTGATAGTGTTCCTTCACAGAGTTTTTAGAGGGTTCGATTTGCGATGTAAAGAGTGCAGTTTTTCCTTAACCAAAAGAGATTTTTATTTAGGTAGGGATAGTTTTTTTGTATGCTTCGTTTTCATGAGAATCATATTGGGCCATCCATTTCCTTTCTTGTCACCCACAACTTTATTTTTCCAGGCGAAGGGCTTCGTAAAACCAAGAGGCAGAAGATTTGGTTTTTCCTTGATTCACCTTCTTAGTAGGGACAGTAAGAGAAAGAGCCGTATTGAGGCAATCTGAATAGTCCTGGGTAGCTAGCTCCAGGATTTCCACAGATGGAGAGGAGGATTATGTCAGCAGTTGCTGAAGTTGATTGTAGTCCATGTTTGTCCATGCCCTGTAATTGGTCAAATGATGCCTATTATTAGGAACTGGGGTTGCTTCTACACCACTAAGCTCAAAGAAAATGGCCGAGAGATGCGACCAGGAAAGTGAAAACAATTTGAGTTTGGTGATGGCTTTATTGTTAGAACAAATTGCATCCAGTGTGTGGCCAGCACTGTGTGTGGCGTTTTGAATTAACTGAGGGAAATCAAAAGCATTCATGATTTCAAGTAGAGCAATAGTGTCTTTATCTTCCTGTGATTGCAGATGGAAATTAAAGTCTCCAAGGACTGTAAATTCCGTGCTACAGATGTCGTCCTTAAGGACACAGCTGATAGAGTTTAAAACTCTGTTTCTGGGGCCGGGAGGGCGGTAAATAAGAGACACTCATAAGGATTGTTTTTTTGTTAACTCAAAACTAAAGGATAAGGCTGTGCAATCTTCATTCTGTGTAGTCGAGAATTTGATCCCTGAACTTATCTAGATATATAATACCAAGCCACCCTCCTCTTTTTAGTTGGTGATCCTGTCAATGCAACAGATAGCCTGTAGGAGTCGCGGTTAGAAGTTCCGGCATTGAGGTACTGTTTGCCCATGTTTCAGTAATAACAAGGATGTCAGGCTCATAAGAGTCAATTAATTCCCCCATTTCCGTCGCTTGCTTTGTTAAGAAATGTGTGTTAACAAGAGTGCAGAGAAATGCCGTAGACCTGTTCTTAGAGTGGACTTTGAGGCACTGATCCTGGAGGCTGGGCTGAGGGAAAGGTCCAGAGAGCTGAAATCTACAGCTCTTGCAGCCTTTACCATTGCCTGACCAGAGCGAGGGCATTATTGCTGCAATTGCTAAGGGCTAAGAGTTCAGTACCTGAGAAGGTGATTCTATCTTTAGTTTCTGGGGGAAAACCGTCAGGGGTTGCACCTCATTAATACCAGTTTAACACCCAAATACAGCAATAGGAAGGGGACCAGTCAACCTTTGCAAGGGCTTTCCACTGAGTCGCAACATGTGTTGCAGCAGTCGTAATAACTTTTGATCTGTTTGAGAAGCAGTTTTTTTTTTAAATCTGCAGATTATACAGCAGCTGAAGGATTATGTGGAAACTGCACCATGTCCACACAAACCACATAATTCCAGAGGTCCTGGTGATGTTTCTTGTTCAAACATGCAAAACCAATAAAATTCAGCAGTTTTGATTACCAAAGCGTTCAACAAAGACCCTATATTGTGCCAACTGCCATGTTGTTCCCTTGATAGCTCTTTTCTTGGTGTACCGTTGCCACATCTGTGTTTTGAGCATGGCACAGTGCTTAATTTGAGCTGGTAGTTGCTGATGGCGGCCACCGGCACTGATATGTGGGGACCGGCACTCATTTTTATGCATCGGAAACTTACTGACAAAAAGCGAGGGAAAAAAGAAGCAACCAAGAAAAACAGAGGAAGAGAAAAATGGAAAAACTGTCACAATGGGAGAAAAGAGGATTGTGCAAGAGTAAGATATGGTGGCAAGAAGTGTCAATTGGTGAACTCATGAGGTGGATTTAAGACTATCCATCCGTGGTATTTGGTATGCCAATATTTAATTGCACCAGCCACAAGTTTCTGAGCAGAGCTTTGAGCACCAGGACTTATTCATTTACAAATTAGGCACAGGTGTGGCAGGCAGCCTGAGTTATTTCATATATTTTGTGCATTAGTAAGTTTGCACTTTTAAGCTAGCACCATAACTCCGTTTTTAACTGGGGTTTCGTCAGTGAATTTCGTTGTTTTATTTATAATGTACTTCATTTACAACCCCTGCTGCTCTCGGCCTTCTGTGGTGTGCATGGGGGTTAGCAACAGAGTATGTCAGCCTGCGCCTAACTGACACAGGCAGCCAACAGCGGATATGTACGGCTTACAGCCAACAACTGAATGAGCATTAATGCAGCACCATTTTCTCAAGCACAGAGATTAATTAACCTGCAGAGGAGTTCAATATAAAAGAGTTATACTTCTACTGAACACTAATTAAGTATACTTTCATATGTAGTACTACAAATGTACTACAAAATAGTAAGTTTTGTCTATACTTACATGTGCAGCGTTCTCTACCCTGATTGCAGAGTCTCTGTGCATGTAAATACAGATTTTAGTAGTACATGTGGGAGCGGCACAGGGGAGTGGGTGGGAATGGGGAAGACTTACTTTAAAGGGGATGGGATTAGAGAGGAGTAGGAGGGGTTTATGGAGGATCACGGAAAGATTTAGGGAGGGTCGTCTCCCACCCATTCAAGAGTACACCAACTGCATTACTCTGGGGGGGATGGGAGACAGATAATTTACATATTTGTCGTAAGTTTACACTCAGTGGCAGCCCGTGCATGTAAGCGCGGTCGGGCGGAAGATGGAAGTGACAAACGACTAAATAGTGTCAATTGATTAAATAAATAAAACCACTTACCTTGCGCTTGCCGCATTGCCAACGCAGCGAGCGCAAGGTAAGTGGTTTTGTTTATTTAATTTTCACTATTCAGTCGTTTGTCACTTGCACCCTGCCATCCCTGCCCCACTGCATTTAGCTGCACAGCCCGCCACTGTTTACACTCTGTAGTAAATTTACTACTTTTGATATTCACAAACTGAAGTGTAAATGCTCTCAAAAGAGTAACTTACCTTTTTGAATTAGTCCCCAAGTGTTGGTGCTGCTGCCAAATACCTGAGTATATGTGGCCAATGTTCATGGACAACTCCATGTCTGGTAGTCAGGGTACATACTGGTGTGATGGTCTGTGTACACGGGTAACTTGTCATTCTGAGCGCTTCGCAATTCGTCTGTTGGCCTTGTGTGCATGTGAGATAACCTCCACACCGGGCCCACTCCCAAACTGCCATGCATGTCATTCTTCACATATATTTTCCAACAAAGTTTACCAGCACGTGTGTTTCTTGCTTGGGGAATATGTTGGCCGCAGTTCATCTTGCATAACATATACGAATTACTTTTTGTGTTACAGTACCATGGTCATGACCTGCTATAACCAGGCCATGAACCAACGTCTCAGGATGTCATAAATAATTTTGACAAGCTCATAAATCATAGACATGACAGTTCATTAATCAATCCATTTAGCAGTCATAAATCATTTTGACAGGCTCGTAAACCACGTGACAGGTCATAACTCACAATGGCATTTACAAGTTATAAATCATTTCTGACATATCACAATCACGTTCGGTTATCTGTCTACCATACTTGTGACACCTCATAGTTTGTTCAGGCCATCATACATGCCGTTTTATGGGGTCATAAAGGTCCCTGTTGGTTTTCACGCTCATTGCGTGGGGGGGTAGCCTCAACCTGGAGTTAGGCCCCAACTCGCTACCTTGTTTGTCAATTTTGTCCCCTGCAATTCGGCGGGTCTGGGATTCGTCTATTGGCCTTGTGTGCATGGGAGAGTGACTCCATAGTTAGTGAACTCTGTCCATGGGTGCATTAAATCGGTATGTTGGCGTGTAGTGTTACCCTGCGTGTGCACGGAGGTCTGAAGGTAGTTGCATGTAACTGCTCTATGTTAATGTGTGCAGGGCACTAGAAAAAAAGCCAAACCTATTGTTTCAACCTCACCATTCCCAAAGCTGGTGCCCACACCACAGCCAAGTCAGCAGAAAGGTCATCAGTAAGTGGCATACACGTGTAGTCTAAAGGCCTTCTTAAATTAGTCGTGTCGGAAAAGCTCAAATCTCAGCAACTGAGATCCGCACACACGCTCCAGGCACCAGTGCCTTCAATCCAGGCCGACTCTGAGAGTTGACCGCTCCGAGTCTAGGCAAGCTCCGGTTTGAAGTTCACCCGCTCCTGTACAGCGGCTCGCCGCCTGAGGGCCATCTCAGAGCTAAATTTAGAACAAACTGTTTCTATTTTTGTAGCGTGTGGAGAGAAAGAGAGAAAAATAGAGCGCGCTAAAACCTCAAAGAGCCGACCCGGCCACGGCAGCAGACAGCACAATTGCATTACACCCCATGAATTATGCATGTTCCGGGGCATTAATGCTGCAGCCTGATGCATGCAGAAAATATATCCATTCAGCAAACACCGAGAGGGGCGCGTGCACGGAACCGGAAGGAGAAGAGGCTGTCTGACAGCTGGATGGGTATGTAGGACACAAAAACAAGCAGAGATACAAAATCAGACAGGCTGAATTCAACCTGCGGGGTCTGTCGACACTAGCTTCCCCAATCACAGAGCGAGTGCTGTGTGCCCTAGCCAAAGTTGCGCTGGATTCCGAGAAAGCATTTTTAGATTCCTATGTGGCTCGCGGAAGGCAGAGCTATTAACTTCAAGGGGGGTAACGAGGCGTGGGCAATGTTCTTCGACCTCCAGCGACATCCACAGACGCGCAGATTGCACGACACTGAGAAAGTCACTAGTCAGATGATCATTATAGGTGATTAAGGGCACAACAATAGCACTTAATAAATTACGAAGGATGAGGGATACAAGTCCAATTGAATACTTCTAGGAAAAAAAGGGATGTGATTTTACACGCAAAAGTTGACACAAGCGCAATGCCAAATGGTTTTGCATCATGTAGCTGCGTGAAGTAGCATGGCCCGTGTTTGTGTGGAATCCTAGTACAAAATGAAACCAGCTGCTAATAATGGACATGCGGAATATCGCTTGATAGTCCAAGTGACTTGTAATTTTAGCAAAATTAGATTCTTTTTCAAGGGGACCCTTGGGTGGTTTCCAGTTCATAGACATTGGTACTGAAAAGTGTACCTTGAGTAAAAAAAAAAAACAAGCATTTGCAATGCAATGGTCTCGGCATTGTTAAAGTTAGAGCTATTGGCATTGTTCATGACATTATTTTTGTTTATGTTCTTAAAACATTTAACCCCTTCGCCGCGGCAGGAATTCCGCCGCGGCGCTGGGGGGGTTTGGGGGCAGCGCGGTGGCGCTGTGCTTGTGATGGAACCGCTCCATCACGAGCCACAGTTGAGATCAAAACAGAAACTCGACACTGCGAAAGGTACGGAAAAACATGAACCTATTGCATTACGATAGGAGCGCAAAGCGAGGTCGCTATTTAACTTAAACACTGGCGAAGAAGACGCACCAAAAAATTACGGAGGCGCGCTCGGAATGCCCCTGAGAGCGATCTATCTCGCGATCTCCACCAAGTTTCTGGAAGCGCAGTCATAGCACTTATTTCCTCCAAATCATTTAAAACCAAGTGGCCGGAGGCAATAATAAAATAAAGCTCAACTCATGCATCACGGCATAAGCGCCAACGACAGGCTCAAACCAGTACTTACTAACACTACATCTCTCGTCCCACAGAGAGAAACAAGTCAGAGCAAAAATCACCCATTTGAGCCGGCAGCCCATCAGCGGAACGGCAAGGTAGGAGTTGCACGATGACATCTATTAAATCTCCACCAATCATGTGTGAGTGTTACAACACCCATAAAAATATATTCATTTCTTGCAGATAAAGACAAACAAGCGATCACACACGTTCGAAGAGCGTAAGTTAACCCACCATTAATTTGTTTTAAGAACACCTATGCTATAAATTCAAACTAAAGTAGACATACTCTTGTCCTTTCAGCGAGACAAGTCCGAACCCCATCTATAGAACAGCCCTGAAGACGACCTCAGAACCAAGACATAGGTCCCCACTGTCAAAGGTCGAAACGCGTCGGCGAAAAAAAGCAGAGATCAATAGTAGTAGAAGGGGAGAGTAATTTATAACAGTGCCCCCCAGAGCATACATATTAAAATAAATTTAAGTATGCCCCGACAAACTCTTTGAGTCTTGAAATTGACTCTGCTCAGGACCGCAACTATAGCCGGGACTATAGGACCCAACCAGCCAAAAGTCCTTACAGATAATCTATTTCGGACATACAATTAATGAAAAATTAATTTTTTGATTGTTTCATATGTAAAATTGATTTATCTTTTGTACATTTTCAAATTCACTGTAATTGTATTTTTTGATACTTCACGAAGTCACTGTACAAATGTATATATCTGTCACTGTATATAATAATGTGCCACAAGAGATGAAACAGTGTTTATACTGTCTGAACAAATTAAGCAAATGAAACAAATGTCCCCAATCGCAGTCATTAAATAGACTAGCTGATACAAAAAACGTGTGATTAATGGTGTCAGAGGTATACTATTTATCGAAAAATTTAGTCCAGATTCCAGCCTCTGTCATTCCATATAGAATCTCCCCCAAATTTCTATCCACAGTTGAGCTGTGCTCATGACGGAGTGGTTCCGTCACGTCTCCGCCCACTGCGCTAATCGCCCGCACAGGAGGGGAATTAGCGCCGCGTGGGCGGAGCGGCGGCCAACGGCCGCAGCATGACGGAACCACTCCGTCATGAGCACAGCGCAACCGTGGCTCATGACGGAGTGGTTCCGTCATGAGCAGGGAAGGGGTTAAAGAAACGGCACTGTTATTTACAATGTCAATAGCTTAATCACTCTCAAATGTGAGACCTATTGCATTTGCACCCACACAGAGCCACACACAAAGCCACCCACACACACAGAGCCACCCACAGAGCCACTCACATAGAGCAACCCACACACAAATAGAGCCACCCACAGAGCCACCTACACACACACATGCAGTAGCCCACTGACCTATTTACATTATGTGCACTTTGTGATCTGCATTAGTATTTCTGCCTGAAATTCAAAACTATAGGCATTTTGTGCTATGCTTGTATTTTTTTCAAAGTGGATTCATTAAAAAGCCATATGGGAAGTAATGTGCTAACAGTTTGAAGCCCCTTCGACGTGATGCACTCCAAGCTGTTACTGGATTAAACAGCCTTTGTACACTACCAGTACAACAACATCTTGAGACAACACCACGGGTTAAGAGTTCTTTGGCACCAGTCCCAGCCCCTTGTCTGGATGCTTAAGTCCTGGGAAACTGACTTCACCTCCCAGGCCGCCACATTTCACATGGACCATCCCAACTGAGAATGTGCTCTAAAAATAAGCGAAAAAGAAAATATTCTGAGGAAACCGATCTCATTCAAACATCATTACAAGGCATTCCGTATTCTCATTCTGATTTCATAGTAAAACAAACTTCACCACTTTAAGGAAAAGGGAAGATAAGCATTCAAGTCCATTGTATGTGTTTTTTAGAGAACTGTAATTTTAAATACAAATAGAGTAATTCTTGAGATGTCACTATTAAAAATATGTACTTAAGCTAATGACAGCAACAAGAACGAACACGTTTTGCTGGGTCTTTTTTTTGTTTTACATTCCATTCATCAGCAAGCGCACCGAAGAAACACAGATCCGAGCACTACACAGGAGCTACTTCTCTTCAGCACTACTACCGCATTTCCGCACAGAAAAAGTACTACAAACTCCACGTGTGAACGCGAGTGAACGATGGTAAGTGCTGGGAGCGGCTCCTGCATACGTTTACAACACTGGGAAGAGGGAGCTGAAGGTGAAGAAGCAGTACTAGGAAGAGGAGAGAGAATGGAGCAGACACAAGACAAAAGATAAGAAAAGGGAAATGAGAGCGATGTAAAATGATTAAGCATAGAATAGGACACAAGAAAGAAAAGGGAGGCAAGAGCCAAACAGTAAAAGGAGCGCAGAACAATTTTCAGTACCTGGTGAGGCCTTGTCGAGAGACTGCAGCGTTGCAGGAAGGGAGCCTTTCGAAGGTGAGTGTTCCTCAGCGGTCCTGCAGGGGAGATCCTGCGGGGTGGAATATAGTGAGCGGCGGTGGTCTAGCCAAGCACACCACTCCCAGCCCGGCAGCGGCAGCTTGGAGGGGCAGTCCCTGGTATGCACTCAGGGTTGGAGGGTGAGTGACGCCCCGCCCTCCCCTCATGGAGCGAGGCCACTGTGTATCGGAAAGGAGGCAAGCAGCAGCAGAGGACGCCAGAGTTGTGTGGCCGGCCCCAGGAGCAGGGAGTTGGCGTGCTCGATTCCCGGTCAGGTGGCCACAGAGTATCGGGTAGGAAGTAGACTGCAGTGGACTGAAGGATGCCACTGTGGTGTGGTTGGCCCCAGAAGCAACGAGTCGGCGTGTGCAATTCCGGGATCACGCGAAAGGAAAAGGGTGAACCAGTCAAGAAATGCCCACCGTTCTGCTGGAGTGCTCAGCCGGGGCAGAAGAAGTTAGAGGATTTAAAGGCACAGCGCGTGTGCTGGCTGCTGAAGACAGAGCGCATCGAGTGACTGGGGGTCAGTCAACGGTCTCAGGAAAGAATACCAGCGTCCATATCAAACTGCAATTTGGAGCCTACATTATTTCTTTCCTCGCCAGGGGGGGGGACTGCTGGCCCGTAAAAACGAGAGGACGAGCACACCACTGCCTTTCTCCGAGGCGAAGCAGAAATGCCTCGGAGAAAGGCAGCGGCGATTTCGGATTCAGGGGCGTGTTCTCCTCTTGCCATTGGCTGGAGGAGATAATTAGAAAAGTTGTTAAAAACACGCCCCCCGAATCCGAAAAGGACGGGGCCTGTTCGGAGTGACGGACCTCTTCTCCAATGGCTGGCCAGCATTCAAGAGGCCAGCTAATGGAGAAGAGGGGCGGGTTCAAGCCCCTCTTCTCCAAGTCATTATGTCTCGGTGAGCGAGACTGCGCAAGCGCAGCCTTCGCTAGCCGAGACCTAAAAACAAGCAACTTCAATGCAATAGGTCTAGCAATCAGGGCTGGACTAGCTACCGGGCGTTTTGGCATGCTGCCGAGATGGGGGCTGATGTCACTGCGGTGGGGCTAATTTCGTTGATGGATTCTGCGTGTGCTTCGAAATAAACAAAGCAAAACGAATTTCGTTCAGCACACGCAGGTCCCTATCAACGAAATCAGCCCCCAGCTCGGCAGCATGCCAAAACGCCCGGTAGCCAGTCCGGCCCTGAAGCAATTGCGAGATTTTAGGCTCCTGACATTGTAAATGATAATGCCTTTTATTTATGTGTTTTCCAAAGCAACACATATATAAAAGACATTGTCATTTCTAATGCTAATAGCTCAAACTCCGTCAAATGCATGACCACTTTAATGGTGGCCACGCCCCTTGCTTTAGATGATGCTCGCCGTATTCAGGTTACAGGGAGCAGCGTCTAAAGAAAGGGGCGCGGCCAAAAGTGAAAGTGCGTATGGAGCACTTTTACACAAAGTGTGAAAATAAATAAATAAAAAACCTTTTGTAGCGCAGCCACTAAAGTGAATGCGGTTGCGCTGTATAAAGTAATTATATAAGCATGGCCGCTAAAGTGAAAGTGAACCGCACCGTAAATTAAACAAGCGTGGCCGCTATAGTTAAAGTGGCCCACGTTGGAAATTAAAAAAAGACATGACTAATAACAATATAAACGGTGGCGGCATGCTGCGACATCGTGGGTGGAATAGGGAAGATCATTAAAGAAAATAGTGCACACCGACTAGATAAAGTAGACCGTGTAACAGCACAAGTAAAAAGTCCAGTCGTTATGGGAGGTTACAAATGCAGACAAGGCGGTACCCAGGAGGGATTACTAAACCTATTCACAAATGAAAAGCAAATATTTTGAAAGGACAGTAACAGGAACCAATTTATAAGATGGGCAGAGCTTCTATGCCATACCTCAGTACAGCATGCCTCGCAGAGCAGCGCATGCGCTGCCCAGGCTCGACCTAAAAAACTCTCACCTTTGTACCATGGCACAACTTTTAGCATCACATTAAAATTTAATTTTTTTGTGCTGGTGCAGCCAATGCCATCTTTGTAACTATTTATTAGAGGGGCTTGGGCCTATTCTATAATCTGGGTTAGGCCACCATTTAAATTGAACAACCAAATACCTAAGCTGATAATTATTCACTCACACTTTTTGTATCTGTGATCAAGTATTTTAATTTAACTTGACCTTTTTCTTATTTTTTGTACGTTTGTATACAATTATTCCATTATGGCATTATCCATGAACACCTTCCATTTCGTCTGACAACAGTATCAAATCTTGTGCAACGGCTTTTGTCACAATCTTAAACACAATCTCATTACTCACATGCTGTTCAACATCTACATGGCCACCCTCGCCTCAAACGTCAGACAGCATGAGTTCAGCATAGTATCCTACGCCGACAACACCCAGCTCATCCTCTCGCTCACGAAGAACCCCGAAGACACTAGACTCCACTTCCACAAAGGAATGAAGGACATCACAGCTTGTATGAAAGACAGCTGCTTGAAGCTAAGCTCAGAGAAAACCAAGGTCCTCATCCTCGGCACCTGCACCTCCACCTGGGACAACACCTGGTGGCCCTCCGCCCTTGGGAAGCCACCCACCCCTACAGACCACGCACAAAACCGCGGCATCATCCTCGATTTCTCCCTCTCCATGAACTGCCAGATCAATGCCGTTGTTTCCACCAGTTTAAATTGCCTGCGCATCCTCCGCAAGGCCTTCAAATGGAGCCCCCCGATTGCAGATTGACCGTCACCCACGCGCTCATAACCAGCAGACTGGACTATGGCAATGCACTATACGCTGTAATCAACAGAACTCTTCTACACAAACTCCAAAACATCCAGAACGCAGCAGCCAGACTCGTCCTCGGAACACCATGCCACAAGCACATGACCCAACACCCACAAGACCTCAACTGGCTCCCCATCGAGAAGAGGGTCACTTTCAAGCTCTTCATCCACACCTACAAATCCCTCAACAACATCAGACCCAAATACCTCAACGAGAGAGTCTCCTTCCATGTACCCAAGAGGAACCTCCGCTCTGTCGACCTCGCCCTGGCAGAAGTCCCTCGCATCCGCAGGAACAGAGCAGGCAGGAGAGCTTTCTCCTACATTGCAGCCAAGACCTGGAACGAGCACCCCGTGAACATCAGATGCTCCCCAAACCTGCACACGTTAAGGAAGGACCTCAAGACCTGGCTTTTCGACTAATCCGGAGCTGCCCCCTTCCCCCCCAGCGCCTTGAGACCCTCACAGGTGAATAGTACGCTTTATAAACCCCCTGATTGATTGATTGATTGATTGAACATTAAATCAAAATAGCAAAAAACATTACAGTAAATCAAAAACAATGACATTAGCTCAGTAACCAGTGCATTGCGTTCTGGAGTATTCTTGTTTACTTTTTGCCCTAGATAGAGCGAACTCATAGTAGTTGCACACTTAAAGGGTTAATCTGAAACAAACTCAGGCACCTATTCCTTTTTAGAGTTGCCTAAGTTTGATCACTATTTAGTCCAGACTCCCTAGTCCATAGTCAGGTCGACGCGTTTCAAAATTCCCTTTTTACTTTGGATTATCTTCAGGGCCAAGGCTGGTGTCTGGTCTTCGCCTGGATTTTCTAACCTAAAATACTAAAAACATTTAACAGTTATTAAAAAGTGTGAGCTTTGCTTTCTTCTGTCTTTATAAATAACCCCCTCTCCTTTTACCTCGTCTTCTTCCATTCCATTGGTTATTCAATTAGCCACTGTTATTAAAGAATATTTAAGTATTCAGAAAGGCCAACTGGTGTTTGTATTTGCTTCAGTTCATTTTGGTAGCTATCGTTCAAAGAGAAAGAAAAAACAGCTTTTTAGCTTCATCGATTTCACTTGTATTTAGAAGCACTGACACTTAGTAATCAAGCCAGGATGACATGGAATGTTCTTAATTGTTTTTCCACTGCTGAGCACGGTTTCATTTCAAAATGTCATGTTTAACTGTAAAATATTTTATATATTGGTTGAGGCCCATGTTTGTTTGCAATCTATTCAGAACATCTTTAGGTTGAAAGATTCATTGATATTGACATGTGTTAGACCTGGCACCTTGGCGTGAGTTTCCCTCCCACTTTTTGATGGTGTGCCTCGACTGTTTTGCTGGTGTTGTCCGCTCAGGGCACTGCGCCACGGCTAATCCGTGCCGCAGTGCAAGTGCTCCCAAAGTAAAATGTACCTGTAATTGATGTCCATGATTGGTTTATTGGATTCACTGTCAGTCCCCAGTAAAGTGCACCGAGGGTGCCAGGGCTTGTGAATGCCAATGCTGCTGGTGGGCTTGCAGCGCTGGTTGCGCCACCCACGGAAGCGGCCTTGTAAAGTGTGTCTAGGGTCTGCCACCGCAGACCCTGTGCGCGGTCCGGGACCGTCGCGCTGACTGCGCAAGTGCCCCCACTTGCCAGTCCCTAAACCTTCCCTTACCTACATATTAGCCACCCCTCTGGTAGGCCCAAGGGCAGGGTGCATTGTAGGCATAAGGTAGGACATGCCCTGTGTGTGTGGCATGTCTTAGTAGTGAATTACAGCCCTTGTCGTTTTTCACTATTGAAGGCTACCTGCTCTCCATAGGCCAGAATGGGCTGCTGGGATCACGCCAACGCCGTGACCCCAGTGGACTCCGAGAGCATGGTAGAGTGTCAAGTTTGGTATGCCTGAACTCAGAATAACAAAATACTTCTTGTAGTCAAGTTTATTTTAATATCCTGGGTTTGTAAATACTACTTTTAGAAAGTTAGTATTTACTGACCTGACCATCTCAGTCCGCCTCTGCTGTGTGTATGTGTTCTGCCTGGCAACAGTAAGGAGCAGGGTTGGGGAATCCCCAGAGACAGGTTGGCTGCCAGGTGGTGGGTAGAGAGATTACACCTGGATGGGTGGGAGGAGTACACCTTGACTCTTGAATAGACCTGTGCTCTGCCACCACAATGCCGGCGCCACCCCCTGTGGGGCGGCTGATGTCTCTGCCCTGCTGCTGAAAGGAAAGAGCAGAGTCACCATAACAAAGTGCTCCAGAACTGGACTGAGCCAGGCCTAGGCCCCCTGGCGCTAAAGAACAAAAGAATCATGGTATAAAAGTAGGAGCCTGGCTCCTAAGAAATCAGAATCCTGTTTACCACAAAGAACCTCTGCCCGACTAGAAGGAGAAGAAGACGCTGGAGGAGCTGGCCTGCTGCTTGCCTTGCTGAGAAAGGAGGGGAAGAGACTTACTGAAAAGACTTTGCTACTTTGTGCTTGAACATTCTCCAAGGGCTTGATCTGAGCTTGCCCCCTGAACTGAACCCCAGGAACAGTGGGTTCTCTGTGCTTCTTGCTCATCCTCCAATTCGAGCCGTGTGGGCATCCCGCTGGAAAAGAGACTGCGCCCCTCATCGCCCCTCCTAGGGCCGTGACACTCAGAAGCTCGCCTGCCTCCAACCCGTGAGAGCCCCGCTCCGTCCCGAGCCGCTCTCTGTTCCCGGGCCAGGCCGCCTGCATCCCTGTCACCGCCTGCCATTGGAGTGCGCTGAACGCGCTATCACCCCTCCTGCCGGAAGCCGTCCGACGACTGTGATCTACGCCGGGTCATCCAGCTGCACTGACCGTGCCCTGCGACCCCGCTTCGCTATCCCCGGACATCTCAGGCCGCGCCGCCCCCGCTGTGGAGACCCTCCTGCACCGCCGTGCTAAAGGGTCGCTGGCCGCGCCTGCCTACGTGCCCACACCTGCTGATTGAGGACCCAAGAACACTTCCCAAGCTGAGAGTCGCACCGACCTGTGCCGACTCTCCACATCAAGAAAGAAGTTCCAGTATCGGGCTCGGGGCCCGCAACGCCTTATTTCCCCGTTCGCAGGAGACGAACTCTGTGAGTACTGGAACCACAAGTAACATTTGCAAGAGACTGCAAAGTATCCATTTGAAGCTACGAACAACGAACATTTGCCCGCTTTACAACCTGGTGGCATAGCGAAAACGTTATTGGTCTTGTGATAAGTCTGCTGAGATATATATACCTATTTTTACATAAAGAAGCGTATTTTTATATATATCCAAGTCTGGTGTCCGTTTCTGGGGGGATTGATGTATTTACTGTGTGTATGATTGTAAGTGCTTAACCAACAACGCCTGAGGAATCGCCTTGGCTGCTCACGCCACGCACCTAGAGGGTGAGCAAGGGTCATTCGAGAGGGGTTATCCTGCGCCCTGACGTGGAGGAGAGGGTTCCTGCTTGACACAAGGGCAACCTTGCGCCAACCAGAGATCCCCGACTCTAACATTGGTGGCAGCGGGTGGGATTTCGGATTTGCACTTGTAATTTGCATACAGTGAATTATTAATCACCAGATAGTGAGAGCAGACCAAGTAACGCAGCCACAGGTTTTCATTTTTTGAACTTTGTTGAGACATCTGCCATTACTGCAACCATGCCTGGCTCACTCTCTGCTGGAAGAGCGCTCTCTGTGATTTCTGGAATAGATGAGGTGGATTGGGAGAGACTGGAAGGCTACTCGATGGAGCAATTGAAAGGCTACAGTGTAAAATTCCGAGTCCCCCATGCTGGATTCAAGAGGAGGGTCCAGTACGCCAAGGCGTTGAGAGCCTGGAAGGAGTCACGAGACCCACGGAATGCGGGGGACATCGTTCCACCCGACAACCTTGAGGAGCCCAGCAGAGTCCGGTCGCCAGAGGAGCTGGCAGACAGGGCAGCAGACAGGGCGCATGCAATGGAGATGGCAAAGTTGGCAGGACAAATGGAAATGGAGAAGCAGAAGTTGGCCCTGGAGGCACAACAACGCCAAATGGATCATGATATAAGATTGAAGGAGTTGGAGCTGAAGGCGAAAAGTTTGGACACCGCTCCTTCTGGTGGCAGCACTCCACCAGTGCAGGTAGAGTCCAAGGTGTACATCCCCAAAGATGTAGTAAAGGAGTATTTTAGAAAGGATGACATAGGGCAGTGGTTTAGGGCCTACGAGGTGGCCATGTCCTCACACCGGGTCCCTGAGAAAGACTGGGGAGCGGGGTTGTGGGGAAGGTTCCTTGCTGAAGGGCGTGACACACTGTTAGATTTACCCTTAGATCTCCAAACCTCATACCCCCATATGAAGGAAGCTTTAATGACCAGGTATGGGTTAACTCCGGAGCTATATAGACAGCGGTTCAGGGAGACTAAGAAGATCCCTGAGAGTACGTATGTGGAGTATGTAACCTTTTTCTGCAGAGCACTGGATGGTTGGGTGAAGGGTAGCAAAGTGAATGATTATCAAGGGCTGCTTGATTTAATTGCATGGGAGCACTTGTCCAGTCAATGTTTTCCTGAGCTACGCCAGCACCTGATTGATAGCAAGCTGTCCAACCCGAGGAAGCTTGCTGAGGAGGCGGACCGCTGGCTCAGCACCAGGGTCCACAAGGGTCCAGTGGGAGACTCCGCCAAAGGTGGGCAGGGTCCCCAGCAGAAGAGTGGGGGGGACAAGGGTAAACAGAAGGGGTTTCAAAAAGGCCCCCAAAGTAATTCCCAAGGGAACCAGCAGAAGGGTTCTCAGCCTCCCCCACCCCCGCAGCAGAACGGGGCCCCGACAGGTAGACCTGTTCCAAAGGGGCCCTTCAATTGTTATAAGTGTGGTGACCCGGGTCACATTGCCTCTGATCCTAAGTGTCGCCTGTTTGGTAAGACCGCACCCACTGGTGCTCCACCCTGGCAAGTAGCTAGTGTTAACTTTGGGGAGGAAGTAGCAGTCCAGGAGGGTGGGGGTCCCGGGCAGATGACCCTAGTCTCGCTAGGAGACAGTGAGATGGTCCCTGTAACCTACCTGCCCTCTAACACTAAGAAATATGGGCAAGTAGTGACCATCAATGGAAAGAAGGTTGAGGCTCTTAGAGATACAGAAGCCAGCGTGACCTCGGTGAGGCAACACCTGGTGTCTCAAGAGCAAATTGTACCCAATGCCTACTGTAGGGTTGTCAATGCTGACAACGTAGAGAGTCGTTGTCCAATGGCTCAAGTTCCCTTTGAGTGGGGGGAGGTTTCTGGTACTCTGCAAGTCGCTGTGAGAACTGACATGCCTGTAGACTGTCTGCTAGGAAACGACCTGGAGAGCTCCCCTTGGGAAAAGGTGGAGAAGACCACGCATCTGAGGATGGTGGGTCTACCCGACTGGGCGTGCGTGACCACCCGGTCCATGGCAGCCAGTAGGGGTGTTGAGAGGGTCCTGGAGCCTGAGGGAGAGGTCCAGGAACCGGCCTTAG
Organism: Triturus cristatus; assembly: GCF_964204655.1. Taxonomy (NCBI): domain Eukaryota; kingdom Metazoa; phylum Chordata; class Amphibia; order Caudata; family Salamandridae; genus Triturus; species Triturus cristatus. The sequence goes on along the minus strand of NC_140592.1, from coordinate 401,011,873 downwards.
GGAGAAGGCGCAGGAGGCGCGGGAAACCGGCCCCCGAAGTTCCCACGGCCCAGGAAGAAGTAGACCCTGAGGGGGATGCTCTGGAGCCTACCGGGGAACAGATTGCCGAGCTGGGAGACCTGCCTGAGCTGACCCATTGGCAGCAGGAAGGAGGTCCCTCCAGGGAGGAATTCTGCAGGGAGCAGAAAGAATGCCCTTCTCTCGTGGGTATGCGGCAACAGGCTGCAGACCAGGCCAATGGTGTTCAGGCCAAAACACACTACGTGTACTGGGAGAGTGACCTCCTGTATTCCGAGCCTAAGGCTGCTGAACCTGGGTCAGCCCGTGTGCTGGTGGTACCCCAGAAGTTCAGAACCTTCCTACTGGGGCTGGCTCATGATGTGCCGTTAGCAGGACATTTGGGGATGGACAAGACCTATGACAGGCTTGTCACCCACTTTTACTTGCCCCAAATGCATAAGAATTCAGATTCCTACTGCCGAACCTGTCAGACTTGCCAGGCAAGTGGTAAGAGCGGAGGGAAGCACAAGGCTCCTCTGCAACCTTTCCCTGTGGTCGGTACGCCATTCCAACGAGTGGGTATTGATATTGTGGGGCCTCTGGACCCCAAGACAGCCCTGGGCAACAGGTTCATCCTGGTCTTGGTGGACCATGCCACCCGGTACCCTGAAGCCATCCCTCTGAGGACAGTGACGGCCCCCGTGGTGGGACGGGCACTGATGGGAATTTTCTCCCGAGTGGGGTTCCCTCTAGAGGTGGTGAGCGACAGGGGGACCAATTTCATATCCACATATATGAAATCCCTGTGGAAGGAGTGTGGGGTAACGTACAAGTTCACCACTCCTTACCATCCCCAAGGAAATGGGTTGGTTGAGAGATTCAACCGAACCCTCAAAGGCATGATCATGGGCCTGGACGGTCCAATGAGGCGTAAGTGGGACGTCCTCTTGCCATGCCTGCTCTTCGCTTACCGAGAGGTGCCACAGAAGTCTCTAGGATTCAGCCCCTTTGAGCTTCTGTATGGTCACCCGGTAAGAGGACCTCTGAGTTTGGTGAAGGAAGGCTGGGAGCAATCTCCCAGGAAACCTCCCCAGAATGTATATAGTTACATGCTGGCCTTCCGAAACCAGACTCGGCGTTTCAGGCAACTTGCTGAGGCAAATCTGGAAGCCAGCCAGGAGGAGATGAAGCGGTGGTACGACCGGAATGCCACTCTGGTAGAGCTTCAACCTGGACAAAAGGTGTGGGTCTTGGCCCCAGTGGAGCCGTGTGCACTTCAGGATAAGTGGACAGGTCCATTTGAGGTTGTGGAGCGCAAAAGTCCTATCACCTACTTGGTGGACATGCAGACTCCCAGGAACCCTTTGAGGGTCCTACATGTTAACCGCCTTAAGCCCCACTTAGAGAGGACCGAAGTGGGCATGCTGCTGGCCACTGATGATGGAATGGAAGAGGAGACCGAGCCTCTTCCTGACCTCTTAGTGGCCTCTGAGAAAGATGGGTCAGTGGATGGAGTTAACCTCTCACCCACCCTGACGCCCGAACAACAGGAAGACTGCCGCCACTTGCTGGGACAATTTTCCGACCGATTCTCCCTGGTTCCTGGTGTCACAGATTGGTGCGTCCATGATGTGGACACAGGAGACAGCTTACCCGTGAAGCACAAGGCTTACAGGGTAACTGACAGGGTCAGAGCTTGCATTAAGGAGGAGGTCTCCAAAATGCTTGCGCTAGGGGTGGTTGAGTCCTCCAGCAGTCCTTGGTCCAGCCCCGTGGTCTTGGTCCCCAAAGCTGCTGCGCCGGGAGCCACACCTGAACTCCGGTTCTGTGTGGACTACAGAGGACTCAATTCAGTCACGAAGACTGACGCGCACCCCATCCCCAGAGCTGATGAGCTCATTGATCGGCTGGGGGCTGCCCGGTTCCTCAGTACGTTTGATTTAACGTCTGGGTACTGGCAGATCGCCTTGACCGACGGGGCCAAAGAGAGGTCAGCATTCTCTACACCAGATGGGCACTTCCAGTTCCGAGTCATGCCATTTGGGATGAAGAATGCCCCTGCCACCTTTCAGAGGTTGGTCAACCAGGTACTGGTTGGGCTGGATGCGTTCAGTGCCGCCTACCTGGATGACATCGCAGTGTTCAGTGCCACCTGGCCCGAACACCTGCGCCACCTCTGGGAAGTGTTGATGGCTCTGCGCCGAGCAGGCCTCACGATCAAGGCAAGCAAGTGCCAGATCGGGCAGGGTTCCGTGGTGTACTTGGGACACCAAGTGGGGAGTGGCAAGGTGGCACCCTTGCAACCCAAAATTGAGACCATCCTGGCTTGGGAACCCCCCAAGACGCAGACCGCAGTGAGGGCCTTCCTGGGGCTCACTGGGTACTACAGGAGGTTTGTCAAGGGCTATGGAACGATCGTTGCCCCCTTGACAGAGCTGACTTCCAAGAAGCAGCCCAGGAACGTGATTTGGACTGACACCTGTCAGAAAGCTTTCGACACCCTGAAGACTGCCATGTGCACGGCGCCCGTGCTCTTGGCCCCTGACTTCTCCAGGGAATTCCTAGTACAGACAGACGCTTCAGAGCATGGTGTAGGGGCTGTTCTCTCACAGATGACTGAGGAGGGCTGGGACCAACCCGTAGCCTTCATCAGTAGGAGGTTACTTCCACGGGAAAGTAGGTGGAGTGCAATTGAGCGAGAAGCATTTGCTGTGGTCTGGGCGCTGAAGAAGCTAAGACCCTACTTGTTTGGGTCTCACTTCCGGGTTCAGACGGACCACAGGCCCCTCAGATGGTTGATGCAAATGAGGGGTGAGAACCCGAAGCTGTTGAGGTGGTCCATCTCCCTACAGGGTATGGACTTTACGGTGGAACACCGTCCTGGTACAGATCACGCCAACGCTGACGGTCTGTCCAGGTATTTCCGCCTTAGTGACGAGGAACCCCCTGGGCAAGGGTAGTTCTCCCCACATTTCAGCTGGAGGGGACACGTGTTAGACCTGGCACCTTGGCGTGAGTTTCCCTCCCACTTTTTGATGGTGTGCCTCGACTGTTTTGCTGGTGTTGTCCGCTCAGGGCACTGCGCCACGGCTAATCCGTGCCGCAGTGCAAGTGCTCCCAAAGTAAAATGTACCTGTAATTGATGTCCATGATTGGTTTATTGGATTCACTGTCAGTCCCCAGTAAAGTGCACCGAGGTTGCCAGGGCTTGTGAATGCCAATGCTGCTGGTGGGCTTGCAGCGCTGGTTGCGCCACCCACGGAAGCGGCCTTGTAAAGTGTGTCTAGGGTCTGCCACCGCAGACCCTGTGCGCGGTCCGGGACCGTCGCGCTGACTGCGCAAGTGCCCCCACTTGCCAGTCCCTAAACCTTCCCTTACCTACATATTAGCCACCCCTCTGGTAGGCCCAAGGGCAGGGTGCATTGTAGGCATAAGGTAGGACATGCCCTGTGTGTGTGGCATGTCTTAGTAGTGAATTACAGCCCTTGTCGTTTTTCACTATTGAAGGCTACCTGCTCTCCATAGGCCAGAATGGGCTGCTGGGATCACGCCAACGCCGTGACCCCAGTGGACTCCGAGAGCATGGTAGAGTGTCAAGTTTGGTATGCCTGAACTCAGAATAACAAAATACTTCTTGTAGTCAAGTTTATTTTAATATCCTGGGTTTGTAAATACTACTTTTAGAAAGTTAGTATTTACTGACCTGACCATCTCAGTCCGCCTCTGCTGTGTGTATGTGTTCTGCCTGGCAACAGTAAGGAGCAGGGTTGGGGAATCCCCAGAGACAGGTTGGCTGCCAGGTGGTGGGTAGAGAGATTACACCTGGATGGGTGGGAGGAGTACACCTTGACTCTTGAATAGACCTGTGCTCTGCCACCACAAAGCCGGCGCCACCCCCTGTGGGGCGGCTGATGTCTCTGCCCTGCTGCTGAAAGGAAAGAGCAGAGTCACCATAACAAAGTGCTCCAGAACTGGACTGAGCCAGGCCTAGGCCCCCTGGCGCTAAAGAACAAAAGAATCATGGTATAAAAGTAGGAGCCTGGCTCCTAAGAAATCAGAATCCTGTTTACCACAAAGAACCTCTGCCCGACTAGAAGGAGAAGAAGACGCTGGAGGAGCTGGCCTGCTGCTTGCCTTGCTGAGAAAGGAGGGGAAGAGACTTACTGAAAAGACTTTGCTACTTTGTGCTTGAACATTCTCCAAGGGCTTGATCTGAGCTTGCCCCCTGAACTGAACCCCAGGAACAGTGGGTTCTCTGTGCTTCTTGCTCATCCTCCAATTCGAGCAGTGTGGGCATCCCGCTGGAAAAGAGACTGCGCCCCTCATCGCCCCTCCTAGGGCCGTGACACTCAGAAGCTCGCCTGCCTCCAACCCGTGAGAGCCCCGCTCCGTCCCGAGCCGCTCTCTGTTCCCGGGCCAGGCCGCCTGCATCCCTGTCACCGCCTGCCATTGGAGTGCGCTGAACGCGCTATCACCCCTCCTGCCGGAAGCCGTCCGACGACTGTGATCTACGCCGGGTCATCCAGCTGCACTGACCGTGCCCTGCGACCCCGCTTCGCTATCCCCGGACATCTCAGGCCGCGCCGCCCCCGCTGTGGAGACCCTCCTGCACCGCCGTGCTAAAGGGTCGCTGGCCGCGCCTGCCTACGTGCCCACACCTGCTGATTGAGGACCCAAGAACACTTCCCAAGCTGAGAGTCGCACCGACCTGTGCCGACTCTCCACATCAAGAAAGAAGTTCCAGTATCGGGCTCGGGGCCCGCAACGCCTTATTTCCCCGTTCGCAGGAGACGAACTCTGTGAGTACTGGAACCACAAGTAACATTTGCAAGAGACTGCAAAGTATCCATTTGAAGCTACGAACAACGAACATTTGCCCGCTTTACAACCTGGTGGCATAGCGAAAACGTTATTGGTCTTGTGATAAGTCTGCTGAGATATATATACCTATTTTTACATAAAGAAGCGTATTTTTATATATATCCAAGTCTGGTGTCCGTTTCTGGGGGGATTGATGTATTTACTGTGTGTATGATTGTAAGTGCTTAACCAACAACGCCTGAGGAATCGCCTTGGCTGCTCACGCCACGCACCTAGAGGGTGAGCAAGGGTCATTCGAGAGGGGTTATCCTGCGCCCTGACGTGGAGGAGAGGGTTCCTGCTTGACACAAGGGCAACCTTGCGCCAACCAGAGATCCCCGACTCTAACAACATGTGATACTCGCCTTTCTCTGTTTTCACTGTTGAAGTCGGGCTCGGACCAGGAATGGAGTTTCCAAATACTGCTTTCCTATTCTTTATACTTTGTGAGAGCGCTGCAATAAATAATGCTATGATTACTTACCAGTAATCCCCATTACTCTTAGTCCTACTCGTCCTCGACCCAGTCATAACTAATGAGGTATTCCACATGACAGGAAACAAAACTGGAAACGCTTTTAGGTTCCACCCACCCTCCCGTCAGGGTCTATAAGCACAGAGCCAACCAAAAGCACATCCTGACATACCAAGCAACAAAGGACTGAACAGGGAGGGCGGGTGGGAAGTATGACTGGGTCGAGGACGAGTAGGACTAAGAGTAATGGGGATTACCGGTAAGTAATAATAGCATTACCTCTACGTCCCTCGTCCTCGACCCAGTCATAACTAATGAGACATACCAAAGCAACCCCACCAGCAGGCCTTTGGTGAACCACACAGAGAACCGAGACCGAACACAAAAATGAAGTGCAGCAAGTGAAAAATTTAATAAACAAACAGAATCAGGGAGGGGGAACAACCCCCACAGCACGCAACACACCACAACCAAAATTGGTCCGGTCAGACAAAGCACAATTCAGACGATAGTGCCGTACAAAAGTAGAATCAGACGCCCATGTCCCAGCCCGACAGATCTCATCAAGGGAAACCCCATGAAAGGCAGCCCAGGAAGCAGAACACCCCTAGTGGAACGGGCCTGAACCCCAGAAGGGCAAGGCAAACCAGAGCCCTGATAAGCCAGAGAAATGACAGCCTTGATCCAGCGACCCAGAGTAAGACGAGAGGCAGCCTTACCCCGACCAGCCAAACCAAAGGTCACAAAGAGGGAGTCCGAAGAGCGAAACCCCGCAGAGTGGGCAACATAAACGGACAAAGCACGCCTCACATCCAGGGAGTGAAGCAACAGCTCAGCAGGTGAGGAAGGAGAAGGACAGAAAGAAGGAAGAATCAACTCCTGAGAGCAATGAAAACGAGAACGAATCCTAGGAACAAAGCCAGGATCCAAAGAAAGGACCACCGCGTCATCTAAGAAAGGCAAAAAGGGAGGAGAACAACGCAATGCAGTGAGCTCACCCAACCGCCGAGCAGAAGTCACAGCAACCAAAAAAGCCACCTTAAAAGAGAGGAATTTGAGGTCCACAGACTCCAAGGGCTCAAAAGGAGAGGACTGCAGAGCACCCAGGACCAAAGAAAGATCCCAGGGAGGAACCTGAGAGCGAGTAGAAGGAGAGGACAGAGAGAAACTCCGGGAAAACCGGGAAACCAACAAACCATCCGAAGACGGAAGAGAAGCCGGATCCCAGAAAGCCCGAATAGCAGCCCACTGCCCCTTCAGAGTAGACAAGGCATACTGCTTCTGAAACCCATCCAAGAAAAACTGAAGGATAGAAGCGATAGGACAAGAGACAGGAGAGAGACCAAGCTCCGAACACCAGGAGGAGAAAGAAGTCCAATGCTTAGAGTAGGAGGACAAAGTGGAACCCCTACGGGATCCCTGCATCACAGTGATGAGGTGATCAGGCAAACCCCGGACTCCAAGAGACATCCGTTCAACCTCCAGACCGCCAGGGTGAGAGGGACCAGGAGGGAGGGAGAGGGAGACCTCAGGGGAGACGGGTAGAGGGGAAGAATCCAAGGAGGACTCACTGCCAGCCTCAACAACAACGGGAACCAGGACCTCCGCGACCAGTGAGGCAAAACCGCCACCACCCGGGCACCTACCCGCTGGACCTTCAGCAAGAAGGCAGGAATCAGGGGGGAAGGGGGGAAGGCATACAGCAACCAAGCGGGTCACTGAAGCACCCAACTTCGGAGTCCGAGAACAAAAGAGAGGGAGTTGAGCATTGGCCCGGGAGGCAAACAAGACCAGCAGGGGAGTCCCGAACCTACGACAGATCAACTGGAAAATCCCGGGGGAGAGACACAGGGTCAGAGAAGATGGAAATCTGTGACTCAAGGCGTCTGCCACCACATTTTCTACACCCCAGATATGCAGAGCAGAGATGGCCAGAAGATGACACTCTGCCAAACCCGCAATCGCACAGGCCACCAAATTCAACGAAGGACTGCGAGTACTGCCCTGGTGGTTGATGTAAGCCACAGTCACAGAGTTGTCGGACCTCACCAGGACATTGCACCCCAGCAGACGAGCCTGGAAGAAATGATGAGCACGGTCCACAGCAGACAGCTCCCTCCAATTGGACGATCGGCGGGACTCCACCCGGAGCCAACGAGCCTGAACAGACCACTGACCCAGAATAGCCCCACAACCGGACGCACTGGCATCCATCGTCAACACCAAAGGAGTCGGCAGGTTAATCCACATCCCCCTGGAGAGATTGGAAGATTCCAGCCACCACCAGAGAGCGGACACCACCTCCAGAGACACCGGCACAGAGAGAGCATAGTCCTGAACCGGATACGGCACCCAACGCTGAAGATGCCACAGCAGAGGCCGAAGATGAAACCTGGCGCAGGGTACCGTGAAGTCAGTAGCAGCCATATGACCCTAAACCTCGAGCCACAGAAGGAGGGGAGCCGCAGCCTGGGACAACAACCTCTAAAAACAGGCACTGAAGACGCTGAATCCGTGAATCCGGCAGGAACACCTTGCCCAGGACTGAATCGAAGACGGCCCCTATGAAAGTCCGCCGAGTAGTAGGAAGGAGCTGGCATTTTGGAACGTTCACAAGAAACCCATGCTGTTCTAGCGTAAGGATGGTCAAGGACAGGTGCTGAGACAGGACCACCGGGGAAGGATCCTGGGGCAGCCAATCGTCTAGGTAGGGGAACACCGACACACCCTGGAGGTGAAGATGGGCCACCAAGGGAGCAACCACCTTGGTGAACACTCGGGGAGCGGACCGGAGACCAAACGGAAGGACACAGAACTGCCATTGATGACCCTCCAGGCAGAAGCGCAGGAACATCTGATCCTCCAGAGCCACAGGCATATGAAGATAAGTTTCCTGGAGAACCAGAGTAGCAAACACCCAGCCGGCCTGAATCAAAGGAACCACTCGCTGCAAGGTCTCCATCTTGAAAGAGATCTTCCGCACAAACAAGTTCAGACTCCGGATATTGATGACAATCCGAAACCCTCCTGTGACCTTCAGAACCAGGAAAACAATCAAATAGGTCCCCAGACCCCATTCCAACCGGGGAACGGGCACAATCGCCTTCTTCAAGAACAGAGCTCGAACACCGTCCACCAAGGACTGACGACAGGACCGGCACAAGGGAGTCTGAGTCTGCACCATGCCCGAGGGAGGAGGAAGGGACTGGAACTCGATCCGATACCCCCGTTCCAGGACATCCAGCACCCACTGATCAGAGGTCGTCAAACGCCAAGCGGGGAGGAACAATCGCAACCTCCCACCAACCTCGGGTGCCACACCAGCGGGACCCTCGACCGGAGTGGCATGGTCAGGAACGCTGCGGCCCTGGTCCAGCATCACGGGGAGGCTTCTTCTGGAACTTCCGAGGGAAACCTCTATCAGCACCCCTTGGTCCCTTAAAGGAGGACTGCTGAAACCTGGAAGGCTGACGAAAAGTCTTGGTCTGAGAAAAGGAAAAATCCTTACGAGAAGGCTGCCGACGGAAGGAAAAGGAATGCTTACGCTCCTTGAACACCTTATGCAGCCGATCCTCAAGAGCGTCCCCAAAGAGACGAGGGCCAGTAAAGGGTAAACGCAAAGCCATGGACCTCTGGGCGGCATTCGGTATTCCAACCTTTCAACAAAAGATTCCGGCTAGCAGCGATAGAGGAACCACAGGACAAGGCAGAAGCGCGCACTGAATCGAAGGCAATATCTGAGAGGAATTCAGCCTGACGCTCCATAAATTCCAGCAAATCCGGGCAACAGCCACCCTCCTGCATCGTTCAAAACAAAGTCTTAAAGTCAGTCAACAGAGATTGAGCGACATAAGCCCCATAGACACCAGAACGGATGGCAAGGTGAGAATCAGCATAAGACTTGCGCAAAGCAGAGTCAACCTTCTTATCCACCCCATCACGAAGAATTTTATCATCCGCCATGGAAGAACGACCAACCAAACTGGCGACAATGGAATCCACACGCACAGACTCAGGAAAAGACCCCTCCATGTCCTTCAAAGGATAAAGCTTCGACATGAAGCGCGGCAACATTATGTGATCCAGGTCCTTCCACTCATTCAAGAGGACATTCATCACAAAGGGATGAATAGGAAGTGAAGAAGCAACAGGCTTCCGAAATTGCGGCAAGACAGCATCCGAGGAAGTACTGGCCACAGCATCATCAGGAAACCCCATGTTCTCACACACATGAGAAAGCAAGTCAGGCAACAATTCTTTAGAAATATATTTGCCCTTCAGATCCACTGCCCCCAAGGAAGCTTCATCAGAAGAATCAGAAGAAGAAATGTCCGAATAGAGGGCAAAGCCCCCACCAGAACGACTCCCAGGAGATTTCTTGGAGGACTTGAGGTCAGACAAAGTCTCCAAAATCAGGCGCTTCAACCGGTCGTCATCCAACTTCGGGCGCTTCCCTGCAGGGACAGGATCCCCACTGTCCGCAAGGGAGGAGGAAGAGGAAACAGGAGACACATGTCTCCGCTTTCTGTGATGCCTCCCCATCAAGAATCCACCAGTAAAAGAAGTAACACCAAAGGCAGGAACCAGCAAGCCAAACACAGGTAGACTGAAGTGAAAACGACACCCCTCATCCTTTTAAAACAAAACAAAAACTGGGAACCGCCCCCAAGCAGCACAGCTGAGCGAAATGAAAACGAGGCGAGAGGGGGTGTGGCCAGGACATCCCAAATAAAGAAACACAGTGCGCGGCCGCCGAAAGCAGTAAACCGGCACCACGAAGGAAAAGCGCAACCGGAGCCCACCCGGGCGCATGAACGGCGGCAGCAAGGAAAAACGGAGCACTCGGACCACAACCCGAGTGCTCCCCAGGCACAGCACAAAAACGGAGCGCCCGGATCCCACCCCGGGCGCTCCACAACCCAGGACCGGCCCGGAGGGCGGGAACGCAGAGCACTCGGGAAAACCCAAGCGCTTCAAAGAAATCAACAATAGAGCACCCGGACCCCAAACCGGGCACTCCACAATGGCCAGAGCTGCAGAAACACGGAGCACTCTGGGAAACCGAGTGCTCCCAGGAAATGCACACGGAGCACCCGGACCCCAAACCGGGCGCTCCACAACGAAGGCCCCGCCCCAGCGCCGCAGAGACACGGAGCACTCAGGGAACCGAGTGCTCCAGGAAACAGCACACTGGGTGCCCGGGCCCCAAACCGGGTGCCCCGCCCCCAGCCACCGGAATAACAGAAGCGGAGCACCTGGTGCAACCCGAGTGCTCCATAGAGATAACAGCAGGGAGCGCCCGGACTCCCAACCCGGGCGCCCCCACCACACACGCAGCCCGCCTACGGAGCGCACAGACACCAGCTCGGGCGCTCCACCAGCGGGGAAACAAAGGTACCTCAAGCGCAAGTACTGCCCTGGAGGAGCAGGACACAGGCCCGCAGGGAAGGACTCACTGTACAGCAGGAGCAGTAGCAGCAGGGTCCCAGGAAGCCAGTGCAGCCAGCACAGCAGAACCAGCATCCTGGAGCCTGAAGAGTCCAGGAAGCCCAGCAGCCCGACTCGAGGAAGTCCCAAGAAGGTCCATGAGCACCCCCAAAGCCCAGCAGAGGAGGAAACCACAGGACAACGCGAAGCAGGTAAGTGCCCAGCACCTACCCCAGCGTCCCCGTCAGGTCCACTGACAGGAAACAAAACAGGATGTGCTTTTGGTTGGCTCTGTGCTTATAGCCCCTGACGGGAGGGTGGGTGGAGTCTAAAAGCATTTCCTGTTTTGTTTCCTGTCATGTGGAATACCTCATTAGTTATGACTGGGTCGAGGACGAGGGACGTAGAGGTAATGACATTTCTCTGCTCTCAGATCTGTCTCAAGTGTGCCCCATAACATTCATGCCACAGGCTAACCTATACATTTTTATTGGTTTCACTCACCGTCACTGTTTGTTTTCGTCATTACAGCATCTTGTTTATTTCATCAACGGTCTTCACCTCACCGTCCTTGTTGTTCCGTTACTTTCTAGTTGGCCACCAGACTCGATTAGTCAGTTGCAAATTTTGCCTCAATGCATGCTGGTCTTTGTACTGTTGATTATTTATCTTTCTCGTTCTTATGGAAAAGATTATTTTTGATCATCAAGGCAGTGTCTCTTTTTTATGATCTATGTAATTCAGACCTTTCATCTAACCCTACGACTGCAGTGTTGAAACTTACAATTAAATATGTTTCTTTCTGTGTGAGGACTGCTTCCAAATTTCCACCTCTTGGATTTGGCTGAATAGTCACTACAACTGGCCGTCTTAAGATCTTTTTCCATGTGACCCATTGTTAGAAAATGACTAACAATTGGTGCTGTGGCTATATTTGTGCGAATACGGGACTTACGTTGGACTATCCTTTGTGTAATCTCCTGATTGGTCTTGCCACTATACAGTTTTCTGCAGGAGCATATAATGTCATATACCACATTTTTAATTCTGCAATTTGAAAATATGGTGTGTTTCCACATTATATTTCCCAAATGGACGTCCATACCTTCGATTGTTTGGCTTCAAACCACACATGTCCCACACTTGTGGTGTCCTTCTAGGGGTGCCATACTCCAATACTTTATCAAATTGTTTTTGACTGAGTCTGGAGGAGTATATGCTCAGACTAAATGTTTTCCAATGCTTGCATTCTTTTTTGATGCAAATAATTAGCGTGTGAATCCACAATCAAAATTCGAATTCAAATGCCAAATTCTTTAAATTATCTTTTTTAAATTGATGATTTGCAGGCAGCTAGTGGAAACACAGCAACCCTCTCTGTGATATTTTTCTCTTTCTTCTCAAGAAGACATTCTCTTCAGGTGTTACCTGCATGTTTCAATGAAAGCTTTAAGAGTTTGTGTGTAGCCTTTTTCCTTTAGTTTTTCTTGTAGGATTGCTGCATTTTCGAAATAGTCATCTCATGTTGTGCAATTGTATCGTATTCTTAAAAAATTGCCCATAAGGCAAATTTTCTTTCAAATTATGAGGGTGGAAGCTGTTGTAACGTACAGCATTATTTTTTATCAGTTGGTTTTCGATAAAGTGTTGTGGTTAACTGTTCCTCTTCTAATTTAACTTGAACGTCTAGAAAAGTAAGGGTTTTATGATGTTTGGACAAACTGAAATTGATATTGGGCACTCTATTCAACTCCAGTCCAAATGCAACAGATATCATCAGTACATCTGAGCCACTCTTTTATGTTGTTCTAAAAGAGATTATACTATATATGAATCTTTCTACATATAATGCCATTTACAGCATTGCTATTTCTGGGGTGAAAGAACAGCCCATTGTGGTCCCATTTGTCTGAAAAAAAATTTGTCTTCAAATTTGAAGTAATTTCTTTTTAAAGCCAAGCTTGCCAGTTTGACTATGAATGATGTTGGGACTCTGTGTGGCCTGGTTCTTGTCTCCAAGTCAAGCTTTATGGCTCCTAGTCCTTCATCTTGAGTAATGGTAGTCACCAGTAGGTAGTTATAGTTAGGACCATGTTTCCATAGAAAAATCGCTTTTTGACTCTTTGGTACCGTTTGCCGAATCTTTGCGAGATTTTCTCCCAAAAAGTGATTCTAGTTGTGCATGGAAAGTTTTTGGACGATCCCTGAAGTAGAGACCGAGAAAAAGAGGGGGTCAAAATAAGTGCGTTTCCCATGTTAATTCTCATAATGATTTTAGACATGACTACAACACAAACCTCTGAACGGAATCTAGGGACTCAGCTTCACCTGAGTCCCAAAAAAAGTTAAAAGACAAGCATTTGCAATGCAATAGGTCTCGCATTTACGCGAGTTTGAGTTATTGGCATTGTAAATGACACTGCCGTTTATATATGTGTTGCTTTTGAAAACCCAAATAAAAGCCATTGTCATTCATAATGCCAATAGCTTAAACTCTCGCAAATGCGAGACCATTTGCATTGTAAATGCTTGTTCACTATTGCAAGGCTACCTGTTCCTGTAGGACAGAATTAGCAGTTTGATTATATCATCTTATAATCCTAACTGACTCAGGGAACTAGGTAGAAATTCGAGTTTAGTATGCCCGAACTCAGAATGATAAAATACATCTTTTAATGGCGTTGGTTTAAACATTCTGTGTTTGACACTACCACTTTTAGAAAGTAGGTATTTTCTTGCCTAACCATCCACGCCTGCCTCTGCTAGGTTGTGTATTCCATGTCTGGTTTGTGAGTGACAGGGGCTGGGGTGGTTCCAGGAGACAGGGTGAGTAAGCATAAGGCTAAATAGACCTATCTGCATGAGGAGTGGTGACTAGAGCTGTACCTGCCTTACACAATGCTGGCTCCACCTCCTGTGGTGTGTCTGATGACCCTGGCCCACACTGACAAAGGAAGAATTTGTGCCCTGGCAGAATGCACCCAGAACTGTTTAGGACTAGATACAGACACTCTCTGCCTTCAGAGACAAAGGATTTTTGTGTATAAAAAGGGGGACACAGACCCCAGAACTAGAGATCACTTCTGGGAATCAAGACGACCCTTTGCCAAGGAGAAGAACCAAGGAAACTGAAGGAGGAGACTGCCCCTGTACTGTGCTGTTGGGGTTGGCCTGCAGTGGTTACTTTATTGCAAAGGAAAGGAGAAAAGGAACTTTGTGTGTACTTTTGCAATCTTGAAGAAGAATCTCCAAGGGCTTGAACTGTGCTTGCCTCCTGCCTGAAGTCGCAGGGATACAAGACTTCACCACCAGCTCCCCTGAATTCCCTTGCTGGGAATTCTACCTGCAGAGAGGTGCCTACTGTTGCTTGGGCTCTCTGAGAAGACTGCGTGTCGCTGGGAGCTGGAAGGGCGACGCAACGAGGAGAAGCGCGGCGCCGCCGCAGCAGTTGCCGTCGCATCGCCGAAGAAGCGTGCTGCCGCTGCAGCTGTTCGCCGTTACATCATGGACGAAGCGTGTCACATCACCAGAGAAGCGTGTCAGCGCCGCAGAGGTCGCCATTGCATCACCGGAGAAGCGTTTCGCAGGGCCTGTTGCGGCTCAGAAGTTACTGAGTTTGCCGCACGACCACCGGGCGTGCATGCATTGCATCCAACGTTGTTGCATCGCATCAAGACGCCATTTTCTCGCATCGCACCAGATCGTCACAGTAAGAAATCAACGCATCACCTCCTGTCTGATAAGGAACCGACGCATCACCTCCCCACGCTGCAGTAAGGAATCAACGCATCACCTCCCCCGAAGCAAGGAACCGATGCATTACCTTCCCTGCGACCCTTTTGTTTGTATTGTGGGACGCATCCAAGGTACTTTGAGAAGAAAGTGTTGCATTTACCATCTACATTGAACTAAGGTATTTCTGCTATTTTAGAGACTATTTTTATGACAGGATTGTGGATTTTTGTCGTTTGGTCTTGTTTTAAGTCTAGTAAAGATTACTTATTTTTCTAAACTGGTGTGGTGTCCGTTTGTAGTGTTTTCACTGTAGTACTGTATGTGTTCACAAATGCTTTACACACTGCCTCTGAGATAAGCCTGTCTGCTCGTGCCAAGCTACCAAGGGGGTGAGCTGGGGTTATTTTAGAAGTGTACCCACTTACCCTGACTAGAAGCAAGGGTCCCTATTTGGTCAACTAGAGATCTCCAGTTCTAACAAGAATCATCCTAGAGTAATCCACAGTCATCCTTAAATTGTCTAGAGCCCATCCTGGAGTAATTCTCACTCATCCTGAAGTTGTCAATTGGTATTCGTGGAGTTGTGAAAGGTAATCACTCCCTGACAGTGGAGGTCATCAGAACACCATCCTAGAGTTGTTTTTGTGATGACTCTAAAGAGTCATCTCATTTTAATATTTTGTCCTATAGACATACTTCAGGATGGCTTGGGATGACATCCCCAGATAATTTTAGGAATAGATCAGTTGAAGTCATCAGATGACTTCATAATGGCTCCAGGATGATCTTCCTTTTTGGCCAGGGTTATGCGGAACTACCTGTGAGGCCCGTCTGCCCCCATCGACCTCTGTTCCCCCTCCGAAGAAACAAAAACACAAAGTTGTTGGAGCTGCTCCCCAGGTCCTGGGGTGTTTTCCACGCCTCTTAATGGATGTCGGCTGCTGATGCTTCTAACGAACGGTATCCAGCTCCTCTTGCTGCCACCGTGATATTTCGGCTCCTCACGGGCAGTGTCGTCTTAAGGATTTTGAGGGCCCAAGGCAAAACATACCTTGGGCCCCCTGTTTAGAACATCTTTGTATGTTATACCCAATTTTCTGATTATGCAAGCCTCATGATGCCAAACAATATTTAATAATACAGTGAAGGTTGAGATGGAGAAATAGATGGATGGGAAATAGAGAGAAAGTTCTCTTTCCCAGGGACCCCTTAGAAGGTTGGGGTCCTGGGCATTTGCCCACTTTGTCCATGCCCTAAAACGTCTCCACTCATGGGTGACTGTGTGATGAGAATCAAAATCGTGAGACACAAAGTGGCACCATGTGAGTAGGCTGGCGGCTCGCACTTGTTACATGAAATTCCCCAAATTATGCCGTTACACAATTTCACGTAATTATGTGCGGCGAAAAAATGGATCATGAGCACATGCAGAAAATGCAAACGACTAAAATGCGAGCAACAGTTGTTAGAGCCGCTTGTGTATGTACACTATTAGCATGAAATGCAACTAGATGTGTTTTACATTTCACATAATCAAAAGTAATTTTGCATAACTTTCCATAAATTTCAATTTTAATAAAGCACATTTTGCACACCTCTATTTTTGAGTGTTTGCCCGTCCCCATTGCTATCAATATCATCTAAACATTAACATATCAAGAGAATGTTACTAAAGGTCTTGGAATGTTGGTGGTTGTGAACTATACAAAGAAGCGTGTAAAATCCTTATAAAGAATTACAACTGAAAGAAGAGGATGAGAACACGCAAGAGCAGGGTGAGCTGCACTCACATGTAGAAAAGCTGTGTTCCAGGCAAGGCCACTGGAATTCTACGATTCTACAGCCGTGGCTTTTTTTGCATAATTATGGATTTACCACATTTGCCACATAATCCATCATCTGTTGCATACTCTGCAGATTTTGCAGGGTTTTATTTCTAGCTCAAACGGATTAAACATTACTAAAAAGTAGTGATGTGGATTCTCGTGTGGTGATAGGCCCTTTGCAAAGGTTAACTGGTCATCTTTTGGTGGCTTTTTTCTGTATTTGGATGTTAAGCTGGTAATTATGAGGTGCATTATTTGCCCAGACAGTATTACCATGCGTAAAAATTACAAACAAATGAAGTAATAGTAATAAGTAAATGTGGAGCATTATGCCACATAATTTCCCATTATGTGCCTCATATTTTAGTAAACCCTGCCACATAATTTGGTGCTCCCCTGCCGCATAATTCCAGTGGCCCTGGTTGCAGGTAACATTCGGGATGCACTTCCTTCACTGACATCACACAAGGGACAGACACTGCACGTGCTGCTGTAGTGCAAGCTTCCCTCACACTGACTAGGGAAGCACCGGCCGCAGTGTCTGTGCTTCCCTCACTCTGAAGTAGCACAGAATGGGCAACACACGTGGAAGCTCCCCGTTTCACGTGCATACACACACAGACACACAAAGGGCACAGCGGTGCATGAGGGCCTGCTCCCCTGCTCGCACACATCAGGGACAGCATAGGGAGCACCCCCAAAGGCCGTTCTGACAAAGACAGTAAGCAGTGTCTGAGAAAATGTATGAACCAATACATGAACCTACTGAGCTATCTTAGCAATCCTTAGTGGGGCATAAGTGCACGTGAGGCAAATCTGGAGCCCATATGAAAGGCCTCACGACTGGGGCTTTGCGTTGTCATTGTGTAAATTAACAACACCACAGCTGTGCTTTATTTGTGCCATGACCCTCGTCAGGAGGCCACTGCAGCTTGCACCACACATTGCCCCAGTCGGCACTGCCAGTGACAATACCAACACAAATTCGAACCATCACACCCTACAAATGTGAGAATTCAGACTGTTCCGGCCCTCCAAAGTTACATGACTGGCTTGAGTGGCAGATAGAAGTCATTTTAAATGTATATTGAATTAATAAACAACAGTTGTTGTGTTCATTTCTAAATTAGACAAAGAGCGCCAACATGTGGCCTGCTGTCATAAGTGCTGGTATTGACAATGAAGTGTCGGTACCGAGCACCATAAACCACCGACTCAAATTAATCTCTGCAGTTCAGTAATCTGCAGACATAAAACTTTTTTGTGTGTCATTAGTTCGAGGTTTCGTTGTCGACAGATATATAGCAGGGCTACGTGTCAAGTGCTCCAGACGTCCTTGTTGGCGGCAGTGATGACGTGTCTAAGTCTCGGTTCACTGTAGTAACACCTGGAGATATCCAACCCATGCTCGGGTGATGTACCTTATAAAGAAAGCAGGTTCCTTCACAATCTAATTCAATGTGTGTCAGGTCTAGCCCTCCCACACAAGAGGGTGCAGTACAGTCCTTCTATCAGTGCACATTGGGTCACCAGGGAAGTGGGTAACATCAGCGGGGGCCACTACAGCTTCGACTTTATCACCCGTTATTGTCTTTTCTCAGTGGCCTTCAGGTCACAAGATCTAAACTAATAAATATTGCAGGAAAAAGGTACATGACAGGAGTGGGTCAAGGGGGCGCTAAAGGGGCCAGGCACGTGACAGAAGGAAAGAGGACTGGTGGCAATTATCACAACCCTGTGTAGAACTGGACGGGATCTCTTGCTCGGAAGTGGGTGATATTTTATTTTTTGGCTTCTCCCTTGCCAGGGTCAGGCACTCAGCCCCCCCACTGACTCACAGTCCAGACTCTAGTTCAGGGGGCGGCCCTAGACCTAACGTCACATCACCAGCCGGCCCAGACTCCAGCCTGGGTGGATCCCTCAGAGTCAAGTCTAGACTTCATCTCAGCATCTCATAGCGCTACGAGGCTATCCCGCTGCCAGAATGTGTGCTGTACAAATACCTCTCTCTCCAGGTAACATAAAGGCTGGCTCGCTCACTGTGAAGCTGTTGGGGTAGGGAGTTTTCTAAAGATACTCTCTGTAGCAGCGTTCAGTAGAAGCCAAGAGTTGCTGGAATAAAAGTTTTCCTGCTAAATAGACGGTAACTTTTCGCTCAACTCTCACCCGGTGGCCTGATTATGCAGTAACCATGGCGCCCCAAGGGGTGCACGGGCGGCTGTTTATGAGTTTCATGAACACCCTGTCTAACATTAAAATGCGAGATTGTGATGTTTTTATGCAAAGGATGAAAGCTGCGACAAGAGAGGGGCCAACACTAGCGGCCTCACCCTGCCTCAAGCAGCGCCAACAAACAGCACTTTGAAGGAAGCACGCGCAACTCTGCGCGGAATGTGATGAAGAGCTCCGGATTCTTGGCGCTCCATGCCCCTTCTCCTCGGCTTTAGTAGGGACTGGGTGGAAATAAAACAAGGTTCTCCTAGGCACTTCATGGAACAAGCGCTCGCCATCTGTTTTCACTCAGCCGCTTGTTTATATTTGCATCGCGCTTTCACTTTAAGTGCAAAATTAAACACAGGGCTGAGTGAAAACAGATGGCGCCCATAAAGATAAGGAATTGCTTTGCGACAGCAGCAAAGCAGACGACCCTGTCTGGATCGGCCAGACGAAAAGGTGAAAGGGCGTCAACAAAAAAAACTCATTTCGAATGGCAGGCCACCGTTTAGCATAAAGGGTGAAGCCAGCCAATGAAAATGAGGGGCGGGACTTCAAGTCCCCTTCTCAAATCTACTCTCTCACTATAGGTCTCGCCGAGCGTGCAGCGCATGCGCTGCAACGCTAGGCAAGACCTAAAAAAATATGAAAGGGGGACAGGGTCGGAATACCCTGACCCCCTAGTTCTGGTCTTGGGGACCCCCAGGGACCTGGCCAGGGCAAAAAAGCATTAAAAGAAATTCATTCATCCATGGCTCTCACGTTTGCTTACTGTATAGCACACCCCCCCCCCCCCCGCCCCCGGTGGGCCAGGTCCCTGGGGCATTGCTTTCACACACAGGGAGCTGCAGGAAAGGCAGCTTCCTGTCTATGAAAGTAATTCTGACCTGCTTCCAGCAAGCAAGCAGAACATTTACTGTGGCGTGGCTCCCACTAATCCACAGCAAATAGCTATGTTCCAGGGTTGGGCACTCTGGGACATGGAAGGACTTGACCCTGTGGGATGGCGGTACCCAAGGCCATCTATAGCTTCAGGAGGGGGGGCACACTGCACTCCTCCTTTCTTGATGTTGGGTGTGACCCCAGGAGGTGGCGGCCACCAGGGCTGAAAACAGCCCAGGAGGGGGCTACACGGTCCCCCTCCCAGCTTTACAAAAAGAAGTTGGCCCCGGGGAGGTGGTGGTCCCCGGGGTCCAGAGGGGTCCCTGAAGCCCCTGCCAAAAATTGATTATGGCCACGGGAAGGTGGTTATCCCCAGGGCACTGGGGGTTCCAGTTTCTTTTAGCAATGTGACCCTGGGGAGGTGGTGGTCCTGGGGGGGATCCAAGAGGCCTCCTTATTTCAAAATAAATAAGCCCCAGGGGGGTGGTGGTCCCCAGGCAAAAATAAGCCCCAGGAGGGTCTGTGCCCCCAGCTCCCTAGTTACGAAAATGCCTCTGGGACCTGGCCAACCCGGGGACCGATTACTAACTTAATTCTTTTAACATTTTCAGCAGGATCCACAAATCCTGCCGAAATTATTTTCTTACAAAAAAGCTTTTTTGGCCCTTCTGAGTCCCCGTGGGACCCTCCCAAGAGGCCTAGGGGGTCAGGGTATTTCTACCCTCCATCCCCCTTTTCTTTTCTTTTAAAAATTCTTTTCTGGTACTCAGCTCAAGCATAGTCCTAAGGTGGCTGCCAACACTTCTTGGTTTGAAGTGTTGGCAGACAATCAGATCTCAGCACTTGTCCGGGAGGGGTTGTGGATCCTCTGCATCCCTATATGTGCAATTGGAAATTCCTTTAAATAACTCCACAACTACTGAACGGATTTACACCAAATCATAAAAAGGCACTTCCCTCAACCAACATCCACTTTTAACATAGGGAAAATGTGTTTTGGAACCCCCCTTTTTCTCAGCCCCCGCTTGTGGAATGACCCTGAAACGTTCAAGACAGCAGATGTCATCTCAAATGACATCACTGATGACATCATCCACGTGATAATCTGATGCACCTCCTCATACCCTAATATAACCTTTGATACACCCACTCTAAAATACAGACTACCATTTTCAAAACCATAGACACACCAATACCAGTTAGTACATACCCACTCACTAATTCCTAGGTCTACACACACATCTACTCATTCACCCATACAGTCACTCATACATGCAGTCAACCATCAATACGGTACTATCATATGCACTCACATATCTATACAGACACTAACACACTGCCACTCATCCATAGAGTTACTCACACACCTAGTCAGTCATGCAAAGAATCAATCACACTCCCATTTATTCACCTATAAGTTATACACACTCCATCTCACTTATTTAAACATATACTAACACATACTTACACTCTTATACAATAACTAATAAAAGCACACACTCATCCATACAGACACTCTCACAATCACTCACTCTCACATATAGTCATATATATACTCCAACGCTCACTTATACTGCCTTTCACATATGCAGTTACCCACGCATGTACCACTTAGGAATCCATTCACTCACCAACACACCCATACACACACTCACCCACCCATACAGCACATCACAGATGCACTCTTTAACCCATACACCAAGTGAATCACCCACTCACATATCTCTGCACAGATTCACACACCTCCACTCACCCACACCGACACTCAGGCACCCATACAGATACTCAAACAACCAATCAATAACCCAAATAGACCCTCATTTAGCTACGCACTAACCCATGCAACTGCTTACACACCAGCTGACAAACTAAACTATGTGAATGTCTGTATCAGTCACTAACCCATGCATTCAGTAAGACACATTTAATCACTCACTTATACAGTCAGTCACGCACCTACTAAATCATCCGTTCAGACACTTATACACCCACTCATTCCTCACTACACCTTGGCCTATATATATATATATATATAAAACATATTTAAACTTTACAGATACACACAATCACTGGATGATGTCATCAGTGATGTCATTTGAGATGTCATCTGTGATGTCATGACTGATGTCACCGACCATGTCATGAATGATGTAATATGTGACGTCATCAGCAGTGCATTGCGGGGGCGCGAGTTCTAGTTAGCTGAACTAACTATAACGGCTGGATTTCTCTGGTTTTGTACGAGTGAAATGTCCAACTAACTATAACGTCCCTGAAACCTGTGTTTATTTCAGTGAATTTCAAGGGTTTTTTAAATGCTAATTTCTAACTAGAACGTCCCTGAAACCTTCGATTTTTTCAGTGAATTTCAAAGGTTTTTTAAATGCAAATATCTAACTATGCCTACCAAGGTAGGACATGTGCAGTAAGACGAAGAAAGGTGTAGAAAGACGCAAGAGGTATGCACAAAGAACCAACAGAGGAGATGAAAGAGGCCTTGTTGCTATGTCATTCTGTGGCTCCAACTTTTTGCTGATGGGTACTGCTGTTAACTGACTCTGACTAACCAGGCCTGGAGCCAGTGCTAAGCTGAAAGACACTTAGAATACAGTGAAAGTACCTACATACACTAGGGTACACTATGGATTGTGGTACCTCTGTGATTGGCATGACCTCCCATGTATGGCCCTAGTACATCATAGGGCAGGGGGATTAAATCTACCTCTAACTAAGAGGTGCAGAAGGAGGCTAGAGAAGTGCAGAAAGAAACCACACAGGTGCTGAAAGAGGCAAGAGATGTGCAGAAAAAAGCAAGTGAAGTGCAGAAAAAGGCAAGTGAGGTGCAAAAAGTGGCTGGAGGGGTGCAGAAGGAGGCAAGAGAACTGCAGAAAAATGCAAGAAAAGTGCAGAAAGAGGCAAAAGAGGTACATAAAGAGACAACAGGGGTGCAGAAAGAAAGAAGAGAGGTGCAGAAGGAAGCATGGAAAGTGCAGAATGAAGCAAAAGGGGTGCAGAAAGAGGCAAGAGAAGTGCAGAAAGGAGCAAGTAAGGTGCAGAAAGAAGCAACAGAGGTGCGAAAAGAGGCAAGAGAGGTGCAGAAACAGGCAAGAGACGTGCACAAAGAGGCAAGAGAATTGCTGAAAGAAGCAACAGAGGTGTAGAAAGAAGCAAGAAAGAGCAGAAAGAGGCAAGTAAGATGCAAAAAACATCCAGGAAAGGTACAGAAAGAG
The DNA here is from genome assembly GCF_964204655.1 of Triturus cristatus. Lineage (NCBI taxonomy): Eukaryota > Metazoa > Chordata > Amphibia > Caudata > Salamandridae > Triturus > Triturus cristatus. The sequence continues at coordinate 400,989,224 of NC_140592.1, read as the reverse complement.
GGAAGACGAGTGCAGAGACAACAGGGGTGCAGAAAGAAGAAAATGAGGTGCAGAAAGTAGCAAGAGACGTGTAGAAAGAGCAAAGAGAGGTTCAGAAAAAGGCAAGAAAAGTGTAGAAAGAGGCAAAAGAGGTACTTAAAGAGACAACAGAGGTGCAGAAAGAAGCAAGACAGGTGCAGAAAGAAGCATGGAAAGTACAGAATGAAGCAACAGGTGTGCAGAAAGAGGCAAGAGAAGTACAGAAACAGGCAAGAGAAGTGCACAAAGAGGCAAGAGAATTGCTGAAAGAAGCAACCGAGGTGTAGAAAGAAGCAAGAAAAGTGCAGAAAGAGGCAAGTGAGATGAAAAAAACAGGCATGAAAGGTAAAGAAAGAGGGAAGACAAGTGCAGAAAGAGACAACAGGGGAGCAGAAAGAAGCAAATGAGTACGTGCAGAAAGAAGGAAGAGAAGTGCAGAAAAAGGCAAGAAAAGTGCAGAAAGAGGCAAAAGAGGTACATACAGAGACAACAGGGGTGCAGAAGGAAGCAAGACAGGTGCAGAAAGGAGCATGGAAAGTGCAGAATGAAGCAACAGGGGTGCAGAAAGAGGCAAGAGAAGTGTAGAAAGGAGCAAGTGAGGTGCCGAGAGAGCCAACAGAGGTGCAAAAAGAGGCAGGAGAGGTGCAGAAACAGGCAAGAGAAGTGCAGAAAGAGGCAAGAGAAGTATAGAAAGGAGCAACAGAGGTATAGAAAGAAGGAAGAAAAGTGCAGAAAGAGGCAAGTGAGATGCAAAAACCGTCAGGAAAGGAACAGAAAGAGGGAAGATGAGTGCAGAAAGAGACAACAGGGGTGCAAAAAGAAGCAAATAAGGTGCAGAAAGAGGAAAGAGAGGTGCAGAACAAGGCAAGAAAAGTACAGAAAGAGACAAAAGAGGTACATAAAGAGACAACAGGGGTGCAAAAAGAAGCAAGACAGGTGCAGAAAGAAGCATGGAAAGTGCAGAAAGAGGCAGGAGAGGTGCAGAAACAGGCCAGAGAAGTGCACAAAGAGACTAGAGAATTGCTGAAAGAAGCAACAGAGGTGTAGAAAGAAGCAAGAAAAGTGCAGAAAGAGGCAAGTGAGATGCAAAAACAGGCAGGAAAGGTACAGAAAGAGGGAAGACGAGTGCAGAAAGAAAAAAAGAGGTGCAGAAAGAAGCAAATGAGGTGCAGAAAGAGGCAACAGCTGTGCAGAAAGAGGGAAGATAGGTGCAGAAAGTACAAGAGATTTGCAGAATGAGGTCAAGAGAAGTGAGGAAAAAGAAAGAAACATACAGAGAGAAGCAACAGAAATGCAGAAAGAGGCAAGAGGCAAGAAAGGCGCAGAGGGAAGCAAGAGTGGCTTGCACACCATTAGTACTAATTTAGCACCCACATTTAGCAAAAAGTAACAGGTGACCATTCTAGGTTTGCAAACCACGCTGTAACACTTGTCGCTGCATTTTTGGTAACGTTTGACCCGTTTTACCTAGAAACAAGGCTTTTTTGTTCAAATCTGCAGATTAAGGTGCAGATGATTAATTATGTGGCTAATGCAGAAAATTTATAATTGTGCGACATAATTCCAGTGGCCCTGCACATACCTTTGACTAGGTCCACAAGTGCTCCTCAGTGATTCCATCTTTTTTTGTCTCACTTAGTTCATAGTTGAGCTTCTATGGAAATGAGGAAGACTAAACCTGAGGTTACCACTCCACAACACAGACTACCATACCACATAATTACTCTCCATAACACATAATCCCACTCTACATAATTCCTATTCACAAAATATCACATACTTTCTATCCACATATTTTCACTCCACAACATTTCACATAATTCCACTACACATAATGTACATAATGTACATCCACTCCACTCCAAAAAACATTAGTAAAAGACTTTTGCATTTACAACGCCAATTGCTCTAATTCTCCCAAATGCGAAACCTATCACATTGCATTGCAAACACTTTTTAACTAGTAGTCACGTTTGCAGAGTGGTGGAGAAAGGGGGCTGGGCCTCTGACCAGCGCTCAAAGATTCCGGTGCGTAGGGCTTACAGGAGGTACCAGTAGGGCTTTTTGGCCCCCAAAGTCCCTCAGGAGTAAATTGGACTTTATCCCCCATCCCGTAGCCAGGAGATGCGTTTGCTGAATGGTGGGGAAAGGGGGACATGGCCTCCGAAGACGTCTTAGCAATCCCACTGTGCGGGACTTACTGGAGGTAACAAGAGGAGTAGTTGGCCCCCAAGGACATCGTTGGGGGCCAACTACCCAACTATTACCTCCAATAAGTCCCACACAGCAGCATTACTAAGTTTGAAGAACAGGCCATGCCCCCTCTTTCCACCACTCTACAAACGTGCTCCCTGGTGGCTCTTGGATGGGGATTGAAGTCCCCTTCGCTGCTGGGGGAACTTTAGGGCCCAACTAGCCTACCTCTTACCTCTAGTGAGCCCCACACAGTGGGATTGCTGAGAGGTGGACAAAGGCCACGCCCCCTTTCGCCACCACTCTGCAAACGTGCCCCCTGGCACGTTCTAAATTGGGGGATTAAGTCCCCTTGAATACTGAGGGTCACTGGGGGCCGATTAGCCCACCTGGTACCTCCAGTAAGCACCAAACAGCTGGATTGCAGAGAGGTGGTCCGAGGCCACGCTCCCTTTTTACACCACGCTGCAAATGCGGCTTCTGGCACACTGCTGCTCGGAGGATGAAGTCCACTTGTGTCCTGACATCCTCAGGACACAAGAGGACCTCATCGCCCCACCAGCAGAGACCAGAAGCCGTGTTTGCAGAGTGGTGTGAAAAGGGGCGTAGCCTCAGACCACCTCTCTGTAACACAGCACTGTGCCGCTTACTGGAGGTAACTGGTGGGCTAGTTGGCCCCCAGGGACCCTCAGGATTGAAGGGGACTTACTTCCCCAATTTACAACGTGCCAGGAACTACTGAACAGATTTACACCCTTTAACAAAAAGGTCTCTTTCTGAACCAAGACCTACCTTTTTGCGAAATTTGGTGTAATTCCGTTCAGCAGTTCAGGCTGTAGCTTTGTCTAAAGTTTCCTATGGAAAATGATATGGGGGAAAATGCATTTTGGGACCCTCCTTTTTTCTCGGCCCTGCTTGACGAATCACCTCGAAACTTTCAAGACAGGAGCTGACTGGAGCGCCCCACTAGTTTTGAAAATTCCGCGAAGATTCGTCATACGACACCAAAGTTATTGGGAAAACAAAAAACGCTTTTTAAATAGAAACGAGGTCCTAACTATAACTACCTACTGGCGACCGTCAGTAGGTTATATATTTATATATAGTGAGAGTAGAGGGGGACAAGTTGGAAACGACTGTTTTCCGAAAACCTACAGCTGTGAATACAAACCTACATGCGGGAAGTGCCCATCCTGCACCCCTTATTAGAAGCATACCTTTTGGAGAATTTTATAGAGCATGGAGGGCATGCAGAATATGAGAAAATAGAACAGGAAATGCCTAATCGCTTCCTACAAAGAGGATATTCACTAGAAATGGTAAAGGGAGCTGCTATGAAAGCAAAGAAACTAGATAGGGGAAAACACTATTTGAGCCATCCAGAACAGAATTAAAAAAGAGGAAACAAGGTAACCAGAAAACTCAGAGATTTGTCACAACTTTTAATACTAGACACAGGGATGTAAGAGCCATTTTAAACAAACACTGGCATCTCTTGAAAGGGGTTCCAGAGTTAGGCCCAAAAATAAAAAAACATCCAGAAATATCATACAAAAGATCAAAATCATTGAAGGATTGTCTAGTTAAAAGTGAATATAAAGAAAAAGAAGGAACCATGGTTCCAAAGACAAATGGGTTTTAAAAAGTGTCTTAAATGTAAGGTGTGTCAGAGTGGAATAAATCGAATGAGCTTTACTATGCCTTTTAACAGAACCATTAATATCAGGGGCTACTTGACATGTAGATCCAGCTTTGTGGTCTACATGCTAAGATGCCCCTGTGAAAAGGTATATATAGGAAGTTCTACCTTACCTGCGTATAAAAGAATATTACAGCACCGGAGAGCAATTGTTAAGAAGGACAGAACATACCCGGTTGCCAGGCATTTTGAGAAACTTCATCACAGTGACCTGTAGTGAGGGCTGCGATTTAGATACATACATTGCTATGTTGGCATAAGCGCGTTAGATGTTAGAAAGCCATCTTGCCATTTTTGCTGCCTTTGCACACGACACTGCAGATACATTATATTATTTGAAAACTGCTTGTTTTCACATGAGAACTGTCTGTTGTTCACATCCCTAGATGTGCGCTGCGACCTTGGTCTGAACATTGAGTAAATAAACAGTCTGGGTCGCCAGACAATGCATGTTTTTGAGTTCAGGTTGATTGGCCCACTATTTAGCCATAACACGCACGCAGCTGCAAATACCTGAAAGTCGAGTGCTTTTAATATTGCAGACTGCATGCTTTACACACATTCGGAAGAAGAGCTTTCCCAGGAGCAGAGTACACCTGATCCTGTGATGTGATTCCACTAAGCTGATCTTTACGGTATGGGGTTCCCCATTCAAGCCTAGAGACCTTCTACTAGTCTAATAATATTAGTTTACTAGAGAAAGGAAGGTGGCTGTATTCCACTGTCATTATATTATGATTACTCCTTTCATTTTCTATGGTATTGTAACAATGCCGATGGTTTTGATTTTAATCATTTGTCTGCTTATGTTAGCCAAAGTACTGCATCTTAGGACACGTAGTTTATAAAATAAACCTTTTAAACTTTACCGTGTCTCTGATTACTCTTGTAGTGGACTGATATGAGAATAATTACGAACAGGTATTTCTGATTCCCACCATTCCTGAGAGTACTCTAAGTCGCATGTTCTGGGTTGTCTATACATTGGGACCTCCAAGATAATACGGATAACGAATGGGACACTGATGCTGGTCGGATAGGGGTTCTGGGTTCTGAGGTGAGTTTTTGGTACACCACAATTCACTGAGGTCCTGGTTTCCTGCGCATAGTTCTGTGCATGAGCAGAATCCCTGCAACATGGCGCACCTAACGTTTTGTCTTTTGATTTGAAACGCCTTAGTAGTGCTTATATTAGTCCACGACTCCCTCACTCTTGTTTCCGGATAACGGGAGTGATGGATTTTACCTACATATTGGTAGCCTAATAGGTTCTTTCAAGCTTGTTAATTAAAAAGGTTTCTTATATTTATGAACCCTTGTGCTACTGTAAAATCCGTTGTTGTTTTTCTCTGTGTCCTTATGGCAGTCGAAATTGCGGCACATAGCCGTGCACCTCTTCGACGTCATTTGACACAGTATGGGGTGCCGGACGATGGGATGGCCGTTATTTTTGTGGTGAGTGTTGGTGGCTTCCACCCTTATGAGTTGTTTTACTCTTGGGTGATGCTGCCAGCGGTGAATGCGGATAATAAAACGTTTCACTCGTTTACTCACACGCGGGTCCCAGCTAATTATACGCCAAACAGGACGCTAGAGATTCCCCTTTCAGCCTGGCAGCATAGCATTTGGTTTAATGGTGCCCTTCCCCATGCGGTTGCACCGGCTAGACTCGGACCTTTGTCAATTCCAGGGGCCACGTGGCCGGTGCTGGCCGGATTTACGCCTCACCCCCGATATTTGACTCTTGCGGTGGATGAGTTGCGTACGCTCCATACAACCCTAATTTCAGTATATAGGGCTTTGGTGCAATACGTCTCACGCAACGTGCAGGTGGGGGCACCTGCTGTTGCGGGACTACCAGCTGGTCATCCTGCGGTTGTTATTAGACCCGTCATAGTTAATTCGGTGATGGGCAAGCGACCCCAGAATAAGGATGATTTACCTTATTGGCTTGCTGAGAAATTTGACCAACTGGAGGCAGTTTTTCCACACTCTACCGCTGTGGAGAAACACAGAATCCTCACCATTAGTTTGCCGAAAGACTTAGTCCCAGAAGTGTCAGATTGTGACAACTGGGGTAAGGTTTTTGCAGCGGTCTATTCGAAGTGCTTTGACACTCCGTCTATGGCTGTGCTTCCCTCCATCATTAAACGTGTTCAAGATAACCACGGTCCGGAGGTGGCTGTAGAGTTGGGAATGCGGCTTGTCGGAGTGTTCGACGTAGTTGCCTCTCACGTCCTTGGTAATCTCAAGGGAGATGTGGTACAATTTCAAGTGGCTAATGGCTTAGCCCGCGTCGATGAACTCGATAAGCCCAAAGAGTTGCCTGAAATTATTGCGGAGGCTTATAGAACTATAGGCCGCAGTAGTTTAGGGGTTAAACCAACTATTATCATTCCTGACTTGATACAACAAACTAAATTGAGCTCGTCTGTAAAAGACGATCGTCCAAATTTTCCAAAGCAAAATTGGTGACAAAAGAAACAGGGAAAGCAGGCAACAGAAACAGGGGTCTCGTCCTGCGTCCCCCACTCAGCCGACTAGTGAGCGCACATACGATTTGCGCGATCGCACTAGTATAAAGTCACCTGATAGATTTCAGGTTACTGAACGCTCTCCTTGTTCTTCACAGGAGACATCGTCCTCGCAGTCCGGGTGGAGGAGAACGTGGCAAAGGTCGGGGTGCCCAACAAGGACGTGAACAACCCCGTCAGGCTGACGGTAAAGGCAAGCAAGACGAGTTTGCACGTAAACGTCCCCCGTTTCAGAAGAAGAAAGTTGCTGCTCTAACAACGAGGTATGCCACAGATAGTGTGGACACAGCTTCAGAACCTGACATGGGCGCTAACGCTGCTCGACAGCGCAGTGGAGGTTACAGTAGTGCGGCAAGCACTACGTCCATATCTGGAGGCGACAGCAACTGACACGTTCATTACTGTAGAAACTGCTGACACTAGAGTGGCTCCCCCCTGACAGACTGTATAATATAGTCCTCTTAATTGAAGGTGACATACAACGTACTATTCAATGGATTTTTTGGGATAATCTGACCTCTTCCTATGACATTCTTTTGGCGGAGGCAGACTGGCCCCCGGCTTTCATTTTAGATGCTCCGAGAGGGGGGGAGGTAATCCTCCCTTCCTTTGCGCACACAGTGCCAAAGGAACGCGCTAAAAAGTTTGCTGAGGAGTGGGCACAGGTGCTTGCTCCGGCTTTGTATCGCACTCAGGTAGGCTGGGATAAATGGTCCCCCAGCCATGAGATTCCATTACGGTCTATGCCCCAGCCACACCCCAATATCCCATGCGTCGTGAAGCTAGACCACGCGTCGCGGAAATCGTTGATCAATTGGAATATCAGGGTGTTATTGAAACATGTGTGTCACCAATGAATAATCCTTTATTCACTGTAATGAAGCCTGATGGGTCATACCGCCTAGTTTTGGATTACCGGCACCTAAACTCTCATTGCCGGACGTGCGCGGTACAGAATACCCACAGTTCTGCCCTCGTTGATAGTCTTGTGTGTAAACGATTTAAAACCTCACTTGACATATCCAATGGCTTTTACAGCCACAACCTGTCCTCTATTAGTAGTCAGTGGACAGCATTTACTTCAGGCGGCACACAGAAACAGTTTAAAAGATTAGCCATGGGCTATAAAAACAGCCCTGGCGTCTTTCCCGCTCGTGTTGTCTCTCTGCTAGAGAGCATAGACCCTGATGTGTACTCGTATGTGGATGATATCTATCTCACAGACAACGAGTTGTGGCCACATCTGTGTCGCGTTGATCGCATTATTGTAATGTTTGCAGACTTCGGTTACAAATTCAACTTTGCGAAGTCTCACATTGCAGAGTATACAGTGTTGTTTTTGGGCTACGAGCTCAACAATGAAGGTCGAGGACTGGCTCCTCACTTTCTGGAAAAGTGCGCATGTTTGCGTGCTCCAAAAACATTGAAAAAATTACAGGCTTTGCTGGGCTTTGTGAATTTCGGTCGTACGTACATTCCTGATTATGCCCAGCATACCAAGCCGCTTTATGCCTTGGTACAACCTACTTTTTCCAAATCGAGCTGGCTGCCGGAGCATTCAGCAATTTTGCAATCTTTGCAAGCTGATCTTCTTGCTTCAAAATACTTACTGACACGTGATGAAAGCACTAACCTGGTAATAAGAATTGCGCCAGGCGCAGTGGGTTTCACGTACTTGACGTTCAATGAGGGCGACACCGTCCCCATTGCATACAAATCACACCAGTACACTTCGGCTGAACTGCGCTTTTCCTCTGTCGAGAACGTTTTGACGGCAGTACAGATGGCGATTCTTAAAGAACGCGCACTGTCGCAAGGAAAACGCATGTTGGTGGTCACACCATATCCTGCCCTAGAGGCAGTGACGAAAGCAAGTGTACCCAATTCTAAAGCTTTGCATCCACGGTGGATACAATGGGCCACTTCCTTGACATCGCCCGATGTCACCTATATCTTTGATGCCTCATTACAGACTCAGGAGTATTTACAGTATGAATTTGTTCATCTTGCTCCTCTGTCTTTGCGCCCGCTCGAAGATTACCATTGTGTCATTTACACTGACGGTTTGGCGCAACCGGCGACTGGATCGAAGCATGCCTATTCAGCGGCCTGCGCAATTGTGGCAGGTGCTTTCGTAAATGGTGAATTCCAATCTGATGTCATGTATACGCAGTCATTGGGCGATTGTACCGCACAGTTAGTGGAGCTACGTGCTCTGGTGCTTGCACTGGAGTTTGCTGATCCTCGAGTCACTACTCTTATAGTCAGTGACTCGTTTTACTGTGTTCAATCCTTCAACGACAATCTATTCTTTTCGTCTCAGAATGAATATCGTGATTCCAAAGGTAGCACAATTAAGCATAAAATGCTTTGGGTTCGAGTGGCAGACTCAAAGAACATCTGCATCTCGTGAATGTAATTCACACTCTTGGGCACCAACGCGTTGGTGTCCACGTTGTAGGCAACAGCTTAGCTGACGAAGCAGCGAACACAGCAGTGGCGACATATCTAGTAGCAGCAGTTACAAGATTCAAAAGTAAGATCGATGATGACATCTTGGGAGCTATTGCTGCTACAGAGAAGGGAAGTAATTACCCAAGAGGTTTCCCTTCTCGCTACCATTATCACTTAAGTCCTGATAACGTCCCATTAGTGAGAATTAACGGCTTTGGTGACAGGTTGATTCCCAACGCGGACTGCAGACCATCTTTGATATCAGCGGCTCACGAGGGTATGGCGTCTGCCCATGCCGGCGTTGCAGCAACTGTTAATCTGTTACAACAACGTTACTGGTGGCGTGGGTTATGTAAACAGGCTCACACTTATGTTCTTGATTGCGACATTTGCCAGCAGATTAAACCTTCAACTGCTGCGCGTCCACCACAAACTCAGTTGTACATATCCAATAAACCCACTTGGGTGTGTTTATTTGGATCACTGCGGTCCTTTCTCCTCTGATACTGCGTACAAGTATATCTTAGTTGCAGTGGATTCGTGCACACGTTTTCGATGGGTATGTCACAAAGGAGTGCTGATGCCCGTACTGTCATCAGGGATTTGCGTGTCTTTGTGGGAAGTTTTGCGTGTGGTACCTTTCATTCTGATCAGGGCCCTGCGTTCGCCTCAAAGGCGTACAAAGAAGCCATGAAAACTTTGGTGGTCCAAGTCAAATTTTCGTCTCCCTACCGACCTGAGGGTAATAGTGTGGTGAAGCGAATGAACCGTGACTTAAAGCAATCCTTGACAGCTAGGGTTTTAGGTACTGGCCGGAACTGGTTGACCCATTTGTATGACGTCCAATGTGCACTTAATAATCACCCTAGAAGGTCTCTGGGTGGGCGGACCCCATACATGATGCTCTTTGGCATAAAAATGTTTGTCCCGGACCTTGACGGTCTAGACATGGCAGCGCCTGCCGCACCCTTTGACGTAGATGAACACTGTTCTGTATTGCAGACTCTACAAGAAGCCAGAGACAGTCTCGCTAAGGAACATATGCCCTCCACATCTGATGCTGCGCCTCAGATTCCGGTAGTCGGCTGGCTACCTCGAGTTGTTGACCTGGTCCCTGAGAAGGTGGAGAACAAGAAGGAGTTCGGCCCCTCTTATCGTGCCCCGGTTCCAGTGCTCGGCGTGCAGGGTACAAGAACAGTAATTTTACCTCCACTTCCAGGTCGCAAGGATAACAGGTACATCTCCATTGACAATGTCAAACTACAGCGAGTGGCCGATTCTTCTTAGTATGACTCCAGCGGTTTCTTGCCCTGCGATGCTGAGAAATTCTGTTTTGGTTCCGGCATCTACCACCTTGTCTGATATTGTCATCGAGATGCATACGGTTGCTGATCCTTTGTTACTACCACCGGTTGGTGGTTCACCTGAAGACACTGAGTATGCTTATCCTGCAGATGTAACATTGCCCTTTATACAATCAACCACAGTTCCCCAGTCCCGTTTCTCCTTTGACACTAACTCAATGACTTCCAATGCCCCGTCCAAGGTTTCCATTTTTGCAGTTTGGTTCAAACGACATTTTTTAATTCCCCCTTGGACTTACATTTGGCTGATACTCATATGTATTTTTCTGTTCATGTTCATTGGATTTGTTGTGGTATTTTTTCGTCTTGTGAATGGACACTACCTTAAAGAAAGATCTACAATTAGACTTATTGATGGAACTTTGGCCCCCCACTCCTCATCACACATCATGAAAAGGGACCAGACTTTTGTGAATATTACTGCCTGGCCAGTGTTAGATGGGATTGCGTGGGATGCTGTTAAATTTCAGATTCATGGTCCAACTGAGGTTATCAATGTATCAAATGTATTTCGTGTTTCTATGGGTGATGTAGTTAAACAAAACATCCGTTCTGATGATTGGGACGTTCAGGCCATAGAAGCACTGTTTTCTGATTTGAAATATTATGCCGCATTTGATGCTGAGGATTTGTATTTAGACACTGTTAATTATGGTGAACAGTTTTGCTATCAACATTATGGCAATCATTTTCTACACAAAGCGAAAACGTTTTGAAATTTTGTAAATTATACCCAGTGGGAACATTGTCCAACGCCAATCCTAGGTAGCTCCACCACGTTGGTGGAAAAATTCACATATTTTTCAGATTTTAGTGTTTCAAATCCTGCCTCCTTTTATTTTAAAGTGGCGGCTGAGTCTCCCTCAAAAGTCAGGCTGACACACACTAAATTGTTATATTCCAAGTCCTTTATGGATGATTTGTCAATCAGCGGTTATGATCTGTGGAAGGCTACTATTGATCTTAAATCGGTTTGGGGTTCCAAACCGTGGCAGGTACAAGGAACAGAAGCATTGCATCGTGCCTGCCTCATCCCGAACCACATGTTGTTCTTAAACTCAACAATCTTCCAGACCACCTGCTTTGGATTGGCTACTTCGAAAAAACTAAATTCTCCCTCTACTTCGGATCTGGGTGCTTATCCAAATTGGGGTAATCATACAGATCTGTCCCTTGATGCGTTGCAGTCATACGTTACAAATACATCCTTCAATATTTCCAAGTTGCACTCTGAGGTATGGTTGCCTTGGCAGGCAAGTTCTGATTCCTGTGAACATCGTTTTCTGGGTCTAAAACATGGGTACACGCAGGTTCACGTGGACCCTCGTTTTAAATCTTCACATACGGTAACTACCTACTCTGTGGGGAAGTTATGCCAATCTTGGCTGCAACATTCCACCTTGGCATCTGTTAAACTTCATTTATCTAAATTACATGACAAAATAGATTTGAATGATTTTGTTAAGGGCCCTATAGGTGGCAGGTCCAAAAGATGGGTGTATGCTATTTATAACGAAGTTTGGAAGTTGTCACAAATTGAAGCTGCTTCCAGATTGAGGGCTATTGATCAAGCCAATATGGAAAAAGTACTAGCTGTTATAGATAATAGCATTAACACACTTTCTTCCAGAATGTACACTTTAGATAATATTGTTTCTTCTGTTGTTGATATTGTGCAGAATGATATGTCTGTTTTGTATCATAGTCAAAATCAATTACGTTCCATAATGCAATTTGCATGGACATTGCAAACGTTAAAGGCTGGGAAAGTTCCCTGGGACTACATGAATACATCATCTTTGTTACTTCCCTTTAATCTCACTGCAAAACAACAATTCATGTCCATGAAAGATGCAACACATTCCTTACTGCATATTGAAAAGTTAGAACCTTTACCTTTCTCTGTGGCCGAATTGAATTCCGCTGTGTGGCTTATCCACGGGTTAATCACATTGCCGTTTCCTTTGTTTAAATTCAGTTCATGCATGAAACATTATGCCCTAGGTAGATATGAACAGCTGGGTACTGCTTTCCTGCATGAAGTTTGGTCACTCCCATTTACATACAGGTGCATGAGAGACGGTAAAGAGGTCTATTTGAAAGGTGAGGAATGCACTTCCACACCTGATCCCTCTGTAGTCTGTAGGCACATTCAATTGCATGGCGCATGTAATGTGCACGCTCCTAATTTAGCTTGCATCCTGAAAGGGATTCCAGTGCCAGCTATTACACCCTCTTTCACGCTGCTAGCTAATGGTAGTTATTTGCTTCTAAATAATGAAGCTTGCTGCAGGATGCTAGTGGGAATTCCCTACATAGTGACTGTATCACAGAGAGTAGTCTGCTGTAAGAATGTCCTTTTCCCACCCCCGCATGGGCAGCTAGATGTATCCATCTGGCCTTCCATTCCAACCTTGAAAGCAGAGTTCAACAAGATGAGCAGAATAAGGGCTCTATTGTCTCAAAAAGAAGTCGCATTGACTTCCTCCCGGGAAACATTTATCCTTCACGTAGCAAATACGCGCACCGAGGTGCAAGCGCTTTTGAATACTGACCTCCCACTTCATTTTGGTGCCCTGATTCAAACTATCTTTAATGCCTCGTCAACAACTGGCTTGGCACATTTTTTCAAAATTGTGGGCTCCAGTCTCGTGACCTCCTTCCAAACTATTTTTCGTGTGATACCGGCATTTTTTCATTCTGTTTTTTTCAGCGTCTTTGGCGGTCTCCGGTTGATTCTCGCCCTTGTGGCTGGAGTGCTGTTGTTTGTCTGCTTACTAGGCAATGGCTGCACAGTTTGTGTCACGCGACAGCCTGTCCCGGCTGCTCCATCTTCGTAACCGGATGCTTGAATATTATGGAACATTACCACTGGCAACCTTGAGCATAGCCTATGGATTGTCCTTCCGGTTTTCCTAATTTACACGCGTACAACTGTTTTTCCTTGCCTAGATTGTCCATTCGAATGGGCTCTGGATTTGTGCTTGTCGAACTCGGCTTCTCCTGCCCCGGATTATGATCGACTAATGAGTCCCTTAGTGGCTCATGAGTTGCACTGTTCTGGCGTCAGGATTATGGCCTGTGGAGCGGCACATGGAGTCCTGGGAAATTGGGACATCGTTATGGCTGCATATGACTTCCTGGCACGAAGTTATCTTGAAGAACACGCCAGTTGCCCTCTGATTGTACTAGAGGCCCCAGTTGTTGAAGAACACGTATGTTCATTTGCTTTACTAAACTGGATGGCGGACACTTTTACAGGACACTCCAATGACTTCCTCTTGGAAGCTGTTGCTACTTACTGTGCCTATACATTGATGGATTAACTTGGATGTCATCCAACTTTCTTTTGACCAAACTTTTTGTTTTTTTTATTCAACATTCGGGCTCTCCGAGCCTTGCCGTTAATTTTTCCATTCAAATTTGTTTCCTTTTTTCAGGTTTTTTTTTCCCTTCGAACCTTCACTGCCTTTTATATGGATTTCCAATTCGAGCCCTTAGTCCTGTTCTATCGAACTTGAACTCTGCGTCCCTTATTATATCCCTATTTTGCTAGTGGTCTGATCAAGGGGGGGGTGTAGTGAGGGCTGCGATTTAGATACATACATTGCTATGTTGGCATAAGCGCGTTAGATGTTAGTAAGCCATCTTGCCACTTTTGCTGCCTTTGCACACGACACTGCAGATACATGTTATTATTTGAAAACTGCTTGCTCGCATTTTTCTTCACATGAGAACTGTCTGTTGTTCACATCCCTAGACGTGCGCTGCGACCTTGGTCTGCGTTACAACAAACAAATGATGGACGGAATGCTGACAATGCAGACATTCTCCCCCAGTCAAGAGATCTGGGTTAAATCCATCGTTCTTTTGCCCACTACGCCACCCCAGTTCAGACATGGCCATATGCAAATCAGTCTTGACCCTGTGCCTCATGGGAACAGTCCAGCCCGAACTACCAAGCCATGTCTTCCCTGGACCGGAATCAAGCATCCTAGGACCGGTTTCTGGCTATCAGCCGTCTTCAGCCAGGATAGCTTGACTCCAGTGGCGTAGTGAGCACGGGTCCCACGTCTGGGAATACCCATCCCACTTAGGGCGAAAAGCATTACAACTAACAAATGATGGACGGAATGCTGACAATGCAGACATTCTCCCCCAGTCAAGAGATCTGGGTTAAATCCATCGTTCTTTTGCCCACTACGCCACCCCAGTTCAGACATGGCCATATGCAAATCAGTCTTGACCCTGTGCCTCATGGGAACAGTCCAGCCCGAACTGCCAAGCCATGTCTTCCCTGGACCGGAATCAAGCATCCTAGGACCGGTTTCTGGCTATCAGCCGTCATCAGCCAGGATAGCTTGACTCCAGTGGCGTAGTGAGCACGGGTCCCACGTCTGGGAATACCCATCCCACTTAGGGCGAAAAGCGTTATAACAAACAAATGATGGACGGAATGCTGACAATGCAGACATTCTCCCCCAGTCAAGAGATCTGGGTTAAATCCATTGTTCTTTTGCCCACTACGCCACCCCAGTTCAGACATGGCCATATGCAAATCAGTCTTGACCCTGTGCCTCATGGGAACACTCCAGCCCGAACTGCCAAGCCATGTCTTCCCTGGACCGGAATCAAGCATCCTAGGACCGGTTTCTGGCTATCAGCCGTCATCAGCCAGGATAGCTTGACTCCAGTGGCGTAGTGAGCACGGGTCCCACGTCTGGGAATACCCATCCCACTTAGGGCGAAAAGCGTTACAACAAACAAATGATGGACGGAATGCTGACAATGCAGACATTATCCCCCAGTCAAGAGATCTGGGTTAAATCCATCGTTCTTTTGCCCACTACGCCACCCCAGTTCAGACATGGCCATATGCAAATCAGTCTTGACCCTGTGCCTCATGGGAACAGTCCAGCCCGAACTGCCAAGCCATGTCTTCCCTGGACCGGAATCAAGCATCCTAGGACCGGTTTCTGGCTATCAGCCGTCATCAGCCAGGATAGCTTGACTCCAGTGGCGTAGTGAGCACGGGTCCCACGTCTGGGAATACCCATCCCACTTAGGGCGAAAAGCGTTACAACAAACAAATGATGGACGGAATGCTGACAATGCAGACATTCTCCCCCAGTCAAGAGATCTGGGTTAAATCCATCGTTCCTTTGTCCATTACGCCACCCCAGTTCAGACATGGCCATATGCAAATCAGTCTTGACCCTGTGGCTCATGGGAACAGTCCAGCCCGAACTGCCAAGCCATGTCTTCCCTGGACCGGAATCAAGCATCCTAGGACCGGTTTCTGGCTATCAGCCGTCATCAGCCAGGATAGCTTGACTCCAGTGGCGTAGTGAGCACGGGTCCCACATCTGGGAATACCCATCCCACTTAGGGCGAAAAGCGTTACAACAAACAAATGATGGACGGAATGCTGACAATGCAGACATTCTCCCCCAGTCAAGAGATCTGGGTTAAATCCATCGTTCTTTTACCTTGGTCTGAACATTGTGTAAAGAAACAGTCTGGGTCGCCAAACAATGCATGTTTTTGAGTTCAGGTGGATCGGCCCACTATTTAGCCATAACACGCACGCAGCTGCAAATACCTGAAAGTCAAGTGCTTTTAATATTGCAGACTGCATGCTTTACACACGTTCGGAAGAAGAGCTTTCCCAGGAGCAGAGTACACCTGATCCTGTGATGTGATTCCACTAAGCTGATCTTTACGGTATGGGGTTCCCCATTCAAGCCTAGAGACCTTCTACTAGTCTAGTAATATTAGTTTACTAGAGAAAGGAAGGTGGCTGTATTCCACTGTCATTATATTATGATTACTCCTTTCATTTTCTATGGTATTGTAACAATGCCGATGGTTTTGATTTTAATCATTTGTCTGCTTATGTTAGCCAAAGTACTGCATCTTAGGACACGTAGTTTATAAAATAAACCTTTTAAACTTTACCGTGTCTCTGATTACTCTTGTAGTGGACTGATATGAGAATAATTACGAACAGGTATTTCTGATTCCCACCATTCCTGAGAGTACTCTAAGTCACATGTTCTGGGTTGTCTATACATTGGGACCGCCAAGATAATACGGATAACGAATGGGACACTGATGCTGGTCGGATAGGGGTTCTGGGTTCTGAGGTGAGATTTTGGTACACCACAATGCACTGAGGTCCTGTTTTCCTGCGCATAGTTCTGTGCATGAGCAGAATCCCTGCAACCGACCCAGTTCAGAAATCCCGAAAAGAAAAAGAAGAGGGAAGAGGGAAAAAGAACTCTGGAGATTAGAGACATACTTCATCCTGGAATTAGACAGAAAAGAACCAAATAGTTTGAATGTAGATGAAGATTTATTCACATGCCTAGACTTAAAAAGAGTTGCCGAACCATTACACTCAGAAGACCAATTTCTTTAAAAAAGTATTTGTATTGTTGTAAAACAGCAAAGCATGGGATTTTAGGTACCGAAAGGCAACAAATATGTTTTTATTCTAGGAATTTTTAAGAATTGGGGAAATGCATCAGAATTGTGAATTGAATTGAATTTGAAAATAGGCATATGGATATTATAATATGTTGTTTTTAGATTATTTATTGCATTTGCACTTTGTACATGAAGTATGGGAAGGGCCAATAGGGTATAGAATACTGAGGCACTAGTATTAACACCTTAAAAAGCACTTGCACTTTATAAAGGCATTAATTTTGCACATGGTCTGTAATAATGTTGTATATATATGAATTTTAATATGTATACACTGTTTACCATGAAAATCCCTGAAGAGTAACAGAATTATTTGTAAAATTATTTAAAAGTACAAGCACTTGCACTATAATGAAAAAGAAATTACTTTCACATATGATAAATCCCAATGAAAGAAAAAATTCCTAGTTTAAATTTCATCCGGAGAATCATCTTTTTATGAGGCAACCATAAAACATGGAAGGCGAGTCTTAAAAAATATGCATATGGCAATGAACTATTCACGACAAAGTGTCTAAGTAGGCTTGCATAGCAATCCACTGTGTAAAAGTTCAGTCATACAATATGCTTATAAAATGTTAAAATATGCACTTGCAATAGATAAAGTGAAATCTGCATACAAAAATTATGAGATTATCGCAAACAAACATGTTTAAAAATGGTGCCCATACAATGCAAGTAATCACCAGTATTCAATAGGACTGTTTTTTTGTGTTGTCCTATGTTGCTGTTTTTAACATACTATTATGATTTTAAGTGCTGGGAAAATGGCGCCATTCATTGTAAACAAGACAGCAGACAGCTGTCGAAAACGCGTAGATGGAGCCATTACTTAAATAAATAAATGAAAAGCGACTGCAAATTACCTCTCAGAGTGCCGGATTTTTTCTGTGCAAGCCGAGAATATCTTTATCATATTACCTACTGGCGGTCGCCAGTAGGTAGTTATAGTTAGGACCGATTATCCATAGGAAATCTGCAACATTCTATTTGGAATAACTTTGGCGCCGGTTGATGAATCTTCACGAAATTTTCAAAACTCGTGGCCCGCTCCGGTCCGCTCCTATCATCCCGAAAGTCTCGGGGTGATTCGTCAAGCGGGGGCTGAGAAAAAAGGGGGTTCCCAAAACGTGGTTTCCCCATGCAATTTTCCATAGGGACCGTTAGTCGCAGCTACAGCCTGAACTGCTGGACGGAATTACACCAAATTTGGCAGAAAGGTAGACCTTGGTTCAGAGCCGTGTATTTTGGTTAAATGGTGTAAATCCATTCAGTAGTTCCTGAGAAAATCAAAATCACATATATCTATGGACGCGCTGGATCCGCACACCCTGAGCGCACCCTGAGCGCACCCTCCCGATAACAAGCTGCAAGCTAATTGGCTGTCAACTGTCTGCCAACACTCCAAACCAGGAAGTGTTGGCAGCCATTTTGTGCTTCGGTAGAAGCGAGGCTGAAGAAATCAGTGGAACTAGTGTGTAAGACTCATAAAGGGGGCAGGGTAGAAATACTCTGACCCTCTAGACCTGCTTAGGGGGTCCCACAAGAACCCCCAGGGCCGTAAATGTTTTTTTTTGTTTAAAAAATGGCGAATGGCGCAGGGTGCGCGGATCCTGCTGTAAAAAAAAAAAATGTTCAGACCAAGGTCGCAGCACACGTCTAGGGATGTGGCCAAATCCCGGGGGCAAAAGTTTTACATTTTATGGGGGGGCCCCCCCCAGGGCTACAACATTAATGGGTGAGGGGGCTCAACCGCCACCCCTCCAGCAAAATAGATGCGTGGGGGACTCAAAGGCCTCCCCAGGCCCAGGGACCGCTACACCCTGGGGCTTTCTCAAAAATGGTTGGGGGGCTCAAAGGCCCTCCCAAGCCCCGGGGACCACCACTCCCCTGGGGCTTTTTATGTTGTGGAGGGGGGCCGCGTGGCCCCCCTCCTGGAGCCCTCCAGGGCCCTGGGGACCACCACCCCCCAGGGCCAGCTCCTGCAGTGTCCCAGGGTGCCCACCCCGGGACACTGCTGTTTGCTATGGCAGGGCGAGAGCCGAGGCTCCCGCCCTGTCATAGCAAACTTGGTTTGGATTTTGAAAGAGAGTGTACGGAAACCTGCTCTCTTGCAAAATCCAAACTATTTTGCTTTTCCACATGGGGAGCTGCATGTTAGCAGCTCCCCATGTGGAAAAACAATGCCGGCTCCCGAAGGACGCGGGGAGGCGGCTGGGACCGTGGGGGCATTGGGGCTCCCTCCACGGTCCCCAACGTTATATATGAGCTCCGGGGGACGGGGTCCCTGGGGAGAATAGAAATTAGTGATAGGTGCTAATTTTTTTTGACGGTAAAATTAGGAGTTGCGCATCCAGCGCAGCGCTCTGCGCGGCTCCCTGGTGTGCACGCTTTGGGTGCACAATTCCAAACGTGTAGGGTGCGCGACTCCCAGTACGTCGGCTGCACGATTTATCTCGCGTTGGGTGCGCGACTCCCAAAGCGTTGGGAGCACGACTCCAAGCTAAAACAAAAAAAAATTTTCAGATATACATCAAGCTTATGTCTTTAGATCTCGGGTGGCTCTAAAAAGAGCCGTTGTGTTTATTGACAGATTTTGGTACCTACAAGTAAGTACCGATGCACAGTCTAAAGTTCATGAGGAAGACTCTGTTACCCTCATCTGTAAAATGTACACCATCTCTCCTATAGATGCCATCCATATTGAAACGCAGATTGTTTTGGTAAATGGACCCCATCCTATAATCTCGGAGAAAAGCAGAAACAGATTTATTGACATGTTTCCTAGCTTTCTCAATCTGTGGACAAAATTGATTGGACCAGTTCCATTTCTGCCTTTGGCATATGTTAGAATAGACAAAGGCAGTTTGGGGGAAAGCTGTCCTTCATAAGCATTTCCAGACCTACCGCAGTCAAAGTGCCTAGGTTATTGCCACCACAGTGCACAATTATGAGGTCAGGGTGTTGGAGATGTAAAAAGGATTTAACCAATGGCATCAATTGGTGCCACTTTATCCCTTTCTGTCCAATCCATTTAATGTCTACATTTGGCAAAGCTAGGTCTTTGTCAATGCCTCCGTTTTCTGCATACCTTTGGCTCCAGAAAATATAGCTGTGTACCACAATCCACACTCTAAGCATCTTGAAAGGAGGTCTGGATGCACTCAGATGGTCTCTGTAAATGAAATTGCAGTTTGAAAACTAAGATTTTTCTAAAATGGTAGATAAGATGCAGTTTTGAAAAAAGAAAAGAAAAGATTGATTGTTTGAGAACATTCTAGACTGAAAACTAGGGTGCATGTTTCTGTTTTTTAAAAGCATGTTTCTTATTAGTTAACAAAAACTCTTTGAAAGGAACATTACATAGGATAAGCTGATATATTGAAAAGTCAAGCACACTTGCTGTTTTGATTAGCAACACTGTGTGCTGAACTTGTGACCTGTGTGCTCAGTTGAGTGTTCCATGAACTGTTACTATGGTAACAGGCAGAAGGCAGATTGGGTGTAGGGTTCAAACTTATGTGAATTTGAAAGGGTTGAAATGTGTAACCAATAGAAATCTGTGTTTGCTTTTGAATTAAAGTGGGAAGAATTGTGATTTGATATTTACATGTATATGTGTGCAGAATGAGAGGGAAAGTTTGCCATTCTTTGGTTTTCCTGAAAGCAGTACAATACAGAGATTCTGTATAAGAAAATCTGGTATGTGACTGACATACTTCTTAATCTACAAAACAATTTGAACGGTGAGTTATTAATTTGTGAGGGGATGTAGGTGGTGCATTTTGTTTTTAATAAGAGTAATGTGTTTCTCCTGCTAAAGTGCAGGGAGTAGTTTTTCTCGTCAAGAATCACATGGTGAGTTTGTGTGCATTTGTGAACCATTGTGGCAGAAGAATGTGCGGAGTTCATGTGTTTGCTGACACATAACTGCTTAAAAACCTATCCTGTTCTAACATTTTGGTAGAATTAGAAACCAGTCATTGCTTATGTATTTGTAAAATAAGTGAGGCTTCTACACTAATGTGCAGTAGTAAAATATGTGGAATGTGTGCAGTCACCTTACCTCTTCTAGACTAGTAAATGTGTTTTGGTAAAATGCAAGGGATAGTGTTTCTTGTCTAGAATCACACTGTGAGGCTGTGTGTATTTAGGAATCATTGTGAGAGAAGCATTTGGGTATTTCGTGTGTTTGAGACGCATAACTGCTTAAAAACCTATCTTGTTCTCACGTTTTGGTAGAATTAGAAACCAGTTATTGTTTATGTATTTGCAAAATGAGTCAGGCTTCCACACTAAAGTGTAGTACTAAAATATGTGGATTGTGTGCAGTCACCTTACTTTTTCCAGAGTAGTTAATGTGTTTTTGTAAAATGCAAGGGATAGTGTTGCTTGTCTAGAATCACACTATGAGTCTATGTGCATTTGGGAATCATTCTGAGAGAAGCATTTGGGTATTTCATGTGTTTGCAGACACAACTGCTTAAACACCTATCCCGTTCTCAAGTTTTGGTAGAATTACAAACCAGTTAACTCTAACCACCTTCACACTTGTGTTTCAGTCCTACAATTCCCCTGTCAGTATCCATACACTCCAGCAAACATCCTGTCACTGCTCTTGCAATCCCAAAATGACCCTTTCAGCTCCATGTACTAATCCATTCACTGCGCAAAATCCCAAACACTTATAAATTCACCCAGGCACTCTCCTTGCAGTATTCTAATCATTCAGTCAGTACCCAAGTTCTCATGCACTGAGCAAGGCCTTAGCACATGGACTGCTTCAAACCCCTTCCCACTATGTATGCAGTCCTCTAACCACCTACACACTTGTCTTTCACACCTTCAATTCCCAATTTGCAAAATGAGTCAGGCTTTCACAGTAGTGTGCAGTATTGAAATATGTAGAATGTGTGCAGTCGCCTTACCCCTTCCAGAGTAGTGAATGTGTTTTGGTAAAGTCCAATGATAGTGTTGCTTGTCTAGAATCACACTGTGAGTCTGTGTGCATTTAGAAACCATTCTGAGAGAAGCATTTGGGTATTCCATGTGTTTGCAGACACATAAGTGCTTAAAAACCTATCCTGTTCTCACGTTTCGGTAGAATTAGAACCCAGTTATTGTTTATGTATTTGCAAAATGAGTCAGGCTTCTACACTAAAATGCAGTACTAAAATATGTGGAATGTGTGCACTCACCTTACCCCTTGTAGACTAGTAAATGTGTTTTGGTAAAATGCAAGGGATAGTGTTGCTTGTGTAGCATCACACTATGAGTCTGTGTGCATTTGGGAATAATTCTGAGAGAAGCATTTGGGTACTTCATTTGTTTGCAGACACATAACTGCTTAAAAACCTATCTTGTTCTCAAGTTTTGGTAGAATTAGAAAACACTTATTGCTTATGTATTTGCAAAATGAGTCAGTCTTCTACACTAATGTGCAGTAGTATAATATGTGGATTGTGTGCATTCACCTTACCTTTTCCACAGTAGTTAATATGCTTTTGTAAAATGCAAGGGATATTGTTGCTTGTCTAGAATCACACTACGAGTCTGTGTGCATTTGGGAATCATTCTGAGAGAATCATTTGGTTACTTCATTTGTTTGCAGACACATAACTGCTTAAAAACCTATCCAGTTGTCATGTTTTGGTAGAAATAGAAAACAGTTATTGCTTATGTGTTTTCAAAATGAGTCAGGCTTCTACACTAATGTGCAGTAGTAAAATATGTGGAATGTGTGCAGTCACATTACCTCTTCTAGACTAGTAAATGTGTTTTGGTAAAATCGAAGGGATAGTGTTTGTTGTCTAGAATCACACTGTGAGTCTGTGTACATTTAGGAACCATTCTGAGAGAAGGCTTTGGGTATTTCATGTGTTTGCAGACACATAACTGCTTAAAAACCTATCCTGTTCTCACGTTTTGGTAGAATTAGAAACCAGCCATTGCTTATGTATTTGCAAAATGAGTCAGGCTTCTACACTAATGTGCAGTAGTAAAATATGTGGATTGTGAGCAGTCCCCTTACCCCTTCCAGACTAGTAAATGTGTTTTGGTAAAAATAAAAGGGATAGGTTTTGTTGTCTAGAATCACACTGTGAGTCTGGGTGCATTTAGGAACTATTCTGAGAGAAGGCTTTGAGTATTTCATTTGTTTGCAGACACATAACTGCTTAAAAACCTATCCTGTTCTCACGTTTTGGTAGAATTAGAAACCAGTCATTGCTTATGTATTTGCAAAATGAGTCAGGCTTCTACACTAATGTGCAGTAGTATAATATGTGGATTGTGTGCAGTCACCTTACCCCTTGTAGACTAGTAAATGTGTGTGGTAAAATGCAAGAGATAGTGTTGCTTGTCTAGAATCACACTATACGTCTGTGTGCATTTAGAAACCATTCTGAGAGAAGCATTTGGGTATTTCATGTGTTTGCAGACACAAAACTGCTTACAAATATACCCTGTTCTCAAGTTTTGGTAGAATTACAAACCAGTTAACTCTAACCACCTTCACACTTGTGTTTCAGGCCTACAATTCCCTAGTCAGTATCCATACACTCCAGCAAACATCCTGTCACTGCTCTTGCAATCCCATAGTGACACTTTCAGCACCATGTACTAATCATTCACACTGGTTCAAACCCTTGTCCATTACACATGCAGACGTGTAATCACCTATACAGTTATCTTTACACCTTGAATTACAGTTTCAATTAGTGATTACAAAAGAAAGTGGTTAAATGGTTTTTATATAAAATGTGTTTGTATAGTAATAGAAAACTAACCTCTAACCACTACACACTTGTCTTTCACACCTTCAATTCCCCAGTCAGTATCCATACACTACCAGGAAACACCCTGTCACTCCCCTTGCACTCCTCTACTGACCCATTCAGCACCATGTACTAATCCATTCACTGAGCCAAAACTCAACCACTTATAAATTCATCCAGGCATTCTCCTTGCAGTACTCGAATTATTCAGTCAGTACTCAAGTACTCATGTAGTGAGCCAGGCCTTAGCACATGGACTGCTTCTAATGCCTATGCACTATGCATTCAGTCCTCTAACCACCTACACACTTGTCTTTCACACCTTCATTTCCCCAGTCAGTTTTCCTACACTTCCTGCAAACATCCTGTCACTCTCCTTGCACTCCTCTAGTGACCCATTCAGCACTATGCGCTAATCCATTCACTGCGCCAAAACCCAAACACT
Source organism: Triturus cristatus (assembly GCF_964204655.1). Lineage (NCBI taxonomy): Eukaryota > Metazoa > Chordata > Amphibia > Caudata > Salamandridae > Triturus > Triturus cristatus. The sequence goes on along the minus strand of NC_140592.1, from coordinate 400,965,252 downwards.
TATACATTCACCCAGGCATTCTCCTTACAGGACTGTAATCATTCAGTCAGTGCGTAAGTACTCATATAATGTCCCAGGGCTTAACACAAGCACTTTTACAAACCTTTGTCCATTACACATGCAGACCTGTAATCACCTATACAGTTATGTATACACCTTGAATTACAATTTCAATTAGTGATGAGAAAAGAAAGTGGTTAAATGGTTTTTATATAGAATGTGTTTGTATAATAATTGAAAAGTATAATTTATAAATTTATTCAAATCCATTTATTTATGTTTATTTTTTACAGATATTGTTTATCATCATTAAAATAAAGTTATCATGCCTGAAAAATCAAGAAAGAGAAAAGGACAGAAAAAGGACAATTATTCGAAGAAAATTCAACAACAATTTTTGGATGACCAACATCATGTGGCTAAAAAGAAGAAGTCTTCTGGTAAGACAACCAAGGAATTCATTAAAAAACTTTTAAAGCCTACAAACAGTGTGCGGAATGTGCAAACTAATGACAATGATTCGACTAGACAAAAGAAATTCAATAACAGGAAAATAAAAAAATAAAATTTACATGCAAAAGATTCGAAGTATGGTAAAAGAAGGCAAAATCAGTACAAAGAAATACGTAAACTTTTTTTTACAAAAGAGTGGTTCTTAATTTGCTGAAAGGTATGAAAAAATATGGAAAAAGAGGACTATTTCATATAAAGAAGAAGCATATTAAATCCATTGTTGAAAAGGCTTTTGAAGTAAAAAGGAAGCTATTTATTTTAGTTTTAAACAGAATTTGATCACTAGATAAAGCAATCCTTTTAATGAAGGCCAAAAGTAAGAGTAAAAGAGTAATTAACAGAACTAATTTTTGTGATTTTTTTGGGTGAATGGAAACACAGTTCAAGTTTTGAGCCTTTCTGTAATGAAGAGAGTTATTTACAGACCAATGATTGGTTGCATGCAGTTGATACCAGTGGTCGAGCTTATGAGGTTAGAAATGGTTGTCCAATTGAGAAGAGAGAAAATGGTTCCCAGAAATGCAGAAGAAGTGATAGCTGATGAAGTTCTAGGCAGACGTCCTAAAGCCCCAGTGTACACTTGGGATTGCAGTAGTATTTGTAGTGTACGACAAGAATCTATTGATATTTTACGCGATTTCTTATGAGCATATAGTAAAAATCTGTTAAACAAAAGATTAAGATATTGCAAGGACTAGACCCTTGCAGAATGAGAAAAAATACTGGTTTGCAAGGTCATTCTCTGGCTTGTCGTTCTAGGAAAGTATGTCAAAGTGTTTTTCACCATTTCAGGATGTTAGCAGTTCATCATACTCAAATGCGGAAATTAGTCAGAAGATTGTATTATGCAAAAAGTCCAGCACTAATGTTAAATGAGTTGAACAGTGCTCTTTTGCGTGGATCAGTAACAGATGTGAAGAAGGTTTGTGATGAAATTGAGTTTTGTTACTTTGGTCCTGAACAAGAGAGTGCAGAAACTGATACATTAATAGAAGAAAATGTTGAAGAGAATGTTGAACATAGTAGTACAAAAAATTTGGAAGATCAAATTACAAAGTTTAAGGGGATTTCAGGTGAAAGGACAAATTATTCTTGTATTTGTTGCCGGCGAACTCACTATAAAAATCAGACTCGGACTGTTGATCTGTATTTAAAAAGTGAAAGAGAAAATAATGATAAGTGGAAGAAATTTGCAACTTATTTGTTGGTAGAGAATTGTTTTAATTTGGGTTCTGACCAGCGTATTTGCAAATATTGTCATAACAAATTAAATGAGAATAAAATGCCCGCTAGAGCTGTTCATAATAATCTAGAATTGGTTGCTATTCCTCCAGAACTGATAGATTTAAATTCCTATGAGTCTATTCTCATTCAATGTGTGCACCCATTTCAGGCTATTGTTCATATGGAGCATAAAACAGGTAAATTGCCTCCTTCCGAGTTACAGAGAGGATTAAAAGGAAGAGTTGTATATTTACCTCTAGATTTAAAGAAAAATATTGAAACTATTGGTGTAGAGAGTGTAGAAAATGAACCACTAGTTATTCTAGTTAATGGCGTTCCTACTAAGAATAAGAAAATCTGGCAAGAATTAGAGGATAGAAAGTGCAAAAGGCAACATTGTATCTGATAAAAAACAACGAGTACTATAGAAATGTGTATGTAGGAGAAGAAGAAATAGATTTAGCAGAAGATACTGAAACGTCAAGTGGACAAATTGAAAAAGTGGACATGTCCAGATGTGAAGAAATCTATGAACATTACAGTGTACATCCACTTCATTCCACAGAAGTAATGGGGAATACTATTGAGTTATTCCAAATGAAAAAAGAAAAGGGAAGTCCCATGAGTGTATAGGAAGAAAGCTTGGAAGCTCGTTGTTTTCCGCAGTTGTTCCCAACAGGAAAAGGAGGACGATATGATGAACGACCTGTGCAGATTCTAGCATCTGAATATCGGACAACAAGATTGTATGCAGAAGATCCAAGATTTCGACAATGTATTCCATATATATTTCATCTTTTGTTTGAAAGTGACTTGTCTGGACTTTCCTATGCAGTCAATCACATATTGAAAACAGGAGTACATCTGCAAAATGTTTCTGCAAAGGAATTTATGGATAAAATACATCAGAGAGATCATCATTTAGAAGCTCAGCTGATTAATCTGATGGCATGTCAGCGTGGTACTAATGAGAATTGGTACTGTCGTCATGGAGAACTTAAATGTATGCTAAGGAACTTAGGAACTCCTACATGGTTCCTTACCCTAAGCTGTGCTGAATACGCTTGGGATGATTTACTTGAATTTCTTCGAGAGGCAAATTCGAATATAAAAAATATTGAATACAAGACACCTGGAGAATTGTGCTCTTTGGATCCAGTTAATGTATGCAGGTATTTCAATCATAGATTTGAAGCTATGATGTCTTTTATCTGAAATATAAAAAAAATCCTCCTCTTGGAGAAGTTGTGGATTTCTTTTGGAGAAAGGAGTATCAAACTCGAGGTGCTCCTCACATACATATGCTGATATGGATCAAGGATGCCCCTAAATTCGGAACAGATTCAGATGATACTGTTTTGTCTTTTATTGAACAATATGCTACATGTGCTATACCCAAAAGCACAGAAGAAAACAACTTAAGACAACAAGTCTTACGATTCCAAAGCCATTGTTGTGGAAAATACTGTTGACGAAAGTACAAGTCTAAGGAAAAGTTTTATACCAAATGTCGTTTTGGATTTCCATGTCCTGTAATATAAAAGGGAAGAGTAAACAGTTTTATGTCAGCTCTGCGACATACCATCACAAGAAATTCTCCAAAATTTAAGAAGAAACGAAGAGTCAAAATACATAAATGATTACAATCCGGTTATTCTGTCCATGTGGAATGCTAACATGGATATTCAGTATGTTGCGGACAATTCCATTGCTGTTGCCCGTTATGTAACATCCTACATTACAAAATCAGAAAAGACGGAATTGAAAGAAATGTGGTAAGAGATTTCTCACGAGAAGAGTCTAAGTAAGAAATTATACAGTTTCAGTTTGAAGATGTTATCCCATCGAGAAATCAGAGCGTATGAATGATCAGATAGGTTATCATCTGCAAGTCTATACTCCAAATCTAGAAGAATCATTTGGGGGAGTCTAGGTCTTGCTGCAACGCGAAATCGAGTACTTAAATCTGTACAAGAAATCGAATATTTAGCAGAAAAAGATCCGGAAAGTACAGATATTGTGAAAACAAATATGTTGGACACATATTATCCAAATAGAAGTCATCATCTTGAGAACATATGTCTCTATGAAGTGCTGCAAAACTACACTTTTTAACAGAATACTACAGAAAACATCAATGAAGGAAAATATGCAGTGATTGGTTCCGAAGGATGTTTGGTGAAACAAAGGAAAGGAAATTTAATTAATCACAGGAAACTGAGTTGCGACACTCCTGATAAAAGGGAATTTTACTATTTAGACCTTTTGCAACTGCTCAAACCATGGCGTTCAGAATTGGATTTACTTGGAGATTTTCACAGCTATGAAGATTCCTTTAATGCTTGTACAGATACCATAGAATGTAATGTTTTTGCAAATTATGTGAAAATGTTGAACAATGAAATTGATCAAAAAGCTACTATTGCAGCTGAGATTGCTAGAGACAGTTCTCAAGACAGTCAAAGCTCTGCTCCACTGAGTCAAGATCCACTAGGACAATCAATTGTTGAAAATGAAGCAGCAATTGCCATGAATGAGGTGGAAACAGCAATGCATCAAGCTCAAGAAGATATTATGGACTTAGCCAACTTGGAAGAACAACTAAATGTTGAACAGAAAGAAATATATCAGCAAGTAAGACAACAGATTGACCATGGATTTCTTCATGAAAACAAAGAATGTACATGCACCTCATTTCAACCTATACAAATGTATGTGAGTGGACAAGCTGGAACAGGAAAAAGTTTCTTAATTAAAGTAATCACCAGTTATCTACAGAAAACAACAGACTCACATTTTTCTTGTGTTGTTACTGCTCCAACTGGGTTGGCAGCACACAACATTAAAGGACTTACAGTGCATCGTTTACTTATGCTACCAGTGGAGTATGAAAACAAATTGGAATATCACAAGCTATCTGGAGAAGCTTGTTATGAAGTTTCAAAAGTGCTGAAGAAAATGAAACTTCTGATTATTGATGAGGTAAGCATGGTCTCAAACTTAATGCTTGCTTTTGTGCATTTAAGAATGCAGCAAATTCTTAAAACAGAGTACGACGTGTTATTTGGAGAAAAACATGTCATCGTTTTTGGAGATCTACTGCAACTTACTCCCGTAAAAGGACAACCAGTATTTAAAACACTTGCGCATGAAGATACCAGAAAGTCTCTGAGTAGTGTTGGAAATGTTAACATTTGGTCATATTTTGAGTACAAAGAACTCATTACAAATATGCGTTATGATGTTAATTATGATACTATTCTTCAAGATATAAGAACTGGAGTACTGACAGAACATGGCAAACAAGCTTTGCAGAGTCAGTTACTTTCCAATTTGTTTCCAAATGAAAATATAGTTCCTGAGAAAATATATATGAAAATTGCAGAAAACAAATCTGTAATCTGCTTAATGCCAACACTGCGTGAGTGTTCTATATTCAACGAACAACTTTTGGAGCTGGAAAATGAAGAAATAATGAAAAAATGGAAGCCATTGATAAAATACAGCATGAAGGAATCACTATTATTTTGACAGAAAAGTTGAAAACAAAATTGGATTCTTTAGAAAAATCAATATCTAAAACTGCTGGTTTAGAAAAGAATCTCTATGCATGTATAAACTGTTGGGTAATTTTAAGGCGTAATTTGGATGTAGAAAAAGGTTTAGTTAATGGACCAATGGGAAAAGTTGTGGATTTTGTTAATTATCAGAATAAAGATGGTATTGAATTTAAAAAAATGTAATTTGATCAGATTTAAGAAGTGAAACAAATTGCTCATTGTTCAGTTTGTTTTTTGCTTGTTAAAGATTTATATGTCCATAGAAAACAGTTTCCAGTTTCTCTGGCATATGCAATGACTATTCATAAATCTCAAGGTTTAAGTGTAGACAGTGCTTTGGTGAACATTGGAAGTATCATTTTTAAAGAGGGTATGGCATATGTTGCTTTGTCCCGAATCAGAACTTTATCTGGTTTGTTTTTGATTGATTTTGATGAAACAAAGGTTACTGCAGATGCAAACTGTGTAAAATAGTATAATAGGTTAAGAAGAGTGTATGCTCCCAATTTAGGTAAATATCCTGTATTTGAAAAGCGTGTGATAGGTCGAAAAAGAAGGTATGAGAATATCTGTGGTGAAGGTATAGAGAAGGAAAAAAAAAAGATAGAAGTACCACAGCACGCTGTAGCTAAAGAGCTTACAGTGTCATGCGGCAGCACTTCCTTATTGTTCTGCACTTATACATCCACCATACACTACAAATGCATTCATTCAGTCAATTATGCACTACACATCCATTCATCTAAACTTTCACACACTAGCATACAAATTTAGCTCTTTTTTTAACCAGAGTAGTTAGTTCTGAACTTTTTTTTTGTTTTTTGTAGGTTTATATATTTTTTTATTTTCTGAACGATTTTTTATTTTTTTGTTTTTTTTAAAAGGAAAAAAAGTCAACTGGACGAACAAAACAATGAACTTTAGGGGGGAAAAACCAAACCCTAGCATTGATGGTTATCTGCAAACTAAATCGACAGATTGCTCACCGTAGCACAGCAATGTATTGCATTTTATGCAGTGTGTTCTTGCGTTTGCCAATTAGGGACGTATGTCCAGATTTGAACTTGAAGTGGATGCTCTAGAAGTGCTCGGAACGTGCGGTGGTAGTGGTAGACTCTCCTGCAGTCTTCTGCACCCCTCTTTGGCTAGGTTCACTGGATGCAAACATTGCATGTGCTTCAGCATGCTTGCTGTGCCACAAGAATATTTTTTGTTGGGGTCTCCATGTGATAATGTTGTGATGGCAAGCAAAAAGAAAAAGGACACTGTTGAAGAGATTCTTGGTTATCAGTTTGAAAATAGTTCAGGTGTCAACTGCTATGCTAATGTAGTGGTCAATGTTGTTTCTTTTCATGAAGGTTTGCAACAGCAAATTATGGAGAATCAGGAAAAAAGATTTTGTTCCTTGTTGCATTGTGTTTATGAAAAATTGAGAACTGATCTAAGTAAAATACAAAGCGTTTGTGATATTCGTAATCTTTTGGATGTATGTTCTGGTTGTACACAATTTACGCAGAATATCCAACAAGATGCTCAGGAATTTCTAATGTATATGCTTACCATATTGGAAAATGAAGGCATAGAAATTGAAAATCTTTTTGGCCTTTGTTATAAATGGGAACATTATTGTGAAAATTGTATATTTACATGTAGCACTAACATAGACACTGAAAGATTTATATATTTGACATTACCAGACTGTAAATCAGTGTCTTTCAAAAAACTAGTTAAAGCAGCAAATCAGAACATGGAGTGTAGCCAATGCAACTCAGAAATGTTGTCAATATTATTTATACAAAGATATGGACAATATATAATTTTAACCCCTTCGCTGCCAGGCCTTTTCCCCTCCTGTGCCACGCCCTTTTTTGGCTCTTTGGGGTAGTGCGCGCTGAGGCCCCTGTAACTTTTTGACCACATAAGGTATCCACGCCAAATTTGAGTCCTTTTCTTCCAACATCATGGGGATTCTAAAGGTACTCAGGGTTTGTGGATTCTCCTAGAGGGGTCACAGAAATGAGCCAAAATACAGCAAAATTTTGTTTTTTTTCGGCAAAATGGGAAAAACGGGCTGCAAATGAAAGCATCTGGGTTTTTCCCTGCAAATGTTATCAAAAAAGGGTTTGTGGGGTTAAAATCACCATTTTCCCAGCTTTTCGGGGATACCAGACTTTTGTCAGAAACCCAACATTTTTTACACAGTTTTGGCATTTTTCTGGGACATAGCGTAATTTTGCTATTTTTTGTGCTTTTGACCTCCTTCCAGTTAATGGCAGAAATGGGTACAAAAGCAATAATGGATCCTGGAAAGCTATACATTTTCGAGAAGAAGACAAAATTCTGAATTCAGAAAGGGGTCATTTGTGTAGATCCATCAAGGTTTTTTTATAGAAACTAACAGTTAAATATAGGATAAATTGAAAATTAGTTGAAAAAACAGCCTTTTGTGTCAACGTTTTCACCTGTAACTTCTTCTAATTATGACAGCTCTTTGAAAGCAATATACCATTACATCCGCTGGACATTACTGGTTGTGGGGATATATAGGACTTGTAGGTTCACCAAGAACCCGACGAACCCAGAGCCAAAAACTGAGCAGCAACTTGCAATGGTTTTTTATTATGTACCGGGTATATAGTAATTATTCTGTAAAAATGTGTACATGGAAAAATCGGTATGAAAGACACCTATGTATTTCTGAAATGGGAACAAAATATAGAGTTTGGAAACAGTAGATATTTGCACATTTCTGAAATTGGGAATACTCATACTAGCATGAGAATTATCAGTCATTTTTTAGAATGACTTCTTTTTTACACAATATCTTTCATTTGGAAGGCAGAAATGCATCGAAAGTCAATAGATAATAACAGTTCCTTTACAAATCTGAATTACCCTAAGTCTCCTGATAAAAATGGTACCTCATTTGTGTGGGTAGGCATAGTGCCCGCGACAGGAAACGGCGCAAAACGCAACGTGGTCACAACTCAATATCGCAGTGAAAATTTACCCTTTTTTGGCAATGTGCCTAGCTCTAGTTTTTGAACCCTAGCTCTGCGGGCACCTTGGGAAACCTAGCAAACCTACCCATTTTTTAAAACTTGACACCGAGGGGAATCCAGGATGGGGTGACTTGACTGCCTCCCACCAGGGTCTGTTACCCAGAATCCCATGCAAACCTAAACAATTGACAAAAAAACACATTTTCCTCACATTTCTGTGGTGGAAAGTTGCAGAATCTGTGTGGATCCACAAATTTCCACCCACCCCGCGTTCCCCAAAGTCTTACGAGAAAAACGGTACCTCACTTGTGTGGGTCGGCCTAGTGTCCGCGACAGGAAACGGCGCAAAACGCAACGTGGTCACACCTCAATTTTGCAGTGAAAAATGACCCTTTTTTGGCAAAATGTCTAGCTGTAGTTTTTGAACCCTAGCTCTGCGGGCACCTTGGGAAACCTAGAAAATCTATACATTTTTGAAAACTAGACACCCAGGGGAATCCAGGATGGGGTGACTTGACTGCCTCCCACCAGGGTCTGTTACCCAGAATCCCTTGCAAACCTAAAAAATTGACCAAAACAAAACCACATTTCTGTGGTGGAAAGTTCCGGAATCTGCGTGGATCCACAAATTTCCACCCACCCCGCGTTCCCCAAAGTCTTACGAGAAAAACAGTACCTCACTTGTGTGGGTCGGCCTAGTGCCCACAACAGGAAACGCCGTAAAACGCAATGTGGTCACACCTCAATTTCGCAGTGAAAAATGACCCTTTTTTGGCAAAATGTCTAGCTGTAGTTTTTGAACCCTAGCTCTGCGGGCACCTTGGGAAACCTAGCAAACCTATACATTTTTTAAAACTAGACACCCGTGTGCTTCCAGGGAGGCATGGCTTGCGTGGCTCCCCCAACGTTTCCTTACCCAGAATCCCCTGCAAACCTCAATTTTAGCTGAAAAAATCACATTTTCACATATTTTTGTGTGGGAAAGTTGTGGCATCACCGGGCTCACTCAAATTTCCCACCACCCAGCGTCCCCCCGGGTCTCCCGGTAAAAATGGTGCCTCACTTGTGTGGGAGGCCCAAGTACCCGCGACAGGCAAGGGCCCAAAACGCAGTGAGGCGACATCAAAATTGCCTATCTCAAAACCACCTGGTTTTGCAAGGGGGGTCACTTGGGTTTTTGGCCCGGTGCTCGGCGGCCATCTAGGGAAACCTACCAAACCCATACATTTCTGAAAACTAGACACCCGGGGGCTTCCAGGGAGGTATGGCTTGCATGGATCCCCCAACGTTTCCTTACCCAGAATCCCCTGCAAACCTCAATTTTAGCTGAAAAAAATCACATTTTTCACACATTTTTGTGTGGGAAAGTTGTGGAATCACCGGGCTCACTCAAATTTCCCACCACCCAGCGTTCCCCCGGTAAAAATGGTGCCTCACTTGTGTGGGAGGCCCAAGTACCCGCGACAGGCAAGGGCCCAAAACGTATTGAGGCGACATGAAAATTGCCTACCTCAAAACGACCTGGTTTTGCAAGGGGGGTCACCTGGGTTTTTGGCCCGGTGCTCGGCGGCCACCTAGGGGAACCTACCAAACCCACACATTTCTGAAAACTAGACACCCGGGGGATTCCAGGGAGGTATGGCTTGCATGGATCCCCCAACGTTTCCTTACCCAGAATGCCCTGCAAACCTCAAATTTAGCTGAAAAACTCACTTTTTTCACACATTTTTGTGTGGGAAAGTTGAGGCATCACCGGGCTGACACAAATTTCCTACCACCCAGCATTCCCCCGGGTCTCCCGATAAAAACGGTGCCTCACTCATGTGGGAGGCCCAAGTACCCGCGACAGGCAAGGGCCCAAAACGTACTGAGGCGCACTACGTTTAGGACCCTTGCCTGTTGAGGCGCACTATGTTTTGGACTCTTGCCTGTCGCGGGTACTTGGGCCTCCCACACGAGTGAGGCACCATTTTTATCGGGAGACCCGGGGGAATGCTGGGTGATAGGAAATTTGTGTCAGCCTGGTGATGCCACAACTTTCCCACACAAAAATGTGTGAAAAATGTGATTTTTTCAGCTAAATGTGAAGTTTGCAGGGCATTCTGGGTAAGGAAACGTTGGGGGATCCACGCAAGCCATACCTCCCTGGAATCCCCCGGGTGTCTAGTTTTCAGAAATGTGTGGGTTTGGTAGGTTCCCCTAGGTGGCCGCTGAGCACCAGCCAAAAACCCAGGTGACCCCCCTTGCAAAACCAGGTCGTTTTGATGTAGGCAATTTTCATGTCGCCTCAATACGTTTTGGGCCCTTGCCTGTCGCGGGTACTTGGGCCTCCCACACGAGTGAGCCACCGTTTATATCGGGAGACCTGGGGGAACGCTGGGTGGTAGGAAATTTGTGTCAGCCCGGTGGTGCCTCAACTTTCCCACACAAAAATGTGTGAAAAAGGTGATTTTTTCAGCTAAATTTGAGGTTTGCAGGGCATTCTGGGTAAGGAAACGTTGGGGGATCCACACAAGCCATACCTCCCTGGAATCCCCCGGGTGTCTAGTTTTCAGAAATGTGTGGGTTTGGTAGGTTCCCCTAGGTGGCCGCCGAGCACCGGGCCAAAAACCCAGGTGACCCCCTTGCAAAACCAGGTCGTTTTGAGGTAGGCAATTTTCATGTCGCCTCAATACGTTTTGTGCCCTTGTCTGTCCCGCGTACTTGGGCCTCCCACACGAATGAGGCACCGTTTTTATCGGGAGACCCGGGGGAACGCTGGGTGGTAGGAAATTTGTGTCAGCCCGGTGATGCCTCAACTTTCCCACACAAAAATGTGTGAAAAAGGTGATTTTTCAGCTAAATTTGAGGTTTGCAGGGCATTCTGGGTAAGGAAACATTGGGGGATCCACACAAACCATACCTCCCTGGAATCCCCCGGGTGTCTAGTTTTCAGAAATGTGTGGGTTTGGTAGGTTCCCCTAGGTGGCCGCCGAGCACCGGGCCAAAAACCCAGGTGACCCCCCTTGCAAAACCAGGTCGTTTTGAGGTAGGCAATTTTCATGTCGCCTCAATACGTTGTGGGCCCTTGCCTGTCGCGGGTACTTGGGCCTCCCACACGAGTGAGGCACCGTTTTTATCGGGAGACCCGGGGGAATGCTGGGTGGTAGGAAATTTGTGTCAGCCCGGTGATGCCACAACTTTCCCACACAAAAATGTGTGACAAAGGTGATTTTTTCAGCTAAATTTGACGTTTGCAGGGCATTCTGGGTAAGGAAACGTTGGGGGATCCACGCAAGCCATACCTCCCTGGAATCCCCCGTGTGTCTAGTTTTCAGAAATGTGTGAGTTTGGTAGGTTTCCCTAGGTGGCCGCCAAGCCCGGGGCCAAAAACTCATAGGTCCCCCTTTGCAAAACCAGGTTGTTTATACGATAGGTAATTTTGATGTCTCCTCAATAGGTTTTGGGCTCTTGCCTGATGCGGGCACTAGGCCTACCCACGCAAGTGAGGTACCATTTTTCTCTAAAGACTTTGGGGGACGCAGGGTGGGTGGAACTTTGTGGATCCACGCAGATTCCAGAACTTTCTGACAAAGAAATGTGAGAAAATTGGGTTATTCTGAACACATTTTTAGGTTTGCAATGGATTCTGGGTAACAGAACCTGGTGAGAGCCAGTGAAGTCACCCAATCCAGGATTCCCCTCGGTGTCTAGTTTTAAAGAATGTACAGGGTTGCTAGGTTTGCCTACGTGCCAACTGCGCTAGGGCCCAAAATCCACAGGTATGCACATTGCTAAAAAAAAAAATCAGAGCCCAGTGGGCTTTCTGCCGCCATGGGGGGAATCGGGGAAGTGGGTTTCATCCTGATATGCCCCTAAAGGGGCATAAAGACTGTGGCTATTTTTTGTGGGGGTGGGGGTATTGGTATGACCATTTTGGGCAGCCCCCACCCCCACGCAGAAAGAAGCCTGCGTACTGGCTGGCGCCTACTGGGCTTTCTGCCCCCCAGGGGGCAGACCAGGGGCCACTGCCACCATCTGCCCTCCCGGGGGGGCAGAAAGACTGGAATTTCTCTGGGGGTGGGGTGGGGTATTGTCATGCCCATTTTGGGGAGCCCCTACCCCTACACTAATAAAACAAAATAATCCATGGTTTCTAGTGGGCATTCTGCGCCCCCAGGGGGGGCCAGATTGGGGGCTACAGCTCCCATCTGCCTCCTGGGGGGCAGAAAGACTGTCATTTTTGTGGGGGGGGAGAGTGGGGGCATTGGCGTGCCCGTTTCGGGCAGCCCACACCCTAAAAACAATTGCGCAAAGAAAATCCCTGTTGTTTAGTGGGCTTTCTGCCCCCCCGAAGGGGCAGATTAGGGGCCAATGCCCCATCTGCCCCCTGGGGTGGCAGAAAGACTGTAGTAATTGGGGGGGTGGGGTGGGGGCATGGGCCTGCCCGTTTTGGGCAGCCCCCACCCCTATTTTTATTGATAAAAAAATTCCCTGGGGTCTAGTGGGCTTTTTGCCCCCCCGGGGGGGCAGATTAGGGGCTAATTCCCCCATCTGCCCCCCAGGCGGGGCAAAAGGACAAAATTGTGCCAAAGTTACATGGGGGGAGCTAAGGCCCTTGCCCAAGGGGCCGCTCCCCCCTCCCTGGTGTCTAGTGGGTGGATCCCTGCTTGGGGATCACCCTCCTGTGGCGATCCCCAAGCAGGGATCCACTGGAGAGGGGTACCATTGGAAAGGGGAGATTCTCCCCTTTCCAACGATACCTCTCCCGTCTTTCTACGTGCTCAGGGGGTTGAGATAGCCCCCTGAGCACGTAGAAAGTGAAACTGAAATGAGCCTCTTGGCTCATTTCAGTTTCACTTTCACTGTAATGACGTTGGCGCGACGTGCGCGCCGATCATCATTACAGTAAAAGGGGGGGGCCTCGGGAGCTGGGGAAGCTCTTCCCCAGCTCCCGAGGCTATTTTGGCAGACAGGGAATCCCTCTGGTGCCCGCACCAGAGGGATTCCCTAGGGAATGCCTCATGACGAGCTGGACTCGTCATGGGCACAGCGCAACTGTGCTCCATGACGAGTCCAGCTCGTCATGGGCATACAAGGGCTTAATGAGGCAACGTTGTACAGCTGATGGAAGAAAATTGGTCACTTTAATAAAACATTTTGTAGCAAGTCAACTATCAATATCAGGAAGGACTTTTGTAGCAGTAGCAAAAATTTTCCATGATGGTCCTTCCACAACATTTGGACATTACACTGCCTATTTAAAATGTGATAAAGGCTGGACATATTGTAATGATGCTCAGTTGGTCTTTAAACAACGTTTGCCAAGCGAATTACCAAATTCCTACCTAATATTTCTAAAGCCAAAGTTTTATAATTCGGCCTCTGAGGAATGTATTAATATGTATTAATAAGATTACTGTTGGACAATTTAAATAAAAAGGATTTTAATAATACAATTTGGCCTCAAGGAAAGGTGTATCTTTGAATTACGGACTTTTTCTTCCACATTCTCTCAGCGTATATTTTTAAGTAACAACATTTACAGTGTTTATGAATTTAAGTTAGAACATTTTCTTAGTAGTAAGTATTTTATATGTGTGTGACTTGTATTATATGGTATGTTATTGAGGATGTAGTTTTTTTTTTTAAACAATCTTATTGATTGGTTTTTTTTTGCCCGCTGTTATGTGATGAGTATGATTGAAATGACTGTTTCTAGTGAAATTCAATATATTCTGAGAACAATAAAAAAGCAAAGAAAATAATTTGTAAAATGTTAAAATGATGCTGCGTTGTAAAAAATATATTATTATATATTATAACTATATTTTTTCTTCTCTTTCACAGATCCTAATTCTAAAATATGAAATTTTCAGAAATTTAGATGATAAAAAACAACTGAAAAAAATGAGTAGCATTTTTTATTTCTATTACTGTGAAGGTAATTTTAACTAAGTATTAAAATGCACAATGGCCTGTGTTTGCACACAGGTGAAGAAAGGGGAGATGGACGGAGTAGATATGTGTGGAAAGATGCTCTGTGGGCGTTTTAAGTTACAGGATAAAGTTAACATGAATACTGAGTGTCACTGGGGGCCGACTAACCCACCAGATATGTGCAGAAAGTGCCAGAGAGTTGCGTTGCATTGCAGAGAGATATAAAATAGGACATGGCTTCAGAGCGCCTCTCTGCAACGCACCTGTATGGTATTCAAGAGAGAGGCATGGTGGGCTAGTAGGGCCTAGGGACTTTCAGGATTAAAACAGACACAATTCCTTAACTTAAAACATGTCACAGAGTTTGTTTGCACATCTCACATCAGGTCCCATCCCTTCCCTTCACTAATATATAAACGTGTCCTATCAGTTTGCCAAAATGTAAGTACTTTTAAATGTATCTTGTTCTCTGTTTGCAGTACTGATATTACTCTACTTATTACTCATATAGTTAAGGATTGGCCTAGCCATTAACCCTATTACAAATTAATTTCTTTATATACTATGCAAGCAGATCTGCAAGAAGCGAGAAAGTATTAATACAGTCTTGAAAACACCCAGTTTATACCTATGTAGTTTTGGAATCTCACTGTCATAGGATATCGGGTCACCTGAAAAAAACGATTTGATTGGTTCATAATATTTCCCATTGTACCTCCTGAAGAACCGCAATCATTTCAATCATTCTTCTTTGAGCATCTTTGGAGACATAACTCTGTGCTTACCTCCTATCACTCTCATGCAATTTTTCAAACAATGAACTAGCAATATGTTCTTATTGTAATAGTCTGCCAATACCTAAGCACTTATGGGGCAAATTTAGAAGCATCCTGTGCCAACAATATGTCACTTTTTGTAACATAGTTATAGCGCAAGACACTCTTTCATATTTAGAAAGAAGGAAAAGGCAGTCTGTGTACCTTTTCTTCTCCATGTAAATACGACCTCATCATACATAACACTTTGCGTTGAAAGGTCATTCTATAGGTGTTGCTGTGTGAGTTTGCACAGAACACTCATAGAACAAGACACATCTCCAGATTTATCAGAAATTATAAATCTGCACATGTGTGTGAATACTGCAGCATCCTCCAATTGGTGTAGCAAGGCACAACAAGGAGAATTATTTTAATTTCTCCTCTTTTTTTCTCTTTCAATGTATGCTAAAATGCACAGCATACATTGAAGGAGAAAAATGCCTTCACTCATTGTTTTTGTGCAGGAAGGTGTGTCTTTTTGCACAAAAACAAACTCCATACGACACAGATATCCTTGCACCATGGTGCAAGGGTGCCTGTGTCACCACATGGCTGCAGTTTAAGCAGCAGTGCAGAGGGAAGCATAGACTTGCAACATATTTATGTACATATGTTGCATGCCTATGCTTCAGAAGTACCACAGCACGCTGTAGCTAAAGAGCTTACAGTGTCATGCGGCAGCACCTCCTTCTGCACTTATACATCCACCATACACTACAAATGCATTCATTCAGTCAATTATGCACTTCACATACATTCATCTAAACTTTCACACACTAGCATACCAATGTAGCTCTTTTTTAAACCAGAGTAGTTAGTTCTGAACTTTTTTTTTCTTTTTTGTAGTTTTATATATATTTTTTTTTTCTGATCGATTTTTTTTTTGTTTTTTTTAAAAGAAAAAAAAGTCAACTGGACGAACAAAACAAT
Source organism: Triturus cristatus (assembly GCF_964204655.1). NCBI lineage: Eukaryota > Metazoa > Chordata > Amphibia > Caudata > Salamandridae > Triturus > Triturus cristatus. The sequence continues at coordinate 400,949,286 of NC_140592.1, read as the reverse complement.
GAACTTTAGGGGGGAAAAACCAAACCCTAGCATTGATGGTTATCTGCAAACTAAATCAACAGATTGCTCACCGTAGCACAGCAATCTATTGCATTTTATGCACTGTGTTCTTGCGTTTGCCAATTGGGGACGTATGTCCAGATTTGAACTTGAAGTGGATGCTCCAGAAGTGCTCGGAACTTGCAGTGGTAGTGGTAGACTCTTCTGCAGCCTTCTGCACCCCTCTTTGGCTAGGTTCACTGGATGCAAACATTGCAAGTGCTTCAGTATGCTTGCTGTGCCACAAGAATATTTTTTGTTGGGGTCTCCACATGATAATACTGCTTTGCAAATTTTGCAAGTTACTTTGGTTGCGTTGACTTTTTTAAGTCCCTCTGAATAGGTAAAAAATTCCAGACGATGGAGACATACTTTTGTGGACGCGGTGGTTCTGGTACAAATCCTTCTTCGTTGGACCGTTCAGATTCTGAAGAGTCATGCTGTTGTGAAAGCAAAACCAGGTCTTCAATCACAAAAACATGAGGTTCTTCTTAGCACAGGTCTTCTCCCAAGGAAGGTCTAAGAAGAGTGATTGAAATGGGTGGGGTCCTTCAATAGTTAAAATAGGAAGAGTTATGAACCAATCAAATATCTTTTTTTCTGGTCACATGGGATCTACGTCTGGTGCGCACACGCAGCACACACCTAACGCGACTTCTCGAAATTGTATTTAAACATAATATAGGTTTATTAAAAGTAAAAGTATATAATTTTTATGATCACATCAGATAATGTCTTGCCCTAATGTTTATATTAAATATATATATATATGTTTTTAGACATTAAAAAATTGCGCGGAAGTCGTGCACACAGTCGTGCTGGTGTGTGTATAACTGTATATGCAAGTAAATGTATGTTTGATTCTTTATTAGCATGAGTGACTATGTGTGTGAGTAACTCTATGGATGAGTGGCGGTGTGTAACAATATGTATAGGTGTATGAGTACATATGATGAGTGAGTACATATATAAGTGACTATATAGGACTGTTGTTGTAAGCGTGTATGTGTATGTAGATCTTAGAATTACTGAATAGGTTGTTGTAACTGGTATTGGTATGACCATTGTTTAGAAAATGTTAGTTTCTATTTTTGAGTGTGTGTATCAAAGGCTATATTAGGGTGAGAGGAGGTCTGCCACTCTATCACAAGGATGATGTTATCAGTGATGTCATCAGTGATGTCATTTGAGATGTCATGAGTGATGTCATGAGTGATGTCACTGACCATGTCATGAGTGATGTAATACGTGACGTCATCTGCAGTGCATTGCGGGCACGCGAGTTCTAGTTAGCTGAACTAACTAGAACGGGGGAATTTCAATGGTTTTGCACGAGTGAAAAGTCCAGCTAACTACAACGCCCCTGAAACCTATGGTTTTTTCAGTGAATTTCTAAGGTTTTTTAAATGCTAATTCCTAACTATAACGTTCCTGAAACCTATGTGTTTTTTCAGTGATATATATATATATATTACCTACTGGCGGTCGCCAGTAGGTAGTAATAGTTAGGACCTATTTTCCATAGGAAATCGGCAACATTCTATTTGGAATAACTTTGGCGCCCGTTGACGAATCTTCGCGAAATTGTCAAAACTTTTGACCAGCTCCGGTCCGCTCCTATCCTGAAAGTCTCGGGATGATTCGTGTAGCGGGGGCTTAGAAAAAAGGGGGGTCCCAAAACGTGTTTTCCCCATGCAACTTCCCATAGGATCTTTAGCCGCAACTTCAGCCTGAACTGCTGAATGGAATTACACCAAATTTGGCAGAAAGGTAGACCTTGGTTCAGAGTCGTGCCTTTTGCTTAAATGGTGGAAATCCGTTCAGTAGTTCCTGAGAAGATCAAAATCAAAAACACATATATATCTGGGCGGAGCCTAACCACACATCTCATCGTGAGATCTGATTGGCTGTCAGTACTTCATCCAAGAAGTGTTGGCAGCCATCTTGGGACCAATATACATGATATCACCTCATTAAAAAGCATTGCAGTTAATAGAAGGTTTTAAGACTTTAGTTACATTATAAAACATTTGTTGATGGTACCATACTCATTTTAGGAATTGTGGTGTGTTCTAAGGTGATTTTACCATGTGAAAAAGCCTTCTGCTGTGATATCATGAATCATGTTTGAGAGAAAACTATTTTCTCATGCTTTTCCCACACAGGTTTGGAAGGTGATCTATAAGCTAAACTGAGAGGATATTTTCTGTAATTTCACATTATCTTTCTCAGTCATGTGAGAATGAAGTCGGACATTCTCAGTAAAACATGTACATCCAACAAGGGCAGAGACTGTCAGTTGATTCCTTTGTATTCTACTGCAGCTTCCCAGAGTGTTCTAAAGAACAACTAGAGCGCTAACAGTTGTACTTATGACATACGTATTACACACCTGAAGCCATCTTGATTGGAATAAAGTGGTAACTCTTAAAACATTTAATTTAAAAAGGAACAAAATGAGGGGGTTCATTTTGCCATAGAAAGTATGATTAGTGCTGCAGAAAGAAACATTACGGCACATTTTGAGTGACTTCTCAAATCCTCTTCTATTTCATTAAAAAATTCTGACATGCAGACTGAAACATGCACTTTCAATACCAGCAGCAGACTTCCCTGGTGAGCAGTAGCTTTACTACAGTGATCTAATGAGCAACTAGAATGCTAACATTCTGAATTTATGGCAAATGTGTGACACATCTGAATGCCTTCTTGATGGAATCAAAGTGAAAAACTGAAAGTATTTCCTACTGAGGAGACTTAAGTAAATGAGGAAATTAGGAAAATTCATAACAAATAAGTCTCCCAAAATGTCCACCAGAGACAAAAGAGCCCAAATGTAGCACAGATATCATCCAGATGTAGCCCAAGTATAGCCCAATGACAGAATGTCCCAGAGTGTTCTAACGAGCTACTAGAGTGCCAACAGTCTTACTTATGACAAAAGTATGGCACACCTGAAGCCATCTTGATTGGAATAAAGTGGTAACACTTAAAACATTTAATTTGCAAAGGAACAAAATGAGGGGGTTTATTTTGCCATAGAAATTATGATTAGTGCTGCAGAAAGAAAAATTAGGGCACATTTTTCACTTCTCAAATCCTGTTATATTTCATAAAAAAATTCTGACATGCAGAGTAAAACATGCACTTTCAATACCAGCAGCAGACTTCCCTGGTGAGCAGTAGCTTTACTACAGTGATCTAATGAGCAACTAGAATGCTAACATTCTGAATTTATGGCAAATGTGTGACACATCTGAATGCCTTCTTGATGGAATCAAAGTGAAAAACTGAAAGTATTTCCTACTAAGGAGACTGAAGTAAATGAGGAAATTAGGAAACTTCATAACAAATAAGTCTCCCAAAATGGCCACCAGAGACAAAAGAGCCCAAATGTAGCACAGATATCATCCAGATGTAGCCCAAGTATAGCCCAATGACAGAATGTCCCAGAGTGTTCCAACGAACAACTAGAGTGCTAACAGTCTTACTTATGACAAAAGTATGGCACACCTGAAGCCATCTTGATTGGAATAAAGTGGTAACACTTAAAACATTTAATTTGAAAAGGAACAAAATGAGGGGGTTCATTTTGCCATCGAAATTATGATTAGTGCTGCAGAAAGAGAAATTAGGGCACATTTTGACTTCTCAAATCCTCTTCTATTTCATAAAAAAATACTGACATGCAGAGTGAAACATGCACTTTGAATACCAGCAGCAGACTTCCCTGGTGAGCAGTAGCTTTACTACAGTGATCTAATGAGCAACTAGAGTGCTAACATTCTGAATTCATGGCAAATGTGTGACACATCTGAATGTCTTCTTGAGGGAACCAAAGTAAAAAACTGAAAGTATTTCCGACTGTGGAGACTGCAGTAAATGAGGAAATTAGGAAACGTCATAACAAATAAGTCTCCCAAGCTGGCCACCAGAGACAAAAGTGCCCAAATATAGCCCAAATATCACCCAGATGTAGCCCAAGTATAGCCCAATGACAGAATGTCCCAGAGTGTTCTTAAGAACAACTAGAGCGCTTGCTTATGGCAAAAGTATGGCACACCTGAAGCCATCTTGATTGGAATAAACTGCTAACACTTAAAACATTTAATTTAATAAGGAACACAATGAGGGGGTTCATTTTGCCATAGAAATTATGATTAGTGCTGAAGAAAGAAAAATTAGGGCACATTTTGAGTGACTTCTCAAATCCTCTTCTATTTCATTAAATAATTCTGACATGCAGACTGAAACATGCACTTTTAATACCAGCAGCAGACTTCCGTGGTGAGCAGTAGCTTTACTACAGTGATCTAGTGAGCAACTAGAGTGCAACATTCAGAATTTATGGCAAATGTGTGACATATCTGAATACCTTCTTGATGGAATCAAAGTAAAAAACTGAAAGCATTTCCTACTGAGGAGACTGCAGTAAATGAGGAAATTAGGAAACTTAATAACAAATAAATCTCCCAAGATGGCCACCAGAGACAAGAGAGCCCAAATGCAGCACAAATATCACCTAGATGTAGCCCAATGACAAAAGTGTGCAAAACACTTATTTGTTGTGTTTTTGCAGTTTTATATAGATTGGACTTGTCAGGTATTGGAGTGCTTTACATGAGCATTGGTTACATCATACAAGATCAAATTCATTTTGGTTGTAGACATCGGAAGATTAAGTGATTTGATCAGAATCACAGAATGTTGAGCTGAAGAAGAAACTCCAACCTGGTTCCCCAGTTGCAAAGTATGCAGCTCTGGAAGTAACACCACATCCTCTCCCCTAAGTGCAACATTTAATCAAGTGGTCAACTGGATAAAAAAACATAAAGATAACAAATAATTTAAAAGTGCTTTGTCGCCATTTGAAAACTCAGAAAATATGTCCTCATTTTAGTTTTTTAGAGCACTAACCATAATTTTGATGCAAATAAGACCCTCTCATATATGTAATTTCTAAAGGAAATACTCTAGGTATTACAGTTTTGATTACATCAAGATGACGTTAGACGTTCCACACTTTTGTAATAAATATAGAATGTTAGCAATCTAGTTGTTCATTAGGAAACTGTTGAGAGGCGGAGGCCAGGGGCACGGACTCTGAAAATTGAAGGCAGGTAGGAGGGTGCAGAGGCAACAATTTGACGACACTGGTCAGGCAAGAAGGGCAGTGGCAGCACAACAGACTATGGAGGGCAGTGGAAAGGGGGGCAGGGGCAACAAACCAACAATACAGGACTGGCAAGAGAGGCTGTGGCAATATAATAGACCATTGTGGGCAGAAGGAAGAGGTAGTGGTAGTACAACCATACATGCCAACAGCCCCGATTCAGCCAGGAAACGTCCAATGTTTTTAAGCTCAAATGGGCTTTATTTGATCTGTCTCCTGTCTACAATCTCCTTTTTTTAAATGTAACTCAAACGGGTAAATCAATACCCCAGTTTTCTTTCAAAATCTCCCTCTTACCAAGATCAAAATGTTCGCACGTATGGTACATTGGATCATGGAAGGCAGGAGAAATTGGGGTAGGGACATGGACTCGGATAACAGAGGACAGGAGGGACATGGAGAGGTGCACCAAACTGACCCTACAGGGCTAGCATCAGGGTTCGCAGCAGCACAATACACCACACAGGGCATGCGGGACGGGAGTGCAGCACAGCAATCCACAGAAAGCAATAGGGAGGGGACAGGACCATGCAGATGGACAACAGAGAACAGAGGGGAAAGAGGCAATGGTAGCTAGCTGACCATAATGGACAGACAGGAGAGAAAGCTGCAGCATAACAGACCATAAAGGGCAGGAGGGACGGATCAGGGGCATTACAATGGAACAGACAACCCAGGAGGGAGGGAATAAGGGTCTGCACATGGAAACAGAGGGCTGGGGGCAAGGGGGCAGGGCAGAAGATTGCCATGGAGGTCAGGCAGGATGGGCACTAGAAACAAGACACACCATGGAGAGCAACAGTGAGACTATGATGGCATACACACAGACCATGGAGGGAAGGTGGGAGGGGGTATGGGGCAGCTAGGTGACCACACAGGGAAGGTGGGAGGGCCATGGCAGCACAGAAGACCATGCATGGCAAGCGGGAGGGTTAGTGGCAGCACAATGTCTATGATGGGCAAGAAGGAAGGTGCAAGGGCATGCACAAAGGACCATGTAGGATAGAATAGAGGTTCAGGACCTGGGCACAGACAAGAGAGTTCAGGGAAAGGCCCCTCACAACAGACCACACAGGGCAGGCAGGAGGAGCAGTTGCAGCACAACAAACCAGGGAGGGCAGAAGGGTATGGCAGTAAATTGGACCATGGAGGACAGGAGGAAGGGGATAGGGGCATGGCATGTGGACAGGCAGGGTGGAGGTGGCAGGGACAGGTTACACTCATCTGACAATACTAGGCAGGTGGGAGGGGAGTGGCAGCTCAACAGAACACTCAGAGTAGATAGGAGTGGCAGGTCCATGGAACATGGTGGGCAAAAAAGGATGGAGCAGGGGCATGCACAAAGACATCGGAGGGCAGGGAGAAGGAGAATAGTGGCAGCAAGCTAAGCACAGAGGCTAAGCAGGAGGTCAATGATGGGGCATAGAATTGGGCAATGGAGGGCAGGAGGAGTGGACTGGTACATCATGCTAAATGGAGGGCAGTGACAGCACATCAGACCATGCATGGCAGGAGGGAGGAGGCTAGTCCATGGATTCAGACAACAGAGGATAGGGAGGAGGTGGATGGGGCAGCATGCTAACTGTTCAGAGAAGGTGGGTATTAGGAACTTTATTGTTTTTAAAATGTGTGTCTATGCGAACTACTTAAAATATGAACAAGTATGCAGCATAATCTCACTTTTATTCAGGAAGAAGAGGACGTTTGTGACTGTGACTCCGGGCTCACTTGGCAGAAACACCCCCTGACCCTCCACCCCCATCGCAAAATGTAATGCCCGTGAAAAGGGTAGGTGAATGCAGTGTTATATAGAACATAGTCCTGAGAGCACGATTGAAAATGAAAACTAGATATAGTCTATGGTATAAACTATGCACCAAAAAGTGTGATATAAGATGAACCGGGGCGTGAAATATAATATGCAATACATTGTGCGCAATGACAGATTCATTGGAAAGCGCGAGATAGCACAGCCACTAGCGATTGCTATGCGATATGCGCCTTGGAGTGTAATATGCACAGGGCAGTGTTGTGTAACCTAACTAGTCTCTAAAGTTGTAATATAAAATATGTGCTGGGGAGTGTAACGTTGCATATGCACTGTGACAAAGATATGGATCCTAGATTGTAATATGTATGGCATAGCGCTGTGTGTTATAACATAGGCATTGAGGAAGGCACGTTAGATGGGGCAATATAACCCATGCGAAGGCAAGTGTGGCATGACATTTTCACGGGGTGGTGTTACAGTGCACATGGGCTAGAGAGTGTCATAGCATACGCACTAGCTGGTGTAATACAACACAGAGGTGTGTGGCACTCGGCGGGCACTGGTGGGTGTAACACAGCATTGGGCTCAGCCAGGAGTGCACTGTGACTCTCAAGTGAGGTACGTCTCCTTTCCAGAGAGTAAAATAAAAAGTATTACACATCCGGCAGTGGATGTGTGTTTTATTAACCGTGAGGGGGGTTTCTTGCATAGTTTTAGTCGAATTTTTGTTGAATCCCCTTTGAATGGCTTGGTGTGCATGTGTATTAAATGTGCCCGTCAATAGCTACCAATGTTTGTATAAATAAACGACAAGGGTGTCTACTTGGAGTACCCACCGGCGGGGGCGCCGGGATTAGGCACGGTAGGGCGTCAGACACGTCAAAGTTTCACTAGTGGTGTAAATACATTCCACGTGGATTCATTGTATGCATAGTCGCCTTTTAATGAATATCACGCAAATCGTCATGGTGATAGGTACATACGGTTTGTCCAGCATGTCCTAAGTGTTTCTATAAATATATTTTTAAAAATTAATAAAAAACAAAGGCCAGCCCTGGGGGATGGGGTCCCCGGGGCCAAAAGTGGCCTGAGGAGGAGGGCAACGCAGCCCCACTCCTAAAGAAATAAAAAAAAAAAAGGCCATGCCCCGGGGGTTAGGGTCCCCGGGGCCGATTAAGGCCTTGGGAGGGGAGCCACGCGGCCCCCTTCCAAATTATTTTTTTTCAAAAAAAAAAATTAGGGGGCAGGCCCTGGGGGATGGGGTCCCTAGGGCCAATAAATTAGAAAAAGAAGGGGGGCCACACAGCCCTCCTTCTTAAAAAAATAAAATAAATAAAAGACCAGCATCGCGCCAGAAGCCACGCCCCCCTCCTTGCAGCACTCTGCAAATGTGCCCCCTGGCCAGTTGTATGTTGGTGAATTAATTCCCCTTCAATACTGAGGGTTCCTGAGGGCCATCTAGCCCAACAGGTATCTCCAGTATGCGCCAGGGAGCTGCGTTGCAGACAGGTGTTCTGAGGCCACGCTCCTTTTTACACCTCTCTGCAACGCAGCTCTGTGGCGCTTACTGGAGGTACCTAGTGGGCTAGTTTGACCCTAGGGACCCTTAGGATTCAAGGGGACTTAATCTCTCAACCTAGAACGATCACAGGGCGCGTTTACACAGTGGTGAAGGGAGGGGATGGGGCCTGAGTTGATGTGTGCAAACACGCCCTGTGGCGCGTTTTAAGTTGGGGAAATAGTTCACTTTCAATGCTGAGGGACCCTGGGGGCCAACTAGCCCACCAGGTGCTTCCAGTAAGTGCCACTGCTCTGCATTGCAGAGTGTGGCTTTGTCAATGACAGAGGGCTCTGCTGCACTTCCTGACTTTCCATAAAATCTGTAACAATGAATACACAAGATTCAGTCAAAGGTATTAACCAGCTGAAGATTTTCTTCCTGTTATGTACTTGGTCTCGTTCTACGATTAACTCAATCTGTAATATTTGATTAGTTTTACTCCGATTTATTCACATTTCTTAAGCTTATTAAAAAAGTGGCTCAGTTCTCCTGGATTAATTCTTTGAGGTAGTGCCATGGTGCCAAAAGACAGTTCAAACTGTGCTGCATGGCTCCCGATTGCTTGTACAAGCCTCAAAATTCACAGGAGACCGAGCTGGGGCCTCGGATCAAAGAGTCAAAGTAGGGGCAGAGACATCAAAAGTGCTATCCCATAAAATTTTCAACAGAAATTCAAAGTAGTTCTTTTTACGTTTGCGTTTCACTTGAATACATTAAACCTCATTACTGCATTGAGTGGCATTTAATATTGATCATCTCTAAACAGGGAGTGAGGAATAGAAGGAATGCCCTAATTGTTTTATGAGTGAGTCAAAAGACAGTTACATTTTTGATGTGCATTTCATATATGGTCAACTATAATATTAGTTAAGGAAGGGGTACAGTGAGGTGAAATGATTTGCACTGGATCAGGCGATGTGGTTGAGTGGGAAAGCAGGGATTTAAGTTAATGTTTTCCATTCACACACTTCGAAAGCAGGGATTTAAGTTAATGTTTCCCATTCACACACTTTGAAAGCAGGGATTTAAGTTAATGTTTCCCATTCTCACACTTCGAAAACAGGGATTTAAGTTAATGTTTCCCATTCATACACTTCGAAGCAAAAAGCAAGACTACTCTTCTTTAGGGTCTAGTTTCATAGGAAGATGAACAACTCTTGCTTTGCATGCAGTTGGCGTGCAAGGACTACATGGGCTCAATTCAGCTAAATTATAAACGAAAGAGATGACATGATAAATCAATCCGCTGCTTAATCATATTCCATTCTAGATTCATGTACCAGACTAACTGTGCCTCATTTCCAATATGCCCCCCCCCCCCCCCCGAGGACCATGTTCCTCCCTGGGGAAACAGGGTACAGACAAGTATCAACAGAAGGGACTCCAAGAGTAAACTTTAGTCATTGGAAATATATTTGAAACTATTTAAGAAGGTCACAAGTGTATCATCTTTCATTGATTTTTGTATAGACCAGGTTTTGCAGAGAACAAAGTTCTCAAATCCTTATTCAATACATAAGTTGAAAAAAACAACACACTAGACAGAACGATTATCTGTCACATTTGTGTAAATAAAAAGAGACATCAAGACACATTGAAAAATGTATCTAAGTTGTTCTCCAGAGAAGAATGTGAGAGTAAGGAAAGCAGCGCAATATGTTACTATCACCAAGGTTCAAACACAAACTCACAAAGGGTTTGTTATATGTTCTAAGAGGAATGGAAAAGATAAATACAAAGATTATTTTATGCAGGGTCGGATCCTCCACAATGGTGGAGGAGCGTCGCCCCACTGGCTCTGAGCCAGCAGGGGAAAAATAAAAAGATTACCTAAATCATTTTATTTTTCATTTGCTGGCTAGGAGCTAGCGTGTACAGGGAGGGGTGGGGCCGGGGCATGGGAGGGTGAGGAGGATTGCTATGCACAATTAGGTTTATCCAGCCCGGCTGCATTGAACAGCCGGCCCTGAGAAACCCCCACAGACACCCTGGTCTGAGCGGAGCGTCTTTTCAGCCCACTCAGACCAATCCCCGCACTGCTCACATGAGAGCAGCGTTGGGATTGGACAGGGAGTCTATCCCAGTGTATGCTGGGAGTCTGGGACCAGGAAGAGAAGACGAAGACATGAAGTGATGCGGGAGGCGTCACAGCTCCAGGTAAGTGAGTTTTTATTTTTATTATTAAACCCCATGCACTCCCCCTCCCAAGCCACCTGTGCCACTTTCTTCCGACTCACCACCTCTGCATTGTGTCAGCCGGCACTGATTTTATGTTTCAATAATTTGTATTGAATTTAAAACAAAAGTGGGCATTTCCACTGTAGGTTTCAAACATATCACCCCCCCCAACCCCCAACACCTTTGATCAATTCCCAGGTTGAGTTATGTGAAAGCAATTATGTCTCCCTCTATATATTATTGAGAACATTATTATACCTCCCTTCCAAAACCCAAATGTATAACCCAATGGCGACCACACTTCTCTTAAGCTTCTTGTAGTAGGTGTTTCCTGCGTCACTTATCAGTTCTCAAAATTGAAGAGGTCTTGGTATAGCCATCCTCTTTCCTCAACCTTGTAGGTTCACATGTTTACCCCCACTATTTGCTGGTGTTTCTCTGTTTTTTTACTTTAGTGTGGCTGGGACCCTGCTAATCAGGGCCCCAGCCTAGCTGCTTCCTCTCTAAAATGATTCCATGTACTTTAGGTACATTACAGATTGGATCTGAGGTGCCCTTGTAAGCCCCTAGTATATGGTATACTATGTAATCAGGGCGTAGGTACCCTAGAGGCCTACCAGGGGCTGAAGCATGTATTTTGCCACCCCTGGAAAGCCACCCAAAATTACCCCACAGGTCTGCTACTGCAGCCTGGGTAAGGTGGTGCATGCACCCCTTACTGAAATATAGGTTCACTATATCTCACCATATACACACATATAAACCTATAAGTCACTCGTATGGCAGGCCTTATCAATCCTGAAGGCAGAGTGCTTGGTTCTTATGTGAGAGGGTGCCCCTGCATGAGCAGAGCCCCTCTGCAGCATTCAGAGACCCTTCTCTGATGCTGTTTGTAGTGCAGCCTGACCATATACTCTTAAGTGCATTATAACCAAACAGTAAATGCTAACTTTGGACTGGCTGCATGGAAACATTTCGTGTTAGGTGTCAAACACCTTGGAATCATACCCCCATACCAATAACTGGTGTGGGAGTATGATCCCACCCTTCTAGAGGGAGAGACATGACAGCACTGGTATACCCGGTAGAAACTTAATAGAGCCCTGGCATCACAAAAGGGATGCTGCAGCCACAGACACGGGTCTGGCCTCCTGCTGCTGACCAAAACTCCAGCAGGGGAGGCCTGGACAATAGGTTTCCTGTCACAGGGAGGTGTAACCACCTCCCAGACAGGCTTATGTGTATTGGGGCTGGGTGGGAGCACTCTCTGAGTGCTTTGAAGTCCTGCAGTGGGGCCACATTTGGTGTCCCTGTGCATATTCCAGCTCAAACTGGTTCAGGGGCTTCCAGACCCTGATCTGGTGCGAAGTAGGACAAAGGAAATGGGTGTAGCCACCCCTCTTTCCAAACCCTCCCATAGGTGGGTCCCCAGAGTATGTCCAACCCCCTACCTTAGTATAAGTATGAAACCCCTGTCCTTAGGACTTTAGATTACCCTGGACGAAACTCTGAAGCTGAATCCTGGACCTTCGACACTCTGCTCAAGACCAGAGGACTGAAGAACTCTCCCTTGGGGTCAAGGAGTGACTCCCCTGCTTGTCAGGCACCAATGAAGCAATTTGCCGGTCTGCATCATCGAAGCTCCCGCCGGACACCGAAGTATTTGCAGCCCAGGAAGAGGATTTCCAGACTTCTCAGAGGCCAACCCGAGTCTCCAGCAAAGCTGAGACCCACAGCCCTTGTGAGTAGTGTGGAACCGGAACTCCTGGTCACTATGCTTTTCTGCAAGTGCATTGACTTCCTGACATTTCTCGAAGTCGTGCTTGGGCTGACTTGTAGCCCCTACCTCGAGCACTGAATCCACTGAAGATTGTTGGCCTGGTCATTCCAAGTGACCCGTAGGCTGCCATTTTGTGTTTTGTCTTGAGGTCCCTTTGCGATCCCTGGTCCATCAACTGGTGGGTCCCTGAGGGGATAACTTTGCATTTCCTTGGGCTTTCCTGGTTGCTCCAGACATGCCCTGACTCCCAACCAAGTGGTGAGTCCCACAGACCTTGCTGGTCTGCACCGAAGCATCTTTCTTGTTTCTGCTTGGGTTGCTGTTGCCAAGGCTTGTTGTATCCAATCCGGGCACTGATGCTGTAGCACTCGACATCCTTTGTGGGACAGCTCGAATCCAGCTCCTGGTCATCCTCGATGCCTCTGGACCTCGTGGCTGAAGAGTCAAGCTTCACCTCTTTCTCCTGAAATCACCCGACATCGGTGGGCATCTGCTCATTGCCTTCCTGGTCACTGGCAAGTGACCCAGACTCTACCCCATCTGCTTTCAGGTTCTTCTCATCTTCGACCCAGGCTTGGATCTCTTCAGACACTTCGCATCTTCACGGCAGCAGCACTTCTTCGCCAGCTCCCACTGAGTGAGTGTGTGTATGAGTGTCTCGGTGAGTGAATGGATGCCTCAGTGGTACATGTGAGTAACTCCATATGTGAAAGGCAGTATATATATGAGTGTTGGACTATGTAAATGACAATATGTGAGAATGAGTGATTGTGAGAGTGCCTGTATGGATCAGTGTGTCCTTGTATTAGTTATTGTATTAGAGTGTAAGTATGTGTTAGTATATGTTTAAATAAGTGACGTGGTATGTGTATAACTGTACAGGCGAGTAAATGAAAGTGTTATTGATTATTTCCATTACTGACTAGGTGTGTGAATAACTCTAAGAATGAGAGGCAGTGTGTGAGTGTCTGTATAGATATCTGACTGGATATGATAATGCTGTATTGACTGCTGACTGTATGTATAAGTGAGTGTATAGGTGAATGAATGGATGTGTGTAGACCTACAAATTAGAGAGTGGATATGCACTAACTGGTATTGGTGTGTTCACAGTTTCGAAAATGATAGTCTATATTTTAGACTGGGTGTATCAAGTGTTATATTAGGGTCTGATCAGCTGCATCTGATTTTCACGTGGATGATGTCATCAGTGATGTCATCAGTGATGTCATTTAAGATGTCATCAGTGATGTCACCAGTGATGTCACTGACCATGTCATGAGTGATGTAATATGTGACGTCATCAGCAGTGCATTGCGGGGGCGCGAGTTATAGTTAGCTCAACTAACTATAACAGGCGAATTTCTCTGGTTTTATTTGAGTCAAATGTCCAACTAACTATAACGTCCCTGAAACCTATGGTTTTGTCAGTGAATTTCTAAGGTTTTTTTAAATGCTAATTCCTAACTGTAACGTCCCTGAAACCTATGTTTTTTTCAGTGAATTTCTAAGGTTTTCAATATGCTAATTTCTAACTATAACGTGCCTGAAACCTATGGTTTTTTCAGTGAATTGCAAATGTTTTTGAAATGCTAATTTCTAATTATAATGTGCCTCAAACCTATGGTTTTTTCAGTGAATTTCAAAGGTTTTTTAAATGCTAATTTCTATTTATAACGTACATTAAACCTATTTTTTTCTGTGTTTTTTAATTATCATCCCATTCTCAACTTGGTGAAAACTGCAAATCTCACCTCTCTATTCCATTAATACCTTACACCAACAAAATTGCCACAAACAAGAGCCACAATCTAACGCTAATGAAATACACAGTAGGCGTTACCGTGCAAAAAAAACACGAAAACACCACTTCCATATATTTTCAACGACCAGCCAAATCTGCAATGCGATCCAAAAAGCAGGCGATAAGCCGAGTTAGCAGTAACAAATTAACATCAACCTTTAACTGGTGTAAGGAGGTCAACTATCTACTCTGTTATTTCGACCCAACTCACAGCCACATCTAAAGACCAACACAGCTACTGATCATGCAGTTTCGGCACCCAACAACGCCACAACACCCAGCCCCACCACCACCAGAACCTCCCCCCCCGGACCACCCCCCCTACTACCACCGAGGCAGCACAAAACAGAACCACAGACCTTCCCAAAACGCCATGCCCCTCAGCCACACAATAGATGAATGTTGGGAGATGAGCAACCAACTATATATGAAGGAGGCAAGTCACCCATCACTGATAAAGCACACAATGCCAAGTGTAACGCTCATGTGCTGCACAGACCTCACTATGCAAAGCACAAACCTCTCCATGTGGAGATATACTATTGATACTTGTAGTGTAGTGCACAGTGGACGCAACCATGTTACCTCAGGCAGTGGGGAAGATCTCGGTCATGTAGCTGTGTTGGCCCCCCCTGGAAGGGAAATGGAGTGGGCTGCTCCAACGTACGCCACTCCAGCGTAGGAGTATGAATAAATAGACCAGGCCCTAGGCGTGGTTCACTTGTGGGAAGACCAACGAGTCTGTCAGAACGGCAGCCCTCACCCTGGCACGTGGCAGCCGCCATAACCGCGGGCCTCCTCGACACACGGCCCCTGCGAACCCAGCGGCACAGCACCGCAGACTTATGTCTGTACCGACTACTGCCTTCGATACACTACGGACAGCACGGCTCACAATTCAGATGTAGGGGCGATTGCAGATATCGCAGTCCAGTACGCAAGACATGTTGCTCCCAGTGCGGCCCACCCAGAACACGCATCATCGCAGGGTGTGCACACGCTGTGTGCTTCAGGTACTACTAGCTAATTGCACCATAAGTTATCATCACGTGGCCTTATTAATGCAGAATTCATTAGACAAAACACATTGCTCCCAGTGCGGCCCGCCGGGAACACGTCTCATCGCAGGATGCTCACACACTGAGTACTCCAGGTGCCACTAACTTTGCAGCTCAACTCAACGCCACATGGCTGTGCACCCATCTTGACCACTGCCTCCGTCCTAAACTGGAGTTACATGGTTCACAATTCAACATTAGTAGCGACGCAAATTGTGTAAGAGACTATAATGCGTTAAGAAGACCAAATGCTCTCAATCTGTGCAGCTCAAGTCAAGGTCACCTGCCTGTGGGCCTTTGCTGACCGCTGCCTCTGGCCTACACTGTGGAAGACCGGCGACATGTGGTGCCAACTAATCCTGTTCAACACAAGCTGATCCCACATGTGTAAATGTGTCCTGAGTCCTCAATGGCAGTGACCACAGCACCAGACTCCCTTCGATCACCGAGAGGTATTTCCACATGGAAGACCTGCGACACGTGGTGCCACTGAACCTGTACTACCCAAGGTTTGTATGGGTCACCAACGTATGCAAGTGGCTGTGGACCCTAGCTCACCGCTACCTCTGCCCTACACTGTAGGCGACCGGAGATAAATGGTACCACTAACCATCTTCAACACAAGCCGATCCCACATGTGGAACTGTGTCCTGAGTCCTGAATGGCAGTGACCCCAACTTCTTTCCAGCGACCACAGCACCAGACTCCCTTCGACTAGCGTGGTGTATTTGCATATCGAAGTCATCAATGTGGAAAGAATTGCCGACGAAAAGATAACGCAAAAGATAAATTTTAAACAAACTGTCTATTTCCCTTTCCACGTCCAGTAATTTCCAAAGGAAGAGTGAACAGTTTTATGTCAGCAATGAGACATACCATCACTCGAAAATCACCCAAAAATACTTATAATTTAAAAAGAACAGAAGCATTGAAGTACAATAATGATTACAATACGGAGATTTTGAAGATGTGAAATGCAAATGTGAACATACAATATGATGCATATAACTCAATTGCTGTTTCTCACTATTTCACGTCATATATTACCAACTCTGAGAAGACAGAATTGAAAGAAAAGTGGGAAGACATTTCACAGGAGAAGACACTTATGAAAAAAATGTACAGCTTCGGTTTGAAGATACTTTCACATCAAGAAATTGTATGCTACCAATGTTCGGATCAATAAACATCTGCAAGTTTATATTCAAAGTCAACAGGAACCATCTGGATAAGTCTAAGTTTTCCTGCGGCACGAAATTGAGTTTTTATATAAATGTTATAAAACAAATTTGTGATGATATGGACTTACGTTTCTTTGCTAGTCAAGAGAACTACACAGAAAATAACAGCTGGATATGTCTAGGTGTTGATAAACAAATGGAAGATAATACTGTTGTGAAGTTTGAAAAATAAATAACAAAGTTTAAAGTAGTTTCTGGTGGAAATCCCAACTATGTTTATATTTATTGCCGACGTACTCATTATAAAAATCAAACTAGGAATGTAGATGTACTACCACTAACCCTGTTCAACACAAGTCGATCCCACATGTGTAACTGTGTCCTGAGTCCTGAATGGCAGTCACCCCAAATCCGTGGCAGCGACCACAGCACCAGACTCCCTCTGATCAGTGAGGCATATATCCATATGCAAGGCCAACAGCACGTGGTGCCACTAACCCTGTTCAATACAAGCCGATCCCACATGTGTAACTGTGTCCTGAGTCCTGAATGGCAGTCACCCCAAGTCCGTGGCAGCGACCACAGCACCAGACTCCCTTCGATCACTGAGGCATATTTTGATATGCAAGGCCAGTGACACGTAGTCTCACTAACCCTCTTTAACACAAGCCGATCCCACATGTGTAACTATGTCCTGAATGGCAGTGACCCCAATTCCGTGGCAGCAACCACAGCAGCATACTCTCTTTGATCAGTTAGACATATTTCCATATGCAACGGCAGCAACACGCGGTGCCAATAACTCTGTTGAACACAAGCCGATCCCACATGTGTAACTGTGTCCTGAGTCCTGAATGGCAGTGACCCCAACTCCGTACCACCACACTCCCTTTGATCAGTGAGGGGTATTTCCATATGCAACTACAGACTCCAGAAGGCAAGTAAGTATCACAGTCCTACACCCTACATATTATCCTTTTAGTATCCTTGCTTCAAGAACTTTTTTTTATGTCAGTTATAGCTTTACTACAATGACCAAATTAATCTTCAAATGAAAACTAAAATGGAATAGCAGTCTACACTGCAGGCAGTACAGCTCGCAATACTATTTTTAAATGATAATTTCTAACAACAAGATTGTACTCAGAAAATACAACACTTCGTCAGTGTATTCTATACTTATTTCCTCTTTTCATCATACGCCTACACTGCACTCACTAGGGCTCGTAATGGAAATTATTTCTTCATACATTAACTACACAGTCCACTAGGCAAGTAACTATTACAGGCCTTAAATCTACATAATATCCTTTTAGTATCCTTCCTTCTTGAACATTTTTTATATCAGTTATACCTTTAGTACAATCACCAAATTCATTTTCAAGTAAAAACAAACACTCAGCAGTCTATACTGCGGGCAGCAGACCTCGCAATTTGAATTTTGGACACGTGGTGCCAACTAACACTGTCCAACACAAGCTGATCCCACATGTGTGACTGTGTCTTGAGTCCTGAATGGCAGTGACCCCAGCGACCACAGCACCAGACTCCCTCTGATCAGTGAGGCATATATCCATATGCAAGGCCAACAGCACGTGGTGCCACTAACCCTGTTCAATACAAGCCGATCCCACATGTGTAACTGTGTCCTGAGTCCTGAATGGCAGTCACCCCAAGTCCGTGGCAGCGACCACAGCACCAGACTCCCTCTGATCAGTGAGGCATATATCCATATGCAAGGCCAACAGCACGTGGTGACACTAACCCTGTTCAATACAAGCCGATCCCACATGTGTAACTGTGTCCTGAGTCCTGAATGGCAGTCACCCCAAGTCCGTGGCAGCGACCACAGCACCAGACTCCCTCTGATCAGTGAGGCATATATCCATATGCAAGGCCAACAGCACGTGGTGCCACTAACCCTGTTCAATACAAGCCGATCCCACATGTGTAACTGTGTCCTGAGTCCTGAATGACAGTCACCCCAAGTCCGTGGCAGCGACCACAGCACCAGACTCCCTTCGATCCGTGAGGCATATTTTGATATGCAAGGCCAGTGACACGTAGTCTCACTAACCCTATTTAACACAAGCCGATCCCACATGTGTAACTATGTCCTGAATGGCAGTGACCCCAATTCCGTGGCAGCAACCACAGCAGCATACTCTCTTTGATCAGTTAGACATATTTCCATATGCAACGGCAGCAACACGCGGTGCCAATAACTCTGTTGAACACAAGCCGATCCCACATGTGTAACTGTGTCCTGAGTCCTGAATGGCAGTGACCCCAACTCCGTACCACCACACTCCCTTTGATCAGTGAGGGGTATTTCCATATGCAACTACAGACTCCAGAAGGCAAGTAAGTATCACAGTCCTACACCCTACATATTATCCTTTTAGTATCCTTGCTTCAAGAACTTTTTTTTATATCAGTTATAGCTTTACTACAATGACCAAATTAATCTTCAAATGAAAACTAAAATGGAATAGCAGTCTACACTGCAGGCAGTACAGCTCGCAATACTATTTTTGAATGCTAATTTCTAACAACAAGATTGTACTCAGAAAATACAACACTTCGTCAGTGTATTCTATACTTATTTCCTCTTTTCATCATACGCCTACACTGCACTCACTAGGGCTCGTAATGGAAATTATTTCTTCATTCATTAACTACACAGTCCACTAGGCAAGTAACTATTACAGGCCTTAAATCTACATAATATCCTTTTAGTATCCTTTCTTCTTGAACATTTTTTATATCAGTTATACCTTTAGTACAATCACCAAATTCATTTTCAAGTAAAAACGAACACTCAGCAGTCTATACTGCGGGCAGCCGACCTCGCAATTTGAATTTTGGACACGTGGTGCCAACTAACACTGTCCAACACAAGCTGATCCCACATGTGTGACTGTGTCTTGAGTCCTGAATGGCAGTGACCCCAAGTCCATGGCAGCCACCACAGCAGCAAACTCTCTTTGATCAGTTAGACATATTTCCATATGCAGTGACCCAAAACTTCATGGCAGCTACCACACCACCACACTCCCTTCGATTTGTGAGGAGTATTTTCATATTAAAGGCTGGCGACACGTGGTGCCACTGAACCTGCCCCATACAGTCCGGTGAGGCCACCAATGTATGCACGTGGCTGTGGGCCCTTGCTCACCGCTACTTCTGGCCTACACTCCAATCAGCAGGCCTCACAATTCAGATAGAGTCGTGATTCCACATGACGCAGTCCTATAGCCAAGACACATTGCTCCCAGTGCGGCCAGTCCACACCAAGCATCATCACAGGCTCATACACTCTCAATACTTCTGGTGCCACTAATCCTCTTTAACAGAAGCCAATCCCACATGTGTAACTGTGTCCTGAGTCCTGATTGGCAGTGAGCTCAAGTCCGAGGCAGCAACCACACAACATACTCCCTTCGATTTCTGAGGCATATTTCGATATGCAAGGCCGGCGGCACGTAGTCCCACTAACCCTCTTTAACACAAACCGATCCCATATGTGTACTGTGGCCTGAATCCTGAATGGCAGTCACCCCAACTTTGTGGCAGCGACCTCAGCACCAGACTCCCTTCAGTCTTATTTGTTGTTTTTTTCTTTAAATAATTTGTTTAATATGTAAATCTATACATGTCTAAGACTCTTCTTTGTCCAACCGCACAGGGACACTTCCGGGTCCAAGAAGGTTGTTGGGGGTATGATGGTAATGTGGGAAGAGGGTGCGTTACTTGCTGATGTGGGGAGAGGCACCGTCAAAGGGGTATCTATCACAGAAAGAACTCTCATATGTTTTCACAAATACCTCGGACAAATACCAGCTGACGAACTGAATCACAAAATGATTTTTCATTACTTATGTAGTGTGAGTTATGAACAGTTCGCACCCACGCTCGCAGAGGGACAGCTGCGTCCCGTCCACTCCACTCACAGACGCAGTACTACGAGCTGTCAACGCCATTGTAGCTATCTCTGCCCTGTTCCATCGTATGCCGCGCCACGCCACTCAGATTACGTTCCAACGATGGCCCCACATACCTACCTGTCACAGGCGTACTCGCTGTTCCTGTGCAGGTCAGTGGTCTAGTTCTCCACATCTCCCGCCCACTCCCTGAGGGCAGCTTTACCCACACACCACACCCATCCGGCACATGCATCACAGGCCATGTGACCACGCAAATATAATAGATCGACAACATCACATCCTTTATTGCCGGTGCTGACTAGATGCCGGATGCTCCATGTGTCTCTACCATAAAGAGTCTTTCAAAACTTGTGCAGAAGGTTACTCGCACCCTAATCTATATAGCTCTCAGGGGCCTACCACCCCCTTGGCGTGGACTTCAGATGCACAGGTTTAGTGCCAACCGAAGCTCATATGGCCATCAGGGGCCTACCACGACGTGGCATGAACTTAACTTCCACAGGCTTAGTGGCCCCAAAAGCTGATGTGGTCTCCGTCATTGATGACTCAGAACTCAGCGACATGTGTGAGATCTGCCGGGCCGTGGAGAAGATGATGTGGTCTCCACCATTCAGGACTCAGCGACATCTGTGCGATCCGCCAAGCACCTGATGTGGTCTCCACCATTCATTACTCAGGACTCAGAGACATATCTGGGATGAGTTTTGACGGGCACATGGAGTGCCCACTGCTGCACACTCCGGTGGCACAAGGTAATTATTTGCTCATGGATGCGCAGAGGCGGCAGTGTCTGTCTCTCTGTCTCTCTGTCTCTCTGTCTCTCTGTCTCTGTGTCTCTGTGTCTCTGTGTCTCTGTGTCTCTGTGTCTCTGTGTCTCTGTGTCTCTGTCTCTCTCTCTCTCTCTCTCTCTCTCTCTCTCTCTCTCTCTCTCTCTCTCTCTCTCTCTCTCTCTCTCTCTCTCTCTCTCTCTCTCTCTCTCTCTCTCTCTCTCTCTCTCTCTCTCTCTCTCTCTCTCTCCCTCTCTCTCCCTTCTTTTCCTTCTATCTCTCTAACTCTCTCTTCCTTCTCCCTTTCTTTCCTTCCCTCTCTTTTTCTCTCTGGCTTTTTTTTTCCTTCTCTTTTTCTCTATGTCTCTCTCCTTTGATATGCGCATTACACACGTCCTTGTTTTGTGCTTTATTTTCCAGGCTCTGTCGTCCACATCCATGGTCCCCACAACAGTGTTCCACTTAGTTATTTTGTATTTTTTTAACTAAATTTTGTTTATTACTTTATCGTTGATATATGTTAAAAAAAAAAATTCTGGTTGTTTTCTTAACTGCTGTGTAACTCTTTCTTGTTCTTATTACTGTTATTTGATGAAGTCCACCATGGTCTTAAATTTTGGAGGACTTATCGCGGGAATACTGGTGATGTCTGCAGTTTCTACCAACTTCTGAAAAGTGTGTTAGATTTATCTCAAATTTACTTCCATTAAAGTGCTGATAATGAAATGCAGACTAGCCGTTCCCGTGCAAAAGGACACGAGGTGCACCTTTGCGATTTATTCTAAATACTAAAATCCTGTATTGAATTGCACTGATGTAGTGGCTGCACTCACAGTGTACACACAAAATAATTTACGAAACCTCATTTCATTTATATTGATTGGTAATCGGGCGTCAGGTGCTGGATCTTGACGAGATACACTGCCCAGTTCGTATATTGTCCTGCACACGCAAAAAAATCACATCACAACTTTCACACCAACTGCAATGCGAAACAAATTCTGGCGATAAGCCATGTTAGCACCAAAGATTTTACACCTGCTTTCTGATGGTGTTAAGCAGGACGACTAACTGCACCATGAAAGAGAACATAGCCAAGAGCCACACCAGGACACCCACAGGTGCCATAGAATAAATGAGCATGATACAGGGATACCAATGAGGTCCACAAGACTCTTCGGAAAAACGCCGGGACCGCCAACACCCCCAAAACCCACATCTGAGCAAGTGTGTCCTCTGGTCATTGTGTTAGCATGATAGGCACCAGCCTTACAACATCACAGTGTGCAATCACCTCAGCGTTGGCAGTGAGCCTGGACATGTAGCTACGCACGCATCCTCCTGCATGCACAACCGGCGTGTGCTGGTCCGGACTATACAGGTCAGTGCAGGGGTGTGCCTATCCGACAACGGGAACGGGGTGTCTCGGACATCTCCGTGTACAGGAAGTACGGTAAGTGTGTCTCTGTGTTATGGTGTGGCCTGCCACAAGGGCCGCAGCAGTCGATGTTGTAAAGTGGCATGCACCACCTCCAAACGGCACTGTGATGGTGTAGTTAGAATGCTGCAGTAGCACATGCGCAAATAGGCATTACAATGGTGTGCCGTACGAGTGCACGAGATACAACAGCGCACCGTACAACAGTGTGGGAGCTCAAGGGAGGGAGGAGCAGCTGTTTGCAACGTAACAGACAGTGAACTCGCCCTTGTGCCACGTGCTGGGCATCTCATCCATGATGACCACGGTCGCAGACATCCCACAACACCAATGACCGCCTTTGTAAACATTCTCTATGAATGCAGCGTGGTTTTCACTTCTATGCTCGTTCACTGGTGTGATGTTGGCGAGTTGTGTGACTTTTGCTCCTTGTTGGTGTGTTTCATTTTGGCCATTGTTTGTCTATACTTGTGCTATACTTAATTGTGCATGTCTTCCATTCTGCCCATCTCCCCTGTCCCCCCACTCCCTGCTTCTTCCTCTTCCTGGTGCTGTTCTGTCTATAATTGTGTTGCTCCACACATAAATACATGTAAAGAACAAATTAGAATGGTTCCTTGATTCTTTTAGGTTTCAAAACTTCTCTCTCCTGGTTTCTTTTTAATTTTCCATATAAACAGTTTTTTTTAATATTCAACAACACATAGAAGTCAGAAGTGCAACGTATTCTATCAACACACTTTCTAGAACATTCTACAACACGTGCAGGTTAAAAGTTCATCAATATTTTTAAACTCAACCATATTTTTTGCAACATTTTCTCGAACATTTAACGGCACATGCAGGTTAAAAGTTCACAATAGTTTTAAGTTCGAACAGTGCCTTCCAAATGCAAGTAGCAGGTGTGGTTGAGTTTACAACTTTTATTCTATGATATGTAATCCACGTTGAAACTGCTTTTTCTCAACCAATCACAAAGATGCTTTTCCACAAAACAAATGTGCACCCTACTTTTAAAAAAGAATGCTTTTCGTCTTCCAATCACGTATCGTTTTGCATGGCAATAAAATGTAGTTCCCCATCTTTAAACATATCTCTTATTCTACCAAGGAACTGCATGAGCTACAGACATCTTTCCATACCTTCCAGCCATACCTTCAAAATGCTAGTGTGGATCGTAGAACATAGCTATATTTTCTGGTGCAAGAGGTATGCAGAACAGAGACGTATTGACTTAGACCTAGGTTTACAAAATGTGGACATTAAATGGTTTGAGAGGATTGAAGTGGCACCAATTGTTGCCTTTGGTTAAAACCGGTTTGCATCTCCAACACCCTGACCTCATTATTGTGCACTGTGGTGGAAACGACCTAGGCACATTGACTAGGGTAGGTTTGGAAATGCTTAGGAAGGACACCTTTGGACAATTGATGTTACTTTTACCTCAAACTGTCTTTGTATATTTCAATATATGCCAAAGACAGAAGTGGAAATGGTTATAACAATTTTGTCCTCAGATTGAAAAATCTAGGAAGAAACTCAACAAAGCTGTGTCTGCATACCTCAGAGACCACAAAATGAGGCCCATCTACAACAACAACATAAGTTTTGATATGGCTGATATCTACAGAAGTGATGGAGTACACTTCACAGATCACGGAAATTGAGTTTTCCTGAATAACTTGAAGCTGTGCATCCGCACTTATATGTAGCTCCAACTAATCAACACAAGGGCTCTTTTTAGAGCCACCCTATAACTGACAACTTAGGCCCGCTATTTAAGGGCCAGGTAACGGCAACACCCAGACCCTCGCCAAAATGTATTCTTCACACAACTGTGACGCAGTGGCCAGACCATCTGACTTTGCAGCACAGAGCTCTCGCTTTGATCACCACCTCTACTCACCCATAGGGGTGAGTAGTTTGCGCTTTACAAATACCGTATTGATTTACCTTCGCACTCCCTGTACAACACCACCTAAGCACCATATACAAGTTGGACAAGTGTGGCACAGCGCCCAGAGCACATGATTTCACAGCATAGCAAACACAGGCTCACGGTTTCATACCAGAGTCCAGCAGCAGCTCAATTTAGCAGCATAACACTCTAGGCAATACCTCACTTAATTTCCACACCCAGCACTTTCAGACCAGTAGGGGTCAGTAGTTCACCGGCTTTACCCTGAGTCCCTTAGCAGCTCAACTTACACCCCCAGCGCCATCAGACCCATAGGAGTGAGTAGTTTGCACTTTACAAATACCTAATTGATTTGATACGTGCAAATTTACCTTCGTACTCCCTGTATAATACCCCCTAAGCACCATGCACAAGTTACAATGTTCAAAACAAAAGTTCCTCCGAGTAGGTATAACTACATACTGACACTACTTGGACAGATGTAGCACAGCGGCCAGAGCACATGACTTCACAGCATATGACACACTGTTTGGACTCACGCTTTCATCCCAGAGTCTGGCAGAAGCTCAGCCTAGCACCATGAGACTGTACACAATACCTCACATATTTTCCATACCCCAGGACTTTCAGACCAGTACGGGTCAGTAGTTTGTCCTAGTAGATATAAACACATGCTGGCACTACTTTCACAGGTGTAGTGCAGCGGCCACGGCACATGACTTCACAGCATAAGACACACAATTTGGGCTCACGCTTTAATCCCTGACTCCCGCACCAGCTCACCTTAGCAGCATTAGACTCTACGCAATGGATCACTTAATTTCCGTAGCCCAGCACTTTCACACCGCTAGGGGTGAATACTTCGCTTCACACCCCATCTATAGCACACCCGAAACACCCCACAGAGGTTACAGTGCTCCTACCCTCCTCTTTCCCACTTTTTTCATCCTTTTTTCCCCCTTACTTGCTTCAACGGAATCACAAAATGGTGGCCAACACTTCCTAGTTGCAACCGCTCGCAGCGCTCCCAACCAATAAGCAGCAATCTCGTGCTCGTAACACCTCAACCAATCAGATGGCAGAATTCCCAAATATCGATATCTGTACATTTCGATACTTCTCAAAAACTACTGAACAGATTTACACCAAATAAACAAAAGCGTGCTTTCTAGACCAAGACCCTTCTCCCTGCCAAATTTGGGTTAATTCCGTTCACCCGTTCAACCTGTATCCTTGTCTAAAGTTTCCTATGGAAATTAACATGGAGAAAACACGTTTTGGGACCCCCCTTTTTTCTCAGCCCCCCTTGACAAATCACCCCCAAACTTCCCACATAGGAGCTGTTATGAACAAAGAATTGGTTTGGAAAATTTCATGAAGATTCATCAAACGACGCCAAAGTTATAGGTAAAACAAAAAAATGGTCTTCCTATGGAAACTTGGTCCTAACTATAACTACCTACTGGCAACCGCCAGTAGGTAATATATATTAATATATATGTGTATATATATATATATATATTACCTACTGGCGGTCGCCAGTAGGTAGTTATAGTTAGGACCCCTTTTCCATAGGAAAACCTCAACATTCTATTTTGAATAACTTTGGCGCCGGTCGATGAATCCTCACGAATTTCTCAAAATAGGTGGGGCGCTACGCTCCGCTCCTACCCTGAAAGTCTCGGGGGGATCCGTCAAGCGGGGGCTGAGATAAAAGGGGGGTCCCAAAACGCGTTTTTCCCATGCATTTTTCCATAGGACCTTTAGAACGAGCTACAGCCCGAACGGCTGAACAGAATTACTCGAAATTTGGCAGAGAGGTAGTCCCTAGGTCAAGGAAGTGCCTTTTGTAGGTTTGGTGTAAATCTGTTCAGTAGATTCTGAGAAAATAGCCTTTAAATCAATATATATATCTGAGCCCACTTACGGTACGCTTACCGTACGCTTACCGTAAGCGTACGGTGGCGTGCGCGAGCGCGATTCTGATTGGCTCTTAGATCTTAGTAAACATTCGAATCGGCCGAAACCAGGAAGCGGCGGCCGCCATTTTGTGTATTTCACTCTGAAAAAAAAGAGTGAAAACAAGAAAAGGGGGCAATGAGGAGAGTTACAGACCCCCTAACATTTGTAAGGGGGTCAAAGAAGGACAGAAAAGTACAAAAAAAACATTTATTGATTTTTAAAAAAATCACGGGGTACGCGTACGGTAAGCTTACGGTAAGCGTACGGTAAAAAAAATAAAAAAAAATAAATGAAAAGCAGATTTAAGAGTTTAGATATTAGGGAGCTCTAAAAAGAGCTGTTGTGTTTATGAAGTCATTTTTTTAGTGGTACCTACAAGTAAGTACCGATGCAGAGTCTAAGGTTCAAAAGGAAGACTCTGTTCCCTTCATCATTGAAGTGCACACCATCTCCTCTATAAATGTCTTGCATGTCATAACGCAAGTTGTTGTGGTAAATGGCACCCATACCATAGTCACGGAGGAAAGCAGAAACAGATTCGAAAAAACCAAAGGTTTCACACACGTTATAGTTACGAATTAGCATTTAAAAAACCTTGCAAATTCACTTAAAAAACCATAGGTTTCACACATGTTATAGTTAGCTGGACATTTCACTCGTAAAAAACCAATGAAATTCCCCCGTTATAGTTAGTGCAGGCAACTATAACTCACGCGACCGCAATCCTCTGCTGATGACGTCAGACATTACATCACTGATGACATATGTGTCTTTATGAAAAATAAATATTTGTAATATATGTATAGCTAAAGATTAATGGAAGAAGACATGGGTAAATAAGTGTCTAAATACAGTGATGTAATATCTGACGTCATCAGCAGAGGATTGCGGTCGCGTGAGTTATAGTTGCCTGCACTAACTATAACGGGGGAATTTCATTGGTTTTTTACGAGTGAAATGTCCAGCTAACTATAACATGTGTGAAACCTATGGTTTTTTAAGTGAATATATATATAGATATATTGCCAGTAGGTAGATATAGTTAGGACCTCTTTTCCATAGGAATTCTGCAACATTCTATTTGGAATAACTTTTGCGCCAATTGACGAATCTTCGCGAAATTTTCAAAACTTTTGGCCAGCTCTGATCCGCTCCTATTCTGAAAGTTTCACAGTGATAAAGGGGGGTCCCAAAACGCGTTTTCCCCATGCAATTTCCCATAGGACCTTTAGCCGCAGCTACAGCCCGAATTGCTGAATGGAATTACACCAAATTTGGCAAAGAGGTAGTCGTTAGTTCAGACTCGTGCCTTTTGCTTAAATGGTGTAAGTCCATTCAGTAGTTCCAGAGAAAATGACATTTAAAAGTAAATATATATCTATGGCCTCGGAAGGTCCGCGTACCCTAAGCGCAGCCTAAGCGCACCCTGCCATGCACGAGCTGTATTTTAATTGGCTGCCAACACTCTGAATCAGGAAGTGTTGGCAGCTATCTTGTGCCTCTGTAGAACCGAGGCACAAGAAACCCCCCAAAAAACACGAAAAGGGGGCAGGGTAGAAACACCCTGACCCCCTAGGCCTGCTCAGGGGTCCCACAAGTCCCAAAATGTGTATTTATATATATTTTTAAACGGGAGGATACGCACTGGATGCGCGCATCCTGACGATAAAAAAATATATATTAAGCGCGGGCTCCTGCGCTTAATTGGTATTTAGCCCCCGGGGGCCAAATCCTGGGGGCAATGGATTATATGTACAGGGGGGCCCAGAGGGGCCCCCCAGCCCTGGAACCGCCACCCCCCAGGGCTTTATTAAACTATGTACAGGGTCTCTCAGACCCCCCCAGCCTCGGGGACCGCCACCCCGGGGCTTATTACAAATTGGGTGGGGGGGCTCTCAGGCTCCCCCAGCCCCAGGGACCGCCACCCCCGGGGCTTCTAACAGATGTGGGAGGGGGGCCACACGGCCCCCCTCCTGGAGCCCTGTACAGGCCCTGGGGACCGCCACCCCCCAGGGCCGGCTCCTGCAGTGTCCCGGGGTGCCAGCCTCGCGGCTCCCACCCTGCCATTGCAAACTGCTTTGCTTCATTGAAGCGAGAGCAGGGAAACCTGCTCTCGCTTCAATGAAGCAAAGCAGATTGCTTTTCCATATGGGGAGCAGCATGTTATCTGCTCCCCATGTGGAAAAGCAATGCCGGCTCCCGCAGGAGGCGGGAAGCCGGCTGGGACCGTGGGACGAGAGGCCAGGCCCTGGGGATGGGGTCCCCAGGGCCACAAAAAAGTAAAAGTAAAAGTAAAAGTCAGGGGGGCCACACAGCCCCCCTTTCAAAAAAGAAAAAAAAGACTTGATTGTCCCTAGGCCCCGCCCCCTCACAAGCACACTCTGCAAACACGCCCTGTAGTGAGTTTTAAGTTGGGGAATAAATTCCTCTTAAATCCTGAGGTTCCCTGGGGGCCAACTAGTCCACCAGGTACCTCCAGTATGTGCCAGGGAGCTGCGTTGCAGAGAGGAGTTCAGAGGCCACGCCCCTTTTTACAACACTCTGCAACGCAGCTCTGTGGCACTTACTGGAGGTACCGGGTGGGCTAGTTGGCCCCCAGGGGACCTCAGGATTGAAGAGGAATTAATTCCCCAACTTAAAACACGCCACAGGGCGTGTTTGCACACATCACCTCAGGCCCCGCCCCCTACCTTCACCACTGTGCAAACACGCCCCGTGGCACGTTTTAAATCGGGGAATTAATTCCCCTTCAATACAGGGGGTCCCCGGGGGCCAACTAGCCCACCAGGTACCTCCACTAAGCGCCACAGGGCTGCATTGCAGAGAGATGCTCCAGGCCACACCCCTTTTTACACCTCTCTGCAACGCAGCCTTGTGGCACTTACTGGAGGTACATGGTGGGCTAGTTGGACCACAGGGACCCTCAGGATTCAAAGGGACATAAACCACCAACTTAAAACGCGCCACGGGGCACGTTTGCACAGTGGTGAAGGTAGGGGCGGGTCCTGAGGTGATATGTGTGCAAACACACCCTGTGGCGCGTTTTGAGTTGGGGAATTAATTCCCCTTCAATACTGGGGGTCCCTGGGGGCCAACTAGCCCACCAGGTAACTCCAGCAAGTAGCATGGAGCTGCGTTACAGAGTGTTGTATAAAGGGGTGTGGCCTCTGAACACCTCTCTACAACGCAGCTCCCAGGCAAATACTGGAGGTACCTGGTGGGCTAGTTGGCCCCCAGGGGACCTCAGGATTGAAGAGGAATTAATTCCCCAACTTAAAACGCGCCACAGGGCGTGTTTGCACACATGTCACCTCAGGCCCCGCACCCTTCCTTCACCATTGTGCAATTACTACTCTAAAATCAGTCGAACTACGAATTTCGATTTTCTCACCTGTTATCACGAGAGACCTCAGTGCTGCATCTTTGAGCCCAGTACTGATCCTAAAAAGTCATTCTTACCGTACTTACCAGTAACTTGAATTTCCTTCCATAGGATATCATTGCCTGCTTTTCACGGAAAAAGTTTAAGTGTGGAGTTTTGGAATTTACAAATATTCCTCTAAAATCAGCCTAACTACTAATTTCGATTTACCCACCTGTTATCAGGAGAGACATCAGTGCTGCTTCTTTGAGCCCAGTACTGATCCTGAAAAGTAATTCTAACCGTACTTACCAGTAACTTGTATTTCCTTCCATAGGAATCCATTGTGTGGTTTTCACCAGAAAAGTTTCTAAGTGTCAATTTTTGAAACATACAAATATTCCTCTAAAATTAGCCGAACTACGAATTCCGATTTACTCACCTGTTATCTGGAGAGAACCTAGTGCTGCATCTTTTAGACCAGCACTGACCCTGAAAAGTAATTCTAAGCGTACTTACCAGTAACTTGTATTTCCTTCCATAGAAATCCATTGTATGGTTTTCAGCAGAAAAGTATCTAAGTATCTATTTTTACAAACTAAAAATATTCCTAAAAAATCGTCTGTATGACTTAAACACATTATTTCAACTGTTTACAGGAGATGCACCAGTGCTGGATCCAGGATCCACCACTGAGTAAGAAAAACTAACGATAACACTACTTACCTGCTAAGTGAATTTTCTGCCATATGATAACATTGGTGATTCTATGTGAAAAAATTTCTAAGTGTCAACTTTTAAAATACAATAATATTCCTTAAAAATCACTACTGTAACCAAAACGCTTTTACTCAACTGTTTACAGGAGATGTCCAAGCACTGAATCTAGGATCCAGTCCTGTGGTTAGAAAAGTAATCCATAAAGAAAATTGCATTTGACTAGAAATTCACATTGAGCTCAATGTTGCATTGTGTTTGAAAATTGTGTTGCCCATTGCAACAACTGTAACTACTGTACTTAAAATTCTATTGCCTATTTGCAAAGTATTTAAACTGAAGTAATTCATTCTGAGAAAGTATATTTTGTATTGCAATGTATAATGTAATTATAATGTAATTGAAAAAATAAAATATGTAAAAATAAATAGTTTAAAAAATATAGTGAATCAGTATAAAAAAAATGAGTATAACAATTAATACATTAAAAATTGTCATTTACAAAACCTTTGAAATTCACTGAAAAAACCATAGGTTTCAGGTCTGATATAGTTAGGAATTAGCATTTAAAAACCTTTGAAATTCACTGAAAAAACCAAAGGTTGCAGGCTTCATATAGTTCGGAATTAGCATTTAAAAAACCTTTGAAATTCACAGAGAAAACCATAGGTTTCAGACCGGATATAGTTAGGAATTAGCATTTAAAAAACCTTAGAAATTCACTGAAAAAACCATAGGTTTTATGGGTGTTATAGTTAGCTGGACATTTCACTCGTACAAAACCATTGAAATTCCTCCGATATAGTTAGTTGTACTAACTACACCTCGCGCGCCCGCAATCCACTGCTGATGATGTCACATATTACATCATTCATGACATGGTCAGTGACATCACTGATGACATCTCAAATGACATCGCTGATGCTAAATATTTATATCTATTTATATATTTTTATCATGCAATTCAATTTATTTCATATGTTTAGATGAGATGGCTCAGTAGTAGTAGTATGTTGTTGAGCTCTATTATACGAGTGGGAGGGATTGGTCTCTTGAGGTGTCGCTATATAATGATGTCACAGGTCCTGGCACGTCATGTGATCAAGACCGGGGAGAACCGGTCGAAACGCGTCATGCTGTGGATATTGCAATAAAGCACTGAAAAACTTGAAATACGTTGTGGTCCGTACCTGATTTTCCGTGAAGTGGAATTCGATTCAGGATTGTGGTTGTTTCATAAATATATATATATATATTACCTACTGGCGGTCGCCAGTAGGTAGGTATAGTTAGGACCTATTATCCATAGGAAAATCGTAACATTCTTTTCCCAATAACTTTGGTGTCGGCTGACGAATCTTCGCAAAATTTTCAAATGAAATTTGCTTTATTCGATAATTACTATCATAAAAGCTTTGCATCCTTAAAATCAATATTATGCAATTCAAAATTTAAAATATTTAAAACAGATTACAATTTTTTTTTAATAAAACGCTCACTATAGCACCAATGATTAAGACAACAATTCATTGCAGACAGGATTCCCAATAAAAACGAATTACTCATAGCAGCAAATGATCTGGGAAGCACAATTCGTTCCTTCCACCCCCTTTCACAAGATAATGGCTACAAGTTCATTATGTGACGACATCAATTATTTCAGCAGCTTTAGCGATAGCTTTCGCACGAATAATCCAAGTGCAGCCCAGAAATTTAGCAACTCCGCATACAAAAGCAGGCCTGGAAGCATCGGATCTCAAAATACGGAGTGCAACTTGATGATTCTTTGTTCCCATCTGGACACAGATGCGTTTGAGCCATTTGTTCCTAGCCTGGCGATAAGCCGGGCATGCGAATAAACAATGTGCTATAGTTTCTTGTATGTCATTACACCACGGGCAGCTTGGTGAAGAGTTTTTGGCTAAGTCCGTTTGGGCGACTGAGGCATTGAGGTATAGTGACCCAAACCAGAAAAGCATGTACAACTTTCTGTCCATGGGAACTCGAATGTAATCCAAATAGGGTTCCAGAAAGCCAGCTTGTTTATGTTGTAAAAAATCCTCTGTTAGTTTCCCATGTTTCGAATAAAGTATGTGCCGTTGCTGTATCCAGTTCCAATAAGTCTTTTTTAACTCCGCCTTTGATGGGAGGGCTTGGTTCTCCCACGCATCAGCTAGGCCCAGGGACGACAAAAGTTCCTTGAGTTCTCTTAGCCATTTTACCCTTTTGCCCGTGTCCAAAGTAATCAATTCGCTAAGTCCTGCCGCATAATGGCTTAGCTCAGGAGTGGATCTTAGTCTTGCCCAATACAAAAGGGGGCGTAATCTGACTATCTCACTCAACCTGTGTCTCCCCATATCAAGAAACAAGGGTGTTAGAGGAGTGCAAAGGGGGACGGAGACCAAGTCTCTTAGGAACTTATTCTCTGATTTTTGGATCTCTGTTGTTTGTTCAAAACCCCAGAGTTCCGCTCCGTTGGATGCCGAACTCACTGCTTTGCCCTCATATACAACCAGGGCAGGGGAGACCAATCTGGAAGAGGACAAGCGCTGCTCTCTCAAGATTGCCCCCGCTGCCCTTTTGTGGTTTAGGAGCATCTTGCTCAAGTGGGGCCCCGTGACATTTTGTCCGATAACCTTATCTCCAGATAGTCAAAGCAATGAACTTGCTCAAGATATAGACCATTGAGAGTAAGTTTGGGTCTAAACTGTTTTCCAGGGTTAAAAACCATAAATTTTGTTTTCGCGATGTTGATAGTAAGGCCCCTTGATGTACAAAAAGCCTGGAAACGGGTGAGTAATGTTTGAAGACCCATTGGGGATTTGGAGATTAAGAGAGTATCGTCAGCAAAGAGAAGCGTAGCTATTTTTTCCCCCGCCAGGGTTGATGCATCTGCTGGAATTTGGCTCAAAAAGTCCACCACACCATTCACATAAAGTGAAATAGTGTGGGGGCCAAAACACAGCCCTGGCGGACTCCTCTCCTTACTGGGATACTCTCGGTGGTCTGTCCTTGGTCGCCCCATCTTATCCGTGCAGAAGTATCGTCATGAAGACGAACTAAAAGGGATAGAATGTAAGGGGGTAATCCCAATTCCTGCAAGATGGACCACAGCTTTGCTCGTGGAACTAGATCGAATGCCGTCTTGAGGTCAATAAAAGCAAGATATAGGCTCCCCTTTGCAATAACTACCACTTTCCAGTAAAGTAAAAGTAGACGCAAAACTTGGTCTATAGTGCTAGTGGCTTTCCTAAATCCTGCTTGGCATTTTGAAAGGATTCCCCCTTCCTCCATCCATTGGTGAATTCTATTAAGAAGGGTTCGCCCTACCACTTTTTGCATACAATCTACAAGGCTGATGGGCCTGTAGTTGGCAGGGTCTTGGCAATCACCTTTTTTAAAAATAGGGATAACTTCAGCTTGTTTCCAGGATGGGGGCACTTCGCCGCCCTCTAGCAGACTATTAATCAAATACAGGATATATTTAGCCCAATTATGAGGTTCCGAACGGAACAGGTCACCCGGGATGCCATCTGGTCCCGCCGCTTTAGCGGGTACGATGCTGTTGATGGCACTTACGACCTCATCAAGGCTAAAGGGAGATATAGGGTCTGGGGCAAAATGTTGTGTAATATCCCTACCAGACACTAAATCTCCCTCTGCGTCTTCAGCATAAAGTCTAGAGAAGTGGTCCCACCAGGTCTGACTACCTATGTGGTTTGGAATGGAGACAGTGCTTGCCCTATCTTTAGAGTTAATTAGTGACCAAAAGGAGGCCACGTTTCTCTCAGTTGCCGCCATCTTCAGCTTATCCCAATGTGCCTCCTCCCAAGCCCGTTTAGCTAGTGTCAACGATGATTTATAATCTTTCCTCGCTAGTTTGACCCTAATAATATTTTTCTCTTTGACAGCAGCTATTAATTCTTTTCTCTTTGCAAGAACCCGTGAACCAAGGATTGGAGTTGTTTTTTTGCAATTTCTTTTTTCCTGAGCTTGTGCTTCCTAAAAACTGATCTCCAATCATGCGTATGGTTTCGTGATGAATTATAGAAATTTTGTCCCTCGCCTGAGACGAAGCCAAGGCAGCCTCAAGATCTCTTGTTTTTTCTGCTAGTATTGAGGAGATAAGGGTGATCTTTTTTCCATCTCCTACTACCCTAGGCCACCTTAGCCTCCTATCACAGTTAGAAAGTGTCATCTCCTTGGAAAAAAGAAAGTCCGCTCTACTTGCGGATGGATTTAACGGCAAAGCTGACCAACGGTTCTGCAAAGTTAGGGATAGGGGGTTATGGTCACTATCTACAATAGGGCTAACCACCATGTCGGCTACATCTTCCCAGAGGCGTAGATCCACCAGGATGTAGTCGATACGGGATGGGCATGTCAACTTATTAAAAGTGTTCGCCCCCTTAGGATCTGACAGAGTTCTACCATTCACGGCTCTTAGGCCGTATTCCAGCGTGAGAGCGTTCATTTGCATAACAATCTCTGTCCATTTTCTAATAGGGGCCAAAGATAAAGGTGGTACTCCCTAATTAGTATCCTCTTCAGATAAATTCAAGGGGTCCTCATTGCTCAGGGGCTCAAATGTACAATTAAAGTCCCCGGCTAGGATAGTTTTGGCAGTAGGTGAACAATTTGCTAAAAGAAGTTCTAGTTCGTTCAAGATGGTTGGCGACCTGCCGTTCACTGTACCCCTAATGTAAACATTGAAGAGATCGAGGGATTCTCCATTTTTTGGGGCTTTTAGGGATAGCCACAAGATGTCATAACTATTGCTTTTTTGGATGGTGACAGACCACCCCAGATCTAGGTTAATCCATATTAGGAGACCTCCAGAGGGTCTTCCCTTACCACTAGAGGTTGCAGGAATAAAGAAGTGGCATATCCTGGATTAAAAAGCGCTTCCATACTCCAAGTCTCCTGAAAAACACAGACATCGTGCGCGCCCACAAACTCAACCCATGATGGAATGGTCATGTTTTTCTTAAGGCCTGCTATATTCCAGGACAGTATTTTCAGTTTGTTCAA
This sequence comes from Triturus cristatus, assembly GCF_964204655.1. Lineage (NCBI taxonomy): Eukaryota > Metazoa > Chordata > Amphibia > Caudata > Salamandridae > Triturus > Triturus cristatus. Next base: position 400,913,600 of record NC_140592.1, on the reverse strand, counting down.
CAAACAAGAGGATAAGCTAGCGGGGTTAGATTTGTTGGACTGTGCTTGTAATATCGGTTGAGGGGAAAGTTTTAAGTTACACAGGGGAAAAGTGCCCTGGGCGGGGGGACTTGGACAATTTGTATTCTGAACTGAGTGGGGTACAAAAGGTCAATCGTTTATATCTAAAGAGGATATGGCTCCTCCCTTTAGTGAGATATTATGAGGTGTCAAAGAGCATCGCCTAAACTGAATTCGGGACGGGTCTGGAGAGGAGGTTCTGTATTCCAATGAGACCAAATTCTCAACCAATCGGGCATCCACCAAGGTTAGTTCGATCGTATCCAAATTAGAATCGGGAATAGGACGTTTCTTGGCTTTCACGATGTCTTCCCTAATAACGGAACGACACCCTCGGACATGACGAATCCAGTGGATCGATTTATTAATTAGCGAATCACTGGATTCGTAATGGCCTGAAATAGATATTTTTGGAACATTAGTCATCAAGACAATATTTGAGAATTTCTGACCGGGTCCGGTTTGATCATGAACCAGAAGAGGTCTGGAGGTCTCCCGAGTCCCTGGGTTCAATGGTCTAGGTTCAGAGCCCAAATAATGCCTTCCCCCCCAAATGGGGGTGACAATACGATCTTCATGGGTAGACATGGGAGCTTCCCCATCCCCCCCAAGATGTTGCGTCAAAGTCCCTTCCCTAGCTGGAGTGTTTTTTCTACGACCCCCACCAGTGGGGTCTAAATTGTTTACGTTAATGGATTGGGGCCATCCATAATGTAGTGCTGGTTTACAGGACGTATGGATTTAGTAGGGTCCAAGAGGTCCATTAGTAGACCCCGTATACTCATAACCTTCCCTCTGAGATCGTTGATCACCCTTTCTAATTCCCCTATGGTATGGTTGCAGGTACAACAATGGGCTGGGCTAGAATGATCCAGAACAGGCACTGGAGAGGAGGAATCAGGATTGTCACTAATTAGAACTAAGGGGGCAAATCTATTAGAACAAATAACATTAGAGTTACATAACTCGTCCTCTACCTGGACAACAGGGGTGATTTGGCAAGCGGGGGCCGAGAAAAAAGGGGGTCCCAAAACCTGTTTTCTCCATGTTAATTCCCATAGGAAACTTTAGACACGGTTACAGCCCGAACTGCTGAACGGAATGACACCAAATTTGGCAAAACGGTAGCCCATGGTTCAGAAAGATGCCTTTTTGTTAAATAGTGTAAATCCATTCAGCAGTTCATGAGAAATTAGAGAAAGAAAAAGTTTAAATTTCTGGGCAGAGCCTAACGACACATCTCATTGTGAGATCTGATTGGCTGTCAGCACTTCATCCTGGAATTGCTGGCAGCCATCTTGGGACCAATATACTTGATAGTACCCCATTGAAATGCATTGTAGTGAATCGAAGATTTTGAGGGTTACCAAAAGGAGAACTATAAAGGGTGATAACAGACTTTAGTTACATTAGAATTCATTTGTTGATGGTACCATACTAATTTCAGGAATTGTGGTGTGTTCTAAGGTGATTTTACCCTGTGAAAAACCTTCTGCTGGGATATCATGAATCATGTTTGAGAGAAAACTGAAGCTAAAATGAGAGCACATTTTCTGTAAATTCACATTATCTTTCTCAGTCATGTGAGAATGAAGTCTGTCATTCTCAGTAAATCATGTACATCCAACAAGGGCAGAGACTGTCAGTTGATTCCTTTGTGTTCTACTGCAGCTTCCCAGAGTGTTCTAAAGAACAACTAGAGCGCTAACAGCCTTACTTATGACAAAAGTATGGCACACCTGAAGCCATCTTGATTGGAATAAACTGTTAACACTTAAAACATTTAATTTAAAAAGGAACAAATTGATGGGGTTCATTTTGTCATAGAAATTATGGTTAGTGCTGTAGAAAGAAAAATTAGGACATGTTTCAACTGTGATCTTAAATGTCTTCCTGTTATATTTCAACAGGAGCAGCCTGTCAGTTGATGTCTTGTGTTCTACTGCAGCTTCCCAGAGTGTTCTAAAGAACAACTAGAGCGCTAACAGTCTTACTTATTACAAAATTATGGCACACCTGAAGCCATCTTGATTGGAATAAACTGGTAACTCTTAAAACATGTAATTTAAAAAGGAACAAAATGAAGGGGCAAATTTTGTCATAGAAATTATGGTTAGTGCTGTAGAAAGAAAAATTGGGACATGTTTTAAGTGAGATCTCAAATATCTTCCTGTTCTATTTCAACAGGAGCAGCCTGTCAGTTGATGATTTTGTGTTCTACTGCAGCTTCTAAAGAACAACTAGAGCACTAACAGCCTTAATTATGACAACATTATGGCACACCTGAAGCCATCTTGATTGGAATAAACTGGTAACACTTAAAACATTTAATTTAAAAAGGAACAAAATAAGGGGGTTCATTTTGCCACCGAAAGTTTGGTGAGTGCTGCAGAAAGAAAATGTAGGGCATGTTATAAGTGAGATCTCAAATCCTCTTCTATTTCATTAGATAAATCTGACATGCAGACTGAAACAATCACTTTTAATACCAGCAGTAGACTTCCAGTTAACTCCCTGGTGAGCAGTAGCTTTACTACAGTGATCTAATGAACAAGTAGAGTGCTAACATTCTGTATTTATAGCAAATGTGTGACACATCTGAATGCCTTCTTGATGGAATCAAAGTAAAAAACTGAAAGCATTTCCTACTGAGGAGACTGCAGTAAATGAGGAAATTAGGAAACTTCATAACAAATAAGTCTCTCAAGATGGCCACCAGAGAAAAAATAGCCTAAATGTAGCACAACTATCACCCAGATGTAGCCCACATATAGCCCAATGACAGAAGTGTGCAAAAGACTTTTTATTTTTAGTTTTTCTGCAGTTTTATATAGTGCAGACTGGTCAGGTATTGGAGCATTACATCTTAGTGGGACCCCTTATTGCGTATTTTGCACGAAGTACAGGAGATTGATCTTGCGAAACATTGAACTTTACGATTCTGTTAACCTGAAGTTGCTCTGAACCGGGCTTTGTAACACCCGTTTTTACCTACTAGTTTTAATTAACTCTCACTGTATTGTATTAGACAAGAGGATTTACTGTTTTTATGTACACTTTTATGACCTTTGTTTCTAAATCAGATCGAATAAAGTTTAATGAATTCTATGGCATGACAGAGGCGGGGATTATGCATATCTTTCCTCACTTTATTTGCATAGCAGTTCAAAGAAAACGTAACACAACAATCATTAAACAAAACACTACACAACCCATGAACCATTAGGGGGGTAGTCTCCAAGGCAACTATAGTCCAATCATATCACAGTCCATCGTATATAATATCGTGATGTCCATTCCGCTTCTTCTTTCTTCACTGCTCGTCAGTTAAGTGCATTCCTTACATTCTTGGCTTAATCTGACGTTGTTGCTGTTTGTATAGCAGTTTCTTGTGCACGTTATTAGCATTATTGCCTTGTTATTGTTTCATATTCCCTGCGCAGCAGGCTCTTGCCCGAGAGCGTTCTCCCCCTCGCAGTTTCTTCCACTGTGCGCTCTACGCACGGTGAGATCCTGTCAGGTGCGTCTGGTCCGAGCAAGGCAGTTCCGTCGAGCACTCCCGCTGGTCTTTACGCGCATTTGGGAATCTGGTCACTCCTTTAGTGTCCGCTTCATTCCCGACCAACCCTCATCTAATTTTGACACCGCTATGCGGTGATTTTCCCACACAGCCACGTCAGTGTCCAGTGTCACCTGGTGGTGGTAATTGGTATTGCGCCTCAATTTATTCTTATAACAGCTCCGGGGAAAGCTCAGCTGTTGGAGCACCGGCGAGGGGGCTGCCTTAAGGATTTTAAGGGCATTTGTTCTGTGCTCACACCCTCTGCTATCATCTCTTCTCCAGAAGACCATTTTTACTCCTCCTACCAGGAAGTGGAGGAGGAATGGCCCCTCAACTTCTCCCTCCAGCAGTGGACCAAGCCCTCTCTCTGGCTATTTCTAGGGCTCTGGCTCCTCTTAGGGATCAGGTTGATAAGCTGGCGAAAAGCATCCCTGGGGTGTTCAGTGACCCAGATCAGGTGGTGGCGAGTCCCACTAGCTCCCAGATGGAGAATAAAAGGGCCGTTAAGCATAACGCCGGGCACTTGGAAGGATTTGATAAACTTACGGAGACCTTCCTCAAGAGTGTGCAAACGCTAAAACATGCACCCTGCCGGGAGGAGGAGGAGTCCGGTGAAAATTGCGACGCTGTCACCACTATTGTAGACCCCAACGGCGGGTTTCCCGTAGAGGGAGAGGGTGTATCAGAGGACGATTTCTCCTCCGATGAGGATAAGGACTCGGGGTGTCGCTGGCATCCAGAGTCCCACTCCTCTCAGTCCCGGGCTGGAGACGAAGTTCACTCAGACATGTGCAAGCCTACCCAAATTTACCATCCTAGGTTGACGGAGTGGAACCCTGACACCAAAGGGGTAGAGTATGTGGTGGGGAAAATCCATCAACCCCTTGAAAGGGAGGTCAGGAATAGGATGAGAGGAGAAGGCTCCAGGCCCTCACTGAAGGGGAAGGTGGCACACACGCCTGCAATTTACGAGAAACTATGTACCTTTTTCTCCAAGTATATGAGGGATCCCAAGAAAGGATTTGAAAGGTCTTGGATGTGGTAGGGCCCTTGACTCAAATTATTCAATTGGCGGAGCGTTCAAAAGAGTCAGGACCAGTGGCTGGTTGGGCGCACTACCCTAAACCCTAAAACACTATCCCCTCCACTACCCAAACACCACTGCACTACCCTAAACCCTAAAACACTACCCCCAGCACGACACCCTACACTACCCAAACATAACTGCACTACCCTAAACCCTAAAACACTACCACCAGCATGACTCCCTACACTACCCAAACACCACTGCACTACCCTAAACCCTAAAATAGTACCCCAGCACAACCCCCTTCACTACACAAACACCACTGCACTGCCTTAAACCCTAAAACACTACCCCAGCACGACCCCCTACACTACACAAACACCACTGCACTACCCTAAACACTAAACCTACCCCCAGTATGACCCCCTACACTACCCAAACACCACTGCACGACCCTAAACCCTAAAACACGACCCCCTACACTACACTAACACCACTGCACTACCCTAAACCCTAAAACACTAGATCCCAGCACGACCCCCTACAGTACACAAACCCCACTGCACTACCCTAAACCCTAAAACACTACCCGCAGCACTACCCCTACACTACACAAACACCACTGCACTACCATAAACCCTAAACCACTACCCCAGCACTACCCCTACACTACCCAAATACCACTGCACTACCATAAACCCTAAAACACTACCCCAGCACAACCCCCTATACTACAAAAACACAACTGCACTACCCTAAACCCTAAAGCACTACCCCCAGCACGACTCCCTACACTACCCAAACACCACTGCACTACCCTAAACCACTACCCCAGCACGACCCCCTACACTACTGCACTACCCTAAACCCTAAAACACTACCCCAGCACGACCCCTACACTACCCAAACACCACTGCACTACACTATACCCTAAAACACTACCCCCAGCACAACCCCCTACACTACCCAAACACCACTGCACTACCCTAAACCCTAGAAGAAGAAAAAACACCCCATGTCCAATCCCCCGTATCTCTCACTCCTCATGGTTCCTCTCTCCTCGTGGTTCCTGCTTCATGTCGTCTCTGAGGGGTGGTGCACTCGTTGTGAGGAAACGGAAGAGCCTCTGTTTCCTTACAACAACGTGGATCATCTACATGTTTTTTAGAACACATGGTCATTTACCATACATACCTTTACAACTAAATTTGTTGTAAAGGCATGCGTGGTAAATGACCATGCGTTCTAAAAAAATGTGCAGTAATGACTTCGCGATGTACAACACATGCGTGGTAATGCATGCATTGTAATGGTATCGGAAAGTAAAAAAGTCGGTAACGGCTGTCAACCGATCGAAGCTGGCCCCTGTTCTTCAGTGAGACATTTATTTGATTAATTAGGAGGAAGGAATGTGTTTTTTTGACCGAAAAGTGCATTCCCAGCAGTTCTATTGTGAAAGAGTCCGCATGGCCTGGTTTCACTTCCGGTGAGAAAGTGGAAGAGTCTGTTTGCATCTAAAGGAGTTCTGTTGTTGGACAGGGCCGGCGCGACACGTCATCAGAAAACATAGCTAATGGAAAGCGGCCTCCCTGAAGTGTGGAGCAGGTGCCATGAGAGGTCAACAAGTGTGCGTCCTACCGCAGTATGACCGTACCGCATGACCCATGTGCCGCCTCCAGGGTACGGGAGGCAGAAGCGGCATCGCAGGTCCTCTTGAAGACCGTTGTAGCACTAATTCTACATTTTGGTACTAGGGCATTTTAACTTTGCTGTTCCTGCCAGATACAAAGAGAAGATCCTGTGTTATTCAATGCCCTCATTACCTTTTTTGTGGGTTGTGGTGCTTGTCACTTAGCTGCCCCGCCAGTGCACACGACTGGGCACCCCACCTCGTGTGCCATCTGCAGGGCCTCTGCCCTGGGATCACTGGTTTCAGTTTCTGGAGTGGTAACAAACAGTTGCTCCCAAAGGACTATCCTGAACACTTAGGTGAATATCCCCTGCACCAGCATTCCACAGAAATTCTTTCCTAGCTCTCCCACGTCGACTAGGACATCATAATAGCACGGCTCTGCTCGCGACACCGTATGACATCATCGGAGCCATAATATGACCTCGTCGGCATAATGACGTCAGTTCCACCCATTTTTTCTGTGCCACCGAGGCAAACAGGCAGACCGAGACATTTTCACATGTATACATAATATAATAAATATATATATATTCACTGAAAAAAACATAGGTTTCAGGCACGTTATAGTTAGAAATTAGCATTTAAAAAACCTTAGCAATTCACTGAAAAAAACATAGGTTTCAGGGGAGTTCTAGTTAGTTGGACATTTCACTCGTACAAAACCATAGAAATTCCCCTGTTATAGTTAGTTCAGCTAACTATAACTCGCACGCCCGTAATGCACTGCTGATGACATCACATATTACATCACTCATGACATGGCTAAAAAATCTCACACTATGGTTGTTGGACTCCATAGGAACAAGGGCAAAATGAAAACAATATTTAAATGTAAAGGTGATGTTGTCTCTAGAGTGGAAGTTTTCCCGTACCTGGGGGTGCTCTTCGATGAGGGGCACATGGGGTCCACAGATTCGGGCAAAGAGTTTATCAGTGGCCAGATCAACTGTGGCGCTCATTGGGTTTACTAAAAGACTGGGAGCTAGGCCAATGAAAGCCCTTTTAAAGGTTTACAATGCAAAATGCATCGCAATCGCGATGTACGGTTCTGCCCTGTGGGGCTATGCATATATGGAGCCCATCCAGAGGGTGGAAAACAGGTTTTTGCGAAATCTGTGGTCCGTGCCCCAATCGACCCCGAATTTCTCAATCCATGCGGAGGTGGGTCTTGATTATGTCACGGACAGACTAAACCTGGTGCCGTTAACATTTTGGCTAAAGACCTGGCTCAATAAGAAATTAACCCTCAATCATGCCATCTTAGCTGATGTAAGGTCCCTGGACCACTTTAAAAAGGTACCGTGGTTAGATTACCTGAGTATGTCCTTTGCACAATTGGGACGCCCGGACCTCTTCTTAGAACCATCTGGCATTAGGAAGGTGGATGTGAGTCTGGTTAAAAAATTATTCATGGAAAGGACCAGATTATCCCAGGAGGAAATGGAACTGCAGAAACCGACTGTGAGATCCCATTATATGTTATTAGGCTCTAACTCACTTGCACAATACCTTGTAACTGTTACTAAGCCATTTCATATGTTTTTATTGGTAAAATTCAGATTTAATTTGATTCATTTTTATTTGGGGAACTATCCAACCTGGGCCAAACCTGATTTAGCAACTCCTTGTACTTGTGACCAATTCTCAGTCCAAGATACTATGCACTTTACTATGTTTTGTGGGCATTTTGTGGACATCAGAAAGAAATATTTATTGCCAATACTGAAGGAGGCGGGCTTCACCCAAGTGAGGCCGGCTTTAGTTTTTCTTCAATCTCTAAGTAGTGTCCGCATTGCATTTTTTGTTGCTAATTTTCTAGTAGCGGCATCAAGGATAAAATTAAATAATGTACCCCGATTCATGATCCAATGAAATTTTAATTGTATGACATTTTTATGACAGGATATTTCTCATTGTATTAAATGTATTATATCACATATATATATTAATGTTTTTATGCCTTTTATGATTGTTATAAATCGAATAAAGTGTATTTGACTGACTACATCACTCATGACATGGTCAGTGACATCACTCATGACATCACTGATTACATCATCCAGTGAATGTGTGTTTTTCTGAAAATTAAATATGTTTTATATATGTATATCTCAAGGTCGATGGAAGAATAATGGGTATATAAGTGTCTAAATGAATGATTTGTTTTGTAAAATTGATTGTATAACTGACTGATTAAGTGTATCTTAGTGAATACATGGGTTAGTGAGTAATGTTTAAATATGTAAATATCTGTATCAGTCTCTCACTTTGTGTATAAGTGGCTGCATGGGTTGGTGAGTAGCTACATGAGTATCTACATGGGTTATTAGTTGGTTTTTTGAGTATCAGTATGAGTGTCTGAGTGTCTGTATGGTTCGGTGGGGGTATTACTTAGTGCATAGATGCATGAATGAGTGACTCACTGTTTGTATGAGTTGAAGACCGCATGTGTGCAGGACTGTATAGGTGGATGAGTGTGTGTATGGGTGTGTTAGTGAGTGAATTACTGTCTCAATAGTGTCTTTATGAGTAACTACATATATTTTAAACTAGTATATCTGTGTATTGGTGTATATAATTGAGTATATGTGAGAGTGAGAGATTGGAAGAGTTCCTGTACAAATAAGTAGGTGTTTCTATAAGTGATTGTTTAGGAGAGTAAGTATGTGTAGGTTTCTGTAGAAGTAAGTGTGGTAGTGTGTGTATAACTGTATATGCAAGTAAATGGATGTTTGATACTTTGTTTGCATGTGTGACTATGTGTTGAGTAACCCTATGGATGAGTGGCAGTGTGTAACAGTATGTATAGGTGTATGAGTACATATGATGAGTGAGTACATGTATGAGTAACTGTATAGGGACTGTTGGTGAATGAGTGGATGTGTGTGTAGATCTTGGAATTACTGAATAGGTGTGTTATAACTGGTTTTGGTATTTCCATTGTTTTGAAAATGTTAGTTTGTATTTTTTAGTTTGTGTATGAAAGATTATATTAGGGTGAGAGGAGGTCTACCACTCTATCACAAGGATGATGTCCTCAGTGATGTAATTTGAGATGTCATTTGAGATGTCATCAGTGATGTCATGAGTGATGTCACTGACCATGAACAACTAGAGAGCTAACAGTCCTACTTATAACAAAAGTATTGCACACCTGAAGCCATCTTGATTGGAATAAAGTGGTAACTCTTAAAACATTTAATTTAAAAAGGAACAAAATGAGGGGGTTCATTTTGCCATAGAAAGTATGATTAGTCCTGCAGAAAGAAAAATTAGGGCACATTTTGACTTCTCAAATCCTCTTCTGTTTCATTAAAAAATTCTCACATGCCGACTGAAACATGCACTTTGAATACCAGCAGCAGACTTCCCTGGTGAGCAGTAGCTTTACTACAGTGATCTAGTGAGCAACTAGAGTGCTAACATTCAGAATTTATGGTAAATGTGTGACACATCTGAATGCCTTCTTGATGGAACCAAAGTAAAAAACTGAAAGTATTTCCTACTGAGGAGACTGCAGTAAATGAGGAAATTAGGAAACTACATAACAAATAAGTCTCCCAAGATGGCCACCAGAGACAAAAGAGCCCAAATGTAGCACAAATATCACCCAGGTGTAGCCCAAGTATAGCCCAATGACAGAATGTCCCAGAGTGTTCTAAAGAACAACCAGAGGCTAACAGTCTTACTTATGACAAAAGTATGGCACACCTGAAGCCATCTTGATTGCAATAAAGTGGTAACTCTTAAAACATTTAATTTAAAAAGGAACAAAATGAGGGGGTTCATTTTGCCATAGAAATTATGATTAGTGCTGCAAAAAGAAAAATTAGGGCACATTTTGACTGACTTCCCAAATCCTGTTCTATTTCATTAAAAAATTCTGACATGCAGACTGAAACATGCACTTTTAATACCAGCAGCAGACCTCCTTGGTGAGCAGTAGCTTTACTACAGTGATCTAATGAGCAAATAGAGTGCTAACATTCAGGATTTATGGCAATTGTGTGACATATCTGAATACCTTCTTGATGGAATCAAAGTAAAAAACTGAAAGCATTTCCTACTGAGGAGACTGCAGTAAATGAGGAAATTAGTAAACTTCATAACAAATAAATCTCCCAAGATGGCCACCAGAGACAAAAGAGCCCAAATGCACCACAAATATCACCCACATGTAGCCCACATGTAGCCCAATGACAGAAGTGTGCAAAACACTTTTTATTTTTTGTGTTTTTGCAGTTTTATATAGTGCAGACTTGTCAGGTATTGGAGTGCTTTACATGAGCATTGGTTACATCACACAAGAACAAATTCATTTTGGTTGTAGACACGAGGAGATTAAGTGATTTGACTAGAATCACAGAATGTCGAGCTGAAGCAGAAACTCCAACCTGGTTCCCCAGTTGCAAAGTCTGCAGCTCTGGAAGTAACACCACATCCTCTCCCCCAAGTGCAACATTTAATCAAGTGGTCAACTGGATAAAAAAAACCTAAAGATAACAAATAATTTAAAAGGCGTTCCATACTTTTGTAATAAATATAGAATGTTATCAATCTAGTTGTTCATTAGGATACTGTTGAGAGGCAGAGGCCAGGGGCACAGAATCTGAAAATTGAAGGCAGGTAGGAGGGTGCAGAGGCAACAATTTGACCACACTGGGCAGGCAGGAAGCGCAGTGGCAGCACAACCGACTATGGAGGGCAGTGGAAAGGGGGGCAGGGGCAACAAACCTACAATACAGGACTGGCAAGAGAGGCTGTGGCAATATAATAGACCATTGTGGGCAGAAGCAAGAGGCAGTGGTAGTACAACCATGCATGCCAACAGACCCGATTCAGCCAGGAAACTTTCAATGTTTTTAAGCTCAAATGGGCTTTATTTGATCTGTTTCCTGTCTACAATCTCCTCTTTTCCAATGTAACTCAAAGGGGAAAATCTATATCCCAGTTTTTGTTTGAAAATCTCCCTCTTACCAAGTTCAAAATGTTCGCAAGTATGGTACATTGGATCATGGAAGGCAGGAGGAATTGGGGTAGGGACATGGACTCGGATAACAGAGGACAGGAGGAATGGAGAGGTGCACCAAACTGACCCTACAGGGCAGGCATCAGGGTCTGCAGCAGCACAATACATCACGCAGGGCATGCGGGACGGGAGTGCAGCACAACAATCCATAGAAAGCAATAGGGAGGTGACAGAACCATGCACATGGACAACAGAGAACAGAGGGGAAAGAGGCAATGGCAGCTAGCTGACCATAATGGACAGACAGGAGAGAAGGCTGCAGCATAACAGACCATAAAGGGCAGGAGGGACGGATATGGGGCATTACAATGGAACAGACAAGCCAGGAGGGAGGGAATAGGGGTCTGCACATAGAAACAGAGGGCTGGGGGCAAGGGGCAGGGCAGGAGCAGCAAGATGACCATGGAGGTCAGGCAGGATGGGCACTAGGAGCAAGACACACCATGGAGAGCAACAGTGAGACTATGATGGCATACACACAGACCATGGAGGGAAGGTGGGAGGGGGTCGGGGGCAGCTAGCTAACCACATAGGGAAGGTGGGAGGGGCCGTGGCTGCACAGAAGACCATGCATGGCAAGCGGGAGGGTTAGTGGCAGCCCAATGGCTATGATGGGCAAGAAGGAGGGTGAAGGAGCATGGACAAAGGACCATGGATGATAGAAGGGATGGTCAGGACCTGGGCACAGACAAGAGAGTTCAGGGGAAGGGGCCTCACAACAGAACGTGTGGGGCAAGCAGGAGAAGCAGTTGCAGCACAACAGACCAGGGAGGGCAGAAAGGTGTGGCAGTAAAATAGACCATGGAGGACAGGAGGAAGGGGATAGGGGCATGGCATGTGGACAGGCAGGGTGGAGGTGGCAGGGACAGGTTACAGTCATCTGACAATACTAGGCAGGTGGGAGGGGAGTGGCAGCTCAACAGAACACTCAGAGTAGATAGGAGTGGCAGGTCCATGGAACATGGTGGGCAAAAAGGATGGAGCAGGGGCATGCACAAAGACATCGGAGGGCAGGGGGAAGGAGAAGAGGGGCAGCAAGCTAAGCACAGAGGCTAAGCAGGAGGTCAATGATGGGCCAAAGAATTGGGCAATGGAGGGCAGGAGGAGTGGACTGGTACATCATGCTAAATGGAGGGCAGTGGCAGCACATCAGACCATGCATGGCAGGAGGGAGGAGGCTAGTTCATGGATTCAGACAACAGAGGATAGGGAGGAGGTGGATGGGGCAGCAAACTAACTGTTCAGAGAAGGCGGGAAGGCCAGTGGCTTCCAACCCCCCACCATCCATTGTGATATACATCTTAACGTTAAAAAAAACCTAGAAATTTGCTGAAAAAAACAAAGATTACAGGGACGGTATAGTTAGACCCAGATTTCACTCATACACAACCAGTGAAATTCAGCTGTTATAGTTACCTGAGCTAACTATAACTTACGCCCCCGCAATGTACTGCTAATGACCTCAGACATTACATCATTCATGAGATGGTCAGTTACATCACTCATGACATCACTCATGACATCTTTAGGGATGTCATGTTAGGGATAGTCTGTGTATATTAACACCCCTTTTTACATTTTCTTTCGTGTAAGAACCATTATAATATGCAACGTGCCCAGATTAATATGGCCGATAGCCTTTCACTTTAAGGTAATGTGTAGTCCATTGTTTATTTTGATGTTTGCAATTCTAAGTATGTTTCTTATGAAAAAGTCACGTTGAAGAACATACTGGTATGGCGGTCACGGGGAAAGATATGCTGAAATGACATTGTGTGCATATTAACACTTGGTTTCTTTTCTTTATTGTATCAATTCCTGAATTTTCACATCGTGACCAGGCCAATATGGCCGCCAGCTTTTTGAATTAAAGTAATGCACTGCTGATGACGTCACATATTACATCACTCATGACATGGTCAGTGACATCACTGATGACATCACTGATGACATCTCAAATGACATCACTGATGACATCATCTACGTGATCATCTGATGCACCTCCTCACACCCTAAAATACAGACTATCATTCCTGAAACCATAGACACACCAATACAAGTGCAGGTACAATATTTTGTACACTATGCAGGCAGACCTCTAACCAGCTACATACTATTGATACGCTCTTCTAAATATCCAATTAGTACCTATGCAGTCTAGGAATCCATCTGTCTGTCCCATGCACTTCCCTATTCACCCATCCAGCACTATCTACGTATCCTATTACTCCACCAATACCTAAGCACTTATAAATTCAGCATGCACTTTCTTTGCAACACTGAAATTACTCCAGTTATTAGTCATATACTTAAGGAATGGCCTAAACACTAACACAAGTACAGGTACAATATTTTGTACACTATGCATGCAGACCTCTAACCAGCCACATACTATTGATACGCTGTTCTAAGTACCCAGTTAGTACCTATGCAGTGTAGGAATCCTCCTGTCTGTCCAATGCATTTCTCCAATCATCCATCCAGCACTATCTACTTATCCTATTACTCCACCAATACCTAAGCACTTATAAATTCACTATACACTCTGTTTGTAATACTATAATTATTCTAGTTACTAGTCATGAACTTATGGAATGGCCTAGCTACTAACACAAGTACATCTATAATCTCACTGCCTCAGGACTTGCCTGGACGCTCTGCTGTTTGAAGGGGTAAGGCTGCTCCACTACTCTGCTGCGGGACTGCGAGGACCACGGTGCTCAGCGCTCAGCTGATTAGACTCACCTGGTTCCTCTTCCCGCTCCTGCCTCCACCATCCACGCCACGCCTCGCGGCCCCCGCTTCGCGGGAGCCGCTCGTTGGGTCTGATTGCTTAAAAACTTGGTTGGTGCTCAATCCCATTGTGCCTCTCACTGCCTCAGGACCTGCCTGGACGCTCTGCTGTTTGAAGGGGGAAGGCTGCTTCACTACTCTGCTGCGGGACTGCGAGGACCACGGTGCTCAGCGCTCAGCTGATTAGACTCACCTGGTTCCTCTTCCCGCTCCTGCCTCCACCATCCACGCCACGCCTCGCGGCCCCCGCTTCGCGGGAGCCGCTCTTTGGGTCTGATTGCTTAAAAACTTGGTTGGTGCTCAATCCCATTGTGCCTCTCACTGCCTCAGGACCTGCCTGGACGCTCTGCTGTTTGAAGGGGGAAGGCTGCTTCACAACTCTGCTGCGGGACTGCGAGGACCACGGTGCTCAGCGCTCAGCTGATTAGACTCACCTGGTTCCTCTTCCCGCTCCTGCCTCCACCATCCACGCCACGCCTCGCGGCCCCCGCTTCGCGGGAGCCGCTCGTTGGGTCTGATTGCTTAAAAACTTGGTTGGTGCTCAATCCCATTGTGCCTCTCACTGCCTCAGGACCTGCCTGGACGCTCTGCTGTTTGAAGGGAGAAGGCTGCTCCACTACTCTGCTGCGGGACTGCGAGGACCACGGTGCTCAGCGCTCAGCTGATTAGACTCACCTGGTTCCTCTTCCCGCTCCTGCCTCCACCATCCACGCCACGCCTCGCGGCCCCCGCTTCGCGGGAGCCGCTCGTTGGGTCTGATTGCTTAAAAACTTGGTTGGTGCTCAATCCCATTGTGCCTCTCACTGCCTCAGGACCTGCCTGGACGCTCTGCTGTTTGAAGGGGGAAGGCTGCTTCACTACTCTGCTGCGGGACTGTGAGGACCACGGTGCTCAGCGCTCAGCTGATTAGACTCACCTGGTTCCTCTTCCCGACCCCGCCCCCTCTTGCCTGCCTGTTCTTCTGTTCGACCCCGCCTGAACGCGCTAGCGGAACGCGCGCGGGACGTAGCTCGGGGCGAAGACCGGGCGAAGACCGGGCAAAGAGCTGGCCGTTTGAGGCTGTTCGAGAACGGACGAGAGCGGACCTGGGCCACTCTATATCTACTCCCTTTACTAGATTTTTCTTTAGCTGCTAATTACTGCACTCGAAATATGACCTCTAGGGAGACTAGAAGTAAGACTATGTTGGCTTCCGGGAAGCCCCAAAGCACCCTGGACAGCTACTTTGCCAAAGCAGGAACATTACTTATCGAGCATATTACAACGCTCGAACGACGCATCTCCCAAGAAATTGAGTGGGTAAGGAGATCGTCTCTGGGTCCCCTAGCTTCTGTAACCACCCCTGTGCCAAGACCTGAAAGTAACTTACTAGTAGCCGGGGACAGGGGTCTTGATGACATGGTTGATATACCCGGCACATGCAGTGCCATTGCTTCTGACACAGCCTGTAATACTTTGTCTTCGGCTGACCTCAGTATAATGTCATTACCCTTACCAAAGCCGACGCATCCTACAACTGCTTCTGACATCACGTCATATGCCGGGGAGGGAAATTTCACTGAGGCCCAAAGGAATACACCGGTTAAGTTGGGGGAGAGAGAAGGAGCTGTCCCCAAAAATAAGAATGCCCAGAGCTTACGTGGGAAAAACCCGAAATTGATGAATAACTCCAACGTAACAGAGGGGGGGGGAAGAAATTTACAAAATATAAAAGGAAAACTACACCTAAAAATAAAGGTCATATTCCATCTAATGCCCTAATTGAGAAATCCCCTGATTCCTGTCCAGCCCCTGGTGAGGAGGACATTACCCTCTCTGACATACGTAACTTGATGAGGTTAATGCTCATACCTCTGGAAGTACGGCTAGGAAAGATCGAAACTGTACTCCAGACCATTGAAAAGAAACTGTGTCATTCTCCAGTTACTTGCTCAAAAGATAATAGACCACTGGTTACAGGGAGGTGCCATGAGGGAAATAAAACACACCCCGCAACCAAAGATTTATCCCTTCCTACCAACACCTTAAAGCCCCCACTCATTCCCACACAACCCGACCTACAGGCTGTTGGCCGGATACCAAACAGTAGTGTGAGAGAGAAGCTCACCACACCTCCAATAAAGAGTCATAGCAAAGAAAATGACCCCAACCAGGGGTCAATTAACTTACCACCAGAAGCCAGTCCTTACATAATTATATTAGCAGGCACACCCAAGCTTAAACACTCTACACAAGAACCGGTGGAAGCCCTTAAAAACAAAGTGATTAACTGGCTTTCCACTAATAGACCGCTCCCTTTAGGTGCAAAGAGTGAGATCCTGATGGTTAGAAGAGCTTCGTGGCTGGGAGGTACAAGGAAATCTATTGATGGAGATTGTATCTTGGTTAATTTTAGAGACCCCAGGACAGTCACCCACATACTTAACTGGCCACACCGTGACAGAGGAACTTCTATTCAAGTTCTACCACTATCTTTCTTCTATCCACCACCTCTACAAGATCGGGTAATGGGAGGTTGGGAACCAGTATTGAGAAGAGGCTGTAGGTGGGGTCATAGGGAATCTACGCCTCCATACCCGATTGGGACACCCCTTCTTGACTTTTTCCCGACCGAGAATAGATATACTAACTTAGATTTGGTAGATTGACAGTGCAGGAATGGTAGGCAAATGGATGTGTACAGCCACTCTCCAACTGAGGAAGTTAATTTCTTGAAGGCTGTAACAACATCGGATGAACCCACCTGCCCAGTTCCTGATATTTCTCCCTATGGGAGGCCGGCGATTTCCCAAGCCTCTAATTTACACGCCAGCCCACTCCAGCAGAACTCCCCTAACAGAACTCAACCCCTAATTGGATATAATGATAGTACCATATCCCCTCCATTACAACTACTATCATGGAATGTGGCGGGCATAATTAATAAGCTGGACTGCCCAGATTGGAACGCATATGTCAAAAGCAAAGACATATGTATGTTCCAAGAAACCTGGGCACGCGATGAATTAACTTATACAGGTTATGCCACATTTTCCACTAGGGCAAAATGGGGTGGCATGGGACGTCCTTCCGGTGGCCTCGCAACTTGGGTGGCTTTAGACTTAGGGTGTAGTGCAATTATGGACCCACTCACCAAGGAGGACATCCTTGTTGTGTTATTGGAATGGTCTAACCTAAATAAACTCCTTTTGATAAATGTTTATTCCCGCCCAGTAAATAACGGACATGAATCCCGCACTATAGAGGAACTCACGGATGTCTTGAGAGAAATCCCGGATGGCATCCTTTTTTGATTGGTGGTGACTTAAATTGCCACTTTGAGCCACTCTACGGTCCAACCGATGCCCTGACTGACGAAGAGGATGTTTTGTGGTCTATACCTCCCCTTGAGGCACCTGGCCCTCGAGCCTGGACACCATTGGCTGTCCAAATTACAACATTTACACTAAAGTTCGGAGTTCGGGCCTGCAATGGTCGGATAAAATCTGATATTCCTCCGAAACACACATATAACAGAGCTGGCAGGGAATCAAGAGTGGATTATATTCTTGTTCCCCTAACAACGTGGCCACTCATTGAGGACTTCCGGGTATCCCCAAGGATGGAGAGTGACCACAATGCTTTGGAGCTCGAATATAACCTCCCTGCCCACGTGATCAGGAGGGAACAGAGGCCGACCTTTCAAAAAGAGCTAGCCCTGGCAAATAACAGACGTAGAGTAAAATGGGATAGATTAGCCTCCTCCCCAGAGAAACTATCTAGGCTCTATGCCCGGGTTGCTCCTATATTTGAAAAAGCCTCCATAAGTATGGAGCACGACACTATCCCCGAAAATCGGATAGAGTGGGGCACGCTTCATAACGAACTAATATCCGCAGTGTCTGACATCCTCTTTTCACCCCAACATGGGAATACTGGACGCCTCCCTCGTCCTACTTGGTACAATTCCACATGCCGGAAGGCTAAAACCGCCCTTCTGAATGCATTAAAGGAGAGGAAGGGTATCGAGGACATTAGGGCAAAACGCTCTGCCTATAAACTTTTGATTCACCATGCCAAAAAGGAATGGGAATATGACAAATGGGAGAAACTCAAAATTACTTTGGCACGAGGAGACTCCCGCCTATTCTGGCGGCTTGTGAACACAGGTTCAGAACTGCTGGTCAGTGCAACTGAGCCGAACATTTCCGCCGCCGCATGGGAAAACCATTTTAAAGCTTTATATAGTGCACTTGATGATCCCCGACCTAACCCCATTACCCTCGACACAAATAAACCGAGCAGTCTATCATTTACATTAACAGAGGTACAAGATGTGATAGGAAGGCTACCCTCAGGAAAGGCCCCAGGCCTAGACGGCCTTCCTGGAGATTTATTTAAACATGAACCCGCTGTATGGGCCCCTTACTTACTAATTCTTTTTAATTCTATTTTAGATGGAATGGAGATTCCAAACACATGGCTGGGTGCTGAGATAGTACCAATACATAAAAAGGGCTCCCCCCTACTCCCCTCCAATTACAGATCTATCAGTCTGATTGACGTTCCCCAAAAACTGTTCAGCAGACTGTTATTAAATCGCCTACAGGTCTGGATGGACGAACAGGAGATACTGAGCCCGTATCAAGCTGGGTTCAGAGAGGGGGTCTCCACCACCGACCAGATCTTCCGTTTTAACCTGTTATACTGGAAGACTGTATTAATTGAGGGCGGTACTCTGTATAGCGTCTTTGTTGACTTAAGAGCGGCGTTTGACTTGGTACCTAGAGACAAGTTATGGTTAGTTTTAAAAGATTTAGATGTTCCGGACGATATCACATCTATGCTAATGAGATTGCACCAGGGCAACTTCACTAGGGTAAGGTGTGGTAGAGGGGGAGCCCTTTCCGATAGCTTCCCCATAGACACGGGGGTCAGACAGGGTTGTGTCCTTGCACCAACCTTGTTCTGCCTCTTCGTCGATGGGGTCATAGATTTTCTGCGAGGGTTAAGAGACATTGATGCACCCAGGTTGAATGGCAGCAGGGTGCCCGCCATTATGTTCGCGGATGACACCCTGCTGCTTTCTAAATCCCCCATGGGCCTCCAGAGGGTGTTGGATGGTTTCATAAATTTTTGTGAGGGTAGCGGATTGGAAATTAATGCGACTAAAACCAAGTTCATGATTTTCAACCCGCTACCCTCATCACGTCCAAGCCCCTTGATAGGGTCCGTTAGATTGGAACGGGTCTCATCCTTTGAATACCTGGGGGTAACCCTTACTCAATCTATGTCCTGGGACTCTCATATAAACAAGGCGAACCTGAAACTTGTGCAACGCACGGGTGGCATATGCAGGATGTGGTCTGGGTCAACATACAAACCCCTCGGCCCTCCCCTTCAAATCTATAAAACTCAGGCTAGAGGGGCAGTAAACTATGGGGGTGAGATATGGGGACACATACCCTGCAAGAAATTACAGATTACCGAAAATAACTTTATTAGACAACTGGTTGCACTCCCGACTAGCACCCCACTTCTACCGTTAAGACTTGACCTTGGTATTAGACCTATTTCCGAGGAG
Source organism: Triturus cristatus (assembly GCF_964204655.1). Taxonomy (NCBI): domain Eukaryota; kingdom Metazoa; phylum Chordata; class Amphibia; order Caudata; family Salamandridae; genus Triturus; species Triturus cristatus. The sequence goes on along the minus strand of NC_140592.1, from coordinate 400,893,873 downwards.
TTGGGTCTTAAACCCCTGACTTTTTGGCGTAGATTATGGAGCTCACCTGATCTGGCCAGCTATAGAGCCGAACTGGCAGAAATTTTGCGCCTCCCCAAACTGTTACAAATACCCTGGTTTAAATATATCAAGCATAGTTTTGATATGCTGGGGAGGCCGGATCTGTGGTCAAACCCGGAGAATGCTTGTTGCAGGATATCCCGTAGTACCCTATCAAAGGTGTATTATGAATACAAGCTACAGGTTGCAATTGAGTCCCTGCGCCAGGAATCCCTTTCTAATCAGTTTCTTACCATCAAAGATCATTACCATCTGGAAATAGTCCTTGACGATATAGCTCCCCAACTTACAAGGAAGCTCTTTATGCAGTGGCGCTATGGTACACTTCCCCTGAGGGCACATGTTGCACATTGGTCTGAAACACACTCTACAGTGAATTGCCCAAACTGTCCATCTAGGCGAGAAGATGATATACATGTTATTTTTTTCTGCCCTGCATACAATACACCTCGAAAATACTGGCTTACCCCACTTCTTAGAAATTTGGGTTTTAGGGAACATCACCCTGCTTACAGAGTCCTAAAGTCAGACATATCCGCACCAACTGTATTTGCCGTTGCCAAATTTTTAACGACGATGTGGTTCATCCGAAATCGATTAATGAAAGCCACTAGTACCAATTGTTAAGTAATTTATGTTGTTTAAAAATGTTTTTCTGGATTAATGTGTTGATTTTCATCTAATCTTACTCTTTTATTGTAAATATGGTGAAATGTTATTGCTTTTATGGTCCACAGTGACCGAAATAAAGATTATGATGATGATGATGATGATAATATTTTGTGCACTATCCAAGCAGACCTCTAACTAGCTCCATACTATTGATACACTCTTCTAAATACCCAGTTAGTACTCATGCAGTGTAGCAATCGTCCAGTCTGTCCCATGCACTTCACCAATATGTAAGCACTTATAAATTAAGTGTTCACTCTGTTTGCAGCACTGTCATCATTCCAGTTACTAGTGGTATTCTTATAAAATGACCTAGGCTCCAACACATGTACACATAAAATATTCTGTGCATAATCTCTAAAAATCTCTAAGCAGATACATACTATTGGTCCACTCCATTAAATACTGAAGCAGTACCCATGCAGCGTAGGATACCTCCTGTCATTCTCATGCAATTCTTCAATCACCCATCAAGCACTTTGTTCTTATTGTATCAGTCTGCCAATACCTAAGTACTTATGGGGCAGATTTACAAGCACCCTGTGCCACCAGTACGTCACTTTTTGTAACGTAGTGATGGCGCCAGGCACTCCTTCATATTTACAAGGAGAGGAAAAACCACCCTGCGTGGTTTTTCCTCTCCTTGTAAATACGACCCCTTCATACACAGAACTTTGCGTTGAAGGGGCGTCCCATATGTGTTGCTGTGGGTGTTCCCACACAGCACCCATAGAACAAGACACATCTCAAAATTTATGAGAAATCGGAAATCTGGAGATGTGTGTGAATGCTGCGATATCCTAGAGTTGGTGTAGCAAGGTGCAACGAGGAGAATTGTTTTCATTTCTCCTCATTTTTCCTCTTTCAATGCATGCTGAATTCCACAGCATACAATGAAAGAGGAAAATGCCTTTACCGATTGTTTTTGTGCAGTAAGGTGTCCCTTCCTGCACAAAAACAATCTCCACACGACACAGACATCCTTGCACCATGGTGCAAGGGTGCCTGTGTCACCGCATGGCTGCATTTTGTGCAGCAGTGCAGAGGGAAGCACATAGTTGCAACATATTCATGTACATATGTCACATCCCTGTGCTTCGGAAGTGCCACAGTGCAGTGGAGCTAAAGAGCTTGCAGTGTCACGCTGCAGTACTTCCTCATAAATCTTCACCTATAAATTCACCATACACTACTAATGCATTCTTTCAGTCAATCATGCTGTATACATATATTCAACCAAACTTTCACACATTACCTTGCAATTATAGTTCTGTCTTTAACCAGATACGGTAGTTCTGATAAGAACTTTTTTTTTCTTCTTTTTTCTTTTGTATTTTTTTCTTTTAACAATTTTGTATTTTTGGGTTATTTTTTCAAAAAATGAACAAAAAAAAGAACGAATAAAACAGGAAACATTTGGAATTACTTATCATTCCAAAAACAAAAAAACAACAAAATTAACAACGATGTTTGTGTTGCGCAGCACAAACTGCATCCACCGACTGCTCACCGAAGCGCATAAGTTTCTTACACTTCACGCAGTGTTGCTCGAGAAAGGCAAATTCTGGCCTAATGTCCATTGCAGGTGTTCCTGAGGACGCTCCAGATGTACTTGCCACAGCAGGTGAGGGGTTCAAAGCAGCTCGCCTCATTTCCTCCCGAGCAAGATTGAGAGGATGTGTGGTCCGTAGCTGCTTGTACATAGAAGCAGTGCCACAAGAGTATTTTTTTTCACTGCCTCTTGACAGGACTCGGTCACAAATTTTGCACGTCACCTTTCTCGCATTTACTTTCATCTCTCCTGGTGGAAAAGTGAAGAATTTCCACACGATAGATTCCGGCCTCTGTGGACGTGGTGCCTCCTGTAAGAATTCTTCTTCAGAAGATTCTTCCTGCTGCTGCTGTCCAGATGCCATTTTGTTTGATATTTTTTGAAAAACACCTAAAAAACAAGCAAAAAGGGTTCTTGTAGGAAAAGAGATGTCTCTCTAAAGATGCTCCAACAAGAATGATTAAAATGGGTGGGGTCCTTCAATAGTTACAGTGGGAAATGTTATGAACCAATGAAATCTTTTTTTTGAGGTCACAAAACACGCACCTGACGCGACTTCCCGAAAATATATTTTAAAATAATATACGTTTATTATAAGTACAAATACTTATATACTTATAACTTTTATGAATATCTTAGATAGTCTATTGCCCTAATATGTATATTAAACACACATACGTATCATTTTAGAACATAAAATTTTTTTGTAGGAGTAGCGCACCCAGCGCACCGCAGCATGTATATGACATCACGCGGGACTAGCCACTGTGCAAGCGTCGTGTACCGTAATGCGCATGTGTCGCGAATGCGCGGGAGCAGGAGTTGCGGACAGGTCGCATACCAATCGCACACATCACGTAATATTAAATTTATATGATGTAACTGAAAAACACGCAGCCGTCACACAACGTACGCGGATCCTTCACGACGTTTCTAAAATGATGGCTAAAATCCGCGCACCCACCGTGATGTGTATGCTTTGGGTGCGCGACTCTGAAAAACATTTGGAAAAAAAAAATTACAAAGAAAATAATATATATATATTACAATTTAACAAAAAAATTAAACAATATTTCAGTTTTAATTTTTTTTGTTGTTGCAATTTTCAGAAAAATATATAATGTTATTTAGTGAATAAAATATTTATAAATAAACAGTTAAAAAACTGTAGAAAATCAGTACAAAAAAATAGGTATAACTACTATTACACTTAAAAATTAGCATTTAAAAAACCTTTGAAATTCACTGAAAAAACCATAGGTTTCAGAGACGTTATAGTTAGAAATTAGCATTTAAAAAACCTTAGAAATTCACAGAAAAAAACATAGGTTTCAGGGGTGTTATAGTTAGCTGGACATTTCACTCATACAAAACCATAGAAATTCCTCCGTTATTGTTTGTTCTGCTAACTATAACTTGCGCGCCCGCAATGCACTGCTGATGAAGTCACATATTACATAATTCATGACATGGTCAGTGACATCACTGATGACATCATCCACGTGACAATCTGATACACCTCATCATACACTAGTATAACCTTTCATCACTCACTGTAAAATACAGAGTATCATATTTGAAACCATTGACACACCAATACCAGTTACTACTTACCCACTCACTGATTCCTAAGTCTACACACACAGCTACCCATTCAACAACAGAATCACTTATATATGCAGTCACTAATAGAACACTATCAAATGCACTTTTACACATATATAGACATTGACACATCAGCAGTCATCTTAGTCGGTTATGTATTCATACCACTCACGCATGAAAAAAATGAATCACACTTACATTTACTCACTTACACAATTATACACACAACACCTCATTTATTCAAACATATAGTAACTCATAGTTAATATGTTAAAAAGTCACCATGACAATTATACAATCAATCATATAGTTACTCTCACAATCACTCACTCTTATATATACTTATTTATATACACCAACACTCACATACAATGCCTTTTATTTTTTTACTTTGTTGAAGATGTACAACTAAAACGTATATTCGCTCACCAACACACAAATAAATGCACTCAGTCACCCAAACAACTGTTTCCACATGCACTCTTAAACCTATACACCTAGTCAATCAACCATTCACACATCTATGCATAGAGTTACACACACCCCATCCAACCACGCACAAACTCAGTGCCCCATACAAATTCTCGCCCAGCTAATCAATAACTAATATACACACTCATGTAGTTAGTGACCAACTGATGCAGCATGTTATACAACAACAGAGACAGTGATACACACATTCACATAGTTTAGTTACTAATCCATGTATTAAGTGAGACACTTTTAATTACTCCAGACAGTTATATATCCACTCAATCTTCAATACAGATTGGTATATTTATATATAATATATATTTAAATTTCAAACTAAACCACATTCACTGGATGATTTCATCAGTGATGTCATTTAAGATGTCATCAGTGATGTCACTGAACGTGTCATGAATGATGTAATATGTGACATCATCAGCAGTGCATTGCTGGTGCGCGAGTTATAGTTAGCAGAAATAACTCTAACGGAGGAATTTCTATGGTTTTGTACGAGTGAAATGTCCAGCTAACTATAACACCCCTGAAACCTATGTTTTTTTCTGGGAATTACCTACTGGCGGCCGCCAGTAGGTAGTTATAATGAGGACCTATTTTCCATAGGAAATTCGCAACATTCTATTTGGGATAACTTTGGCGCCCGTTGACGAATCTTCGCATAATTTTCAAAACTTTTGGCCAGCTCCGGTCCGCTCCTATCCTGAAAGTCTCGGGATGATTCGTGGACCGGGGGCTGAGAAAAAAAGGGGGGTCCCAAAACATGTTTTCCACATGCAATTTCCCATAGGACCTTTAGCCGCAGCTACAGCCCGAACTGCTGAACAGAATTACACCACATTTGGCAGAAAGGTAGACCTTGGTTCAGAGTCATGCCTTTTGCTTAAATGGTGTAAATCCGTTCAGTAGTTCCTGAGAAAATCAAAATCACATGTATATCTGGCCGGAGTCTAACCACACATCTCATCGTGAGATCTGATTGGCTGTTAGTACTTCATCCAAGACGTGTTGGCAGCCATCTTGGGACCAATATACATGATAGCACCTCATTAAAAAGCATTGCAGTTAACAGAAGGTTTTAAGACTTTAGTTACATTATAAATCATGTGTTGATGGTACCATACTCATTTTAGGAATCATGTTTGAGAGAAAACTATTTTCTCATGCTTTTCCCACAGAGGTTTGAAAGGTGATCTATAAGCTAAACTGAGAGCATATTTTCTGTACATTCACATTATCTTTCTCAGTCATGTGAGAATGAAGTCTGACATTCTCAGTAAAACATGTACATCCATCAAGGGTAGAGACTGTCAGTTGATTCTTTTGTGTTCTACTGCAGCTTCCCAGAGTGTTCTAAAGAACAACTAGAGCGCTAACAGTCCTACTTATGACAAACGTATTGCACACCTGAAGCCATCTTGATTGGAATAAAGTGGTAACTCTTAAAACATTTAATTTAAAAAGGAACAAAATGAGGGGGTTCATTTTGCCATAGAAAGTATGATTAGTGCTGCAGAAAGAAAAATTAGGGCACATTTTGAGTGACTTCACAAATCCTCTTCTATTTCATTAAAAAATTCTGCCATGCAGACTGAAACATGCCCTTTCAATACCAGCAGCAGACTTCCCTGGTGAGCAGTAGCTTTACTACAGTGATCTAATGAGCAACTAGAGTGCTAACATTCTGAATTTATGGCAAATGTGTGACACATCTGAAAGCCTTCTTGATGGAATCAAAGTAAAAAACTAAGTATTTCCTACTGAGGAGACTGTAGTAAATGAGGAAATTAGGAAACTTCATAACAAATAAGTCTCCCAAAATGGACTCCAGAGACAAAAGAGCCCAAATGTAGCACAAATATCACCCAGATGTAGCCCAAGTATAGTCCAATGACAGAATGTCCCAGAGTGTTCTAACGAACAACTAGAGCGCTAACAGTCTTACTTATGACAAAAGCATGGCACACCTGAAGCCATCTTGATTGGAATAAAGTGGTAACACTTAAAACATTTAATTTGCAAAGGAACAAAATGAGGGGGTTCATTTTGCCATAGAAATTATGATTAGTGCTGCAGAAAGAAAAATTAGGGCACATTTTGACTTCTCAAACCTCTTCTATTTCATAAAGAAATTCTGACGTGCAGACTGAAACATGCACTTTGAATACGAGCAGCAGACTTCCCTGGTGATTAGTAGCTTTACTACAGTGATCTAATGAGCAACTAGAGTGCTAACATTCAGAATTTATGGCAAATGTGTGACACATCGAATGCCTTCTTGATGGAGCCAAAGTAAAAAACTGAAAGTATTTCCTACAGAGGAGACTGCAGTAAATGAGGAAAATAGGAAACTTCATAACAAATAAGTCTCCCAAAATGGCCACCAGAGAGAAAAGAACCCAAATGTAGTCCAAATATCACCCAGATGTAGCCCAAGTATAGCCCAATGACAGAATGTCCCAGAGTGTTCTTAAGAACAACTAGGGCACTTACTGTCTTACTTATGACAAACGTATGGAACACCTGAAGCCATCTTGATTGGAATAAACTGGTAACACTTAAAACATTTAATTTAAAAAGGATCACAATGAGGGGGTTCATTTTGCCATAGAAATTATGATTAGTGCTGAAGAAAGAAAAATTAGGGCACATTTTGAGTGACTTCTCAAATGCTCTTCTATTTCATTAAAAATTCTGACATGCAGACTGAAACATGCACTTTGAATACCAGCAGCAGACTTCCTTGGTGAGCAGTAGCTTTACTACAGTGATCTAATGAGCAACTCGAGTGCTAACATTCAGAATTTATGGCAAATGTGTGACATATCTGAATACCTTCTTGATGGAATCAAAGTAAAAAACTGAAAGCATTTCCTACTGAGGAGACTGCAGTAAATGAGGAAATGAGGAAACTTCATAACAAATAAATCTCCCAAGATGGCCACCAGAGACAAAAGATCCCAAATGCAGCACAAATACCACCCAGATGTAGCTCACATGTTTCCCAATGACAGAAGTGTGGAAAACACTTATTTTTTTTGTGTTTTCGCAGTTTTATATAGTGAACCAGGCTTGTCAGGTATTGGAGTGCTTTACATGAGCATTGGTTACATCACACAAGATGAAATTCATTTTGGTTGTAGACATGGGGAGATTAAGTGATTTGACCAGAATCAAAGACTGTTGAGCTGGAGCAAAAACTCCAACCTGGTTCCCCAGTTGCAAAGTCTGCAGCTCTGGAAGTAACACCACATCCTCTTCCCTAAGTGCACTATTTAATCAAGTGGTCAACTGGATAAAAAAACATAACGATAACAAATAATTTAAAAGTGCTCTGTCGCTATTTGAAAACTCAGAAAATATGTCCTATTTTTAGTTTTTCAGAGCACTAACCATAATTTTGATGCAAATAAGACCCTCTCATATATGTCATTTCGAAAGAAAATGCTCTAGGTATTACAGTTTTGATTACATCAAAATGACGTCAGGCGTTCCACACTTTTGTAACAAATATAGAATGTTAGCAATCTAGTTGTTCATTAGGATACTGTTGAGAGGCAGCGGCCAGGGGCACGGACTCTGAAAATTGAAGGCAGGTAGGAGGGTGCAGAGGCAACAATTTGACCACACTGGGCAGGCAGAAAGGGCAGTGGCAGCCAACAGACTATGGAGGGCAGTGGAAAGGGGGGCAGGGGCAACAAACCAACAATACAGGACTGGCAAGAGAGGCTGTGGCAATAGACAATTGTGGGCAGAAGGAAGAGGCAACCATACATGCCAACGGACCCGATTCAGCCAGGAAACGTCCAATGTTTTTAAGCTCAAATGGGCTTTATTTGATCGGTCTCATGTTGCAATCACCTCTTTTTCAATGTAACTCAAAGGAGAAAATCAATACACCAGTTTTTTTTCCAAAAATCTCCCTCTTACCAAGTTCAAAATGTTCGCAAGTATGGTACATTGGATCATGGAAGGCAGGAGGAATTGGGGTAGGGACATGGACTCGGATAACAGAGGACAGGAGGGACATGGAGAGGTGCACCAAACTGACCCTACAGGGCAGGCATCAGGGTTTGCAGCAGCACAATACACCACACAGGGCATGCGGTACAGGAGTGCAGCACGACAATCCATAGAAAGCAATTGGGAGGGGACAGGACCATGCACATGGACAACAGAGAACAGAGAGGAAAGAGGCAATGGTAGCTAGCTGACCATAAGGGAGAGACAGGGGAGAAAGCTGCAGCATGACAGACCATAAAGTGCAGGAGGGACGGATCAGGGGCATTACAATGGAACAGACAAGCCAGGAGGGAGGGAATAGGGGTCTGCACATGGAAACAGAGGGCTGGGGGCAAGGGGGCAGGGCAGAAGCAGCAAGATGGCCATGGAGGTCAGGCAGGATGGGCACTAGAAACAAGACACACCATGGAGAGCAACAGTGAGACTATGATGGCATACACACAGACCATGGAGGGAAGGTGGGAGGGGGTCAGGGGCAGCTAGCTGACCACACAGGGAAGGTGGGAGGGGTCGTGGCAGCACAGAAGACCATGCATGGCAAGCGGGAGTGTTAGTGGCAGCACAATGGCTATGATGGGCAAGAAGGAGGGTGCAGGGGCATGCACAAAGGACCATGGAGGATAGAAGGGAGGGTCAGGACCTGGGCACAGACAAGAGAGTTCAGGGCAAGGGGCCTCACAACAGACCGCTCGGGGCAGGCAGGAGGAGCAGTTGCAGCACAACAGACCAGGGAGGGCAGAAGGGTGTGGCAGTAAAATGGACCATGGAGGACAGGAGGAAGGGGATAGGGGCATGGCATGTGGACAGGCAGGGTGGAGGTGGAAGGGACAGGTTACAGTCATCTGACAATGCTAGGCAGGTGGGAGGGGAGTGGCAGCTCAACAGAACACTCAGAGTAGATAGGAGTGGCAGGTCCATGGAACATGGTGGGCAAAAAGGATGGAGCAGGGGCATGCACAAAGACATCGGAGGGCAGGGGGAAGGAGAATAGGGGCAGCAAGCTATGCACAGAGGCTAAGCAGGAGGTCAATGATGGGGCATACAATTGGGCAATGGAGGGCAGGAGGAGTGGACTGGTACATCATGCTAAATGGAGGGCAGTGGCAGCACATCAGACCATGCATGGCAGGAGGGAGGAGGCTAGTTCATGGATTCAGACAACAGAGGATAGGAAGGAGGTGGATGGGGCAGCATGCTAACTGTTCAGAGAAGGTGGGTATTAGGAACTTTATTGTTTTTAAAATGTGTGTCTGTGCGAACTACTTAAAATATGAACAAGTATGCAGCATAATCTCACTTTTATTCAGGAAGAAGAGGACGTTTGTGACTGTGACTCCGGGCTCACTTGGCAGAAACACCCCCTGACCCTCCACCCTCATCGCAAAATGTAATGCCCGTGAAAAGGGTAGGTGAACGCAGTGTTATATAGAAAATAGTCCTGAGAGCACGATTGAAAATGAAAACTAGATATAGTGTATGGTATAAACTATGCACCAAAAAGTGTTCTATAAGATGAACCGGGCGTGAAATATAATATGCAATACATTGTGTGCAATGACAGATTCATTGGAGAGCGCGAGATAGCACAGGCACTAGCGTGTGCTATGCGATATGCGCCTTGGAGTGTAATATGCACAGGGCAGTGTTGTGTAACCTAACTAGTCTCTAAAGTTGTAATATAAAATATGTGCTGGGTAGTGTAAAGTTGCATATGCACTATAATAATAATAATAATAATCCACATTTGTAAAGCGCGAACAATCACCCGTAAGGGTCTCTAGGCGCTGGGGGCCGTGGGGAAGATTAAGCAAGCTATTGCCCAGAGTCACATGGTGGTGGGCTAATCTGCCGCCGGTGCTGGGGATCGAACCGTGGTCCCCAGATTCCAGAGTCAGTCGCCCTGGCCGCGGCACCACACCTCTTCCTGTGACAAAGATATGGATCCCAGATTGTAATATGTATGGCATAGCGCTGTGCGTTATAACATAGGCATCGAGGAAGGCACGTTAGATGGAGCAATATAACCCGTGCGAAGGCAAGTGTGGCATGACATATTCACGGTGTGGTGTTACAGTGCACATGGGCTAGAGAGTGTCATAGCATATGCACTAGCTGGTGGAATACAACACAGAGGTGTATGGCACTCGGCGGGCACTGGTGGGACTAACACAGCATTGGGCTCAGCCAGGAGTACGCTGTGACTCTCAAGTGAGGTTCGTCTCCTTTCCAGAGAGTAAAATAAAAAAGTATTACACATCCGGCGGTGGATGTGTGTTTTATTAACCATGAGGGGGATTTCTTGCATAGTTTTGGTTGAATTTTTGTCGAATCCCCTTTGAATGGCTTGGTGTGTGTGTGTATTAAATGTGCTCGTCAATAGCTACCCATGTTTGTATAAATAAACGACAAGGGTGTCTACTTGGAGAGTACCCACAGGGGGGGGCGCCGGGGATTAGGCACGGTAGGGCGTCAGACACTTCAGAGCTTCACTAGCGGTGTAAATACATTCCACGTGGATTCATTGTATGCACAGTCGCCTTTTAATGAATATCACGCAAATCGTCATGGTGATAGGTACATACGGTTTGTCCAGCATGTCCTAGGTGTTTCTATAAATATATATTTTTTAAAATAATAAAAAACAAAGGTCGGCCCCGGGGCCATAAGTGGCCTGAGGAGGGGGCAATGCAGCCCCCCTCCTAAAGAATTTTTTTTATTTTTAAAAAGGCCTTTCCCTGGGGTTTGGGGTCCCTGGGGCCGATTAAGGCCTTGGGAGGGGGGCCACGCAGCCCCCTTCCAAATTTTTTTTTTTCACAAAAAAAAATTTAGGGGCAGGCCCTGGGGGATGGGGTCCCCAGGACCAATAAATTAGAAAAAGAAGGGGGGCCACACAGCCCTCCTTCTTAATAAAATTAAATAAATAAAAGACCGGCAGCGCGCCGGAGGCCACACCCCCTCCTTGCAGCACTCTGCAAACGCACCGCCTGGCCAGTTGTAAGTTGGGGAATTAATTCCCCTTCAGTACTGAGGGGCCCTGAGGGTCAACTAGCTCAACAGGTATCTCCAGTATGCGCCAGGGAGCTGCGTTGCAGACAGGTGTTCTGAGGCCACGCCCCTTGTTACACCTTTCTGCAACACAGCTCTGTGGCGCTTACTGGAGGTACCTAGTGGGCTAGTTTGACCCTAGGGACCCTTAGGATTCAAGGGGACTTAATCTCTCAACTTAGAACGGCCACAGGGCGCGTTTACACAGTGGTGAAGGGAGGGGACAGTGCCTTAAGTGACGTGTGCAAACAAGCCTGTGACGCGTTTTAAGTTGGGGAAATAATTCCCTTTCAATCCTGAGGGCCCCTGGGGGCCAACTAGCCCACCTGGTGCCTCCAGTAAGCACCACTGCTCTGCGCTGCAGAGAGATGGTGCAGGTCGTGACCCTTTTTACACCTCTCTGCAATGGAGCTCACTGGACGTACCTAGTGGGCTATTTTGCCCTTAGGGACCCTCAGGATTCAAGGGGACTTAATCTCCCAACTTAAAACGGCCACAGGGCGTGATTACACAGTGGGGCAGGGAGGGGACGGGGCCTGAGGTGACGTGTGCAAACATGCCCTATGGCGCATTTTAAGTTGGGGAAATAATTCCCCTTCAATCCTGAGGGCCCCTGGGGCTAACTAGCCCACCAGGTGCTTCCAGTAAGTGCCACTGAGCTGCGTTGCAGAGAGGTGGTCCAGGCTGTGCCACTTTTTACACCTCTCTGCAACGCAGCTCTGTGGCGCTTACTGGAGGTACCTAGTGGTCTAGTTGGACCCTAGGGACCCTCAGGATTCAAATGAACTTAATCTCCCAACTTAAAACGGCCACAGGGCGTGTTTACACAGTGGGGAAGGGAGGGGACGGGGTCTGAGGTGACGTGTGCAAATATGCCCTGTGGCACGTTTTAAGAGGTAGTTTTAATCCCCCTGCCCTATTATATACTAGGGGCTTACAGAGGAGGTCATGCTAATCACAGGGGAACCCCAACGCATAGTGTTCCCTAGTGTATGAAGGTGTTTTCACTGTATTCTGAGTGTCTTTTAACATAGCACTGGCTCTAGGACTGGTTAGTCAGACTCAGTTACCACCAGTATCCGTCTGAAAAAGTTGAGGGTACAGGATGATTTTGCAACAAGGCTTCTTTCTGCTCTTCTGTTTGTTCTTTCTGCACGTTATCCTTCTTCCTGCACTTTTCTTCATCTTTGAGGACTTCTGTTGCTTCTTTCTGCATTTCTTTTTTTTCTTTCTGTGCGTTTTATCTTCTTTCTTCACATGTCCTATGTAGGCATAGTTAGAAATTTGCATTTAAAAAACCTTTGAAATTCACTGAAAAAAACCATAGGTATCAGGCACGTTATAGTTAGGAATTAGCAGTTAAAAAACCTTAGAAATTCACTGAAAAAACCATAGGTTTCAGGGACGTTATAGTTAGCTGGACTTTTCACTCGCACAAAACCATTGAAATTCCCCCATTATAGTTAGTTCAGCTAACTATAACTCGCACACCCGCAATGCACTGCTGATGATGTCACATATTACATCACTCATGACATGGTCAGTGACATCACTCATGACATGACATGAGAGTGGGGCGTGAAACATAATTGCAGATCTGAGACCCCGGCCCTAAGAAGCAGCACTGAGGAGGGGACTGCCCTGCACATGTAAAGAGCTGAGGGAGCGGAGTGGCCAAGCTGGAGTTGTCTCGACTTCTGAGCCCCCATTCTGTGTCCTCCTGGCTCAGTGGGCTCTTGAGCTGCCTGGGTAAACTGACTGGATGAGAACATTAATAGTGGGAATTCACAAAAAATACCGCACTGGCAAAATGTTGGGAAGGAAAACTGAAGAAAAATATCCAAACAAAACAGAATGTACCTGTGAACAGTATTAAGTTTAAAGACGAGAACCCTCACTCAACAAGATGGTGACATGCTTCATCATTGGGTCCCCTCTTGCACACAGTGTCCGCAAGGTACTCTGTGTGGGCTACAACTCTCCCTCAGGAGAGGAGCATGAAGTGTTCTTTACCCCAATGTGAGTGTGTGAATAAGGGGCAGAGTGCAAAAAATTAATATCTAGTGTGAATCTAAAACCATCTCTATAAGGAGAAAAATTATTATTTGACTCTCCCTAATGATGGATTAAAATAAGTAGCGTGACGATAAGAATAGAAAATTTCTTATCTGACTAGGTCAGGTCAACATGTTTCAGCCTGTTGATACGAATTCATGGCATTCATCAGGACCATTGTCTTGTCGCTCTGCTTAAAATACGTGACAAAAAACCATACTTAAATTCTGTAGGTCTCATGAATGACCAGCATCATTGGGTCTTCTTTCTGTAATACATGAATATAACAGCCTTCAATATCTCACATTTTGTTCCTCTCCAATATCTATCACCAAGTGTATATATGTTCTGTGCCAAAAAACACCCAAGTGGCACACAAGTGAATATAAAATGAAGAGTATTATCCTCACCATTAAGCAGTTCAATACCTGCCAATACCCTTCAATGGTCTTTACGAACGGGTGTCTAAAATATGTAAAAAAGAAGAAGAAACAGGCAAGTACACACAAATTAACACATCATATGAGTTTCAGTTACAAGAGACACTTTTCCTGCCTACAGTGATGTGCTTAAACAATCCTGTAAAACACTCCCAGTATACGGTCACAGCGTTTCACTGCCCATATTAATGCTGTAACAAACGAAACTGGTAAAAGGTTCTCTAATCTCCCTCATAAGTCATGGCACACCAATTACTATATTGTGCTGCCCCCAATCGTACAAAAATTATGCCTCAAAACACAGTTTCAACACACACATCTCCTAAAAAAAACGTACTCGCAAGAGTGTTGTCTTCCACAACGCGCTATTTTTGACATCTCGCTGATGTATTTGCGAGTATAATCTCAAACGGCAATTATTATTTAATCAGAAGGATCAAAAAGGAGGAACATGACTTACCAACTCACTCCGTGCGTCTCTCCCGAATGGAGCCGACGCTGATAAGTCGAACATTGTCTTATATTCTCGTTTCCTTCGTTCCGCATAAACAAGGCGACCCGGAAGTCAAGGAGAACTTCGGGTTCGCGTTAAACTTGATCAAAAGTTCCGAGTAAAATTTACAATTAGCTCAGGACACAACCAGTATTAATTATTAGATAGCGGTATCATTCTTCATACTAGTTAGCCCATATTCAGTGGACCAAGAACTATAACTATGTACAAATTCAACTCACTATTTTTGACTTGATTAGTGCCCCAGTGTAGGTGCATTGTGGGACATATAGTGTGTGTGTCTACATAAGAGCGAATTAAGCTATATCGCTGTAACCATAATATAAAATACATAAAAATGTACAATATATAGAGTATAGGTCTCTTAGAGCTAGTTTCCATACCCACGTGTAAAAAATACACATCAGGCATCGTAACATAATAGTATGCAAACTGAAACAACCAAAATAACGAGCACATCACTGTCTCCCAAGTGTAATTCTTCAAGATTTGTCAACGACTAAACCAGGGCCAGATCGCCAAATGTTAGACCCTTCTTCAAACAGTATAAAGGTGGTGTGGAAATGGTGTATGTAACATCTTTATTCCACACCATCTATCTAGACTCAACAATGACCACAACAAGTAGTCAAAGATATGATGACCGCAATGTGAAGAAACAGTGGGAGTGAGATTGTATCGCAGAATCAATCTCATAATGTATTCCACAGTATATCTTCATTAAGACCAGTGACATGACTATTCAAACGGAACACCCATCTCTGTTCCCTGCGGAATAGTACTCTCTCTAACGGACCCATGTTGACAATGTATTTAGGTTTGTCAATAATCACCCAAGTAAAGTCATCTTCTTTGTGTGATTTTTCAACAAAAATCTTTGTCATGCAAGTGTTGGTTTTTCTACAGCGAAAGGCACTGCGATGTTCAATCATTCTTTGTTTAACCTTCCTCGTAGTCATACCTATGTATACAAGTGAACACGGGCACTTGATCATATATATAACACCACTTGTATTACAATTAGTGTGTGTATGCAAAATCCAAGGTGTTTCAAGGCCTAACTCAAGTTGTGTCACTTTTTGTGTTAAAGGACAAACTGAACATGCCCCACACGGAAAATTTCCAACCACTGGTGTTGCTCCCCATATAGTTGGTTGTCTCATTTCTTGTACATTAGTTCTGGGTCTAGCATGTACCAGCATGTGCCGTAAATTACCACTCCGCTTAAAGGTGAAAAGCGGTCTTTCTAAAGACAGATACCATGTGTTCAAAATATGCCAAGCTTTATTGACAGCCTTTTTCACATTATCAGATCGATCACTGAAGGTGGTCACACAAACCATCTTATTATTTTCAGGTTTCACATAGGATTCCAAAAGAGCCTCACGATGGTTATTGCGTGCTCTCTTGTTAGCCCCATAAACCAATTTCTTGGGATAGTTGCGAGATATTAGCTCTTGGCATAAATTCTTAGCATGTAATTTGTATCTAGATATTTCGCTACAATTTCTGCGTAATCTAAGAAATTGACCAACCAGAAGATTGTTCAGGAGTGCTCGTGGGTGGAAACTATTGAAACTTAACAAAGAGTTACGTGCCATCGGTTTTTGATACAGTTCTGTCTGAATTTTACCATGACCAGGATAAAGTCGTAAGTCTAAAAAGGAGAGGGGTTTGTTACTTGATTCCCCTGTAAATTTAAGATTACGATCAAGTGTGTTTAACCAAAGGGAAAACGCGTCTAGAGACATCTGGTCACCTTCCCATATGACCAGAATGTCATCTATATATCGCTTCCAAAATTTCAGGTGGTGTGTGAAGGGGTTGCTAATGTCAAAAATCACACGGGACTCAAAATTGTGCATATAAAGATTGGCCAAGCTGGGAACACAAGTGCTCCCCATAGATGTTCCAGTCGTTTGCCAATAGAGCCTTCCTTCATATGTAAAAAAAAATTCTTTAAGTGCCAAAACTGCACATTGCATTACAAACGAGTTATGTGTTTGGTCATCACGCGGGTGGCTCTCTAACAGTAGTTCTATTATTTCGAGAGTGTCGTCCTGCGGAATATTGGTGTATAATGACTCGACGTCATATGTAGCCATCAAACAAGTAGTGGGGTCAAAGGAAACTGTATCAAGAAGAGACAATGCCTGCTTAGTATCCTGTATATAGGAGGGCATTTCTGCCACCATGGGACGAAGGAAATGGTCCACAAATTTAGACAATGGCTCCAAGACTGAGCCAATGCCCGACACAATTGGTCTGCCAGGAGGTGGTCTCTGGGTCTTGTGTATTTTGGGAAGGATATAGAACGCAGGAATTTTCGGATTCTTCTAGATCAAAAATTCTGCTTCATTTTTGGTAATCCAGTTCTCCTGTCTTCCTTCCTCTACCAAAATCCCAATTCGTGTCTGTAATCTCAAGGTGGGGTCATGATCAATTGGTGTATAGAATTTCGCATCATTCAGTTGTCGTAAACATTCTTTCCGATAGTCTATGGTATCCATAATAACGGTTGCTCCACCCTTATCAGCTGGTTTGATAGTAATGTTCAGATTATTACCTAGTTCCTGAATGCACCTCCGTTCTATATTGGATACATTACAAAATGTGCTTTTAGGAGACTGCAAACTTTGTTCATAGTCCTTCAGGACTGCCTTCTCAAAAGTATGTACTTCTGAAGGTACCTGTTGTAATGAAGGCATAAAAGTCGATTTATTCCTCAAACCAGTGTTCTTTGTTGAACTAGTCTCAGTTCTTCCTTTATCAGAAAAGAAAAAATGTAATCGAACCTTACGAAAGAACTCAAAAAACTCCTTATGAATCAAAAAATGATCGCCTAACTTTGTCGGAACAAAGCCCAGCCCTTTAGATAAAACAATTATTTTCAGGTTCTGTAAGGTGTTTAGAGCTCAAATTGACTATCAAACAGTCGGGTCGTTTGTGGACGCCGTCATACTCCGGGTCACTCGCTGCTCTATCGAGGGATCCCAACTCACTTGTTGTGGTCCAGTCATCATCCGACCCCTGTTGTTTCCTCTGCGACGTTCTCTTCTTCCTCTGGCCTGACCAAAAAAAGGAGGGTAGATGGGACCTCCAAAGGATGGACCTTGATGAAAAGGGGGGGGGGGGGGATAGGGCCATGGTTGTGGTGGCCACCAAGGGGTCTGTTGTGGATACGTTTGTGAATTGCCTCTACCGCGCCTCACAAAAGGTGGTGGTATATAATCAGAATCGTTGGAATCACTCCATTCATCAGAATTGGAAGTCCACTCATCAGTATCCTTCCGCCATCCTCGTTGTACTCTTTTATCTTTCTTTCTATTCATCGTGATTTGGTAATTATTCGAAGTATAAGGATAGACTTTCTCCAATGTGAATCGATCAAGATCTTTCTTTAGTTTATTCACCTTAAACTTCACCAAATCATCTTTGAGCTCATTAAGATTCTTGTTTATTTCATCTAGTCTCTTTTTATATACAGTGACCTGCACTCCCACTTTAAGTTGGCTCTCTAATGTCTGTATTTCGATGGCTAATAAGTCGGCTGTTTCTTTTGCTGTACTAATAATTAAAACAAGCCAATCTCTCGTACAACGCCATGCGATTTTGGACCAATTTGTCACAAAAATGTTGTCTAAAAAGAGTCTCGGGGCATTGGTCACCACCAACCCAGGGGGAGCTATGTTCCCTCTCAAATATTCCGTCAATATTGCTGCATGTAAAATAGTTCTAACCTGCTGCTTCTTCACATTGCTGAGTTTAGTCCATTCTTCTGTGTTGGATAGAGTTTGTGAGATATGTGTATCCAAAATACTAGGTGTTTGTAGAATTGCTTGGACCATATCATCATCAAATGCCAAACCAGTATTATCCGTCATAATTGCAGAAAAAGTGAAAGGTGAAAACCTAGATGTGAAAAGAAATGAGTGTACTACGCCTATAAAGATGAACACTTAAAAAACTTAAACAACTGACCTACAGCACACAGCTATGCTAACCATAATCTCACAATAAGGCCACAATGGAGAATTTATCAACCACACGCGGTACTACTCCTATTATCAAGAATTCACAAAAAATACCGCACTGGCAAAATGTTAGGAACTGAGGAGGGGACTGCCCTGCACATGTAAAGAGCTGAGGGAGCGGAGTGGCCAAGCTGGAGTTGTCTCGACTTCTGAGCCTTCTGGGCCCCCATTCTGTGCCCTCCTGGCTCAGTGGGCTCTTGAGCTGCCTGGGTAAACTGACTGGATGAGAACATTAATAGTGGGGCCAGGCAGAGGGAGAAGAATCCCAAGATCCAGTGGGAGACTATAGACCCGGTGCAGCAACTGGGTTCGAGGGAATGAAGTGCTGACCAGGTGGCTCCCCTTTTGGGCCTGTCTTAAGAAGTAGCAGCTGTGGCGACCCCCCCCTCCAATCCACAGGGGTAGTGCAAACTACCCCCGCTTGATGTCAGGAATTCATACTCCAGGTACCGGAGTGGGTCGCAACAGGACATCGTCACCAACGTGATAAACACAAATGGATTAACCCTCAAGCCACATAGGCACCAACATCCGAGCCCTGGACTGGGAATAGACCCTGGTGACGTGACGCGGCTGCTGGATGTGGGGCGACTTAGGCAATGGGACGGTCCTGCGGTTCTAGGACTAAGACCCTGCCCTCGCTCGCCAAGGTGCTTGCCTCCTTTGGCCCTGTCCTAGGGAGAAGATCCTGAAGCGAGTCCTGAGAGGGGCTGGAGGAGTAAAGTGAGCAGTGGCCTCAAACATTCCTGGACCTCAGGCCTTTGCTGGACTTGATCGGACTAACCCTCCACTTGAGACTGGGGTGGTGAGAGCACGGCCAACCATGGGCAAAGACAGAGCAGCAAAACTGCCTTCTGCCCCAGACCTGCATGGAGCAGTACACTATGAGCAGTGCAGGCACTAGTGGCTTGGCTCCGCCCAAAACCCCTTTACCGGAGGGAGATCTCACCACCATCCTTCAAGCGATACACACCTCGCAAGACTCAGCTGAAACCAAGATAGGAGAGGTGCTCGTCAATGTGGCACTCCTTAAACAAGATCTCCACAATGGCACTGCCATGATCTCAGAGGCCAATCCCGCCTGTCCACCGTTGAAGATGATGTAGCGACAATGAAAGGACAGATATCACAGCTTTTATCCCACACAGCCGAGCTCCATAAACGGGCAGAGGATACTGAAAATCGTTCCTTCCGGAACAATCTCCATTTTGTGGATATCCCGAAGCGAACTGAGCTTGCTCAAGCCGCAGCCTTCATGGAGACCTGGTTTAAGACATGGATGCCCTCTGATCGCCTCACGCCATGGTTTGTCGTGGAACAGGCCATCGAACTCTCACGCCTTGCACAGCCCAATCATAGCACACGTACTCAACTTCAAAGATAGAGATGCCATTCTGCAGGAGGTGCTCTCTCATCCTAATCTCTCCTGTCAAGCAAATAAAGTGATGATATTCCCTGATTATACTAGTGAGGTACATGCGCAGCGGCGATCCTACAATGCGGTCAAGCAAACGTTGCAG
This sequence comes from Triturus cristatus, assembly GCF_964204655.1. NCBI lineage: Eukaryota > Metazoa > Chordata > Amphibia > Caudata > Salamandridae > Triturus > Triturus cristatus. The sequence continues at coordinate 400,873,867 of NC_140592.1, read as the reverse complement.
GCTCTCAATCTCTCATATCGGCTCCTGTTCCCGGCCCGCCTCAAGAACAAAAGCCATTTTTGTACTCCCCCGAAGTGGCATTGACCTGGGCCACGGAAGAGCATCCTCTCACCCTATCACAACACTGCTTCCTCGTACCCCACATTGGCACATCCCAGTACTGCAATGGGAAAAGCTGTGAAACCCCAGAGAAGATGCACCCGGTCCCGGAAGGGACGCAATGTCCAAAGAAAATGATTCTCATTACCGGGAGCAGCTGCTAGGAGCACGTCCGGATCTTGTGTGGAGACAGGGCTGCGTAGTCTCTCACAAGAGCCAGAGCTAGGCGAGGAGACACCTCAGAGACGATCTTTGACCCTACTGATAAACGGATCCGGAGACACGGATCTCTCTCGAAGTCCGGCAATATGAAGCAAAGCTCCCGGGAGTAGCAAACGAGGCCCCGTTGACAATCCCAAACTCCTGAAACTCTCCAAATCCTATGATATGGAGGGGTCCCCCACTCCGTCCTCAAATCACACTGGTTGATTTTGTTTTGTTCCTACTGTTAGGGTGACAGATGCTTCAAAGGAATAGAGAGGAAAGTTGGTTGGGGGGATTGGTTGGGAATTTGTTTTCATGTTTTTTTGTCCTTTTACCAGTTGTCCATAGCAACAGAAATGATATGTTTATACCACTCAACCACAGATAGTAGACAAGGAAGGTACCACTGCTCCCCACCCAAGGATCTGACACACATGGACCTACGGCCACCCCACGTGTGCTATCACAGTCTCTCTATTAATAGCAACTGTGGCGTCACCCCACTTTGACCTGGAGCACCTTCACCTCCTTTCCTGGAATGTCAGCGGGCTCTTAGACCGGGTGAAACGCACCGCGGTCCTGAAGTATTCACAGCGATTCCTCCCTAGCGCCCTCATGCTGCAGGAAACCCATCTCCTAGGTAATCATTGCCCATTCCTGGCAAGGGTATGATAGGGTGTTCCATGCTGGATTTACACTAGGCTCTCGAGGAGTGGCAATCCTTCTCCGCCATTCCTTTCCTTTTGTGATCCCTGAAGATATCCAAGACCCCCAGGGACGCTTCCTGGTTCTTACAGGGAAAACTGGGGGACGTACCCTCAACCTGACCACGGTTTGAATATCCCTAGGAGTACTCAAGCCCTCCCTCCATGATCTTGCAGTTTTGCTGTCGTCCCTTCCTCAGGGACAGACAGTGATCGAAGGCGACAATATCGCGGCCATGAACCCGACCTGCGATGTTATCGGTGCCCCCTCCCATCGTCGGTGTTCGGGCGCCAAGCAGCTCTCGAACTGGGCCTCTAAATTCGGCCTATGCGATGTGTGGAGAACATGGATTCCCTGTCCCCGCCAATACACTCACACCTCCGCTGCCCATCATACCTGCTTGTGCATTAATTTATTGTTTATGCCCGCCCCTGAATGTCGCTTGGTCTCGAGTATCCAAACACTTGCCTGAGGAATCTCTGACCATTCGCCCCTACTCCTTTGCCCCAGGGCTCCCAGGGCACTCTCGGCCCCATTTGGCAACTTAACGGCTGGTTCCTGCAAGACAAGGAATATAGAAAGACACTAAATGAGGAGCTTAGACAATACTTCCAATGTAATGAGGGCACGGTTGGTTCACCAGGTATGAAGTGGGCTGCTGGTAAAGCCGCTCTCAGAGGCTTTGCCAAAGGATAATTCAAAAGCCAGCGCACTCTGACCGGAGCAGGCCACGGGCGCAATGGAGGGGGACACTGAGTCCCACCAGCTTGAGCTCCTGCTCAAAGAAATTTGTCATGTATCCCTAGAATCAGCTAAGCAAATGTGGAGGTCCTCTACAGCCCGAATTTACGGCTGGGAGATAAAAATGGCAAGCTCCTGTACTAGCTGGTATCTCGCCCTCTGGCTAATCGGTTAGTTCCTGAAATCGCGGATGCACTCAGCAAACATCTGAAGCAATAGCTCAGACAATTGCTGTATACTTGAGGTGCCTCTTTTCCAGTGCCTTGACCCCAGACTCAGAACCCAGTTCCGACTTCCTGCGGGATGGCCCGCTCCTGCGGGGCCACTGTCTGATATTCAGATGCTTGATCAACCCATCTCGCGGGAAGAGATAGATCAGGCCATCTCGGCAATAGCGACAGGCAAGACCCCATGCCCTGATGGCTATCCAGCGGAGTACTAATCAGCATTCAAGGAGATCTTGACACCACAGCATCAGACTCTGTATGCAGAGGCGGCGGAGAGAGGAGCCTTTCTGCAGGATATTGATGTGGCCACGATCATCGTGGCCATCACTAAGGCGAACCCTCCCTCAACCTCTTGCTCGGACTACCGTCCAATCTCGCTCATTAACCCCGAGGTCATAATCTACCCCATGATTCTAGTACTCACCAACTTAATACATCCCAATCAGTGTGGGTTCATGGCCCATCGTAGTGTGAGGCACTGCCTGCGGTGCCTGCACGTGGCACTGGCACACTGTCACCTCTTTCAACCATATCTGGCTTTGCTACTGATTGACTTTCAGAGAGCCTTTGATACAGTGTATTGGCGTTATTTGGATGCCGTGCTTATCTGAACAGACTTCGGCCCGTAATTTAGAGTTCTTGTACGAGCGTTATACTCCAATCCTTCAGCTCGAGTCTTGATCAAGGAGGTCCTCTCGGAGGACTTCCCCGTCCGTCAAGGAACAAGAGAGGGCTGCCCCATCTCCCCCCTGCTTTTCGCCCTAGTGATAAAACTGCTAGCCCAACTAATCAGAAGCGATTCACAAATCCAGGGATGGCACTGGAACACCTCCCATGAAGAGCGTTTTGCCCTCTATGCAAACAACGTTCTTTTGTTCATGGCAGACCCCGCTCATACGGATCCCGTTGTCTTCGTATCCTGGAACTCGTTGGGGAAACATCAGGTCTAAGACTCAACGAAGCCAAATGGATTCTGGTGCCCCTACACATTTCTCGTGAACGCGTGACATGGCAATGGGATATGCCAATTAGATGCCTTAGCTTTCGCTAATTGGGGACCTGGGTGGCAATTCACCTAGAACTCACCTGGTCCCTCAACAGTGCCCCATTGTCAAAGAAGACCAAAAAGACCTCCGGAAATGGCAGGCTCTTCTCTTGAACCCGATGGGGATAATAGCCTGGTACAAGATGATGAGAATCCCTCAATTCCTCTACATACTGTAAACTCTTCCTTGTCATCTCCCACACCACTGGTTTTATGCCTTAGATAAAAATGACCACATCGTTCGTTTGGGGGTAACTCATGACCACGAGTGGCGCTGACCCACTGCCAAAAAGCCCCATATGACGGTGGGATGGGGATGACCAATCTCTTCCTTTACTATATTGTAACACGCCTACTAGTGATTCATGATTGGTTCTCCGGGGGATGGTAGGTCTACCAACTAGAATTTGAGGAACTTGGGGTTCTCACAGATAAAAGCAATGCTTTATGGGTTGCCAATCCCCCACACTATCCCAGCAGTGACTAGAACAGCCCTCCTTGCTTGCCGTTCAGCGCTGTGCTACACCCTTTGGGATGCTAAACTCACACTCCAGACACCTTTGTGGCATGGTACATGGATGGCAGACGGGGCAGTGCTGGTGCGGTTTCAAACATGGAATCTTATTGGCATCACACAGATTGGTGATGTTTAGATGAGGGGGGTTAGCTATGCACCTATCAAGACTTGCAAGGCCTATACTCTCTCAACTCCACTCAATTTTATAAGTACCTACAGCTCCGACATGCCATTTATTTGCACATCCCCACTTGTACACTCTTCCTGAATTTAGCCCATTGGAAGCCAAACTCCTTATGGAGGACCTGGGGAAGGGTGTCCCAAATCTACAAATCTTTCGTCAACAATTCCCCTACCACATTAGATCACCTGCGGACTCGTTGGGAGAGATGGTTGGGGCCCCTGGATGACGAAGATTGTCGGGACGCCCTTATGGACCCTGTGAGATCACTATTTCAGCCAGGGTGAGGCTGATCCAACTCTATAATCTCCACTGTGCATATCTCACCCGACCAGGTGGCACCGAGCAAGATATCTCCAGAATCCAAGTTGTCCACGTTATCACATTACTTGATCCTGCACAGCACTAACGAAATATTGGGGCAGAACTAGTTAGTGAATTGAGTAGGGTTCTGGGGTGGGAGGTCCCACTCACTCCCCTGGTTCTGCTCCTGGAGATGTTGGAAGGCATAGGAGGCTCCCAAGCCGACAAAGCATTTTTGGGCACAGCCACCATGGTGGCCAAAAGAGACATATCGACCAGTTGGAAGGGCCCTGCCCCCCCTACAATATCCCAGTGGTACAGAGGACTGGACTGGTGTGCAGCACAAGAAAAGCCGGTGTATGTGGCACAGGGGTGTCCAACCAAGTATGAGCGAGTGTGGGGCAAATGGCTGGGCCTTTTGGGTTGATACACAATAGGGTTGTGTAGTGGTCTCCTCCTTTGGTTTTATGTTTTTGATATACGGTCACTAAGAAAGTATTGTAAGAGTGGATCCCTCCGCATATCACACAATATCTATGTAATGCAGTGCATGTTCTGGTGATATGAACTGTTTTGTTTACACATTATCACTTTGAAACCCAATAAAGTTGAGCATAAAAAAATCAGAAAGTCACCATTAAACAGAAAAAATAAAACATATCAACCTAACCTCTAAAACCTACCAACAAATAATCATTTAAAATAAAACTGATGATCTTTTTTCTACCAACAGAAAAAAAAGCACCTGCTCCACATTGCAGATTACAACAACACAACAGAAAAGCTGCAAAGAAAGTGTGAAACATTTAAGAAGAACATGCATATAATACGTTTAATTCAGAAAACGAGTTGCATACTTTTATAAATAAATAACAATAATATAAATATTTTAAACTTCTAACTCTTTATACAATTACACTATTTTCAGACACAATGACAGAAAGGGCATGATATATCAATTCACAAAAAGGAAAGCAATTATCGTGTAACATGGGTTACACCTACAACCAAGAAAGTACATACATGTTAACTGTGAATTGGAAATGTACTAAATATTACTCTAATGCATGCTATGAGATGGCCATTACAAACGATGATACTGTAATTAATGTAAGGGAACACAACCACCCCCCAAATGTGACAAACAGAAGTAAAGGCGGTATTGTAGGTTATAAGAGAGGCAAGTACTAGCTCCCTAGAGCTTGAAACAAACATTCTAAAAGATATAATGCCTAAAGTCCCCAAAAACATCACAGGCCAGCTACCAGCTATACGCACCTTAAACTTTTAATTGCATGAACTCAAAAAACAACCAGTGATACACCTTTGCCCCTAAAAGATACCAAGATATTACAATGCCTGAACACTTGAACACTTATAAATCACACATAAAAAAGAACCCTTCCTGTTATATAACAATCTAAACAATGATAAACAAATCCTAATATTTTCTACAGCAGATAACTTACTAAAACTAAATCATTGTCAAACCGGGATGATGGAATGGACTTTCACAATATGTCCCAAACCATTCACTCAGATATACACCATATATGGCGAATATCACAACTCAAATATACCTTTTATATATGGCCTATTACCAAATAAACAAAGAAGCACTTACCACAAACTCTTACTTCACAGGAAATATAAAACAAATAACTACTACAGACAAAAAAATATTCATAGACTTTGAACAAGCCATGATTTAAACCGTTTTAAAACTTTACCCATACACAGCCATAGAAGGCTGTAACTACGATTTCAGTCAAAGTACACTGAAACATCGTCAACAATCTGCACTAACTGTGGAATAGGCTACAAACAGTCACTTTGCCTTTGAAATAAAAAAATGCTAGCACTAGCCTAATTCGCTGTCACAGATTTACTAACGACTACAATTTACTAATAGAATGCCCCTTCTACCAACAAAACTAGCACAAACTAATCCCCCTAATAGATTATTTTGAAAACACTTGGGTTGCAGGCTACATCGCTACAGACGCCATTCCAAATTCAATAAACCATGGTGGATTATCGAAGATAGCACCTTCGCACAGGTAGCAAGAACAAACAATGCAGTGGAAGGATGGCACAATGCCTTCCAATCCACGCTAGACAGAACACAATCTAAGCTACCAACAACCAATAAAGGAGAATCCTGTAATCCATATTGTACTTAAAAAATAGCAAACAAACCAAAAGATTGTGTAACATGCTGAACAAAGGATTAGATTACTTAGAATTACTAATTAAAAGCATATTATAAAATAAATACTAACCTACTAAACTACCAAAACAGTATACCATAATCTTAACCAACACTACAAATCGATTCTTAGATGCATAATAAAGCAAATATTTTATTAAATCAGTCAAAACTGTAAAAAAAACTCCAATTTAAAAAAAGACTGATATCATAAAATATGTATCCTATTTTTATAAAAAAAACTAAACCTCACCAACCACAAACTTCATACAACAAACTCAATCCATTGTGAAAAATCTTTATAACACATAAAATATATAATTTAGAAAAATACCATTCATATAACACTTATGTGAATGATAACATATAACATTATACACCCAAAATAAATAATTGAATATTGCTGACTATTCTGTAGTTGCAATTCATCCTCTGTAGCCACATTCAAAAGTATAATCCAACAAAAACTGTAAAAATAATTCTCAAATAGCCCCCCAAAAAATGCAAAAACAAAATCAATCCAATAGAGATCTGTCGTAGCAATCTTAATTATCCAGGAACCATAACAATTCTGAAAAAAAAAGTGTTTAACCCCTTCCCCGCTCATGACGGAACCGTTCCGTCATGAGCCACGGTTGCCGTGTGCTCATGACGGAACGGTTCCGTCATGACAATCCTGTTGGCGGCCGCTCCGCCTGCGCGGCGCTGTTTCCCCGCCTGTGCGGGGCGACAACGCAAATGGGCGGAGTCATGACGGAACCGTTCCGTCATGAGCACAGCTCAACTGTGGCTCATGACGGAGCGGCTCCGTCATGAGCACAGGCCCACCGCGCTGCCCCCCTTCCCCCCCCAGCGCTGCAGCGGAATGTCCGCAGCAGCGAAGGGGTTAATAAACAAAAACACACCTGGAAACCCCCTCAAAATATCAACATACAAATATTGGTTGATTAGAAACCAAAAAGATTTTCTTAAAAAAAACAAAAACAATTGCTAAATCCAAATATCTATAGGACACATTTCTATAGAAAAACCTACAAAGTATAATAGAATACCTACCCACAGAAAACACTGTAATCAAAAATTACATAAACATTACACGTTATCATAAAAGCAAGTAACATAGGACACTATAACATATCAACACATTACTAAAACACTACACGGAAACCTAAACCAACACACTAGTGATAGTGAAAAACACTGCAATTACCACAACCGACAAACACTATAACTAACTTCTAGAACTTCCCCCTTAATTCCCCACCACCCTCACAAACCACCCCGAAAACATTTTTAAAAGGAATTACCTGTACCTAGGAATAGCAGCACCTTACCGCGGCCTGGATCCCAGAAGATAGACTAAAAATGAGACAAACAGACGACAATATAGAAGGTAGCAGTAATAAAAGAAAACGGTTGCTAATTGGAAAAAAAGGCTTTCTCCCCATAGAAATGAATTTGGAATGCAAGTTAAAAATGTTTATTAATTGTTTTCAAAATTGTGAAAAATTATTAAACATGTAAAATATGCTACAAAGTGTTAAAATATGTGAAAAAACAAGTATAGTATACATAAAAGTGTGGTAGAAAAATATATAATTATGTAATATATACTGTAAAATTAGGTTTAAAATACATAAACAACTGAATTAATGTTAAAAAAACTGTTAATGATTGAAAAAACTAAAAAGTACAAGTACAACATACAATACTATTTAACTTGATTGCTTATATAAGAAATATGTATTTTTATTATATAAATATTTTTATATATAGAAATATATGTGTTACAAAAATGTAAAAATGTACATTAAATAAAATTTAAAAAAATAAAGGAAAATTGAAAATGTGTTACATCTTTTTTCTATGAAAATATGTAAATAATGTTATTTATTTCAAATATATAACCAACTACTATGTTAATTAGCTTTCCAAACAACAGCAATACTAATTAAATGACAAACTATTCCTACTACATAGAGATACATTTTAACAAGTAGAGAGGATTTCCCAAGGATTGGATGGAAATTCAGGTGTCAACAATTTTCCGGCTTTGGTTTGTGTTTCAGATATATTTTGGGTACAGCCCTCGTAAGACTTGACAAATTTAGTAACATGGTGAAGAGATGGCCAATGGAATTTCCTTCTAATCATAACCTCAGTGACCTTTTAACTGCATGCCCAGTGAGTTGCGACATAGTTGAATTGTAATTCTTTGTGAATGTTTTGAAAAGATGTCAAGTTTGTTTTGATCAAAAATTAAGCCATTTATTGTGTTTAACTGAAGCTGAGGACATTTTTTTCTAGACCATGGAGATTTATTTCTTGGTGTATAGACGATGGGTTCTATAAAAGGAAAAGTGGTTGAGGAAATTAAAGTTTTGAGGCGTAATGATTTTCTCTAGTCTTGAATACTTGTTGTGCTAGATATCGTCTGGATAGGAATCTGCAATAACATTTGATCCAGGAATGTATGTGGGATAAAGTCAAATTGTTGAAAAAAGAATGGGCAGCAGCCATGAATACTATTGCGGCATTCCACCTGTTGGAGAACTTGAAGATTTCTGTAATCCATGCGGACTGTTACCCGAAACTGTGCTCCACATAAAAAATATTTCGCCTCTATAAAAGCATATTTTATAGCTGATAATTCCTTTGGCTGGAGATAATTTGTGTGAAAGAAAAAAGCGATCGGATGCTCTTCATCATCTGTAAATTGAATCAATACAACTCCAATAGCTTGGTCAGAAGCATCAGCCTCAAGGATGAATGGCTTAGAGACATTAGGCTGTTGTAAAATTGGGGCTCATATGAAATCTTTCTTCAACCTTTCAAAAGCTACTGTAGCATCGTGATTCCTTTTAATGAACTTGTTCATTTTTTTTAGCAGGTCTGTGCTCAGAGAAACTAGTTTGGAGAAGCTCTTAATGAATATCTAATAATAATTTGCCAAGCCTAAAAAGCTTTGCGTTTCCTTTGCTGATGAAAGGCTTGAACCTGTCTGGAGACAACAGCCAATCCTTCAGAGGAAAGAACGTAACTTAAATAATCAACATAAACGTTTCTAAAGAGACACTTTTCTGGTTTGGCCAGCAATGTATTATCCTCAGATGTAGTATAACTGTTTTAGCACGAAGTGTATGGTCTGCTGGATCATTAGAAATCCAAGAAAGTCATCCGGATAGAGGATCATGGTCTGGAGGACTGAATCAGAAAAGTGTGCTTTCATAAAACGCTGGAAGACAGCAAGGGCCTTCCAAAAGGCCAAACAGAAACATGCGGTGTGCTTACTGCTTAAAAGGTGTTCTAAATGAAGTCTTTCACTTATCACCCAATCGGATCTGGATCATGTATAGGTTCCTTTCAGATACACTTTTGTAAGGATTTTTGCCCCTTGAACATCCTCCAGAATATCAGAAATGAGGGGCAATGGATAGCAGTCCTTGATGATTACAACAGCCCTATAATCAATACAGGCAGAGTTCGTTAGACCCTCTTTTTTGGCACAAAAAATAAAGAGCCTTTAGTCGGAGATTTAAATGGGGTAATCAGACCATTATCTAGATATGCATTAAGATATTCTCAGAGAGCTTGTTGTTCTGAGGGAGATAAGAATAAATTGTTTCTAATGAGGAACGATAGCCTCAGGAAGGACTTCGAATGCACAATCAAAAGGTCCATGAGGAGGAAACTACTTGGTTGTGTAACACAGATTTTGGCCCTGTGACCAACAACCTGTGGGAGGCTAATCCCTCTCGTTGTGAGGCATTTACACCAGATAATGAAAAGCATGCTTTCTGAGTAACGTTCTAACTTTCTGTAAAATATGGTGTAATTCCGGAACACATGGAACGTAATTATATTACATCTAAAACCAAGTTTGCGGTCTAATATATAGTATGCCCATGTAAAAAATGTTACATGGGCAGCACTATGTTTCAGGTGAAGAAACTGATCTTGGAACACACTTGTGCCATAACTAAAAGGGTTTGAAATGCCCAGAGGCATGCCACTTTGAAAAGTTCCGCCAAGGAGACTGGACAAAATTCAATTTGTTTGGCCTGTGCGGTGTTGGGGCACACCCAAGGTTTGGGGATAGATGCCAGCAACTACACTGACTTGAGGCGCAATACAGAATAAGATTAGAAACATTTGAGCCGACTGGGTTAAATATAAATGAAGGAGCTAGTGGTACATTTATAGATGCGAGTATGGAAAGTGTTTGTGATCTTGCCAGAAATCCTCTTGTAATTCTGTAATTAATTCAGCTCAAGAAAAGTCCTGTCGAGCTACTTGCAAATTTTATAACTATACAATATTGACAACACATGTAAACATTATACTATGACCACCCTAAGCAAGATTTTCATAGTGCCACCCAAGTATTCCAGGTGAGATTACCATAATGAATTCTAGGAAAATGTTTAACAATATTAAATGCCCCCAACTGACTGATAAAGTAACATTCAAATCTTCACATGCCTTGTGGCACAAAGGACATAACCACAGCAATAAGTCTTCTCAATTCAGCTTGACTTATCTTTCAAGTGTCAACTTTAAATGTGTTTTGGAATTGCAACCTTTTGTCTTCATCAGCATATCAGTTTCTGAAAATACACAGATTTTTCTATCACCACTTTCCATTTTGGGCAAAAACACTCAATTTTCCTGAAAAAAACCTTTGTTTGAAAAAAATGTGTTTAAAATATACTTTTTCATTTTTAGGAAGTACACAGTCCCCAAACATCAGCTTTTCATTCACCAGTACAAATTCCTCACATGGACAGACTACTTCGAATGCTCAGGTATTACAGTCATAATCCATAGCACCATAGCACCAAGGATGACTGTCTAATGCCAATAATGACCACCAGTATACAATTGTGCCAAGGCTGGACACCATAAGGACCAGGACGGCCAACATATTATTAGCCATGGCCATTATTATGCAAGGGGCAGCCACAATTATATCAGGGACACCTAAATATAATGCAGTCATACTCTTAATATGTCACTGATGGCTGCCAGTTTACCATAACTAGACCAAGGATACCCCAAATAGTTAATGATGGCCATAATTATGCAATTGGCACTATTATTCTATGAACTAACACAATTGTGCCACAGACAAAACCCATATGATGGGGGCTAGCATGCCCATTTGGTAGTCCTTGACACCAGGTGTAGCTTACAGGGTAAACAGCCTTTAGTGCGCGGCTGCTACTGCGCATACCATTACTTCGCAAGCGTTACTATGCTTGCGATGTTACAACACGTACCATTAGTACGCAAGTTGTTACATCGCAAGCGTTGTTACTACGCATGCGTTGTAATGGTATGCTTGAAAAGACATCGATCCACGTCGTTGTAAGGAAACTGAGGCGGTTTCCTCACAACGACGTGCACTGCCCCTCGGAGACGACGTGAGGAAGGTCCCAGGAGGAGAGAGGAACCACGAGGAGAGTGAGGTAAGGGGGATGTAGTGTGTTTTTGTAGAGTAGGGGGTCGTGCTGGGGGTACAGTTTAAGGGTTGAGGGTAGTGTTAAGGGGTATGTGTAGTGTTTAAGGTTTGAGTGTAGGGTTTAGGGTAGCGTTGTGGTGTATGTGTAGAGTAGGAGGTCGTGCTGGGGTAGTGTTTTAGGGTTTAGGGTAGTGTTGTGGTGTATGTGTAGTTTAGGTTAGTGTTTTAGGGTTAAGGGTAGTGTAGGTGGGTCGTATGGTATGGTTTAGGGTAGTGTTTTGGTGTATATGTAGAGTAGGGGGTCGTGCTGGGAGTGGCATATTAGGGTTCAGGATAGTGTTGTGTTTTTGTAGTGTAGGAAGTTGTGCTGGGGTAGTGATTTAGGGTTTAGGGAAGAGTAGTGGTGTGTAGTGTTAAAGGTTTCTGTGTAGTGTCGTCATGTATGTGTAGTGTAGGGGCATGAACACAGTGGTGGAAGGCGAAGTAATATTCATGCTTTTACGAAGTTAAGGTAATCGTAGTAATATAATGCGGACTAATGCCGTTTGCGATGTAAAAAAAAAAAAAAAAAAATCGCACTAAATGCATGCGTAGTAATGGCATGCTAAGTATCGTCATACATTCAGCTTACAGGAAGCAATAGTGGTTATAATGGATGCACACATAAATGAATGTAGATGAGGCTCTTCATTTTCTCTGCTCAGGATCATAGCTTTCCTCAGCCCTTGGCTGCTCATGCACCCAACTGACACATTTTCACTCTGACTCCTGCAGTTCCACACTTTAGTGGGTTAGCACTGATTACTGCTCAGGCTACCACTGCCACTCTTCTTTTATGGCTCACTGTTCACACACATGGTGAAATTGATAAAGCAGGGGACTACCACATGGCCAATCACCTTGTGTCTTAGTCCGAGACTGGACAAAGGTGGCCATGTGGCAAACTCAATAGGCCGACACAGGGTGTGCTTGCTTGTAAATATGAGTGCCTGCCATAGGCTGGTTGCTAAAGATCTTCAGATGAACAGTGCTGCCTTTTTTAACATGCTTAGAGTCTCTGCATGGACTCTCTGAATGAGATACTGGGATTGACTTCACCTCTCAGAGCTACTTTGAGGGTACTGGTGAGCTACCAGTAGCTCCCGAGGTACTCGTTTGAGACCCCACTCTATACAGACAGCATAAGGATGATGGATACTTTGAATAAATAAGGTTAATGCAGGGGAGAGATTTACGCTCTAAAATATACCCAACAGGGTGAGATTTATTTTGTCATTTGAGGCTCTGTATAGTGGAGTGCAAAGCTTAAAATCTTGTTTGAAAACTTCAATTTATTTGTTATCTTTTTATTTTCTCTCCTGTTCAGTGCTCCAGCATCTAAAGAAATATTTTGACTTTTTGACTTATGAATTGTACATAATGAACTGTCCACCAGGAAACTGAAAGTTGTGCCTTTGTATGGAGAAAAAAGAGGGAGGAAAAAAGACTGGAATGCAGTCTTTCATCTGTATTGAGAGATTATCTGACATCTTTGCATATATGTGCCACCTAAGGAAAATAGCAGCCATCCATTGTAGAAAGTTGGCATTATATATACTATACCAAAGTAAGGTATAGTGTGCATAGAGTCCAGTGGGCCCCCAGAGACTTAAGTACATAATACTAAAAGCTCTATTTGTGGTAGTGTGATTGAACAATTAGACTTATCAGAGGGCTGTGTAAAGCATCTGTTGTACACACACTCAAAAACTGAATCCAAGACCAATTGTGTTGTATAAAAAGTTATTACTTTGGTATTTTATTTTAGAACCAAGAGGAACTCAGTTCCAGGTAAGTAACAGGTATTAAGAGTAGTAATACTTTTCAAATACGCAGTAAGAATTGTCTTTCAAAGGCAATAGGAATACTTTACAGCAGTGACGGCCCGTGTAAGGCGTTTTACCGGGGCGGTGATGTGGCGCAGAGGAGGGGCAGGGGGGGTGTTGCAAAATGCGGCATACGGCCGAGTTCAGGTAAGTTACGAAAAAAAATAATAAAACGAATTTCGTTGCGCGCGCTGCATCGCCAAATGCGCCATGTCACCGCCCCGGTAAAACGCCCTACACGGGCCGTCACTGCTTTACAGTATGAGAAATACTTTTGCTTCGTCAATCAAAAACAGTAGCAAACTTAGCAGTTGTAAAAGATATTCAGTAAAATGCAATATGAGAATTGCAACGCAATCCTATGGGAGGAAAACAGTTATATGCTTTAACAGGTAAGTACACAACTTACTCTTCCAGTCTTAGGAGGTTTAGACCAACACTTTCAGTTTAAAGCAGATACTGCACCACCAACGACACTGGGGTGGCTGGGTGCAGAGGTCACTGGGCCCAATGTTAGTCAATGGAGACTAGGGGCACCCACAAGAGGTGCGGTTTTCAGGTAACTACCCGCGAATTCAGGGCACAGGCCTCAGGGGTCAAAGCAAGCACAGGGGGTCCACAAAGCAGCACCAAAGCTACACCGCCAGTGGCACAGGGGCTGCCAGGTGCAGGGTGCAAATCAAAGTCAGGCAACCAATGCTTTCCAAAAGGGAATCTTGGTCGCACAAAGAGGATGCATGCTCAGACCAGGAGGCCGGATGAAGGTGACCACCGGCTGCACAGGTAAGTTAGGTTGCAGGGGAAGGTCTGGGCACCGTTGGCAGAGTCCCCCAAGGTCGGGAGCTGAGGCTGCAGGGGTACCTTTTGGTGTTGAATTTTCTTTACTGGAGCCAGTCGGGGTGACCCTTCGTTTAGAGGCTGCAGGCAAATTTGTGCAATCCAGGAGAGGCCAGCCTCCTATGGAGTCCAGGTCCGGATCGCTGGGGAGATGTCACTGTACAGGTGAGCCACTCAGACTCGGGCCGTGGGCATTGGGGGCAGAGTGGGCAGAGGTTGCGGATCCCCTGGATCCGGAGTGTTAAGTTGGAGTTTTCTGGATAGGGCCGCTGTCCTCGGGAGATTTTGTCTTTGTTGAAGAGTGGCAGTCTTCCTAGGGTTCTTGGAAGTCGCAGGCCACAGTACAGGGGTCATCTTCATCGCAGGCTCTTCATGCTGGAGACAGGCCAGTAGGGCTGGGACCAAGTCAGTAGTCATTTTCAGCCTTTGTTGCACAGCGTCTTCTTCATAGGTTGCAGGAATCTGAGGCTCAAGGTTCAGGTGTGTCCCAAAATACTGAATTTATGGACCTTAAAGGTGTTGGCAGCCAATGGGCTCCAACCTTTGAATGTCCTCTTCCTTTGGGGAGGGGGAATCTCCGAATCTGATTGGGTCAGGACTCTATTTGGACCTACAACAAAAATTGTGACGGAAGGCCTGGGGGTTGCTGTGCATTTCTCTATTATTTGTTGATAGAGGCATAAGGCCCCCCTGCCAAAATGTTGCCCCGGAGACCTAATCCTCCAGGACCCGTTGCAACACTGTTCCTACAAATCTATATAGGATCTGCGGGTTTAGACAACAAACTAAGGGATTGGTGTCTAGACAGATTCCATTCAAAGGATATGTTATTGGGGTACATTGGGACTCAGAACACCCACTCCTCATCAGACTAGACAACAAAATTAACGAATGCTATAATATGCCCATTTAAAAACCATACAAGACGTTGCTAAAATAGGAGTACAATAACATGGTATGTGTTAAAAATGATGCAAAAGTTTTTTAAAAAAACCTCTATAAGTCCTCTAGATAGTCAATATATTGTTAGACCAACTGAGCACGCTGAAAGCCATAGTTCCCAGTAAGAGCGAGAGAGAGAGAGAGAAAATAAAAACTATGTTGTTGAATTCCAATTTGCGGTGTTTTAGAAAAAGTCTAAATTGCTCCCATCACATGGAGAGCCAAATGTTTATGTGCCCTGTGTGGGAGGCGTAACATCCCTGCTGCTTGCCTTCACAGACGATGGTCTCTGTAACACCTCTTGAATCAGGTCAATGAAGCAAAGGTGATCTTCTCCGGTTCCCACAGCGGCTGCTGAGGAAGCACTTGATACCTCAAAAGCTATTGTAGAGCTGTTGTCCATTACGACAGGAGCTGAAGCAACCAGTGGTAGCTCTAAGAATGCCAACATCAACATTGAAATACGCGGAGGACACTGTCATACGTGGGCCTTTAATGGGTCCATCTACATCCGGAGATGCAACCAATATAAGTGTTAGACATGTTAGAGACATGTTAGAGGTGTGCCCAGGTGGAGTACCATGCGTTCACTGCATCATTGCACAAGGAGGGTGTAGGGGAAGATACAACAGAGGGCTTTTTCCATCTCTTTGGAAACTGGGATGTCCATTGCGTAGCAGGAAAATTAAAACCAGGATACCCACTACAATTAGTAGGACAAGCGGATGCCCTCCAAAAACGCTTCCCAATACGGAGTGTATAAATTATGGATTAACTCTGAAGTTCATCTGAAAAGTGCTTAAAAGCCCAGAACCTATGTTCTTAAATAGGTGTGCTATCCCACTCATATCAGACATGTTAAAGATACGATGTACCATTTCCCCGAAATTGAGCAGGAAGTTAGTTCGGACTAGTGCCTGCATCTCAGCCGTAGACCTTGCAACCTGGAGAACAAAAGTCTCTCGGGTTGAGGTTAAAGACACACCCTTCTGTAAATGTATGGCTTTCAGTCTGCTCAGAGAATCAAACAATATAAGGGAAACATTCGAAGAAGGCCATAGCGGCACCGCTGTGCTGTTCGGTGGGAACAATACTTGCATAAAACAAGGAACCCTGGAACTTACTGTGAACTAGATATGCGATGCCTGGCACCATCCCACACAACCTTGATCATTCAACAATCATTAACTCCCATTCGAGAGCAGTTTGAACACTGGATGAATCATAGCAGCTGGGGATCAAGTGACATGATAGGTTTTCAACCAAAGCATTATAAGCTCAGTGAAGCAAATTATCTTGACAAATTAGAAACCCACTTAACGAATGCTCTTAGTCTGAACCACTGAGAATAAACTTAAGTGTCCCCATTCCTGCATCTGAATCTGTAAGGTAATTACCAAGATTCATGTATTTGGCCGTCCTTCCCTCTTGAATTTTTTTGATGAGCCCTGAATGGAACGAGAGGAACGTGTATCAGTATCTTGAGACCCATCAGGTGTCTTAATATTGTCATGGTTTCTGAGGTTAGATTTCCTATCAGAGGGCTCCTGTTGAGGAGACCTGCCCGTGATTGTAATGCATTCGGCTTGTTTTTTGATTCTTTATTATCCCATTTCTTTTTAGTAGAATCGGGTGCTTGCTTGGTTATCCTTTTCAGGACTACCCATTAATTGCAGTTTCACAGGTCTAGCTCCCAAATTATCCCTTCCCAGCGAAGCATAGGTCTCTTCGATAATTTTAGGTAACTCCTGCTTCTGTTGTGCAGGAGAGCATTCCCTCAGGCATTGGCATATAGCCACCGCTGCTGCCTCTTCTTTTATGTTTGCTAACATAATTGTAGATACCTGGAAAAAATTGCCTATCAGTTTAATCCCTAAATCCAGGGCAGGTTCCGCCCCGTACTCATTCTGTATTTGTTTTAATACTTCTGGTATGACTGCTATTGAGGGGGTACCATGAGTCCTGGTATATACGGCAGCGAAGACTGTACCCCAAGTGGTAAAATCCTCTATCATGGGAGCTATCCCTATTGGCAAGCAAATTGTCAGTATTCTGTGTTTTTCTTGCGGGCCTGTGTGTGGAAACACTGCCTCAACCAGTGCTATTTTCTGTGCTATCCACAATGGCATTTGCTCACGTTTAGTGGGCATTCTTCCCATAATCGCGTTCAGTGTTTGTGGGATGATTTTAGTTGCGGTCCCTTGTAGTCGACCTGTTTGAGTAACCCTTGTAGGTTGAAGTGTTCACATTACGAACTGTGTAAGATTCCTGTAAAGTTGTATTATTTCTTTGTGAAGTGGGTGTAAGTATGCTGCTGATCATGTGTCAATCTCTGGATGGGGTGTGTAAGCAACTAGAACTGGCCAAGTGGCTCTGTCTCTGCTGAGTGGACCGAGTCTCACTTTATCTGTGGTGTGGGGGAGGGCGCCTTTAAATCAAAGTATATGTTCTTGGTAAGTTAACAGAACTATGTCCTCGCATGGAGAGTATTCATTTGGTATTTCATCTGGAGTATATGAATGAAATGTATGTGTGCATGCATTTGTAGGTGGGAATTTGATCCACGCATAGAATACCTCTGCTCTGTATGCTTTGTGTGCCTCAATCATGAAGGTAAGAGTCCCACCTAATGCCGGGACTCCACATTCTTCTAATTTTAAAGTAAGTGCATTTCTGAAATATTCTGAAATGTTTATAGCACATTCCTGCTCTCCATACTCTGCTCCATTTGCATTTAATGCATCTGCAGCATCATCCTGGACAGACATTTTTCATGAAAGTTTTTAGTATGGGAAAGAAATAAGCTTTTCACAATGTGGAACTATAATCCTTCAAGCTTGAATATACCTACAGCCAATACATAGGATATACCTACTCAGCTGCAGTGGATTTTCTCTCCCCTCTCCAAACGTCTCTGGGTAAATGTAAGTAGGGGTTTCTGAGAAAAGCACGACTGACCTATTCAGATTTGACCATTAAATAAGAACCAAACTAGCATTGGTGGTGTCATGTCTTGTAGTTCCTACAAATCTATATAGGATCTGCGCGTTTAGACAACAAACTAAGAGATTGGTGTCCAGACTGATTCCAGGCACCCCCAAATGATGTGTTAGTCTGTAGACCAGCTAGCTCACAGTGCCACTATAAGCCCCCCAACCTTACCAACAAGTGACTAGTTTCTGGCAACTGTCGAACATGACAATCCTGACCCCTCAGGTATCATGGAAACAGTACAGTACTTTTTGCTCAGTCACTCGTGCTCACTTAATCTCAGAGAGATACACAGAATAAATGGAGGGGACGTTTTCAATAAAAATGTATTGAACCAGCGTAATTCGAGTATAAAATACATGTGCTGCAACAACCATTAGAAAGAAACAGATATATATGGTTATAACCACCAGCAGAGTAAATAAATGGCATAATCCTACCATGGTGCTAAAACAGTGAATATATATGCAGGCATATAGATACATGGCAGTAATCAGGAGTACTCCTACGATACAAAACCCTAACTAGATGTACCGAATTGTACCTAGCATGTATGGAAGTGATGTTGGACCACTGATGCATAATAAGTGAGGCTAGTTTTCGAAGAAAACAACACAACATTTATTCTATACCTAACTAGGTAAAAGGTCAGCGCTAGAACCGCAATGTAGTGCAAGGTAGGTCAAATGTAGGTGGAAGGTCGTGCAATTACCTAGGCCTATTTTGTGTACATTGGGCCTCATAACACCAGGGACCTTATCCCCCGGGACAGAGCTAAGATTCCAGTGCCCTCCCCACCCTCAATGCGGGCAGGGCTTGTGGAGGAACAGCGCTGTTGCTCCTGGTGATGAGAGCCCAGAGAAAAAGCTGCTCCTGCCCACCAGAAGCACAAAGGGAGGGTTGCCAGCTTCTGTGCAGCCTCAGAGGACACGGGCTGTATGCAGTGAGCCGGTGGGGTGTCCTTGAAGCTTCAACAGCAGCCCTCAATAAACTGATAAACTGTGGGTATCCTGGGTGGGACCGGGGTACTAAAAAAAAAAAAATAATGCTGCATGAGGCCACATGAAATGCAGTAAAAAATAAATTTAAAGGCTTGAGCCGCTCATTGGTATTCACTGCTCCATGTAAGAAGCGTCTCATGAGATGCTTCAAGGGTGAATTTGCATATTTTTTCCTGCTTTGTGGTGCCCAATTCCAGGCAGGGGCACCACTAACTGTTACATACATGTTGTGGGGTTGCATGGAGTACAGCCATCCCACAGAAATTGTTTAGTAAAAAGTAATGCTAGGTTTCCTGGGGTGTATACAATAGGACCACAGTAAATGTTTGAAGTGTTTCTAAGCATTTCTGGAGCTAGGACTTTTCCTCTTCAGCAGAGGTTTGCAGGGACTCTTGTGGTTGGTAGCATGGCTGCATTATGTGACCTGAGAAGTGTGAAAGAAAGACTTTCACAGACACTGAATACCTCGGGGTGCTATGGACATGCTGGAGACATCCAAAGAGGCAGTTCTTGGGTGCTAAGGACATGTCCAGCACACCAAAGGACCCACCTGTGGGGAAAGCACTAGTGCCCACCCGCCTAATTGGTGCTTACCTCCTGCATGATTTCACAGGGGGTGGCAGCAAAAGCGCTTCTGCTGGCACACCTAGCCCTTCTCCGGAGGAATGATGGCATCATCATGTGCATAGTGCGCAACATCATCAGCAGCCCGCGATGCCCTGGAAGCCATTTGTTTAAAGCATGCTGGTGAGAGGACTCCTTCTTAGGGAAGTCCTTTGCTGGGGAGGTTCGGGCAGACAGAGACACCAGGTGAAAAGAAAGTGTTTCACTTCCACCGGTGCCTTTCTTGAGGACATTCATGTTGCTGGATCATATTTGGGACAGTAATTAACCAACAGGAATGCAGCCACTAGACCACCAGGGGTGTTTTTGTTGGGGCAGTGGCCCTTTGGGCAAAGTTTGCTCCCCAATCAGAACCGTATTTGTTTTGGCCGTTTTCTGTCACCCAAGTGAAAATCTGCAGTTTTTTGGGTCGATTTGCCCCCAGCGGGCATGGGGGTGGAGAATCGGGGGCTGGGGTTAGAAATCAAATAGACACCAGGGATGATCAGAATTATGTTTACACGGAGACAACCAGTGGGCAAGGGTCTCTCCCTTCAAAGGGCAGATTTCATTAGGTTCTGCCTTCCTGGAGGCACATTGTCAGTTTTTTAGGCCAATTTGCCCCTGAGAAGGTGAAAATACACTAAACACCAGGGATTAAGTTTCTGCATGTATGGGGAGCTGCTCCTGGGTTTGGTTCCATTCTAGGGTACCAATATTTGCCTTCGCTTTGTGCTCCCCTTGGGTGTCAACCCTTTTTAGATACTGAACTGATCTTCAGAGCAGACTTCATTTTGTTTTATAAGGTTATCTGATTTATTTCTTATTGCACAATTGTGACCTTAATGTTTTCTTTTCCTTTTTATTATATTGCAAAGCTTTTTCTTTTCTTTATGGTGTATACTGCTTGGAGTTTTGGCATTGGTAACTCTGCATATTGTATAGTTGCATGTGTTTGGTAAGTAAACTGCTTTTGTAACGTCTACTTCAAATGTGTATCATTGCCCAGTTTAACTTTTTTTTCTGTTGTAATCATTTTAGTATATTTTTATTAGGTATTATTGTCTTACAAATTAACTTTTGGGCTTGTGCAAGGTCTATACTGTGTTGTCTTTTGTGTAAGCTTTTTGTTTTTCCTTTCTAGTGGGGTGCAGTTGATCCTTAGTCTAGCTATGGCAAGTAAGTAAGTATCCTTTGCAGTGGAAGGTTCATTGTGTGGTTTGCATTGATAGTTTCTTTCAAGTTTGTTATATTTCAATAGTTGTACTTACTGTTTGGTACAGCCACAGTTAGTTGAGTTCTAAGTTGCCCAATGTTGCTTATAGTGGTCTGTTTTTTGTGACAGTTGTATTAGTGAGCATCATTATTGCTGTTTGCAGGCTGACCCCCCAGCAGGTTGTTGGTTTGCTTTTTGGATCTGCCTTCAAACTTGGCACTGAAACTGACTTTGCATCTGAGGCAAAGGACCAGTGCAAGATTCTGGCAATTAATTTTCTGTCCAAGAGGAATAATCTCATGATGAATCAAATATTACCACTGATGAAGGTGTCATTAAGGGGAGGAGGACATTGATGTGACTGTAGTGCAGCATGAGCGGTCTGGATGCTTGCCATTGGAAACACTGAACCCTGGGGTGCCCCTAACATTGTGTAGAGTTAATACAGAGACCTTGTTGCCTGTCAATTTTTTCCAGCTCTTTATTGGTGGTGTGTTTTCTGATTATATTGTTGAGCAGACCAATTTGTATACAAAACAGTATTTGAGGAGCAACAGTGCCACACTTAAGACCCACTGTAGAGCTACCCGATGGACTCCTAAAACAATCTCCACGAGATGAAGCAGTTCTGGGGTTTAACTTTTTTGATGGGATTGCTAAAGAAGCCATAATTGTCTTTACGTTGGTGTACTAGTCCTTTGTTGGCAACTACTATTTTTCCAGCAACCAGGAGTCAAGATAGGTGTTTGCTTGTGCAGCGGATGCTGCATTTTGTAGATAACGCTACAGCATTGCCACAAGAACACCATGACTGTGACTTCAAGATTCAACCTGTCCTTTACCATTTAGTTGATCGTTTCTCAGAGATCTATGTTCCCGGACAAGATAAATCTGGGGACAAGTCTCCGTTCTTGTTCAAGTGCTGTTTGGTTTTCAGACAGTGCATACCCATCAAGAGAGCATGTTATAGTATTATGCTGTATATGTTGTATGAAAGTGCCAATCAATAGGTCTACAATTTCAGGGTGTACACCGGTAGGGATACTTCAATTGACCCTCCCAACCCCCAGGTTGTCCTTTCACTTTTGGAGTCAGTAAAAGAGTTGTGTGGGATCTCGTCAGAGCTCTTTTGTTACAAAGGTTGCTGTTTATATGTGGACAATTTCTGCACAGGTGTGCAATTATTTAAAGAATTGCTCAAAGTGTGCTCTGTGGCATATGGCACAATCTAATTCAACTGCAAAGGTTACGCTAAAGTGCTTGTGTGTAAGAAACTTTAAAGGGGACAGAACAGTGCCTGCATACTAATGAACTAATCGTGTTGATATTTTCAGAAAAAAGAAATGTCCACATCCTCACAAAAAATTCTCGATTAAAGTACTGCACTCGTGACTGTTTAGGGTCAGGAAGCTGAAGTGCACAAATCAGTGTGCATTCAAGACTATAACAAGCACATGTGAGGTGTAGATAGAGTAGATGAAAGGTTGATGCCTTACCAGGCTACTCAAAAGGCATACATGTGGCACAAGAGGTTGGCTGCTGATTGGTTTCATATAGCACCCTTCAATGTTTACGTTGTTTTCAAAGATCGTTCCCTAGAATCAAAGGTTAGTTTTAGCAGCCTTGTTGCAGTGAGCAAGCAAGTGTTCCTATAATCAAAAAGAATAAAGAGAGCAAGATAGGAAGATTGCCACTTTCCTGAATACATTCTTCCAACACACAAAAAAATACTTTCCTTGTCAGAGATGAGTCTGTGTCTAAAGAGGAGTACAAAAGGGAGTCATATATATACTACCCTGAGAGTCCTTCTAATGCCGGCCTATATGTGCACACATTTAAAACAGTACTATTTGCAACTCAACTATTGGGAGTAACCACTAGAGTAAAAGCAACGGACTATGGTTTGTTTTGCCATATATTTTCTGTTTAGACAACTGGCAGGTTGCCAATAGTTTTGTGTTTAGTTACACCTGCTGCACATACAATCAGAGACATTTTTTCATCTTGTGCTTTTAATAGTTAGATGTTTTATTTTTTCTGAAAATACTATGCGTGTGTGATCTGTTCATTCTGGGAGTGTTTTAGAAATTAAAGTTATTTTAAAGATGCATAGAAATTAATGTCTATCTAGGGTAGGAGTGCACTTGTAAGACATTTGTGGAGCTTGTTGTTGTGTGGTTTAGACACCTGGCGTATACAAAAATAGTACGTAAATTTAGGTAGCCAGGGCGTGTTGGATTTTTATGGCTGTAGTCATATGTGGGTTATAAGTGAGTGTGAATGGGGACTGAGAATTGCTTGAAGAAGAGTGTGGTGAGAAAGGTTTGATCATGTTTTGTATAAAGAAGGTGTTTTAGTGTTATTGTGTTTTATAAAGTGTAGAAGAAAATTTGAAATGAATTTCTACAAAATATAAAGCTTAAAAAGATTTTTGAAATAAATTTGAAAGAATTCAACTGAGAAATAGGGTTGTCATGGACTTCATTTCTATGCACCTTTAAAGTAATGTTGGAGGCAATATCAGTATTGGCAATTGTGATTGTTTTGTATACTTAAGGCTCAGCCTTACTGATTCGAGCCAAGACCCAGTGTTGTTTTTTTGTTAGAAATTAAAGTGGCATCGAGCTTCATGGTGATGTCTCAGTGGCTTTTGACTGGCAGTGTATGTGGACGGGCATTCGGTTGGTGGCAGTAGACTGATTGTGTATGTGTAACAGAGGCTGGCTGATTGTGAGTGTAGTGGTAATTGGCTGGCAGTGTGTTACTGGTGTAGGTCAGTCTTGTGGATGAATTAAAATGAAGGGCCCTCGAATGGTACCATTTGTTGATGTGAGTGTTGTAATGTGTTGGGCCTGCGGCTAGTGGTGTGAATGGTGTAACGCATGAATGGCCTGTCAAGCGGTTGATGCCTTGTCGTGGCTTTACAGCTCACAAGCTGCGAGTCGCAGGCTCAGTATTCTGAAATTTGAATTATCTTACTAACAGCGATGTCTGCGTTTTCATTTTTGTAAAATCATTTACCCTCATGCTAAATCCAACCAGTATGTGTGTGTATTTGAGGAGGACTTGGATGTTTAGTAATACTTGTCTTTTCTGACTTTAACTGCCAGGGTGAACATTGTCTCTAGGGAAAACCTACCAACCCCAGATATTTTTGTAAACTAGGCACCAGGGAACTCCAGGGTGGGGTGTCTAGGGTGGATTCCACAAGGTGCTATTACCATGAAGCCCTTGCAAACCTTAAATATTGCCCAAAAAAACCCATACATTTTCTTCAGATTTCTGCAAGTGAAAATACTGGAATCGACAGGGAGCCACAAAATTCCTACCACCCAGCGTTCCCACATGTCTTCCAATAAAAAATAGTGCCAAGCGCCAACAATAGAAAAGGGCCCAAAACCAGTTGCAGCTGATGTATATGGGCGTGAGGGGCAGAGTACAACAATTTGCAGAAAGAGAAGCAAGCTCTGTTTTAACTTAGGCTCTTTTTGTGTGATTCTAACTGCGCATGTGCCAGGCGACCGTCTCTCTCGCCCTTTAGGCACAAATGCTTGTAGTTTTGTCATGTGTTGGGCACAGCCTCGATCTAGGCATTTTATTATTTTGTGCCTCTGGGCGTTTTTAGTGGCCCAGGCCAGGGTCACAAGTGCTCAATCTACATTCAAGATGTATGGACAGGGCAGAGCGTTCTGGCATACCCAAGGTGGGAGAGGTTGGCCCTTGCAGGCTGGTAATGGGCAGTGTGCGCCACCTATTCTTATGTTTCCCTTCAATTGCTTTTCAAGTTGCGAGGGACTGCTGCGTTTGCAGACTGCCGCCTGATGACATTCACATATATTACAGGACAGATGGTTCTATACAGTGCTTAATTTGTGGAGGTGGTTTACGGTGCTCGGCACAAGCCCTTAATTGTCAGCACTAGCTCTAGTGACAGTACACCACATGGTGGCACTGGCTTTTTAATTTTGAAATGAGCACAACACCGTGTTCATTAAGTCAATATACAATGAAAAGGAATAATAACAGCCTCTCTTGCATTATTATACCTTTGTGTCACCTGAAATAGCCTGAATTGTCACAATGTTAGGAGTGCGATGGTTGGGTGTTATGTTGGTACTGCCATTGGAAGTGCTGGTAGAGTATAGTTTTTTTTCTTACTTTATTTACCATTTTCAGACATATACATATCAGTGATTTATGTACAGTTGTTCCTTCATAAATATTGGACAGTTCCAAACGCTCATTGCATAGCTCTTTGTAGCACGCAGCTATTGGACAATGTGACAAAGATTTACAATGCATGACCATTACATGTTAATTTGCCCAGGACCCATCGTCACAAAGCGAGTGAGCATATACATAGAAAGTACTTGAAAGTTACAAACAATAGGATTTGATATTTCACTTTTCAACCCACACCAGTCGGAACTATGTCATCAGGAGTACGGCTTAGGGTGTCAGACTCCAGGGTTTGTAAATATGTCTTGAGAGGACCCCAAATATCTTTTGGTCGTGTTTTGTGCAGGAGCAGTGTGGCATACAGTTTGCAGTTTGTGTTGCAAAATGAGAGACAGGCAAGCCATGCAGTCGTTGTAGGAAGCAGCTTGCTGCCCCATCTATAATCTATCTCACATTTAGGCAGTAGCAGTGCAATGATCTTGCATAATTTCTTGGGCATGTTAAGGACTTATCCCAAAAGTGCAATCCCCGGGTGGGATCTACTTCCAGCAAGGTTATCCATGATATTAGTTCAAAAATGGAAACCCAGAACTCCGAATCTTGGGGCAAGTCCATGTCAAATGAGGGAAGTCGGCATAAGGGCTGTTACATTTCCAAAAGTTATGAGGTCAGGAGGGATCAATGGCGTGAAGTTTGGCCGGCGCCATTTATGCTCTCCATAGAAATTTAAAATGTAGCAACTTATGCCTACTGTTGAGGGAGATTCCCCTAACTTGTGCACAGCAATAAGCCCATTCGTCATCCAAAATAGGACATCTCAGGTCAGTCTCCCAGGAAGCATGAATCTTGGTGTCGTGTTAGGGCACCAGAGCCATGCCGGACTTATATAACTTTGAAATCAATTGATTCCCATCTGGGTTTGTGATTAAAAGGGATAAGGGTCCGAGGGACTGTGGCTCAAGCAGATATTCCGTTATTTCAGCACGCAGAGCCCTGGGCACTCTAGTGAAAATGAACTGATCCATAAAGGTCAATCCAGTCCCCTCCCAGTGTTGTCAAATACATGCCCGTCCGGGAAAAGATCACCGAACTTGGTCATGGAGTGGGATTCGAACGCCCGTAAAACTAATTTCTCTTCTGTAATAGGGAACCATGGGTTGTGCACGATAGGTATTCCGAAGGAGTACAGGGATCCGCTTCCAGTGACTTGTGACAGTTTTCGCCATGCCAAGCTCGTAGTGGACACCGTTTGAATGTCCTTCAGGTCGCGTGGAAAACGCTGGGGTACAATGGCATGGAGCAGAGTCAGGAGCGTCAAATCAGATTCAGGTCTACCGCAGGGGATGAGCGCATCAGGGTGATACCATAAATGGGCAAAGCTGGCCTGTGCCACTAGGTAATACATCTTACAATCTGGACCCCTGGGCCCCCCTTTTGTATGGCAAAGTCAGGGTTACCCATCGTATCCTAGGAATTTTGCCCCCTCCCCCCCTGAAAGTCTGACCAAGTGCGACCTAAGGGTCTTGAAAAAACACTATGTGGAAGCAGGATGGGGATATTGTGGAACATGTATAAAAACTTCAGAAGAACTATCATTTTCATAAGCGCGACTCTGCCGGACAAGGAAAGTGGTAGCCGTAGCCAGTGTTCTATCTGAGCTTCAAGGTTATGTATGGCAGAGCCATAAATCAGCCGCACCATTTGTTCTGCCTCTCTATGTATCTGAATGCCAAGATACTTGACTGATTCATGACACCACTTCAGTTGGAACTCGCATTCCCATTCAATGGTGCCCATCGTTAAAGGGAATAATATGGACTTGCCCCAATTTATATCACTAAAGCGGAGGCTCTCCTTAATCAGGGTGACAAACGCAAAATGAACTATTGATGGACAGAATGCAGAACAATGTCATACATTCACCCCAGTACAGAGATCTGGGCCTAAATCCATCGTTTTTTTGCTCACCATGCAATTCCAGTTTGGACCCAGCCATATGCAAATCAGTCTTGACCCTGCACCCAGCATTTTGTATCTGGTGTGTGAAGAGACATTCACTACAGCCACCATATGGTACACCAACCGATAACCAAGAACACCAATTAAGCAAAAAGAGAAAGGATTTTTTAAAAAGATAACAACCTTCGGTAAAAACCGAGATAATCGTAAGGAAAAAACAAAAGGCACTCCCTAAGATAATTTAAGGTCCTAGAGGAAAGACCGCATACACATGTAAAAAGTGCTAACTATTTAACCATCATTCAAAGCTTCTATCATGCTCACACATACTTCCATTCATACATCACCCTTTCTAGATGTGCTATCTAAAAAAAGAAAGAAAGAAAATAGGACCCTAGATTTGGTCTCAACGACATAGTCAGGTGGACTTAATCATTCGTTTCTCAAAACCATCTATTACAGGAGATACAGATCTTCAAAACCACTTTTCTGGGAACAGTTCGCGGTCTACGCGCGTTTCAGTGGAAGACCGCCTTCTTCAGGACCAAAATTTGTTGACAGTACATTTAAAAGATTCACGGGTTGTCTGTGGAGAAAGGATAATGACATTAGCAGAAGGTTGTGGTAAGGTATTTGATTTACAAAAGGAGATGCTTCCTGATATTTACATGTTAAATCATTTAATTTATCTCTTTGCTACTATTGGTGCTCACTTATCCATAGGTTTAACCGGTTATTATGGTGAATTTCAATTTCCTACCGAGAATGTGTTCAAAAGGTAAAGTGACCAAAGGGTTCCCCACTTTTAATAAAGAAAGAGATCAGAAGGAGTGAGCTGAAACTAAAGATAAAGATACCAAACCAGAGTTTTTTTTATTGGACTTAAAAAACCCTACACATGGTAGTTAGGATCTAGTTGTCGCTAACCTTCGAAAAAGATGTGAGACCACATTTATTCTCTCCAGAGAAACCTTCTGTATTATGGCTGAAAAGATTGGAATTTTAAAAGAAAAACATTATTTATGTAGAAATAGTCAAATTTATGCCAGGCAAGTCAAAGTCTGGTTGGAGAGATTTTTATATAAAGGCTGTTCTTCCAACAGCTAAACGGAGAAAGTCTGTTTAGATGATTGCCAGGCCAAATTTCAGTAAGTCAAAACAGCTGCAAGTGGAATAGAATAGGTTTTATGGAACACAAATAAAAATTGTGTTTGTTAATAAAAATAGTTTTATTTCTTTTGAAACTTTATTTACCCCTGATGGACAGGAAACCTCCTTTCTCAGAAAAGATCTTAATTGAGGGGTATCTTGATAGTAATCCTTATTTCAAATAGTAGTGCTGTGTTAAGTGGTCTTCTTTTAGATTCTTTTGTTGTTCCAGCATATGCTATTAAGGGAACAAGTAGAGAGAGTACTTAGTCTAAAATTCAAACATGTATCAGAGGCGATTCCGTGTATAGCCATTCACTCTATTAACATTGTCTCTAATAAGCATGCCTAGGTACTATTTACGGTGTTTAATGAGTCCCAAAAGGAATTGCTTATTTTAATGAGCTTGTCATGTGGAGATAAAATATATATGACAGATTATTGCACTAACCAACTAGTCTGAGTATGTGTCGGCATTGGCACGTTGTTTGCGTGCTCTTTAGAAAGGCGCAGTGCAACAGTACGTTGGGCAGCTTAGAAAGATCTACATATGGTGTGGCACATCTATATAGTGTCGGCATAGGTACATTATTTTTCTTTCCCCCCCTCCATACTCTTTGGAAGAACGTGGCGCTGAAGTGCACTGAACAGCTTAGAAAAATCTACGTAGTGCCCGGTGGTGAAGCGTTCTCTACACGATACTACATTAAACAAACTCAAAGGGACACTGCATATAAAGCCCAATGGCAAAGACAAGTCAGAATACCTGTCTCCATAGAGGGACGCGGCACGACGGTTCAATGCGCAGCTTAGAAAAATCTACATGTGGTGTCCGAAAGTGAGACATTCGCTATGCGGTGCTGCGTAAAAAACAAACTAACTCAAAGGGACCCTGAATATAGAGTACAGTAATGAAAGTGAATCAGCGTACCGGTCTCTGTGAATATCCTGCTGCTGTCGGTTGCTAGACTTGCCGGAGCAACCCGGGTTACTCGGAGTGTTTTTTTATATAATTCTTGTGTGAGTGTCAACGACCACGGCCAAAGCTCACGATATGATTAACGTGATGAAGCATTTCATTTGCCCCAGGACGCCATCTTCAAATGGTGGCGGAATAGCCTTCGAGAAGTTAAAACGTTTTTTAATTTATCGGGTGAATGTGACCATGGCCGAAGCTCGCGATATACGTTATATGCGGAAAAACAGATAATTTGCCCCAGAATGCCATCTTTGAATGGTAATGAAATGGCCATTGAGTAGTTAAAACGAGGGAAAGGAGAAAGAGAGAGATATCTAACTTTCCTCGTGAAGTACCATCATTGATATTTTGAAGGTCGCCAGAATTCTGGCCAAGAACTGTCTAAAATACAGATATGGGCGCCATATTGAAATGGTTAAAATACCATAATGAATGTATGTAAGGATACGGATTGTCAATTTCCTACCTGTTTTTAAAAGTGGTATTAGATACAGGAATAGTAGAAACCATTGGGAGCCACAACAAATTTATAAAAACAAGGTTGGATAGGTCATTCAATCAATGATGTGCCTGATAGATAGACTTAATTATCAAGCAAGGACTCTTACATAGAAATACATGCGAGTCTGAGAATTGGACTCTGATCCATCTATTGCCACCTGTCTATTTATGTGATAATCCAAATGATATCTTCATTGAGGCCTCTGCGCACTGTCACAATGGAAGATCCAAACGGTCTCCCTATTTTTTCGCACTTTGCCAATCTCTTGGCATGGTTTGTGCGTTATTTTTTCTAAAATGAGCCATTTCAGATCATGCTCACTATGGTTTTGATCCATAAAGTGTTTTACCATAGGAGCTTGTATTTTGTGCGTTCTAATGGCAGATTTGTGCTCTGATAGTCTTGTGCGAAATTCTCTGCTAGTTTCACCTATATATCCAAGGCCACAAGGGCAGAGGATAAGATAGATTACATTGAGGCTTCTGCAGTTGGTATAACTTTTAAGCCTAACTTTCTTGGTGCCATAAGACCATTCTTCTGTGGTGATTGCTGTTGGACATGCATGACAGGTCCCACATCTGTGGTTTTCCAGAATCTGTGGTAATCCATCAATAGTACTTTTTTTCCATAATACTGGCAGTTTGTTTCATTCTGCTGTGTACTAGCTTGTCTCGTAGATTTGGGTTCCTTCTAAAGGCTACAATAGGTTTTTTAAGTGCCACACTGTTTGTCAGTATTAAGGATTTTCCAGTTTTTATTTAGAATCTGCTGCATCTTATTGTTATAGCATGTGTGATTAATCACACATACTATTTTTTCCAAAGGTTTTTTTTCCTTTCCAATGATCAGACTGCCTCGATTGTAATATTTAGCACGTTTCATGGATTGTTTAATCAAACGTTTGGGGTAACCTCTAAGTAGTAGTCTTCTTTTTAGTTGTTCAGCATGTCTCATGAAGTCATGCATATTGGTGCAGTTCCGCTTGATTTTAAGAAATTCCCCAAAGGGAATTGAATCTTTTTGGCATGAAGGATGATAGCTAGCATGTTGCAGGACTGAGTTTTTGGCAGTAGGTTTCCTGTACAAACTGACCTCAATACTCTTTTCTCCGCTTTTGATCCAGATGTCCAGAAACTCTACTTTATCTTGCGAGTATTTGGCAGTGAAATTGAGGTTAAAGTTGCTGTGGTTTAGCCATTCAATGAACTGATTTAGGTTCACTTCATCTCCTGTCCAGACAAAAAATATGTCCTTTATAAATCTGTGCCAAGTTGTTATATTCTCATAGAAAGGAGGCATTTCATTATAGATGTGCTCGAGTTCAAACTCTCCCATGTATGTATTGGCTACACTCGGTGCACATGAAGCACCCATGCTTGTACCTTGTATTTGTTTATATAGCTTCTCCTTGAATTCAAAGTAGTTATGATGTAAAACTATACCTAGACATTCTAAAATGAAAGCATTTGGTCTTTCCCCAGGTACTCTATCTAGGAGTGCTGCGACTGCCTCCATAGCTAGGTCCTGGGGTATGTTCGTATAAAGAGATTCTATATCTAAGGTTACGAGGAATTGAGTTTCTCGATTAAAAGGTACATGTTCCACAGTTGCCATCATGTGACCTGTGTCCCTGATGTATGATTCATATAATTTAGTGAGGGGACATAGAAATGAGTCTACGTATTGGGAAAGTGGCTCCGTGCAGGAGTTGATAGATGATATAATAGGGCTCATTGGAGGGTCTAGTGTATTTTTATGGGTTTAGGACTCCATAGAGAACAGGGGTTACTGTGTTATTATTCAGAAATTCTAGTTCCTTTTGGAAGATAAAACCATCTATAAAATCTTTCGATGTACTAGCTTCTATTTTGTTCTTGAGGTCTGTCAAGGCTGATCTTCGAGCTGGTTGATAATGTTCTGGTATTAGTAGCATACTTTCCATTTTCTGTGAGTATGCATCACTATCCATAACCATTATACCGCCCGCTTTATCACTTGGTTTGATAGTGATATGACTGGAGACAAATGCCGCCAAAAATCTAGAAAACAACAGTCTGGTAAGGTTAGAAGGTGGCTTGCGGATGTACTTGGTGATCTTTTCTAGTTCTTTTATCACTGTTTTCTCGAAGATTGCAACTTCGGGGCCTACCATCTCTAAAGTTGGTGTAAACTTAGATGGTGGTCTGCATCCTGAATAGTTGACTTCTTCTTCCGTGGGCATTTTGTCAGACATATATTTTTGCAAGCGAACTTTTCGAAAAAACGAGAATAGATCTTTATTCATAGTAAAAATATCAGAAGTACTAGGGACAAAAGATACACCCTTACTAAGTAGGGTAATTTCTTCTGATGCCAGTTGATGGGTAGAGAGGTTGAAGATGGGTATGCTATAATGTTCTGGGAAATTTTCATCTAGGACTTCCAATACTGATGGTTCCTTGTTCTCATATAAGGCTGTGGATGTACTTGCTCTGTCTGATGATAGTTGTTCCTGTCTTGCCTCTGGGATCTCGCTCGTGCCCTGCCCTAAAAAAAAAAAAAAGGCGAGTGAACAAATTGTTGATAATTATGTGTTTGTCCTCTACGATTTCTTGGGTTATACCCCGGCCCCTCTGTCGTAGTTGGGCCATCATAATCAGAGTCTGACTAATTGGTGTCTGAGAAAGTCAGAATCTTCTGTCTCTTTTGAGGGTGATTGTTTACCTGTCCTCCCTCATAGCGTTCTTCTTGAAAGAAATTACTTTGAAGATAGGGGGAAATGTTCTCTTGTGAGAACCAGCGTATATCTTTTTTTAGTTTTTCTGTTTTTTTCTTAAAGAGGTACTCGTCAAATTCCTGTAGTTCTTGATTAATACTCAGGAGTTTGTTCTTCCCTTCTTCTACACTGGTGTTAGTTTTGAGTTTTTCTTCCAATTCTCAGATTTCCTGATTGAGGACTTTAATCATCTCCTTCACTGTCCCAATAATCAGGATCATCCAGTCCCTGGAGTAGCGGTTCGCAATGTGCGACCACCGCTCCAGGAACTTGCGCACCTCCACAAATAGTGCCGGTATATTTCTGACTCAGAGAACCCGAGGGGGATCGCTCCTGCTTTTAAATACTACAGCATATAATGGACATGGGACTCCATTCTTTTTCTTTTTTCTTCAAATTTATCAGTTTATTCCATTCACCATTATCTTTCCCCATTATGCCATTGTTTCCACTGGTGCCAGATATCTGTCCAACAAGGGCTGAGAAATCAGCATCAGTGAAGCAGAAAGTTTTAAAACCTTCCATAATTATAAGAAATATTTAGGTATAGAGCAGACCTAGAGTTAGCAATTAATGTATGTAAGTGTTAACAATTTTTATCTGGTGTGTGAAGAGACACTCACTACAGCCACCATATGGTACACCAACCGATAACCAAGAACACCAATTAAGCAAAAAGAGAATGGATTTTTTTTTAAAAGATAACAACCTTTGGTAAAAACCGAGATAATCGTAAGGAAAAAACAAAGGCACTCCCTAAGATAATTTAAGGTCCTAGAGGAGGGAGTAGAGAAAAATTATAAATAAGGATAATAACCTCTATACTGACCTATTTCGTTTTAGAAATGACCCATGAGAGTTCTACATTGCCAAAAGACCTTCTGCATATCAATCATAATCACACATTTTTAAAAAACAATTTATTAATTTTTATAGACTTTATTTTTAATATAGCTTCATGTACATGCATATATAGAATTTCACACAGGATATGAATAATTTTCACACTATTTCTTTTTACAAATGCTTAATACACTAAATTCATAAAAGACATCCCATACACATGTAAAAAGTGCTAATTATTTAACCATCATTCAAAGCTTCTATCATGCTCACACATACTTCCATTCATACATCACCCTTTCTAGATGTGCTATCTAAAAAAAGAAAGAAAGAAAATAGGACCCTAGATTTGGTCTCAACGACATAGTCAGGTGGACTTAATCATTCGTTTCTCAAAACCATCTATTACAGGAGATACAGATCTCCAAAACCACTTTTCTGGGAACAGTTCGCGGTCTACGCGCGTTTCAGTGGAAGACCACCTTCTTCAGGACCAAAATTTGTTGACATTACATTTAAAAGATTCACGGATACCATAAATGGGCAAAGCTGGCCTGTGCCACTAGGTAATACATCTTAAAATCTGGGCCCCTGGGCCCCCCTTTCGTATGGCAAAGTCAGGGTTACCCATCATATCCTAGGTCTTTTGCCCCCTCCCCCCCTGAAAGTCTGACCAAGTGCGACCTAAGGGTCTTAAAAAACACTATGCGGAAGCGGGATGGGGATATTGTGGAACATGTATAAAAATTTCAGAAGAACTATCATTTTTATAAGTGCGTCTCGGCCGGACAAGGAAAGTGGTAGCCGTAGCCAGTGTTCTATCTGAGCTTCAAGGTTATGTATGGCAGAGCTATAATGCAGCCACACCATTTGTTCTGCCTCTCTATGTATCTGAATGCCAAGATACTTGACTGATTCATGACACCACTTCAGTGGGAACTCCCATTCAATGGTGCCCATCGTTAAAGGGAATAATACAGACTTGCCCCAATTTATACCACTAAAGCGGAGGATCTCCTTGATCAGGGTGACAAACGCAAAATGAACTATTGATGGACAGAATACAGAACACATTCACCCCAGTACAGAGATCTGGGCCTAAATCCATCGTTTTTTGCTCACCATGCCATTCCAGTTTGGACCCAGCCATATGCAAATCAGTCTTGACCCTGCGCCTAATGGGAACAGTCCAACCCGAACTGCCAGGCCCTCCCTGGACAGGAAACAAGCATCCTAGGACCGGTTTCGAGGTTTCACCCCTCTTCAGCCAGGATAGCTTGATTCCAGTGGCACGTAGAGCACGGGACCAACGTCTGAGCAAACCCTTCCCACTCGGGGCGACAAATGCAAAAAGAACTATTGATGGACAGAATGCAGAACAGTATCATACATTCACCCCAATACAAATATCTGGGCCTAAATCAATCGTTTTTTTGCTCACCATGCCATTCCAGTTTGGACCCAGCCATATGCAAATCAGTCTTGACCCTGCGCCCAGCATTAGACTGCGAGCATCGGACATACAACACAATATTGTCCGCGTATAGCGAGATGAGGAGGGGGCCAGTATTGAACTGTATACCTCTATGGAGATGCTTCTCCTGAAAATGGCAGACCAACGGCTCCAGAGCCAATATAAAAAGGGAAATAACGGGCAACCCTGGCTGGTGGCACGTGCGAGAGGAAATGGGGTAGATAGTGTGCCGTTCAGACAGATTCTAGCTGTAGGAGAAGCATAAAGTAGTGCTGTGAGATCAATGAAACCTTTAGGGATGCCTAGTTTCCTCATCACGGCCCATATAAAAGGCCATTCTAAGGAGTCAAACACCTTTTCTGAATCCAGCAGGACCGCAGCCGCTGGAATCTCTGGAGCAATTCTGTGTAGTACTGCAAACAATGTACGCAGATTCAACGCAATGGACCTATCGGGGACGAAGCCAGATTGCACAGGGGATAGAATACAACCTACGAGTAACGCGAGGCTTAAAGCAATCATTTTAGCAAGCATTTTGTAGTCCAAATTCAAAAGTGATAGCGGCCTGTAGAAGCCGCAGTTTAATGGATGTTTGCCAGGCTTGGGCAGTAAGAGGATTACTGCCTCACAGAGTGTGGGAGGCAGTGATTTATTTCCTAGGGCTTCGTCATAGACCTCCATAGGGTGTGGTAAATATTTCGTTACCGGTACTATTTTTTATGCGGTAAAATCTATCAAGAATAACTCAGTAAATATAAGAGGCAGAATCCGTGGTATTAGAGGTTTTAAAATGCTTTATTCCTATACAAAGGAAGACAATTCGAATTGTGGGCCTTCTGTTCCATCACCACGAAAGTTCAGGAAGGAAGGGAGCATATATTATTGACAGTTAAGCAGTTTTATAGAAAATACATTACAGTGAAACAGATGCAAGAGGCGTAACAGCTGATAAAAGGTGCATACGTAGCTAATAGAGGGCGTAATTCAAGAAACGTCACTAAACATGATGTCACTAGTGGGTGGATCCATAAAAGAATCCTGCAATGTCAGCAGAAATGTTTGGCAAGGATGCGCACGCAGCCGCATGACGTGTGATTGACGTGCAACTAGAGGGTGAAGGGGACTTGACATTTAGCTCTACATGTGGAGACAGAAGTCTGGGGTTATGTCAACCTAATTCCAAATCATATCTAATATCCTATGTTTAAAGAACTGTGTTATCCAAAAGGAAAGGTCTCTTAGGATAGAATCTTATTCTATACTGACTATACTGACTGTTAGTGCGTGTACAAGCGTCTAAGTGTCTACACTAGATGCGAGGGGGTAGGAATATTCCATGGTAACGGGGCTATGAATTACTTGCATGAGCACAGCGAGCGAGGCCTGGCCCCTTTGCATGGTAGCTGGAGGAATGTTTACCTAAACTGCTAGACAGGAATGCATCGGATGAGGAGCGAAGGAGATAATCTTGAAGGTGAAATACAGTTTTTGGCAGGCGACAGGCTGGATCAGGCACCGTTAGCCGCGCAGGGAGTAAGACAAAGTTCATGGTCACAGATGCGGGCTCAGACTGGAGCTTTCAGAGGCAGAAGGCAGGAAAAGGCTTAATGACAGAATTCGGGCCTACTCGCCTGAATCTGTAAAATGTGGAAAGTGAACCATATAAAGTCGGTGGCCTTTCATACTTAGGAATGGAATATCTGACCCATTCATGGCGGATCTGAAAGAGGACATGTTGACGGTGGGCACACATATATTTGCGTCTTCAAAAGTGGAATAGGAGGGAACATACATGTACTTATAGCATGCACATGGAGCCGTTGGGGTCTACGATAGGGGACATAACTGATCACAAAATTCATATTTCCTCATTCCCTCCTTGTCCCCTTCGGACCCTTAGGAGATATCGATCTTCATCAATCCATCGATCTGTTCATATAGCATCATTTGTTCTTCTTTCTTCTTCCGGGATCTCGAATGAAAACTTGGATGTGGGATACACGAGGTGGCACACAGACCACAAATCGCTGGCCCACATTGCAGACATAAGCAGCAACTGAATAGTATGAGAAAACCAATACCTAGGAAGGATAGGATTCTCCATCCCCAGGCTGACAACACGCCCCAGAACCAATCGGACCAAGTCCAGGTGCCTGGACTCTGGTGTATCTGGCTTACAATCTTATGAAGGCGAGTTATGGCTTTATATACTGATGGCGAATTTTCTGGGATGAAAATGCAGCAACTTGATCCGATGACCCTACAAGCTCCGCCCCTATCGGCCAGGATGACGTCAAGGACAAGACGATTTTGGAGCACAACAATCCGCATAGCAGACTGCTCTTCTGTTAAATTGCCTAAGGCGGAAATAGTTTCGTTCACTACTGCTTCAAGGGTTCTGGTTAATCTACGTATCAGCTTACTATTAGTGACTGTACCTATATAGGGAAAGAAACCTTTATTAAAATCTGTGTATTTCTCCCATGCTGTTTCAGTGTAATCGACAATTGGGAGATCTCTCTGCTGTCTATTGTGTACTAAATGGGTATTTCTATGATAATCAGGAGGAGCTAGGAAAACAGGTGGCAGAAGGAATGCTATGTAACAGGTACCATCCCAATCTAAAGGTAGACATATATATGCGGTCTGGCCACATATGAAGTAGGAATGATGGGAAGCTCTAAATGTAGACTTGCCTTGATCACTGAATTTTATTACAGTGGTGCATTTACTATGGCCCATGTGTATGGAACCATTCTTTCTGATACACAATTCCCCCTTTACTGGGAATACTGACATGGCGGGCAAGATAGGTGTAGCTTCAGATTCAACGTTCAGGATCATGAGGTTAAGTGTAAAATTACCTAATCCATATACTTCATTTTCTAGATCAGTTCCTGTTCTTTTGGGAAGTCCCTCCTTGTTAGGGTAGCAGACTTTAAGTAAAACTAGGTTCAGGTTTCCCCATACCCAGTTGTCTTGATAAACTGCGGAATTTGAATCTAGGGTATTAATCAAACTAAACCATGCTCCACAGGAGCCATTGTGTGTGAACGGATAGGGAAAGAGGGGCAAAACTCCCTTATAGTTCTGATAGGGAGGGAGTCGGCCACATATCCAACAATTTGTGTCATTGCTGGTTTGATGGGAATGATGTAACATACTAATGAATGTGTTGTTGCGCAGCGCAAATCTATAGGACAACTCATGCGGAGGAAATTCACTAAAAGAATGTTCTGCAGTTATATTATAAGCACGTTTAAGAATAGGGTAATACATATGCAATAGTATGCTGACAATAATGATCAGAAGACTTAGAAAAAACAAAATTAATAATGTTACTGTACAGTGACTACGAAGTGATTTACAATACGCATGCTTTTTCAGCTGCATTCGCTGATTTCTTTCTCTATTCCGGTCTAGAGGATACATGTCAGAGACAAATTCAACCGATTCACCTTGGAGAGGACTTAAACAATCATATTGTCTGACTTATTAGACCTCAATTTTAGTTTATAAATTTCTGAGTTCGATTGCTCAACCAAGGGGAGCTTTGAGTCTGTCTTTGAGGAAATACAGGGTTGTGTATCTACACTGGGTGGTAGTCCATAAAATTTCTTGATATGACTCGAGTGCAACCACCCTTTCCTTCCTTCGATTTTCACGGCTGTCCTTGTGGTGAGTAGAACTAACTTCGGTGACTTCCACCTAGGATCCAGTTGGGTCTTCCGGTCAAAGTTCCTGACCAGCACCAGATCACCAGGAACCACGTCATGGGGCTTCACCTCAGTATTATCGGGAAAAGCTGCGGATACCTGTGAACGACAAGATTGTAGTGCAGACATCAAGGAAGCCAGGTAATCTGTCAGCATATTACAGTCAACGTCAGTGATTTTACGAGGTATAGGCGTCCCCCACATATTTGGTGGTCTACCGAAGATCACCTCATACGGGGATAGCCCTGTTCGAGAATGTGCTACCATTCTCATGTAAAAGAGCGCAACTGGTAAGGCTACTATCCAATCAACTCCTTTTTCTCTACATATTTTGGACAATCTAATTTTCAAAGTTTGATTATGGCGTTCTACGAGACCTGCTGCCTCGGGATGTCGGACACAGTGAAATTTCCATTGATAGCCTAATAGAAGAGAAACGTGTTTCATTAGTTCGGATGAGAACGGCTGGCCGTTATCTGAGTAGACAACACGTGGTAAACCGTACCGTGGGAAGAATTCTCGAACTAACTGTTTGGCAGTAGTCGGGGCAGTGTAATCTGAAACCGGGTATGCTTCTGTCCAACGGGAAAGAGCACAGACAACTACGAGAACATATTTGAATCCTCGACATCGTTCCATCTGGATATAATCCATCTGGAGGACTTCAAAAGCATGATTAGGAGTTTGGAATCCACCCTGTTCTACGGGGATGCTTTTACCTGGATTAAACTGACAACATATCATACAGGTACGAACTTTTTGTTTAGCTGCGGCTCGCAAGTGTTTGTTAAACCAAATGTGTTGAATGCTGTCTAGCATAGCTTTTTCTCCTAGGTGCGCTGGACTATGTATAGTGTTAATGATGACTTGGACCATTGAGTCGGGAAGAAACCATATAGATTTTTCCTTCGTCATCCATCCTTGATCTGTTTGGATCCCTCCTAATTCAGTCCATTTCTTTATTTCTTCTGGTGTAGCGTGTGTCTGTATATCAATTACATCAAGGGCGGGATCCTTAACTGTCATGCAATGTGTTAGTGTCGGGACTATTGTCTTTGTCATGTCAGTTATGTGAGTCTGATTCTGAGCAGTCTGTTTAGCTGTTCTGTCAGCTAGGTCATTACCCTGAGAAATGATATCGGTAACTTTTGTGTGGGCTTTGCATTTCATAATCGATATTGCAGTAGGTAGATGAATCGCGTCTAATAGGGCTTGAATGAGGGATCCGTGTTGGATGTGGGCACCGTGAGAAGTTAAATAACCTCTCTCTCGCCACAGTACGCCGAAGTCATGAACGACTCCGAATGCATAACGTGAATCTGTGTATATGTTGACTTTTTTATTTGTGGCTTGAATACAGGCTTGTGTCAGAGCGGTGAGCTCTGCTGCTTGAGCTGACAAAGTGTTAATACAATTTGTTTCAATGACTTCAGTGTCTGTTGTGACTGCGTAAGCGGCCACTAACTCTCCTGTACTTGTTCTCATACATGACCCATCTACATACAATGTCAAGTCTGGATCTGACAAAGGGATATCTGTCAAGTCTTGTCTAGGTTTCGTCGTGATAGTGATAACTTCGACACAATCATGTGCCAATGGATCTGTTCCGCCCACTGGTAACAGTGTGGCAGGATTTAACGTATTACAACGTCTGATTTCTATATGTGGCTGAAACAATGTTAATTCGTAACCGGTGAGTCTCGCTATAGTCAAGTGTTGTGTTTGTGTGCGGTTCAAGAGAACCTCTACTGCGTGTGGTACTTGTACTGTCAGTTGGTGTCCTAACACTATGGCATCGCTTTGTCTGATTGCTAAAGCTGTTGCTGCCACTGATTTCAGACACGCTGGAAGTGCCTGAGCTACTGGATCTAATGTACTAGAGAAATAAGCACACGGTTTGTGTGATCCTGCGTGTTCCTGAGTGAGTACCGACAAAGCAGTACCTTCGCGTTCTGTAACAAAGAGTGTAAACTGTTTACTGTAACATGGTGTTGCTAGGACAGGTGCTTGGCATAAAGCTTTCTTTAAGCTTTCAAAGGCGTGTGTATGTTCTTGAGTCCAAGGGAGGACAGTCGATGTGGCTGCCTCCTGTGTTGTCAACTGGATGAGTGGTTTTGCTAGAAATGCATATTGAGGGATCCACTGCCTACAGTATGAAGTGAGGCCTATAAAAGCCCGTACCTCCTTTTGTGTCTTGGGTGGTGACATGTTAGCGATTAACTGGATGCGGTCGGATGTAAGCTGCCTTCCCTCTTTGGACAGCGAGTGCCCAAGGTAAACAACTCGCTGGACACAGAATTGCAGCTTAGAAGGGGACACCTTGTGCCCCTTGTCAGCCAGAAATTTTAAAACCGTCAGTGACGCTTTTTCACATTCAGGTTCGCTTCGGGCGGTGATCAGCAGATCATCGACATATTGAAGCAAGGCAGTGTTAACTGGCATGTGGATACTGTCAAGTTCTCGTTTCAGTGCTTGGCTATAGATGCTGGGGCTTTCTGTAAATCCTTGAGGTGCGCGTGTGAATTTAAAACTTCGTCCATTTAAACTAAAACCGAACAAATATTGACTTTCCGGATCGATTGGGACACTAAAGAAAGCATTCTTGAGATCAATTACAGTGAAAAACGTTGCTTCTGAGTCAATAGCTGTGAGTAATGAAGAGATATCTGGGACCACAGGGTATTGTGGTACAATACATTTATTTAATTCGCGCAGATCAATAACTAATCGATATACTGGTGGAGCTTTTGGATCCGTTCTTTTAAGAATCGGAATTATCGGAGAATTACATACATTGGAGTCGGTTTCGACAACCACTCCTTGTGCAATGAGCTCGTCAATGATTTGCAGTAAAGCCACTACAGCATCGGGTGGTAACTTGTATTGTCGTATTCGTGGTAGTACTATTCCTGTTTTCAGTGTAACTCGATACGGTGTAATGTTCATGCAACCAACATCAGTGGGGCCTTGTGCCCATAAATGTGTAGGTAAATTCTGCAGTCGGTGATCCATGTCTCTGGATACGTAGTGACCTTTAAAGTCACGTAGAAATAGTCGTACTCCTTCCGGAGAACAACATATAATAGCTCCTAGAGCTTTCAATGTTTTTATTCCTAACAAGTTTTCTGGACATGATTTAGTAAGCAACAAATCTGTTGTACGTGTTAATGGACCTACTGTGAGTGCAAGAGGTTGTGTTACGTCATTAATTATAGGTTTTCCTGAGAATCCAAGGGAAATATTCTGTGAGCCTGAGAGGGGTGCCCCTGGAACTTCACTGCGTCTTATAGTTGTTCTGTTGCCCCTGTATCAAGTAAAAACTTTCTGTCTTCCCCTAATAGTTCACTATGTACATAAGGTCCCTCTTGGTCTACAGGAACCTCAATAAGGGGTAAGCCAACTTCCCTCTCTAGGCTATCTCATGAGTATCGCTGATAATCGGGATAATCTGTTTGTGCATACTGATACATTTGTTGTGTTGTTGCTTGAGTTGCAGCAGTAGGCTGCACTTGTGGTGGTACTACGATCTGTTGTGGAGCTGCCTGTTGCGGAGCTAGCTGTTGCGGAGCTAACCTAGGTTGTGCTTGCTGAGGTATTTGTTGTTGGTTCTGATCCTGTCTAGGTGGACGTGGTCTCTCATGTGTTCTACCTGTGGCTATATTATGTTTCAGGACTGGACAATCGTGTATATAATGACCTGGTTGTTTACAATAGTTGCATGTCCCTTTTGCAGGACCTGTGGAATCACCCTTTTGATGACTATCAGCTGGAACTGACTGTGCAACAAGCATTTTCATTTTCGTATCTTTCATACGTCTTTGTTCGTGTTCTTGTTCTTCTTTAATTCTATTGTGATGATATTGTAACATCTGTAGCATCTGTGATGGGGTATTACCTTGCCAGGTACTTTCGAATTTCAATACTCTATTCTTGACTTGTAGCAGAGAATTTTCAACTAATTTTGTCACAAACAGATGTGGGTATGACTCACTACTGGCTTTTATGCCACTATTTATACCAAAACATTTTTCAAATCGGGAATAGAAATCACTAGTATCTTCGTCTGGCTTTTGTTTACAGGCTGAGATTGCACCCCAGTCTTCCTTTTTCGTAGTTAATAAACGTGGCAGTACCTGTATTAGTAATCCTGCTAGTGCTGTAGTCTTTTCCCCAAGCCCTGCTCCTGCAGCTCGGGCCTTCTCTTCGTTTTCTAATGCTGTCCAATCTATCTTTTGGTCTCCCACCTCCCATTCTTTTTCTTTGAGTTTTTCATAAACACCGGCGGGTAGTAGGACTTTTAATATTTTCATAATGTCGGGGTAGGTATACTCTCCCATGAGTAACATGTCTTTTATCTCACGGTGGAAACCTGCTGGGTCTTTGTCATGGCTGGGTACTACTTTCTTCATTTCTAATAATTCTAGTTTAGTTATAGGTGTGTACACAAATACGCGTGTAAAATTATCACCGGCACCTCTAATTGGGTGTACTTCGCGTAACGGGTTCTGTCTATCTATGTGATACATTTTTCTTCCCATTATGGGAACTGGAACGTGTTCTGGGCATACGAAATTTAAATATTGGTTTCGGGATTCTAGTATTTCTTTAATCAAATCAGTACCTGACCCTTACCATATGTTCGTGAGTAGTTCTGTCAATATGTCAGGTAAGGGTCCTGGATCGGAGTGTTGGCTTTTATATAATATAAGGAGGTGTTGAATCATGTATATACTAGCTAAACGCTGTTCATATGGATCTAGATTCAGAAACGTGTGTGCAAGTACATCGTCATTGTATTCGCTGGGACTGTCAGCCCATTGTACTGCTGACCTGGCTAATTCTTGTTCGTCCATGG
Source organism: Triturus cristatus (assembly GCF_964204655.1). NCBI lineage: Eukaryota > Metazoa > Chordata > Amphibia > Caudata > Salamandridae > Triturus > Triturus cristatus. Next base: position 400,830,309 of record NC_140592.1, on the reverse strand, counting down.
AATCGAGCACGTGGTACCCCCTTCGATCTCGGAGTAATTTATCAGCGGCTTGGAATAAGTGTTCGGGGGATTTTGTATTTAACATAGGGTTTGGAAAATGTCTATTATATTCTGAACGTATTGGACGTACCGGATCATTAAAACCTCTGGTATTATTATGGGGTCTTCCTCTACCTACATAAGCTATCGTTTCTACTTGCTCTGACTCTTGCTCCTCCTCTTCTCTGTTTAGGTTAGCGGCGTCTACCTCTAATCTTTCTTCGTGTATTCGTTCTACTTCTTTGCGGATCTTTCGGTACATAGCTACTATACATAACTGTTTATCATGTCTCCCTTCTGATATATTCCGGCCCCAAGTGACAAGTTTTTGCATTTCTTCCGGATTTACCCCAGGCCGGTCTTGATTTCTGATTACACAGTTTATGAGGAAACGTAACAGTTGTCCCTGTACCTCCGCTTTCTGATACTCCATGGCTCTGCTAATACTTTCAGGACCTCGCCCTGACTGGACAAAGTGATATATATTTTCTAAATGTGTATTCATTCCTGGTAACTTCGTTAAATATATTGCAGCTCGTCTAATACGTAATGATGACAGCAGCATTTCGTCCCGTTTACCGGGCACAGGATCATATCTACAATCTACTAGAAGTTCCTTAAGCATGTCGGGAGTGGCTAGTTTGGGCGTACGTTGGTGTGCTAATTCTCTAAGGGAAAATTTATTTCCTCTGGGTGGCGTAGAAAAAAAAAATGTCTGTCGTACCTCCTGTAGCACCGTCTGGGGTGCTGGACGTGAAAGGATTTGTTGAGGGTGAGACAGCAACCGTCGTTGCGGGAAAAGCTGTAGAAACGGACGGGTCTGTTGGAACTTGTGTAGGAGTTTGTAATTGCGGGGATACAGACGGATGCTCTTGGTGTTGAACACCATCGGCAAGCGGTGTGGGTGGTATGGCATTAGCATACTCGGGAGCAGCGTCATCTAAATAGGAGGAAAGAAAAACGTCCTTTGCTGTTTTGGGATGTGATTTGGGATGTGCTTTTATCGGAAACAATGGAGGTGGCAAGTCTTTTGGTATTTCCTGAGTAGCCTTAGGTAACCCTTCGGCCAGAAGTGGATACATACCATTCATAAGGGCGTTTCTTTGTCTATCTACTTGTTCTGAGTTTACTCGAGTACCTTCCTCAAGTAATAGATTTTCTCGAGTTTTATTTGAATTGTCTCTACCTTTATTTTCCTGTCTGAGTGCTTTTTCTGTACGTCTGTATGATTCTTTACGCCATAATTCAATGGCATCTTTCTGTGACTGTCTGGCTTTCTTTTTCCATAATTCTTCTTCTACTCTCATGATGCAATCTGCATCCCAGGTCCCCGCTGCGGGCCATCTCTGACTCTCTGGTAATTCTTTGGTGTAGTCCACCCATAAATCAAGAAATAATACGGCATCTAGACCATGCTTATGATACATAAAGTATCCTGGAGTATCCCTAGGTGGAATGGGAACAGCTTCTTCGAGTACACCTTTTCTAGTTTTGATCTGTCTTAGTTTCGAAAAGAGCGGCATCTTTAGATCTTGTTTCTAGAACACACTTTCTACAAGAAAACACAATAATGAACAGTCATTCACACCACAATATATAGAACGTATTTAAAACATTTAACGCCTAACAGTTTTACGAATAATGATAACTAATAGAAAACTAGTTACTGACATTATACTGACACTAGATAATACTTATTTATATGCGAAACATACTATATATACTATATATATACTGCTAAACAGTACAGATACACTGCTGAAACAGTGCAGACCGGATTTGTGTACCCAAACCCGTCTTGACCGGCACAGACTATGTGCACGTAAAATGCCTCCCCGATAATGGTACTCACCGGGTAGCTCGGAACGGAAGGCCTCGGAACGGAACTGAAACTGGACCGGACTGAACTCGACTCGACTGGACTCGGAACTTCGGAACTCGGTGGGACTCTGTATACCTCGGATCTTGCTCTCTCAGCTAGGCTCTGGTCGGGATACTTCGCACTTCTCACCGCCTCGTCTGGGTGTTGATCGCAGCCTCAGTCGTCCCCGCTTGGCCGGAGGGAGATACAGGAAATCCTGCAGGTACGCGTTTTTGTCCGTTCAGCTGTGGCAGGAGACCGGGCCTGCAACGCATCGCCGGCGCGTGAGATGAGAAAGTGTCCCTGTTCGGGCGCCAATTTATGTGGTAAATATTTCGTTACCGGTACTATTTTTTATGCGGTAAAATCTATCAAGAATAACTCAGTAAATATAAGAGGCAGAATCCGTGGTATTAGAGGTTTTAAAATGCTTTATTCCTATACAAAGGAAGACAATTCGAATTGTGGGCCTTCTGTTCCATCACCACGAAAGTTCAGGAAGGAAGGGAGCATATATTATTGACAGTTAAGCAGTTTTATAGAAAATACATTACAGTGAAACAGATGCAAGAGGCGTAACAGCTGATAAAAGGTGCATACGTAGCTAATAGAGGGCGTAATTCAAGAAACGTCACTAAACATGATGTCACTAGTGGGTGGATCCATAAAAGAATCCTGCAATTTCAGCAGAAATGTTTGGCAAGGATGCGCACGCTGCCGCATTACGTGTGATTGACGTGCAACTAGAGGGTGAAGGGGACTTGACATTTAGCTCTACATGTGGAGACAGAAGTCTGGGGTTATGTCAACCTAATTCCAAATCATATCTAATATCCTATGTTTAAAGAACTGTGTTATCCAAAAGGAAAGGTCTCTTAGGATAGAATCTTATTCTATACTGACTATACTGACTGTTAGTGCGTGTACAAGCGTCTAAGTGTCTACACTAGATGCGAGGGGGTAGGAATATTCCATGGTAACGGGGCTATGAATTACTTGCATGAGGACAGCGAGCGAGGCCTGGCCCCTTTGCATGGTAGCTGGAGGAATGTTTACCTAAACTGCTAGACAGGAATGCATCGGATGAGGAGCGAAGGAGATAATCTTGAAGGTGAAATACAGTTTTTGGCAGGCGACAGGCTGGATCAGGCACCGTTAGCCGCGCAGGGAGTAAGACAAAGTTCATGGTCACAGATGCGGGCTCAGACTGGAGCTTTCAGAGGCAGAAGGCAGGAAAAGGCTTAATGACAGAATTCGGGCCTACTCGCCTGAATCTGTAAAATGTGGAAAGTGAACCATATAAAGTCGGTGGCCTTTCATACTTAGGAATGGAATATCTGACCCATTCATGGCGGATCTGAAAGAGGACATGTTGACGGTGGGCACACATATATTTGCGTCTTCAAAAGTGGAATAGGAGGGAACATACATGTACTTATAGCATGCACATGGAGCCGTTGGGGTCTACGATAGGGGACATAACTGATCACAAAATTCATATTTCCTCAAGGGTACGAAGAACAAGTTACTTACCTTCGGTAACGATGTATCTGTAAGAAACATTAGTTAGTTAGATTCCTCACCTTAGAATATCCCCAGGCGTCAGACTGGATCCGGAAGATTTTTCGTCAGCAATACCCCTTGCGCGTCGCTAGGCGTCGTCTGCGGCTCCGCGTCCGTCGTCGGCGTCGTGCGCTGGGATGACGGAGTACTTAGACGCCACCCTCGCGCGCTGACGTCAGTTCTTGTACATAGCCTTCCGCGCCAGGAACGCAGAGCCATGCAAAGACCGACACTGGTGCCAAAAATAAAATCTAGGGGCCTGAAAAGGATAACCTTAACCCTAGATGTCAGTTCGCAGAACGGGGAGGATGGGTGGGTCGGTGAGGAATCTAACTAACTAATGTTTCTTACAGATACATCGTTACCGAAGGTAAGTAACTTGTTCATCTGAAAGAAACACGTTAGTTAGATTCCTCACCTTAGAATAGATACCCAAGCAATACCATCCCCGGTGGTGGGTCTGCGAACCAAGATCACACCAGAAAGTCCTGGAGGACAGAACGGCAAAGAAGCCATCCCTCCGGACTTGGCTGTCAAGGCAATAATGCCTGGCAAACGTGTGTAGCAAAGCCCACGTTGCCGCCTGACAGATGTCCTGCAAAGGGACACCCCGTCCCAAAGCAGTAGTAGCCGCAGTGGCCCGAGTAGAATGGGCGCGCAGCCCAGCAGGAGGGTCCTTTTTTGCCAAGGAATAACAAATTTTGATGCACAAAACGACCCACCGAGAGATGGTCCGTTTGTGCACAGATTTCCCCTTCTTAGCACCCACGTATCCAACGAAAAGTTGGTCGTCCACCCGGAACTGCTGTGTGCGGTCCAAATAAAAGGAGAGCGCACGTTTTGGGTCCAGACGGTGGAGCCTCTCTTCCTCTTTGGAAGGATGCGGAGGCGGAAAGAAGGTGGGCAAGGTGACAGACTGCCCAAGATGAAATGGAGTCACCACTTTCGGAAGAAAGGAGGGACGAGGCCGAAGGACAACCTTGTCCGGATGAACAGACAGAAAAGGAGGCTTTGAAGATAAAGCCTGGAGCTCACTCACCCGTCTAGCCGAGGTGATGGCTACCAGAAAAGCAGACTTAAGAGTCAGAAGACGAAGGGGACAATTGTGAAGAGGCTCGAAGGGAGCGCACATCAGGAATGTCAAGACAAGATTCAAGTCCCACTGAGGCATTACATACGGAACAGGAGGGAACGTGTGAGTAATGCCCTTTAGAAAGCGTGTAACTACAGGGGACTTGAAAAGAGAAGGCTGATCAGGAAGCCGCAAGAAGGCAGAGATGGCAGCAAGATAACCTTTCAGGGTGCCCAGGGCAGAGCCCTGCCGGGCCAAAGAAAGAAGAAAGAGGAGAACCTCAGAAAGAGGGGCGGAAAGGGGATCCACAGCCTTTGCTGTGCACCATGCCACAAATTTGTTCCACCGGCAGGCGTATACCGTCTTTGTGGAGGGACGCCTGGCTGCCAGAATGATATCACAGACTTCAGGAGGCAAGTCAAATGGCATCAACTGCCGCCGCTCAATCTCCACGCATGGAGGTGGAGGCTGGACAGGTTTGGGTGGAGGACCGTCCCCTGCTGCTGCGACAGAAGATCCTCCCGAAGGGGAAGACGTATCGGAGGATCGGTCAACATACTGAGTAGCTCGGGATACCAGTACCTTCGTGCCCAGTCCGGAGCCAACAAGATGACTTGGGCCCGGTCGCGCCTGATCTTCTTCAGCACTCTGGGCAGAAGTGGTATAGGCGGAAAGGCGTACAACAGACCGCAACTCCACTCGTGACGAAAAGCGTCGCCGAGCGAGTGCCGCCTTGGAAATTCCAACGCGCAGAACTGCTGACATTGCGCGTTCTCTTCGGTGGCGCATAGATCTAACCAAGGCTCTCCCCACTGCTGAAAGAGACCTTGCGCCACTTCGGAGTTCAGACGCCATTCGTGATCCATCATGCACCGGCGGCTGAGTTCGTCTGCTCTGGCGTTCAGAGAGCCCGCCAGATGTTGAACCACTAGGGTGACGCCCTGGTGTTCCAGCCACGTCCAGAGGCGCAGAGCCTCCTGACAAAGGGTCCACGACCCCACCCCGCCCTGTTTGTTGCAATACCACATGGCGGTGGTGTTGTCCGTGAACACCTGCACGACACTGCCCCTGACAGAGGGAAGGAAGGCTTTCAGTGCAAGCCGGATCGCTCTCAACTCCAACAGGTTGATGTGGAGACGAGACTCCGCCGGAGACCAGAGGCCTCTGATCTCCGCCTCTCCCATATGGCCACCCCATCCCAGGAGGGACGCATCCGTCACTACGACATGCTCCGGTTGGGGAAGGGAGAGGCTTCTGCCCATGACCCAATCGCGGTCCGTGAGCCACCACTGCAACTGCTGTGCAGTGCCCTCCGAGATCAAGACATGGTCGGACAGGTTGCCGTGATGCTGGGCCCACTGAAACTTCAGGTCCCACTGCAGAGCCCGCATGCGCCGCCTGGCGTGATGCACTAGTAGGATGCAGGAGGCCATCAGCCCCAGAAGCCGCAACACTAGCCTGACCGAAACCCAGGATAGAGGCCGAAAGATGGGAATCAGGGCCTGAATATCCCGGACCCGCTGTTCCGGTGGATAGACCCGGAACTGCGCCGAATCGAGAACCGCTCCAATGAAAAGGAGCTTCTGAGAGGAACTCAGGTGCGACTTCGGCACGTTGATGGAAAACCCCAGCAAATGCAGGAGATCCGCCGTAGTCTGGAGGTGGGAGACGACTGCCTGGGGCGAGCCCGCCTTCAACAACCAGTCGTCGAGATAGGGGAAGACTGGAACCCCTGATCTGCGCAGATGAGCTGCGACCACTGCCATCACTTTCGTGAACACCCGAGGGGCACTGGTGAGACTGAAGGGGAGCACGGTAAACTGAAAGTGCTCTGGGTCCACCGTGAACCGCAGGTAACGCCGGTGGGCCGGCAGGACGGGGATGTGGAAATATGCGTCCTGCAAGTCCAACGCTACCATCCAGTCTCCGGGGTCTAGGGCAGCTAGAACCTGAGCCAAGGTCAACATCTTGAACCTTTCCTTCCGGAGGAAGGCATTGACGTTCCGGAGGTCCAAGATAGGGCGTAGGCCCCCTTTGCCCTTCTTGGGAACCAGAAAGTAGTGGGAATAACAACCACGACCTACTTCTGGACTCGGAACGCGCTCGACGGCCCCCTTGGCCAAGAGGGCGGAAACTTCCTCGTGGAGAAGATTCAAATGATCCCCCGAGATACGGTGGTGCTGCGGTGGCATGGCTGGAGGGGTCGTCTCGAAGGGGAGGGAGTAGCCCCTTCGGACGATTTGCAGCACCCACCTGTCCGATGTGATGGACCGCCAGTGGAGCAGGTGATGGTGAACTCTGCCGCCCACTGGCGTGGAATGGGCCTGAAAGCTCGGACTAGGAAGGCTTTGAGGCGGATGCTGCCGGGGGGGATGTGGGCTGACCTAGTCGTCCTCCAGAACCGCCGCCTCGGCGGAAACCACGTCCGCGACCGCGCGCAGGTTGGTTCTGCGGCTGGTGGCTAGGCGCACGTGAGGAGGCACCCCTTCCTTGGCCACGAAAGGGGCGAAAGGCGGAAGATTGCGACCGCGGGGCCGAGAGGCCCAAGGACTTGGCCGTAGCCCGGGAGTCCTTAAAGCGGTTCAGCGCACTGTCCGCTTTCTCGCCAAACAGGCGAGTGCCATCAAACGGCATGTCCATGAGAGTGCTCTGGACATCACCCGAAAATGACGTGGACCGCAGCCAGGCGTGACGTCTAAGCGCCACTGAGGTAGAAATCGCCCTACCCAGCAAGTCCGTGGTGTCAAGCCCAAATTTATAGCATGTCGCGCGGCATCCCTCCCATCGGCCAGAGCCTTGGCCGCCTTGCGCAGCACCACGGAGAAAGCAGCACCCTCCTCCGAAGCCACAGTCGGAGGAGAGATGAATCCAGTGTCTGGCGAGGTATCCAGACCACTGGCCTCCCCCAGTTCATCTGCCCAGTCCTGGGACAGTTGGGCCTGAGCGGCCATAGGATCCTCGGATCCCTCCCAGTAGTCCCCATCATCCGACTCCTGGTGTAGAGGAGAAAGTAACGGAGCCGGGCGGTAGACAAAATGTGTCTCTAGCGGCGTCGATCTCGGCGTCCATCGACGCCGGACCGGCGCCGGGCCCGGAGCGGGACTGAACTGGGGCACGACGTCGAGCGGAGTCGACGTCGGCGTCGGGGGTGGAACCGGAGTCGACGCCGGCGGAGGAGGCGTGACAAGGTTGACCGGCGTCGACGGGGACTCGAGAACCGGTCCCTCGGGCGCTTGCGGCGTCGAGGCCGGAGCCGCCAACAGCGCCGGGGCCGGAGCCACCGGCAGGCAAGGCAGCCCAGTCGGGTCCGCGGGGCCCGAAGGCGCGCCAGCGGGCGCCGACGGCGGAGCCAGGTTCCTCATGGCCGAGAGGAAAGCACTGACTTCCGCCGGCGTCGCGTTAGTCCCAGGGACCGGAGGGTATGGGGACGGGCGCGACGCCTGCGGCTCCGCCGGAGCCGCGGGGGTGGAACCACCCTGACCCTCGACCGAGTCGCGCGACCGGTGAGGGGAGTCCGAAGAGCGATGTCGCCTCTTGGACTTCTTGGAATGCTTCGACTTACCCGAAGACTTGGATCCCGACGACCGATGGTGACGTCGGCTGCGGCTCCGCGACCGATCCTTGGACCTCCTCCTGGACCGGGATCGAGAGGCACGCGGAGCCGAGTGGCGAATCTCGAGAAGCTTACGGGACCGCTCCAGTCTAGCCTTCGAGGTCAGGGCCTTGCAGTCCGAACACGACTCCGCGTCGTGATCGAGGCCCAAGCAGTAAAGACACCGGCGGTGATGGTCCGTAACCGACATCAATCGGTTACAGTCCGTACAGGCTTTAAACCCAGGCATCCTACCGGCACCGGTGTCGAGACACGATCAAAAAGGATCAAAAAAGTTAGTCAAAAATTGACTAAAGGGGTAGCTCTCCCGGATCTGCGCTTACTGGCGCGGAAAAAAGAAGAACTGACGTCAGCGCGCGAGGGCGGCGTCTAAGTACTCCGACGACGTCATCCCGGCGCACGACACCGACGACGGACGCGGAGCCGCAGACGACGCCTAGCGACGCGCAAGGGGTATTGCTGACGAAAAATCTTCCGGATCCAGTCTGACGCCTGGGGATATTCTAAGGTGAGGAATCTAACTAACGTGTTTCTTTCAGATGCAAGGATATCTTTATAATGTTTGTAAAAGATGCCTGTGAAGCCATCCAACCCTTGAACTGTGGTGCCATTCAGGGCATCTATGGCGCTAATAATTTCTTCCTTAGAGAATGGCTCCGATAAAAACTTCTGCATATGGTCCTCAAGCAACACCATAGAGATCCCATTTAAATAAATCCTGTAATAGTCGTCGTGCCTTGCGTGTGTAGTATATAAATTTGTGTAATATTGATAGGACACATCTCCGATCAAAGCTGTGTCCACGTGAATCTGGGAGTCATCGGTGCAGATGGATGCAATGTAAGCCTTCCCCACACAAGGCCGCAACAGTAGGGCCAGTGTGCGTCCCAGCGTCTCTCCCTCTTCGTGCCTCCTAGCGGTGGCGTATCTACTCAGAAACTTTGTTTTGCTATCAGCGGCCTCCCTGAATTCTGTCAATAGCAACAAGCAACTGGCCTGGGTGTGCAAGTAATTCTTCGTCCACAGCCTTAAGACGGTCCTCTATCCAAGTAAGTGTGCTTCTCAGCAATTTTAGGATCCCTTCGTGTTTGCCAATGCATTACCCCTTATATACACCTTGAATGCCTCCCACACAGTCACCCACGTACTGACGGATTCCACATTTAGCTCAAAAAAGGTCTCTATTGACTCTCGAATTTCAGCCGAGAATACCGCATCTTGTAAGGCCTGCCCCGGGAACCTCCACTGTCTTTTACTATCCTCAGGTCTGGGAATTCGTTGATGCATAATGATCGGTGAGTGGTCAGAGTATGTTCTAGGCAAAAGGGTCATGGAACGAAACCAGGGAGCCAGAGAATGGGAGACCAGCCAAAAGTCCAGGCGTGTCCAAGTGTCGTGGGGGGCTGAGTAGTGAGTATATGCCATGTCATTGGGGCAACACGTGTCATATAACCAAAGAAACAACCCTACCACACCCACCCATCCATCCCCACAATTGAAACCTAGAGGAAATCCCACAATTCCGTGAAATTTTAAAGCAAATTTCAATATTGCTGAATGTAGACATAAGAAGAAACGTACAAACGCACTGGGGGAGACAACACCTCGCCTCAACTCCAGAAACTTGAAACATGTATTGAAAAATTAGTACATAAGAGCCAGGGTCCACTTTTTGAATTAGTGTGACAAGGGAAAACAAAAAGGAGCACACAGGGAGAAAGTTGAAAACAAACACATTTGATACTTATCAATGTTAGTCCATGGTCAATTCTCTCAGCTTGCTGAAAACAGTTCCATGCTGGAACCAGAATTCGGCATCAGGGGTGATTGTTCTGGCGTGGGAGACTTCCTCGGTGGCCCAGAGTTGGCTCGAAGTCTCAAAAATTCTTGGGCCTCAGATGGAGTTTTGAAAATCCTTGACCGGTCATCTACGTCTACTTTCAAACGCGCAGGGTACAGCATGCCCTATCTCAGACCGGCCTTGCATAGCGTGATTTTAATTGCTGTAAATTACATACGGGCCTCCTGGACCATTGCCGTGAAGTCCGGATACAAGGAAATGACAGAGCCCTGCCAGTCCAGCGACCCACGTTCTCGTGCCATTGTCAATGCAGTATCCCAGTCTTTAAAGTTCAGAAGCCAAGCCAGAATGGGGCGAGGCGGATAGCCAGGGTTGGGTCGTGGGCCGAAGGATCTATGTAATCTTTCTACAACAAAAGTAGTGAAAAGGACTCCTGACCAAATAAGTCAACCAGAAGGCTTTCAACAAACCCATCTAATCTTCCCTGGTTTGTTGATTCAGGCACACCCATAATACAAACGTTGTTGAGTCTGCACCTGGCTTCAAGGTCTTCATTCTTTAAGGCGATGTTCTTCAATAGACCTTCCACCCTCTCCAGCCGTTTTGTTGCCTGGGCCGATCCATCTTCTAAATGTGAAATCCTGCCCTCCGCAGTATCCAGTCATTTATCATGCTGGTCCAGACGGGCCCCCATTTTGTAGAGACGTTTGTCTAGAGCGTCAAAGCAAGTATCCAGCGCATGGAAGCCCGCCTTAAGTTCTGCCATGAGCGCCTCATTACCCTGCATGTTGAGTTGCGGCGGGGCCGCAGCCTGATTTCCTCCCTTCGACATTGTGATGCTCGTCAAATCAGTGCCTCCACCTGTCATCTCAAACGTGAGCTTCCGCTGCTTCGAATCTCCCTTGCCCATGGCCTCGGGAAAGGGCCACAAGGGAAGGAGTCACAATAGCACTGGTACTGCTGAGGCCAAATCGTCCTGTGGTTGCCCCAATGTAGGCTCGGCCAGTAAAGGAGAGAGCCATCTCCCCGCTGCACCCTTTAATGCTCTATGCGTGGTTGCCCCAAATGGGGCCTTGTGGGGTATAGTTGGTGGAGGCTGCAGTGTCTTTTCAAGCCGGGCCCTGGCACTTTATTTTTTTAAAGCAAGCACTGGTTCTGTAGGTTCCTGGCTGGAGTCACTCATGTGGCAGTGAGCGCTCATTCTCGCCATTGTGTCTGTTCCAGTACAATTTACTATTGGCATTTATGTGCGAAAGTCACCCATCCATTACTGTTCCAAACCAGACTCACTGCTTGTAAATGACTGCAGCAGAGTCTCTCACCAAGGATGATTCTGCTCAGAGCTAACAATCTAAGAGCAGTGTCACCACAGGCGTCGTGCTCTGTGTTGCAGTGATTTGGTAGCAGATAGCCTGGTTGAACCAGAGTAACTGGGGAAGACCAGCGCAAACAAATCTGCCAGCCTGTGTACGTTCGGCATGTGTGTTTATTTTTACTAATAAGTGTATTTGGGAATTTCTGTGTATGTATCCTACCATAAGGGAGCCCGTGAATAATTTGTAAAAAAAAAAAAAAAAGCCTGGGCTCTCGTCATGAGGCCACTGCAGCTTGCACCACATACTGCCCCTGCTATTCTGCGAATGATAGTAAACCAGCAAGTTTCTATCACACTCCTACAAGTGTGACAATTCTGACTATTTCAGGCCTCCAAAGTTAGAAGAATGACTTGAGCAGTAGGTAATAGTTATTTTAAATGGATATTAAATTAAGAATTAACTGTTGTGATTTCTTTCTAAATTAGCCAGCGTCACCCTGTGGCAGCATGTCTAGCAGGCTCTGGTGCTGACAATTAAGAGCCGGTGCCGAGCACTGGAAACCACAACCTCAGATTAAGGACGGGAGAGAGTGCTCCTAGGAGTGCGTGTCTGCTAAGGGGGAGCGTGAGCGAATGAGCAAATTGAGAGGGAGCCGTGGCAATTGTCTTGCAATACGATCCTGGCTATAAATGCATATAAATCATGCAGCAAACCACTATGATAAAGTATCTTCAGAGTTGACAAGCATGTTACTTTAACATGCAGAAACATTTCATAAAATTGCTGAGTGAATTTTCTTTTTTAAGAAGAAAGCGTTTTTAAAAATTAACTAAGAAACAGTCAAGGTCTCCCGTCCTCCTGCATGCAGATGTCATTAATTAAACAAGAAGCAAGTCAATTATTTGTTCCCTCTATGTGGCCTTGGTAATTATACATCAAGCAACAGTACAATCCATTAAATCAAACACAAAAGGTGTATGTATAACCCACTACTTGAACTTCCGTGTTTCAAGCTGGCTGCTTTATTATGGAATAATAATAAAAAGGAAGAAAAGTGAAATTAAACAATTGCATAGGATCACACAATTTGGTTTAACAGGGAAATGAGGGTAGATCCTAGGCTTTCCTTTTTCAGTGTGCAATTCAGACACTAGATGGATATTTCTTTCTATCCCACCTCAAAGGTCACTGCTATATCTTCAATTATTGACACATGAAGTTCTAGAGTGGGCGTGGGGCAGAAGCCTGATGATTTGGTTCATTTGAGGTTCAAGCTAAGCTTGGCATCTCGCTACAGACTTTAGTGGCTCACTTATCTTTAGGGTCTGATGTAGTTTGTATAACAACTTTTATGCCGATCACTTTCTAAAGCCACCAGCCGCCACGGTCCAAAACGCAATGTCAGAACATCAACAAATGGGCAGCTTCGGTTTTTGGCCCAGGCTTAGCAGCCAGCCACGGAAACCTAACAAGCTCAGGCATTTCTAATATCTCAGCACATACAAGGAGATGATGGACGGAGTGCTGAAACTTTTTAAACGCTCACCCCCAGTCACAGATCTGGGTTGAATCCATCATCATTCTTTAGCTCACATTGCGACCCCAGTTCAGACACGGCTATATGCAAATCAGTCCAGCCCAATCTGCCAAGCCACGTCTTCCCTGGACCGGAAACTAGCATCCTGGGACTGGTTTCAGGCGAATAGCCCTCTTCAGCCAGGCTAGCTTGAATCCAGTGGCAAAAAGTGAGCAAGGGACCCACGTGTGGGCATACCCTGCCAATTTAGGGCGAATAAAGCAAACACAAGGAGAAGATGGATGGAGTGCTGAAACTTTTCTAACATTCACCCCCACTCTCAGATCTGGGTTGAATTTCTAATATCTAGACAACCAGTGAATTCCAGGGTGGTATGCCACACACTGACCCCAAAATGTTTTTTTTACCCACCATACCCTGCAAACTTTGCCTAAAATCACACATTTTCATTGCATTTCTGGGACGTAAACTTCCGAAATCTGCAGAGATCCACAACATTCTGACTGCACAGTGTTCCACCACTTGTCCAGATAAAAATGCTACCTCACTTGTGGCTGGGCCTACTGTCCGCAACAGATCAAATCGGAGACAGTGGGAGCCCTCACTGTTTTATGCAATCAGGTTGATATAACTGCCTGCCCCAGGAGGGTCTAGCTTATGTAATCTCCCCTCCCCAGGAGTGGAATTTGGAGGGGGCGATGGTAAAGGGGAGTGGAAGGGGTAGAGGCAACAGCAAGTAGGGTAATGAACTGTTCCATACTGATGGGTTCACCACTTTTAGCAGGAAAGATACTTCAGTCCCTAAGACCAGTTTGCCTTCAGAGAAACAAGCATAGGGTAAATGATATCTGGCAGCTCAGAGATGTGTCTTGCTTAAGTAATGACCACAAGAAAAACAAGGTCAACAGTCGCAAATGGGGACACTGTAGGGTTCATGTGGAGTCCCAATGAAGAAAGTCAGAAACAAATTTACATTTCATTGGTGAATTTCAAAGAGTATAGGAGGAAACATACATGTAAGTCCCTTCAAAAATCTGAGACTTGAGCAGGGATGGTTGTTTGGGATGACAAATGAAGGCCAAAAGGGCTTTTATGTAAACTGTGTCCTCTGCACAACCTTTCAGGGCCAAATAAATAGTAAAATGTTTGAAAAGGTAGGCATTCAGGTGGTGTAATGCTTTGACCTGCACACCATGCCACAATATAGTTCCCACTACCCGCACTAACATGTTTTGTGAATGGGTAATGAGCTGATAGGATGATGTGATCCACATCTCTCAACAGGTAAAAAGAGGAGTTCTGATGTTTCCTGTCAACTCTCCAGGCATCAAGGTGGAGGCATTAGAGGTTGGAATGCAGAACCTGCCCATCTAACTGGGAAAGGAACCCTGCTCCGAGAGCTTGTTGGAGCAGGAGGTAGGGGGGAAAATCACCAGAGTTCCAAAAGGTCTGCATACCATACCCTTTTCAGCCAGTCTAGGGTGTTCAGAATGATTTGGGCCTGGTCCTCAAACAACTTTCTCAATAAGCCAGGAGTTAAGGGTATGGAGCAAAGGATAGTCGGACTAATGTTATTAGGTCTCGCGTGAGGGGAACGGCTTACCCTTGCACTGCTCCTGCGAACGCCGGGCGGGAAACGGCCAGCATTTCACCGCTCTCGCATCCACCAAAGCCGTGAGGGAAATGGCCAGCGTTCTACACAGGACTACTAGTCCCAGCAGCCCTCCAGCCCTCCAGCGGTGACACGGCAAAGCGCCACTTAAGCCTCGCACGCCTCCCGCAGCGCGGGTCCCGCGAAACGCCATGAGGGGAACGGCTTACCATTGCACTGCTCCTGCGAACGCCAAGAGGGAAACGACCAGCATTTCACCGCTCCTGCTCCCGCAAACGCCGTGAGGGAAACGGCCAGCATTTCACCTCTTTCGCATCCACCAAACCCATGAGGGAAACGGCCAGCGTTCTACACAGGACTACTAGTCCCAGCAGCCCTCCAGCGGTGACACGGCAAAGCGCCACTTAAGCCGTGCACGCCTCCCGCAGCGCGGGCCATGCCCGGGCAAAGGGCGGGCCCGTCAGAGGCCGGAGTAGGCAGGGCTGGGCCATCCCTCTAAGAAGTGAGGTGAGTGTATAACTGAATCATGGGAAAACGTACTGTGATCTCATCTGACCAGGGTCCTAGAAGTTCCTCCATTGTTCCGCCTTCCTTTGCAAGCATGCTCGAAAATGCTTTCATGCTGGTTACATCTGAAATTGAAAACACCGAACGGAGATTATCCCTGGGCCAAACAGCATCGTCCCTACATATGCCTGGTGGCTCTGAGAACGATGACCACACAGTCCCTGTGCCGTTATTACAATCGTTAATCCCACCTTTTCACGAAAATCCATCTGTAGCCTTGGTGATCGATAAGAACATCATTGATACTGTTGATATTACAGATCCCCAGCAGGTCACTGAAGTTGATTTTAGCATCATTAACCCGGTCCAAAACTTAAAGACTGCGAGGGGGAAAAGGAAGAAAGGCAACATCCTGATGCCCTCCAGCAAGAGGAAACAACCCCCTCGCAATAACAAAACCCAACCAACTCCCCCAGAGCATGTGGCTACGAGGAAAAACCACATTAAGCGGGGTGATACCTAGCACGAGCACACAACTAGATGGCTTCCCCAACAGTTCTGTTGATCTGACCACAAGTACAGCAGAATCCAATTCTATGTGCACACAAACTGAGCCAATATTTGTAAATGGCATGCAAGGGAGGCCAAATGAGAATTTAATTGACACTATAGTGGACTCCACTTTTAAGCATTTGAAAAGTCTAATGGATAAACAGTTTAATCATATTTTTAAACTTTTGGATAGATTGGAAAGCCTGGTGAAAAAAGATGATAAGAAAAGAAAAGGGACTATTATTATCGACCAAAACAGGGGTGAACGTTTATTGAAAGATATGGAAACAATTAATAAGGGCATCGTAGGGGGGAGCGGCAACTGTATTATTCCTGGTGCAGACAGTATATGTGAAAAGTGTAACGGTAGCAAGAAGAGCTTGCCTTGTAATTCTATGCCTAGCACCTTGGTTAATACATTGCCCTTGTCAAATGCCCCTGTGGCAAACAAACCTTCTTGTCACATTCCACTGCCAGTAGTGGTCCCTCCTACCCCACCTGCAGCAGCACATACAAAATCAATGCCATACCCAAACAATGAGCCTATTCTTGTCACTCGGGTTAAAAAGCATGCGGATATTGTACTTAATTTGCCGCCAGAAGCATGTCCTTATGTTTTAGTCTTAGCTGGCGTACCCCCCCTGTATGAAGACCAAAGTGAGTCTTGGGACCAACTCAAGAATAAGTGCATTGATTGGTTATCCAAGTATAAGGGGATGGGCATGGAGACTGTTAACGAAATCCTGATGGTGCGACGGGTGGCATGGGTAGGCTCCTCAACTAAAAATATTATGGGCGATTGTATAGTTGTGAATTTTAGACATCCCCCTATGGTGAAAGGCATCTTAAAACGTAACACTAACCTCTTTAGCACCCCAACGGCCATAACTTCGCTACCACTTGGCTTTTTTTATAGACCACCACAAAGAACCCATTATTCAAAAACTTTGTCTCATTTTGTACATAACCGGTTCGCCGCCCTGTCTGATCTAGAGGGGCAGGACTGACTACCGAGCGAACCTTCAAACAGTGTAGCACAATCTTGGGATACACAAATGGGTAACCAGATCATGTTCAAATCCAGCTCTACCGGGAACCCTCAAAAGTCTAGCTCGGTTGATTTGTTGCTCTTTTTCCTTGTCACCAGTGAACCCATGCCTACTGACCAACATTTAAAAATACTGAGCTGGAACAACGCTGGTCTAAAATCCAAAATGAACACAGTAGAGTGGACCAACATGGTCAGCAGTTTTGATGTTTTGATGTTTCAGGAAACATGGAGTACTAGCAATTTGTTTCTTGAGGGTTTTGTCTGCTATAATAGTACTGTCCCAAGCCCTGAAGTTGGCCGACCTAGTGGGGGATTATCCACATGGATAAAGATCACTTCAGGAAGTAGTACCAAGCCCTTGGAAACAAATGACAGTCACCTCCAGGCCACTCTCTACTCGAATGGGATTAAGTTATGTTTTATAAATTTTTATAACTATTTTAGATCACTGCCCAATAGGAATTTTATTATTTTATTGATAAAATGCTGGAAGAAAAAAGGGTTCGGTAAATTGGACGGAATTTGTTTAGGTGATTTTAATGCGCATTTGCACAAAAGAATGGACAATACTTTAGTTACATCAGTCCCGCTAATCCCGTGCAAAAGAGGGGAAGAATTGTTTAATCATCTATCGACCAGGGATTTAGTTAATGTTATGGAGAAAGTTGGTTGCATGTACGATAAAAGTCCACTGCCTACCTTTAGAGGTCGTGGCTGTTCATCGACCATTGATTACATTTTTATATCCTCATCCCTCGAGAATTGTTTAATTAAGGCGGAAGTTTTATGCACTAGTTATAGTGACCACAACCCAATTCTGACAATTATTAGTTTTGTTAACAAATTTACTAAACGAAAAGAAATAGGGGCACAGAATCTGGTGGCATCCACCGACAAACTCAAAGTAATTTGGAAGGGCAGAGATAACAAGGCCCTTCTTGCACAAATTATAAAATCTTATCCCTTACTTGTGGAGACGTGCTTGTCTAGTGGATGCCCTGATATAGAGATTATTCAGGCCTTTACTGGGTTATGTGTTGGCATTAAACAGGAAATCTCTAAGCCTGTTAGGATACAAAATAAGAACCCCAGATGGTTTAACGGCATCTGTTCACGGGCAAACCGTGACCTCCGTGAGGCATTAACCGAAAAACCCAGGGACATGACCTTGGTTAAAACCCTGAGAGGACGCTATAAGAAAGCAATCAAATTACGAACCGAGGAGATATTGATTGAGAGGTGGGACTCT
This sequence comes from Triturus cristatus, assembly GCF_964204655.1. Classification (NCBI taxonomy): domain Eukaryota; kingdom Metazoa; phylum Chordata; class Amphibia; order Caudata; family Salamandridae; genus Triturus; species Triturus cristatus. The sequence goes on along the minus strand of NC_140592.1, from coordinate 400,812,536 downwards.
CTTGCATGTACTGCCGCAACTAAAGATGTAACTGGGTTTTGGGGCGCGGTGAAAGCTATGAGGTCCATTGGATCAAATGTAACAGCTATAAACTGTAACATACCTAGTAAGTCCTGGGAGGAGCATTTTGCAAGAATATATACAGCTCCAACAGCAACTATTGATTTTCACTATCCAGCTAATAAGGTTGTTATAAGGAGTAGTTTCTTATCTGTAACTCCAGTTCTGCAGTAGGGGTATCTCTGTTATAGTCATAATCTATGAATAGTCCCGCCCATGTGCGGGGACCCCGGAGCAATCAAAATTTCTCTTAAGCTGTCCTGCATTTGCAAACCTGCAAAGACACTTAAGAGACAGACAAAAATAATACAGCCTAATAACAACACGGCTGCACTGGCCAGCACTTCCTCTGAAGTGAACACAAAAGCCAAAATAAAGTTTAAATGTCATTTTTATTCACATCTGACATGTTCCTTTATTGTATCACACTCCCTTCACCAAAATCCCTTTAAACAATAGAGAGGAAGGGGTGGACAGACAAGCCCTATAGGCTGTCATTATGTGTCTGCTAAAGGGATACCGTGCCTTTAAGAAACTCTCCAGAGACCCCCGGTATCCCAGGATGCACAGCCCAAGCAAGTTACTTTCAGTTCTTTTTGAAGGTGTATAACAACAGGCCTGACACTGTCAGAATTACTCCACCGGGGAGGAGGGAGGGTCGCTTATGACTATAACAGAGATACCCCTACTACAGAACTGGAGTTACAGGTAAGAAACTACTCCTTCTGTAGTAGGGGATCTCTGTGTATAGTCATAATCTATGAATAGAATGGCAAGCCCATCCCAACCAACAAACAGCGGTGGAGTAAGAATCAAACACCAACAAATCACTGTGCAAACAAATTCCTCAGCGAAGCCTGTCCAACCTGCGCATCTGCCCTAGCATCAGAGTCCAGGCAGTAATGCTTTGTAAACGTATGGACCGACTTCCAGGTGGCAGCCTTACAAATGTCAGCAATTGGAACATTCCTAAGCAAAGCTGTAGTAGCTGCTTTGCCCCTAGTCGAATGCGCTGTAGGCTTACCCCCTAACGTCTTATTAGCTTTCTGGTAACAAAGCTGAATACAGGACACAATCCATCTAGAGATGGACTGTTTTGAGGTAGCTAGACCAGTTCTTACTGAACCATAATTTACAAATAGTTGATTCGACCTGCGGATGTCTTTTGTCTTATCTAGATAGAATTTCAACACCCTACGCACATCTAGTGAATGCAGAGACCTCTCCGCCGGAGAGGAGGGATGCTGAAAAAATGTAGGCAAAGTTATCATTTGATTTACATGGAAATCAGATATCACTTTAGGCAAAAACTTAGGATGAGTACGCATTACCACTTTAGAAGCATGGAATACAGTATACGGCTCTTGACAACACAGAGCCTGAATCTCACTTCCTCTCCTGGCCGATGTAATGGCCACAAGGAAGGCGGCTTTCCAGGACAAATGCTGCAGAGAAGCCTTATGAATCGGCTCAAAAGGCTCCCTCATTAATCTGGACAACACCACGTTCAATTCCCATGGTGGAGAAGGTCGTCTAACAGGGGGAAACACCTTACGCAAACCCTCCAAAAAATCTTTAATCACAGGGAGTTGAAAAAATGAGGTTTGGGAAGGGCCCTTTCTATACGCAGTCAAAGCTGCGAGATGAACTTTAATAGACTGAAAATTAAGCCCAGATTGAGCTAACTGCAGCAGATAAGGCAAAATAACATCTTCTTTACAGGATGTAGGGTCAATGTCCTTTGCCTTGCACCATAAGCAGAATCTCTTCCACTTATAGGCGTAAGAAGTCCTCGTAGACGGTCTCTTCGCCTCTTTCAAGATCTCCATACAGTCCTGAGGTAGGTTCAAGTGTCCATACTGTACTAGCTCAGGAGCCATACTGCCAAACTCAAGGACGAGAGATTGGGGTGAACCATATGTCCTCCGAACTTCGTGAGAAGGTCCGGCCGACACGGCAGGCCCCGGTGTGGCAGAACAGACCGGTGAAGAAGGTCGGTGAACCACCATTGCCTCGGCCACTCCGGAGCAATCAGGATCATCCTGGCTCTGGATTGCGACAGCTTGATCAGCACCGCCGGAATCAGGGGAATGGGTAGAAAGGCGTAGAGAAAGCTGTTGGACCAGCTGATCCATAGGGCATTCCCCAGTGTCCCTGGTTGGTAGTACCTGGAGGCGAAGTCGCGGCATTTGCTGTTTTCTGCCGTAGCGAACAGATCGATATCCGGAGTGCCCCACTCCGCGAAGACGTCTCTTAGCACGTCGTCGTTTAGCACCCACTCGTGATTTTCTTGAACGAGCCTGCTGAGTGCATCGGCTTGGGCATTCTGCACTCCCGGCAGATGGGTTGCCGTGATCGTCAGGTTCCTGGCCTCCAGCCAATTCCAGATAGTCTGTGCCTCCCGAGACAGCGTGCGTGACCGGGAGCCCCCCTGCTTGTTGAGGTAGTACATGGTAGTAGTATTGTCCGTCTGAACAAGCAGGGAGTTCGTCGTGAAGGAAGGATGGAACGCCTTCAGGGCCAAGTGTACTGCTCTGAGTTCCAAAAAGTTGATGTGGTAAGTCATCTCCGTCTGCGACCAGATCCCCTGAATCTGAAGAGGGCCCGAATGCGCTCCCCAGCCCTGGAGAGACGCATCGGTCACTATGGTCTGGACCGGAATATCCTTGTGGAAAGGAGTCTCCTTGCAAACATTCTCTGAGGAGCACCACCATTTCAGAGATTGGAGAGCGTGTTGGGACAGATGAATCTTGTCCTCCCAACGCCCTCGCCGCTGGTCCCATTGATCCTCCAGACATTCCTGCAGAGGCCTCATATGCAGACGTGCATTGGGGGTGAGAAAGATGCATGAAGCCATCGACCCCAGCAAGGAAGACACCGTCCTCACTGTAGGAGAGCGGGCTGAGAGGAGGTGCAGAGCTTTCCCACGGATCGATAAGTGTCTCTCCTCCGAAGGACACACGCTTGCGTTCAAGGTATTGACTGAGGCCCCCAAGTACTGGAGACACTGCACAGGGATCGGCACTGACTTCGACATGTTGATGTGCAGTCCCAGGCGACGCAGCAAGGCAGCTGTCCTGTTGAAGTGACACTGGGCTTCCCGGTACGTGGAGGCTTTGATCAGCCAGTCGTCCAGGTATGGATACACAAACACCTTGCTTTTCCGCAAGTGTGCCGCCACCACTGCCATGCACTTGGAGAACGTCCGTGGGGCAGACTTCAGACCAAACGGGAGTACTGTATACTGGTAATGGTTGTTGCCTACCAGAAACCTCAGGAACTTGCGATGCTTTGGTGCGATCGGCACATGAAAGTAAGCGTCCTGCAGATCTATGGCGCACAGCCAGTCTCCTCGATGCAACGGAGGGTAGATCTGATGCAGGTACAACATACGGAACATTTCTCTGTGGATCCACTTGTTTGCTTGACGCAGATCTAGAATAGGCCTGAACTCGTTCTTGTCCTTTTTTCTGACGAGAAAGAACCTTGAGTAAAGACCTTTTCCTTTTTGCCTCAAAGGAACAGCTTCTATGGCCTTCTTTGCCAACAGAACGTCCGCCTCCCGCTGGAGCTCCCGCACCATGGAGGGAGAGCGCACAGGTGGAATCTGTGGAGGCGGGCTGGTGAAACGAAGACTGTATCCATTGCAAACAATATTCAGCACCCACTTGTCCTGAGTTACTGTCCTCCACTCTGCCAGGTAGTGTTGAATACTTCCCCCCCACCGGAGCGGGTAACGGATGAGGGGGAAGTGACCCTTCAGGGCTTCGACCCGGCCGGGCCTTTGTTCCCCGCCGAGGATTGATGTTGCCCCCTGCCCCTCTGGCGCTTCTGAAAGGACTGCCTCGGGAACTGTTGCTGCTGTTGCTGGGGCTGTAGCTGGTGACCCGACTGACGCCCTTGACCCCTTTGCTTGGAATAGCGCCTGCCCGAGGAGCGGAAGGCCCTCCTCTGCTCCCTGGGCCTCTCCAGCCCCACTGCCTTCAGGGTTTCTGCCTCGGCCTTCATGCGGGCCATCTAATCATCCGCATGAGACCCGAACAGCGTCGTGCCGGAGAACGGCAAATTGGCAATCTTCTGTTGCGCCTCAGGCTTGAGCGGCGTCAGCCGTAGCCAGGAATGCCTCCTCATGTGGACGCCATGGCAGTACCCATGGGCCGCCAGCAACGATATATCCCCCGCCGCACTGATGATCTGGTTAGAGACCATCATACCCTCGTTCAGCACCTCCTGAAAGTCCTCCCTCTTCTCTCTAGGCAGGGAGGCAGCGAACTGTTGCAGGGAGTCCCAAAGAGACCGGTCATAGCGACCCAACAGAGCGGAGGCGCTAGCGGCCTTCATCGTAGTGGCCGACGTGGAGCACATCCCTCCCCCCCCAAGGAGTCCATCTTACGACTCTCCTTATCCGGAGGGGCCGTGGACGAAGGCGTCGTAGAGTGTTGCTTACGAGCCGCCGACACAATGACAGAGTCCGGGGGAGGATCCACCCTGAGGAACGCCGGGTCCGAGTCCGGGGCCCTGTACTTTTTCATCAGTCGTGAGGGCGCCGGTTTCACCACGGCCGGCGTCAAGAACACCTCCATTGCAGGCTCCTCCAACCCCGGAAACAACGGGAGGAGGGGGCGCGACAGATGAGCCTTATGCAAAGTCTCAAAGATCACAGAGGTGGTGGGAATAGGGGTAGTTACTGATATTCCCAACTTCGCCGCCCCCCTCATCAGCACCTCCTGGAAAGTGGCAATGTCATCCACCGGCGAGACTCGGGTAGGAGGCGTCTCCGACAGCGATGGAGAGAACCTGCCAGCCTCAGAATAGTCCGTGCCCCTCGAGCCTCTGGAACGAGACCGGTATCTCCGTCGTCCATGCCCAGACCGAGTGGAAGATCTGCGCCTACTCCGTGACCGCCTGCGAGGACGAGATCTCCGTCTGTGGGGGTCCTTCGGGGGCAGAGTCCGTGGCTGCGGTGGAGATGCAGACCGCGGAGGCGCGGGCAGAGGCAGCGGAGGAGGAGGAGGAGGAAGAGGAGGAGGAGGAGGAGGAGGAGGAGGAGCAGGCGCAGGAGGCAGCGGAGGCCGCTGAGGCCGCAGCGGGGACAGATGTTCCGAAGCCCCATCACTCCTTGCAGGAGAGCCCGCACCATCACTGTCCGGGCTCTCGGCCACCCTTCTCTTCTTGGAGGGCCTGTCCCGTGTTGAAGGCACCGACGGGGAACGCCCCCGTCTCCCCGATCCCCGACTGGAGATCGTAATCACTGAGGACGTGTTCCCCGAAGTCCTCGACGTCGAACTGTACGTCGACCTCGTCCGGCGTCTCTTGGCCGGTCGAACGCCGTCTCGAAGTCGAGCGCCCTCTCGACGTCGAGCCACGCCTCCTTGACATTGAACCATGCTTCCTCGACCTCCGGTGCCTCGACGGCGACCTCTGGTGCCTCGACGGCGACTTCCGGTGCCTCGACGGCGACCTCCGGTGCCTCGACGGCGACCTCCGGTGCCTCGACGGCGACCTCCGGTGCCTCGACGGCGACCTCCGGTGCCTCGACGGCGACCTCCGGTGCCTCGACGGCGACCTCCGGTGCCTCGACGGCGACCTCCGGTGCCTCGACGGCGACCTCCGGTGCCTCGACGGCGACCTCCGGTGCCTCGACGGCGACCTCCGTTGCCTCGACGGCGACCTCCGGTGCCTCGACGGCGACCTCCGGTGCCTCGACGGCGACCTCCGGTGCCTCGACGGCGCCGACCTGTGCCTCGACGGCGACGACCTGTGCCTCGACGGCGACGACCTGTGCCTCGACGGCGACGACCTGTGCCTCGACGGCGATCTTCTCCGGCGCCGGGATCTCGGCGTCGACTCAGTCAGCGTCGAGCCATGGGTCGACGGCGAAGGCGGTGAGTGCAGACCGCCACGGGGCTCAGTACGACGTCGATGGGGTGCCGACGTCAGCGACGGCGACCCGGGTCTCGCCGGCCCCTCTCGACGTCGAACGCCGAGGCTGCCGCGACCCAGAGCCCTGGATCGACGGCGAACATACCGGTGCCTTCTCCCTCGCCGTCGACGCCTTCGACGCCGAACGCGACCTACCAGCCGGTAGGCGCCGTGTCTGCTCCCTGCTCTGCCCGGAGGTCCCTCCAGGGGATGAATCATGGGCAGAGGAGGGGGAATGAGACCCTCCATGCCCCGAAGTCCCACCGGTCCTCTGCTGCTCCTGACCCTGAAGACGAATCTTCTCCCTGTCCCTCAGGGTCCTCTTGGAAAAGCTTTTACAGATGACACGTAGCTGGGACATGTGAGGACGGCAAGCAGAGGATACAAACATCATGTGGGTCAGTCTTGGCCTTTTTCCTCCCACACTCAGGGCATTTATCGAACAAAGCCATGCTAAGAGTGGGCCAAAACTGCTCCAGGTTGCAGGCAGTAGTAAACCAAGGCTCTAGACGTCGACTGAAAACACTATTTATCCAAAAAAATCCAACTTTTATCAAATAAACCACCCAAAAGGGTAGAGCTCAAGCTCCAGGGTCCTGCTAGCAGGAGCCGGAAAAAAGAACTGAAAGTAACTTGCTTGGGCTGTGCATCCTGGGATACCGGGGGTCTCTGGAGAGTTTCTTAAAGGCACGGTATCCCTTTAGCAGACACATAATGACAGCCTATAGGGCTTGTCTGTCCACCCCTTCCTCTCTATTGCTTAAAGGGATTTTGGTGAAGGGAGTGTGATACAATAAAGGAACATGTCAGATGTGAATAAAAATGACATTTAAACTTTATTTTGGCTTTTATGTTCACTTCAGAGGAAGTGCTGGCCAGTGCAGCCGTGTTGTTATTAGGCTGTATTATTTTTGTCTGTCTCTTAAGTGTCTTTGCAGGTTTGCAAATGCAGGACAGCTTAAGAGATATTTTGATTGCTCCGGGGTCCCCGCACATGGGCAGGACTATTCATAGATTATGACTATACACAGAGATCCCCTACTACAGAACTATAACTGAAGTTGAAGATGCAATAAACCAAAGTGCAGGGAATAAAGCCCCAGGCCCTGATGGGTTATTAATCGACCTTATTAAATCTGAACCTGATTTTTGGTCCCCTTTACTTTGTAATGTTTTTAATAATCTGTCCAACACTACAATTCCAAAAACCTGGTCAACCAGTATCATCGTGCCCATCTTAAAGAAGGACGATAGATCAAATCCCAGTTGCTACCGTCCTATATCTTTAATAGATAACACACTAAAGATTTTGGGCAGAGTGATTTTTAACAAAATTAGGAATTGGGCAGAGGATAATCAAATTTTAAATTCTTGCCAGCTGGGATTCAGAAGTAATGTGGGAACTGTAGAACAGTGTCTAAACCTAAACCTTATATTAGGCAAATATACCATTGCCAAAAAAGTCCCCTTGTATTTGGGTTTTATGGATTTAGCTTCAGCTTTTGATTTTGTTAACCGTTCACGATTATGGGAGATTTTATTAAAATACGGGCTGGATAAGTCGCTTGTTTACTTCTTGGCACATTTGCACAGAGACCTAAAAGCTCGGGTAAGGATAAACAACGAGGGAGAGGTTTCCGGGGATATTTTAATTGGTAGGGGGGTCAGACAAGGTTGTGTCTTGGACCCCACTTTGTATTCTTTATATAAATGAATTAAATAAATCCCTGTCTAAGTCAACATGCGATGTACCGAAAATCAATGGTAAACTACTTCCTGTACTCTTATACGCGGACGATGCGGTCCTAATGGGCCGTACACCTAAAGCACTCCACGTCTTAACTATGGATTTTGTTTCTTTTATGGCAGATTTGGACTTGTGTACCAATTTAAAAAAATCATACATTATGTCTTGTGGGCCCAAAAAACATCGTATTAATCATATAGTGTCAGTGATAATGTCTTAAAAAGCACTGGCACTTTTACATATCTGGGGTTCGTTTTTTCAGACTCCGGATCATGGTCAGCACATGTGGCCCACGGTAGAAACAAACTTGGGAAGGCAGTTAACTCAATTATTAGTTTACAACAGCCAAAGCGGGCTGAGGTAGTGATATCTTTACTACAGATCTATAAATCACAATGTCGACCAACTGCAACCTATGGTGCCGAGGTGTGGGGGTACACAAATTGCAGTGGTATTCAAATTGAAGAAAATAGATTTTGTAGAAAGGTATTAGGGGATCAAATCTCCTCACCCACCTACATATGTCACAAAGAATTAAGTTTGTATTATATCGAGGATTTTATCAAATCTCGGGCTGCATTGTTCTGACTAAAGATTTGGCGAAACCCAGCAGCAATTTTAACTCGGGAAATAATCAACGACTGCCTTAAATGCGATAGGGGTAGTTCCATAACTTGGCTTAGTGCCGTTAAGAAAAGTCTAGCCAGTGTGAAATTGGAACATATTTTCTCCCATCCCCAGAACATAGACGGTATAAATATAAAAACGGTGAGAGAGGCATTGTATGATTCATTCCAAAGGGCCAGAGGACGTACAGAGCTCTTCAAACCTTCAATAGTTAGATTTACTTCCATTTTGACATTCCCAGGCAATAAAAATGACACGCCACAGGATTATCTCAAGAAAAATATCGGAAGATGGAATAGGAGCTTGCTCTTTCGTCTTAGGGATGGGAGCATAAAATACTCACTTTGCTTCCCACTCGGTTTTAATAAAGACCTAGAGAACCTGTTCTGCCCATGTGGAACCGGTCATAAACAAACAATTTTACACTTCCTGTTTTTCTGTAATTTCTAGATCAGATATACTAAACAGTATTTGATCTCATATTTTAAATCACATGCCATTATTGATTATAAATTGGCATTTGATGAAATACTGCGGCTAGGAAGTGATGACATGATTTTTAGAGTAAGCTCATCTTTGCAATCTGCGGTACGATCGAGAAATACTATGAATATTTCTTAGTTCAATATCCACGCACGACTATTTGCACATCGACATAGCTGGGTTTGCTGTCTGTATAATGTATATTTTGAACCTGCTAGCACTTTATCGCTATTTTGCACAACTGTCTTGTGATTTACACACATTGTACTTACTTGCACTTTATTGCTATTTTTGCACATTTGTCCATGTTATTAATAATGTTGATTCGATTTTTAACATGTGTTTTGTTATTGTGTATTGTATCCTATTGGTGGTGATGACTTGTACTTTTATGGATATTCCATATCCGAATAAAGACCATTTGACTTTGACTTGAGTAGTGCAGCAGAAAATTACCAAACTAAAATCTCCCACGGCTCGCTGCAACAGAAACTAGAAGGCAGAGCACTGTCGGCTACATGCATTTTTTCAAGTGGCAAAGAGGTCCACCTGACGGGTTCCCCACGAGATGAAGAAGTCTTGTGACTTCTCTACGTGAAGACAGCACTCCAGCAACGATATTCAGAGAGCCTGCCAAATGGTTGGTGACCAGCTAGATGCAATGCGCCTGCACCCAGGACCAGAGTCACAAGATTTCTCTGTAGAAAAGATGAGATACCACATCTCCCAGATCACTGTTGTGCTGCCTGTCAATATCTGCACAGCTAAGCCACAAAGGCAAGACAGGAAGGCTTTCAGGGACACACAGATGGACAGCTCGAACAGGTTGAGCTTCTGAACATGGTCTCCTGGAGATCGGAGACCGCTGATGCCAAAGTGTTTTAGATGCACTCTTCAGCCCATGGCGGAAGTATCCGTCACCACTAAGGTCACTGCTGGTGATGGGCTGGATATCCTCGGACATTTTTTCCTCAAATAACTACCAGATCAAGCACATTACTGTGTCCACGGTGATCTGATGGTGCCGTACACCATCACTCTGTTGAAACCACTGCAGATGTCGGCTCCACTAGAGAGCCCTTATCAACCAGCATGCAGGCGTAACTAATAGAATGCAGGCAACCAGTATACCTAGCAGGTTTAGAACCATAAGAACTGGAACGTGAGCTCACTCCCGAAACATGGAACTCTTACCCAGAATGAACTGGATACCCTGGGGAGGAGGGAAAACTTCTAGATGTGTTATGTCCAGTACTGCCCCATGAACAGGAGGCATTGAGAAGGTGCAAGGTGGGCCTTGACAAAGTTGATGGAAAAGCCCAAGTTGAACAGGGATGCTCCGGCCTTCAGGGAGCCCAAAACCAGCTATGGCAAGTCTTCAAGCAGCAAATTGTTGTTTGCAGATGTGTCAAAACCACCACCATTACTAAAGTGAACACTCGAGGTAACCATGTCGGCCTGAACGGCAGGACTGCAATCTGGTACTGGGTGGAAGCTACACCAAATCACAGATACATCCTGAGCAACTGCAAGATTAGTATGTGAGAAAATGTGTCCTACGAGTTCAGGGACACCATCCAGTCTTCCACTTCCAGAGGCAAAAGTACATTTTTGACTTCTCCTTTTGAAGGATAAAGTTCAAGAGCCCAAGGTCTAGGATTGGACACAGACGGTCGTCATTCTTGAGTACCAGAAATCGCACTCCTAACTTCCTGCTCTACGACATACTCCGCCACTCTTTTTTGCAAAAGGGCTTCCATCTCATGCAGCAGAATCGGAAGGTGATCTTTCGACTGAAGTGGCTGATGGGGGCCTGTTGGAAGGGTATAGAATGCCCCCCATTTTTTAAACCCTCTAGCTGTTACGGTCTTATAGGACTGCAGACAGGCAGATACTTTCAATTGGCTGCATGTGTTTCTTTCAGGGGAACAAAAGATTTCCATGTGGTACGAGAGGATGAGGAGGGTTGCAGGGCCGGAGTGCCTTTTCTTTTACATCTGACCCTGTATTGCAACGGGAATTGGTTTCATTGAATGTTGGGCTCATTTGAGAAGCCCCAAAAGTTCCTGAGCTGCCTCTAGTGCTGGGCTGAAGATGCCAAGTACTGAGCAGCCCACTTCCAATCTCTTCAGGGAATAGTCCCCCTAGTCACCGAACATGCAAGCACCATCAAGAAGCATGTCCTTTATGCTCACCTGCACATTTTTTAAAGAAGCCAGCAGACCTCAGCCAAGGATGCCTCTAGGACTACAGACAAGTAACATGGCCAGTGGGTCTATGGTGTCCAGGCCTGCCACGATTCATCTAGCGGCATCCTGGCCGTTCCTCGCCATCTGTGCTAAGTGATCCTTTAGGTGATCTGACAAGCTAGACACCATCAGGTCTGCCTCTTCCCACAATGTGTGCGTGCATCTAGCCAGCAGACATGTGGCAATCATGGAGCACAGGGCCAAACCACCTACAGAAAATACATTTTTGCAGCGTGAATCTTTCTGGATTCACTATGCTGTGCATTATTCCGCGATCTGGTGGTTGGGTCCGGAGTCGTAGTCTTTCTTTGGTTTTTTGGGGGGTTTTTTGTAGCCCAGGTGGGCGTTGACGTCCCACCATTTGGTGTACCTCTCGTGACGTCGGCGTGCTTCCTGCGGAAGTCCCACCTTTGGGGCGCAATCTTCAGATTCTTTTTTCCGCTGTTGGGTCTGGATCGTCAACGAGAAGCTCCAGAGTTTGAACGAAGAAAGAAGAAGAGCACGAGTTTCCTCGAAGGGAAGTTAAGCTAAGACTACAGAGAGGAAGAACATAGAGCCGGGACAACGAAGAAGGAAGAGAACATCAAAATCTTCGACATCCAACGGAGAATGCGCACTCAGGGACTCTGAGCGCAGGAATGGACAAAACACCATTTAAATTCTGCCGTAACTGCCACCACAAATAAGCGCAGAAGGACCAACATCCGGTCTGCAACCTTTGCCTGCCTATCGACATCGAAAGCAAGGAATGCAACGCCTGCTCCGCCTTCACGCCGAAGACCCTCCGGGTGAGAGAGAGAGGCAGCCAACTTCAACATGGAAGGCAAGGGTAAGGCCCCGTCTCTGTACGACCTGGGCCTCTCCACCGACGAAGACAACATCGCCGAGGGACCTGATGACTTCACGGTCGTAGAGACCGATAAGAAAACGTCTGACAAGGTAGGAGAGACGTCGAGCACAAAAACCTCGAAAGGGCCCCGAAAACCAAAGTCAAAGTCCTCGAAAGGAACACCGGCGCCGAAAATTTCGACGACCGCGAGTGGATCAAAGGACGAAAGGCCCAGCGGATCCTTCGTGAAGGACTCCCAGGTGCCGAAGGCCGCCGAAAAACAAGGTTCGTCGAAACAGGCCCACGAGGTGGCGCGTTCCACTTCGAAAGTCAAGGCGGCGGCGACGCAAGCTCCGTCAAAAAGACCAGCGCTCGATGCCGATCATGCCTCCGAAATGGAGAAGAAAAAGAGAAGGCTCGAGGCGGAGATGGAGAGCATCCTTCAGAGGAAGAAGGAGTTCGATGAAAAGATGAAGAGATTCACAACCCCAGCGAAACCGGCAACGGTTCTCGTCTAAGTCGAGGAGCAGGAAGAGTTCGATGCCGAAGAGCAGTCGAAAGCTCCCGAAGAAGGGGAAGAAGATCTCTATTATGAGGGAGAAGAAGAGGAGGAGGAGGAGAAGGAGGAGGAGTCGAAGTCGATCTACGGCTTGGCACCGTCGACGACGCAAGAGCTGGAATGGCAGGACCTCGACGCCGAATACCTAGAAGAGCCCGTAGAGACATATCCTTCGAGGCCTTCACCGCCAGATGATATTGGAGCGTACAACATGGTCGTCAAAAGCGCAGCTGCAGCTTTTGGCGTGAAACTAGAGGAAGAGAAACCGAAGGCAGATTTTCTACTCAAAACACTGCTACCCATCCAAACTAGGAACCAGTTCCTCCCCATGCTCCAAAGTGTGACGAACCAAGGGAAAGAGGCGTTCAAGGACCCAGCAACATGCCGATCCATCACACCCAGAACTAAAAAGAAATACAAACACTCCTCACAGGACCCGCCATATATCAAGGGATCTGTCACTGCTGACTCCATTATTGCATCCACGGCCAGAAAAAGGACCAATGTCCCGGCGACCTCGGGCCACCTCCTGACAAGGAGAGCAGAAGGAGGGACCTCACTGGAAGGAAAATAGAGAGGAACGCCGCAATGCACTGGCGCATGGCGAACTCAAATGCGCTACTGAACAGGCACCAGTACCAACATTGAGATGAGATGGGGGACCTAATCAAACATCTTCCCGAACAATACCAACAGAGGGCTTCCCATCTAGTAGAAGAGGGGAAGAATATAGCTAACTCATGCCTTAAGACGGCATTAGACAGGGCAGAGACTTCAAGCAGACTGATGGCGATAGGAATCACTGAAAGGAGGCAGGCCTGGCTCAGAATTTCAGAATTCAAACAAGAGGTCCAGAATAATATACTGAATACCCCTTTCAACGGAGAGACACTGTTCGGGGCACCGGTGGATGAGAAGCTCACCCAACTCAAGAAAGAGAATGAGACGGCAAGGTCCATGGGGGCCCTGCAATTCAGGGGGATGCGAAGAGGTACCCAGACTCGGAGACCTTTCGGAAGGGGAGGTAACCAGCCGGGAACGTCTCACCAAAGTTTCCAGCAAGGCCAGCAAGGCGAGAGCCACAGCCAACAGGGGCAGCAGAAACAAAACTGGCAGTACCAGCCTAGAGGCCAGTCCTTTCGCAGTAGGGGGAACGGACGAGGACAAAGAAGAAGAGGGGGAGACCAACCCACCTCAAAGTGACTCACCCACAATATACCTCCGATGGTGGAGCACAAAGGGAACAAAATGGAGGGGGTACACAAACCAAACGCCCACGAGCATGCAACACCAGTAGGCGGAAGACTGAGGCTTTTCCTCCGGGAATGGCAAAGAATTACCACAGACAAATGGATACTCAACATCATTCAGTACGGATACTGCATAGAGTTGGAAAGGAGCCCTCCAAACAGAAAACCAAAAAGAAGGGAACACTCGAGACAGGAGCTAGCACAACTCGCAGAGGAGGCACTACAGCTGCTCCAAAAGGAGGCCGTAGAACCAGTACCTTTCAAGGAGAGGAACAAAGGAGTGTACTCAAACTACTTCCTGGTACCAAAGGTGGACGAAACACTAAGACCCATCCTGGATCTACGGTTCCTAAACAAGTACGTAAGGACGCAAAAATTCAAAATGACGTCCCTACAAGAACTACTCCCGCAGATGGGAGACGGGGACTTCATGTCCACAGTGGATCTCAAGGACGCCTACCTGGACATGGCAGCACAAAAAACTGTTAAGGTTCACAATCAACAAGGATCACTACCAATTCACAACCCTGGCATTCGGGCTGAAGTCCGTACCAAGGGTTTTCACAAAATGCCTTGCAGCAGTAGCAGCGTACCTGCGGAGGCAAGGGATTCATGTGTACCCTTACCTCGACGACTGGCTAATAAAAGCAAGTTTGCGCGAGGAACATGCACAGCGGGTCACAAGGACACTAATGAACCTGGGGGTTCTCAATACACTGGGGGAAATCATCAATGAACCCAGAGCAGGTGAAGATATTCCTGGGGGCACAGATCAACACCAGAGACAGATCGGTGATGCCCAGCGAGAAGAGAACAATAGCCCTACTGAAGGAGACGCGCCTCTACCAGAAGGGGCAAGCTCTGACAGTGAGAACAGCGAGCAAGATCATGGGGATGATGGTGTCATGCATCCACCTAGTCCCCAATGTACGGCTTCACATGAGACCGTTCCAGGAATGGCTGCAACAACAATGGTCACATGCAAACGGAAGTTGGGAGGATCTAGTGATTGTTACGCACGCAGTGCAAGAGGAGATAGCATGGTGGAACAGGGAGAACATAACTATAGGAAAGCCCTTGACATCCCAGATAGGATGGGGAGCGCACATGAACAAGCTCAGAGTGAGGGTTCTGTGGACTCCAGCAGATGCGGTCAGACACATCAACGACCTGGAATTGAAGACCGTACTGCTAGCCCTGAAGGCCTTCCAGAGGCAGCTATACAACCAAAAAGTGATGATACAGACTGACAATACTACCACAATGTTCTACATCAACAAGCAGGGAGGAACACAATCGTTCCCCCTTTCCACTCTGGCACAAGAGATTTGGAGACGAGCCATCCCACTCAAAATAGACCTGCTGGCGATACACCTACCAGGGAAGGACAATGTGGAAGCCGATTGGCTCAGCAGGCAGACCTAGGCATCCCACGAGTGGGAGCTCAATGGACAGGAAACGCAAAGGCTATTCAAAAGGTGGGGTACAACGACAATAGACCTGTTTGCAACACACCTGAATGCAAAATGCCGAAACTTTCCATCCAGACAACCAGAAAAACAATCCCAGGGGAATGCCCTATGGATAAGTTGGTCAAGTGGAAAAGGTTCACAATGTGGTGCAGAAAAAATAAAGTGCAAAATAAATTGACAAAGGAGTCAACGGTGCTTAGATACCTCACACACCTAAAGGCGAAACTATGCTCATCCTCGCTGAGGGTCCACCTAGCGGCGATCGTAGCTTACACACGAGGTGAGACAGGAGGAAGCTTCTTTACGTCACGGGTAGTAAAGAGATTCCTGGAAGGGGCAAACAGAATAGCGCCACCAAAGAGGATGCCGCCTCCGGCATGGAACCTCAACGTAGTCCTGACGGAACTTATGAAGGCGCCCTTTTAGCCCATTCACAAGGCCTCCCTTCAAATGCTAACAATGAAGACCGCCTTTCTGGTGGCAATAACCTCACTGCGCAGAGTAAGCGAGCTGCAAGCGCTAACGCTGCAAGAGCCCTACATCCAGATACACAAGGACAGAGTCGTAATGAGAACGGACCCACACTTCATGCCAAAGGTGGTGTCAGCATTCCATATAAATCATGCCAAAGGTGGTGTCAGCATTCCATATAAATCAAACAATTCAAATACCAAGTTTCTTTCAGAACCCAGCAACAACCGCAGAGAGGGCACTGCACACTCTAGACGCTAGAAGGGCGGTGATGCACTACATCGAGAGGACCAAAGAACACAGGAAAACCAAGCAGTTTTTTGTGTCCTTCGCAACGAGCTTCCTGGGTAGACCAGTGACAAAAAGCACCATCGCACAATGGATTGCACTAACAATACAATTCTGCCAAAAACAGGCGGGGCAAGAACTATCCGAGGGGCCACGGGCCCACTCCACAAGGAAGAAGGGAGCAACAATTGCCTTTCTGGCAAATACACCCATTCAAGACATATGCCTGGCGGCAACATGGGCTACGGTGCACACGTTCACCAAGCACTACTGCGTGGATATACAGATGAACAAGGAAGCACAAGTAGGACAGAAGGTGCTCCAACATATATTCAACGACCAACGCTCATCTTCCACCCAGCCGCCACAGAGATAACAAACCGCTACAAAATCTATGCGCAGCATAGTGAATCCAGAAAGATTCACGCTGCAAAGCGAATAGTTTTACCTGTCGGTGTAGTTTTGCAGCTTGAAGATCTTTCTGGATTCACTAGCGAACCCACCCACCTCCGTCAGGAAGATGAGGCAGGAGAAAAAGGGTGGAAGGACAAAGACTGAAATAACAAGATAATACTGAAAGGATATATACAAGGAAATTACTTAACGCCTAGGGTTAAAAAAAAAAAAAAAAATTAAAAAAGGAGAGGAAGGGAAAAAAGAACCCGAAGATGGCGCCCCAAAGGTGGGACTTCTGCAGGAAGCACGCCAACGTCACGAGAGGTACACCAAATGGTGGGACGTCGACACCCAGCTGGGCTACAAAAAAAAAAAAAAAAAAAAAAGAAATTACGAATCAGGACCCAACCACCAGATCACGGAATAATGCACAGCATAGTGAATCCAGAAAGATCTTCAAGCTGCAAAACTACACCGACAGGTAAGAAACTATTTGTTTTCTCCTACTGCCTCCATGTATGGGGGAAGCAGTGGAAAAAGCTCCAGAATTCTGCTTGGTGCAGGATGCCTGCAACACCAGGCTTACTGGCGGAGTGAAAACACAGGAGGAGCTGGTGCCAGAGACTGCTCCAGTTTTCACGTCGCAGGCAATGGTGTTGGAATCTCGGCCAGTGGAGAAACCACTGCCCAGGGGCTCGGCGTCTGAACAGCTCCAGCCATCATTTTTAGAGTGCCCTGAGGGAGGCTTTTTGGGGCAAATGTGTCAAAGGCAGGAGAGCTAGCAGTATTCCAAACGGAGCACCAAAATGTCCCATGGGGCTTGCAGGCACACAGGGGAGGGGCAATCACTGAATTCCTTAAAAGTCATCATCATGTCACACAGGAACTGTGTCAGGAAAGGGCCCGGTGTTTGAATCTCCAGGTAGTCCAGAACAGGTGGTAGAGGAAACAGTGTAGGTGCCAACAAAGTAACTGGGACAGGCAATGGTGCTGCTGGAGAAGAACCCTCTGGTAAAATAGCAACCTTGGTACGCATGAACCCACATTTTTCACACCACTTTGACTTGTGCTTCGACCACAAACGCCATAAGGCAAACTTGTGGAGGTAAGAAATGGACACGCGTCCATCACAGGTCCAGCAGAACTTGAACCCTTTAAGAACGAAACAGTTGAGCAATTTTTATAAAAACTAATCGAAAAGAAACGAAGAGTAGCTCTGGAACCGAGTCTTAAGATGCAAAAAAAAAAAAGGCCCACTGGAGTCAGGGTACTGGAATAGTGTATATGGGCTTCAGTGACATCCACCGCTGAATCTAGCCAGCACCACCTAACAGTACAGGGGAGCTATTGCAAAAAATGTACCGATCCAGTATGGCACCTCGATATATTCCAAATGTGAGAATCTGTAGGGAGAAGCATCCATCAGAAAAGTCATTTTACAGAAAGAGGATTTGGAAAATAAAGTGGAGGTTACAATTTATACTGGCTGAATAGACTCATGGATGAGGAGAAAATGTGGTATTATTCCTTGCCAGGATGAAATGTTCTTGCATTGGGGTAATAACCGGGATTAATCTCAGGGTGAAAAATTTGGGGTCATATCCCTAATCAATTTTTGCAAAAACTCAGACCATAAGTTTGGGAAATCTGATTCTTTACTGCATTCTTTTTTTTAATGTGTTGCCCTATTGAGTGAGAGGGCTCAAATCCCCGCCCTCCATTTGTATCTGTAAACCTAAATATCACCTTTGTCATAATATTCCTATCCCCCATTTCTTTTACTAAACGCATCACTAAACTTTAGCCTAATCCCCACCCCTTACTCTAACTATAATCCTACTCCTTATACTAAAACTTTGCCCAACTCTAATCCTTACCTTAAACTAATCCTCAGACTAAAGTTTACACTAACGAACTGAGATCCCCGTGCACTCTTATAGATGTCTGCAATGCTTTTTGCAGATCAGTTTTTATTTTACCCAAAATCTATGCAACACATTAATTATTTTCATCTATTTTAATGACGTGAGCTTTGGCAGAAGGTGAATAGAGGGCTACCAGACTTTCAGAATTACCATGTCAGCAAATATACCCACAGATAAAACCTGATGAAACAACTATTTTGAGCACTAAGACTGTGCTGAGTCGGGTGTTCAGTTTTACTTTTGAGTTTTCGAAGACACATTATTTAAGACAACCTTTGAATGTCCCGTTTTCTTTTTTTAAATCTAGGTGTGAAATGTTTGAAAGTGATTACTCAAATTATTCAGGCAGTGGGTACTACAAACATGAAGGCTTTGACTGGAAGATGCAGAAACAGTCCAAGTAAATTGATCTGCAGCTCGGTTATACCCTTACAGTTTCGAAGCAGCAGACTAGCAATATTTTACGCAATGCAGAATGGTGTCTTAAAATCAAGGCAATCGTCAGAAAAGGGAAGAACTAGGATGAAAAGAGAGTTATTTGTTTTTGAAATGTAAGGCTGCCATCAAAGGAGGGTAGATGAAGTGTTTTGGGCTCAAATCTTAAAAGGATTCACTTCCAACTATGGACTGGAAAGGGCTAGGTGATTAATGGGAAAATAAAATACAAGCCAAATACAAAACATTCTATTATTCGCTCCTCTTTGCAAGAAAACTGAACACACTGTAAGGAGCAAAAGCAATAACGGCTTGAAGACTAGTAGGAATTTTTTCTTCTTCTCAGCAATCAGCCATTTTGTAGAATGGAAAAGTGCCTCAATAGGCATCCAAACGTAAGCCAGGAAACCTGTCAAAATGGTATTACCAGCACCAAATTCCACATGTGATTAGTGCATAAGTTTGGATAGTAGGTACTCTATTCTTTAAAGCTGGTATATATGGTAGTTAGCAGATCCTGCCAATTTGATGTGATGTCCCAAAGAGAGTGAGACGTGTCCATCAAGAACCCTAGTCAGTCGCCAAGAGTGTCGGTGAGAAGCTGTTCGCTTTTAGATATGTGATACAGTTTGGATCTGTTTTTTGTGCAATTTGCAAGAACTTTTTAAGAATTCGGTCTTTTGTAGATATTGTTTCAGACAGCTGGCAGTATTCAGTTGTGTAATTTCCTTAGGACCCTTTGAAGTGCGATGCCTTTTATCGATGAACAGGTTAAGAGTAAAGTTGCATATCATTCGCACACTGGTGAAGGATACAGCATGAATTTTCCAGAAGAAAACTTAAAGGCTCTATGTATCGGTTGAAGCGCAATGAGGACTTAAAGAGCATTGGGCAACCCCACAAAATACCGGTTCTGATCACAAGGTATAGTTTCCATTGAGGAAGGATCTGAAACACCCGATTGTGTCCCTGAAACCCATTCTGCATTTCAGCATTTTCCGAACTTTGTTGTGATCAACTGTTGAATACTGCAAACAAGTCTAGCAAATCTAGAAGGCTACCCGCCCCCCACCCCTTCACATCTACTTCAATCTGCACTACTCTACCAACTCTGCTTTCGACTCCTGTCTTGGCTCCCTCAGTGTCACACTCTAGATACCGATAATAGTAAAATTACACCTTCTCATGCTCTCATAGGACTCTCAAACCTAGTGTCTCTACACAATGTGAATTTCTGTGTTTGAGATTGTACAGTCTGCAGACATAAAATCATACTTTCATAACATCAACTGTGATCTTAAATAGTACAAGCATTGGGGGGAAAAAAATTCACAATCAACGGCAGCCTCAAAATTTGACCTCTTGGTATAGAACAGTGGGCATAAGAATAACTTATATCAAGGAAAAATAAGAATGCAAGTCTGAACAGTGGAATAGAAATATTTTAATACAATTATAGACTCTTTAACAAATGGTGGTAGGACACACAGCTTCCCATAGGGCATCTGTGGCAGAGATGGAGGCCTTTCTAGGGAGAGGGTTTATAACCTGCAAGAAAGAGAACAAAGTCTAGATGAATAGACAACCAAAACGTGTCAAATAAACAAAAAGCAGTGTTTGAAGGGGTCTGCACGGATACCTTGAATAATATGCATATGATTTGAAGACACTGATCTCAATTGAACTGGGATCCTGCCTGAGCTCTCAAAACTAAACAAGCTTTGACTAAGCCAATAGAACTCAGCTGTTATAACAGTGCAGAGCTATTGGCTCTACCAATGCAGTTTCCGTCACCTAAAGTAAATTTTAAAAATGTAATTTCAAAATAAACGTCTGAGTGTAAACACATATGCGCAACTACAGGAGGCCATTTGGAATACTTTTTAGGCCTCACCCACAAACAGCTTTTAGTGGTCTTAATGAAATACCTCTTGTAGACCATACCAAAACTTACAGTGGGCTTTACGACAGCCCATTGCCCATCACTGGTTGGCTTTCTTGTCACTTATTTACTTGGCTATTAGTGGGTAGCTTTCCACCCTCTTCCCAAGTTTGTCCCTCTCATGGAGCACAGCCTCTTTACCAAAATTTTGATGGTCTACCGGTCTACCTTGGATCATTTCACAGCTAATATCAGGCAAATCCCCAGTGTGCTGCTTCCCTCTCACATCCTCCCCCACTGCACTCTGTGGTGCTCTCCACTCATTCCAGCTCATTGGTAAAATCACAGCAACAAGTATATTTTTACCACACCGACTAAAGAGCAGTCATTGTTGGCTTGCTTTTATCTCTTGCTTACCGCATGTTACTTGAAAGCCCAGGCAATAGCACTCAAAAGGCAGCATTTACAGAGCAGGATGAGCAGCGTGCTTCACTCAGCATGGGTTTAAGAAGACCTGCCAACATTGGAATAATATTCACCATGTGCTGGTACAGGGATGGAAGGAATGTAGACTTAAAGGGGTAAGCTTGTGGGGATGTTGGGGGCTCTACCTCACTGCACTCTGAGCACCGTCTCAGCAACCACCGCCTATCCTGCCCAAAGGAAAACCAGAGTCACCTGGCGCTGCCTAGCTAGTCCTGGGAAGATGTTGAAACCTTAATTGTTCTCAGCCCCCTACCCTATGCAAGGGTTTCTAGTTCATTTTACTGATAACCATCCAGTAGCTCCTCTTCACCTGGTGACCATGTCAAGAGTGCTAAAACGGTCTGTCACATGTGTGTTAGTTGGAAAATCTGGCTTCAGGCAGAAGAGTAACTGAAAACATGTTCTCTCCCACAGGCCCATAAATCTACCCCCTGGGCTGCTGCAGACACAAACTGGCTGGAGACCTTGTTCCAGTTCCTAGTGCTTTAGCGGATATGTTCTTTAAAGTGCATACAACTAGTCCTCTGTGTTATTGTTTTCATCGGCAATACATGCAATAGGCTAAATTCCAATCGGAGTTGCCCGTGTGAATTTGAAAACTTAACTGACACTAATAAAGATAAAAAAATAATACATTCAATGTTCAATTTCGAGATACCTCAAGGTAAACGTTTGTTTTTCAGCCAGTTTTGATTGTTTTCTTTTTAACAATGCTTTACAAATAAGCATTTGTAAAGTAAATAGCTTAATGCTCACATGATAAAAGGCAACGCCTGTTTTTGCTAATGCTAGTTATTTAGGCTTATGAAAAAAAATGCCACGGCAGTCACTCCTCCGTGCATACCCAGGAGCATGCATGGGAAGCAATCTTGTTAAGTATTTTTATGAAAAAGAAAAGGCATTTCAAAATGGCCACCATATACGTGCACACAGGTATTGATGCACTAGCTGCATTTTGGATTACTTTTACTTAAATTTAGGGTCCCAAAATGGCCAGAAGCAGGGACAGAAATCAATGAATGGGGAAGTGCGCATCCCGGTAGCAGTTTACTGCTACTGGACGCTGGCAAAATAAAATCAAAATAAAGAAAATAAATAGGTTCGGGAGGGGTGAGGCATCATTTGGCAATTCTGGGGAGTGGAGTAAACAGCAGCAAAATAACTAAAGAGGAGAGCTAGGAATGCGATTTCACAGTGAAGTCCTCAAATCTAAATGATGGTAAAGACACTGTGCTTCCACGTAAGGGACAAGAACAAGCATTTACAATGCAACGGTCTCGGCAATATTATAGGTAGAGCTATTGGTATTGCTCATTATTTTTTTTATCATTTTTGTATCCCTAAATAAATGGCAGTGTCATTTCTATTGGCATTAGCTTTTTTTTTTGCATATGTGATACCTATTGCATTAGCAGAGAGAGAGTGAGGTAGTGAGATAGAGAGAGTGAGGTAGTGAGATAGAGAGAGTGAGGTAGTGAGATAGAGAGAGTGAGGTAGTGAGATAGAGAGAGTGAGGTAGTGAGATAGAGAGAGTGAGGTAGTGAGATAGAGAGAGTGAGGTAGTGAGAGAGAGAGAGTGAGGTAGTGAGATAGAGAGAGTGAGGTAGTGAGATAGAGAGCCGCCAGTGCTGTACCTGTTATTAGGGAGGGTGTGTGTGTGTGTGTGTGTGTGTGTGTGTGTGTGTGTGTGTGTGTGTGTGTGTGTGTGTGTGTGTGCGTGTGTCCCGCCTGCGCCCTCCCCCGCACCCCCCTCCGCACCCCCCTCCCCTGGTCTGGTAGAGCTGCTGTACTATTCTCTATGTGAGGGAAGCTTGCACTGCTGCGGACTATAGTGTCTGTTCTGTCTGAGAGGGAAGCTTGCGGTGCTGTGCCTGCGCTGTATATATAACGTGGCGCTGGAAGCTTGCACTGCCTACTCTCCAACTCTTTGTACTCGCATCGAAGCACTGTTCTTGTTCTTTCTGCTTCTGCCAGGTCTAAAGTACAGAGTTCTTTGCCATCAGTTCACAGCATATGCTGTACTCTGAATAAAGACCTCATATTCTCCCGCCCAGCAAAAAAGTCTGTTTCCTCTTCTCCAGCATCTAGCACCAGTACCTTGTCTTTCCCGTCCGCCACCTCAGTCGGGCCCCCACCACTTCAAGCTCCTCCTCCATGCTCCCCAAGATGTGAGGTGTCAGAGCTCCTGGCCTCATTACTGGCGACTTCAAAGCTCTCCCCAAGAAAATAGAAAACAAGCAAGAGATACCAACCCTGTTAATTAGACGAGATAGAAAATGCCGACATTTTGCTAAATATTGTTTTCTGCGTGTTTGAAGTACATATGTCCAGACTTGATGTCTGGATAGACAGACTTGGGGGAGGGGGACATGCCCCCATCTCAGGCGCCTTACATCCTTCACCCTTTAACAGAGAGAGGGCTTTTGCATATGTACCCTGATTCCAAAGGAGTGTGTGTGTGTGTGTGTGGGGGGGGGGGGGGGGGGGGGGTGCTCTGGCTCATGACCGGGGTCTCTGTTCATCTCATTCCCAACACACGTTTAACAGACAGCCCTCCGTCGTTTGCTGGGGGATACGCCCCCTGTGCAGAGCATTCTATGGGGGGTATGGGGCTATGCTCCAAGTGAACAAAGATACATAACAAGTTATCAAGCACCATTTTAAATAAAACCTTGTTTACATGTATGTAGCAATAAGGATGAAAATGCCCCCGTTTCTGTTATTTTAACGTTTGTAAATAAAAAAAGAATTCTCTCAACCATTTCAAATGGAATTTTGCGCCGCACGTCTGGATTACCTCTTCAGCTGGGGCATGGGTAGGTGTTACTTTTTGCAGGTCGTTTCCCTGCAAGAACTGTTTGTTTCCCAGCTGCTGTGAGTATGCAGATCGGCTGCTTTCCCTCAAGTAGGGAGAGTGAAAAAAGCTGCTTTTCTTCTCCGAGCCAGGCCGGGCAATGTCAGTGAGAGCCGTTGAGCATGAGATGGCATGACCCAGCCCACCCGTTCACTCTCTCAACTTTTCTGCTCCAGAGACTTAAGCAGGGCAGGCTGGGTAGGAGCTGGACAGGACGGGTCCCAGAGGCATCACAGCGATGCTGCTCCTTTGTCTTTAGTCGGGTCTGTTCTGGGGAGCAGAAAGGGGGGCCATGCCAGTGGCAAGGGTTGGAATGCAGGGAGCTGATCACGTGTGACGGAAGCAGTTCAGTCCCACGTAAGACAAGCGCAGGCACGATGATTAACAAGTAAAGTTGTAAAGAAAGAGAGAACGGAGTCAAGGTGAGAAAGACGGCAAGAGTAGGAGATGAATTAGGTCAGCTATTGGAAAGAAGAAAATAATGAAGAGGGGAGTTTGAGAGAAATTCGTTTAAGAGAGTGAGGGCGAGAAAGAAACAACCGGACGTGGGTAGATACCGAAGAAACGAAGAGGGGAGAGACAGAGTCCTGCGCACTCCTCCCCTGCCGCTAGGAGGGAGGGAGGAAGGAACACCCACAGCCCGTTGCCAGCAGCCGCACGGCTAAACCGGGAGAGCCCGGGGCGAAATAGGGAGGACTATTCAATGCTGCACCTTGTACGAGATGCATGCAGTGGGGAGGGGGTCTTTGGTGCCCAAAAGAAACTACACTCACCGCAAACAAAAGGCACGGCGTGAAAACCCGGTGTGCAGGGCAGCGAGGAGGACGCAGCGCTGGGGCGACACACGAGTAGTAGATGGAAATGTGAAACGTGGTTACTAATTAAGATACAAGGCCTAACTAGGCGGGCAGCGCGAGAGAGCAACAGCAAGAAGATCCTCACGGCCAGACGATCCGTGAAAAAATGGCGGATGGGAGCGTCCAAACTTTTTCGGATTTGGGGGCGTGTTCCTGCTGTTCGAAAAAGGGCGTGGCTAAAAAGTGGAAAGAACAGCAAGGAACACGCCCCCGAATCTGAAAAAGACGGAGCCTATTTGGAGGGACGGCTCTCTCCTCCAATGGCGGGCCTCCGTTTAGGAAGCCAGCCAATGGAGGAGAAGCAAAAAGAGAGGCGGGCTAAATAGCCACTCTAGAAAACATAAAATCTCCGACTTCCGGTTCTGCCTTTGGCAGACCGGTAGTCCTCGACCTAAAAAGGAGTAAAGATTGAATCGGGTGCATCGAACTGAGATAGACAACAAAGACATACAATTAAAAGCAAGGCCTAAGCCAAAGCCTATTGCATACAGTAGACAGCAGATCTTTGACAACAGACAGCTAAAGGCATCTGTAGACCAGCCCTAATACATAAAAAAACATATGGGACAGCAAAAATAGTGCGTCTCCTGGTGCTATTGGCAGAGTTGTGTGCTTAAACAGATTATCACATTCTACATTAAAGCAAAAGTGTCATGAGTTAAGTCGACACTAATGAAAAGTCTTGAGATACAGCACACAGAAGTCCTAAATATACGTAAGCACTGTAAAAAACAAAAATATGCACCTATGTTTTTACCGAGAAATGGCGAATAATATCTACATGTGAAAATTGTTGTCAGGAGTGAATGTATCATTTTCTCATTAATCGTTTGATAAATAAAAAAGGAGCAATTATGTTTTTTTTAAGGGAAAGTCAAGATAGAAGTTAGTTGTAGATAGGCAGATGAACAATTGCAACAAGTTCAGTTTGATAAGATTAGGCTACCAAGCAATCCGGGGGAAATACAGAGGGAAATTTGAGACGATCACTGATCTGAAAAGGCTTCTATGACACTGAAGCAACAACACTTTCCGGAGAAATAGACAACTGGTTGCTCAACAGATATTGGTTAAAAATAAATGTCAGTAAATGTTACATTCTTCTAGAGACACTCGTACTGGTAAGTACGGTGGGTTCATTTTTTACCATCAATCAAGTTCTAGGTGTCTAAAAAACATTCCACAAAAGGTGACAATAAGTCTGCTGGAGGACCAACTAGGTTTGGACATGCAACTCCCCAAGCCAGTGTGAGGATGCAATCACACAAGGCACATCAACCTCCATGTCACTCACGGCTAAGGGTATAAACAGCTTGTGAGCCACAACAACATCATGTTTCCTTCCCTAGCGTCTGCAGCTTCCAAACTGGTGGTACAATATTCCCGACCCTGAAAAGCAAGATTTACAACTGCATTCCCAGGAAAAACATTCCAATTGCGAGTCCTGCTCTGCTCCAATCTGATAGTTTTACCTTGCAGGACTAAATCTGAATGGCAGACCTAGCAAAGTGGGAGACTGTATTGGATAATGGTGCATTTCCGAGCAGCAGTCCAATCACCCAGACTCTGGTGACTAGAGGCAAGGCATGGAAGGCAAATGGTCCCTGGCTGATCCAGAACAGAGGATTCTAACTAACAGAGGTTGTGGACCTTGAAGCAGGCTGTGAGAAGTTGGCCTGGTATATGATGTTCACTAATTAAAGTGACCATCTTGTACCATGCCAAGCAACCTGTTCGGACCAGCTGCCCTAGTGGTAGCGTAGGCTAAGCAGTCTGAGGCTAAACTCCTTTAGGCATGTTAAGCAAGCTGTTTTAACATATGCAACCCCCCTTTATACCAATGAAAGGACACCACACAGATATATATTCAAAATATATATGTATTTATTACTCAAAGTATCCCCTAGACTCTTTATGAGCACAGGAGCACAAATCGTTGAACAAGAAAGTATTACAATATACGAAAGTTGCACTTTATATGGATAGGCCCTGGTGGCCGCTCAAACCATATACTAAAATAGTGGTACAAGTACCACGAACAGGAAAGGGAGAGGGCCTAGGGCCTCTAGAATTGCTGGGCCTACAAGGAGCTAACTTTAGTTAGTGACCAGGAGGTCCACGGATCGCGTGTGCAGTGAGGAGAGTTACACGCGGGCGCCCATAGGTTTTCAATGGATGCGTAATTGTTCAAAAGTTACTGCTAGAAGGGTCTTCTGGTTGGACTACGAATTCAAGACTTCAAACTTAGACATTAGAGGTGTTACTCTACACTTGTGCACCGAAGTGCCAGCTTTACCTCACCCACAGGAAGCGGGTGCATAGGGCTCGAAGTGCGTCGGGTTTCGTCTATCTGTTCAATGGAGCCTGACGACAAAGATGCTGCAGGCGGTCGGTCCAGAAGAGATGCGGTGGAACCAAGGGTGGATCGGAAGTGTAGAAGACCTGTAAGCAGAGGGGACAGTGTTCACAGTCACTAGCCAGTGACCGGCGTGGCACCAGGTAGGTACCAGGCGATGTCGGGTGCAAACAGGTGGAGAGACGTAGCTCGTCTCTGCAGCCACGTGGTCCCTGAAGGTCGATGACGTCCAGGAGTCGGTTCACGAGCTGTCCCACGCAGGCTCTCGCTGTTGGCGACTCAGAAGAAGCAAACAAGCCTTGGCAAAAGCAGGAGTCGCAGGAAGTGAAGAAAGCTTTTAGCTCTGACCAGCAAGGTCAGAGGGGCTGCTCCTTTGGAAGGAAGCAGGGGCCAGTCTGGAGCAACCAGACCAGCATCGTAGTTTTTCAAGATGGTCGCCAAGATGGCCACTAGTCAACGGACCAGTAACCGGTTAGGCGCGTCGAGTCGCGAAGTGCAGAGGGGCCCCACCCAGACCGTGGAGATGCTGGAGGGCTCACCTTTGATGCAGATGCTGCTCGCATGTTGGGATTCTCAGGACCCAAAGCACAACTCGGAGGGAGCCTCGGTTGTCGCGCTTTCAGCTAGTCGAGTGTCTTCCAAGGTGGCTGGCTCCACGGGTCTCGGTGCCTCCACGGGCTCCTTCTTTGCAGGAACTGTGGATCAGGAGGTGAGAGGTCTGGAGGTCCAGTCCTTGTCGGTCTCTGGGCTCGGGGTCCGGCGGCGGCAAAGCAGACGTCGATTCGCTGGGTGGTGCTTGCGTTAGCAAGATGGTCACTCACTGACCATAGCGGAGATTTTCTTCAGTCTTCTGTGCAGCAGAACGTCGAAGTTCCCGTCTTCTTCTTAGTTGCAAGTTGATTCCAGGATGTCTAAAGTCTTTGGACACAGCTCCTACCTTTAAGCGGATTCTAGGAGCCGGACTACCTGCTAGGTCCCTCCCTAAGGGTGGGACCAGGAAGGGGGGTGGTTACACCCCCAATCCTTTGTCCAGCTCGCCCCAGGTCTGGGGCTGGTGTGCCCCAGGACCGGATTGAACTGGCATATGCACCGAGGCTCCTTGTGAGCCTCAGGCATGTCTGTTTCCTTTCAAGCGCTACCTGACCAATACACAAAATCCTGTCTGGGGTGGTGCTTGCACCTCCCCTGGCAGGAAACCCTTTGTCCACGTCTCCAAAGCTGGAAGGACTCCCAGCAGCAGGAGGGCAGACTTGCGTCTGTGGTGGCAGCGTCCATTTTGTGGAGCGGAGGCTGTCTGATTTTACCCGGGTTTCAGGTTCTGTACATGTCGTGTCCCTCTAGGAGGGTGGAATGCTAACCCCGTCGCCAGAATTGGCGAGGGGTTAGTATTCCAATTCGTATGACACCTTACTCGACATGTTTAGATAAAGCCAAACCAAAGATAGCATTTAACCGCGAGGTTCATAATGCACTTAGGAGTATATGGTATGGCGATATCTGGAAACGGTAGAAGGAAGTTGTTCCGACTACTGCAGACAGGCTCAGCTCATGCCAGAGCACCATCTCACATGAAACCAAGCACTCTGCCTTCAGGATTGTTAAGGCCTGCCATAGGAGTGACTTATAGGTTAACATGTGTCCCATTTAAGGTTAGGTATAGGCATACTACACCTAAGTAAGAGGTGGATACACCAACTTATCCCAGCTGAGTGATCAGCCAGTTGTGTCAAATTGCTAGGCCAGGCCAGGGGTAGCACAATACATGCTTCAGCCCCTGGTAGGCCTCAGATACACCAATGCCCTGGGTACCTAGAGTACACTAGTACAGGGGCTCACAGGGTGATCCAGTTCCAATGGGTCATGCACATAAAGTGCATAGCGTCAATTTAGCAGAGAGAACAGCAGGCTGGGGGTCTGATTAGCAGGCCCACAGCCTCAATACGTCGAAAACCAGTGAAGCAAAAAGCTAAAATTTGGGGTGACCATAGGATAGCGGACCCTACTCTCCTACACAGGCCAACATCGTTCTTAAGTTATGACCCAAGTAATCTGAATCTGTTGCTTTTGGGGGCAGGTGAAAGGGGTGCAATCAGTACTTCAGAGGTCAACAGCTAGAGTTCCCACTGGTATCGTAAAGCAATGGTGGATCCACTACTGTGAGCCTGGGCTCAGGCCTTATGAAGGGCCAACACCACCCATCAGGTGAGCCAACGGCCATCACTAGCTTGAAGTGGCAAGACTGAGTGTCTCCTTACATTCACTAGCAAACTAAAATAAAAGGGTTTTGGTAGACTTCTTGACTAAAGTTCGGTGCACGTCTCAAAATAAGGTAATATGAAACGATCTGGTAGCTCCTGTTTGATAAGAAAGCTTGGGTACATAATAGAACAAACCATGGTTCACTGTGGCATAAATTGTATGTGTTCTTAAACTAAACACAAGTGTACTCATAGGAATAACGAACAAGCATTGGCATAGCCAATAGGTCTCGCCTTTGGGACATTACAAGTATTTAGTTAAGCAGCACAATATCCTTGGTGCAACAACATCAACTGTTGCATGGGTAAACACTTATAATGTCACAAAGGAGAGACCTATTGGCTATGCCAATGCTGGTTTGTTCGGTATCTAATAAAATCGTTTGGTTAAATTTCAGTTGACTTCGCTGAATCTTGGAATTTGGTTATTGATTTCTAATGGTGTATTTTTGTTAATACAACATTTTTGTTTCACTCAATTTATAATGGTAGCAGTTGTCATTGCAAGAATGAACTAGTTTAAAAAGCAAACTTTTTGTAACAATTGAAAGGTAGTTCAATACTGGCTTGAGTCGATGTTTAAATGTTGAATTAAAAGTTCCACATGGTGGCAGCATTGTGTAAAGGGCGAACACTGCTTATACCTCCCTACTGTGAAATATCAGGAAAAACGTTTTGAGGGACTTCAACGATAAGTTAAAACACATCAACAATTTTGCTAGTTCGGAAACACTAAAACATAGACACAAACCTCCCACCATTACAGAATTAAGTGTTGAAATAAAAAGCATGGCCATGTCGAAGTAGTAAGCGGACAAATAAGAAAATACCGGGTTCTTCCTATGCCAGGCTCTGGTGTTTTTATTACTATTTGCACTATTGTCACTTCAATGGTCCAAGTACTGCTTAGTAAGAGCGCCCCTCACACTTGCCGATTTAATCTCCAATGTACTCGTTACATGACAAGTCGTCTTGAAATACATTTTATGCTGCTAAAACATATCGTGCATTTTTTTGTGATTAAATGCAAAAGAGCAGCAACGTTTTGATTTGTAGGTGTAGGCACAAAAGAGGGCCGGGGTTGTAGGAGTGGCCATGCAAAACACCTGACATATTTAAGTCATTTACAAACCCCATTTATCCGTAAAGCGGTTTCCCTTTCTCTTGTCCAACATAGGAGACCGGTTTTATTTGATGGTTTCCCATATACATATGCAAACAAGCGCGCGCTCGCGCTGCAAGTTAAAACAAGCACGAAAGTGAAAGCTCATTGAGGCACGCAAGGCTTAATGAGCCTGGACAGAAACCCACATGGAGGCTGCTCGCGTGAACACAAGCGCTAGGCCATCAACAGCCTGTGGCAGCACTTTAAAAACCCACAGACTAAATTTCTCGCAGAGCAACGCATGCGCTGGCTCAGCGACCTAAAAAGGAACCAAAACCAGGTGCACTATAGACAATCATCATTTGTGGATGGTTTAGAATTATTTTCAATCATTGGTTACAAGATAGAAAATGTCTCTTCGTGATCTTATACTGACAGAAAAAAAACAGTATGCTGAACACGCGACTATAAAAAAAAATATATACAAAAAAGGTGAAAGGCCACACTAAATGACGAATGGCACAAATTAATCAATCAGGTGTTTGTTTAGCACGACTACTTACCCGTAAGGGTCTCAAGGCGCCGGGGAGGGGGTGCAGGTTCCAGTCCATCAAAGAGGGGGTCTGTCGAAGAGCCAGGTTGAGGTTTCTTGCGAAGATGGGGAGCGATCTAGTCGGTCTGAGGTGGAGCGGAAGGTCGCTCCAGGCTCTGGCCGCGAGGAAGAAGGAGCGGCCTCCAATCTGGTCTTTCTGGTGCGGGGGACCACAGTGTAGGAGAGCTGGGCTGATCGTAGGGTCCTTTGGGGTGCGTGGAGTTTGAGTCAGCTCTTCAGGTATGCAGGTCCGGTGTCGTGGAGGGCCTTGTGAGCGTAGGCTAGCATCTTCAAGGTGACTCTAGCTTCAATTGGGAGCCAGTGGAGTGTGCGCAGGTGCTGGGAGATGTAGCAGTGTCTTGGCAGGTTGATGACCAGTCTTGCGGCGGCATTTGGATGTTGTGTAGCTTGCGGTTGAGGTTTTTGTTCATTCCGGCATAGAGTGCGTTGCCGTAGTCGAGTCTGCTGGTGACCAGGGCGTGGGTGACGGTCTTTCTGTGTTGGAGGATCCATTTAAAGGTCTTATGTAGGAGGCGGAGGGTGTGGAAGCAGGAAGACTAGACGGAATTGATCTGGCGGTCCATTTTGAGCTCTGAGTCCAGGATGATTCCCAGGTTGCCTGTGAGGTCTGTCGGGGTGGGGCCACCAGGTCTCGTTCCAGGCGTCAGGGTTTGGGCCGATGAGTACTTCTGTTTTGTTGGTGTTTAGTTGTAGACAGCTGTTTTTCATCCATTTGGCAACGGCTTCCATGCGTAGGGCTGAGGGAGGACCCGTGGGGGACTCTGCAGGTGGTAGGTGTAGGGTCCAAGGGTGGGGGTGGGGGGGGGGGAGGCGGACCCGCTGCATTCTGCGTTGTGGAGTCTGCGTATTAGGGTGCGGTAAGAGACTGTGTCCAACGCCGCTGAGAGGTCGAGGACAATGAGGGCTGCCATTTCTCCTTTGTCCAGTAGGGTGCAGATGTCGTCTGTTGCCGCGAGGAGGTCGGTTTCCGTACTGTGGCTTTTTCTGAAGCCGGATTGGGAGGAGTCGAGGATGCGGTTTTCTTCAATAAATGTGGCGAGTTGGCTGTTGATGGCTTTCTCGATGACTTTAGCTGGGAACGGGAGCAGGGAGATGGGTCTGCAGTTTTTGAGGTCGGTGGGGTCCGCCGAGGGTTTCTTCAGGAGGGGGTTGATCTTGGCGTGTTTCCAGTGGTCGGGGATTGAGGCGGTTGCTAGGGAGCGGTTGATGGTGTGGCAGAGCATGGGTGCGATGGTGTCAGCGGCTCTGTTGAAAATGTGGTGGGGGCAGGGGTCCGTGGGGGCCCCGGAGTGAATTGTCTTCAGTGGTAAGGCTGTCCAGTTGTCGATTGCTGGCTTCAGGGTGTCGGGTGTGGTTGGGGAGGATTCAGTGTGCTAATTGTCTTCGTCGTCGTAGATGCTCTTGATTTTGTGGTGGAAAAAGGTTCTGAGTTTGTCGCAGAGGTCTTGTGAGGGAGGGATGTCGGTGCACTCGCTGGTGGGTTGGGCGAACTCCTTGATGATGTTGAAGAGTTCTTAGCTGTTGTGTGAGTGGAGATGCTCTCTCTAATCTTGGGATGCCCAACAGAACTATGCTAGACATACAATTTCTGGTTCAAGTAGAAACGGAGGTTAACGTGATTGCAAAGAATAACCTATTAAAGCCTTCTTGTATATGGGCTGGGTCATTCTCAAAAGACAGACGTGATGAAAAAGCTGTTCCCCATTCACCAATTAATTTTTTATAAAGGCATCTGGGTCAATCTTTTCCCACTTTATTCTCAGGCCCATATTCTTGACTTACTGAATCTCATCAGGTTTATCTGAATCATTTAGCTTAAAGTTCTTTCCAAACACAGATGATACTTAGAAAAAAGCAAGCTATAGAGTATGTCCCAGAAGAAGCAGTAAATCTATCCCATTGTCATGAGCAAGTGCAAGGATGGATGAATGAGTACAAGTTTTCTAAACTCAATGAAGATTACAGGTCTACAGAAACCAAATACTCAATCTCATCTATATTCTGCCCTGAAAGTCAAGGAGCACTCCCACTATTGGTGCCAATGGTTAAGAACTTGGGCCTCAAAACATACTGTAATTGAAACTTGACTATTTCAGCTGCCTCACTTAAACGACTGCCACCTCTAATCACGTCATCTCAGAAGACCACTATCCTAAATGCATTTCTCTCAACGGGTTTTGATTACTGCAATTCCATTTACCTAGGTTTATCAATGTATCTCATTAAAAAAATGACAACTGGTTCAGAACTTTGACGCAAGACAGACCACAAGGACACAGCACTGTTTTCACAGAACTCAATTGCAGGCAAAACGCCATTGGTTACCAATAAAGGAAAGTCGAGTTTAAAATTCCAGTGTTTAGTCCATAAAACAGTGCTCTAGCCAAGCCTGTCACTTCTTTAGTCTCACTTTAGGAAAGTATATCTTAAACACATCTTGAGCATCTGCAGTTACATTCAACTTGAAAATTTCAAGAGTTAAACACAAGACATTGGGAGGCACAGCATTTTCAATAATGGTATTATACACAAAGGAAGGTGCACTCAAATAACCATGTCCAAATTGATGTGTATTCCAAAGATCTTCTCTCGATCTTCGTATTTATTAAGCAAACTAGGCAGCCAACGCGTTTCGTTCCTAACACTATCTGGAACGAAATAATAATATCCGGCGGCATAATAACCGGCAGCGGAACAGCACAGCAACCGTTGCTGTGCTGTTCTGCTGCCGGTTATTATGCCGCCGGATTCCTTACGAACACTAGGATTAATTGGTCCAACAATGGATTCATAACCTACTTGACCGACTACCCTGTTCTACACGTGATGTTTTTGTAAAAGATCTTGCCTTTGTTTTTATACTTGTGGATGTGCTATTACACACCTGTGCGGTACGACTTTGTGATTTGGGTTTCCCCTGACTCTACGAATATGGAATAGGATTACTTGTGTTACCTACTCTGTGCCCTGAAGAAGTTCCTGTGTGTTAGGAACGAAACGCGTTGGCTGCCTAGTTTGCTTAATAAATACGAAGATCGAGAGAAGATCTTTGGAATACACATCAATTTGGACATGGTTATTTGAGTGCACCTTCCTTTGTGTATAAACTTTTGGTCCTGCCCTGCATCTAACAACGACGGATGCTGGAAGTTGTTGCACCACGTACACAAACAGTGTGTACCTTAGTAATAAGGAAAACAGTAGGAATATAAGTGCTTGACCTTGGTCCGTCGTTGGGTTTGCTTTGTTTATGTATGTTTTCAATAATGGTAGCCCAGGAATGAAATCTGCTCCTTGACAGTCTAAAAGGAGAGTTAGACCATCTGCAATTCAGAATAAAAACGAAAAACTTGGCTCTTTCCCCAGGCACAATAATACAATTTTTTCGGACAATAGGTGGAATTGAGTTAAGAGCGGATTTAAGTGCCACAATAACCTGTGGGGGTAATGGATGTTCTCTAAAAGAAGAAATAACATAATGGGGTCCATGACCTATACATTCAGAGCATCCGGTCTCATCTCTCATTCAGATACAACAAATGGATTAACTTCAAGTTAAAGTACAACATAGCTTCTACTTGAAATGCAGACCAACTCTAGGAGCTCCATTCTCAACACAAGTATCTGAAGCGCAATAATCCTGGGGCACAATCTGGTTGTGCCAAGTTCAGTACCATTTTTACCCATGAACCTAAATCTCCCAAGTTACTTAGAAAGGCTTCCAAAACAGTGTAAGCACTATTTGTGGGAGACACTGCCTCACGTGATGTGACAGACGACAGGCATGCCTTCCAGAATCGGGTCAGAAAGATTGCTGTCACATGTCTAGATGCTGAACAAACAAAACAGCTACAATTATAAAATCTAATCAAATTAGGAGAGTCTTTAAGAGACAATTGTTCAAAGTAGACAGGTTACAGTAAGTACACTGCTTCCATACTACTCTGTTTCTCCCTCACAGATTGTGCTAGATTACCTACTGGCTACAACACTAATGGAAATGCTAAAGCAGCCAGGTATTGCCCGCCCAGAGGGTAATTATTTGCTGAAGATTGAAAGGACTTACGTGACTTCACGGAAGGCTCGCTTCTCCACGTATTTCACCTTGTGTTTTCGCTTGAACCTGTCAGGGACAAAGAAAGATTTTAACACGTACCACTTCATATTACACGTCACATTCTCATTCTATTAATTTTTTTGATCTCCCAGACAAATTACTATGCAACAGAAATCCGACCTTGCGATGCAACACAGCTTGTACTAGGGGCTAGAATGTGCAGAAGCTCAGGGATTTGAAACATGAGCACAGTAGGGTTCTTGGATCATCGAAGAAAAGGTCCTGGGGAATGAGTTAACGAGCAAGCCGGCAGATGGGAAGCACAGAGGCATCAATCAAGAACCATAAGACAGACAGGGCTGAAGCAAGGATAGCGTGGTCAGGGAAGGTAGGCATAAACAGGCATAATCTACATTAGTTATGGTATATTGCTTTGCAATGCTCTAGATAACACAAATGGTTTCTAGGCACTAGCCTGAAAATCGAGTGGTTGATGCATATTAATTTCGGAATGGAATGTAGGGAACAACTAGTTCTGGACTGCATGAACATAAGAGGATTACTGGATGATACAGAAGGTTCTAATTTTTGCATAGATCTTCAGTGTTCTGCTGGTACCCGGTAAAATTCTGGGTCCTGGGACAATTCAAAGACTCTTGGCAGTATCAATGATAGATACACCCGTTTACGACTGGTGAGCCATGGCCACATGATTGGACAACCAGGTTTGTCTTTTGTGACACTCTTGAATGAATACTCTAGCAATGAAGCAAAGGTAAACTCTAGGAGGTGTATTGGGGTTCAATCTCTGATACTTCACAACACAGTAAATTAAAACAAACTCAATGTCCAGTCGGTGCTAGCTATGATGGAGAATTAAGGCCAGTTAAAATAAAAATATGCACAAAACCTAGACAGAGCGGAGACCTATTGAGGCTATGAAACACCACCATCGGTTTTACGCCATTTATGTGACGTGAAAGGTGCTAGATTTTCATAAAGTGGTATTTGTGACTAATGTCATCTTATGGGGAATCTTCGGGTGATCTTGTAATTCCTACGGTAAACTACTGGGGGATTTCGTCCCAATCAGTCAAAGGGAAACAGATACCAGAAGAAGAAAGAAAATAGCAGATTTGCTGTGAAATGTCTGCCCTTGTAATACCAGTTCATGCAAAGTCCGGGTGTCCACGTAAAAGGGCTACCAGTTGTTTGATAACAGAGTTTCTGCATACTACCACAGAAATCAATTGGGGCCTCAGGTCCAAGAAAATGGTGCCCTTGGGGTATCAAACGTCTACGGCAATATATCAGAACAGGCAGTATTTGGTCAGTTGAGTGTAGCATCTGTGGGTCAGAAGTCTCCAACTAAACGGACAGCTTTCACTAGCCAAAGATGGAAACATGCTCTGGGATTTAGAGACTCAACAATGGGCAAACATTAAATATGAGTAACTCCGAAACGGTAAATGCTTGAGAGACCATTAAAACCGTTATCAGAGCTATCTGCTTTAGCCAGCTTTACTTAATCCGCAAGACATGGAGGAAAAACAAGTGTCACGTTCTGGAGGTGGATCTGGGCAGGTAAGGGCTCTCTTTACCAAGCAGGTCAGGGTGGAGTCATTTCACTACACATACAGTCTTGAGATGAATCTCTTAAGCCACACTTAGGCCTGGTAATGTTTCTTCTTGGGGGCAAGATGGCTGGCTCAGCTGCGTTGCCTTTGCAGCACCTAGGCGAGACTGCTACTCTAATCGTTCACTATGCAGGAGTCAGTCCAAATCTGTGTTACTTTGGTCATGACCTGCTTTTCTCTGAGCAATTCAGATGCCTCTACATTCAAGTCAAGGTGCAGCAGCAGGTTTTTATCACAGTTTTATGCCCATTCCCAACCTTTACGGAGGGCAGAAGGAAACTAGGTCTGTCAATCCTCTAGTCTCACTGGCGGGACAGGGGGTGTCCGATAAATTCAAAATACTGCCCCAAAGAGGCCAGTATTCATTCAATTATACAAAGCAATGGCCACTGATGAGAAGCCGGGGCCAATCAAACATCAGCTTTATTACAAAAAAACCCCAATAATAATTAAAACCGGCTTCCAGTTACTTAGGAGTGTTTCTCAACAGGCAAATGCGTCTTTGCTGGGCGATGGCAGAGGTACAACTGATTCCAACCAAGGTAGGTATTTTGTAGGTTCGCAGCACTGCACACGCGAAGGGTGCACCATAGGCTTCAGCAATGAATCTTCAGTTGCCAAAAAATGATGCATATTACACACGTGTACAAACACGAAAGAACATCTGTTGCACCGGTGCACAAATATAAAGCTTCCTTCAAAACGAGCACTGGCGAGGACAATAAGTTTGGCTTTAATGTGCTAATGGACGTAAAGACAGGCATTCACAAATGCAATTTACATACATTAGCATGCACAAATGCTCTTAATCACGTTAAGGCCAAAATTGTTGGCTTTGTCACAGCTGGAAAAAAGCAGCAAAAATGATACAGAATTGAATATGACAAACAGCAGGAGGGCTCATTTCAGACAAGCCAAGTAGTCCCTCGTGCATTCCAGTGGAAGCACTTTCCGGAATTATGTAGCACAACCAACACTACGAGGTTAGAGACTTGGACTCCTCTAGGTGGAGCCACAGCCCACTTTAAAATCTGCATAAAGAATTTGTAACCCTAGCTCTGCAGACAGCTGCGCTGTCACGCTACGCCTAAAGAGTGGATTAAGCAGAGCCAACAGCAACTTCCAGCACATATAATATGTAGTGAAAGAAAAGAAAAAGACACATTGGCGACTAAAGTTTAGGACACAGATTTATTAATTTAAACACGTAAATGACAGGGTAAAGTGCCACAAAGGTGATTTTCATGTACATACTCTACCACTGGGGCTCGCACCAAGAACCACTAACGTCCCGATCTATTAACGCTGGAAGGTACCAAGTTCACAGCCAGGGGGAACCTGGACGACGAGATTTAACCCAGTGACCCGATAGTGAAAGCCCGTGCCGGAGCACTCAGCCGTGCCGTGCCCACAGACCCTAGGTGGCCCGTCTCCGTGTCTGAACCTGCAGCTCTCCTCTGCAGCAGCAGTCGCTCGGGCACCTGCCACACAAGCTAAAATTAACTTGGAAAACATTCTTCAAACAGCGGACAGGAAGAGGGGGAGGAAACAACGGTGCGAGGTGTATCTGGGGAATTAACGGCCTCGCTCGCAGTTGCCATGGCTGCCAGGGATGCGCAGTTCCTCCTAGGCTAACTGATATCAACATGAAAACTCCCAGACATAACCGGCATATGTCTGACACTGGGGGGTGTGCTAATCCCTCATTTACATCGCCCACCAATCTGTGTCCCGGCTTCTTCAGCTTCAAGGGAGAGCCAAGATCCCCACAGAGCGGATGAAATCTGCTCAAGCGCTAAACCCTCCGAGGCAGGGCAGACTGCTGAGCCCGGCCGTGCAGGGGTCAGGCTTCTATCGAAGGACGAGGGCATGCCCAGGTTCCATAAGTCATGCCTGGGGGCAGGCTCATTCAGGGCAAACTGCGGTAATGCCTGCCCCGAGATACACTCGTGGGGTCATTAGCAAGCTTCCCAGGTGCATTTGCGAGACGCTCGTCGGGTACAGATTTTCACTCTGTATTCTGTAACAAGCAGTCTTAAAGTTATTTTGGGACGTACAAAGAAAAAATATTGCGAATCTGAGAAGTGCATGAACTTCTAATGCATGGGCCTCGTGCGCGTTAAAGCTTTGTGGTTCTTGAAGGACTTCTGAGTATCTGTGGAAATGTACAGTGACATTTGAACCCCTACCTACCTTGATAACTCTACAGCAAACACTATAGTTAGGAGTCTGGAGAGAATGTACATTTCTACGACAGCATCCACACTTGAAGATACACTGGCAAAAAAGAGTGGAGTTCCCTGTGGCGAGTGATAGGTAAAATAGGGGTCCCCACGTCCACTTGACCAGGTGGTGACTCAGCTGTATGTGTTGGGTCACCGCCTTTCAGTCGAAGGTCTGCAGAAGGACAGAACTGAGGTGATATAGGACAGCTGTGTGTGGAGACACAATCCTGCCACCCTACGGCCTGTTCAAGTTGAAAGGAAGGTGTTTCTTACAAGTAAAATAAGCCTTGCTACAGATCAGGAGTGTGGGGCACTTGTGTTGTATAAGTTTGGGGAGGTCGCAGGACGTCCGTTGCAGGACTACAGAGGTAGTTGGGTGCTAAGGGGGGTATAGCGAGGTGTATGGGTTCCTGCTCCAAAAGTAATTAGCTGTATGCTTGGGCAGTGCCGTGCCTGCTGTCTCAACCAGTGGCGTAACATAGACGCTGAGCTCCAGCCCCTCCCCTCCCAGCAAAAGTGGTGGGAGGGGGGTCTCCATGTACTATGCAGGGGGGCTCCCGTTTAGCTTCCACTGGTCTCAACTGAGGCGGTGCCTCAAGCAGTCCTTGAAAATGAGGATTGAAGATTGAAGGACAACTGTGTGTGGAGATCTGCCCCAGAGCAACATTGCCTGCTGGTCTCAGGTGAGGCTGGCCAAGGTAATGATCCTCCCTCGGTGGGGGTTGGGGGGGTTCTTTCCAAACTTTTAGTTTGTGGCCTGCGTGGACTTTTAAACATTTGTCCTTGCACTATGCCGGACAAGTTAAAGGCTCCGGGGGCGCGGCTTGTGAATACGGAGCACTTTCTACAGGGAGGCTGTTTGGGGATGAGCACGTGCTTTGTGTGTTATCTCCCCGTGGTGTTCCATTGCTCTGCCGCGCGAGCCCGAGTCCATGGCTAAATGTGTAAGCGCGCGCGCGCAGCACTCGCCACTTACTTGGCGCGCTCCCTGGGTTCAATCAGGTTTCTCTTCTGCAGGCTCTTGAATCGGTCCTTCAGGATGCTGCCCTCGGGCTGGAAGAGAAAGCAGAGACAATGTGGCAAAACCAGGCCAAGCAGCGGCGGCGACCCACTTTCCCCGTACACTGGGAAGCGATACTCTCGCTCGGGCTCCCCCGAGGGCAGGATTACAGGAATGAAAACATCGGCAGGAAAAAAAATCTAAAGTTCGGCCGGCCGCCGGGCAGGCCTCATCTACACTCCCACACACACACGCACATATGCCTACGAATATGTTTTAATCTGCATCCAATGAGTGCACAGGAAGAAGCAGAATGTACCCAGCTTCGCTTAATGATCTACACAACATGGCGCCAATGCTCTAGTGAGAGCCACATCAACATCCCGCCCACCACAACGGTCACCAATGCTGTTCACAGGATCTATAAAAGACTAAATGAATCCGACACATACATACACACACACACACACACACAAACACACACACGTATACATACATAAACACACTTCAACCCCATTACCAAGAAACCATAACTACATGCATCTTTGTTTGGATCTTCCAACTAGGGCGTAAAAGGGAACTAAGGAATGCTACCACACGGCGTCTGGAGACTTATGGATAGCGTGCACTATAACGGTAAAGGGGCGGGCACGTCTGGTCCACACCCCTTAGCTCTAAAATAAGTGGCAAATTATTTTTTTTCGAGACTATATCATTCTAGTTTGCTATGATGGTCATCACTCTTCTGTGACAAAAAGCCTTTGGTTTCCAAAATTCGGGCACATTCCGCGCAATAACAGCCATGTCCCAGGTTCCCTCCCCCTTCCCCCCTGAGAACGTCATCTCCACCGGATTAATCAAGGTGAGAAAATTCATGCTGCCTACAACCGCCTTCGGGAAATCTTAATTAGCGATCAGCTGTGCTAACAAACCGCCCCGCAGACGCGAGTGTTTCCCGCCCTGCCGGCGCGATGTTCGCAGGGACGTGGGAGGGAGTGTGGCACGCGGCGAGGAGAACAAGAGTAGCGAGACTTCAGTACGTCCCTCAAACTCCTCTTAGTGCCCCATACACGACTCCCTTCACGCGGATTCACAAGCGCAGGTGGGGCATACGGATTCACAAGCGCAGGTGGGGAGACCGAGCGAGATGTGGGGTGATACAGTGTGGGGAACGAATGTCACCTTCCCCCTCACACAACGTAAGCAGAGAGCTGACAAACATTCAGAACCACAGGTTGTCACCTCCAGTTTTAGCTGCAAGGCCCATTATAGAGAAGAGGTATGCAATATAACCGAGCACTGGCAAAGCCAATAGAGCTCACCCCAACAAGACTTCCTGTGGCAAGTTTTGTTTTTCTTCTTTTAACGTGTGCAATAGGCGTTAAAAGCTTAAACAAATTAAAGGTAAAATGGCACAGACAAAACTTGGTCTGCATATATTTACAAAACAAGAGAATATAAGACATTGCCACCCCAAACATGTTAGAAAAAAAAATGAAACGAAAGCATGGGCAAAAACAAAATGTTGTCACTCTCAGTAAAATGGGGGCCAATTGCTTATGGGGGATGACCCACTGAACCGTGCTGCAGGCTTAGGAGGGGCGGTGGGAGACTTGTAAGCAAAGTGTAAATAATACGAATGGATGAGCCAGGCTGCCCAAAAGCCCATTCTGTATGTGGGATATTGGCACGCTACTTGGCCGGTCTAAACACCAACTCTGATAATAAAAAAAAAATATCCGGCAGCCGAGGATAAGGTAGGCACACTGGCACCATCAGGCCGAGTCTGGCAAAATGAGAATGTGAACCTGTGCCATACAGCCTAATTGTCAAGGCTCTAAAAACAAACAATCTACCTAAGATGGGGCCAACGCGGATTCACATTTGTAGTGGGTAACTTTCTATCAAGGTGCAGCCACAATAAACCGGTCAGACGGAGGCCCATAGCAATTATCAGGGAGTGAGATTTAAAGTATTCCATATTCCATAGATTACCTTTGGTACTGTCCAGGCGAGTCCTCGTATGTAAGAGGGGCGTGCCAAGACATGGGTCCCAACCTCGCTGTGACTTAGGACTCAAACTGCACCTCACTCAGAAGGTCCAACAGGGCTGAAACTGGTCTGAAGATGCATTTGTTCCATGTCAGAAAGGGTATGGCCAATCATTTTAAGGTGAACTTTCCTTTAATGGTGGGGTCGAGGCAGATTTGCCTACGGTGATGTCCCGGTCTGTAACAGCGAAATATAGCACATTAACTATTGGATAAATTCAGAGTAATTTCCAGTGGCGGAGATTAATTCGAGCACTCAAGCCACCACTTGTATCCGTCTAACTGAAGGGCCAGTCAGTCACAGCTAATTATCAATCAGCAGTTAGAGTTAACAAAAAGACAGCCACATTAGTGGTCACCAAGAAGGATGTAAAATAAATGAAACTAGCAGAGTTCTGCCTACGAAACTCTAGATTTCCGTTGCCAGGTAGGTGAATTCAATGCCACCACATGACAAAAAAATCCACCTGTTACTATGCTCTGAAATCACATGTACAGGTAGCCAATTGAGATTTGTGCCATCAATCTTTGGACTTGCCTAATTCCAACCGACATTTCTGTCAAAACCTTTGTCCAGATTCAATGAACAGGCACTTTAAACGTGGCAGGCACCCGTTTTCCCAAAATCCAGGCCAAGCTGTGTGCGCTGCGGAGATGACAGGTTGGAAGCCAGCAGGGCTTTCTTCAGAAGAACCACACACTGCAAAGCTGTGTACGGCTACCAACCAGCCAGAACACCTCAAGGCGGCTGTGTGCAGTAAACTGGAATCAGCTCTGCATAGAAGCAGCCAGAGTGCATCACCTTTAACAAGATAAAGGGCACTGTTACCTGAAGGGGAGAAACCACCATGCGCAGACTTAAGGAACCAGAGGGTCGCACACAAACCCAGCAAGCAAGTAGTGCTGAAACACCCACTGTGACACCTTCGCAGGGATAATTAATTTTTGCCCCATCTAAATTATGCAGGTATAACCATTTGTCTGGAAAAATGATGTAGTCTGTTAAATATAGATTTGTCATAAAAAGTTACCGAAGTGTAAAATGCAGCTTTTCTACCCTGGGGTGGGGGTGGAGCAGTGGAAGCTGGGTGGGTTTTAAAAGCATAATTTGCAAAATATTTTTCATCCTAACAGGTTGTTCTATTTATTGCTACAGGAACCTGCAAGCTTTCCACACCTTCTCTTACCATTACACA
The DNA here is from genome assembly GCF_964204655.1 of Triturus cristatus. Taxonomy (NCBI): domain Eukaryota; kingdom Metazoa; phylum Chordata; class Amphibia; order Caudata; family Salamandridae; genus Triturus; species Triturus cristatus. Next base: position 400,769,246 of record NC_140592.1, on the reverse strand, counting down.
AATGCGAATTGGCTAATTTACTACTCCAACTTCAGTTTTAGTTAGATGGGCGCTGCCTGAGTAACAGTGAATCTAGGTAGACAATGGCCTATGTCAAAATAATGCTAGTTAAAAGTTAGTTTGGTACAGCTTTGAGTGATCAAAACATATTCGGTTTACTGACAAAAAACGAATCTTATTTTATTTTTTTACATACGAGTAGTCTGTAGTAGGTCTTTGTTAAAAACATTTTGTAAGAAATACAATTTTTGTGAAAAAAGATACGAAGAAACGCAGAATGGGAGGGGGGAAAAATATAGAAATAATCAACACGACTGTTCCCGAATACAAGACAGATATACATGTTCTTCCCATCAAAATGTTCTAACAAAGACCTACTACAGATTACTTACTCCTATTCAGCCTCCCATGCATCCCTATACGGGCGCTCTTCAAAATGCATTCACAATAAATAGTAGCGGAGACATGAAAAGGCCTTCGGAACATCCTGTCTGATTTAGTTGGGGGGGGGAGGGGTGGGGGGGGGGGGGGGGAAGACACACTCGCTATGGATTTAATAAAAGAACTAGGAGGAGGGGGGGGGGGTCGTGATCCCACAGTGCCTTATTATGGAAGGGCAGGGCAATTAGACCATGTAAAAAAAGGCCATTAGTCTTTGCCTATGCTGAGGGATTAAAACTATGAGCGGACCACAGGACACGAGTGCAATGTGGTCCCAGTAGACTATGAACAGCTCCCGCTGTTCTAAATTCAAATATACACATTACTTACGTCGCAACCAAGAGGAGGCAGTCGAGCTGACTGTCCAAAAATTGAGGGGAAAAAATAAAAACATACACAAAGGAGGAAGAGGCATATCCATCAAGCAGCCACACCGTACAACCCCATTCTTTCTTGGATTTGGGGAGCCAAGGACCACTCGAGGAATTACAATGGGCATAGAAACTTGGCTGTTCCCCCAGTAAACGCTGTAGTTACTGCTCCCACTTCAAAGGTCAATCAATTAAGAGTACTAGCAGGATGCAGATGCTGCAGTGGTGCTCTAAAAAGTGCCTTACTATAACACCGACGAAGAAACAGTCGGACAACACTCCTGAACTGTGACAGATGAAGAAGCACGTTTGTAGCCTCGCTCTTTAAATCATGGGTGTCCAACTTCAGTCCAGAAGATGCAGATCCGCGCCAAATTTTCAGAAAGAGAGTTTCATTTCCATTAACTTTAGGATTTAATATTTTATGGAATATTCTGAAAATCTGGTACAGATCCACCCCCTGCCCCCACATTGGACTCCAACCTTTAAGGTACTTTCAAACAATTCAACAACCACATTCAGTCGAGATTTGAAAATTCAATGTCTTCCGAAATGTACAAGCAGTAGAGGTGTAAATCGAGCATAACTGAATAGGTGTCATCTGCTTATTCAGAGGCTACACTGAAACCTTAAAGTAGTGCAGACTTTAAAGTTTGTTTACAGCAGTCGTCTACAAGAGCTGCCCACGCAGCAGAGTGATCAAGAAGGGCACTATCTGTCTTGTGCCGATTCTATGTACATTGGCACAAATGTCTTTGAACTATCAAAGATGCCAAACTCCGGTCCTGACATATGTTTAGTAGAAGAATGACCACCAGTTAAACTCTGGACCGGGCAGTAGGTGCGGAGAGGGATCGCCCATCATACAGTGCCCTCAGTTCCTAGGCAGACACCAACATGGCTTAGCCCAGGAAAACCAGCTTTGTCTGCACATTCCCAGCCGCCAGGGCCAGGAATGCTCGAAGCGCAAGGATGGATTTCCTCATCGGGCACTGTAAGACTGGATCACCAGTTGGGCGAGCTGGGAAGCCAGGCCTCCAACAAACTTTCCAATTGCACATTTTCTGCACATAACCCATAGGAATAGCACCTTCATAGAGCCATACATACACAGATTTAGTGGTCTGCATAAATTGCCATTTTTGCTCTGAGCAAATAAGCAAATGTTCATAAGTAAGGGCAAGAGAGAAACTGTAATAAGTACCAAGTTCAAACCCATCTTCAAATCTCACATAACGGGCTGGGAAATGCAGTAAGATGAAGACACTGTAGACCATTCCACACTACAAACATCACAGCCAAATGGTACCGAAGATAGTTGCAACACTGCTACCCAGATGTAAGAGACTATAAATGCTCATAAGTAAGTACCTTAAGCGCCCTGAGGGATCCAGCCAGTTCTTCACTCAGCTGCACGTCTGTGTCCGGGTCATCGTACCTGGAAGGAAGGGTGCATTCTGTGCCATTAAGGAGGAAGAATATGAGGCATGGTCTACAGTATGCATTTAATTTGAAATCATTTAAAAAATCCTCAACGCAATGGAATCACAGTGATCCTCAAGTGAAGAAAATTGAAGAAAGCTGGCCGAAGCAGCAACAGAAAAGGTTTCCATAAATATTTAGGAATTAAAGATCAAATTTGTAACCCTGGCTTTCCCACGCGAGCCAATTATGTGAACTGTTCAACCTCATTACTTCCAAGTATCTCCAGGCCCTTAATAAGCCAAACCGGAGGCATTCACAAACAAGCTAATGCCATGAATTAAAAATAAATTAAACAAAACATGGTCCCACTCACTAATAAGCATTTACAAATCAACCGTATTCTGTGCTTACCCTCACCTCACCCTCTACCTGCTGGATTTCCTTTCAACATTTCGCGACCAACTCCACATCAACCGGCTACTGGACACAGCATCATTTTCCCCCACAATGCTAAGCAAACGTTAACACAGGAATTTCCCATCAGAATTGCTTTTTTTTGCATCGCGGACGATAAGCGGATCATCCTTTAATATCAGCATCAACAAAAGCAATTTAGTGGAGCGACGGATAAGGTGTGCAGCTCATGACAGACGGCATACTCCAAAAGCGCCATTCACCAGAACGGCTTTAAAAAAACTGAAAAGGTCATTTTAAGGCGGATGTGGAAAAAAGGAGCACACTTGAAGAAACCGAGCTAGCAGGAGAATGTGTCACAAGCCACAAGGAAATTACTAGACAAAGTCCAAACGTCGTCCCTAGCAAACAACTGCTAGGTTCAGTGTAGTGCACCAGGAGAAACCGAAAAAGTTCCACTAAAAGAGGCACACTAGATCAGGCGTTAAGTGTTAATTTGTGCCCTCATGACATCAATCAGCTTTGCCATTCCACTTAAAAGAATTTATACAGCAGAATCTTAAGTAACTTACATTTATTTTTCGGAGTTTTATATAGCGCAAACTTGACCCGAAGGTATCGGAGCGCTTTACACAAGCATCAGTTGCGTTACACAAGGACACTATATATATATTTTTAGGCACATGGGGATTAAGTGATTTGCTCAGAATCACAGGATGTTAAGCGTCGGTGTCGAGACTCGAACCCGGTTCCCCGGGTTTGAAGTAGACAGCCCTAACCCTCGGCCACATCCTTTCTGCCCGAGTAAAACCTGAGTTCTATTTCATATAAAGCGATGCACGAAATCGGAATGATTACTCAACCTGGACACAGTCTACCTGCAGGTAGAGGACAGGTCGTAAACACCCAAGTAGCTGCATTCTTGACACAACACCACACCCCTTCCACCTGAAAAGCACGTTACACTTAACTTTGAACAATGTATAATTGTGTATTTTGTTGCACTGTTCACCACCTGTTCCTTTTTGTTTACACACTGCCTATGCATTGTTTTAACATGTTTGTATTGCTAACATTATTCTGTGTGTTTAGCGAGCTCGACCCGAGAAGGGCCGTGTCCTCCGGCGCCCTCAGTTCCCAGGCCGACACCGACACGGATTAGCCCGGGAACACCAGCCTTCTCTGCACATTCCGGGCACCAGGGCCAGAATACTCGAAGCGCAAGGATGGGGCTCATCATCGAGCAGCAGAGGACAAGGTCACCGCCTGGGTGAGACGAGAAGCTAAACATAGCAAGGGGACAACCTCCTGATCTTCAGCAGGAAGGAGTGTGCAGTGTGTGTGTGTGGGGAGGGGGGTAAGGGGGGTGAACCAAAAACTGGGCTGTGTGCGAGGTAAAGGTCCTTTAACAGAGAAAGCCGCGAGTGGGGAATCACATTAGCAGAAGCACCACAGAATGAGGGGCGCTCTTGTGCAGCACATGCAGGGTGAGGAGAACCTGGTGGTGCAGAGAAAGGTTAGAGGCGGCCTAGAACCTCAGGGGGAAGAGGAGCTGGGGAACTCTCGTTCACTGGACAGGATGGGGGAAGCCTCTGGTCCTCGAGGACCTGAGGCAGAATGGAAAACGAGACATTAGATGAGGCAAGAGAGGAGGTGGGGAGAACCTGGTGGTGCAGAGAAAGGTTAGAGGCGCCCTAGAACCTCAGGTGGAAGAGGAGCTGGGGAACTCTCGTTCACTGGACAGGATGGGGGAAGCCTCTGGTCCTCAAGGACCTGAGGCAGAATGGAAAACGAGACATTAGATGAGGCAAGAGAGGAGGTGGGGAGAACCTGGTGGTGCAGAGAAAGGTTAGAGGCGGCCTAGAACCTCAGGTGGAAGAGGAGCTGGGGAACTCTCGTTCACTGGATGGGATGGAGGGGAAGCGTCTGGACCTCGAGGAACGGAGGCAGAATGGAAAACGAGACATTAGATGAGGCAAGAGAAGAGGTGGGGAGAACCTGGTGGTGCAGAGGTAGCAAGAGGGAAGGAACTTTAGATAGAGTTGACAGAATGGGAGGCAGAAGTCCTCGTGGGCCAGAGGTGGGATGGAAGCAGGGCAGAGATCTGGTTTAACAGATAGTACTAGTACGGGGATCCCGGTGTGGAAGAGAAGCTTAGAAACTAGGTTGAGAGGCGTGTGTACCAACCAACAGAAAAGAACAAGGTGGAGAGACCCCTATAGTAGAGCAAGGGGAGAGCATGAGTGGCAGCTAGAGTGGCTAGTGCACAGATCTTTAACAGCTCAGGGAATGAAGCAACATGATGTTGCAGAGGGTCTGTAGAAGACATAGCATGGTAGGTGGAGGGCCTTCTTATTTAGCGGACAGATGGGCAGAACGTGGGCATCTTTTATTAGGATGCAAGAAGGGAGGCCTTGGGCAGCAGAGGCGAGAAGAGGGAGGTGTGTAGCAGCGGCAGGATGGGAAGCGTGAGCCAATAGTGTACAAAAAGGTAGGAAAGAACCTAAAACATCCAACAGGCAAATGTTTAACCGCCCCAGAAAGGAAAAAATATAAATCAATTATTCAAATGAAAATTTTTCGAATTAAAAAAAAAAAAAATCATTTGCGTTTTACTCAAAATGATGTACTTTCTGCTCTTCAGGGCCGAATGGTAAAATGTAGATGATGCAAAAGCATGCATGCAGCACGGGACTGGCCTTTTATTTCTAATATGTTACTGTTTATCACTTTTTCTATCTCCCAGGACCCGTAAACAATATATTTAAATGCTAATTTTTTCTAACATTACTTTTAGTGATATTTTCCACCACCCTGGGATTTGATGTTAAACAAAACAAAAAAAACAAAAAACTAGCTTTTCTGACAGATTATGCTGAATACAATTGACAGGAAACAGTTTATTCTAATTCCTTTGGTTTTACCAGTAGATACTGAATAGGAGATGGGGCGACCCTGTGGCATGGTGTAGGGAAGGGGTGGGGCAGAAGCCAGAGGCAGGCAGAAACAGGAGCACGGGTCCTCAGGTAGTAGAGGTAGGTTGTAGGTCGTGGGTCTAGTATAAAAATATTGTAGGCATAATTTCGATTAGCACAATAGGGTGAGGGTAACTATAGATTGCACTTCAAATTTACGTACTGTGAAGCTACGAATACATCTGCAAGGTATGCAGATGTGGAGTAAAAGTGTAAGAATAGTAAATCTACACTCGCCTCACATACACTTTATTATCAAAACACTGTGTAGTCTAGATTCAGGAGTCTATATTTTTGTGGTACGATATAGAAAACTACTAAATGGCAGTACACCGAAAGCAGGCGAGGGGACGGGCCACCGTTGTGCCCCATGTTGTAAAGCCCTTTATTAGGGTCAGTATGTGTAGTTTGAGTCCTGCCTTCTAGCTTGTGAACACTCCTTCCCCTTACACCAGATCTGCGTTCTTACTTGAGTCTTCCGAGCCGCCTGGGCTGCGTGGCCTCCGCCTTGTGCTTGGCGACCCGCTTCTCTTTGCGCTTGGCGAGCATGTCCTCTCGCTGCTTCATCTCGGAGCGAATCGAGCGTAACTTGAAGACCTCCTGCTTCTTCAGCCGCAAGGCTTTCTCCGCCTGCCGCCTGGCTACCTGCAAGAAGAGGTGGGAGAGGTGAGAGAGAGTCCAGATTTCCAATTACCCGGAGTTTATCCAGCCCAGTACATTTTTTGCATGCTGTTACATGCAGGCTTGTTCCTACAACTTTTCTTGTACTTGCAGACCTGAATTTATAATGGTATAAAAGAAGAGGATACGTACCAGCATGCAAAAGGAGAAACAGAGCAAGTGCATAGAAAAGGTAAACGCCTAGTAGCCATCAGATGGATTGTCTAGCCAGGTTCTCTGTTAACTACTAACATTACATCCCTTACAACCGGTATGCTCTGAATCGGCTACAATAAAGCGAAGACTGCCAAATTGCTACACATGAATAACTACCACACTATCAAACCGAATCCAGCTCAAGATCTTATATATTGCCTAGAAGCTGAAAAAAAAAGTATAGGTTTCTTCCTGGGGCAGGTGGATTAAGGTGTACTTCAGCATGCAGACAGGGCTGGAGAATGACGAGCCCCTGGGCTAGGGTCTCACTGGCTTCTGCAATAGGCAGGCTCTTTGGTCTGCCTTAGTTTCTCAAGGATTAAGCCCTTGCTTTCGTATCCGCAGACTTCACATTAGTCTCCCTTAAGAGCACCCGCTGTCCTTCCGTAAAAGTGGTCTGTTTCTGGGTTTTCAGTTGTGTCTGGTTTCCTCAGAAAGTTACCACTACCACAATAGGAGTTGCCTCAGAATAATTCGCGTTATAAGCCCATTTTGGCCGTGTTGTTTAGAAATGTGATCTGGGCCTAAACCAAATCTCCTTTAGCCTGTAATGCAGCAAGGTATGGCCAGTGTTATCCTAGGATGCAAGGTTAGGATTGATTTTAGAGTCTTCTAAAGTGCCACGGTCTCCTGTTAACTGGAGCAAACTCTAAAGGATATACAAGGTGGGCAAAGCTTGATGATGCAGGGTCTCTGGACCGAACTATTGTCCTGGTGCAAGGTCACCACTAAAAGTGCTCCCAGGCCAGAATAAAAGGAGTCACCCATTATAATATGTATTCCAGTAACACTTCCAACCTAGCACTTAGGCTGCCACCCAGCAAAGTCTGGTTAATCCATGGTTCCTGGTGGCAATGGCCTGGTGTTCAGTCACCAATATCCAGTAAGGAACACAGTGCAATATTTTAAAGCACTGGAGTCGAACAGAGAAGGATCCAAACAGTAGTCCTTGCTTCAGCTAGGACAAGATAAGCATAGTGAGACAGTAAAAACAAGTTTGGGGTCCTCGGGTGTCTTACTCTTTTAGGCGAGAGCATCGCACATGCTACCATTCACTGTCCAAGAGGAACCCAGAGAAGCTGGTGGTCCAACAAGATCTTACCCAAGTCTGATTTTTTTATGGTAGGTGGTAATCACTACTTTAGTTGGTGATATCATGCCAGTTGTAAAGGTAGGAAGGCGATTCCAAATACTATAAACTCAGAGCCACCTATTCCTGCCAGCAGAATATAAGGGGGCATAACCTTCATTTCGTCCTAAAAAAGGCTTTCAAGTACTGGATGGAAGCGCACGCCAATGAAAGTTATCAATCTAAGGCGCAATAACAAATTGGAGCTTTTTATTTGAAAGGCAGTTGCCGAGTGTCACACTGTACCACCTTATGCGGAAGACACTAAGGTAGTGAACGGAACTCTCCTCAAGGGAAGAAAAAAAATAAAGAAAATTTATATATATATATATATATATATATATATATATATATATATATATATATATATATATATATATATATATATATATATATATATATATATATATATATATATATATTTTCTTTATTTTTTTAATAATGTAGCAATGTGAAAGGAAAAAAGGCGATCCATCTAGTGTAGTAGAAGCTTTGTAAAGGAGGCGGCCTAGTAAACAGCCTCCCCGAAGCAAACTGCCCACAAGCCTCAAATAACTAAAGATGTTCCCGTTCCACAATATGACAAGCTTTCAACATTCTAGACAAGCACGCAGCTATGACAGCATGTTTTTCTTTTTTTAAACAGAATAAAAACTAGAACAAATATCCGACCCCCTGAAAATAGTTCAAAAGAAAAACAAAATAAGATGGCGGGGGGGGGGGGGGGGGGGGGGGGGGAATTGTCCTTAGTGGCTGAAAGGAAGGACGAAGCGAATAACATGAAGTATTGCCTCAATACAACGGTAGCCTCTGCTAAAATTAAAATAGAAGACATCAACATGCAAAATGTTCTAAATTGAATATGCTACTTACCAGTATGCATCTGTTCTTGGCATGTAGGGCTGCTGACATTCATATCTGTGCATAGATCGCCGCCTAGTGTTGGGTCCGGATGTTTGCACGTTGTTGTCCTGGAAGAGTCTTCGAAGTATCCTTGGATAGGTGACTCCTCCCCTGGACTACAGTGCGCATGGGCATCCTCTCCATCCTCAGATTGTTTTTCGCCATTGTGGCAGTGATGGAGTAGATACAGAAAGTGATGACCATGCTTGCAATAATTCTGAGAGCTGCAGCTGCGACAGGCGCCGGGGAGGAGGGAGGGCGATATGAATGTCAGCAGCCCTACATGCCAAGAACAGATGCATACTGGTAAGTAGCATATTCAGTTCGAGGCATGTGGGCTGCTGAATTCATATCTGTGCATAGAATACATAGCAGTGCCCTCTATTGGCGGCGGCTACCCGTGCCAGCTGCAGCGGTCTGAAAAAGTGTTTTGAGAACAGCCTGTCCTACAGCTGCCTGCTGTTTTGACTGCACATCTACGCAATAGTGTTTTGTAAATGTGTGTGTAGTGGACCATGTGGCTGCTCTGCATATATCATGCAGGGGAATGTTTCCTAGGAAGGCCATGGAAGCCCCCAACTTGCGTGTTGAGTGGGCTCGTGGTGGAATAGTTAATGTGCGTTTTGCCTTTTGATAACAGATTTGAATACACTTAACTATCCATCTGGCTATCCCTGCTTTGGAGATGGCGTTACCTTTGTGGTGTGGGGCAAAGGCAACGAACAGTTGTTTTGTCTTCCTGAAGGGTTTAGTCCTGTCGATGTAGTACATGAGGGCCCTCCGTACATCTAGTGTATGTAATGCCCTCTCTGCCACAGTTTGTGGGTTTTGGAAGAAAACGGGCAGTTCAATAGTCTGGTTCATGTGGAACTGCGATATTACCTTGGGCATGAATTTGGGGTTGGTACGTAGTACGACCCTGTTGGCGTGAACCTGAATAAATGGCTCTTGAACGGTTAGTGCCTGGAGTTCACTAACTCTTCTTAGGGAAGTGATCGCTACCAGGAAGGCTACTTTCCAGGTAAGGAATTGAATCTCGCATGAGTGTAGAGGTTCAAAGGGTGGACCCATCAGGCGTGTGAGGACCAAGTTGAGGTTCCACATTGGAGCCGGTGGGTGACTAGGTGGAATGACTCGTTTGAGTCCTTCCAAGAATGCTTTGATGGCAGGCACTCTGAAGAGAGAGAGGTGCTGCCTGGTTTGCAGATAGGCTGATATTGCGGTCAAATGGACCCGTATAGAGGTGTACGCCAGATTGCATCGGTATAGGTGTAAGAGGTAACATATGATGTTGTGGATGGATGCGTCCAGCGGGTTAATGTCATTATTACCGCAATAAATGACGAACCGTTTCCATTTGGCTGCATAGCAAGCTCTTGTAGTGGGTCTCCTGGCCTCCTTGATGATGTCCATACAGTCAGGTGGCAGATTGAGATAGCCGAACTCTAGGACTTCAGGAGCCAGATCGCCAGGTTCAGTTGTTGCGGATCTGGGTGCTGAACCTCTCCATGGTTCTGCGTCAAATGCGCGGGTTTGATCCGCAGCCTTTGATGCGGTACCACGGAAAGTTCGAGGAAGGTGGTGTACCACGGCTGGCGTGCCCACGTGGGAGCAACTAGGACGAGTGTCAGGGAGTGTTGTCGGAGTTTGCGAGCCACCAGCGGTATCAACGGTGCTGGAGGAAAAGCGTACGCAAATTTGCCGGACCAGTTCATCCATATCGCATTGCCCTGCGACTGCGGGTGTGGGAATCTGGCGGCGAAGCTTTGGCATTTTGCGTTTTCGCTTGTCGCGAATAGGTCTATTTCTGGGTGACCCCACTGCTGGAAGTACGGTTGGAGTACCGATGGGTGTAACTCCCACTCGTGCATCTGGTGGCTGTGTCTGCTGAGCAGATCCGCCATCTGGTTGTCCTTGCCGGGGAGGTGTTCCGCCATGAGGAACATGTTCCTCTGAATGGCCCACTTCCACATGCTCTGAGCCAGATGAGACAACTGTGGAGAGTGTGTCCCTCCCTGCTTCTGTATGTAGTACATTGCGGTCATGTTGTCCGTCCGGATCAACACGACCTTGTTGCACAGATGTACTTTGAAAGCCTTCATGGCCAGGAAGATTGCCATCAGTTCCAGAAGGTTGATGTGCATCTTCTTCTGTTGTGTCGTCCATAGTCCCTGCACTGTGTAGTGGAGTACATGAGCTCCCCATCCCTGGAGAGACGCGTCCGCTGTCAGTACTATTTGTGGAACAGGCTCTTGGAACGGTCGGCCCTTGCAAAGGTTTTGTGGATTCCACCAATGCAGAGAGTTGTATGCCCGACCGCTCACCAACACTAGGTCTTTCAACTGTCCTTGAGCCTGATTCCACTGACGTGCTAGGCACTCCTGAAGTGGGCGCATATGTAATCTCGCGTGCGGGACTATGAAGATGCAGGAGGCCATCATGCCTATCAACTGCATAAACACTCGCGCTGGAAGCGAGTGGTTGGGTCTGAACTTGGAGATCAGCGCTTGTATGCCGTTGATCCTCACTAAATTTGGCTGAGCTGTGGCCGCCAGAGTGTCTATAGTCGCACCTAGGTACTGTTGTACGTGTGCGGGCTGGAGATGAGACTTTGGGTAATTTAGTGAGAATCCCAGACTGTGAAGAAGGTGAATGGTACGGGACACGTGGCTTGCACATTGCTGGGCTGATCTCGCTTGAACGAGCCAGTCGTCTAGGTAGGGGTAGACGTGTATGTGCTGTCTCCGTAAATGTGCCGCCACCGTAGCTAGGCACTTTGTGAAAACCCTGGGCGCTGTTGTCACGCCGAAGGGAAGGACTTTGAACTGATAGTGCTGCCCCTGAACAGTGAACCTGAGGTATTTTTTGTGTGAGGGGTGGATGGGTATGTGAAAATACGCATCCTTGAGGTCCAGTGATGCTAGGAAGTCTCCCTGCTGGAGAAGCGGAAGGACTTGCTGTAGAGTGAGCATGTGAAAGTGCTCCGAAAGAATGTACTGGTTCAGGGGTCTCAGGTCTAATATAGGCCTGAGCGACCCGTCCTTTTTTGGAATTAAGAAGTAGAGGGAGTAAACCCCCGTGCCCCGCTCGTGGACGGGTACGACCTCGATAGCGCCTTTTAGAAGCATACTTTCTACCTCTTGCTGTAAGAGCGTCAAGTGCTCTGAGGACATAGGACGGTTTCTTGGTGGTATTGTGGGTGGAGTGGAAGTTAACTCCAGACAGTAACCGTATTTTATAATATCTTTGACCCACCTGTCCGTGGTGATGGAGTTCCACGTGGACAGGAACCGTTGTAGCCTTCCCCCGACAGGTGTTATGTGGTCGGGAGGAAGGGAGAGGGCGTCACTGCTTGTTCTTGGGGGAGGACCTGGTGTTGCCGTAGCCACGTCCTCTACCCTTGGTACTGGAGCCACGATAGCCACCTCGGGTGTTCTTATCGTAGGTGGTCTGCGTATTACCCTTGTTATATGTTTGTTGTGACCCCTGTCCTCTGCCTGCTCCCTTGTTTCCGGGGCGACGAAAGGAGCCGCTCCGAAAGGACTGAGTTTGTAGGGCGCCCATGGACTTTGCAGTGTCCGTGTCCTTTTTTATCTTCTCGAGGGTGGCGTCAACCTCAGGCCCGAACAAAAAGTCGGGGTTGACGGGCTGATTAAGGATATTGTTTTGTACCTCAGGCTTGAATCCTGAGATACGTAGCCAGGCGTGACGTCGTAGGATGACGCTAGTGTTGATGGCCCTGGCAGCCGTGTCAGCAGCGTCTAGTGCACATTTGATGGCAGCATTTGTGAGTAGCTGTCCCTCTCTGACAAGGATTTCTGCACCTTCTTTGTAGGGGTCAGGGAGGTGTTGAAGGAGTTGCTCCATTGTGTCATAGTGCGCCCTATCGTAGCGAGCGAGGAGCGCTTGAGTGTTAGCTATGCGCCATATGCTTGCAGCTTGTGCGGCAACTCGCTTGCCGGAGGTCTCCAGCACCTTGGACTCCTTGTCCGGGGGAGGAGCGTCACCCGTTGTCTGCGAGTGTGCCCTCTTGCGGGCATTCGCCACAACGATGGAGTCGAGTGGTAATTGTCCTCTGATGTAAGTAGGATCCCCAGGTGCTGATCTGTATTTCTTATCGATCCTGGGGTTTATCACTCGTGCCCTGGTGGGTTCCCTGAAAATGTCAGTGGCTGGCTTAAGGACCCCCTTCAACATTGGCAGAGTCTTTACATGTCTTTCTGAGGATGCAAAGGTGTCCATTAGAAAGTCATCTTCGATGATATCAGAGTGAAGCTGTACATCATGGTTGTTCGCCGCCCGTTCAATCAGAGCGTTGAACGCCGCAGTATCCTCTGTGGGTGACGTTTTTGCCCCATATAGTTGTGGGTCCTGTGCATCAAGAGGTGCACTGGGGTCTGCAGGGTCGCCCCAAGTTTGGTCAGGGTCCTGCTGGTCATCAGGGTCCGTGTCCACATGGTAGGGGACTTGTTCACCCATGTAGTCCTCCAATGCATCCGTGTCGGAGCGTGTGGGGGAGGCCCGGTGTGGATCCTGGTAGGGTGAATGAAAGGGTTCATACAGGAGAGGTTCTGTGTCCACAGGCAGCTTCCTCTTTAGCGGGATCCTGAAAGGTTCCAATGGCGGTTCCGAAGTTATCCTTCGGTCGTGGAGAATCATCCTGCCAGTGTCGGCGTCGATGACGCGTGACGGAGACGGCTCGACAGGCGTAACCGCAGTTTTGGTGGCCTGTGTCCTGAGTTGAAACGCCTTCGGGATTGTGGATGGAGGCAAGCCGAAGGTAATGCTGGTCGGCACCGACGAAACCGCTGGATCGATCGAACCCGACTGGTCCTGGAGGGCAGCCTTGGTTTTGCAGCCTGGCATTGCGCCAGGCCGTACTCGGGGCGCCTTAGAGGTCGTGGCCCCCGCCAGGGTCGTCGAGGCGGCTGCAGATATCTTCTGCGCCCGTGGTGCATCGAGCCGAGGTGCGGAGATCACCGTCGACGTCTTCGACACGTGAGGTTTCGGTGTCGTCGAGGGAGTGCTGCGAGGCGTAGCAGGCGGGACGGCCCTCGGTGTCGGTGGCGTCGACGCCGGTAACCGAGCAGGTTTTTCGGCGCCGATGGCCTTCTTCCGTTTGTCGACTCCCATGTCGCCTGTCTCGAGTTCGGCACCGAAGTCCCCCTTGGTGCGGTCGGTGCCGACACGGTGCGCCGGCGTCGAAGGTGTTGAAGGCCTCGATCCGACTAGCGCCACTTTCAGTTTCGGTTTCGTAGGAACCTGAGCAGCTTTCGGTTTCGGTTTCGTGGAAGGGAAACCAGCTGGCTTAAGCGGTAATGGCTGCCGCTGAACGTCCGAGGCCGGGCCCGAGGGCGGGGCCGAAGGACTGCGTGATAGGTCTCGGGTAAGGCCCGAAGGCGATCCCTCGACCGGAGCCATAATCTGTGGCACTGGTGAATTCTCGGTTTGAACAGGTAGGCCTTGTTCATCATCGGAGCTACTCTCTTCGGCCCCTAAGGCCTCCTCGTCGTCTCCTACCTCGGTGTCGTCTTCACCTCTGTGGAAGAGTGACTCGTCGGCCTCGTCCGATCCGGGTTCTTGGTCGGAAACGGGACTGGAGGGTAAGACTTCTACTTCTTCGACGTCGTCCGCGTCGTCGATGATGTCAGCTGGGGCCGGTGCCGCGTGCTGCGCTTCGAGCCTCGCCGCTCGACGATTCCGCAGAGTCTTCTTTGAACGGAACCGGGCACAGGCCATACATGTCGACTCGTCGTGGTCCGGCGAAAGGCATTTGTTGCACACCGGATGGACGTCGATGTGTGGGTACTTCGCATTACATACCGGACACCTTTTGAATGGCGTCCTCGATTCCATCGTCGAAGTAGTTGATGGACAGGTAAATGCGAACAAAGTCGGTGCTGAAAGTTAGTAAACTAACAGAGTGTATCGAAAACCGATCGATAACAGTACCGACGCGAACTAAAGGCCTTGTGGCCTCGACAAAATTTTTTCCTAACTTGAGCTAAGATAGCACATCCGAACCCAATGGCGGAAAAAAACAATCTGAGGATGGAGAGGATGCCCATGCGCACTGTAGTCCAGGGGAGGAGTCACCTATCCAAGGATACTTCGAAGACTCTTCCAGGACAACAACGTGCAAACATCCAGACCCAACACTAGGCGGCGATCTATGCACAGATATGAATTCAGCAGCCCACATGCCTCGAACTTAAAGAGTAGCTATTTTTTTATTAGAGAGCTTGTGCGTAAGAGCAATACAAGTAACTTAGAATTTTCTACAACAGAGGACTTGGCCTTACCTTTACACACTGAACTTTAACATTCTAACACTCTTGAGGTTCACTAGCGATGCCCCTAAACTCTGACAGCATTGCAACAAATCTGATCTATCACTACAGGTACACCAAAAACGTGGCCCGGTTTTCGTTTGTGCACTGTATCTCAAACTGAGATTGCAGGAAACCCATGTCTCTATATAGTGCACCACAAAGGGAGACCCTGTGCAGAGAGATCGGAGAGACCCTTATTGGTTTACACAGGCAAAAGTAGATAAAACAAACGATCTATTTTGTGGTACTGTGGATGAGTGGTCGGCGCAAGCCGACGACCAGTGGGTAGGTGGGGCAAGCCTGCGACTTCTGGGTCAAGCCAGCGACCAGTGGGTGGGGGGGAAAGCCAGCGTCCTATGGGCGGGGGCAAGGCAGCGGCTGGTGGGTGGGGTAAGCCAGAGACTGGTGGACCAGTCGATGACCAGAGGGTAGGTGTGCAAGTCAATGATCAGAGTGTGAGTGGTGGAGGGGCAAGCCTACTACTAGATTGAGGGGAAAGCCAACGACCAGAGGCTGGCTGGGAAGGGTTCTTTGGTTAGCAGACTGAACTCAGCTTGTCAGCAGGCACGCAGAACATGGGGTGGGGCAAGTGCATGAGGGAGATAGCACAAAATGTCCCACTCTGGTACAGCGTTTGAACACAAATATTAGTAGAGGCTATAAAGCAAGCAATGAAAAAAACAATAGCTCTCACCTATACAAGAGCTTTTGGCTTTGCCAAGGTCTTTTAGTCATGTTGTACAGCAATGTGGCTGCTGTGCAGCCAGGCTAAAAAGTTAGGGAAAAAAGTGCAATGACTAGTCATAGCGCCTTTTTTCCCTATCTTATGAAGGGTAGGAGTGGGCACCATGTACAACGGGAGGAAGGGTGAGAGTGAAGAAGCAACACGTACAACGAGAGGGTTGAGGGTAGGAGAGGGGTAAGAAGCAACACAGAAAATTGAAGAATCAACCTAGGCAAGGACGAAAGAGGAAGATGATATTACTTCAACCATAGCATAACGAGCGGAAGGACAGTAGTCTAGATGAAACCCTTACTATTACTACTTGGGACCACATCCCATACAAAAGAGGGAGTGAAGCTGGCATGATTTGGCGAATTAGGAAGCAGCAAATAAGATTGACAATGAACTCAGCAAATGGCAAGCAATGGATGGGCTTCAAGCACCTTCTTGTAAACAATATATCTTGCAAGTGATAGCGCTTGCCGTCTTAGGCAAGACCTATTTAGCAGTGTCAGGACACAAGTAATGCATCTATGCACCAGGGTAGGGACAAACGCATGAAGAGGAAGGACGCCTACAGCACATGACCAAAAAGCAAGGAAAGGAGAGTGATATTAAGTGAACTAACAGCAACTAATGGTTGGGCTCCACGGCTACACTTAGAAAACAACGTCTCAAAAAGACAGCGCATGCACTGTCTAGGCAAGATCTAAAATTCGCTGAAAGAAACGGACCAAAAACCTAAAAAAAAAATATTTACATTACCGACCCAACCACTAGATGGCATCATTATGCACAGAGTGAGACTTGGTACAAGATTAACGGTACAAAATCAGGGCAAAGAATAGAATTGCCGTACTTGTTGACTCCTAAAAATAATGCAATAACTTTTCCAAAGTACTCTGCACAGGCGTGCAGCAGCAGCTTGTTCTCGGTCTAAGAACGCTCAATAAAATGTAATATAGCTCCCTGAAAACTTTTGAGAATAGTCCAAAGACGCACAGCTGTAAACAAGAGATAGCTTCAAAATTACAAGATAAAAAACATTTAAAAAATACATTAAAAAAAGACCTTGGAGGACAAACAAATTAGATGCACCGTCAAGTGAAATCATTGGAAGAAAAATCTTCAAGTACATAAGAAGGATGTGCGCATTGGAACTATTCTCAAAAGTTTCAAGAACAGCTATATTGCAAAATCAGGACAGCCAGGGTGCTAATAATTTAGACAGACCAGGAGAACAAGGAATTTTAAGAGTAAAGCACTAACCCCAAAACGCTCAGAGAAACATTAACTGCCTGTGGCTCCTCAAATAGCAGTTCCGCTCGTCAGCATCAGTAGCTGCAATAGCCCCAGGCCTAACATTCTTAATCTCTGAACTTCCCAAAGCTCAACAGCGGCCCCGAGCAGCTTCGTCGGCTGCACAGAAGCAAGTCCTCCTCTGCAGCAGATGGCCACCAAGCACCCAGGGCGGACGCTTACACACACACTGCTGCAAGGGCGCAGAATGAAGCCAGCACTGGCCCAATGCCCAGGAAATGTTGAGAAAGTACCAAAGCTCAGGCAGCACTGCAACATCGGCTTGTAGCTCAGCACTGCATCACCAGGAAAATGTAGATTGATATTGGTTTGGCATAACCATCTGTGGTGTAACGCGTCAGTTCAACCCTTTCCCACACCTCAGCTCTGTTCTAGAGGCATGCAGGAAGTTCACAACTTACATTTTATCTGCAGATCTTCAAACATGTAATAATTTTACATATAGCGTGTTTCCACATAAGCTTCAATCAAATGAACATAAGAATGAATTTGTCTTTCTTCTTCTTGGTTGTTCTTTTATTAATTGCAAGTCTTCTCAGTTATTCATAACAGCCACAAGCCAACACGTGTTTTGTCGCTACTGGGGAATGTTGTCCTGCGACTTTTTCAAGGCTATTTCCTGCTTGATTGTAGCATTTAATAGGCGGTGATAATTCCAAACCGCCAATGGTTTCTCGTGTGATGCGGCGTCACACGTAACAAGAATCTGTAATCCTGTCCTTGTATATTCAGTTTACCTTTCAGTGCTTATTCGACTGGTAAGGTAGTCCAAACGTGACGCCTGTCCATAATTAATGCAGAGTGAGGACATGGTTAAAGACGACTTTACAAGCATTTCCAGGGTGGGTACTTGGTGCCCATCGTAGCATGCCATTGGCGGAGAACATGGGGACATATGGGAACATGCACTAGTGTGTCTACGGGAACATACACTAATACAGCATGGATATCTATTGGTCAGTCATAGCACAACATTCCCAGAGGCCATTGAGCAGACCCCCCCCCCCCCCCCCCCCAGGATTTTGCAGCTTTGGGTGGCAAATTATACAGCCCAAAAAAGTAACATTTGCGGCCCAAAACCTCAAAATTAACGGTATTTTTGTGGTGGGCAAAATATGTGCCCGCCACAAAAATACTGCAGACTAGTGCTTTCTAATGGCCTGGAGGGTCCGCAGAGGGCACACAAAGGTGTGAGGCAGCATGCAAGCTAATTGCTCAAGAGGGTGCAAGGTACATTTCAAAGTTAGTCGACAGAGGAATTTATCACCTCTGCTGCCTGCCTGTTGCTCACCCTCCCTTTAACGGCTCAGTGGCAGCACAGAGCTAGTAAAGAGAGGGTGAACGGCAGTTTAAATTTTTTTTTTTTTTTACATGTTTTGCAGGCACTGTTGTAAAAATGGCTGCATTTGTACAAAGGTGCCGATTTTGCGATTTTTTGTGTGCAAATCGCGACATTCTGGGGGTCTGATTGAGGAAGGATACTGTAGGAGCAGTAAGTAATAGTCATTGGCAAACATAGGAAGCAGAGGCCGGCACAACAGTGACTTTGTAACGATTTAAGTTATGATACTGCCTAAGTTGCTGGAAGCAGCAGACACTAGTGGGCAGTGGACACCGCAAGTCTACTTGTAGAAAGATCTTAAAAGAGGCTCTGCCAGTAAAAACCAGGGTCCACATTCTAGACCGAGCACACTGCTCGTCAGTGCCGTGGCACCCTTTAAACTTCTTGTAAGGAGGGGATGGTGTATGCAGCGTGGGGTCAGACCAGGATAGTGCACCCTATCACAATTAACGTACTGATATGAAGTGCATCTATAATATGCATCTATGATACACAGATATGGCTCACAGCCCATGTATGCACGTTGGTGCATCAAAAAGGTTATTTCCCAGCAAGAGTCATTTTGCAGATAGAAGAAATTTCTGGATACCCATGCTGTGTATTATTCTGCCATCTAGTGGTTAGATCTGCAATGGCCCGGTCTTTGTTTTACTCTTATTTGGGCATTGATCTTCGAGGAGTACAGCAAGGGCTACTGGAATTATGCAGGAGGGAAGGACCCAATTAGGACTACATTATGTGGCATGAAAACAAATTATGTGGCTTAACGTAGCACATTTTGTGGTAACATTGCTTAGTCATTTTTAAAAGTTAGCACTGTTTGGTTTCATTTTATTGGTACCAGTACCCTATCTAAACACAGCAATAAGCAACTGAAAGGTGACTAGTCAACCTCTATGAAAAATTTCCACTGCATGGCAACGTGTTGCAGTGTTTTCAGTATTTTTGATCTGTCTGAGCTAGAAACTATTTGTTTTTATAATCTGCAGATTATGCAGCAGCCGATTGATTATGTGAGGAAATGCAACAAATTCATAATTATGTGGAGAACACTGTGACCCAGAATCACATAATTCCAGTGGCCTTTGGTATAGTCACCTGCCCTGGATTTCAAACGTATGCCTACAATGCCCAAGCACATAGGTGCGATCTTTAGATTTCTCCCCCCCAACCTTTTTTGGTGACCCCTACTGTTTTTGAGCTCATTTTCTTTATATTTTTTTAGTTCCCTTCTACTTACCTCATTTCCCAACTCATACCTCACTTCTGGCGAGATGAGGGTCATGTGAAACCAGAAAATGATTTATACTTTAAAACTTTTCCTACAGGCAAGTAACCTTTTAAGTTTTTCAGTGAAACCTTTTCTGGATTCACATGCCGTGCATTGATTACGGAGCAGTATTACCCCCAGTTCACAGGTTGGTTGAAGTGGGTGTGTGTTTGCAAGCAGTTGTCTTAATGCAGTATTGTGCTTCTTCATTAACCTGAAAGTCCACACAACAGTACTTTGTGACATTATCCAAAGATAAACACGTGGCTGCCCTGCAGATATAGTTTATGGGCGAGTTGGCTATGAACGCTATTGAGTACTACTTCTGCTATCTGGTACCATGTCTGGATGGTTTGCACGATTCACTTCGCTTAGGCCTTTCGTGTGTGGGGATCCCTAGTTTGTTGGTGCAAAGGAAATTAAGAATTGATTCCCTTCAACTGTCTCATTTCCTGTTGGTAATACGTTGCTGCTATTGTGAGACATCTATTTTGTGTATCTTGTGTTTTAGGGTGTTGGAAAAGGGCAGATCATTGTGTTTCCTTGTTGACGAGGAAGTGTGACATCACATTTATGAGGAATTGCAGATTAGTCCTCATGACTTCCCAGTCTTTATGTATTTGTAGCAAGGGTCCCTGCACTATGAGTGCCTGCTGCTTATTGACCCTGCATAGTGATGTGATGGCAATCAACAATACCGCATATAGTGTTAGGAATTTGAATTTGCCTTGTGCGTGGGTTTCATTAACTGTGTTAGTACCAGATTAAGATTCCTTATTGTATGGATGCGGACTTAAAGGGGCTATAAGACTGGCACCACTTTAGAATCTTTTGATGAATGGTGTCTTCCCTTTTCAGCTCCTTGCGTATGCCACTGTAGTTGAGAGGAGTACCTTTATCAATGTGTATGAAAGCTTATCATCTAAAAGGGATGTCAAGTATAACATTACATAACATGTGTATTTGTAAATAATAATAATTCTTATTTGTAAACCGTGAACATATCACCCACAAGGATTTCAAGAAGTTGGGGGTCATCGGGGAGATTAAGTGAGATATTGCCCAGAATCACATAATGCGGAGCTGAGCTGCCGCCGATCGAACCGCGAGCTGAATTACAGATGTTTACTATAAGCATCCAATTATTATAGTGTCTCTTGTTAGGTAACCTGTTAGTTCCCCTTTCCCACACTACTGGGCAAATCTGTTTGTCTAGGCGGTTTAAAACTTGCGTTGCGGGCTTCCTAGGCTGCCTCAGGATTTCCATGCATCCGCAGGGGAGTAGTAAGTTCCTGAATTCTAAGTCCTCAGGAGCCATACTCTTAGACAGAGGCTGACTGGTTGTGGGTGGCAAACGTGACCCTGTGGTATGTGAAGTCTTCTAGGGCGGGTAATTTACCTGTTTTTGTGCCAGCTCCACCAGGTCTGAAAACTAGGTTTGTCTGGCCCATTGTGGGGCTATCATTCAGAGGGCCATGGTTGTCGGTTTACACTTGCTTACCACTAGTGGTATCAGTGGAATAGGAAGGAAAGTGTATGCAAATTTTCCTGACAAGTCTTCTGATAGGAGAACTCCCCTTAGACAGGTGGTGCGAGTAACTGGGTGCAAAGATTTGGCATTTTACGTATGTTGCAGAGAGGTCCGATTCTGGTGTCCCCAACTCGTGGAACATTCTTTGCACTCTTGTTTGAATTCACACTCATGCAAGGTGGCAGCTAGTCTGCCCCCTTTAATGTTTTGCATCCTGGCAGGTGGATAGTGATTGGAGTGAGGTCTGTGTATTGACTGCGACCCTGAGGAACTGCTTTCTGTGACTTTCATTGGCTTTTTCTACACTTCCTCTATGTGGAGGTGGAAGGCGCTCTCTTCAAGGTCAAGCCATTTCCCCCCTGAGCCACTTCGGTTTACTCTTTTTAATGCAACAGTCCCAAGCCTCTTAGAGGGCTATTTGGCCTACGTCTGCATCCTGACTGAGTGAGCCCACCCGTGTTTCTCGGTCACTTATAAAATCTGGGAAAATACTCCTTGCATGTCTCACAGCCCTCATACTTCTGGTCCTATGGAAGCAAAGGTTCCAAACCATGAGTTTGTTTGCTTGAGCGAGCTTATGGTGCATTTTGGATAACATTTAAAGGGTGTATTTTTCCATGTTTTCCAAAGACTCCGGCCATCAAACCCCATCCCCTACCAGCCATACATTCTCCAACTCTTTTAGTCGAAGCCCAAAAGAAAAAGCTAAGATTTCAGTCTCCGCGTTTTTCAGTTCTCCTTGTGATCAGCTGATTATTTCTGTACTTTCTCTTTTGACGTTCTCCTCATAGTCGTCCTTGCCTTCGGTGAACTGTGACCTGAAGCCATGGACCGTGGTTCAAAACCAAAATGGCAGGACAAAAAAAAAAAAAAGACACCAAAGATGGCAATCATGCACTGGGATATTATGAGTTCACGTCTGATGCCATGGTGGGAAGTGGGGGTTGGGGCGGTGGAGAGTAGTTCAAAGTCAAAAAGGAAAAAAAAAAGAAAAAACATTTCAGACCCAACCACTAGATGACGGAATATTACACAGCATGTGAACCGAGAAAAGATTCTCACTGTAAAACCTTAAATGTGTGACACATAGCAAAAGTGTGGTTTCCAGCCCAATGGGAGTAGCACGCTAGTGAAAGGAGAAGCAACAGTTTAAAGCCTCCGATCTGCCTTTCACTGAAGTAACAGACTTTTCCTCTGCTTTAACTCAGAGTAGGGGAAGGACTCTCTGCTGCAGACCGGTACAGTAGTTTACTGCACCTGTATGCAGGGAAATGATTGGCTGGTGAAGGACCCCTGAATCTCCCTCAGAAATAGCACCCTCACAAGGTGCACAGACTGTACGTCACCTCTATGTGGCACACAGTCAATGCACCTCCCGACAGCTTCTTTGCCGCTGCGCCAAGGTTCTATAACATGGCACGGGTGTAAAGGATTCCCTCACTCACCTGGGGCCATGCTTGACACAAATAGGAGAAAGTTTCTTTGAGATGGAGCCAGCGCATATATAGGATTGGCGTGACCTCTGATACTGAAGGGGCTGTGGAAGCATTTCTAGCCCCTTCTGTACTACCAAAGTACCTTGGTTTGCAGGAAGCACATGAATATGCCTGTTGTGCCCCCAGACATCTTTCCGTAATAGATCAGGTGCTTCGAAGCAGCCGGTCCACCTTTTACCGTGCAGCCTCTGGTTCAAAGGAGAGGGGGGGGGGTGGGTTGGAATGGAGTGTAGGGGAACATGGGGAGGAGTTGGGGTAGAGCAAGATACTCTCCTGCAGCTGGTTGAATCAAGTGACAGCATCCACCTGCAGAGGGTATGTCTGTGGAGGAGTGGGGTGCATGCGAGGGGCACCCTCAGGGGTTTGACTATGTCCACCTCACTCAGAGGACAGATCCTTTGCACCAGGCAAAGGCCCCAAGCAAATCACGCAAAGCCCCCTTGAGATTGTGCCACATGTGCATTAGCATATTCTAGTTTAAGGGGAGCGCAAGTGTCTGATGTTATAGAAGGGGCAGCAAAGTGACTGGGGTGCAAAAAGTGGGTGCACACGCCTGGTGCGCCCCTCTGGCACTTTCCATAATATGGCACAGAAATAAAGGCGCAGAATGAACAACTATCTGCAACCTAACCAGATCATTAATGTCCGACGACCAATCAGAATGCTAAGCTTGAAGACAACTAGCTGACAACTTGCAGCCTTCTCAGGAATCAATCCCCCACAGATTGATCCTGGACTGTATGGCATCACTTCGAGGCCTTCTTTCCCATTCAACTTCCCTTCTGGCGCAGTTTTAGCTCTTGCTCTCCACCTCACTTACTCCCATTTGTTTTTCCAACTCTCTCCTGCTCAACACAAACACACACTACAGCGAGGTGCAGAGAGGAAAGGTCCTGCTGGCACTCAATGAGTGCTTCTGCTCAGAATTTGAAGGGCGTTAAGAGTCATATTTCTAAGGCAGGCCGGCTAATCAGCCTGTTTTGCTTTGACCAAAGGGGCAGCTGCACAACTCTCGTTGGCAGAGTGGGTTGCAGGTTGTTGGACCTGGCCTCGTGGCGTGGTCCTTAACCCCCTGGATTGTGGCCGTTCCCCGCCCCGGCCGTCACGGGCCACCCGTCTGGACTGCACCAAGGCCCTTCACCCGGAGCTGGCCGTGGTCGCATACTCCTCGTGTCTCCGCCATCTTGTTGGCATCCACGTCACACCGTGCCCCAGCCGGCGCGACCCCGCTCAACCCGGCCTCGACCCCAGCGAAGCCCTGACATCGAGGCACCACGAACTGGCCAGGGGGTGCCGCAGGAACCATTCATCGCCCCGGCGGAGGACAGTATCGATGGGACCCCCAACTGTCCTCCCCTCTCGAGGTGTGATCACCCTGCAAACTCCCATGGGCCTGGCGCCTCTCCTGCTGGGCGTCTGGCCACCTCCACCCGGCCACTCCGCCCCCTCGGGCGCATAGGTCCGGACATCAAAGGGCTCCAGACCTATATCTGGGGCGACCCCACCACAGCTCGGCAGTTGTATCCCGGAGTCGAGAGCCCTGCTGATCGAATCGCGGCTGACCCTACGGAGACGAACTCTTGCCGGAACCATCACGAGCCCTGCTGACTGCGTCGCGGCTCCCTCTTGTGAACCCTTTCTGAACTACCTGGAACATCGGAGCCCTGCAGACGCTGTCGCGGCCCAACCTCGCTGAAACCTTCCTCGGAGCCCTGCTGACGACGTCGCGGCTCGAGCTGAGCAGAAACCATCTTGAGAGCCCTGCTGATTGAATCGCGGCTCTCCACGAACTGTACGCCAGAGCCCTGCTGACGCCGTCGCGGCTCGACCCCTCCGAGATCGGAGGTCCTCCAGCGTGAGGATAAGAACTGGGCCCCAGGTACCCTCGTACCACATTCCTGCCAAAGACTGTCCCGCTACCCCTACCCTTCCAAAGAGACATTGAGACTTTTGGTGGATCCCTCGATCCCTTCGTGTAAATATTGAACTCGTAACCTTTTATTGATGATAAAGAATTGCTTGTCTTGAGACAACCTCCTTGAGTCCGGTGTGGTGGTGTTACTGTGCTAGTACGGGATAGGAGAAGGATCTCTCAGGAGACTTCTCGGCAGCGCTCGGCTACTTCGTGCAGTGAGAGGGCCCCCCCCTTGGTGGTCTCACCGACTCCTCGGGGTCCGCCTTCCAACATTTGGTGGCCAGCGACGGGATCCGAGCCGAACGCAGTACGTACCAGCCAGTACCCACTAGCTACCCATCCAAACGAATAGCATCATGAGCAGCCAGGAAAACAACGCGACAATGGAGTTCCAGCCCGAACGGCTGGAAGAATATACGCACAAAGAATTAAAACAGTTCTGCAGAGACAAAGGCATTGCAACCACCAGCCTCGGTACCAAGGAAGAGATGCAGAAAGCTCTGAGGGCATGGTTGGAGGCTGGGGCAGGCCCCTCCCAGGAAGAAGGGCCCTTGCCCCTGACGGAGACCACAGCAACCGCACTGACCCCGGCAACCGGAGGAAGAAAGAGCCTAGAAACCGGCCTCTCCGAGGAAGAAATACGAGAGCGGGAAAAGGTCCGGAGCCACGAACTAGAGCTCGCCCGACTGCGACTGGACGGCGAACTCCAGTTGGCAGAAAAGAAACTGGCCCTCGAGCAGCTACGCCTTCAAGAAGAAATAGAAGAGAAGAGACGACACCGGGAGTTGGAGGAAAAGAAACTAACTCTTGAGCACGAGCGCAGTCTCAAGGAGCTCGAGATCAAGGCCAAGAACGGAGGGACCAACACCCCCAGTACTAGAGACACTCTACCGCCCCCCGAGGCCAAGGTGCATATCCCGAAGGAGGTCGTCAAGGAGTATTACAAGAATGACGATATCCAACAATGGTTCAAGGCCTACGAGGTGGCCATGACCTCCCATCGAGTGCCCCGAAAAGACTGGGGCGCAGGCCTGTGGGGGCGATTCCTGAGTGAAGGGCGGGACACGCTGCTCCAGCTACCGGAGGAGGTGATGACCTCCTACGATCACATGAAGGAGGCCCTGCTCACCCGCTACGGGCTAACAGCGGAGATGTACCGCCAGCGGTTCCGAGACTGCAAGAAAATCCCGGGTACCACATGGGTGGAATATGTGGACTTTTTCAGTCGGGCCCTAGAAGGGTGGATCAAAGGCAGCAAAGTAACCACCTACGGGCAACTGGTCGACCTCATCGTCTGGGAACATCTTTCCAACAATTGCTTCGTGGAACTGAGACAGCACCTCCTCGACAGCAAAATGACCGACCCGCGAAAACTTGCCGTCGAGGCCGATCGATGGGTCAACTCCCGGGTCCCCCGGAGCTCAATGGGGGGAGTACCAGAGGAACCCCAACGGACCCCCACGCCAGCGCGGTGGGGGGGGGGGGGCCGAACAGGAACCGAGACCCTCCCGCTGGGGCCCCCAGGAGCCCCCCTCGAGGGCCACCGCAGCCACATCTCTCCCCGAGCCTAGCGCGAAGGGTGGGCCCGGCCCGACCCGGACCACGGCCACCAGTGACCTGCTATGGCTGCCAACAAACCGGACACTTTGCCAGCGACCCGGCCTGCCCCCTGAACCGAAGAAACGGGGCCGGCGGGCCCCCGCCCCGGCAGCTGACAGCCGCCGCCTTGGGGGGAGAGGAGGAAGAAGAGGCCCTCGACCGAGAAAACACTGAGTGGGAGCCGGCAGCCATGTCCCTGGTCTGCCTGGGTAGCCGAGAGATGGTACCCTGCACCCCCATCCCAACCAACACCCAGAAGTACCGGCAGCAGGTCACGGTCAACGGACAACGGGCCGAAGCCCTTCGCGACACCGGCGCCAGTATCACCGCTGTCCGCTGCCACCTGGTGACCCCTGAACAGATTCTACTGAATGTGCTGTGCCCTGTGCGGACGGCCGACAACAGCGAAAGCCTATGCCAGATGGCCCTGGTCCCCTTCGAGTGGGGAGGGGTGACGGGCCTGCTGAAGGTGACAGTGCGCGACGACGCCCCGGTCGACTGCCTCCTGGGGAACGACTTGGAGAGTTCCCCCTGGGCTCAAGTAGAACGACGAGAGCACCTCCGAATGTTGGGACTGGCTGATTGGGCCTGCGCCATCACCCGGTCCATGACCGCCCAGGCCCCCCGCTCATCCTCGACCTCCGGGACTGCCCGACCCGAGGGGCTCACACCCCCTCCCGCCAGCAGCGAGGAGGAGGCGGACACCGACCCCGGGCCCAGCGAATCCTCCCCCGAAGAGATGGCTTCTCCGAGCGCCCTACCAGAGCTGACGCAATGGCAACATGAAGGGGGCCCCACCCGAGAGCAGTTCCAGCAAGAGCAACAGTCCTGTCCCTCTCTCGAAGGGGTCCGACAGCAGGCGATCGCGCAAGCCAACGGTGACCAGACCGGCACCCACTGGATCTACTGGGCCGAGGGCCTGTTGTACAGTGAACAGAAAGTGGCAGAACTCGGGGCCGGCCGCGTGTTGGTGGTCCCCCTCCGCTTCCGGGAGTTCCTTCTCAACCTGGCCCATGATGTGCCCCTCGCCGGACACTTGGGGCAAGACAAAACGTACAGTCGTCTGGTGACCCACTTCTACTGGCCCCGGATGCGGAGAGATGTGGACAACCACTGCCGGTCCTGCCAGACCTGCCAAGCCAGCGGAAAGACGGGGGGGTCGGGTCAAGGCCCCCCTCCAGCCCTTTCCCGCCGTCAGCACCCCGTTTGAACGAGTCGGAATCGACATTGTGGGACCCCTGGACCCCCAAACCGCCCTGGGCCACCGCTTCATCCTGGTCCTCGTGGACCACGCCACCAGGTACCCGGAGGCGGTCCCGCTCAGAACTATAACGGCCCCTGTGGTAGGCCGGGCCTTGATGGGGATCTTCTCCCGAGTGGGATTCCCCAGCGAAGTGGTGAGCGACCGTGGCGGTCCCTGTGGCAACAATGCGGGGTCACATACAAGTTCACGACACCATATCACCCTCAGGGGAACGGACTGGTTGAGCGGTTCAACCGAACATTGAAAGGGATGATCCAGGGCCTGGAAGAACCCCTCAGGCGGAAATGGGATGTCCTGCTGCCCTGCCTCCTGTTTGCCTATCGGGAGGTCCCGCAGAAGTCCCTGGGGTTCAGCCCGTTTGAACTATTGTATGGACACCCGGTCCGCGGACCACTCAGCCTGGTCAAGGAGGGCTGGGAGATGAAGCCCCGAGGCGCCCCTCCTGACGTCTACCGATACCTCCTGACCCTCCGAAACCAGACCCGCAAGTTCCGAGCCATAGCCGAAGCCAACCTCGAGGCCAGCCAGGAGGACATGAAGCGGTGGTACGATCGCAACACTTCTACGGTAGAATTCGAGCCAGGTCAGAAAGTATGGGTCATGGCCCCGGTCGAACCCGGCGCCCTCCAGGACAAGTGGACCGGGCCCTTCAAGGTGGTGAAGAAAAGTCCCGTCACCTACCTGGTCGATCTGGAGTCCCCCCGGAACCCCCTCCGGGTCCTACATGCGAACAGGCTAAAACCCCACTTCGCCCGGACCGAACTGAGCCTGCTGCTGGCGACCGACGAGGGGGGCGAGGACGACTCCGAGCCCTTGCCCGACCTCTTGCAATCCGACATTCACGATGGATCGATCGAAGGGGTCCAACTCGCCTCGTCCCTGACCCCGGAGCAGCGCAACGACTGCCAGCGATTACTGCGGGACTACGCAGCCCTCTTCTCTCTCACCCCGGGGGTGACCCACTGGTGCGTCCACGACGTCGACACCGGGGAGAATCCCCCCATACGACACAGAGCCTACCGGGTGCCTGACCGAGTGCGGGCCTGCATCCAGGCCGAAGTAGCGAAGATGCTGGCCCTGGGGGTCATCGAGCCTTCCGACAGCCCGTGGGCCAGCCCTGTCGTCCTGGTGCCCAAGGCCACCCCCCGGAGTTGCGATTCTGCGTGGACTACCGAGCCCTGAATGTAGTAACCAAGACGGACGCACACCCGATACCCCGGGCCGACGAACTGATCGACCGCCTAGGGGCCGCTCGCTACTTGAGTACGCTGGACCTCACCGCCGGGTACTGGCAAATCCAGCTCACCCCCGGCGCCCAAGAAAGATCCGCCTTTTCGACTCCGGATGGGCATTACCACTTTCGGGTGATGCCCTTCGGAATGAAGAACACCCCGGCCACCTTCCAAAGACTGGTGAACAAGGTTTTGGCCGGGCTTGAGGCCTTCAGCGCGGCCTACTTAGATGACATTGCCGTGTACAGCAACCACTGGGCCGAGCACCTCCTCCACCTGGAGGCCATCCTGGCCGCCCTCCAGCGGGCCGGGCTCACAATCAAGGCCAGCAAATGCCAAATCGGCTACGGATCCGTGACCTACCTGGGCCATCAAGTGGGGAGCGGGCAGGTGGCCCCCCTCCAAGCGAAGATAGATGCCATCCAGACCTGGGAACCCCCCACTACCCAGACCGCTGTCCGGGCCTTCCTGGGCCTCACCGGATACTACCGGCGGTTTATCCGGGACTATGGGAGCATTGTTGGCCCCCTCACAGAGTTAACATCCAAAAAACAGCCCAAGAAGGTACACTGGCTCGAGGTGCTTGTCCCTGGGTCCCGGCCCCAATACGGGTCGGGCCTCCCCGGCGGCCATCTTGTTGCGATGCAGCCTACCATCCTGTCCACTGGGTCGCAGCAGGATTGGGAGTGTGTGACTTTTGGGAGTGTGGCGGAGCGATCGCAGAGAGCTGTGCTGGGGTACGGCGACCTCCTAGAGGCCCTTGGTGCCCTTCATCTCTCCTTGGCTCGGGGCGTCGGGGTCTTGGGGAGTAAGCTCGATGGTGTGGCATCAGCGTTGGGACAGTGGCGGCCTGCCTGTCCACAGGTACACAGGGACTTCCCACACTGCACACAGGAGGACAATGTCGCGGCCACCCCTGCGATTAGTGCACAGCTGGACGCTCCGGACAGTATGCTACCGTGTGATCGGCCAGCTGAGGGTTTGATCTGTTCCGGAGGTATTGGACCTGAGTGGAAGGTGGTGGCCTCGTCCCGTGCACGGCCTCCGGCGACCCAGGGACAATTTCAGCAACGGTTGTCTGCTTTGGCTGATTCCGCCTTCCTGGACCTTGTGTGCAGTGCAGATCCTGGGGCAACACTGGGAAAGACGTCCCTCCAAGATGCGGACTGTGTTGGTATTCAGAGACTTCCACCCCACCTGTGTGCGTCGCTTCCCGGTCGTTTTTGGACACTCCTTTACCTTGGAACATCGGACATGGCGCTGGGTCAAGGGGTAGGCATGGGCCGAATTGCAAAGAGTGGTCAAGGATAAGGCTGATCCTTCGGGAGTGGTCATCTAGTAGACGGGCTGACTCAGGGGTTGCGTACTCTCATGACATAGCTATTAGCATATTAGGTGCATAATGCTCCCCATCCTTTTTGATATGGTCGATTTTGTGCTGCTTATTGTTTGCTGTGGGGAGACCTCACCGTGCGGGAGGGAGAAGCCGGGGGTATGTTTTGAAGGCCCTCCTCCAGTTTATTATACTTTCTCTACCCCCCCGTCTGGTGGGGTTCTTTTCTTACTCCTTTTTCCCTGTTTCTTCTATATTTCGGGTCTAGTTCCAGGGCGACAGGCACACTGCTGGGGGGGGGGGCCGTACTCATTTGCAGAGGTGCAGGGTGGGGGGTTGGGGGAGGGGATTCTTTAGTCTCTTATCTCTTTTTCCATGGCCTCCTTTTTCTTCTCCGCTTCTTCTTGTTTTTTCTTTTCTGGGATCAGCGTGGTACACCTCCTTTGTTGTGAAGCGTTGCCTTTTCATGTGTGCCACAGTTTCCGGGGTGTTCTTGGGCGTTAGGGCGGGGGCCTGCAGGCGCAACTGTTTATGATATTCTTCCCCATCCTGAATTTCCTGTGTCTGCGCCATTGATCCAATAGATTGCTGTTTATTGCTTACGTCTATTATTCTGCCTGCCTCTTATCGCTGTTGGGAACTTGTTTGGCACCTGATCCTACTGTCTTGTTCCATTATAAAATGAAAAACCTTTTTTAAAAAAAAAAAAAAAAAAAGAAGGTACACTGGACACCCCGCTGCCAAACAGCCTTCGACACCCTCAAAACGGCCATGTGTACTGCTCCGGTGCTGCAAGCCCCGGACTACCAGAAGGAGTTCGTGGTACAGACGGACGCCTCAGAGTATGGGATCGGGGCCGTCCTCTCCCAAACTGACGAAAGGGGGCTCGACAGACCAGTGGCCTTCATCAGCCGGCGACTACTGCCCCGGGAGCAACGCTGGAGCACTATTGAGCGCGAGGCCTTCGCTGTGGTGTGGGCCCTCAAGAAGCTCCGGCCCTACCTCTTTGGCGCCCACTTCCGGGTCCAGACCGACCACCGGCCCTTGCAATGGTTAATGCGAATGCGGGGCGAAAACCCCAAGCTGCTGCGATGGTCCATCTCGCTACAAGGGATGGACTTTGACGTCGAACACCGGCCCGGCAATGACCACGCCAACGCCGACGGCCTGTCCCGCTTCTTCCGCCTTGACGAGGAGAATCCCCAAGGAGATGGGTGACTCTCCATGCCTTCGGCTGGGGGGGGACGCCTGTTGGACCTGGCCTCGTGGCGTGGTCCTTAACCCCCTGGATTGTGGCCGTTCCCCGCCCCGGCCGTCACGGGCCACCCGTCTGGACTGCACCAAGGCCCTTCACCCGGAGCTGGCCGTGGTCGCATACTCCTCGTGTCTCCGCCATCTTGTTGGCATCCACGTCACACCGTGCCCCAGCCGGCGCGACCCCGCTCAACCCGGCCTCGACCCCAGCGAAGCCCCGACATCGAGGCACCACGAACTGGCCAGGGGGTGCCGCAGGAACCATTCATCGCCCCGGCGGAGGACAGTATCGATGGGACCCCCAACTGTCCTCCCCTCTCGAGGTGTGATCACCCTGCAAACTCCCATGGGCCTGGCGCCTCTCCTGCTGGGCGTCTGGCCACCTCCACCCGGCCACTCCGCCCCCTCGGGCGCATAGGTCCGGACATCAAAGGGCTCCAGACCTATATCTGGGGCGACCCCACCACAGCTCGGCAGTTGTATCCCGGAGTCGAGAGCCCTGCTGATCGAATCGCGGCTGACCCTACGGAGACGAACTCTTGCCGGAACCATCACGAGCCCTGCTGACTGCGTCGCGGCTCCCTCTTGTGAACCCTTTCTGAACTACCTGGAACATCGGAGCCCTGCAGACGCTGTCGCGGCCCAACCTCGCTGAAACCTTCCTCGGAGCCCTGCTGACGACGTCGCGGCTCGAGCTGAGCAGAAACCATCTTGAGAGCCCTGCTGATTGAATCGCGGCTCTCCACGAACTGTACGCCAGAGCCCTGCTGACGCCGTCGCGGCTCGACCCCTCCGAGATCGGAGGTCCTCCAGCGTGAGGATAAGAACTGGGCCCCAGGTACCCTCGTACCACATTCCTGCCAAAGACTGTCCCGCTACCCCTACCCTTCCAAAGAGACATTGAGACTTTTGGTGGATCCCTCGATCCCTTCGTGTAAATATTGAACTCGTAACCTTTTATTGATGATAAAGAATTGCTTGTCTTGAGACAACCTCCTTGAGTCCGGTGTGGTGGTGTTACTGTGCTAGTACGGGATAGGAGAAGGATCTCTCAGGAGACTTCTCGGCAGCGCTAGGCTACTTCGTGCAGTGAGAGGGCCCCCCCCTTGGTGGTCTCACCGACTCCTCGGGGTCCGCCTTCCAACACAGGTCATCTAAGACTTACTGCTCGTAGCCAAAATAAAATCTCTCTCTACATAGACCCTTACACGTGGCGAGGTCATTACTTGAAGGACAAATAATTAAGAGCAATTCTGGCCAGCAATTTTGGCAATAACACATATTCAGGCATGGTCTGCTCTGAAATCTTGCTGTTGAAATGTAATCTGTCACTTCTGGCACCCATGCCTTGCAGCCACAAACCAGTATAATGCCACAGGAGATAAACTGAACCAAGTGTAAAATGAGGAACCACTAGATGATAGACAGGTAAATTTCACAAGTCAAGATTTCAGGGCAAAAAAATAATTATATTCACACATGCATACACATTCATATACACATGAAAGTTTGCCTACCCAAACTTTCTCTTGTTTTTCTCGTTTCCTCTGCCTCTCAGTTTTCTTCTCTCTAACAGCAGCCTTTGATGTTGGATTCCCTCTATTCACATCTTCATCTTCATCTTCTTGGTCCTCATTGTCCTCCATGGCCTTGACAGGTTTGGCTTTCGATTCTTCATCATCTGAATCTTCCAACAAACCTTGACATAGTTCTTGAAATACGGTTTCCTAAAGGAGGACCAAACCGGTGAGACCGGGTTATTATGAAAGACTGCGCAATGAAGGAGATTGGCTAAAGGTTAAATAAACAAATGATATATACAAGGGACAGGAAACAGTATTCTTCTCTTTGTACACAATTACACATCATGGATCTACTGACACAGGGGAACACACACCAAAAAAGATATTTATGCCATAAAATGAATATGCTACTTACCAGTATGCATCTGTTCTTGGCATGTAGGGCTGCTGACATTCATATCTGTGCATAGATCGCCGCCTAGTGTTGGGTCCGGATGTTTGCACGTTGTTGTCCTGGAAGAGTCTTCGAAGTATCCTTGGATAGGTGACTCCTCCCATGGACTACAGTGCGCATGGGCATCCTCTCCATCCTCAGATTGTTTTTCGCCATTGTGGCAGTGATGGAGTAGATACAGAAAGTGATGACCATGCTTGCAATAATTCTGAGAGCTGCAGCTGCGACAGGCGCCGGGGAGGAGGGAGGGCGATATGAATGTCAGCAGCCCTACATGCCAAGAACAGATGCATACTGGTAAGTAGCATATTCAGTTCGAGGCATGTGGGCTGCTGAATTCATATCTGTGCATAGAATACATAGCAGTGCCCTCTATTGGCGGCGGCTACCCGTGCCAGCTGCAGCGGTCTGAAAAAGTGTTTTGAGAACAGCCTGTCCTACAGCTGCCTGCTGTTTTGACTGCACATCTACGCAATAGTGTTTTGTAAATGTGTGTGTAGTGGACCATGTGGCTGCTCTGCATATATCATGCAGGGGAATATTTCCTAGGAAGGCCATGGAAGCCCCCAACTTGCGTGTTGAGTGGGCTCGTGGTGGAATAGTTAATGTGCGTTTTGCCTTTTGATAACAGATTTGAATACACTTAACTATCCATCTGGCTATCCCTGCTTTGGAGATGGCGTTACCTTTGTGGTGTGGGGCAAAGGCAACGAATAGTTGTTTTGTCTTCCTGAAGGGTTTAGTCCTGTCGATGTAGTACATGAGGGCCCTCCGTACATCTAGTGTATGTAATGCCCGCTCTGCAACAGTTTGTGGGTTTTGGAAGAAAACGGGCAGTTCAATAGTCTGGTTCATGTGGAACTGCGATATTACTTTGGGCATGAATTTGGGGTTGGTACGTAGTACGACCCTGTTGGCGTGAACCTGAATAAATGGCTCTTGAACGGTTAGTGCCTGGAGTTCACTAACTCTTCTTAGGGAAGTGATCGCTACCAGGAAGGCTACTTTCCAGGTAAGGAATTGAATCTCGCATGAGTGTAGAGGTTCAAAGGGTGGACCCATCAGGCGTGTGAGGACCAAGTTGAGGTTCCACATTGGAGCCGGTGGGTGACTAGGTGGAATGACTCGTTTGAGTCCTTCCAAGAATGCTTTGATGGCAGGCACTCTGAATAGAGAGAGGTGCTGCCTGGTTTGCAGATAGGCTGATATTGCGGTCAAATGGACACGTATAGAGGTGTACGCCAGATTGCATCGGTATAGGTGTAAGAGGTAACATATGATGTCGTGGATGGATGCGTCCAGCGGGTTAATGTCATTATTACCGCAATAAATGACGAACCTTTTCCATTTGGCTGCATAGCAAGCTCTTGTAGTAGGTCTCCTGGCCTCCTTGATGATGTCCATGCAGTCAGGTGGCAGATTGAGATAGCCAAACTCTAGGACTTCAGGAGCCAGATCGCCAGGTTCAGCTGTTGCGGATCTGGGTGCTGAACCTCTCCATGGTTCTGCGTCAAATGCGCGGGTTTGATCCGCAGCCTTTGATGCGGTACCACGGAAAGTTCGAGGAAGGTGGTGTACCACGGCTGGCGTGCCCACGTGGGAGCAACTAGGACGAGTGTCAGGGAGTGTTGTCGGAGTTTGCGAGCCACCAGCGGTATCAACGGTGCTGGGGGAAAAGCGTACGCAAATCTGCCGGACCAGTTCATCCATATCGCATTGCCCTGCGACTGCGGATGTGGGAATCTGGCGGCGAAGCTTTGGCATTTTGCGTTTTCGCTTGTCGCGAATAGGTCTATCTCTGGGTGACCCCACTGCTGGAAGTACGGTTGGAGTACTGATGGGTGTAACTCCCACTCGTGCATCTGGTGGCTGTGTCTG
Organism: Triturus cristatus; assembly: GCF_964204655.1. NCBI lineage: Eukaryota > Metazoa > Chordata > Amphibia > Caudata > Salamandridae > Triturus > Triturus cristatus. The sequence goes on along the minus strand of NC_140592.1, from coordinate 400,734,245 downwards.
CTGAGCAGATCCGCCATCTGGTTGTCCTTGCCGGGGAGGTGTTCTGCCATGAGGAACATGTTCCTCTGAATGGCCCACTTCCACATGCTCTGAGCCAGATGAGACAACTGTGGAGAGTGTGTCCCTCCCTGTTTCTGTATGTAGTACATTGCGGTCATGTTGTCCGTCCGGATCAACACGACCTTGTTGCACAGATGTACTTTGAAAGCCTTCATGGCCAGGAAGATTGCCATCAGTTCCAGAAGGTTGATGTGCATCTTCTTCTGTTGTGTCGTCCATAGTCCCTGCACTGTGTAGTGTAGTACATGAGCTCCCCATCCCTGGAGAGACGCGTCCGCTGTCAGTACTATTTGTGGAACAGGCTCTTGGAACGGTCGCCCCTTGCAAAGGTTTTGTGGATTCCACCAATGCAGAGAGTTGTATGCCCGACCGCTCACCAACACTAGGTCTTTCAACTGTCCTTGAGCCTGATTCCACTGACGTGCTAGGCACTCCTGAAGTGGGCGCATATGTAATCTCGCGTGCGGGACTATGAAGATGCAGGAGGCCATCATGCCTATCAACTGCATAAACACTCGCGCTGGAAGCGAGTGATTGTGTTTGAACTTGGAGATCAGCAGTTGTATGCTGTTGATCCTCACTAAACTTGGCTGAGCTGAGGCCGCCAGAGTGTCTATAGTCGCGCCCAGGTACTGTTGTACGTGTGCGGGCTGGAGATGGGACTTTGGGTAATTTAGTGAGAATCCCAGACTGTGAAGAAGGTGAATGGTGCGGGACATATGGCTTGCACATTGCTGGGCCGACTTCGCTTGAACGAGCCAGTCGTCTAGGTAGGGGTAGACGTGTATATGCTGCCTCCGTAAGTGTGCTGCCACCGTAGCTAGGCACTTCGTGAAAACCCTGGGCGCTGTTGTCACGCCGAAGGGAAGGACTTTGAACTGATAGTGCTGCCCCTGAACAGTAAACCTGAGGTATTTTTTGTGTGAGGGGTGGATGGGTATGTGGAAGTACGCATCCTTGAGGTCCAGTGATGCTAGGAAGTCTCCCTGCTTGAGAAGCGGAAGGACTTGCTGTAGAGTGAGCATGTGAAAGTGCTCTGAAAGAATGTACTGGTTCAGGGGTCTCAGGTCTAATATAGGCCTGAGCGACCCGTCCTTTTTTGGAATTAAGAAGTAGAGGGAGTAAACCCCCGTGCCCTGCTCGTGGATGGGTACGAGCTCGATAGCGCCTTTTAGAAGCATACTTTCTACCTCTTGCTGTAAGAGCGTTAAGTGCTCTGAGGACATAGGACGGTTTCTTGGTGGTATTGTGGGTGGAGTGGAAGTTAACTCCAGACAGTAACCGTGTTTTATAATATCTTTGACCCACCTGTCCGTGGTGATGGAGTTCCACGTGGACAGGAACCGTTGTAGCCTTCCCCCGACAGGTGTTATGTGGTCGGGAGGAAGGGAGAGGGCGTCACTGCTTGTTCTTGGGGGAGGACCTGGTGTTGCCGTAGCCACGTCCTCTGCCCTTGGTACTGGAGCCACGATAGCCACCTCGGGTGTTCTTATCGTAGGTGGTCTGCGTATTACCCTTGTTATATGTTTGTTGTGACCCCTGTCCTCTACCTGCCCCCTTGTTTCCGGGGCGACGAAAGGAGCCGCTCCGAAAGGACTGAGTTTGTAGGGCGCCCATGGACTTTGCAGTGTCCGTGTCCTTTTTTATCTTCTCGAGGGTGGTGTCAACCTCAGGTCCGAACAAAAAGTCGGGGTTGACGGGCTGATTAAGTATATTGTTTTGTACCTCAGGCTTGAATCCTGAGATACGTAGCCAGGCGTGACGTCGTAGGATGACGCTAGTGTTGATGGCCCTGGCAACCGTGTCTGCAGCATCTAGTGCACATTTAATGGCAGCATTTGTGAGTAGCTGTCCCTCTCTGATAAGGATTTCTGCACCTTCTTTGTAGGGGTCAGGGAGGTGCTGAAGAAGTTGCTCCAGTGTGTCATAGTGCGCTCTATCGTAGCGAGCGAGGAGCGCTTGAGTGTTAGCTATGCGCCATATGTTTGCAGCTTGTGCGGCAACTCGCTTGCCGGAGGTCTCTAGCACCTTGGACTCTTTGTCCGGGGGAGGAGCGTCACCCGTTGTCTGCGAGTGTGCCCTCTTGCGGGCATTCGCCACAACGATGGAGTCGAGTGGTAATTGGCCTCTGATGTAAGTAGGATCCCCAGGTGCTGATCTGTATTTTTTATCGATCCTGGGGTTTATCACTCGTGCCCTGGTGGGTTCCTTGAAAATGTCAGTGGCTGGCTTGAGGACCCCCTTCAACATTGGCAGAGTCTTTACATGTCTTTCTGAGGATGCAAAGGTGTCCATTAGAAAGTCATCTTCGATGATATCAGAGTGAAGCTGTACATCATGGTTGTTTGCCGCACGTTCAATCAGAGCGTTGAACGCCGCAGTATCCTCTGTGGGTGATGTTTTTGGCCCATATAGTTGTGTGTCCTGTGCATCAAGAGGTGCACTGGGGTCTGCAGGGTCGCCCCAAGTTTGGTCAGGGTCCTGCTGGTCATCAGGGTCCGTGTCCACATGGTAGGGGACTTGTTCATCCAAGTAGTCCCCCAATGCATCCGTGTCGGAGCGTGTGGGGGAGGCCCGGTGTGGATCCTGGTAGGGTGAATAGAAGGGTTCATACAGGAGAGGTTCTGAGTCCACAGGCAGCTTCCTCTTTAGCGGGATCCTGAAAGGCTCCAATGGCGGTTCCGAAGTTATCCTTCGGCCGTGGAGAATCATCCTGCCAGTGTCGGCGTCGATGACGTGTGACGGAGACGGCTCGACAGGTGTAACCGCAGTTTTGGTGACCTGTGTCCTGAGTTGAAACGCCTTCGGGATTGTGGGTGGAGGCAAGCCGAAGGTAATGCTGGTCGGCACCGACGAAACCGCCGGAGCCGAACCGGAACCCGACGGGTCCTGGAGGGCGTCCTTGGATCTGCAGCCTGGCATCGCGCCAGGCCGTACTCGGGGCGCCTTAGAGGTCGTGGCCCCCGCCAGGGTCGTCGAGGCGGCTGCAGATATCTTCTGCGCCCGTGGCGCATCGAGTCGAGGTGCGGAGATCACCGTCGACGTCTTCGACACGTGAGGTTTTGGTGTCGTCGAGGGAGTGCTGCGAGGCGTAGCAGGCGGGACGGCCCTCGGTGTCGGTGGCGTCGACGCCGGTAACCGGGCAGGTTTGTCGGCGCCGATGACCTTCTTCCGTTTGTCGACTCCCATGTCGCCCGTCTCGAGTTCGGCACCGAAGTCTCTCTTGGTGCGGTCGGTGCCGACCCGGTGCGCTGGCGTCGAAGGTGTTGAAGGCCTCGATCCGACTAGCGCCACTTTCAGTTTCGGTTTCGTAGGAACCTGAGCAGCTTTCGGTTTCGGTTTCGTGGAAGGGAAACCAGCTGGCTTAAGCGGTAATGGCTGCCGCTGAACGTCCGAGGCCGGGCCCGAGGGCGGGGCCGAAGGACTGCGTGATAGGTCTCGGGTAAGGCCCGAAGGCGATCCCTCGACCGGAGCCATAGTCTGTGGCGCTGGTGAAATTTCGGTCTGAACAGGTAGGCCTTGTTCATCATCGGAGCTACTCTCTTCGGCTCCTAAGGCCTCCTCGTCGTCTCCTACCTCGGTGTCGTCTTCACCTCTGTGGAAGAGTGACTCGTCGGCCTCGTCCGATCCGGGTTCGTGTTCGTGTTCGGAAACGGGACTGGAGGGTAAGACTTCTACTTCTTCGACGTCGTCAGCCTCGTCGAAGATGTCAGCTGGGGCCGGTGCCGCGTGCTGCGCTTCGAGCCTCGCCGCTCGACGATTCCGCAGAGTCTTCTTTGAACGGAACCGGGCACAGGCCATACATGTCGATTCGTCGTGGTCCGGCGAAAGGCATTTGTTGCACACCGGATGGACGTCGATGTGTGGGTACTTCGCATTGCATACCGGACACCTTTTGAATGGCGTCCTGGATTCCATCGTCGAAGTAGAGTCGATGGACAGGCAAATGCGAACAAAGTCGGTGCTGAAAGTTAGTAAACTAACAAAAAGTATCGAAACCCGATCGATAAACAGTACCGACGCGAACTAAAGGCCTTGTGGCCTCGACAAAAGTTTTTCCTAACTTGAGCTAAGATAGCACATCCGAACCCAATGGCGGAAAAAAACAATCTGAGGATGGAGAGGATGCCCATGCGCACTGTAGTCCATGGGAGGAGTCACCTATCCAAGGATACTTCGAAGACTCTTCCAGGACAACAACGTGCAAACATCCGGACCCAACACTAGGCGGCGATCTATGCACAGATATGAATTCAGCAGCCCACATGCCTCGAACACGCTATGAACCCTAACTCAGAGACTGCTGTAACACTCGGATGTGCACTATGACCCCAAAGAAGTATGAATATGTGGTCATAGTGTGTGAGCCTTGCTACAACCCAACAAAGCCATACAGACTAGCAGGAGGTACGACCAAAGTCAACTACAACAACAAAGTTAATAGGTCTTGCCTTTGGGATCTATTGGTTTTATGAATGCCTTTTGGCAATCCAAAACAGGATAGGTAAAAAGCACAAACAGCATGTTATGCTATTTCGAATTGTCAACATAAATAAGTGCTATGACGCAGCAAATGTTAGTGGTAGTGTCATTCTGTGGGAATGCAAATGCCTTGCCACTGATGGTAGGTGCAACTTAGGGCAACATTTTTATTTTAAGTGTGCCAACGCACTTTTGTCTAGGTAGGATATATTACGCAGTGGCGGTAGCCACTGGGTAGTTATAGCTAGTATTGTGTTTCCATAGGAATTGCATTTTTTGTGCTAATACCTTTGGCCAAGTTCGATGAAACTTTCCCATAAAAATGCTACTTTTTGACTAGTTTGCGCATGGAAAGTATGAGTGATCAGGCATGCGGAGGCCAAGAAAAAAAAAAGGGGGTGGTGTGGTAGTCCTCAAAACGTGTTTTCCCCATTCGTTTTTATAGTCCAAACCGCTGAACAGACTTACACTAAATTTGTCAGAAAGCTATAAAGACTCGATTTTGTGTTTTGGTGTTAATTTGTTCAGTAGTTTTTAGGAAATTAAGGGTAAAAAAAAAAAGTGTATATTTCACACCAAAGAGGATCCGCAGAGCCAACAGATTCCAAAGTGAGATCTGATTGGCTGCAGCCACCTTAATCAGGAAGTGGTGGCAGCCATCGTAGGACTCGAGACTCAGTCCAGAGTCCAAACAAAAGTAAAAAAAAAAAAATTCTTAAAAGAAACAAGAGAGCAGGTACAGATACCCTGACCCCCCCAGGCCTGAGGCCCTAAACATTTTTTTAAAGGTTTGCTACAAGTTCACAAGTGCAAATCCGCTGCAAATAGCCAGGGCGCTAGTGAGGAGGCCTCTGCAGCTTGCACCACCCCATTGCCGCTACCAGCATTGCCAAATACAGTATCTACACAACTAACCAGCCCACTGCTACAAGTGTGACAATTCAGCCTACTCCAGCCCCATAAAAATAGCTTGGGTGCAGGTATTACTTGTTTTCAATGCACTCAATTAATAAACAATTGCTGTTCTGCTCTTCAATAAATTATACAAACAGCGCCACCATGTGGCAGCTATCATAACTGCCGGTGTCGACAAGTAAGTGCCAATGCCGACAATTAAGTGTCGGTGTCCGATAGAACGACACCTATGTGCCCAGCCACTCTCCAAGTCCACTTCTAATGCATCCTAGCTATTTCTTACACAACTAACACCCAAGGCACATAATCGGGAGGGAGGAGGAATGAAAGGTGGATTTACAGAGCAGAACAGCTACTAAAAGGGTGTCCTGGAGCCACAGAACAAAAAGATACCAAAGCAACAGACTAAGTTAGAGAGAAGTAAACAACCAAGTTTTCAGCGGGTTACTAAAACGGGTTTCACTGAGGGTATGACAGAGGGCAGAAGGTAGGTTATTCCAGGTCTTAGCCACCACAAAGGGGAAAGAACAGCCTCCCTTTATGGCACGCCTGAACCTTCGTATCTTAAACAGATGAGCATCAGGTGACCTCAGGGTTCTGGGAAGACTATAATGATGAAGACTATCAGTACGATATATGGGACCGAAATAGTAGTAGGCTCTGAGGGCTAGAATCAATGATAATTAATAAGGATACGTTTTGAACTGGCACCCAGTGAAGTGGTTTAAGATACCAATATATCAACAGTCTTAATTAAACTGGCGGCAGCATTCTGCACAAAATGGTTTCTCATACTATTTTTTTTAACCCCATTTCTCACACAGTATTTAACAATCACTCAAAAGACAAGTGCCACCCTTTTAAGCATTAGTTGAATTGAAAAACTAAATTCACTGGGGGCATTCAGATTGCAAAGAGAACAAAAATAGGATAAACATACACACCCCTCCTGCGCTCAAGGAGCGACTTGCACAGTTCAAATGGAAAGTGTCACCTTGGACCAAGACTGTAGGCTACGGAGATGCACTCACACTGGTCGGGGCTTCGTCGATAGTGGGAAAGCTCAGCTGCCTCTTCAGCTTCTCTTCCTCCTTCACCCGCTTCAGCTCTACCTCATGAGCCCGCAACAGCAACGCCTAAGAGAGAAACAAAAGGACCACTGCCATCAGAAAGAGGTCTTGCAATCCATGCTTCCAGACACAGGAAGAGATCTTTACAGTCCAAGGTAGAGACCCAAATTATTGCTCAGGGCACTCCATGAAGGTCTAAGGTAGAGACCCAAATTATTGCTCACGGCACCCCGTGATGGTCCAAGGTAGAGCCCCAAAATATTGATCAGGGCACTCCATGAAGGTCCAAGGCAGAGCCCCAAAATATTGATCAGGGCACTCCGTGAAAGTCCAAGGTAGAGATCCAAAATATTGATCAGGGCACCCCGTGAAGGTCTAAGGTAGAGACCCAAATTATTGCTCACGGCACCCCGTGATGGTCCAAGGTAGAGCCCCAAAATATTGATCAGGGCACTCCATGAAGGTCCAAGGCAGAGACCCAAAATATTGATCAGGGCACCCCGTGAAGGTCTAAGGTAGAGACCCAAATTATTGCTCACGGCACCCCGTGATGGTCCAAGGTAGAGCCCCAAAATATTGATCAGGGCACTCCATGAAGGTCCAAGGCAGAGACCCAAAATATTGATCAGGGCACCCCGTGAAGGTCCAAGGTAGAGCCCCAAAATATTGATCAGGGAACTCCGTAAAGGTCCAAGTTAGAGACCCAAATTATTGATCAGGGCACCCCGTGAAGGTCCTCGCCATGGTTAATTGTAAAGGACGGATCTATCAATAAAGAACTTAAGAGGCCTCCACGTGTACCTGATGAGACTCGAAGGTTGGGTTGTATGATCCTCCGGAAGAGATCACTTCTACAGCGGGCAACTGAGAAGGCTTCGCATTCATGCGATCAGGTCGCTGGCAAGAGGGGAAGAAAATGTGTGTTATATCAAATCCTACTTGACAACCAGCCATGAACAGAGCGATCCCTTACACAGTGAAGGTAAATACAATAAACACACACAACTATCCCCCCTACTTTACGACCTGCTTAAGTGCAGCCACAAGTTTGCAGCATCACCCCACTGAACATCAGACAACACCACAGCTCTTTTCACATGGGCCTTGCTACCAAATTACACCCTTCCAAACAAGAACAGAGCAGCCTCCTAATCACCCAACCATAAGTACTTTAGAGAATTGTCAAGGGCATGAAGTGCTATACAAATGCTACAGCACATGTTGAGTAGCTACCTTCACTGGAAACTTCTTTGTCTGTTCCAAGTAAAAGCTGTCCTTGCCTGCTAGAGCATCATCCAAGGGATCTATCAAAAGGAAAGATGAAATATACCTGTTACTGCTGACGGGACAGCATATTTTAAGGGAGGGGGGGGAAGAGGGGGCAGAAGGCATGAGGTGAGAAAAATTAAGATATCTTCTAACAGCTCTCAAAACAGGAATCCCAGAAGGAGTGATCAGACGTTAGTAGCCGTGTAAGGAAGTGGAGGAATGGGCATACATTAACACTGCCCAGGTTTTCCAATTTAGTGTGGTCCTAGGATGGTGTTGTCACAATATCTCCAGAAATGTGTCAAACACAGTCCACAATGCTATTGCCCCGCTGGAGTTGGTAATATAGAATCTACACCAAATTAGAGCGTATTTAGAACACAATATTTATGTCAGACAATAATGGTCGCACAATATCTTGATACACTGCCACTGCATATGGGGTAAAGGGATTGGGGCTCGTGAATTGTGTTATGGGAGCCAGCAGTGCCTGTTGTGTGTGAAGAGAGCTTCAAATGCAGCCATGAGTCAGGGGGGGGGGGGGGGGGGGGGGCGGTGGTCAACCTTCTGTCTGCCCCAGTGGATGACTATTATACGGTTGTCCCGAATTTCTATATAGGGCTAAATACGACACTGTCATTACTTCAACTGCTTCACTAGGATCGGCCTCAAACTAGAACCTTATTACGTGACAAAGCAATTAAAGTCTCTGCTTGACCCTATAAACCACCCTCTGCACGGCACTGCCCCTTCTTGCTTGTAGCCAACTTGCAGTCGTGGAGTGTGCCCCTGAAGTCTGCAAATTAACGGCAGCACATTTCAGGCCTACAGGCATGTTCCCTCCCTTCACCGCTTTGTGGTAACATGCCCTGCCTGCGAGAGTCACGGCAGCGCTGGCTGCATCTTGCCTCTGCCTGCTCCAAAGGCGTAACACGAGGTCCCAAAAAAACACGCCGTGCTGCTACAACATGGCCACAAGAAACAACAATCTGCGCCCTTGATTAACTGCATTATCTGCAAACAAGCAAGCACGCATGAAACTGCTGTGAAACATATCTGTTATATTTGGGGGTCTCTAGTTGGTACCTTTGTCCAAATAGAGGCCCTTGCGTCTAGTCAGGGTAAGGGGGTACACTCCTAAAATAACCCCTGCTCACCCCCTTGGTAGCTTGGCACGAGCAGACAGGCTTATCTCAGAGGCACTGTGTAAAGCATTTGTGAACACATACAGTAATCCAGTGACAACACTACGGATGGACACCACACAAGTTTTATATCAAAAATAAGTATTCTTTATATAGACTTATCACAAGATCACAAACGACAAAAATCCACAATACTGTACTTGAAATGGTAGAATTAGCTTAGTCCTCTTTGGATGTTAAAGTGCGACACTTTGAGTTCAATGTACCTTTGGATGCGTAACGCTATACAACGAAAGTGTTGCAGGGAAGGGGATGCGTTGGTTCCTTACACGCAGGAACGGTGATGCGTCGGTTTCGTACTGTGCTTCCGTGGCAATGTGACCCGCAACGCCGTGATACGATGAAGATCTGGTACAATGCGACAAAGATGGCGTCGTCTTCTTGATGCGACACGATGCGTGCACGACCGACGGCAGTGCGGCGATTCAACGATTCTTCTGAGCCGTGACAGGTCCTGCGACACGCTTCTCCGGTGATGCGAGACGCTTCGGCGATACGATGCGACAGCTGCGACACCCTTGTTCAGTGATGCGACAGCAGCTGCGACACGCTTCATGAGTCGCGCTTCCAGCTCCTTGCGCCACGCAGTCCCTCAGAAACCCAACACAACTGTAGGCACTTCCAAAGAACTCTTGGGGAGCTGATGGTTGAAGTCTGTTGTCCCCGAGACTTGCAGGGGGCAAGCTCTTTCTCAAGCCCTTGGAGATTCTTCAGAAGTTTAATAAAGTACACACAAAGTTCCTTTCTCCTCTCTTTGGCAGTCAGGCAACCACTACAGGCCAATCCCTCAAGCTTAGGCATATACTCTCCTCAGTCTCTCTGGTTCCTCTCCTCAGCAAAGGCTTCTTCTTGTTTCCCAAAAGTGAGCCAAAGTTCTTGGGTTGGGGTCCTAATATTTATACTCAGTTTCTCCGAAAGAGGCCTTTGCCTAGTCCAAACCAGTTCTGGTCAGTCCTGGAGCACTTTGTTGACAAGACTCCCTCTTTCCTTTCACAGTGCAAGGCAGAGACATCAGACGCACCACAGGAGGTGGAGCCAGCATTGTGGATCGAAGGCACAGCCCTATTCAGGTCCCAGGTGCAACTCCTCCCACCCATCTACATGCAGATCTTTCTATGCAGCCCTGTGCTGACTCACTGTCTTCTGGAATCCCCCAGACCCTGTCACTCAAACTCCAGACAAGGAATACACAACCTAGCAGAGGCAGGCTTGGATGGTTAGACAAGAAAATACCTACTTTCTAAAAGTGGTATTTTCGAACACACAATGTTATAACCAACTTCACCAAAAGATGCATTTTATCATTCTGAGTTCAGGCATACTAAACTCGGATTTCCACCTAGTTCCCCGAGTCAGTTAGAATTATAAGATGTAATAATCAAACTGCTCATTCTGGCCTATGGGAAACAGGTAGCCTTGCAATAGACGAAATGGCTGTAATTCACTATTAGGACATGCCACACACACCAGGGCATGTCCTACCTTCTACTTACAATGCACCCTGCCCTTGGGCCTACCATAGGGGTGACTTTTGCAGAAACGGGAAGGTTTAGGGACTGGCAAGTGGGTGTACTTGCCCAGTCAGCATGGCAGTACCAGACTGCACACAGGCTCTGCAATGGTAGACCTGAGACACACCTTTACAGGCTGCTTCTGTGGGTGGCACAACCAGTGCTGCAAGCCCACCAGCAGCATTTGGTTTACAAGCCCTGGGCACTCCTGGTGCACTGTACTAGGGTATGACAGGTAAACCAAACCAGCCAATCATAGAATCACTAATCCATACATCAATTTACCATAGGGAGCACCTGCACTGTGGCACTGGATAGCAGTGGCACAGTGTCCAAAGCATCTAACAGCAAAAACACATGAGGCAACAGCTAAAAAATGTAAGGGAGACCCACGCCAAGGTGCCAGTTCTAACACGTGTCACCTCCAGCTGAAATGTGGGGAGATCTGCCCTACCTCCTGGGAGTTCTCATCACTAAGGCGAAAAAATCTGGACAGACCATCAGCATTGGCGTGTTTTGTACCAGGGCGGTGTTCCACCGTGAAATCCATCCCCTGTAGGGAAATGGACCACCTCAACAGCTTTGGATTCTCACCTCTCATTTGCATCAACCATCTGAGGGGTCTGTGGTCTGTCTGAACCCGGAAGTGAGTCCCAAACAGGTATGGTTTCAGCTTCTTCAGTGCCCAGACCACAGCAAATGCCTCACGCTCAATCGCACTCCACCTCTGTTCCTGTGGAAGTAAATTCCTACTGATGAAGGCTACGGGTTGATCTAGGCCCTCCTCATTCATCTGTGACAATACAGCCCCCACACCATGCTCTGAAGCGTCTGTCTGAACGATAAACTCTCTGGAGAAGTTGGGTGCCAGGAGCACGGGCGCCGTGCACATGGCAGTTTTCAGGGCCTCAAAAGCTTTCTGACAGGTGTCAGTCCAAATCACTTTACTGGGCTGCTTTCTAGAAGTCAGCTCTGTCAAGGGTGCAACAATGCTGCCACACCCCTTGACAAACCTCCTGTAATACCCAGTGAGTCCTAAAGGCTCTTACCTCTGTCTGGGTTTTGGGGGGTTCCCAAGCCAGGATGATTTCAATCTTGGGCTGTAGGGGCGCCACCTGGCCACTCCCAACCTGGTGTCCCAGGTACACCACGGAACCATGCCTGATCTGGCACTTGCTTGATTTGATCCTGAGGCCTGCCCTCCGCAGCGCCATCAACACTTCCCAGAGGTGGCGCAGATGTTCTTCCCAACTGGCGCTTAACACTGCAATGTCATTCAGGTAGGCGGAAATGAACTCTTCCAGTCCAGCCAACACCTGGTTGACTAACCTCTGAAAGGTGGCAGGGGCATTCTTCATCCCAAAGGGCATAACCCGGAACTGGTAGTGCCCATCTGGTGTGGAGAATGCTGACCTCTCTTGCCCCATCAGTCAAGGCAATCTGACAGTACCCAGACGTTAGATCAAACGTGCGGAGGTACCGGGCAGCCCCGAACCGATGTATGAGCTCATCAGCTATGGGGATGGGTTGCACGTCAGTCCTCGTGACTGAATTGAGTCCTCGGTAGTCCACACAGAACCGAAGTTCTGCCGTGGCACCCGGTGTGGCAGCCTTTGGGACCAAGACCATTGGGCTGGCCCAAGGACTGTTAAGAGGACTCAATTACCCCCCAACGCAAGCATTTTGGAGACCTCCTCCTTAATGCAAGCCCTCACCCTGTCAGTCACCCAGTAAGTTTTGTGCTTCACAGGAGGACTATCTCCAGTGTCCACATCATGGATGCACCAATCAGTGACACTGGGAATCAGGGAGAACAGATCAGAAAACTATACCAGCAACTGGCGGCAGTCATTCTGTTGCTCAGGGGACAGGGTGGAAGTGAGGTTTACACCATCCACTGACCCATCTTGCTCTGTCGCCGACAGTAGGTCAGGAAGAGGCTCAGTCTCCTCCTCCATTCCATCATATTTCACTAAGAGCATGCCCACTTCGGACCTCTCCAAGTGGGGCTACAGGCGGTTGACATGCAAGACCGGAAGGGGTTCCTGGGAGACCGCAAGTCCACCAAGTAGGTAATGGGACTTTTGCGCTCCACCACCTCAAATGGTCCGGTCCACTTATCCTGGAGCGCACAAGGCTACACTGGGGCCATGACACACTTTCTGACCAGGCTGAAGCTCTACCAGAGTGGCATTCTGGTCGTACCACCACTTCATCTCCTCCTGGCTGGCTTCCAGATTCGCCTCAGCGAGTTGCCTGAAACGCCTAGTCTGGTTCCTGAAGGCCAGCATGTAGCTATATGCATCCTGGGGAGGTTTCCTGGGAGATTGCTCCCAGCCTTCCTTGACCAAACTCCGAGGTCCTCTCACTGGGGGACCATAGAGAAGCCCAAAGGGACTGAACCGTAGAGATTTGTGGCACTGCACGGTATGCAAAGAGCAGGCATGGTAAGAGGACGTCCCACTTACGCCTCATAGGTTCCTAAAGACCCATAATCATGCCTTTTAGGGTTCGGTTGAATCTTTCAACCAACCCATTTCCTTGGGGGTAGTAAGGAGTGGTAAACTTGTAGGTTACCCCACACTCCTGCCACAGGGACTTCCTATACTCGGAAATGAAGTTGGTACCTCGGTCAGACACTACCTCTCGAGGCAATCCCACTCGGGAGAGAATTCCCATCAGTGCCCGTCCCACCACGGGGGCCGTCACTGTCCTCAGAGGTATGGCTTCCGGGTGGCATGGTCCACTAAGACCAGGATGAACCTGTTGCCCATGACAGTCTTGGGGTCTAGTGGCCCCACAATGTCAATACCCACCCGTTCAAAGGGGGTGCTGACTACAGGACATGGCTGGTGAGGAGCATTTTGCTTCCTCCCACTCTTTCCACTTGCCTGGCAAGTCTGACATGTCCTGCAATGAGTGTCTGAACTCTTGCTTATTTGGGGCCAGTGAAAGTGGGTGACAAGCCTCTCAAAGGTCTTGTCCTGCCCCAAATGTCCATCACGAGCCACCCGCAGTAGGAAGGCTCTGAAGCACTGGGGTACCACCAGCACACGGGCTGACCCAGGCTCAGCAACCTTAGGCTCACTATACAGGAGACCATTCTCCCAGTAGATCCAATGTGATGCAGACTGATCACCTGCTGCCTGGCTTGCAGCCTGCTGCCACAAACCCACAAGAGAAGGGCATCCCTTCTCCTTGCAGAACTCTTCCCTGGAGGGTCCTCCTTCTTGCTGCCAAAGGGTCAGCTCAGGCATGTCCCCCAGTTCAGCTACCTGTTCCCCTGTAGGCTCCAGGGCATCCCCCTCAGGGTCTGCCTCCTCCTGGACCGTGGGAACTTCGGGGGCCGGTTTCCCACGACCCCTGCCTCTTCTCTTTAAGGCAGGCACCTGGGCCTCCCTCTCAGGCTCCAGGTCCTCTTGAGACCCTTTACTGGTTGCCATGGACCGTGTGGTGACATACGCCCAGTCAGGCAGACCCAACATCTCCAAATTAGAACTTCGCTCCACCTTCGCCCAAGGTGAGCTCTCCAAATAATTCCCTAACAAACAGAACAACAGTCAACAGGTATGGCTGGCCTCACAGCTACTTGAAGTGTACCAGAGCGCCCCCCCCCCCCCCCCACTCAAAGGGAAACTGAGCCACCTTGCAGTGGCTCTCTGTGTTGTCAGCCGCAACACCTGGATAGAATGCATTGGGGACAACCTGCTCTTGAGATACCAGGTGACACTTGACAGCTGTCACACTGGCTCCTGTGTCTCTAAGACCCTCCACTCTATGGCCATTGATGGTCACCCACTGGGTATACTTTTTAGTGTTATCAGGCAGTTGGGTCCTGGTACCAACTCACAGTCTCCTTAAGAGACAAGGGACATCCCTGCAGGCCCCCACCCACCTTGGACACCCATCTCCTCCCCCAGGGCTACACTCGCCATCTGCCGGGGTGGAACACCAGTGGGTACTGTCTTTCCAAACTGTGGGCACCGGGGATCATTAGACTTGTGGCCCACATCCCCACACTTGAAGCACCTCAGGGGTCCCCTATGAACAGGGTTACCCGTCGGGGACCGTGCTTTTTCTCAGGAGGAGGCAGGGAACCTTTCCCTTGGGAGTTACTTTGGGGCACTCTGTGGAAATCCCTCTGTTTACGCTTGCCCCCCCCCCCCCACTCTTCTGCTGGAGACCCTGCCCAACCTTGGCTGAATTTCCCATGTGACCCTTGTGGACCCGGGTGCTCACCCAGCGGTCCGCCTCCTCAGCCAACTTCCTAGGGTTAGTCAGTCTGCTATCAATTAGGTGCTGGCGTAGCTCTGGAAAACAATTACTTGACAAGTGCTCCCATGCAATTAAATCAAGGAGCCCCTCAAAATCATTCACTTATCTACCCTTCACCCAACCATCCAACGCTCTGTAAAAGAAAGTTACATATTCCACCCATGTGCTTGACTAAACCTTCTTGCAATTTCTAAACCTTTGTCTATACAATTCAGGAGTCAACCCATACCTGGGCATCAATGCAGCTTTCATGTGGCTATAAAAATTATGGACTTCAGAAGGCAAGACTAACAGTGTGTCCTGCCACTCACTAAGGAACTGCCCCCACAACCCCATTCCCCAATCCTTCTCAGGGACCCGGTGGGAGGACATGGCTACATCATAGGCCTTGAACCACTGCCCAATATCATCATTCTTATAAAACTCTTTCACCACATCTTTAGGAATATACACTCTAGCTTCCACAGGCATGGACGGTGTGCTGCCACCAGAGGGAGTAATCTCTAAGCTCCTGGCTTTCAATTCCAACTCCCTCAAACTTTTCTATAAGATCCAACTGCGTTCTCTTTTCCTCTAGGGCCAATTTCCTATTCTCTAACTCCAGTTGCCTGCTCAACTTGTGCTTGGCCAGCTCCATTTCATGCATCCTACATCTCTCCCTGTCCTCAAACTCTTCTGGGGACAGGCCTTTGGCAGAAACACTGCTACCTACTGGGGAAGTTGCTCTCCTCCCCCCTGGACCCAATGGCCCATCCAGCTGCCCTTCCGCATCCTCAACCCCTTCCTCATTCTCAGGGGTACTCCTTGCTGCAACCCAGGCCTTCAGCGCCTTTTGGAACTCATCCTTCTTGGAGAGACCGGTCACTGCAACTCTACATTTCTTGCAGAAGTGCTTCAGCTGCCTCACATTGTAGCATTCCAGTTTCTCCTCTTCCCAATCAACATCAACAGATGCTATGGATGCCGCTTTCTCCATTGTGGTTAAACTTGGCAGTTCTTTGCAAAAATAGAAAATCCCAGAAAAACACAATCTACCAAAAAGTATGTGGTTGCGTTTGGTCTGCACTCACTAGTAGTGTACACCAATCACTGTATATGAGTCACAAATGCAAGTCCAGAATCCTCACTGCTGACTACCAATATTAGATTTGGGGGTCTCTCGTTGGCAGAGGTAGGTACCTTTGTCCAAATAGGGGCCCTTGCGTCTAGTCAGGGTAAGGGGGTACACTCCTAAAATACCTCTAAGCCCCTTGGTAGCTTGGCACGAGCAGACAGGCTTATCTCAGAGGCAGTGTGTAAAGCATTTGTGAACACACAGTAATCCAGTGACAACACTACAGATGGACACCACACAAGTTTTATATAAAAAAATAAGTACTCTTTATATAGACATCTCAAGACCACAAACGACAAAAATCCACAATACTGTACTCAAAATGGTAGAATTAGCATACTTCTCTTTAGATGGTAAAATGCGACACAGAGTTCAATGTACCTTAGGATGCGTAACGCTATACAATGAAAGTGTTGCAGGGAAGGTGATGCGTCGGTTCCTTACACGCAGGAACGGTGATGCGTCGGTTTCGTACTGCGCTTCCGTGGCGATGCGGCCCGCAACGCCGTGATATGATGAAGATCTAGTACAATGCGAAAAAGATGGCGTAGTCTTCTTGATGCGACACGATGCGTGCACGCCTGATGGCCATGCGGCGACTCACCGATTCTTCTGAGCAGCGACAGGCCCTGCAACACGCTTTTACGGTGATGCAAGATGCTTCGGCCATGCGATGCTACAGCGGCAACACCCTTGTTCAGTGATGCGACGACAGCGGCTGCGACACGCTTCTTCATGAGTAGCGCTTCCAGCTCCTTGCGACACGCAGTCCCTCAGAAAGCCCAACACAACTGCAGGCACTTCCAAAGAACTCTTGGGGAGCTTGTGGTTGAAGTCTGTTGTCCCTCAGACTTCAGCAGGAGGCAAGCTCCTTCTGAAGCCCTTGGAGAGCTTAGGGATAGTCTTTTCTCAGTCTCTCTGGTTCCTCTCCTCAGCAAAGGTTTCTTCTGGTTTCCCAAAAGTGAGCTAAAGTTCTTGGGTTTGGGTCCCAATATTTATACTCAGTTTCTCTTTGTTCTCTGAAGGCAGAGAGGACTCTGCCTAGTCCAAACCAGTTCTGGTCAGTCCTGGAGCACTTTGACAAGATTCCTTCTTTCCTTTCACAGTGCAGGGCAGAGACAACAGACGCACCACAGGAGGTTGAGCCAGCATTGTGGAGGGAAGGCAGAGCCCTATTCAGGTCCCAGGTGCAACTCCTCCCACCCATCTACATATAGATCTTTCTATTCAGCCCTGTGCTGACTCACCCGGTCTCCTAGAGTCCCCCAGCCCCTGTCACTCAAACTCCAGACAAGGAATACACAACCTAGCAGAGGCAGGCTTGGATGGTTAGACAAGAACATACCTACTTTCTAAAAGTGGTATTTTCTAACACAGAATGTTAAAACCAACTTCACCAAAAGACGCATTTTATCATTCTGAGTTCAGGCATACTAAACTTGAATTTCTACCTAGTTCCCTGAGTCAGTTAGGATTATAAGAAGTAATAATCAAACTGCCCATTCTGGCCTATGGGGGAACAGGTAGCCTTGCAATAGTGAAAAACAAAAATGGCTGTAATTCACTATTAGGACATGCCACATACATCAGGGCATGTCCTACCTTATAATTACAATGCACCATGCCCTTGGGCCTACTATAGGGGTGACTAATTTGCAGAAAAGGGAAGGTTTAGGGACTGGCAAGTGGGTGCACTTGCCCAGTCAGCATGGCAGTACCAGACTGCACACAGGCTCTGCAATGGCAGACCTGAGACACTTTTACAGGCTGCTTCTGTGGGTGGCACAACCAGTGCTGCAAGCCCACCAGCAGCATTTGGTGTACAAGCCCTGGGTACCCCTGGGTCACTGTACTAGGGTCGGACAGGTAAACCAAACTAGCCACTCATGGAATCACTAATCCATACATCAATTTACCATAGGGAGCACCTGCACTGGACAGCAGTGGCAGAGTGCCCAAAGCATCTCACACCAGCAAAAACACATGAGGCAACAGCAAAAAATGGCAGGGAGACCCACGCCAAGGTGCCACGACTAACAATGCATATAATTAAAGTGGAATGTATGTGATAACACAGCGTTTCAGTTGCCGAATTGCTTCTCCCTACCACTGAACAGGGTGAGTCTGAGAGCTGGCCATAGAACACCCCCACCCTGGCCATCGATCAAACAACACAGAAACAGCGTGCTTCAGAAACCAATCACTATCCTGCGTTGCTCGATATTTCTATCAATCCTAAAGCTGCATAAGCATTTTTTGTTTTATGCAAATGTATATAGCGCAAACTTGACCCGGCGGTATTAGAGTGCTTTACATGAGCACCTGTTACGTTACACAAGAACACATTCAGGAACAGGGAGATTAAGTGATTTGCCCAGAATCACAGATGTGGACATGACCCCGAGGCTCGAACCCTGGTTTCCAACACCAAAGCCGGCTATCTAGCAGACGGACCACATCCTTAGGAACACACGATGCAGGCACTTACTACTTTTCAGTGGTAACGCAGGCACCGAAGGTGAACACACTCACATTAAAATATTCTTATAGGGGATATTAAATTGAAATCAACTAGCGATCTGGAGGGAGTGTCTGGGAGCCGACAGAGAATTATGATCTCGGGAGATACTTGTGCTCTGCCGCTTCAAGGCTCTGAAAGCACCAAGAAGCTGAAGGCAGCAGAATTTGAAAGCAGACCTACAATAATCCGAGATGTCGGATAAGGAATCTAGCAGAAAAAAGGGAAGGGATTTTCGCTCCGTCCGAGTCGGAAAAATCAGCAGGAAAGAAAACATTTTCTTTCTCGAGTCCCCTCACTCACCAGGGTTTCCCCACGGTGACATGTTTCATCATAGGGGCCATCTCAATTTGCTGCGGATTGAGGCGTGCTACGACTTGCGGCGTTACGTAGGAGCACTATATAGTGAGGAACTATGTGTAGTGCAGTGGTGTTGTGGAGTGAATAAAAATACCTAACTAGTGGGCGAAATAACTTTATTCTTGCGCCTTGTCTGTATGTTAACAAGCATTGGCATAGCCAATAGGTCTCGCTTTTGGGACCTTATAAGTATTTAGTTATGCAGCACAATATCCTTAGTGCAACAACATCATCTGTTGCATGGCTAAGGTCCCAAATGCAAGACCCATTGGCTATGCCACTAATTTTTTATTAATACAAAAAGGTCAAGCCATCAAGTGCTTCATAGTCCTATTTGTAATATTGTTTACTGCCGTTAGCTGTTGTACACAGGAAATTCCCCCGCATATTGAAAGCAGTCACATGAGGGTAACCTGCTAGCAAAAAATAAGCAGCGACACTGGGAGAGGAATGGGAGCAAGGAGCAATGCTGGGGGAGTTGTGCGGCCGAATTCTGAAAACAATTCTGAAAACAAGCCTGCGAGTGGTGCGCAATTGAAATCAACTAGCGATCTGGGAGGGAGGGAGGGGGGTGTCTGGGAGCTCACACAGAATTGTGATCTTGGGGATACTTGTGTTCTGCCGCTTCGAGGCTCTGAAAGCACCAAGAAGCTGAAGTCGGCAGAATTTGAATGTGAAGCGAGCTGTGGCACAACACAATTCAAGAGTGGTGCGCGCGCAATGTAACGAATGCAGATGCATCGTGCCCGCCGATAAAAGAGAAAACCGCGGCCGCAGTAACCTGATCCACATGAGGAATGCAGCGCGCCGCTGCTCGCTCCCGAGCACCCTAGGCCAGGGAACAAAGAAGGCGGGACAATCACCCGCCTTGAACTAATTGCGTGCTGTCTTTTTAAGAAAGACCCATGCGCAGGCCAATTGTGGGTTAATAAAAAATAAAAATTTAAAAAAACAAAACACGCACAAGCGTATTCAGAGTTCCAAAGGCCTTACTAAATGCTTAGCAGAGCATCGCATGCGCACTGGCTCAGGCAAGACCTAACAATTAACAAAGGAGAACCAGGCAAATCAAAAACATTTGTAGGAAAAAAACGAAATACCCAAAAGTTGCATTTTATTAAGCAACTTGCTTAGAAACACTCCTTCGGAAACAGGGAGACTTACTAGGAATTTAAGTTTAATTAGTTCAAGGTTCCAGATACAACCTAGCAATAACTTCCAACACCCACAAGGAAACTTTCAATGACTCGTGCTTGTTTAGATTCATTTTAAAATGTAAAATGTGGAAAAGGAAATTCAATTTCCTTTGTTTAGATTTGATATATTTCTCCATGTCTATTTCCATAGAGTTCAAAAAGTGAGATTTTGTTTGGTATGGAAACATGCAGCCAAATTCAAGTGTACTGGAAAACTAGAATTTCTAGGAGCCAGGAACTAGAATTTTCTAACTGGCATTGCAATATTGGCTTAAGACAGACTGACCGAGAAAATATGAAAATTATAGTGAAGAGAGTCTTGTAGTAGTGTCCGGAAAAAGTGTACAGCTGCCTCAACGACCTGCAAGCCATAATGACAGAAAGCTTAATTTGTTTCTTCTTACAGCATAATTAAGTAAACTGCCTCACAATTTAGCAAACCCTGTTGCATAATTCCAGTGGCCCTGCCCAAGAGGGTCTTCAGCAAGTGCCGTTGAGAGGTGCATCCTGCGGAACGTCCAAAAGATCCACTCGGGCATAAAAGTATGTACACCAGGGCAGCTCTGGGGTTTAAATTAAAATGAAGCCACATTGAACCTGAAGTAAAGCGGTGAAAATATGTACTGGGTTAGGCTGCCAATCTTTATGCAGAGCTCGCACTACTTCATTCTATTGGAAACTAGTTAAAACGTCATTATCTGTATGTTTCAACACATATATGCTCACCGCAGCACAATTATCTAGTACCTAAATTAATGCTCCTCAGAAGCAGTCAGTATCTGGTACTACTTTCCAAGTGTGCAATGTTTAATTTATTTCATGACTCCTGAATTCCTTGATGCGCCATCATCCTTTTAATAACAGTGTAAGAAAGTGTGTTTCTGTTGCAGTAACCCCTCCTTTTTTTGCCTGATAACTGATGCACTTTTCCTTGTTGTGCCCTGGGCTCCTGCCAATCAGGTACCCAGGGCCTGTGTTCCTTCCCTAAAAACTGCCTAACAGCCAAAACCCAATTAGCGTCTCTGGTCACCTGTCAGCCCCTGGTAAATGGTACCCTAGGTGCCCGGGGCTTGTGACCAAAGAAGGCCCCTAAGGGCAGCAGCACTTATTGTGCCACCCTTAGAGGCCCTGTACCCTGACACACACACACACACACACACACACAACACACACACCCTTTGCAGGCTGAGTGTCAGGGTGCAGAACAAAACAAAGTCGACATGGCACACATCCCTGTATGCCATGCCCACAACACACACTGCCCTGGCATACCTCAGTCACCCCTCTAGCTGGGTGCCCTATGCCAGAGGTGTGGGCACAGGTGCATGAGTCATGTGCCCCTACAGTACCCAGGTCCATTCCTGGGAAATGTAAGTGCAGTGCTGCCATTAAGAGTATATGGTGCTGGGAGGTCGTCAACACGAACTCAACAGCACCATGATGGCTACACTGAAGACTGAGAAGTTTAGTATCAAACTTCTCAGCACAGTAAACCCACACTGATGCCAGTGTGGGATTTACTGTAAGATGCACAACAGAGGGCATCTTAGAGATGCCCCCTGAACCTAACCTACAATCCACGTCTTGTCTGAGGGGCTGCCTAGGCTGCCACACAGCAGACAGGTTGCTGGACCCCTGGGTAGAGAGCCATCTGCTCTCCTGGGCCTGCAACAATGCACATCCTGGGTGAGGTGCGAAGTCTCCTCCCCCAGGATGGGCAGGGGAAGCTTCAAAGGCATTCCGCCTTTTTGAGCTTCTCCAGGCCACTTGCTGTACCAAGCAACTGGCCCCAACCGGTTCTCAACCCCCTCTCTGGCGGGAAGACTGGCCGGAAACCCCAAGAAAGGACAGGGGGTGTGCCAGCCTCTGGCAACCCCACCCCTCAGGTGGGGGAGGCAAGGTGAAGCACATCCCCGGGCTTTCGCCATCTTGAAGATGGGGAGCCCTGCCCAATCAGGAATAGGCCACTGCCCCCCTCCCACAGGAGTGGCAGGATAGGGGGTATACCCACCCCATGCAGGGACCCATTGGTCCCTGCCCTTTACCCAACTAATGCCCCTAAATTTATTATTTAGGGGCACCCTGAACCTTCCTTCCTCAGATCCAGATTCGAAAACAAGCAAGAAGATCAAGAAACCAGAAGACCCGCCGCGCAGCTTTTAACAAAAGGAAGACATCAACTGACTTGGCCCCAGCCCTACCGGCCTGTTGATCCTTGAACCTGCTCCTGTGAAACTCCTTCAGTGGTCAGCAACCTCAAAAAACCCGGAGGACCTGACCACCTTGAGACTCTACCAAGAATGGGACTCCCACGAGCAGTGGTTCTGCTCATTCAGCAATACCCCTGGTGCCAGCCAGGAACCGCGAATCCAGCACTCTGCACCCGCCGAGCCCGGCCTGTGCCCGGGTGAACTAAGACCCAGAGGACCTCCCCCTGGAGATTCTGACCTGGAATCCAGTGCCCAAGGACCCTCCTCGACAACCCCGATGACGCCTGTAGCCTCAGAACCAGGGACCCCTCCAACCGCAACCAGCAGGGGGTAAGATTTTCCGTACGTCAAAAGACACCCCTGCACCCGGCGCCACACGGCCCCCTGTGCCCAACTCCTGGGTGCCTACCTATCCTCCAAGAGCCCAACTTACCCCTCAAAGTGTTGGTCGCTCCTGAAGATCCTCCGTCCTCGAGCCTGCCGCCTTTGTTCCCTTTCCAAGATCTCCATTGAATAACATTGAGCGCCCGACGGCTCAAAAGCACCCTGCACCCAGCCGCCCGAGTGCCCCGGGCTATACAACTTCTACTCCTACCTACTTCCCCATTTGCCCTGAGCAAGTGACCAGGCGCCCAGCTCCCACAGCCGCGTGGCCTGCTTGCCAGCAGCCACCAACCAGAGGCCCCCTGCCTCTCATTGGATAACATTGGGCCTAACTACCTCTGCACCCGGCTGCCCCTGTGCCGCTGAGGGTGTACCAACTATACTTACCTGACCCTGGGAGCCGCCGAGTCTGTGCCCAGAACCTTAACTCTGCCAGTCGAGTACTTACCCAAAAGCCGATAACTCACTTTTCTTCCATAGGGTAACATTGACTGGTTTTCTCTGAAATTTCTTCTAAGTGTGGAGTTTCTAAACTTTGAAATATTCAACTAAAATCAACCGAGTAACGAAAACAGAAATACTAACCTGCTATTAGGAGAGATACCAGTGCTGGATCTTGGTGCCCAGCATTGACCCTGAAAAGTACACACAACCGTACTTACCTATAACTCAATGTTCTCCCATAGGAAATTATTGACTGTTTTTCTGTGAAATTGCTTCTGAGTGTCGATTTTAGCAACCTACAAATATTCTTAAAAAATCGTACCAACTGTGAAAACGTAATTACTTACCTGTTTTAGATAGATGTTCCAGTACTGAGCCTAGGAGCCCAGCACTGGATTACAAAAGTAACAAGAACATACTTTACCTGTAACTTGCATTTTCTTCCATAGGGAACCATTGACTGTTTTTCTATGAAATTTCTTCTAAGTGTCGATTTTGCAAACTTATAAATATTCCTTAAAAGTCACCTGTATAACTTAAACGCAGTTTCTCAACTGCTTACAGGTGGTACACTAGTGCTGGATCTAGGATCCAACAATAACCTAGAAAAAGTAACCATAACCCCACTTACCTGCTAAGTGAATTTCCTTCCATAGGATAATATTGGTAATTTGATCAGAAAAAGTTTCTTAAATGTCAACTTTTAAAATTAGCAAAATATTGCTTAAAAATCACAACAGTAATGTCAACTTTTAAAATTAGCAAAATATTGCTTAAAAATCACAACAGTAACTAAAACGAATTTACTCACTTGTTTCCAAGAACTGTCCCAGGACTGAATCTAGGATCCAGTCCTGGAGTTAGAAAAGTAATCAATTGCATACAACTTAAAATTCCCATTGAGCTCAATGTATTATTGTGTTTGAAATTGTGTTGCCTATTGCAACAAACTAACTATTACCTGCAAAAGTCAATTGCCTATTGCAAATTATTTAACTAAAGCATCTCATTCTGATAAAGTATATTTTGATGCCCATTGTTAGTTCTAAAATAAAACAACCATATATTTTTTTATACAGACCATTGACCTAGAGTTCAGTTCTCGAGTGTGAGAGACCTTTTGCTGACTGAGTGTGTACAAAAAATGCTTTACACTGTCCTCCGATACTGCCTTACTGCTCGACCAAGCTACCACTTTAGAGAGTAAGGTTATATCTAACTTTGGCCTCTGCCAAATCTCTGGGGATTGTGGACTCTGTGCACACTGTACCTATTTGGGAACAGTATATACAGAGCCACTTTCTCACAAACAGTTTTTAATGCCTAAATTGTCAACTGTTGGAGTACGGTAGCTTTGTTTTGGGCTCTAGGAGTGCTTAGCAGAAATGGAGAGAGGGGCTATTTTGGTATATTGATAGATTCTACTGAGCTTGGCACAGCTACAGCACTTTTTCGGAGAAAGCTCAAAGAACTCAATTTGTAATCTTGCACCTTTTTCTTTTGTTAATAAATGCAGTGGTTATGATTAATACATATATCCTAAATCCAGTATAGTAACTATTTACAAGTGATAACATTCTTTAATTGTACACAGAAACATATTTCTTGGTATTTAGGTTTAAAACCCACAAAATAATAATTTTGCATGGGCAGTTAGTGCAGCACTCCAACCTTTAGAGGATTCTGCCTTGCCACACGATGTCACATTAAACTAAAGATACTCTAATCAATGCTAAACTTTTCATCCTCCAATAATGACTGAACAATATGTTCCGTATTTGTTCATTTTGTGAATATCAGCCAGTCAGTGACCTCTACCGCAACAAACCTGGATCAGGAGTCTCCCAGGTGCAACAGTACTCCCAAATACACTGGGAGAGCATCATAATTTACCGTTATTCCATTCTGCTTACCCAAACCAACCAAGATATGCCCATTTTGGAAGGGGTGGTCTTCCAGTGGCTCATCTACAATTTTAGACTGGAGTGGAAGTACCTGAACTTTACCATAAAATGTATGCCTTTTAAGGAAATGTTCTGATATATTATCTGAAAAATCCTTGCTCTCAACAGAGCATCCATCACTCGTCACCAATATCAGAGACTTACTGGATTCCGCCCAGATGTCATAGAACCCTCTGTCAGGCTGGCTTCGGGCTGCTGTTGGCTTGGGCTCCCGAGGCGGCTTCAGCAGTTTTGCCTGAAGGAGCCGCTGCTTCCTGGGGATGATGCCCCGTCTTTCAAGTTTCTCTCGCACCTGCTTTTTCCGCTTCAACTTCCGCGAGTTGGGAATCTGGTGTGAAAGAACACTGCAGAACACAAAGTAGTTACCAAGCAGAACACAGTAAGTGTTCCAAGAGAGAACCATTTCATTACAAAACGCTCAGTCTGTCAATATCACAATTGCCTGGTACTACAAACCACTGACTTGAATTTTCACCCCAACACCTTAGAGCTACGACATGTTAGTTTATTTATTTTTTTAATAGAAACTTCTGTAGTCTTGACATGGTTTTTAGGAGGCCACAGAGCAACCCAGAAGTTTGTGAAGACTTTAAAAAAAAGGCAAAACATTAAACAAGTTACTCAACCATTCATCTAAAAAAAAAAAAAAAAAAAAAAAGTTAATTGATTGAACATTTTAAAAATCGCCCAACCCACTGGCGCTGGTTAAGTAAGACTGATCCCTTTAGCTTTTCATTCACAATCATATGCTGAAGAGGAATCCAACAAAGGCCTGTGAGAACCAAAGCTAGGGAAGTCCACCCAATTAAACAAAGAATGGAAATCAGTGACAGCCAGCAGTCATCCAGAACACGTGGCACGGATCTGCCTCCCGTAGAACAAAACGTATAGTTTCTTACCTGTCAGTGTAGTTTTGCTGCTTGAAGACTTTCTTGATTCACTATGCTGTGCATTGTTCTGCCATCTTGTTGTTGGGTCCGGAATTGTAGTCTCTTTTTATTCGTGGCCCAGGTGGATGTCGACATACCACCATTTGGTGTCCTTCGTGATGTTGACGTGCTTCCTCCAGATGCTCCCACCTTTGGTCGCCATCTTCGGATTCTCTTTTCTTGTGTTACTTTTTCTTCTTTTAACCCTTAAAGTCTTTGCTCGGTCATAATCCTTTTCCTCCTGTCTCCTCTTTCTGGTGGACAAGGGTGGGATCGCTAGTGAATCCAGAAAGTCTTCAAGCTGCAAAACTACACCGACAGGTAAGAAACTAGGTTTTGAAACGTGAATCTTTCTGGATTCACTATGCTGTGCATAGACTTTGTAGCGGTCTGTAGATTATTGTGGTGGCTGGATGGAAGATGAGCTCTGGTAACTGAATAGGTGTTGTAGCACCTTCTGTCCCACTTGTGCTTCCTTGTTCATTTGAATATCTACACAGTAGTGCTTAGTGAACGTGTGGACTGAAGACCATGTTGCGGCTTGGCAAATGTCTTGAATAGGTGTGTTTGCTAGAAACACAATTGTTGCTCCTTTCTTCCTTGTTGAGTGAGCATGAGCTGCTCCTTGTAACTGTTGTTCTGTTTGTTTGTGGCAGAGTTGTATGGTTTGTGCAATCCACCGTGCATGGTATTTTTGCTAACTGGTCGTCCCAAAAAACTGCTGGCAAAGGATACAAAGAACTGCTTTGTCTTTCTGCACTCCTTTGTCTGTTCTATATAGTGCATTACTGCCCTCCTGGCGTATAGTGTGTGTAGCGCCCTTTCTGTGCTTGTGGTAGGTTTTTGGAAAAATCTCGGTATTTGAATTGTCTGATTGATGTGGAACCGTGACACCACCTTTGGCATGGAATGAGAGTCTGTTCTAATTACAATCCTATCATTGTGTATTTGCAGGTAGGGCTCTTGAAGTGTTAGCGTTTGCAATTCACTCACTCTTCGTAGCGATGTGATCGCTACTAAGAATGCTGTTTTTAGCATGTGCAGTGTAGCTTTGTGAATAGGCTCAAATGGTGCCTTCATCAACTGAGTTAGCACTACGTTGAGGTTCCATGCTGGTGCTGGCATTCTGTTCGGAGGTGCGATTCTCTTTGCCCCTTCTAGAAATCTTTTCACTACTTGGGAGGTGAAGAAACTCTTTACTGTTTCTACCCTTGTGTAAGCCACTATCGCCGCTAGGAGCACCCTTGGTGATGTGTAGCTTAATTTATTTTGCAGTAGATGTGTTAAGTATTTTAGTACTGTTGATTCCCTTGCAATTTGTCGTTTCTCCTTAATGCACCATTCGGAGAATCGCTTTCACTCTGCTACGTAGCACTTCCTTGTGGTAGGTCTTTTTGCCTCCCTGAGCACCACCATTGTGTTTGCTGGTAGTTTGAGGTGTGCAAATTCTAGGTCTTCAGGAGCCATGCTGCTAGGCGGAAGCGCTCTGGGTGTAGCACCCTTCCGTTCTGCATTGTTAACAGGTCCCTTCTCCTTGGGAACCTGTGTGCTGATGCCTGCGCCATTTCTATTATCTGTGAGAACCAGGACTTTCTGGCCCACTGAGGTGCTATTAGTATTAGCGTCATGTTGCTGATCCTGCATTTGTTGAGTACCCTGTGTATCAGTGGTATCGGAGGAAAAGCGTATGCAAATGTCTTTGACCAACTTATCCATACCGCATTCCCTTGGGAACGATTGTCTGGTTGCAAAGTGTTGGCATTTTGGTGTGTTGCAAATAGGTCTATTTGCGGTGTGCCCCATTTCCGGAATAGCTTCTCTATTCCCTGTTGGTTGAGCTCCCATTTGTTGGATGGTGACGTCTGCCTACTGAGTCTGTCTGCTTCCACATTGTCCTTTCCTGGGAGGTGTATTGCTAGTAGGTCTAGTCTTAGTGGGACGGCCCATGCCCAAATTTCCTGCGCTAGCCCCGATAGTGCTACTGATTGTGTCCCTCCTTGTTTGTTGACGTAGAACATGGTGGTTGTGTTGTCTGTTTGGATCAACACCCTGTTTCCGTACAGCTCCTTCTGAAAGGCTTTTGAGGCTAGGAACACAGTTTTTAGTTCTAGGTAGATGATGTGTTTGACCGCATCCTGCTGCGACCATAACCCCCTAACCTGGAGTTTGTTCAAGTGTGCGCCCCACCCCAGCTGGGAGGTGTCTGTTGTGATGGTCATTGTTGGAGTTGGCTGTGTGAATGGCTTTCCCTGTGATGTTTCCCTTGTTCCACCACGCTATTTCCTGATGCACCGCGTGTGTGCCAACCACTAGATCTTCCCAACTCCCTGTTGCCTGTGACCATTGCTGCTGTATCCATTCCTGGAACAGTCTCATGTAGAGGTGAATATTTGGGACCAGGTGTATGCTGGACGCAATCATTCCCATTAGCTCGCTCACTGTCCTCGCTGTAAGAGCTTGCCCCTTGTGGTAAAGACGTGTCTCCTTGAGCATTCTCTTTGTGCTGGGAAACACCTTGCTCTGTATGGTGTTGATCTCTGCCCCCAAGAATATCGTCACCTGTTCCGGTTCTATTGAAGACTTTCCCCAATGGATTGAAAACCCCAATTGGATTAGTGTTTGTATCACCTGCTGGATGTGTTGTTTGCATTGGTTGTACGAGCTTGCCTTTACGAGCCAGTCGTCGAGGTAGGGGTATACATGTATTCCTTGCCTCCTTATATGGGCGGCTACCGCTGCTAGGCATTTTGTAAACACCCTTGGTGCGCATTGGAGTCTGAATGAGAGCACGGTGAATTGGTAGGGAGTCTTGTTGATTACAAATCTTAGTAGGCGTTTGTGTTTTTTGTTGATGGGGATGTGCAAGTACACATCTTTTAAGTCTATGGTTGCCATGTAACCCCCTTCCTGTATCTGGGGTATTACTTCTTGCAGAGATGTCATATTGAATCTTTGTGTCCTTATGTACTTGTTTAAGAACCTTCGATCCAGAATGGGCCATAGCGTTTCGTCCACTTTTGGTGCGAGAAAGTAGTTGAAGTAAACCCCCTGGTTTCTTTCCTTGTACGACACTATCTCTATTGCCTCCCTGTTGAGCAGTTCCTGCGCCTCTAGCAGCAAGAGTGAAAGTTCCTTTGCCGAGTGCACCCTGTTGCTTGGTCTCCTGTTTGGAGGATGCTTTTATAGCTCTATACAGTAGCCGTATTGTATGATGCTTAGTATCAATTTGTCTGTTGCGACATTGTTACATTCCTGGAGGAAGTCCCTTATTCTGCCTCCTACTGGTGTTATATGTTCGAGGAACTGTTTATTTTGTGAACTGATCTTTTGGTTTTGTCTTCTGCTTTGATGCCCTCCTAGAGGTGTTGCCTGGGTGGGAATTTGCCTTTTGGTGAAGTCACTTGGAGGTGGCTTGTTGTCCTCCTCTCCGTGCCTGTCCTCATCCTTTTGAGCGCCTTCGAAAGGACTGGCCTTGTGGCTGGTACCGCCACTTCTGCTGCTGCTGTCCCTAGCCGTTTCCTTGGTAACCTTAGTGGAAGGTTTTTTTGAGGGTGTACCCCTTCTCATCCCTCTGAATTGCAGTGCTCCCATGGACCTTGCAGTTTCATGGTCTTTTTTAAGTTGAGTTAACTTTGTCAACTCGCGTCCCAAAAAGTTGCTCTCCATTGAAGGGTGTATTCAGGATGTTGTTCTGCACCTCTGTCTTGAAGCCTGAAATCCTATGCCATGTGTGCCTTCTCTTTGTCACTCCAATCATCATCTGCCTGCTGGACGCCTCCGCCGCATCCAAAGCAGACTTTAAACATGTGTTCGCCATGTTTTTCCCTGCCTCTACCAGGTGGACTACCCTTTGCTGGTACTGATCCGGTAGATGCCTCAGGAGTTGCCCCACTTCCAGTGCTGGTATGTGTGCGTCAATTAGGAAATTTGAGTTGGCGATGTGCCATTGAATCGCCGCACTCCGTTCTACTTTCCTCCCCATGAGGTCCATTCTTCTACTCTCCTGATCAGCAGGTGGTCCGGCATTTGTGGGCACATTGGCCCTTTCTCTAGCTGTTGCAGTAATTATTGAATCAGCTGGCACTGATCCCTGAATGTATGCAGGGTCCTTTGAGGAGCGTGTACTTTTTTTCTGTTCTCAGGGTCACTGATTTACATACAGCTGGCTCCCTGAAAGCCTCTCTGCCCTGGTCCAGCACACCAGGGAGCACGGGCAGGAACTGACTCCTTGTTTGTGTAGGTATAAGAGTCTCCAGGAGAAAGCAATCCTTGGGCTTCTCCTCCTCCAATTCCACTCCATAAGTCTCTGCACCATTCTTGACCACCATATTATAGATCCCTATATCGTCTGGTGGTGAAGGCCTCGAAGGTTATGTGTCTACTCCTTCCGGTATTTAGGCGTCAAGGTCATGCCACTCTAAGTCTTACGCCTCCGAGGACGTCGAGTCCTGGAAGGTTTGCGGTTTCTCCTCGGCTTCAAAGTAATACAGGGCCTCTTCCTCCTGTTCTTCGACCAGTTCAGGCGTTTGGCGGGTCAGGGTCTTCATCGCCCCTTTTCACCCTTGGCCGTGGGCTTCGGCGGGTTGCTCGCCATTTCGGCCTCGAGCCTCTCCATCTCGGCATCTTGTTCGCCTTCTGGGCGTATTTGAGGTGGCAATTGGTGCAAAACTTGAAAGGTATTTTTCCATTCCTGCGCTCAGTGAGCCCACTGTGTGCGCATTTTCCGGTGAAAGTCGAGATCTCGTGAGAAATCCATCTTCATCGTCCCGGTTACCCAACTTGTAGTCGGGTGTTATAAACTGATTTCATCAAATTTTCCCAATTTCCGTCGATTCTCTCTCCAAAACTCTGGAACTCTTCGCCAACGATCCAGACCCAACGGCGGAAACAAATCTGAAGATGGCAATCAAAGGAGGGAGCTTCCGGAGGAAGTACGTTGAGGTCACTAAGGACACCAAATGGTGGTATGTCGACGCCCACCTGGGCCCCGGAAAAAAAAATCCAGAAAGATTAACGCTGCAAAACCAATGAAACCCAGGTCCAGATTAATATGCACCATATGGCAATTTACCCTTCCTACTCTACTGCGAACGAGTCTCTCCAGCACTCACAGCCTTACCCTGCAACTCTGCTCCCCGCTGTAACGCTTAATTTTACCATTTACCTGGTCCAATTTCATTTACCCACAGAAGTAATGCACATGCAGGCGATAGGGACACAACTGGATTTTTTTCTTCTTTTAGGATGCTCTCGAACAATGTAGCCAGAATTATGGCCACGTGGAAAGTGGTTTATAAAATGGATTGTATTCGCCAAAATTACATCAAGTCAGTAATCTTTCGGTATTGCCTCTCGATTGGTATCCACGGACCAGTCTTCCAACAGAAATGGCTAAATGTCTTTTTTTCTTCTACTGTATTTAATTTGGTTTGCAGTTTGGACTTCCTGCCTGCAAACCTGTCATCTATGGGCTTTAAGAAAGACCGTCAGGCTAGTCCCTTTTCAATCTTCAGTGTCAAAGAGCTGGAAAGTAAACGTCCCTGTGGAGGCTCCAGCATATATGTGCCAGAGAGGAGACAGTTATCGAGCAGCGCACGATCTGTCCACAGAGTGTGAACAATTTCTAGCCTGCATGATCTGAAATGTTCACCCCTCAACTTCACATCATGATCACTAACCAGAAGGATTGCTATGAAAGATGCGAAATATTTTACAGAATGCACTCGATATTGGTCCGACTAGTTGTAAGGTTTGGGCAGCGCATCATATAGAACATATCCAGTATAATACAGAACCCACCTTCACTAGATGGAGACACCTAATTTGTTAAAGTTAGTTTTCTCTGCCATGTAAGTAACATCTACACAACATACAGAACCTATCCCACTCCATAAACCTGCGCGCCCAACCTGCTGAGAGCGCCAACACTCAATTTACAGCATTTGGATTTGTGTTTTCAATGCAAGCTTCACGGTCTGGTATCACAAACACAAGGCAAGCTTCACAACCCTGTGCTGGATCGGCGGCTCTGGAACCAAAAGTCCAACAACAGGCCAACAATGTCCTGTGAAGCTTGCCCATGGTTCATAGTGGCAGGCTGTGAAGTTTGTCCTGTATTTGTAGTTCACAAGACAGAAGGGACTAGCTGGGAATCTTCAGATCCAATCGCGGGTACATTACTGCTAACAGCAGAACTTTTTTTGTACATAAACACTGTGGCCCCCCCACATGGGCCTGGGGCTCAGGCTATGCTCCCGTTTGTGCACTTTCACTTCGAAAATAAAGCAAGTGACCATATTTTGGATGGTGTACACGAAGATTTTTACCCCATCTTTTGCTGATGCAGAGCTCTGTGTACATTACCCCTGCTAACCAGTAGTATACACAGTACCTGTGCTCCCTCATTTTGCATGGTTGAATTCGTATACACCTAATTAGTACATTTACCTAGCCTATAAGTTCGTATTATATGTTACGAAGTTTACCTAGAGTCCGGAAGTTAAATTCCACTAGCGGCCTGCACCAACAAATGTTCCATCCACTACAGGGGCAGTACAAACATGGATAGGGCTAGCACTGAAGCAGTGGAAAAACTGATATTCGACATGTCAAAATAAATCCATTTGTAGTGTTTAAACTTTTTTAAAGAAAATGTTAATAAGTCACCCCTACCTAATCAGACCATGTAGCTCACAAGGCAGGGTGCAGAGTATCTAGAGAGGACATGCAGATATTAAATATTAGTATGTCCTTACAGTGACTAGCACCCAAAATGTATATTCACTGTAGAAAGGCAGTGGCCCATAAAAAAAAAAAAACAGTAAAAGCAATATTAATTCTGGTATTTATGGAAATGGTCCAGCTAGAAATATGATTAAACAACTCTGTTTATCCACCGCCCAATTTAACAGGGATGTCAGAATTTAGATGAATATTAAGGAAAAATAACTTTTACAATGTTACCTTTACAGTGCCTAAAGCCTTTGGAGTCTAATTTGCATTATTTGCCAGCTGCAACTTTCAGCGGATGGCCCTGAATGAGATGTGAAAACTGCTCCAAGAGCACAGACAAAAGCCTGGGTATGGGGAGTTGTTTGGGCAGGATGACAATTTGGGCTGTGCCCAGGAACATAATTTACTTCAGATGGACCTCCCCTGTAACAGGCAAATATCGGATGACACCTGGAGAGGTCCCTTCTTTTGTTTCCCATGTTAGACAGACATTAATCCGAGCAGGAGGGGTAGTGTTTCCAGAACGGTTTTAAAGTTATCACAGAAGAGGGGCTGCTCATTACCCTGGTCACACCGCTGGATAGGCACACAGACTCTGCACAGGAGAAGGGTTTCACCATATTATATCTAGGGAGAGGGGGGCACTGTGGGATTGTCTGCAGTAGGGCAGACAGGAATGTCTGCAAAAGTGGGTAAGAGTACTCCTAGGACTTTTACCCCATTGGTTGGGGAGGGGCCAGGGTCACCCTCGCCCACAAGGTAGTGAGATGTATAAAAGCAGCACCCCACCCCCTGGCACCCACTTCAGAACACTTTCGTGATCAGAGGAATAACTGAAGACTGGACCTGCTATCTGTAACCCGAGAGGGCTCCTAAAGGACTGAATGTCCTCCTTCCCATACCCAAGACAAGGAAATGAACGCCAAGGGTTATAAGGCAGACCTCCTGTTCAAGTTACAGGGATACAGCAGGATATAAGAGGGCTTTCCCGAAAATTAACAGTTCAAACAGGACCTGCCTTGGGCTCAGCTACAGTGAGTCCTGACCCCCAAGTGCATGCTATTCATGAGGTCCTGGAACTCTTGGTTGTGTCTGGTTCGACATTTATTACTCCTGAAAACCTGGAACTTCAAAACATTTTCAACTTCAAGACCCCCTGAGGACTGGGAAAAATCTACCAAGCCAACCTGACTGAGGTTTGTTGACACTGGGCTGAAGAGTCAGGCTTCTCTGTAGCAGCAAATTCAATATAGCATGACCTCGCAGAGAACATATCTATCCTCATGAAGCGCTCTTCGGCTACAGCCTACAGAACTTCTTGCCCCAATGGAGGATTCAGAGCTCCAAGGGAGTGACCAAGAGCAAATTTAGAATTTCTGGCCAGGAGAAGGCACTTAAAGTATCCAGCCGGCAAGGGGCCTTCCCTTAGTGTGAAATCTGAATTTCTCCCACTTGGAGCTATCCTGCCAAAACCCAATACCTCTACCAGGACTGTGTCCAACTGCTATCCAACTTGGTAGAGCCCCCATTGACTATAATCCTGCTGCCTTGCCCCACTAAAAATATCGGACTTCCATTTTTGAAACCAAGGGCTGATTAGGATGGCGGTTGGACGAGCGTCGAACCGCCATCTTTGTAGGAACAGGATTGACCAACAGGTAGTTGGTGTTCCCGCCTGCCTAATTAGGATCCAAATGCCGTGGAGGCGGTCGGAAACATGCCTCTTTGTATTGAGGCGTGTGCTGCGGCCCAGTAAAGGGCAGCAGCACAAGCCCCAATTCAAAGAGGCAAGTTTTCAAACATCACTGCACCATGTTGCAGGCACAGCATGGTGCCTGCCACATGGTGCAGGGATGTTTAGGAGGGCACCACAGCTGTCCCCCTGGGCCCATAGCGGACGGCCATAGGGAACAGGGGCCCTGCTAGGGGCCCCAAAACAGCCTTTTTTTGCCAGGCTTTTCACGTCGGAAGAACAGACGTTTAATGGCTGGCGGAAAGATGGATCGTACTCCCCATTGTGGGGAATGCGATCGAACTGTCCGCCCGACGTGCTCCTTGAGCACGTCAGAAGCTGTTGGTCGGTCCCTGAGCCAATGCGGTCTGACCGACCGCATCTTAATTCAGTGGTCTGACCGCAGTTAGAGATGTCGGTGGGACCGACACAGACGTCATGTCGGTCCCACCGACATCGTAATGGGCCCCCAAGTCTTAAGAAAAGACCACCAATCGGGTCAAACCTGGTCCCTGTATCCGACCCACACTCCATGGCAGTCACCCTCCAATAGTGCCTTGGTCTTCCATGACCAGTTGACCGTGATTTAGGCCTAACAATTTTAGCAGAGTTTTTATTGGAAACTTTCAAAATTTATATTTCCAGTCCCCCTTATTGGGTTATCATCGTTTTGATATCAGTTTATTTATTAAAATGTACTGTATTTCTCTAGTCCGGTTTGTGTTGTGTTTTGAATTATTACTTTACTGTTTTGATAAAGCATAAATACTTTCCACATTGTCCTAAATCGAACCATAGCTACCAAGGATTTACATCAGATTAATGTATTGATCTGAAGGGTTCACCCGGACAAGGATTGCGGTGGTTACTCAACGTGGGTATTGGTTCCTTTCTCCCACCCAGACTAATACCTCAATTTCTAACACCTCCCTCTCAGGTTGCAGAGGACAAATCCCAGCGTGGTGCAAAGGCAGCCTCAAGATTTTTTACCTGATTTTGCAGCCAGCCAATCAGATTGTTTGGTTTCACAGATTAGACTCCTAGAACCTGAAAGCCCAACATTGCAGATAAAAGAAAACACTACAAGTATTTTTTTTTCTTTTTTACAATTCTGGGTATGCATTACTCCACAAACCTTGGGTCATAGAACCAGGCAAATTATTGGTTTGTTTTCAGATTAGGCATTTTTCCCCTGAAGGACTAGCTGTCCAAAATGAATTGGGCATCTATTGAAAGTACCTAAAAAGAGAAGGAACCTCATCATATTCATGAAGTAAAGCTTGGAAAATTACTTTAGAATCGAGAAACTAAAATGTTTTTACTTTAAATGAAAGCACAAATGAACTCCTGAATCTTGTAGCATGCAATTATTCTAAAAGACTTCAGCGACCAAATTTCAGTGCAACCAGGGATTGTATTGTCTATGACACAGAATGCTGATTGTATTTTATTGCCCCATTTACACTGCACTTGCTATCCCTATGTGAGGTGCTGAAGCACCTACATGGGTAGCATGCTACATTGTTTAGGGTGCATAGTAGGGAGGAGGTGGTCTTTGTTTTGATGCTAAGTGGGACAGGTTTCCATGTCATGCGTGATGACCAGCCAGGTGCTATTATTTTGTTCCAGGATGCATCACATAGCAGCGTGGTGGATGAGAAAGGTTGAGAGAAAGGCACACGGTTTTATGGTTTTCAGTATGCTGGTAGCTTTGAACAGCTACAGGTTTATTTATAGCATTTCTTTTGATATAGTCTTCTTAGCTGATCACTGCCCTGGGTTGTACAATCTGAGATTTTGTGTAGAGTTGTGGTTCTGAGCAGGCATGGTAGGAGGGAGAGAGAAGTGGAGAAATCTGTTGGGATGGTTGCCAAAGTTATTAAGAAAAAAAATCCATCCAATGGAAACTCTGACACAACTATAACTAGATGCTCTAGCACCACCACTGTAATAAATCCAAGTTTTGTGCCGATCAGTCAAACACTGGCACGGAAAAAAGGTGGGGGGCTCTCAAAAGTGCTATTTTCCAATTTAATTCCCATAGGATTCTTAGTTTCTCAATACAGATAAAATATTACAATAGAAGTACACCAAATCTTTTGCCTGGCATAAATCCGTTCTGTAGTTTGAGAAGTTAGAGGTTAAATGTGTTGGTCAAGGAGGGTAAATTTTAGAGCTCTCGCAACCATTAACTCACAGTTCAGTGGATCTGCAACTCCACAGAGGATACGCAAATCCAATTTATTAAATTAAAAATTAAAAAAGCGCCTCATTAAACTAGGTAGCTCTCCCCACCCCAAATTGTCCATTGTGGATTCCCTAATTAATTATGTTCCGATTGGATGGCCATCACAGATACATTTCCGTTTATATCACTATTACAAAATATGGTACTCTGAGCACTGTGTTGGGAAAAAGAAGAACTGCATAATGTGACACGGCATACCTACTCCGACCTCCAAGCCCCAAGTGGGTGGTGGGGGCTCCAAAAGGAACTCTCAAAGCAAACAGTTTTATTTTAAAAAAATATTTTTATTTTGGGATTCGCAAATCCTGAAGCCTTCCCTCATACTCCAGTGCAGGATTCTGAAACCAAGCATAGGGCCTGCAAATGTTGTAAAAAAATAAAATCACACACACACACACAAAAAACACACCCACATAACGAGTGCATAAGTGCTACAACAGGCCAAGAGTCATATGTGGACGGTGGCCACATGCAGCAGGGACTGACCACGGTCTAGGCCCAACAGGCAACCTCTGCAGCACATGGCCGAAGGTGTGCAAGTTTTGGATTCTTGACCAAAACTTGCGCATTTCAGTATTTTTCTGTTTTATTTCCTAATTGTAAGTGCAATTGAACTGTTTTTTTTTTAAATCTGCAGTGATGTTCTAACCAAAACTAACCATAACATTTCTTTAATCGTTGGATTTGTTTTCAGTTACACTGAGTATATTATATACATATACACACACCCCTACACCTTAAGGTACAGTGTGATAAAATGTAAACAGTATAAACACTAGAGCATATTAGAGCAAGACGCTATGCCATACTTTTTCATGTCACACATCGAAACATACAGGACTCCAAGTATGAAGAGTCCTTATATTAACCCGTCACACTGAATCTACAAATGTAATGATCTCCTGAGGAGCCAGAAGTCTTCGGTTAGTGGGTCTTGTATTGATGAGAAGCCTGGATGCTATACCTATGCAACAGGTCCTGTTACTCCTGATCCCATGAACTGTTTTCTCATGTTTCCACACATTTCTGCCTGTGATCTCTCATATATTCCAATTACAGGATGAAATAAGATGCACTAAACCCTGAGAAATAAGTAAGCATCCTCCGATTACTTATCCCAACTCTAGATTAATACTAGAAGGCTTGGTGACCTTAATTTGAGAACATTTGTTACTCCCTGGAAAGGCTACATTTTTAACCCCATTTATTAAACCTGGAAAAGGAGCAGTATTGGTTGGGGACAGATTAGGTGTGACCTACTCTCAAGGTCCAGGCACATCAACAGTGCAGTTTACTAGGTAGAAAAGGGGCAGGCTTTCAGTCTACTTGATGCAGGTCTACCAAGAGGTCTTGCAAACCTCCCTTCCCAAATACCACAAAAACATCTGCTAGCACTTACTTTTTTGGAGGTGCGACTTTAGAGTCTGGCTGCAAGACGAGATCTATATGTAGGGGCTTGGCTTTACCTCGGTTTACTTTCAGGTCTGCACAAAAAGAAAACATTTGTTAAAACATGTGTACGGTTTACGTTCACAAACAAGAGAGTTTACATCACTTCCAAAAATAAACCCCCAGCTATAAAGACCTTCTCATTGCACTGCTCTACAAACCTCAAAGTCAATCTGTTACTTTCATATTGTTCGATTTGTAAGGGCCCTATGCAGGGTAACTGACACTGGTGGGCCTTAGTTGTTTTCATTTACATTTTGTAGAGCATGTGGCGGAAAAATAGATTCACCTTTGCAGCATTTCAACTGCTCAGCCACTTTTGGGGGTTAAGTAATTTGTCATATGAACAACCAGCCTACACAATCAGGAGATATTTTCAATGTGCTGTGTGATTGTATACGGCATCTTGTTGGGAAATATATCTTGTGTCTAGTTGGAGTTCTGTGGGCTCCAGTCTGTGACACTACTCTGCAATTCACCCAAATAACTTCCAGAAGTCAGGTTACTAAACTGTCTGCACAGCAAGTACCCCTTTGCCTTGAAAAGTGAGCTAATGTATAGAAAATGCATCCCCAGCACAAAGAGCCTCCAGTGTCTGTGATCTGTCCCAGAGGTTAGTCTCTTTGGTTTCATAATTCTGGCCCCATGGCAAAGTACAAATGGTGTCGAAACAGTCTGGATTGTGTTTTGCTAAAGACAAACCGCACCCGCCACTACAAATCATACAGGTCACGCCACATTGACATTGCACTGGAAACCATGCTCCTCAATGCCTATTTGGCCAACTGAAAAATTAGCAGCCATTCATTTAAATGTGAATCCACCCCTTTTACAAAGGAGATTCTGTATTTGAGAGACCATGGAAACAAGACACAGTTTTCTCAGCAACAGTGCTGCCAGAAAGAAACATATGGGAAACGCCCAGGGTACTTTTGATTAATTGACCCCTCAGATCCACAGGGAAGGGACAGCAGTTTTCTGACTGGCCACTGGGTAAAGACTCCACTTTTAGTCAACCCTGTAATAAAGCGGATGTAAATTCATGAGCTATTGCCACCACCAGAGTACGCCTCCCAGGAACCCATGATCTGACCAATTGTTCCAGCATTCTTTTGATGTAAAATACCTATAAACTGTAATAGAATACGAATTCCTCATCTAAAGTACAAGTGTGCCTGAAACTCCGAATACCTGCCTGGAATCCAACTTGTGGCTTTCTAGAGTGTAGGCAAGTGTTTATCTGGAATGTCTCCCAGAGATGTAATAATCCAAAACTTGGCCAAATCTGGGACAGTAATCAGCCAGTACTTTAAGAGAATTGGAGGCAGTAGGGAGGGTGACAGTTTGTGTACAGATTGAAAACAAAGAGCACTGAGAAAGTTGGAACCAAGCCATAATCCAAATGTAACAATAGCGCTGTAAACTATGCAACTTTTTTTTGATTTTGTAGTCTACTAAACTTATACCTGCACATCTCTGTTTTAAGTGAATTAAATCCACCGCCTAATGAGCATGGGCTGCTCCAACATCTACCACTAAATTCCTTCCAAAACCTGGATAACCATTTCATTAAGCAATCGCACCCCCTCCCCAGCGGGCTTATAAAGTAACTATATTATCCTCTAGTTCAGTCTGTTGCTCACATCCATACTGAACCACAAAAAAACATCATGATTACAGTGCTTTAAAATATCAAAATAGGAACACTAGCGTTCAACAAAAATAATTGTGCATTTCTTGATGCGTGCTTGTTACCAAGAGCTACTCTCACCACATCTGAAAGTCAACCCAAAGCATTAAAAGTTCTCTGGAAGCAGTAAGCTGGAGTTGAAAATAGATATTCTAGTCATGATACTGCAGACCACTGCTCCCAGAGCTCTGTCACATGAGCCTAGGTTCAGTGCAACAAAAGCCACAATTAAGGGTAAAAATGCTATTCTCTTCTGTGCATGCCACACTAGAAATGTTAGCTTAAGTACCATTTTGCAGCAAAATAAAGAGGTTTCTTAAATAGTGCACCTTTCTCATCGTTTCCGGTGTCCATAAAATACAGGGTTTCATCTGGCTTCTCTGCCACGAGTCCGCTGGAGATAGAAGGAAAGAAAAAAACATTGTTATCCATGTTCATCTGTTTTACTAGACAGAAGTAAGGAGCATTCACTGGTTCCACTATTGATACAAATTTTTACTGCTCCCACTCTTCCTGTGGACTCCTCGCCCCAACCACTTCCACAACTTTTCTCTAATCAAGAACTGCTTTGTACCCAGTTAACCCGGAGACCATTATGCATGTGATCACATCTAAATATAGTCTCCGATCCAATCTAAATCCCTGCCACAATTTTCCCGTATAACGCTATTCATATTTTACCCCGCACTTCCAATTTAATTCGGACATCCTTCATTATCCTTCTTTTTTACAACTCCTCTACTAAATTCTTAATGACAGGGATGTGGAGTTCCTATAGCCCAAAACCCAGGATGTATAGTTTGGGGTCAAGGGCAACAAGTTTTCATGTGTATTCAGTCCTTGGGACAAGTAGGCCCAACACCCTGCAGCACAAACCCTTTGGCTGCCAGTTTGCAGTACCACATTATGGATCAGAGAAGGGCACTGTCTGCAGTTTAGGTAATATTTTTGTCCATATGTTAATACTGTTCCAACTTGTATTTATGGTTTATTAATTGAAAGCTTTTATTATTAAGGTGTGCACTCTACGTAAATGTTTTAAGCTCGGACTGCACTAGACAGTGGTTTCAGAATAAAAATGTGTACACATGTTTTCAAAGTTTAGCAATATGAGGCTATGTATAATGTTTCCAGGATGCTCTCTGGTTTGATGTAAATATTTGCACAAGTTTGAAAGTAAAATGGATTATTCTTTGCTTTCAAAATAAAATGTGGATAAAAAATTAAAGCAGGAAAAAAAAACATTTTGCTAAATGACTCTGGTACCATTTCTTTGCGGCATCGGCATCATTTAGTAACATGTGTTGAAGCATGCTAGTATTTCCCAAAAATATTCATAATGAAAAATCAGTGTAACCAGTTTCAATAGGATTATGGGAAGCAAAAATAAACCAGCCTTAGCAAAGCCAGTAGCTCTGAAATTGGTGGTCAGCTTTAGTTTTGTCGATGCGAAACTGGTTTTGGCATGGGTTTTGTAAAACCTTATTGGTGATGGAGCTTCCGGAACCTCACCATTATAACAAACATTGGCAAAAGCAAAAATTGTTTGTGTCTCAAAAAGCACACACTGCCACAGTAATTACTGGCCCTGAACAAAACTACTTTGCGTGCCGATACGCTCCTTGTGAAACAGCAGAATGCTGCCACTCACAGTGAAGCCCGCCGATACAGAGAAAGAGACAGAGTTTTAATAAACGCAAAAGGTTATGGTCAACACCAGACCAAATTGGGGTCCAATTATTGAAGAAAAGTTTTAAAAGTGCACCCACGGTATATGTCCTTGCATCAAGTGCGGATATACGGCTTTCGTGAATTCCCAAGAATATACAGAAGTAGGACAAGAAACAGTACTCCTAGAAAATATTTGT
This sequence comes from Triturus cristatus, assembly GCF_964204655.1. Classification (NCBI taxonomy): domain Eukaryota; kingdom Metazoa; phylum Chordata; class Amphibia; order Caudata; family Salamandridae; genus Triturus; species Triturus cristatus. The sequence goes on along the minus strand of NC_140592.1, from coordinate 400,692,620 downwards.
GAACTGCATTTAAGCATGAGCAAATATGCATGTGTAGATTTGCTCATGCGAAAATCTGAGTGTTTGCAAGTTCACTTTCCCTCCAACCACTTTTTTTCTAACTCTGGAAGAAGGTTTACGTCAGCCATTGTCCGGAGTAAATTTCCAGCATTTCTCAGTATGGTAAAAGATTAGAGAAGAGTTGTTGAAAACCCTTAAAACATGCAAGTTAGTAAGTTTGCACAGACTTAAAAGGGCATTCTAACCCTGGAACTATTGCTTATCACTACCTTCAGCCACAGTATGTAGATCTGTGGAAACGTGGCAACATAAGGGGATTGCAAGTATTCAAACACTACTATGGTATGAGCCCTGGCATAATCAGAGAGGCTATATCAGAGCTGTTATATAATGAGATTGCGGCCATAATTTGTCGCCGCACTACATGGCACCAAAAGGGACAAGTGCATTTTGTTACAGGACAAGTAGATTTATGAAGCAACCTGCCCCATGGTTGAGTAGATATTTTATTAAATTCCACACCCCTGTATGATAACAGCCTTCTCCTCGAGTCCTTGTTTTAGCACCATTTTGTCCAGTGTCCAATCCATTCCACCATCTCATCTTCACTTATGACCCTCTCAACTCATTGTGGCACCCGCCCCGTTTTTCCAATACCCCATATTTCTTTATAACATCGTCACATTAGCCACGACATACACAGTCAAACTTCCAGCATAGTTATTCTCCCAATTTTTCAATCATCCTGTATTCCTACAGATCATTATCTTCCCTCTTCTTTAATTCCAAATTATCTTTGACCTCCTCTGTCCTCATTTTCCACAGACCCCATCTTCAGGCTCACTTTTACCAACCTAATGTAGTCATTGGATTGTCGCCTTGATTCACTTCAACTGAAACTATTGGACAAATTCTAGGTAACAATGAATTCTGAAAAGAAAACTCAAAGCATGGTCCACCAAGCAGCATGTTGTCATCTGTTAAACTCTGGATCATATTTTATAGTCTACTTAATTAAATGGTCCTTTCCACCCCATTATAGGTTTAATTCACGGAACACTTGGGCATTTCAGAGTGCACACTGCAAACAGAATAGTCTTTGGGTACTGTGTTCAATTATACGCTTGCTGGGATGGAACTAGACTAGGTAAGTTTAGAGTATCTAACTGGAGGACAAATATGGGACAACAAGTTTGTTAAGTCGAAGTCTCTCACGGAGGATCTGTGGTGAGGAGATGATTTTTTTTAAGCGACAGAGAATGAAGGCAAGTACTCCCCCAGACAGGGTTACATATTTCCAATAGGAGTATGCATGAAAACATGCATACTTAAGGAGTTCTGACATAAAAAGAAGCTATGCTACAGGGGGGCAAACGAGAAGAGGAAGTAAGGCAGTTCAATCATTCAAACAGCATTTGTGAAGCAGAGCACTGTGGCCCCTAAGGGTATCTAGGCGCTAATGGTGCCCGGTCTCCATCGAAAAGCTAGGTCTTGTGTTTCTTTCTGAAGTCCGCCAGAGAGGGTGCTGTTCAAAGGTGTACGGGCAAGTAGTTGCAGGTCCTGGCATCAATGTAGGAGAAGGAGTGGCCCCCACTGTGGGTGCGAGGGGTGTGCGAGGGCAAGAGAGGAGTTGTGCAGGTGTCTTGCGGGCAGACAGAAGTTCAGTCGATGGTTGATGTTGGACAGACCGTGGTTGTGTGGAGCTTCGAAGGCGTGCATGAGGATCTTTAACTAGCATTTCTTCTGGACGGAAAGCCAGTCAGGCCTCCAAAGTCTACTCGCCCAAAAATATTATCAGGTCGAGCTATTTTTAGCACCTACAAGTCCCATCTGGTGAGGAAACTTAGGATGGAAAGGAACAGGAGTTCTGTTCATTCAGGAAGTGAATGAGCATTAAAGATACAATTAAATCTTGTTTTCATCTTAACACATTTGCTGTCTGTTCAAGGACTAATTGCTGCTCGGAAAATTAGGTTTATTTTTCCCTCTCTCTTACTAGAGTTAGAGGTTTTTGTCAAGTGAGCTGTCTGAACCTGTCAGTAATTTTACTCTAACACAACATTTAAATAAATAGCCAGCAAATTATTACGAATATTTCAAAATATATCATGAATTACAAAAGCATTTTTTTTTGTAATTAAGAAGTGTGATGCAAACAGAGTTAAACAGGAGCAAAAGAAACCAGAACACTTTACTTGGTGATGTGAAAATGACACATTTGCAGAAACAATTTCCAAACATTACTGGGGCCATTTCAAGGTAAAATCTGCTGATTACAAGTGACAGTGTACTATCACTTCATGCTTTAGTTACGTATTCATACAAAGTGATAGTTTTAAAACATGATTTGGGAAACATTCATGCCCCCGCCCTGATGAAAATGCTATTAATGAACTAAGAGGCAAGTCAGGGGTCATGTGTATCCTATATGTGGCTAGATTTTTATTATATATAGAAAACAAGTTTAGTCTATTAAGTCAAACAAAAGAGTGTTTTGTACACTAGACATGCTGAACTTGCACTTTTTAAGGTGCTCTCATATCTCATAATGAAGAAAATGGTGGCTCAATAAATTACACTATTTGGCCGCGATCACATCATTTGAAACCAGTTTATGGGTCAAGAGCATTACAAATAGGTCGAGTAGATTATTTAAGTCACTAGACCTGCAGGTCTAGTAATATTTGTATGATTTTGAGGCCTGTCAGTGGAGGTTTTTGAGGTAAGGGATGATTTGGGTCCATTTGGGGAGGCCCAGGATGAGTCTGGCTGCTGAATTCTGTATGGTCTGGAGTCTTTTGAGGCGCAGGGAGGAGATATCTGCACAGAAAGCGTTGCAGTAGTTGAAGCGGCTGGCGACGAGGGCCTGGGTGACGGATTTTCTGATGTCGACTGCGATTCATCAGAAGAGTCTGCGGAGCAACTGAAGGGGGCGGAAGCAAGAGGAGTCGACTGCGTTGACTTGTCATTTTATGGGCAGTTAGCGGTCGACGAGGATGCCTACGTTGCGTGCATGGCCTGTAGGTTTGGGTGTTGGTCCAAGTTCTGCAGGCCACCAGCTGTGGTCCCAAACAGGGGTGCTCTTCACGAAGATCAGTACTACTGTCTTGTCAAAGTTGAGTTTGAGGCAGTTGCCTTTCATCCAGTTGGCTACATTGGTCATGGTGTGGCATAAGTTGGTTTTGGCGTTGGAGGAGTCCTCAGTGAATGAGAGGATTAGCCGAGTGTCTGCTGCATAGGAGATTATGTAGAGTTTGTGAGATCTGACTATGTCTGCGAGGGCGGTCATGTTGGTTTTGAACAGGATGGGGCTGACGGAAGATACTTGTGGTACGCCGCATACGATGTGCTTGGGTTCAGCGGTGAAAGGAGGCAGCAGATGCTCTGAAAGAGACATGTGAAGAAAGAGGCGAACCACTTGAGGGCATTTTGCTGTGTGTTGATGTTCTACAATCCGTCAATGCGGGTGTGGGCGGAGACTGTATCGAAAGCAGCAGAAAAGTCGGAGGAGGATACGGGCCACCATTTCTTAACAGTCAAGTAAAGATCTGATGTCCGTGGCAGATATCAGCGCTGTCTCAGTGCTGTGGCTGGCACTGTATCTGGATTTTGAGGCGTCAAGTAGGTGGTTTTGTTCCAAGTGTTCTGTGAGTTGTAGGTGGATAGCTTTTTTAAGCACTTTGGGTGGGTAGGGGAGCAGGAAAATGGGTTGAAAATAGTTTTTTAGATCGCTGGGGTCAGCGGAGGGTTTCTTTAGGTGGGGTCTGACCTCTGTGTGTTTCCAACTGTCCAGGAAGGTTGCAGTGGAGATGGAGGTCTTGATGATGGTGGTGAGTTTGGGGCTAATTTGGATGTTCCCGAGGTTGTAAAGTTGGTGGCGGCAGGGGTCAGTGGGTGCCCCGGAATGGATGGAAGACATGATGGCCGTGGTGGTCTGAGGGTTGTGTGTTGGTTGGCTTAGATTGTTCAGGATGACAGCCATGGGTTGGTGGCCAAAATTGGTGTAGATAGAGGCAATCTTGGTGTGGAAGTATTCAGAGAGTGAGTCGCAGACTTCTTGGGAGGGGTGGATGGTGTTCTCTATGGCTATTGGGTTTAGAGAATTCCTTGTCTATTTTGAAGAGTTACTTTGTATGGTTGGCTGTGTCGATGCAGACTGTGATGGCTGCTTTCTTGATGCATAGGTGCTAGTTACTGAGGGCTGCTTTATGAATTACTCATTCGGAGGGGTTCCTTGTGGTTTCTAGAGTTGACAGTAGTTGCATCTGATGGTTCTGAGCTTTGGGGTGTAAATTGGCGTGTTTTGAAGTTTTGTTTATTTTTTGCTGGTTTCAACGGGGTGACTCGGTCGGCGCAGTTGGTGATCCATGAGGAGAAGTTCTGGACGGCTTGGTAAAAGCCTGAAGATGCTGCAGGTTGGCTGAGGGTCTGTGCCCATTGTGCCTCTGTTACCTTGCTCCAGCTGCGGTGGGAGGGGCTGTGGGGCTTGGTGATGGAGTACTGAGCGTCGAAGATGGTGAGGTGAACAATAATGTGGTTGATTCAGATGAGTTCTGTGATGTGGCTGAATTTGATTCGGTCACTAGCGGTGAATATGGAGTCAAGTGTGTGACGGGCTTTGTGCATGGGTTCGGTGACCAGCTGAGTAGAGCCAATGTTGTTCAGGTTTTCCAGGAGGGTGATGGAGTTGGCATTGTTTGGGTTCTCGACGTGGAAATTGAGGGCGCCAAGTAGGATGTAGTGGCAGGCATCAATGGCTAGGGGTGCGATGAGGTTAGAGATGGCGTCCGTCAGTTGTTGGAAGTTGAGGTGTTCCATGAGAGGCGAGGTGTTGTCGTTGGTGAAGGTACATCGGATGGTTTCTTTGAAGATGATGGCGATATCCCTGTCAAATTTGTTGGAGCGCTCTTGGTGCATCATCCTGTAGCCATCTGAAGTTGTGGTGACTATGTCGGGGTTCAAGGAGGAGTTGAGCCATGCTTCGGTGATGAAGGCATCATCTGGGGAGACAGTGGCGATTGTGTACCAGATTTTGTTAGCATGTTTGTACAAGGATTGGATGTTGAGCAAGATGCAATGGAGTAGTTCCGGGTTGTTTGTGGTCTTATGGGCTGACGCGGCATGGGATCCAGTGCGGGCTGGCGATCCTATGTGCATGTGAAGCGGCGGGTGAAGGGTCCTTTGGTTGATTGTCAGGTGGACGTGTGGCAGCTGTTCCGATGACTGGGGTCCAGGAGCTCTTTGGCGGTGTAGCGGAGGATGACAGGAGGACAAGGGGACAGGGCACGTTTCAGGTGCGGACTGGCTTGCCTTTAGTGCGCCTTCGGCGCTGCAGCCTCCATTATGTAGGCTCTAGGGGGGAGGGCAGGATGCTGGGTGGCAGGAAACAATGGGAAGGGAGCAGCAAGAAAAAGGCAGAAATCAAGGAAAAAAGGTAAAAAGGAGTAGAAGTGGCAGAAAAAAGGAGAAATGCAGAGATAAAGAGGATGAGCAGAAGTGGCAGTAATCGAGAGAAAGCCAAAACAAGCAGAAGTAGCAGAATAAAGAAATACAGAGAAGTGGCAGAAACACAGAAGAGATCAAAAGTCGACGGAAGACAGCAAAACGGGCCGAGGAGGGCAACAGGGGAGGACGACGATCAGAGGGAGAAAAAGCGAGGTGTCAAGGACAGCGAGCTACTGCAACTTGTCAGGAGACTTGTCGTGGTGAGCTGGCAACAAATGGCACTTAAATAAATAAGGAAGCAAATAAGATTAGCAGAAAGTCAACCTATGGTACGCAATGTGACGACACAATGTAGACTTTGGTATTGTCCACAATAGGTCTACGCCAACAGTTAAAAGTGATCTGTGCACAAGACCTACAAAGACTGGCTTGATGTCACCTGCGGACCTTTATTTAGTATAATAAACAGACTCCATGGTCCTGTAGGGGATGACAAAAACAACCTCACTGATTCATAGGGATACAATAAGATTTGCATGCATAAAATTGAGACCAAAGCCTTCAGCATTAGATAGAATAATGATCTTAATCATTCAGGAAGACACCCATTCACGCAGTGGAAATCTAAAAAAACACCTTTTCCCCCATATACACAATGTTCTAAATGTGTCAAACATGATTATTCCTCATCCTTGACTAGAGCACGCCTACTACATTCTAAAGTAAGAATTCAATGGGTCCACTGATTAGATATGCCCTGGATCCCTAGCAAGGACATTATTCTGCAATACCTATCTGTGGAGTCTAGAGGGTGCAGTGTCCAGTCAACACATTCATTAAGTCTCCGGTAGACCGCGCTTGTGCGGTCTCTAAGAGATGTGTTGTGCTCTATCTGCTGGCTTACAGGTCGCCCATCTCCTACCATTGGTAAACTTCCACGTTACTCTCGTTTGCTTTGATGCCAATTGTCAAGCAATGTGGACGCCATGTGCTCTTCTTGCGTTTGCCCCTCCCACAGCACATGGACCAAGTACATGTCTCTTTATACTATTCCCAGTTTGCGGAGCTATTTTTTCCTTGGGTTTCTAGCACCCCACAGGAGTACATGTGTTTTCAGGCCTTCTTCCTTGTACACTTGCACAAATACCACTAAAATGCACAAGCATGTACATAAACAAATGCATTTCTTAAAAAGTTATTGAAACACTAACAGCACTTTTTTTTGCCTGATGCGATGGTATTGGATCGCTCGCTCAGTCGGCCATCTTGCCACCACGCGAACGCAAGCCGATGGCATTGGAGCACTTTAAGCGATCACCAGTTACATTACACAATGACACATTCATTTTTGTCACTGATTCAACTAAGGTTTTTTCCCCGTTACTTGCGTTTTCAGGCCGTCTCCCTTGTACACATACCACTAAAATGCATGCACGTGTACATAAAGAAATGCATTTCTTAAAAAGTTGTAAAAACACAAACAGCGCTTTTTCTTTTGCCAGATCCGATGGCATTGGATGTGATGCTAGATAAGGCTAAATGACATTCAAACTGATAAGGCCAATAGCACGGGCATTGCCAAGATCTTTTGGCTTTGCCAATGCTTGTTCGATGTTGAAGAGGTCTTGCTGAACAAAGGTGGAAGTGATCGTGCAAAGCAGTTAAGGAGCTTTGAAGTGAAGTGCGGATGTGGCTTACCAGCCAGAGTGGCCAACGGAAACTGGGAAACTAAGTTTGAATCTCAGGGTTGGCTAAACAATTTGTGATTCTGGACAAATCATTTACACTTCCCCCTCTTCAGAAACATTTTCTTTTGAGTGAACTATCAACTTCTGGAGATTCAGTTCCTGGGGAGGGGTGTTCTCAACCAGGAGGAAGGCACTCCTGCCAAGAAGCAAGCATCAGGAGGTTGTTTAACACCTCACTGCAGTCCCGCTCTTAAATGCATTGGTCATGTATAGTTAGCACTTCTGAATGTTGCTAAAGGCACTTAGCTTTCAGCTGGCTTGATTACAGTCTGCCCTCATTTGTTTAATCTTTAGGCAGTGGTAACTGAGGTTGACATGGAAACCTCCTCTTAACCCAGCTCGCTACAATTTATGTTCATTGTTGCAGATGCATGTCCAGGAAAAACGATCAAGGGTCTCTCTCAAGAGAGATACACACATGACTGAGCAGCATGCAGCTTGCGAGCAAGTGTTCTGTGGTATTGATTGACCTCCAATCCACAACTGGCCGATATGACAATCTAACAGTGCCAGAAGGGCTGGTTTGACAGGTCAGTGTGTAGGCTATTTTCAATTTGCCATTTGTAGGCCTGTTTTATGGACTGCTTTGGCGTTTTTTACTATTGATTTCCCAGATATTACCAGAAACATTGCCTACAGCCATCACAAATGCATGCAGTCTCCCATACCTCACAAAACATGTGTATGTACAAGTTTAAAAATGCTCCGATTTGCACACGCGACACTTCTTACCCACCTGATTCACTAATGAGTGCCAACTTTTTTTTGGTGCCCAGGAAAATTATTTATCCCTGCTCAAATCTGTTCCAGTCTGAGACTGATGGATCATCCACACAGTCAGAAGGGTGCACTCAGACTGCATCTCAGCCACCAGCACAGCCGCCCCAGGTAGATTTTTCAATGCTTAATCCAGGTAATCCATGCGAGTGATGCAGTCCTGTTTAAATTTCAAGTTTTACTTAATCTTGAATTCCTTACAAATAAATACTTTGACCAGAGCACTTCTGTGGGTTATTTCTTTTAAACACGTGACTCTTGTATACAGCTTAAAAGGTGAACTGAGTTGCAGCGAAATGTCTGTGTAAAGTCACATTATGGATGTGAATTATGGAACACGACAGGAAGTTCTGCAGCGAGGATTAAGTGAGGCCATCTCAAAGTGCCTGCTGGTGACTCAAATGTGTTCAGAACCCGTTTATTCATTCACAGGCCTCTCTACAAAACACAAATAAAGACTATGAACACTTCCCTTACAGAAATCCTCGTCAGTGATACTCCCGGTTTACATTTTACTTGGTCTTGCATTTCCTAAGTACATCCTTTTCCCAGCTTTTGCGTTTGTATAGTTTTTATTTTCATGCATTGTCTGACTCTTGTATAATAAGTGCAAAAAACAATTGATGGACGGAATGCTGGACAATGCAAACATTCACCCCTAGTCACAAGGATCTGGGTTTAATCCATAATTCTTTTGCTCACTACACCAGTTTGGACCCAGCCATATGCAAATCAGTCTTTACCCTGTTCCTTATGGAAACAGTCCAGCCCGAACTGCCAAGGCAGGTCCTCACTGGACCGGAAACAAGCATGCTGGGAATGGTTTCACGGCATCACCCTTCATCAGCCAGGCTAGCTTGAATCCAGTGGTACAGTGAGAACGGGACCCACGTCTGGGCATACCCTTCCCCCTTAGGGCGACAAATGCAAAAGAAACAATTGTATAATAAGGGCTCCCGGTTCAATGGTAATTATTTACATGTCCGTCTGTATTCATCCATATTTATAGATTGTTCATTTTATCTGTATTTAATCATATTTTGTGTGCAAAACGAAGCAGCAATGGGCATATTTCCACGTTTATTTAAGATAAGCGTTTACTCATGTCCGAATTTCCAATTCGTTTTAGATATTTGCAGTACAATACATCTGAAACCATGTGTGTTGTACAACAGGTTAAACAGCTGTCATGCTGGTTATTTAAAATCTTTTTTTAACTCCCCTGTCAGTCTGCACAGCTATTGACCCAGCAAGTATGATTGACAGTATTGAGAACAGTCTAGAAGAAAAGCTAGTTGCAAAGGTTTCCATATTTAGAAGTAAACACAGACAGGAAAATAATTTGACTATCTGTAAAATATTATGTACAAATTGACAACTAGGAGCCTTATGTATAACGCATACTACTGTAAACGGAGTTGTCTCTAGGTATCTGGGTAATTCCAGGTTATGGGTGGTTGTGAACGATTGATAGCCTTGGGGTGAAGTATAAAGTCAGTTTCTCACAGTGCCTCTTGATTACGTTATTAGGACATGATGATCCACTCAGTAGCGCTTATGAAGAGTGAACAAACTATCATGTGACAATTTTAATTACCATTTTATCTTAAGGAGTGTTGTGTTTTCTATAGCGGTGTCCCTGCGCGGACACCATAGTATCCTCGCTAGTCCCAGCTTCCCAGCTGAGGTTCCATATCAGCTGTGATGTAATCAGCTGCCATCTGTCCGTTGACAGCTGATCACGTTACCTATGAGAAGTTTCTGCTCCGGATCATCCGGAGCCTGTGTTGGCGTATTCTTCAATAAAGTACTATATCCTTAAATTACTTCAGCGTTCGAGTACTTTACAAAGTGGCGACGAGCGCCAACACGAGAACCCACGAAGGAATACAAAGGAAAAATTAATTAATGAAGAGAATTTTCTTGACTTGGAAAATTCTTGGAGAAGACGGAAGATTGAATTTAAGGTTAAAGACGGATTAGACGCAGATGATCATTTACTGAAACGAGTTGTAAGGTCAGTGAATCGACTCGTGAAAATAATTGAACTGTTCTATAAAAAAAAAAAAATTTTAAAAAAGAACTTTGGTCACATGCAGGCTGTGTTGAAATATTTATAGACTGCGCGTGTCAGTTGAAGAAAGCAAATGCGGATAAATCAAATTATGGATTTAGCTTGTTTTCTGGGAATCTACACGCGCATTTAACTGCTGACGCACTTTGCCACTCTTCGATGAAGGTGAAAATTCACATCCGTACTGTGACCTGCGCGAGTGGAGCCAAGGTGTGTTTGAGGAACAGCATGGAGTGCTGTGAGTTCAATCTGCGTACATTCTCAAGTGACAGAACAACGTGAGGTGAAGCAACTGACAAACAGAATTCCAACCGTTTCAACGATCAGCTGCTGTGCGCGGCAGCAACACATGTGAGCTGACGTAGGCAACGTTGACGCCGAGAGTAAACGTCGAGCGGCCATCTTGGAAGTCATGAGTTAGCTGTCTAGTCTACGTGCATCGACGTCGGCGCCATTTTAAGAAAAACTAAATAAACACTGCTGTGCGCGAACGAAAGACTAAAACGAGAAGTTCTTCTCACCGTGGTACAATTGAATAACCATCGCATTGTTGACACAAGGATAAAGGTAAGCTATATAGAACTATCGCGCATGTAATTAATTTCAGCTAAATCGAGAACTGTAAGAACTTCTTAGCTCATATACAGTAAAGCTTGGACAGTAATCGTCATTGCAGTGCCTACAGGGAGTGAAGGATCCTCCATACACATTTCTACAGGTATAGCAGCTCTGGGAATTTAAAAAAGATCTAAGAGAAAGACTTAAGGGAGATATTCTCTATACACTACACCTCCTTTTTGTTCCCACATAAAAATACCGTACACACTTGACTGTAAATTCGTTCATACAATTATTCATTTGCATCCTTGTCAACTTTAAACCAACCATACACTCCTTTCAAGTTAAGTTGTCAACCTTCACCACAACATGGCATCAGGTTGGGTTTGGAACTGGTCTCCCCCAGAAACATTTTTACGTGGTGGTGGTGAACCAACTTTAAATGGGAGGAATGGAGGGAGTATTTTTTTTTTAATTACATTTCATCGTTGGAGGAGGATGATTAGGTAAAACCTGAGAAAAAATACAAAATGTTGATGCACTGTCTAGGCGCAGGTGGTATAAAAGGTGTATAACTCTATAAACAAAAAGGTGAGAGCTGAGAATGAATGCTATTGATGACGAACACTTATTATAAACCTACAGTTTGTGTTGGTGTTGATGGCTACAAATTTTTTCATCGGAAACAAGGTAAAGACGAATCAATAGATGACTATAGCTCAGCTTTAAAAAAATCTTGCGATTAATTGTCGATTCGGTGCACTTCATGAGGAGTTCATCAGAGATCAAATTGTAATGCAAGGCTCAAATGAAAATATTCAAGATAACCTATGGGCAAAAGGGGAATACCCTCTGCAAAACATCATCGACATAGCACGCAAGGCTGAACTAACAGGACGCTGCGCAAAAGCAGTCCTTACAGAAAGTTAAAAAAAAGAAGGACAGTGAAATGTAAGTAGAGTAAGCGATCAAAAAGTCAACACTAAACAGAATTGGAATAAAAGTGGATACAAACAGCAAAACAGAAAGTATGAGTCAAAGAACTGGGGACGGTGCTACAGATGCGGGAGCGCATCTCATTTGGCAAATGACTTAAAATGTCCGGCACGCGAAGTAAAATGTTCAAATTGTGGGGTAAAAGGACATTTTTTCAAAGTGTGCAACAAACGAAAACCGAGACAAGTCAAAATAGTAGCTGAATCTTAAGAATTCAAACAAGACTTATCAGATGAAGACAACAAACATGTTTGTTCTCAATATAGATGATGAACAAGTTGAAAAATCTGCAAATATGAACTTCACTAAAACTAAAAAAAAACGTATGTAACAGGACCATAGGAGGAATTAACATAAGTATAGTGGCGGACTCCGGCTCGCCCTATACCATCGTTAATGAAAGGGTATGGTCAGAGAAGTTCAAAGAAAGAAAATCGGTGAACATCTAAAACAAGCATTTACAATGCAATGGTCTCGGCATTGGTAAAGTTAGAGCTATTGGCATTGCTCATGACATTATTTTTGTTTTTGTTTTTAAAACATTTAAAGAAACGGCATTGTCATGAGCAATGCCAATAGCTCTAACTTTAACAATGCCGAGACCGTTGCATTGTAAATGCTTGTTTATGTACTTGCAAATAAGGAGGAAGACCCCTCGTCTCACCCCTTCCCCTCCTCATAAACTGTCCAGATTTGCCTTCTTGCCAGGTGGTCACCCTACACTGGAGTATACCTTCACATGCGCCGTCCCGGAAGTCCCCCTGCTCCTCCCGTTACCTCCAACACTCCTCCTCCATGCCAGTCTCAACTCACTTGAGGTACCATAGCCCCAGCGCCCGCTCCTCTCCCTCTCTGATCTTCTCCCCTACAGGCTCTCATCTTCATTCTGTTATGCAGTCCTCCTCCTCGCCCCCTCCTTCATCTGCAGCCCCCTTCCTGTCTTGTTCTTTACCCTGCTGTCTCCAGTTTACTCCTCTCCTGCCTTTCTTCTTTCTTTACCTGAGGGCTCCCTCTCTATTCTCACGCGGCTCCCCACGCCCCTCCCTTGTGCCGCTGCCCTTTGAAGTCCCCCTCAGAGGTCTCCTCCCCTTGGGTTGGCCCTCTATTCTGGCATCTCTCCACCCCGTGTTCACTTGTACCATAGCTGCCAAGGTGTGACCTTTTCATTTCATTGTAATTATGAGTGACATTCAGCGATTATAAGTGACACTTTCTCGCGAACGGTAAAATGCCACCCACACTCAGTAGAATAATGTACCCCTGCAGTACACCCCTCCCCCTGTTATACAGTCTCTCTCCACTGTCTCTCACTTCCTCATGAAGTCTACATCCGTGACGTAGCACGGGTGCCTTGGTCCCTAATGCAAGCAATCAGATTGGACTCCACGCCCTGTTTTAGTAGTAAAAACGCAGCTAGTAACTGGGGTGAGGTGGGCCGCTAACATACCTGGGGCTTGGTGGCACTACGCCTGCTGCTCTGTTGGAAGCTACGCCCCTGTTCTGAAACTATCCTTGCACACAAACAGCAGCCCGTGCCTCCCCTGGACCTTGCCACCTCCCTCCGTTCCCCACTGTGGTCTCTTCCCAGCTCTCCTCCCGGTCTCTCCTTCCTGCAGCCCCCCTGCTCTAGTCTGTCACCTCTCTCCATCTTCCTCTCAGGTCAACCCCGTCCTTCGTGCAGCCTGCACCCACCCGTCCCCTGTGAGGTCGCCTCTTCCTTCCACCTTAGTTTCCCTCTCGCCCCTGCAGACTTCCACCTCCCCTACTCCCTTTCACTCTCACCCTACCTCCTAGTCCATAGCTCCTTCCTCCGGCAGTCTCCCTCTTGGCGATTCTCGTTCTTCGCGCACCTCTGCCCTGTAACCTTCCACCTCCCTGCACTCTCACTTCCAGCTCGCCTCCATCAGTCTTCCCCCCTCCCTCTGCCCTCCCGTACCCAGCAGTGTCTCTCAGATCTACCCATTCCTCTCCAACGTGCAGCGTACCACTCACTCCCAGCTCTCCGCCCTCTCTCTGCCTTCATTCTCCCCTCCCGTACTCTGCAGTCTCTGTCGCCGGTCTCCAGTCTCCTCCTCCCCGCAGTGCCCCCCCCCCCCACCCTCCCCGTCAGCCGGATGGTTGTCTCCGGGGCTGGAGGAGGCGGGCCCGGCATGTTCCAGGGATGATGCTGGGCTCCGGGAAGGCTCCGGACAGCAGCAGGTTCCCGCTGCATCACCTGGACAGGAGGAACCGACCCCTGGAGCTGGATAAAGAGCTCAGCGCGCGGCAGGTGGGTGAGCGCGAGGGGAGGGGGGGGGGGGCACGGCCATAAGGCATGTGTGTGGGGGGGGGGGGGGGTGGAGACGGGAAAATACTTGGGAGGGTGAGTGAAAGCAAATCTGGAGGGGCTGAGGGTGTGGGGGTAAAGGGATAAGAGGGTAAAAGAACAAGGCAATAAATCAGGAATCTATGCGCGTTTTCGCAGCTTTCCTCGGGACAGAAGGCCACCGGCCGAGTGCTGTGACTCCAGCGGGTCCCTACCACGGAGCTGCTCCCCTGTGCTGTTTGCTGCTTTAATGTTCAGTTTCTGGCAGGACAGAAGTGCCTCCAGGTGGCTCAGTGAAGCGGTGTCGCGAGACTCTAAGATGTAAGTCCATTTTGAAACAAGGCAGAGCAAAAGGCACACCACTGCCTTTCTCCGAGGTCAAGAAGAAATGCCTCTGAGAAACGCAGTGTCCTTTTCGGATTCGGGGGCGTGTTTGTCTTTTCTCTCCTCCAGCCATTGGCTGGAGGAGAGAATGAGACTTCTTGCAAAAAACACGCCCCCCGATCCGAAAAGGACGGGGCCTAATCGGAATGACCTCTTCTCCAATGGCTGGCCAGCATTCAAGAGGCCAGCCAATGGAGAACAGAGGAGAAGAGGGGCGGGTTCAAGCCCCTCTTCTCCAAGTCATTAAATCTCTCGACTTCCGGTTCTGCCTTCGGCAGACCGGATGGTCCCGAGACCTAAAAACCTGACATAGTAATAAAATCTTTCACTGGGGAGCCGATTGACGTATGTGGCTACAGAGAACTCAATTTTGCATACAAGGGCAGAGAATCCTCAGTGAAACTGTATGTGTCTAAGGTTGGTCCATCTGTTCTGGGATGGATGGACCAGGGGAATCTGGGAATAATCCTGGATCCAGTATTGAGCATAACAGAGCATGGAGATTACGCAAAATGCTTACTTGAGGAATTTCCGCGTGTTTTCAGCGGAAAGATTGGGTCTTTGAAAGGGTACCAACATAAAATCAAACTCAAGCCGATCACAACCCCTATTGTACATAAAGTAAGGAACATTCCTTTTGCAATAAAAAAAGAAGTCAAGGATCAGCTTGACAAACTTCTTGAAGGGGGTATAATTGAAAAGGTAGAGGCGTCTGAGTGGGTCGCACCATTAGCTGTCGCAAAACGGTCCGATGGCAAATTGAGACTTTGTGGGGAACTGCGCAACTTAAATAAAAATATAGTCGTAGAGCAGTACCCACTTCCTAAAATCAACGAGATGCTGGCCACGACTAAAGGAGTTAAGTGGTTCTCTACAACTGATTTGAAGTCGGCATATCCCCAGGTGCCACTTCATCGGGACAGCAAGAAACTTACGACGTTCATAACCCCCTTCGGGTGTTTCAGGTGTACACGTGTCCCATTTGGCCAAGCCTCCGCGGCGGCTATGTTCCAGAGACTGATGCATAACATTTTTAATGGGGTCCCTGACATTTTAATTTTTCAGGACGACATCCTTGTCATGGGTAGAACTAGGGCAGAGCATGACAAGAGGGTCAAACAAGTCCTTGAGATCCTGAATGAAAAGGGATTAACAGAACATCTTAAATGCACATTTCCAAGTAACTCAGTCAACTATCTGGGGCATCAAATAACAGGAGATGGTATAAGCCCAAAAAGAGAATTTATGGAAGCAATAAAGGATTCACCAGTGCCCACCAACAAGGATGAACTGCGATCATTCTTGGGAATGGTGGAGTTTTACGCGAGGTTTATAAAAAAAATTCACACAAAACATACGAATTGAGACAACTTCTAAAATTGAAGAATAAATTTGTGTGGACAGATTACTGCGACAGAATTTTCAAAAACATCAAAAATGATATGTGCACTGCATTACCTCTACAAGGATTTGACACATCTCTAAAAAGTTTTGTGACTACAGATGCGAGTAACAAAGGTTTGGGTGCAGTACTCACACAAAAAGACTCAAAAGGCATAGAGTATACAATAGCCTTCGCATCACGCTCGCTCACTCCATCAGAAGAGAACTTTTCAGTTATTGAGCGTGAAGCCCTTGCATGTGTGTGGGCATTAGAACATTTCAGGCATTTTGTTTGGGGCAGGAAGGTCACTGTGTACTGATCACAAACCGTTGACTAAAGTTTTCACCACCAAGGGATTGTACACAGCCTCCCCATCCGTACGCCTATTCGAATTCATGTATGACAGAATATGTTCCAGGAATAAAAAACGTAGTTGCAGACTTCCTAAGCAGGATGCCCGTATGTAAAGCAAGCGACGAAATATGTACTGATTTGGAGGAGAATGCGGTCGCCATGGTACTAGAACAAAATAGTGGTATATCTAAGGATGAATGGTTCATGGAAAAGAACAATGACAGTATTATGAATCAAGTCATACGGATGTTGAAAGAAGGTTGGGTCACCAAAAACAAGCAGGCCGAATAATTGAAAGCCTATTGGGAGGTAAGAAATGAATTGTCATTCGAAGACTGATTCCTCCTCAGAAGTGGGAAATTTGTACCACCCCACAATATAAGGAGTAAACTACTCAAACTGTGTCACGATGGACATTTGGGTATAGTAAAAACTAAAGGGAGAGTTAAAAACATGTTTTGGTGGCCAGGAATCAACTTGGAAATAGAAAGAACAGTGAGAGAGTGTGCTCTCTGCATGAACTCAGACAAAGCACAAGTAACGCTTAGACCACCCCTCCAACCCATACCCAGCCCTAGCATGCCTTGGGAGAGAATCGGAGTGGACATAATGGGTCCAATATCTGATGGTGAAGAAAAGTGGTACGTAATTGTTATGATTGATCACTTTACCAAGTGGCCCGAAGTAAAATTCACCAACAATCCTGAAGCGTTAAACATTGTAAAATTTATAGATGACGTTTTCAGCCGTGAGGGTCTGCCAAAGCAAATAGTGAGTGATAATTGTACTCAATTAACTTCTGACATTTTCCAAAATTGTGTCTTGAAGAATAAAATTGATCACAAAACTACATCTGTCTACCACCCAGCTGGAAATGGGGCTGTAAAAAGATTCAACAGGGTAATAAAAGGAATTATTCAGATTGCCAACAGCAACAATCTAAATTGGAGACACTGAAGACTGTTTGGGCGTACAGAATAACTCCATGCGAGACGACTGGTCACAGCCCTTTTGAGCTAATGCGGGGAAGAACTCCCTTATCTAAGGACAATGTGGGTTGGATCAGGGCAGCAAAGAGAGTAGACTGGTCGACTCAACATGTTCGGAAGAAGCTTCAGGAATCTCAGTCTAGAGTCAAAGAATACTATGATAAGAGACATGGAAGTAAACCAGTGGTTCTCAAAGAAGGAGACCTTGTCAAAGTAAAGAAGAGTGGTCATATTGCTAAAGGTCAGGATAAGTTCACACCACCATTGCTGGTCAGTGAAGTTTATTGTAATTCCGCACTCGTTAGTGATGGAAGGGTGTGGCATTTCTCCAACCTCTCATCCTTTAGACACACTTGGGATGACACCAATACCACCACGTCCAAAGAACTAGCCAGCAGTACTATACAGGGCCAAAAGAACAAATCTACACAACCTTGTGCATTCGATTAGGACTCAGAGTATGAGTTTCCCACGGAACCTACTCCCATGGACAGCCAGAGAGCGCGAGTCCCTCTGGGCATATTGATGGGCCATCCACTCAGGTTGCCACGGGAAGAGTCAGACTGAAGTTGCCCGTTCCACCGGCACTGGACAATGTTGAACCAGTAGCAACTAGCAGGGCGGATAGGCTTCTTGGCCCACCAGCTAAGTTAAGAGACTACATTTGTGAGTAGACTCCTCCTCGTCACCCTCTCTCCTGTCCCCCCCCCCCTCCTTTTCCCATCCTTCCTCTTTTCTCCTAGGGGGGAGGATGTGTTGTGTTTTCTATAGCTGTGTCCCTGCGCGGACACCATAGTATCCTTGCTAATGCATTGTCCCAGCTGAGGTTCCGTATCAGCTGCCATCTGTCCGTTGACAGCTGATCACGTTACCTATGAGACGTTGTTTCTGCTCCGGATCATCCGGAGCCTGTGTTGGCGTACTCTTCAATAGAGTACTAAATACTATAATTACTTCAGCGTTCGAGTACTTTACAAGGAGAGTTAAGCAGGCATCCAGCTGTTGAAATAATGCTTTATTTACAGCTGAGGAGAGTGTGCATGTGCAAGTACGGCAAATGCTGTTGCACAAGGTAAGTAATAGTGAAAAGACATGGGTGAAGAGGAAAGACATGACTTGCGAGTTATGATGATGGAGGATTTCCCGAAAGCTTTGAGAGAGAAGGAAGACGCAAGAAGCTAATAGAGGAAATAAATTGCCGATTAAAGTGAAGAACAGAAGTTACTCTTAAAACCAATAGCCTCTTTCCACTAGCCTAGTAATTTTCACAGTATAATATTCTCAGAACTACAATATTTTCAGTTCTATTTATTTACTACACAAATCTGTGTTGCTACTAGTGATGTGATACTGATAACAGGCATAGGTCTGGTTAGTTTTAGACATGTATTCTTTACGCTGTGATTTTTGGATACAGTAACAGAAACTTCGCAGTCACCAATTAACTAGTTATTGCTTTGATTTACTAGCAGGAAAATGTCATTAGAATGGCACTCATATGCACACCTAAACAACAAAAATATCACACACGGACAACCTGAAATCTTAGCAGCTCTCAATTATCGACTACTAGTATGAAGTTTTAATCAGAGGACTCTGCAAAGACTGGGTCTTTCTGGTGGTCCGACTCTAAAAAAAATGTCAACTTTTCAGAGAGCAGGTCACTTGGAAGAGACTCACCCCTGAGTGCGCTCTTGCATACGCACATCCTGCAGAAACTCTTCGACATCTCGTGCATCAATGTGCCGCTTCCAGGTCTTCTTCTTGTTTCGATTTAAACGCTTTCTTTTCGCCCCGGGCACTCGGTGCTCTGCGCCGATATTCAGCCCCAGAAATCCAGTCGGAGCCGTGGCCGCAGCCACGCTCCCTTTAGCCATCTCCAAAGAGTAAAGAGCGAGTAACTAGTCGGAAGTGAGTATTTTACTTCCGGTCATAGAGCCGCCTTGCTGAGATAGTAAAGGCTCATGACGAAAATACTCATTTAACCGTCGCCGTCGTTTGGTGGGTGCCTTGCAGAAACTGGATAAAGTGATGGCGAAGTCTGCTTTTGTGCTGAATTTCTAGAAAGCAAACAAAATAAGACAAATAGAGGCTATAATGACAGAGTTTATGCGGAAACGCAATGTCGTGTCTTCTGGCCCTCAGCAAAAGTCCGTCTTTACAAACACTCTAAACTTATCTTTTGTTGGATGTGTGAGGTATGCTTCGAATACTAGAATGTTCGTTTACAGTAATATGCTGGACATAGCCAATAAAAGTATTTCAGCTGGCATGCACCAGACTATCACGTTGATTACACTGTCGATCTCCTTAATAAACAACTATATTTCAAGATGGCCGCCAGCATCACTTGTGGGTGTGTTACCTGCCTCGGGGAGACCCAACTAAAGTGTTTCTTCTGCACATTTGTTCTTCCATTTCTATCGCAAAGGAGGTTGGCCAAGTTGGCTTGGAAGAAGCGCGCAATTTACCTCCCGGGAACGAAAAGTTGAGAAGATTCTGCTGTGGACAGCCGGTTAAGCTTTTGCCACACATATATAACTCTCCCTTGACGTCGTGCTGTGAACAGTAGCAAACCTGGAGACGCTGCAAAACGTGTGTGCTGGTGCTGAATGTCTAGCAGTGTGAAGAAAACAAGCGGCAGAAGATACTGTTTACCACAGAATAATGGCACACAACCGAGGCGGTACCATACAAGACAGAAACTGTCCGATGTCCCTGGACATCACGGATTATGAACTTGATTTGCTGGAATATCAAGCCGAAGAGGAGCGTCTAAAGCAATGGGCGGAGGATGCATGTTTGTCTGAGCCAGGGGGTCTAGATTCTGTTAGTAGTGGCCCAAACGCTCCACGTACCGATGATAGTGAGGATGAGCTTGACCCAGAGATGCTAAAAGCATTAGAAGAGATTGACCGAGGCGAGGAGCATTTTATAGCCTCACAGGCCATTCCAGGCAGGAAGAGCCCTTTTGAAGCTTTAAAAGATCGACATCTGGACGATGAAGAAGACGAAGGCATTGAGGAGGCTTTCGAGGATGATTTGGACCCATCCATACCAGAGCCAAATGCCGCGCAAATTGCATGTTTAAAAACGTATTTTGGACATTCTAAGTTCAAGCCTGTTCAGTGGAAAGTAATCTCCTCCGTTTTACGCGAAAGAAGAGATAATCTTGTTGTAATGGCCACTGGTTATGGGAAAAGCTTGTGTTATCAGTTCCCTCCAGTTTATACTGGGGGTGTTGCTATCGTCATAAGCCCTTTAATTTCACTGATGGAAGATCAAGTGTTGCAGCTTGAAATGTCAAACATCCCATCTTGTTTTCTTGGATCAGCGCAGTCCAAAAATATTATTGGTGAGGTCCGATCAGGCCATTACAGAGTAGTATACATGACACCAGAATTCTGTTCAAGTGGTGTATCACTGCTTCAACATCTGAATAATACCATAGGTATTACACTGATCGCGGTTGATGAAGCTCATTGCATCTCAGAATGGGGACATGACTTTCGATCTGCTTATAGGAGTTTGGGCTCATTAAAAATATCCCTCCCTTCAGTTCCTATTCTTGCCCTGACGGCAACGGCAAGTCCATCAATTCGAGAAGACATAGCCCAGTCCTTAAAATTGAGGAACTATCCGGTGACCTGCACAAGTTTTGACCGACCTAACCTGTACCTGGAAGTAGGGCGCAAAACATCAAACATCATTCATGACTTACAACCATTAATGGTTAAAAAGAAAGGGTCCACCTGGGAGTTTGAAGGCCCTACAATAATTTATTGTCCCTTCAGAAAATCATCTGAGCAAGTTACAGCTGAACTGAGAAAATTAAACATTTCATGTGGAACATACCATGCAGGAATGGGTATCAAAGCAAGGAGAGAAGTCCATCATAGATTTATGAGGGATGAAATCCAGTGTGTTGTGGCAACTGTTGCATTCGGAATGGGCATAAACAAGGCAGACATTCGCAAAGTCATTCATTATGGAGCACCAAAGGAAATGGAGTCTTACTATCAAGAGATTGGAAGAGCTGGCAGAGATGGGCTACCCAGTTCATGTCATGTATTCTGGACACTGTCAGACATGAACTTTAATAGACATATGTTGAGTGAGATCAAAAGTACAACATTCCGGGAGTACAAAATGAAGATGCTTACCAAAATTGAGAAATATCTGAACTCATTAAATTGCAGACGGAGGATTATCTTGTCCCATTTTGAGGATAAACAACTTAGAAAAGCCACCTCTGGTATCATGGGAACAGATAACTGTTGTGATAACTGCAGGTCAAGGTCTCAAAACAACTTATCTGTGGACAATTTAGAGGAGAATTTGAAAGACTTTGGAAAGCAAGCCTACCAGCTCATGTCTGCAATCTCAGCCTTGGGAGAAAGATTTGGATCTGGCGTCCCAATTTTGTTTCTCAGAGGATCATCTTCTCAGAGGCTTCCAGACAAATACCGCTGTCATCCACTCTTTGGCAGTGGAAAGGACCAGTCCGAGAACTGGTGGAAGGCGTTGGCACGATTGCTGATTGGTGAGAGCTTCCTAAAAGAGGCTTCTGGGACTAACAAATTTGCAGTGACTTGTGGTCTCACTAAAAAGGCTCATGACTGGATGCGCAAAGCAGGCAATGAATCATACAGATCTCTTTTGCTACCACCAAGTGAAGAGTTGTGCCCTAGAACCTTTCAAGTTTCAAGTAGGCCAAGAGTGCAATCTTCAATTCAGCTTACACCAATTATGAAACCAGGTAAACCTTCATCAGAGGTTCAGATGGGAAGTTTGTGGGAGAAGTTTTCTTATCAAGTACCTAGCAAAGCTTCCAAAAGTTTTCTTATTCAGTCGCCAAATAATACTATTGCAGTACCTTCAGAACCTGCTGTATCTTGTAGAGAACTAGAACTTCAGACGTCACTGTATGGTAAACTTGTTGCTCTAAGGCAAAGAATCGCTGGTGAAAAGGATATTCCTCCTGCAGTGCTGGCAACAAATAAGATTTTGGTAGAGATGGCTAAAATCAGGCCAACCACTGTTGAAAACTTGAAGAAAATCGATGGGGTTTCTGAGGCTAAAGCTTCCATGTTGTCTCCTCTTCTGAGTGCCATCAAGGAGTTCTGTCTACTAAATAAACTGCAGGCTGATGTGTTTTCTGGTAACTGTGGAAAAGTCGAGGAAAAGTCGACGATTCCAACAACTCTTGAATCCAGTCCATTATCTGAATCCTTTCATATCACCTACTCACTTTTCCAAGATAAGCATTTGTCTTTAAATGAAATAGCAAGCACTAGAGGTTTGCCAGTTTCTGTGGTGGGGGCTCATTTATACCAAGCTTTGAAAGCTGGGTATCAGGTTGACTTAAATCGAGCAGGCTTGACCTCTGAAATTCAGAAAGTTGTCACCACTATAATCCAAAGCCCTCCCATTAACTCCGATCTCTCTAGGGGAAAAGCAATACGAACTCTGGTTCCTGCTGGCATAGAACTCTACCTTATCAGAATGGTTATGTTTTTGTTAGAGAAAAGTAGTGGTACTGGACAAGGAGAAAGACCCTGTGACTTCAGCAAAAAAGTATCACCGGATCTTGTTAAAGTATGCCAATCCACTAGTGGGCCATCTCACAGCACTAACCTGAAAGGTATCAAGAACAATTGTTTGTGGATTGAAGCAGAAAAAGTTGCCAAGACCAGTGAAACCCAACTGGTGCAAAGCTCTCAGGCGAGAATCCAGGTGTCTCCAAATCCTCTGCCTGCCAATTCAACCTCTTTGAATCTGCGTGAGTTTGACGCAGATACAGAGGAACTGTTTGCTGACTCTCAGACTTTTAGTCAGACTTCCAAAAGAAAGTTGCCCGGGTGGTTTGGGGCACCCAAGGAAAGTGGCCTTTCAACTGTGTCTGGGAAGAAAGCCAAAACAAAACGTGGCCTCTTTGATTGATCTGGCTTAAGAGAATATTTATGTGGCAAAGCGATCAGAAATGTAGCTGTATTGAAATGTGAAAGACAACTATCTCAAAAGGATAATATGCAGATTTTTGGTCTGTATAAGCACTATCTTGACAACGTTTATCATCGTTGCTGCATATCTTACAAGAAATGCTGCATTTTACCGTTGATAAAATGAAGCATAAATTGTACATTGTTAATCCTGTAGTTTGCATATACTGTACCTTACCGTATATTGCACTCTATCTTTAAAGCACTTTCCTTTGAAAAGTAAGTTGAGCCTCAAAAAATGAGGTTCATTTTGTGATTATATTAGAATGTGTGCTCAGCAGGTGATTTGAAATTCATGTTTTCCAGGAGACAGTAGAAACACTTAACCCTGTGTCTTATCTAAAGTATTTGAGTCTCTACTGATAAACTGCAAACATTTTGACAAATGTCCTACAACTTACTTAGGATAGCAGTTAATTTGGACACTTTCCACGCTTGAGTACATTTCAAAGGGCAAGTGATTCAAGTCTCAAAATTAAGTTCTGTCTTAAGTAAGTTGAAGAGTGACTTCTCATTCCCACTCAATTTTTCAGCACCACAGTGATATTTGATTTCCCGTGAGCCACAGAGGGGGATCTAGATGACAGGTCAATTAAAGTCTAGACAAGGTTTATTGCCCACAGAACAGCCTAACACGGAAACAACTGTTCTGGGAAATCTGTACGCTTGCGCTGTCTCGTAAGTGCCCAAATGCAATTTAGACATGTTCTATGTAAGCACTCAAGCAATTACCCATACTATATTTTGGTTTCACCCTTTAATTATTCTAATAAATTAATGCAAATGTTTACATTGCTGACATATTGAAAAGTTTTGTTCAGAGCCTGTTGATGGACAAAATAATTTTGACTACTGATTCGTTTTGCAATTTATTTTTGTTTTAGTTCTATCTGGTGATGAAGGAGAAGCCCTACCATGGTTCTTAAATTGTGTGTTCTGGCTACTCCCTTTTAGAGGACACAAGAACTGCATAATTGGAGAAAGGCATGTCTGAATATGGACTACATCAATTAAATGTTAGGATTCAAGCTTCAGGTAGCGCAGCCGGGGTACATAGAATGTTAGAGCCTTAATGCATGATCAACGACTTCGTTAGTTCACTGAGCTTATACTTTTGTGACTGCCCTAACTCATAAGATGCCATCTCCCCCGTAAGCCTATGCTTGGCTTACTGTTCCCTCAAGTGACTACGCCACCTTCTTGTTCCGATCGAGTTCCTGTTTCTCGTGGTATTGCTTCCTGCTTGCAGTCTTCGCCTCCCTATCTTGATATGCCTTGAAGACTCTAGCCAAAGTCCCCTGGAATCCTGCTGCTTCATTTGGTTTCCTTATGTTGGCGTCTGGTGTTTTTCATAGCTGCTCTGCTCCATCCCCATCGGAGCCGGCCAGCGCGCCATGTCACCTTTCCTCTTGAGGATCCCCTGCTGGGAAGCGTGTACGTGACTGTTCCGCTCCTTTCCCCTAACTGCAGCCGGCCAGCACGCCACGCCGCATTCACTTTCTTTCCCTGCCTGAAAGCGTGCGCGCTGCTGATCTGCTCCTTTCCCCCAACCGGAGCCGGTCAGCGTGCCACGCCGCATTCACTTTCTTTCCCTGCCTGAAAGCGTGTGTGCTGCTGATCCGCTCCTTCCCCCTCCGGAGCTGGCCAGCGTGCCACGTCTTGAAATTCCCTTTTAGTTTGTTTTAAAAGCGTTGCTGCTATGCTCAACCTCTATCATTGGAGCCGGTTAGCACGCTCAAATTAAAGGCGCCTTAGGTTACCTCTCACACCTTTTCCATCCTTTTGGGCTTCCACTCTTAAACACCTTCTTATTCCCTAAGTAACCTTGTATGAGTGTGGATGTGAGTGTCATTACCTCGTCCCTTAAGTGCTCATTCTCCCAGAAGTCACCTCAGACGTCTCTCCAGGCTTATCATTGATATTAACTATTGCCTGTGACTTTCCATGAGATACTGGGACATTCCAGCTGGTAAGTGGACTATATATTTAACTGGAATTGACATGCATCAATTTTCTAAGACTAGTTATTAGTTCATTGATAGTAACCAGTAAGACCAGTTTGTATTTTTTTTTATCTTTTAGCACTCTGTCTATCCAGTTCCACACTACAATGTTACCTGTTGCCACATCTGGGGAAGAGTGGTGGTCACTCTGATTTATTCCCCTCACTTTTTGGCAAGCAATTCTCTGTGAGTGAGTTACTATATATTCCTCCGGGAGTTGTCTAGAAGTGTTGGGACCAGCATCTTCGCTCCTGTGGAACCTCACTTTGATCAGGCTGGGATTTTGGTTTCAGTCGCAACACTAAACAATGCAAGACTATGTAAGACAACAACACAGCTTTGTTGTTTTGAACATATGGTCAGTGTTAAGAGATTTCTGGCCTGATTTAGAGGTTGGCAGATGGGTACTCCATCACTAAAGTGACAGGTGTCCCGTCTACATGTTAAAAGTACATTAATTTATATTGTAATTGGGCACACAGGATATCCATCATAAATGCAACAGAGTCACTGTCCACCAAACTCTAGATCAAGCGCATAGTTTTGATTAGCATTGAACCACAAAGAAATACTTAAATGAAAAGAAAGCTGGGAAGGCATTTATGGGAAGTACTATTGGAAGTGGTTCCTTTTGGGAGTTATAGATCCATTTAAGAGTAGAAGGTTAGTGATCTTTATATGAACATTAACTTAGAGGTATGCATTACTGCCTATACAGGCCCTTATTGCAAAAACCAAGGAGTTTGTCAGTACTGCTGTTATTTGATTAGGACTCTGCAGCATGAAAAGATTAATTTTACAATTTTTGGGAAAGCCTGGAGTTCCTATATGTTTCTCATATGTGTGGACGTTGTGTTCTCCAGGTTGGTGGTTTGTATTGAAAGAGGTCCTAGGCAATGAGCCAGGACCCGAATGTTATTGGATTAGCAACCATAGCCAGAAAAAAAATGTTTTTCATATTTTTGATAAATAGCATACAAATCCATCATAATATGAGGGAAAATAAATCGAATTCCACCAGAATTGTTAAATTCAATATTATTTTAAAATAATTCTGATTATTAATTGTAATACTAAAAATATAGTTCTTAAAATAACCATAAACCATAATTGTATTCCTCCTATATTGATACAGATTATATGCATCATTTCCACTTACAATTTCAAATAATAATTGTTACATCTTACATAGTCAATGTATGTCATGAGGGAGCACGAACACACTTTTATCATTCACATTCGTCATCATCTTCGTCTTCTGAACAGGTCATTATTCCATGCGTCGGTTTGATTTTCACAGGCGGGAAGTTTGCACATGTCAGTGCACTTGAGATTATTTAGACAGCAGACACACGTTGGTAGTTTGCAGTTCCTGATGCAGTTGCAAGCTAGTAGATTTAACACAGCCCGAGTTGCTGGCTGCTCCTCCATCCAGTCCACTACCAGTTGCTCTGCTCCCTCGTGTTTTTCCAACTTCCACTCTTCCCCCAATTGGATTACGTATCTGTGGTTCATTCAGACTATATATCTCTTGCTTATAGTGGCCTGATTCTTTGCACATTTGCATGTTTCTTCAGACAGTCCCTGTAAGATGGAAGTTGGTGACTGTATCTCACCCTTGTTTGCGCAGAATAGGTGATCTCTCAAGCATTCATGTGATGAACAGAAGATTTTGGTGCATACAGCAAGCACGAGAATTGCTCCAATTTGTCCATTAGTTCTTCAGAGCAATCCCATTTGTCTTCGAGGTGCGAACATGATTCCGGAGTATGTCTGTAGGCAGACAGGATTTTGAATGCACTTTTCCAGC
Source organism: Triturus cristatus (assembly GCF_964204655.1). Lineage (NCBI taxonomy): Eukaryota > Metazoa > Chordata > Amphibia > Caudata > Salamandridae > Triturus > Triturus cristatus. The sequence continues at coordinate 400,665,791 of NC_140592.1, read as the reverse complement.
AAATGTGCTTACTGTGTCCTATCCGGTACACGTATGGAGCACGACAAACTTTTTCACCAATAGTTGAAGCTATTTTCCCAATGTCAAGGACACGCATGCATATTTTAGTACCACATTTCAGAAACAGTTTAGTCCTGATTCTGTCATGGAAACCCAAACACATAATAAACACATCAGTGTCATCTGAATTTATCATTCCTGCCTCACAACCTCCATAAGCAGTGTGTGCAGCTTGCAGCAACAAATGACCATCTCTTTGTGTGTACTGTTGAGATCGGGCACTTTGTGGCTCCCTTCAGATGTAATTTTGTTTGATCAATGATCTTGTTCATGTCTGTTGCCTTAACCTTTGAAACCGATCAATCTCTTTTCAAACTCTGGTTTTCTATCACAACATCCTATAGCATGACACTATCGGGTTGGGGCAATAATTTTCCTTGGTTGTCTGGGAATATGTGGAGGATGTCACCGAACTCGGAGTCCAATTCCTCTGTGTGTCATGAAGGTTTAAACCTTTTAGTGAGAGTCGTCGCACATATTACCTCTGTTAGGAATAATCCCAGTTGTAATGTATTGAAATAGTTAATCATATGCTTCATCTCTCATTTTTGTAGTGATCGGTTTGAATGCTAGATGCATGATCTTCCCCCTTTGCTTTCACCCGTCTATAGTTCCTATAACAAGATGCATGATAATGGGCTTCTGCAGCCACTATGTCCCTACTACAAAATGGTGAGATCTTTGAATCACAATTATTGCTTGCACACTCCCGAAGCCTTTTGTCCACTCTAAGCTCTGTGGCATTGATTAATTTCTCACGCATTGATGTTACCTTGTAGCATTTTCTCTTTCTACAAATAATACATTCTTCAGCATACACGTTTGACTTTAATGATGTTCTTCTGTTTAAGTGTTTACTCGTGCACTCACTAGTTCCAGCATCATCCCTGACACTTGCTTCAACTTTTCACTTAATAGTCTGTAAATACTCTCTTCTTATTAAACAGGATCCTGCACGTCCTGTGGTTAAAATACTTGGGAAACCATGTTGCTTTCCACATTTCCAATAAAAGTAGAATGTGATGTTTATGTTTTAATTGAGCTGCCTCTAACAAAGTTTTACATGATAAGTAGTTCTGCGGACTGGTCAGCCTAACTCCATGTTGGGCATTTGACCATAAATGAATTATACACTGGGGATCAGAGGGACAGGATGTGCTTGTTTGTTTGTTCACAATTCTGCACGTTCATGCACCTCCAGTTCTAGGAAAATAAATTAAACATTTATACATTTTACCTGGTATAACAAATATAATCATATTTACTATTATAATTATCAATGTATATAATCACATTTAGTGTAATTTTTAATAACATTCACAATAGAATTTTTTTTTTTTTTCTACATCTACATCAAGGTATCTTTTGAGTGGAGTGGTAACACACAAACAACAAAGAGTTTTGACTTGCTATCATTTATTTTCTATCTCTAGGTGTCCATACCGTGCCAATAAATCATATTGGAACCTTCCCCCCGAAATAGTACAGATTGCATGGTTGGCTCAAGTCATACCCTCCTAATTAGGTTTTGTGGAATTGTGTGACAATGAAAAGGTGTACAGTGACTGATTAGAGAGTATGGTTGTGAATCTATCTGACTAACATGACTTTTAGGAGTTTAGGTTCTACTCTTTCTACATTTCTCTGTGTGATGACTGTGTCTTAAAACTAACATAGCTCTCAGATGCTAGACAATTGGTAGCATTTATGTTTGAGAAGATGTGAATTTGTTTTGGGTCGGGTGGTGGTGCAGAACTACTCCTGAGTTTTGAATGATTAAACTGTGAGATCGGTATGTTGGATGGCCCAATTAATTGATGGGCGTGCTCAATGCAGTGTGGTAGTTAAGCAATTTCTGCCAGGAATCTTTTGTATGAGGACAAGAAAGAGTTACATTAACAAATGCTGTTTTGACAACCGAATTGAGTTGAGGTGTAGGGTGGTGACAGCTAACACGTATCCCCAGCTGTGATTTTCACTATTTTTATCAGAAGGAATGCAAGCCTATTTGTAAGGTTTTGCCAATAATTGGTTGCTGTCAAGGATTATCTCTGTTTTGGCTGGCTTAGGTGTTACGGAGCAAGTTCAAATGTGCTTTTGCATTTTTTTTACTTCAATTTTCTCAAATTTGGTTCCTTTTTGGTTTATCATGTTAACAGGAAGAGGCTGTTTTAAGTCCTTTATGTCTCCTTCTATGCAACCATATCGCTGTTGTCTTTCTCACCCCCTGTGTGTTTGCTATGCCTTGGTCATCTTTCCTGCAATGAGTTTCACTGGTTTACAAGAAAAAGAAAATGTTTTCTTTTCCTGGCAATAATATTCTCATATCTCTTTCAAATCTTCCTTGCCACACCAGTTCTTCAGGACCTCGGGGAGTGGGAAATACTGGGTCGTTCTTATGATTTGTATAGCATTTTATCGGAGCACCTTGAGTCCCAGGGTATTAATGCATTTTTCACTAATATGTCTTGGCAGCCCATTTTGGCATTTATATATTTCAGGGGCTTGGGAGTTCGGCGGAGACTTGCTCTTTGAAGGTAATCAGACTTTAGAAATCCAGGGAAGATAAGACACAATGTAATACTTTAAATATCTTGCCAGTGCTGTTACGTTAAATGCTTGTTATTCAATACCAAGACAGTATGACTCTATTTTGTAATTAAAGGTCCGAGGGCCGGATGTGCAAGCATTAGGAATACAGATTTCCTAATTGTGCTTACTTCCGATTCACAAGTAGGAGATTCGTATTTCTAATGTATGAATTTTTTTATTCCCAAACAGCTATTTCCTAGAAGGTCGCGACTCAACCCACCTCAGGAAAAGTAATAAGGTAGGTCTCAATTTATTTGTGAGCCATTAAGAATCGCCGCCATCACAGGAATGGTGACCCGCTGGGGTCAGCAGAGCACCGTGTCTGTGATGGATTATTTATTTGTTTATTTTAATGCAGAGTGTTTTCCTTAAAGGAGAATGATATATGTTTAAAAAAGGAAATTTAAATGTTTAAGTTTCATTTTTTAAGATCAGGCAGTGGTCTCTTGGACTTCTGCCTGCCCAGTGTGCAGGTCCCCAGGGGACCCGTTCCCATTTTTGCCCACTTTTTTTTCATGGCTTGTTTTTTACCGTCCTGTTGTTTAAGTAGCTCTGATCGTAATGCCGCCTTTAATTTCCCAGATCCACTCATTGCGTATGTGTTTTTTTGTGCCATATTGAGTCCTGTCAGTAATAATCTTTCAACCCATTGGCCAAAGCACATGTATTTTGTTAATTATTTTGTTACACAACGGTCAGCTGTTAGTTTGTCTATTTCAGCTATTGTCCCTAACCTCTCAAAAAACTGTTTTTTAGTTGGGGGCATGTGTCATTGTTTCAAACATAGTTACACTTGTTGCTTACTTGAGCGAGAAGACTGCTTGTCAAGCATGTTTTTTAGATCAAAGAGTGGCCAGCATAAGCGCTTATGAAACAACCCTCCATCTTCTCAACTTTGTCAGTTTCATGAAAGGTTACTAATTCTGTTCCTCCATGAACTGACAAGGCTCTGTTTGCATATACAGACATGGGATATGATGTACAACTGTTTTGTTTGGGGAGTAACTGGTTACTACGCTACTTTTCTGCATTTGTTTGCAATATTAATGAGTAAAATATACAAATGAAATATGTTCAGGTTGTTGCAGTCATCCTGGGCACCCCCATTTTGTTTGCTGATTGGTACTGGTGGTAACTGACTGACTGCCCCTGGGCTCTGCCCAACTAGGGCCAGGGCCAGTGCTATGCTGAAAACACTTAGAATACAGTGAAAACACTTACACGCATTAGGATACACTTATGATTGGCAGGACCTACCCTGTAATTCAATAGTACATAATAGGGCAGGTGGATTAAAACTACCTTTAAGTCCCTAGTATTTACTAGGACATGGCAGTTTAGAGGCCAGCAGCCCTTACTGCACTTGCATGGGCGGACTGTTGAGAGCTTGAGGTCATTTTAAAAGCAGCCCTATGTTGCAGAACTGCTTCCCAATGTAACTTGTGCCCAAACTCGACTTTGGTATTAGGGGCACTTAAAAATTGGTAAAATACAATATTGTGTCTTATTAGATACCCCCTGGCTTTTCCCTTAAGTGTCCGTGGGGAAGGGGGGGTTAGGTACTTATAAGGAGGATCCCAATAATGAGGTTTTATATGCCCTGGGGATAGAGAAATTGCACATTTCACTTCCCCTATTGTAGTAAAGTGCTTCCTAAAATCGACTTTTGTACAGAAGCACTGTCACTGTTGAGTGAGGATCTACATTATGTTTACATATTCAGGACCCCTAAAGTCTCTCCTAGGTGTCTCAGGGGTGGGGATCAGGCAGCTATAAGCAGGATCCTTATAAAAGATGTTTTATAAGCCCTGGTGCTGGAGAAGTTGAACATTTCATTTTCCAGATTTCAGATCCCCAGCCACATAGGTTAATGTTACAATAGTTTATGAATTGATAGCTACCACAAGAGACAATTGAAAAATATCATTCAAGGACTTTCTTGTCTGTAAACCGCAATTCAGCCTTCCAGTGGCCTGCCCTGGTTTAGCAGGGTTAACAAAATTAGTCAGGCTGCTTTGATCAAGTGATACGTGGCTTACCTCAGAGAGGCTATTTCTTGTAAGAGGACCCTGCTCCACAGGAATACCAGATAGGGGTGGAGGTGTTGTAAAGCATCAGCTTCAATGGCAGAAAGGGACAGGCAGAGACGACCAGGTCCATCCAACCCCTTCCACTCTGAACCCAGCCAGATGGCAGGCTTAAGGAAGGAATTTGCAGATGTCAGAAGGAGGGGAGCTATGGAAATGAGCCATACTGGAGTTTGGTTTAGCTAGCTCTTGCTTCTCTGCTGAGACTTCAGCCATATTGAATTTTGGAAAAATAGTGCTTTATGGGAAACTATTGTGCTGTACTTTGGAGAAAATTGTCATGCTACGGGGTGTTGCCCTGCACCTCATTGGAAAGAAGTTTCCTCCTGCTTGACCCCAGAGAACACTGAATAAGTACCTGAGAGGGGCAGATCCTCTCAGTTCTGCTGCTTGAAACTAAGAAGGCTTGACAAGCTAGAAACTTGATTTGCACAATCAGGCCCTGCATCTGACTGACTGTGCCTGCTGCATTATCTGGAACTACAGCCCTTTGGATGTACCTTGCTTTAAACTGATTACAGAGTGGACTTCCTGCAAGCTACAGGTTAACCAAGCTTACCTGCATCATCTCCACCAAGAGTCCCCTGCCTGGAGTGTGTCCAGTGGACTCTTAAGGGTGCATTCCAGCTGCATTGTGGGAATTGTGGTCCCAACCTTTCAAAGACCATCTTGGAGATTTTAGACCCTTAGATTGTGTTTGGACACTTTGGACCCTCAATAGGAACTCGCGGATGAAGTTCTAGAAGTTTGGGAAAGTTTGAACTTTTGTGGAAAAGCTCCAGAGGGTGACTGGACCCTCACAGAAAGGCACGACATCTGGTGAGAATGTGTGAAGGTAAAATCTTGACCGGGGCCTCCCGCTTAGTGTATCTGACCAAGGCTCCATCGCTGTCGGCCGCAAACTTTGCCTTTGTCCTGGTCAGAGGTGACCAAATGTCCAGAAGTGGCACTATTGGTTTCTAAGCACTAGCACATGTTTAATCTTAAAAAATTCATATCTCTAGTTCCCTACATTGGATTCTTCTAGATTTGGTGTCATTTTGAAGATAAAAATATTTCCTATTCTTATAAATTGGTGTTGGATTTTTATTATGTGTAGTGTCTTAATTATTTACTGAATTGGTGTTTTTTAATGGTTTACATACCTGTCTCTGAAGTTAATCCTGCCTGCTCGCAGCCAAGCTACTAAGGGTTGAGCATGGGAATGATTTTCCGAGACCTATTCTGAGCTCTAGACTGTGTTAGTGGCCTTATTGCCACTGGTAGATGCACATTTACTACTACTACTAACCCACTTTCCAACACCAGTATACGCTATAATTTTGTCTCAACGTGTTGCAGCCTATTTCTTTATTTTTTATTTTTTTTGGTGCAGATTTATATAGCGCAAACTCGACCCGAAGGTATTGGAGCGCTATAGATGAGCACCAGTTACATTACACAAGGACACATTTATTTTTAGTAGGCACTGCAAGGTTAGGTGAGTTGCCCAGAATCACAGGCTGCTGAACCAACGCTGAGGCTTCAACCTTGTTCCTCAGCTCCAAAGTTGGCAGCTCTGGCCTTAAGGCCACATCATCTCCCCCTATTGAACAACACAGTAATTATCTCCCAGCTCCGTAAGCCACCAGTGGTTTGCAATAGGGCATAATCAATATTGCTTGATTCAATTTCCACATCATTGCACACAATATTAAACTTGCTATTTAGTTTTAGATTTTGGTACTGTTCTGTGGACTTGAAATAACAGCGATATTTCACTTTAGATTGTCACTTCAATGGCTCATCATGGCCAGTAAGCAGTATATAACTGCAAAATGCATTTACAACCTTGTGAGGACATGCCATCGGTAGGTGTGAGAAGTCACACTTCTCTGCCGAGGGCTTTATGTTTAAAGTAGTTTGTAACAATCATGAGCATCGCGATCAAAGATAAAGAACCAATGAAATCCGGCAATAGGAGGACCTGTGTGAATAAAACTGTTGTCAGTTTGCTTCCCCATCCCTCATCCCTACCCGCAGCCATCCCTCCTGCTGTTCCTCCGTGTTGCCTTGTCCCAAATTCTCTTCTCCCCGTTCTTTTTCTCCAATTAGAAAAAAGCTCATTAGTGCTGGCTGTATAATAGATTTTTAAAATATAATTTATACCCATGCTGCATAGCAGCTGGGTTACTGTACATCATGGCTAAAAAGCATTGCCAAAGCCAGTAGTTCTCACAGGCGAGACCCATTGACTTTGCCCATGCTGGTTTCTGAAGAGGATGAGCTGCGCTGCTAATTAGAAAGGCCCAGAGCAAAAGGCACTGCTCCTGTCTATCCATGTAGTAATCCCCTCGACCCAGAGGACTAGTAAGCCCCTGAAAGTTCGCGCCCAGCTAAAAATGTACCCACCATAGTGGACAGGCGAGTTTGCCTATGTTCCCTGATCATGGTCACAAACTGTGTCAGTCACACTTTTCAGGTGCATTTAACCGTTTCTTTTTGGTATCCACAGACTCACTTTAGATTCTGTGCACAATTACTATTTGTTGTGCAGCATGTCTCTTCAAAACGTTGACATTAAATTAATGAATAAAATGACAAAGTTGATTAAAAAAAAAAAAAAAATAGCATATTGGCTAGTAGTGACATATTGCAAGTGTTCAGGAGGAAGTTAGACAGTCTGGAGCCATAATGTGTACCACAAGAGGGGGCGTGCTTCGTAGCAGAATTGTATTATGCAAACTAATTGGAAAGGTCTGAAATGAGAGGGCGACCAGTCAAGCAGCTGATTTGACTCCATTGCGGTGTAAGCTCTGTATTGTGATGGGAGATATTACAGTGTTGATAAATTCCAAGAAATATAGACTAACAAGTGCTGCCTGTTTGAGACCCCCTTTGGCATGACCTTGTTGTTTAGTGTATTTCAAGTTATTATATCATGGACTGCACATTCGAGATATTCAGGGAAAGGGGCGTTTGAGATGACCGTGTTACTGTTAAGGCTTTACAGGTCTAGTGTGTAGTGCTGACGTTTAGGTGTATTTATTTGGTTTTTAGTTAATAAGGAATTATAAAGGTTTCTTATGAGATGTTGAGACTGTGGAGGACCGAGCTTTCTAGCTGGTGGAGCATGGCAATTCAAACATTAAACTGTGATGGAAATAAATATATTTGATATAATTTGTGGTAAAACGTTGAGCAGTAGGATGTATGGGGTTTGTGTTGCAAATTATTTTGTCTGCTGTTAACGGTTCCCACTGATGACAAAGATTGTGTTCAGTCTATGCTCTCATTTTTTATGGATCAAATCTTTTATTCGTTTTATAAGGCAGACCAATGTACATATACAGCCATATGCCTACAACCTTGGGGACGGCGGCTCAGAATCGATGCATAGTGTTTACATGTGTACACAGCTTCAGTGCCCTACAACCCAGGGGCTGGCAGCGCTTATTAACATGCCTGACTTTAAATAAAAAAACACAAACCGTCAAGAGAACAATATATATTGGAAAAAGAGACTTGTAATAGAACAGAAGCCCACCCCAAGGAAAGAAAAGCAAGAGAAAGGAAAGGTGGGACCCGCACCATGCTCCAACAGATATTTTGGAGTATCTCGTCACATCCCCTCCGGCTGCAACCCTAGTTCCTTGTCAGTCCGAGTTGAGAGTCACCTGTTCTTGAGCTCTAGGGATCAGCTGGAGGAATTGTAAGAGTTTGGGGCAGGTGACTTCTCAGAATTCTTTGGATAGTACAGAAATGAAGGGGGCCCATAAGTCCACATACTTTTCGACTTTATGATCCTGTACTAGGGATAGACGTTCCTTAGCTAGGGTCGACCACACTCTATGTATTCATGCCGTGTGGTCCCGGACTGTCCTAGTGAACCAACATTGCTTGGTGAGCAGCGAGTAATGCTAAAGCCATCTACCTGCCACACAGGGACCGCAATGGGAACATTATGGGATTCGAAAGCCCCAAGAGAGTGTAGGCCGGAAAGCGGGGGATCTCTGTCTCAAAGGCCGCATCTATGTCGTTTAACACCTGCTCCCAAAACCGCTCTAGCTTCGGACAGTGCCAAAGAAGATGTACTAAGGAGCTGGTCAAGCCACAGCCCCGCCAGCATTTCTCTGTGTGGTACCAATAAGACGCTACTTTAAACGCAGACTCAGTCTCGGCGGTATTGAAGGCAGTGTGGTGAGCTCTATAATGAATATTGTTTCACTCCTTGTCTGTGAGGGCACGCCCCAATTCCGCCTCCCAAGGTAACTGACCTTTCGAGCGACTCCCTTTCAGGCCTGGCGCAAGTAGAACATAAAGTTCTGCTATCAAATGCTTATCATCGATCTTGCTCATCGCCCATCTCTCGAAGGATGTCGTTTTCGAGAAGCATGCTGTAGATACGCGCCTGAGGTAGCCCAGTGGCGTAATTGTAGGTAATAGAACTCATCTGTACGTGGTAGGTTGTAATCCTGACGGGAATGATGCCATCTAGATCGAATAAGTAACCCAGGCGCTTACAACCTGCCTCCCTCCAACGCTGAGCAATCTCGGATTTACAACCTGGGGGGAAGTCGGGGTTATCGACCATCGTATTCATAGGGGAGGGGAACGTTGTGAGGCCCCTCTTTAGCGCAACCTCATCCCACACTTTCATTGTGGCCTCCGTTACTGGAGAGGAGTAGAGGCCCCAAGCTCGTGCTTTACGCGGAAGCCAGATCTCTCGCCAGATATTCACTCCAGCGACCGCCTGGTCCATGAAGGTCCAGTGCTTTTCGGAAAGGGAGTGGTTCCACTCTAGCACATGCCGGAGATGGGGGGCCTGAAGGCATCTGTAGACCAGAGGTAATTTCACTTGGCCCTTGGGTCTTGCCAACTGTGAGACGGACAGACATGCCTTTTTGCTGCCCCAAATAAATGTATTGATGGTCAGCTGTAAGGCTCGCATCGCTTTGGGTGGGGGCACTAGGGGCAGAGTCTGGAAAAGGTATAGGATCCTCTGCAGTATCGTCCTCTTTACCGCAGCTATGCGCCCGAACCATGCCAGATTAAGCTTAGTCCAACCATCCAGCACTTTCCTAATCTGGCCCACTAGAGTCGAATAATTCAGCTCTAGCGTGTGGAGGATTAAGGGGGCAAGGAAAATACCTAATTAGGTCACGGGGTCGTGCCCATAGCGATCACAAAGGGGATCAGGGACACTCCATTCACCCTGACAAATGCCCGGGGGGCATGGTAAATGCATTGGATGATGCAAATTCCAAATCTGAAGCGTGTCAAACAGATACCCCCAGTTCACCCTTTCAAACGCTTTTTCCGCGTCCACAAACAGGAGCACGGCCTCCCTATGAGATCGATGTATGCTGTCCATGAGATGCAGAAGGCGTTTTGTATTATCGCCCACCCCCCCCCCCCCCCCCCCCCCCCGACTGGAGGGGATGAATCCTGCCTGATCCGGGTCAATTAGACCTGTCATGAGAGGACCCAGTCGCGCCGCGAAGAGCTACGCGTTGATATTGAGCAACAAGATAGGGCGGTAAGAGCTGCAAAGCTCAGGATCTTTATGAGGCTTGAGAATTACTGATATCGTGGCTTCGGTCATGGAGTCTGTGACCGCACCACTGTCTAAGAAAGAATTGAAAAGTTGTGTCAGGACCGGTGCTAATTCCCTACAGAATGTTTTGTAGAAAAGGGCCGGGTAGCCATCTGGCCCAGGGGATTAATCTAGTTAGACGGGGAATGTCTGATCTGACCTCATCCAGACATATGGAGTCTTCTAGTTGCTCCGCCTGGACCTCCTTGAGGCGGGTAAACGTACTTGACCCCAGGTAGGCCCTATCTCGGAGTGTCTTATCGCCCCTTCGCTATTAAGGGATTGATAGAATCACCTAAACTCTTCCACTATTTGGGAGTCTAAATGTACTTCCTCGACAGAAGGCCACTTCAGGGATGGTATGGCCGCTGCCACGGTTTTGGCGCGTAATTGCTGCACCAACATCCTCCTGCATTTATCGCGACTCGGGTAGGACTTAAGGCGAAGCACAGCATATTCTGCCCTGTCTGGGTCTACGCGTTTAAGGAGCAGTGTTTTCTTTTCCAGGGACCTCCATACTCTCCGGGCACCCGTACGCTTATGAATAGCCTACAACTCTTCTACTTCTTGTTCTAAGCACTGTCGGGCTTCTTTATGCTGTTTGTCAGTTGAGGAAAGTGCCATAAACTCTCCTTGAATAACCAGTTTGAGGGTTTCACAGATGGTTGCTAATGAGGTATCCCCGGTGTTGTTGTGCTGCAGATAGTCAATAATCTTCACGCATACTGTTTTTTTTATTTTTTTATTGAGAGTTCATAGACCCAAAATGAACATTTCAAGGCTCATCGGCCGTAGAATTTAACATCAAAATTTAAGAATGCAATGGATATGCATACGTACAATATAAACAATTTATTGTACTATAGCAGCGATGTATATACAACATAAACAATTCATTAAACATTAGCAGCCATTTTAGTGAAAAGTGCATAGTGAAATAAGAGTATAGAAAAACACAGATCATATTCTAAAAAACGGATTCTGCTGTAGATTTCACCTCGTATAGCTTATAAAACCTGTCTGAACATATAATGTACAAAGTCTCATTCTCATAACAAAAAATGTCAAATTCTCCATTCCATTCTGTATTTGAACAAACAATTTTCCTAATATATGAACTCTCTTTTTCTCCCCCGCAACACCACCGTGCACCACCCCAACCCCCCTCCCTCCCCCCAGGGAGCACGGTAACCCCCCTTGACCCACTACTGTCCCTCTTTGTGTCTTATCCTTCTCTGTGGATGCCATCTTATTGCATCCTTGTGTGCTTCCTGTCCCCACTGGAACCCACCCCTTTTCATTTCTCTTTCCCCTTCAGAACTGAAAAGAAGAGAGAAGAGAAAGAAAAAGAAATAAGAGAAAGAAAAAAAAAAATAGTAAAAGTAGAAAGAAAAATAATTTTTAATGCTTGCTCCCCCCCCTCCACCTCCCCCTTTTGTTTACCTAGAGATTATGTACCGAGACCCTCGAGGAACAACTGGGCTTCTTGTAGATCCGTTAAGATAAAGAATCTCCCCTTAGCTAACACCTTCAATTTAGACTGTTGCACAATCATAGCTTGAGTTCCTTTGGATTTAAAAGAATCAATCATCTTAACAAAGTCCTTACGCCTGCGAGCAGACGCCGCTGACCTATCTGAGAAAATTCGAAAAATGTTTATTCCGTCTGCATTAAATGTCCTCTTCGCAAAGGCGATGTTAAGAATTTTCTCTTTAATCCTATAGTCTGAAAAGTTCAACAATATTGTGCGAGGGAATTTCAGATTATTAGGTTTATAGGCAGGGACTTTGTGCGCCCTAGTGATTGTTAAATCGCCTTGAAGGTCGGGTATAGCCTTTTTTTAAAGAGACTCTGACCATTTTACCACATCTTTGTCTTCCAGGCCCTCAGAAATGCCTACTAGGCGTAAGTTGGACCGCCTGTTAAAAGTTTCCAAGTCCTGCAATTTTTCTGCCATCTGTAATTTCACTCTATTCGCTACTTGGAGATCTTTCTTCATCGATGTCAAAGTGTCCTCTAAGGTCGAGATGCGAGTCTCCGCCTCAGAGACCCTCAGGGGAAGATTCCCAAAACACTCCTCTAATTTTGTAAGTCTAATATGTAGAAGCGATACTTCTTGAGCTTGGGAAATTTTAAAATCCCTTAATTTGCGGAGTATCGTAAGGAGCATGTCTTCCACAGAGTTTATTTTTGGAACATTAAGGGGGTCAGAGATATCGAATTCTACAGCCTCAGGTTGACATATCCCCCGTCCCAAGGCTGCTGGACTCAACAATGGAGGCAATGAGGGTGGTAGAGATAACAAATCGATATTTGCAAACGTCTTTCCAAGCGTGTCAGGATAGTCAGGACCGTGTGGTTGGGAAACGGAACATAGAGGGGTCTGAGATGGAGGCAGCGACAAGGGCATACCAGGTGACGAGAGAGCCGGGATTTTGGAGTTTTGTGAGATGATTATAGAAGGGGGGAGACTTTCATTTTCATTTTCGTTGGACACTCCCAGGAACCGTCCCTCTAAGCCTGGCCCTAACTGTGGCCCAACCGGAGATATTTCTGGATTTAGTAGATTCCCCTTTTTCCCTTTAGAAATCACCAATTCAACAGCACCATCGACACCTATCTGGTTTCTTTCTTCCTGCCCAGGAGTATTAGGGGGGTGCTGTAGTGGTCTGGAGAAGAGGGGGTACTGCTTAGGGCCTGAGTGGGTGTCGACCTTCTTGGCTAGGACCTGGGCAGTAGTTACACCATCAGTTATGCTGTCCATTTTTTCCGCCTGGACTTCCGCATTACATTCTCCCAACTCGCCAATTACCCGGAGGTTTAACTCAGGTGAAAGCTCCAATAGAGTTTCGTCGTTATCTTCGTCTATCTCCTCATCTTCGGAGTCCTCATCCAACCCCCCCCCCCCCCCCTTCCTCCTCTTCTCCTGCTTACTGTCTTAAAGCGCTGTATTTATTTTGTCTGTATTTTCCTACAGCCTCCGTTGCTTTAATCTTTAAAATACTCTTTTGTCGTGTCTTCCCCACTCCTTTCCTCTCAGCGCCTTTAGGCTTGGGTGTCGATATGATCACTGGTGGCGATTTTAACAATCCCCTTGCAATGTCGTTTTTATTCTGCTTACCTCTAACTCGCGTCGCCATAGTTGTTATAAACGCCGTGGCTGTCTGAGCTTGACCTGCAGGAAGCCAAAAAGAGGGCAGAGACGATAAGCAGGAGGAAGTCGCCAACCAAAAGTTCAGTGTGCCGTGGCGGGAGAAGAGCGGTAGACCAAGCTGATTTCCCAAAGAATTTCAGCGAGGAGAGCAAAAAGGAGAGCAGTGGAGGGACCTCCGCGGCAGCACCATTGCGGCAGCAGCAGCGAGAACGCCAAACAGCTGAACAGCGTCGTGGGTGGGGCCAGTGGAGCAGGAAGCACGGCAGCGGCATATGTGGGTTACGCCGTCATCCCCACGCATACACTCTCTACATTGCTAGGCAAGTTCAGTAGATCCACCCGTAAACGTCATCTAGCCGGAGTGTACCAGACCCCCTCTGGCTGTATGTGAATGGAAATTGACACATGGTTGGACAGGGAGCGAGTTGCTATAGACACATCAGTAACACTAGGCATAAGCGCTTTGGAGGCGAGGAACATGTCCAAACATGCATACGTTTTGTGAGCTGCGGAGTAGATGCTTAAGTCACAGAGTTGGGTGCTTAAGCCGCCAAACATCACACATACCACTATCAACCAACCATTGTTTACCCTCTGGGGAGAGGGCGCCCCCCTGTGTATACCGCTGGCCGGACCGATCAGAGTCCTTGTCCATGACCAGGTTCAGGTCCCCACCCACCACTATCGCAGCGTCAGGGGAGGTAAAGCCCTCTGCAATGTGCTGGCATACAAATGGCTCCTGGTGTGTATTAGGTGCATATACATTAATCATAGTTAGTATAATGGTCCCCCATTGTACCCTGAGCGCTAGAACCCTGCCCTTTACCTCGTAGAAAGTGGAAAGCACCTTTCCTTCTAATTTCGCCCTAGTAGAATGGCCACCCCATTCGTCTTCGCCGAGCCTGAGGGCCAAAATATGGCGGGGAAAGCATTGTGAGCGCATGCGGGCAGAGTCTTTGGACTGCAAGTGGGTCTCATGCAAATGTCCCCTTCAGAGTGCTCTAGTAAGGACAGTATAGCAGAGCGCTTTACAGGGTGATTTAGGCCCCGGACATTAAGACTTACAATTTTGAGGTCCCTCCCCATCAGGAACAGAGATCAGTGCCTGTCGCATAGCCATGATACACTTTGAAAAGAGGAGCTGAGGGTGAACGAGAGCGAATAAGGACCAGTGAG